>NW_024870722.1:4120833-5584166 GCF_019054845.1 Dipodomys spectabilis | reverse complement strand
GAAAAGGATTTTGAGTAAAAAGCAATGAGGGCTCAGTATAGCATTACAACAGACAGGGCTTACTCAAAGGAGTGAAAGCTTCTGTCCCAAGTAACTTAAATATACATATATATGTATATATATATGATACACATATGTATTATATACATCTACATATGGAATTATATGTATATGAACATATATGAATATAATATGACATCCAAATGCAAGAAGTACAATTAATTATTATATAATTTATACAATTTACAATTCTGTTTAGGGCATACCTAAATGAATAGAGACAAAGTTGAAAATTGTGTTAATTAAAGAAAAAAAACTAACAGGTGTAATAAACAGTCTAAGGGAGTGGTTTCAAACTTTGTCACAAATTCTTTTTCAGAAAAGCAGGTATTTCTCTACTATCACAGAAAAAGGAGGAGAAAAAGTCAAATGAAAGTAGGGAGGTACTGAGTCAGAAAATCGTAGCTTTCATTTTCTCTTCTTTTTTTGAATACGGAGCAATAAGCAGTTAAATAAATCATTGTTTTATTCTTTAGCTACATGGGAATAATATCTTTTTCATAACCAAAACATCGATCAGAAGATCATTTTGTGGGGACTCTAATGTTGGTCTTACTCAGAGTGTATCTCCTATTTGCCACTAAGACTTCTTACTGGCTAAGGAGATGGCTTGAGTGATAGAGCACCTGACTAGCAAATATGAGGCCCTGAGTTCAAACACCCCTGTCACCAGCAGAAAGAGGGAAAGAGAGAGAGAGAGAGAGAGAGAGACAGACAGACAGACAGACAGACTGATATACACAGAAAGACACAGAGAGATATTAATGTTCAATGTACATGTGTTTCTATAAACAGTCAGGAACATTGATCTTAGGGATGGAGGTAGATCCTTGGTAGAGCCCTTATGCAAAGCCTTGGGTTTGAGCTCTAGCATCAGGAAAAAAAAAGAAATCTTAAAAGTAGGTCTTATTGTAAATATCTGGCAAATCTGGCTGGCTTTGATGATCTGTGTAATTCTGTCTATTTCTGAGCACTGGACACAGGGTCAAGCCATTCACTGCCTAGAAATACTGAACCATCATATTCTATTCTGTCAGCCCCTCCCTGGTACTCCTGGGAGTCATGCAAGTGATTACTCATCGCTTAAATCAACAGTTAATATTGATTTAGTGCCAGCAATGTGTAAGCAGAGTCGAAGCAATGAAGTTCAGAACAACGTGACACGAAATGAAGTTCCAAAAGTAAGTCAAGGAAACAAAGTGGCCGGATGAATGTGGTCCGAGAGTGGGCAGCATGTATTTCACAGTCCACTTGGACTTCCCCTGACCCACCTGGGAGGTTGCAAGAGATGCAGGAAGTAAGTGCAGCATGGTTCTGGAGTACATAGCAACACAATGAATGCTCAAGTGCCTCTCGTCTTCCTGATGCACACCTCAGTGTAAGATTAGCCCTACTAATCTAGCCGCCTGTGGCTCCGAGCAGATTCCTTTTCCCATACAGCCCCAGGTAGTTGGAAGCACAAAATAAACCACCAAGAAGAGCCCAGAGAACACAGTCTCAGGTGCGGGCTTCTGAATGGTGAGAATCTGTGCTTGCTCCTTTTGAAACAAATGATTCGACCAGAAGAAAAATTAAATGTCCCTCTGTAGGCCAAAGAAACACTTTCAAAAAGGACAAAGAACCAGGTGCCGGTGGCTCACACCTGTAATCCTAGCTACTCAGGAGGCTGAGATCTGAGAATTGTGGTTCAAAGCCAGCCCAGGCAGGAAAGTCCATGAAATGCTTATCTCCAATAAACCATTAGAAAACCGGAAGTGGTGCTGTGGCTCAAGTGGTAGAGCACTAGCTTTGAGCTGGAGAGCTGAGGGACAGCAAGGGACAGCACCCAGGCCCAGAGTTCAAACCCCACAACCGACAAAAACAACAACAACAACAACAACAACACACACACACACACACACACACACAAGGAAGAAGAATGAAGCTATGTCATTTGTAGGGAAAAGGATGGATCTGAAAACCATCATATCAAATGAAGTGAGCCAGGTTCAGAAGGGCAAAGGACACATATTTACTCTTATAAGTGGATGACATACCTAACATATACTATATAATATATATACATACACATACAGGATCATATATATGAATGCCATGTGTATCTTCTCTCTCACACACAGACATATCTATATCCATCTATAGATATAGATAAGACATGTGTGGTCAACTGACTAAAGTATGCCATATGCACAGAAGAGATACCACAATGGTACCCTTTGAACAAGAATATGCACTTAAAAATAGGAAGTTAAAACATTTCTTGACTGGTGTATATTAGTATATTAGTCATTAGTAGGAGGGAGCAGACAAATGAGGATGGGAGGGAAGGCTAATATAGACAAAATACTTTATGTCTATGGGTGAAAATGAGACAAGGCAATTTGATGAAACTGGTTTGGGAAAGGGGAAGAGGGAGGAGAGAAAGAAGGGGAGGGGGAAGGGTCTGTGATCAGGAAGCATTGCATACATAAATGGACTAGTTGAAATGAGACCCCTTTGTACAACAAATTGATGTCATCAGAAAAACAAAGCATTTTTAATGGATTCATTATATATTAAAAATATTATCAGATGGGGGATGGGCATGGGATACAGCCCTGGATGGGCTGAGGTGAGTGGATCATCTGAACCCGACAGTTTGTGACCAGTCTGGCCAACATAGTGAGACACTGCCTCCACAAGAAACTAAACCAAAACAGACAAACAAGACCCAAACAAGCAAGCCTTCTAACTTTCTCTCTCCCCCCCACCCCCCAAAAAAAAGGTTTGAACATAGAAATTATCCACAGCATGTTTACTAAACAGACTTTGGAATTCAAAAGCCACACAAAAGTGTTACTGATGAATATTTATAGGCAGTCATTAGTTTCAGATAGGTAGGTTAATGGTAGACTTCTAATGAGCCATGTATCCAGTTAGAATTCCTTGGGGACTCATAATCACGGTGGAAGGTATATTCACAACCCCTTGGAACTATGTTTTCCTATTTTAAATAATTTTAATGATCTTAAGTGGCATCTTATATTATTACTTATAGTTGCCCTGTTCTGTGCTTTATTTGCTGTCAAAGTGGTCAAAGAGGAAGTTTCAAATCAGAGAGCTGTCCCTGTGGGAAAAGAGAATCCAATTTATGATTTCCCCAAGAAGAATCTCATACACATTCACCTAAAGAACATTCAGCTAGAGAAAATCATGGGACTCTTGTGTTGGAGTCACTGCAATCCAATTTGTGTGATGTGTTGCCATCATTCCTTACAGAGAATACATCTGCCTAGAGATGTGATAAAGCCTGAAGTTCTGGTTTGTAGTTCCTGTAGTTCAAACTGGAGAATCATCCGCTTCAAAGGGTGGGTATTGGACACTCACAACAACCTCACTGCTTCAGGATACAGCGTTCTTCACAATTTACATGAAAACCCTGCACAGGGAAGAACTCCTCTAATTGGCACCGTTTTTTTTTTTTTTTTTTTCCAACAGCATTTAAATATCAGGCCAGCTGGATCTCCACAGCCCATGTGAATTTAATCAGCATACTCTTCCCAGAACCTATATTCTATAATCACCGAGTACTTGAGCTACATCTGTCATCCAAATCTGGTTGTGATCATTTGTCATCGTTAGTTCTACACATCGACAAATGAACCATTCCAGGGTACCCTCCAAGGCACTCATTTTGTAAAATAGGACATAAGAGAAATGGTGTCTTTGAAAATGAAATGCCTTACTAAAACCATAAGGCTTGTTTGTTTTCTCTCTCTCTCTCTCTCTCTCTCTCTCTCTCTCTCTCTCTCTCTCTCTCTCTCTCCCTCTTACTGGGGTTTGAACTCAGGGCCTTGTGCTTGCTAGCCAGGCAGTCTACCACTTGAGTCAAATCCCCTAGCTTTCTCTAACGTCTTCTTTTCCAAATTCCTATATGGAATGTTCTTTCAAGGCTAAAAACATATGATCAATCCATGCCAGTTTACCAGTTGAAATTGCAATTGTTATCTCAGTTCTTACAACATTTCTAAATAGCAAGAATTTTTTTAAGTAAAAGATAACAGAAAAAAAAATGATGACAGAAGCTGGGCACCAATGGCTCACGGCTGTAATCCTAGCTACTTAGGAAGCTGAGATCTGAGGATTGTGGTTCAAAGCCAGCTCAGGCAGGAAACTCCATGAGACTTTTATCTCCAATTAACCACCAGAAAGTCGGAAATGGCGCTGTGGCTCAAGCGGTAGAGCGCTTGCCTTGAGCTGAAGAGTGCAGGGCCAGCGCCCAAGCCCAGAATTCAAGCCCCACTACCGACCAAAAAAAAAAAAAAAAAAAAGATAACAATAATACTAAAGAAAAATGTTACTTTTCCCTGTTCCCCTCCAAGATCCACTGTCATTAACTTAGCTTTATCCCTCAAACCAAACAAAGGAACCTGAACCTGTCTTCTGTTCAAACTTGTTTTCAAATAAAGTGCTGTAAAGATGACTGATTATATGTAAAAAACAAAACAAAAAAACCACAAAGACATATCAACTCAAATGATTCTTGAAGTTCTTAGAATCTCTTGAGGAGATTAAAAAAAGAGGCACAAAATAATACCCAGAATGTTTCACAAATGACACATGAACAGAGGTTTAGCAGAGGCTAAGTTCAGAGCCTTCTAAGGTCATCAAAAGGTGATGAATATGTTTCTTAGTAGAGGACAATGGTAGGGGAAGGCAGTGGGATTTGAAGCATGGAGATGCTAACCTGCTAAGCTATGAATACACACATGGCAAATGTGCATAAAACACAGGACAAATCATGACAAATAGCATCCCCTAGTCTCCCTTTTTCCAAAGCATGATGAGTTACGAATACATTAATAATAGATGTAGAAGTGCTCATTGAACTTCTATAGAATAGGCATCTAGAATCTTCTTAGTTAAAAAAAAACCAAACAAACCTTGAGAAATAAACTAATGGAGGTCAGGAAATTCAAAGAAGGGCTTTAAAGAAATCTAAACCAATCACTTACAGGCAAAATTGATCTCATAACTGATTCCAGATATAAAAACACTGGTTCACATAGCAGCTAAGCCACCAAACCTGAGAAGAATGTTTTTTTTTCTGTTTAGTTTTATGAGCAAGAATAAATGTCAATGCAGTTACATTCTCTTGCTTGCCACTAGAACGCTAAATAGTAAGCTGCCCCTGGAGAAGGATGTAGAGAAGAAAAGGAAATTAGGGGAATCTTTTCTTCTCTTTGAGAAACAAATGTCTTTCCTTTCAAGTAAATGAACAAGTTTCTTTTGTATCCACCTCAAGAAAGAAGCTAAAAAGTGTTAGTGGAATTTGGTCTTTATTATTCCGGCCATGTTCATTTGTTCATGTTCAAAACATATGTGTTAAAAATCTCTGGGAGGCGCTGTGCATTTTAATTAGTTGGGTGTGCTGAAGTTGGTCTCCTTCTGAAGACAATTACATAAAATTTATTCTGGATTATTTGTAATGTTAGTAACTCAGAGAAGTGTCTGCACTTTCAATGAAGAGCTAAATTATACAAATGAAAAGAACGGCACAGTGACACACACAAGGAACCTTCGCTAGCTAGTGCACATAAACACTAATATCAAATGATGGTTTTGTCATGTGATCTGTCTCCCAGCACATACAAATATAGAACATGACCATAAAAAGTAACGGACTATGCCCTCTGCTAACTAATTTATGACAGCAGATCTAGACTGGAATGCCAGCTGGAATTACCTTCTCTTCGCCTGCAGCTTTCACATATCTAGCTTTGTACAAAAGATCAAAGCTGTGTGGGGGCAAAGCAGACTTAATTTAAGGCTGATGAACAAGTAGCCAATTCCAAAAGAATGGCAAAAATAGGTTCATCCACTGTATTTGAGGATATTTGTTGAATGACTCAGGGACTTCTTTGTAAACTTAAAAAAAAAAAATTATGTGGCAAGAAAAAAAAAAAAAAAGCCCAAATCTTGTAGCTCTTCCAACTTTTTATATCAGAATTTTTGCTGGCCTGGTGAGCAGCTATTTAAATTTCCCTGTGGAGAATGATAAATACTCAATAATTATTTTATTAAAAATACAAAGTGATCCCACCATGTAACTAAATGGGAAAATGAAAAAATGCTCTAGTCAAATAAATCCATTATGTAGCATTTATCTTCAAGGCAGTCTGGAATTCTAGAAACCAAGTATGAATTAGTTGGTAAAACAAAGGATATTATCTTGCTTTATTAACCTTTAACCCCTAGATAATCTCCCAAATCCCTAGTGTGTGATAACTACTTCACTTCCTTTGGGCAGCCATTCATTGTCTAATTCATGTCTTATACAAAGGGAGATGAGCTAATGTGCCTTATCAGATTAAAAAAAAAAAAAGGTCACTGTGAGAGATAGTCCAGTGCGACAGGATCTTAGCAAATCCTTTCTGCCTCCACAGTCCTGACTTTCAAAATACCTACAAAGCTACCAACCCATAGCCACAGCTCACAGGCTCTTCACAGATTTAGGAAGCTAAAGCAAACAGTCTGGGTAGAAGAATGACAGACTTACTCTCTTTCTGTGACCCTCCTCTCTGCATCCTGATAAACCAACGATTAGCTTTCCTGTTGGGATTCAGCGCTGCCTGGGAAGCTTCAGGCTGTCAACTCCAGTAGATCCTGATAATACCACACCCGGGGAGGCCTCTCGTCCCTTCTTGGGTGCTTTATTCTGCATTTACTAGCATCTATATCCAGCCTGGGCAACAGCCTTCTTGTGCTAACCAGGCTGTAACGATCAAGGCAATTTTCTTGCTATGTGTGGAAAAGGAAAGGTTTCCCTTTGCTTCACTTCTGTATCTGCCACATGAAATACTACCCAGAAAGCTGCGGGGTTACAGAACGTAATCCTCTAAGTATCACTCAGTCATAGATTTCATCTGCTTTACCTAGCTCGTTTGTGGGCAGCTGCTTCATTGAGCTTAAGCCCATGTGTCTTCCCAGAAATGAAATATCTATATTGCCCTTGGGTGCTTTTGAATGGGTGTAAGGAAGAACAGAAAGTTTTTTTTTACATATTTATGGAAAATATTGTGTTAATTTGGGGAAAAATACAGAGGAAGACACTGCTTTGACTCTAAGGTGACATGCTTTTCAAAATGGTGCAACTGGCCCCTGGGAAATACCACTGACAAATGAAAATGTAATAGGATGACTTAAAGAAAGAATGCTTATTAGTTCTCTTACAGTTCTTTCTTGTTTTCAAGATGAATGCAGAGATTCTGTAACTTAAAAATTCAGTAAGTGAATTTAAATTTTAAAAATTAGATTGAAGAATCTATTCAAATCCTATCTATCTATCTATCTATCTAGCTAGCTAGCTAGCTAGCTAGCTAGCTATCTGTCAGCTCATTTTTTCCCCCAGTACTCAGGAGATTTGAACTCAAGACCTTGTACTTGCTTTGCTTGCTTGCTCAGCTGGTGCTCTACCACATAGTCTGTGCTTCTATCTTGCCTTTATGCTGATTATTTTGGAGAGAGAGTAAAACCTTTCCTGCCTCACCTTCCTTTGAATCACGATCCTCTGGATTTTAGCCTTCTAAGTAGTTAGTGTTGCAGACGTAAGCCACCAGAACCTGGCTGCATATATAACTCACAGTAGTTTTCTCAGTGCCTTGGTATTAAGAAAACATTCCAGTTTTGTAGCAATATTTCAAAGTGGCATTTCCCTCTGAAGCCAAATGTTACTTTATTGCATTTTGGTTTTTGTCACAGGGTTTAGACAATAGAAAATAGAGGCAGTAATCACAGCTAAGTCTTTCAAGAAGACTCAGCAACCTTGATTGAGTCAAAGCTGAGACATATTCTCAGATAGACTTAAGAAATACTTTGGAGGGCTGGGAAGGTGGCTCAGTGGTAGAGCACTTGCCTTGCATGTCTGAGGCCCTGGGTTTGATTCCTCAGCACCACGTAAGCAAAAAGAAAAAAGCCGGAAGTGGCGTTGTGGCTCAAGTGGTAGAGCGCTAGCCTTGAGCTGAAGAGCTGAGGGACAGCACCCAGGCCCAGAGTTCAGGCCCCACGACCGGACCCAAAAAAAAAAAAAAAAAAAAGAAATACTTTGGAGGGGCTGGGAAGGTGGCTCAGTGGTAGTGCTCTTGCCTTGCATGCATGAAGCCCTGGGTTCAATTCCTCAGTACCACCTAAGCAAAAAAGAAAAAAGCCAGAAGTGGCGCTGTGGCTCAAGTGGTAGATCGCTAGCTTTGAGCTGAAGAGCTGAGGGACAGCGCCCAGGCCCAGAGTTCAGGCCCCATGACCAGACTCAAAAAAAGAAATACTTTGGAGTTTGACTTTGTTTATTCATTTGCTTTCCTTTTATACTTTCCAGACGTGCCACTAGCACCAAGTAATGCTCTGAGATCAAAGTTACATGAATACTTTGGACTTATAAAACATTGGATAATTATTTGGCATCTTATGGTCACTGCAAAAAGAACGAACTCATTCTAATGGAAAGAAACTTTAAGTTACTTCTGTAGATATAGTTATATCTCTCTATCCATTTACGAGTGCAATAAATCATTCAATTGCTAGATTTGAAAGTCTGTTTTGTCTTTTTCTATATCTAGAGAAATGGGGGTACTGAGGTGAAAAAACTCTTCTGAGTTTTTGGAATAATAATACATACACATTAACAGAGACCTTATTATAGTTAAACCAAGTGGCACACTAGATGTTTCCCAAGGTTGTGAATTCTTCCTTCAGGCACACAATGAGCTACATTTTCCAGCCTCCCTTGCAGCCAAGAATTGCCATGAGACTGAATGAAGATACAGGTGACACATGCCACTTCTAGGCCTGTAGAAAATTCTGCCTGGAAGTAATCTTGCATTTAATTCCAAGAGGAGATGGGACCCCAGTATGGAAGAAGCTTGCTCCCTGCCACAGCAGACTGATAACCAGAACCACAAGAAATCTTATATGAACAAGAAAAAAAAGGCCTATGTTGGTAAGCCTTTGAGATTTGGGGGCTTTTTGTTGAAACTAATGCTGAGTTCTCTCAGGCACCTGACTTTTGGCTGTTCTCTCTCAAGCATCCTCATAACTACTCTGCAGGTAGCAACCATTGTCTTTATCCTTATTTTTAAAGATAAGACAACTCAGAAACTTTAATTGCCTTACTCCTGGTGATGTAATTGAGAAGTGGATTTGGTTATACTGGCTCTGAAGAAATGTACTGTTGGCTTTGCCAGGTTAATTCACCAATAGCCATCCAGAAAAAGATAGCAAAGTTAAGAGAGCCAGACAGTATTATGTCATTCTTTTATCTGGCAGTACTGGGGTTTGAACTCAAGGCTTTGCGCTTGTAAAGCAGGTGTTCTATTGAGCCATGCCTCCAGCCCCAACTCTGTTTTACTGCTACTTAGGTTAACAGAGCTAATTCAGAGTTTCAAACCCAGGTAATTCCAAATCCAAAGTTTCTGCTCCTAAACACCTTCACATATTTAAAAAAATTAAAAAAAAACACTTAAATAAAAAATTTAAATCTGTTTATTTAAATATAAGAATATAAAAATGTGTCTATTTGTCTATATCATGTGATCTTTCCATACACATATACACCGTGTAATCTTTGAATCAGCATTCATGTAGCTATCTCTTCCAACATTTATTATTTATTATTACACATACTAAAATCCCAAACATTTCTACTGCTTAGTGGCTTGGACTTCTTATGCACCTAAACAGTGAACTGAAATCCCACAGTTACTGTCACTAGGTTTTCTTTCTTAGTTTTAAACTGACAAATTAGTAATGTATTTTGAACATTACACAAGGTATACATGTATTATGCTTTGTAAATGTGTACAATTTTGTCTATCAGTTAAAACAAATTTAAATTTAAAAAAAGCACCAAAACTCTCAGAGGAAACTCTATCTAAGCTCTTGCATTTATTTATTTTTATTTTATTAAAGTAACAGATAACAGATGATAAGTAAAGAAAGGCTTTGTTAACTGGCAACTCCTTAATGCAACTACTTATAGATAATAATTTTAAAAACTAATTAAATAAAAAAAATTCTTGGAGAAAAGAAAAAGAAATGAATCCAGGACCAGATCCTGTAACGAAGGTCATTAATGTATCCTTGAATAATCTTTTTCATATTATGAATTAGAAATAAATATATATCCCCTGTTTCTAGTTATTATAAAGATAAAGAATAATTGAGCATTCCAGGGTGGGAGTTTCTTGGAAATTTTCTCTACAAAAATCTTTCCATCAACTGGAAGAAGGCTGGCTTTGCAAATCATTGCTAAAAATTCTAGATGCAAATACTGGAAGGCCTGGGACGTTCCTCTGCCCACAGATTAATTTTATAAATTACAACAAGGGAGACAAGAAAAGCATAAGATGTTCTGCAAATGTCTTGCAATGAGTTTTATGCTGTAGATGTTATGTCAACAAGACAGGTGCTATTAAATTACAAGAGGTGATCCAGTAGTACATTGTGAAATCAATTCAGTGGGTCATGACCAGTCTTTAAAAAAGAAAGAAAGAAAAAAAAGACAGAGCAATAGGATGAATTACAAGAAAAATAAGAGAAGCAATGAACATGATAAGAATGTGCTCAACTGGATGGTGAGGTTAAATATATACACACATATATATTTATATACACATATGTATATATACATACACACACACACACACACACACATATATTGCAATAGGGCTATTTTCTAAATTAGCTAGACGGCCTTTATGATGTTCCTGATGCTTCTTTATATTTATATGTATGTTATTTTGTGCAAATGTCTGTATCTGAATTCTTTTATCTAAGATCAGAGATTACTCTTTTATTTATTCAATGACTGTAACACACAGGTAATGTATTAAAAGACATATATCATAGTTAGTGGAAGCTTTAATCAATTCAAAAATAACTCCGAACAGAATTCAAATATTGGATGGATCACGTGTTTTTGATCCAATCTGCTATTTTTCTTCTTTTGATTGGAGAATTCAGTCCATTAATGTTTAGGGTTATTACAGAGAGATGTGTCATGTTTCCTGCCATTTTCTTCATTTCCTGTATTCATTACATATATATCACATATATATATATTCCTGTATATTATATATATATATATATGTATATATTCTTTTTCTATGGGGTCGAAGAATCTAAAAACATTTCTATTAGACAGACCTGTTGAGTAGTGACAGACAACACGATAAAGAAACTTCAAATGGAGTCACCATTGTCAGTCACAGCTGCACACACTTCTGCTTCTCTCAGGATAGATGGAGGGGTGTGGATGGAGAAACTCAAGGCACATTATCCCATAGCCTTATAACAATTGTTTCAGAGTCCGTGATGAAGGGAATCAAAGGCAAGCCATATTAGTTTTCTATTGCGGCATAGCTAATCAGTGGCTTAAAACAACACTCATTTACTATTTCATCTATTATTCCTGCAAAGGCAGGAATGGGGCAGGGTGGAGCTAGGCTCTCTCCTCAGACTCATGTGGCTGAGACTACAAATAATCACTGTAGTTAATTTAGCTTTAAGGCTTTATACTTCTACAGCATTAACTCTCAGTAGCAGAATCTGAGGCACCACCTGAAGCTTTCTATTCTGTATTATCTTCCTTCCCTGTGTCCAAATTACTATTAAAGATTCCTTCTCACCAGACAGGATGGCTTGGGCATCACTGAGGAGCTTATTGAAAAGCAGTCTTGGAGCCAGGCATGGTGTCTCATGCCTATAATCCTAGCTACTCAGGAGCCTGAGATTTGAAAAGCTCAGTTTGCAGCCAGCACCAGCAGGAAAGTTCATGAGACTCTTATCACCACATAAGCAAAAAGTTAGAAGTAGAGCTGTGGCTCAAGCAGTAGAGTGCTAGCCTTGAACAAAAGAGCTCAAGGACAGCACTCAGGCCCTGAGTTCAAGTCGTAGGACCAGCACATATATGGTCTTAGGCCATATTCCAGACCTAATGAATCAGAAAGCACAAAGAAACCTTCTAGAACACAGATATTTGAGAAGAACCAATTCAGCCTGATTATGCTACTTAAAATACAGAAGCTGATAAATGTACCTGAGGAAGTTACAGATAATCATAGATATGAATGGTCTTAAAAAAAAAGCAATACAAAAATCAGAACAAAGAATTAGTAGTGAACACTTCCTGGGTCATAAAAAGTTGTGAGACTAGTAAAAAGAAAAGGATACAGATGTTTCAAATGAGTTGACCTTCTACACTGACGATATCCATTGTCTTAATATAAGTTGGCCATAGTCATGTGACACATTAGTAATTCGGAGGCACATTACATTTGTAATGCTTATCTACTGAGATTAAGAAGATAGAGGAACTATTGACAGCATGATCTGGATTAGAGACAGACCTCCATGTGCTATACATCTCATTTTTGGCTGTCTCTCCCAGGAAATGGTTCTGCTGATAGCCTGGTTTACGCCTACTCTGTCCATTCAGTAGGCAGCACTATTTCTCACAATATCCACTTACCTCTTGGGGTTGTTGGTATTGAGAGGCCATCAGAAGGAAAGCCCGCTGGGCCTGGAAAGCTCCGTGCACCATTTCTGCCTATGGATAAAGAGAATGGCAGTTTGAATGTCTGAGTGCCTAAACAACTCATTACCATATAACCTAGCAGGTCCAGGCCTAGAATAGACCCGAGGAAAAAAATGTAAGCAGATGTTCACACAAAAACCTGTGTTTGTGGCAGCATTATTCACACTAATGTTAAAACAGCATGAAATGTCCACCAACTCATGACTGGATAAACCAAGTGTGATGTTGCTATAAAGTAGCATATTATTCAGCCTTAAAAAGAAGTATAAGACAGTCACATTCTCCAACATAGGTGAATCTTGAAAACATTATGCTGAATGACTGAAGCCCAGTCACAAAAGGGCACATTTGTATGATCCCATTTATAGGAAATGTCTGGAATAAGCAAATCTACAGAGACAAAATAGATTAGTGGTTGCCAGGGGCTGGCAGGAGGGAGAAATGGGACATGAACTGCTGATGGGTAGAGGATTTCTTTTGGGGGTGGGGTGCTGCGAATGTTTGGGAATTAGACAGTTTGTGATCCCACCTTGGTGACCCAGTAACTAGAACACATGGAATCACAAGGATGAATGTTAAGATATGTGCATTGTATCTCAACAAAGCTGTTTCCAACATTTGAGCCCCAGTTTTCAAAGAGGAGGGTGTCTCTCTCTCTCTTTCCAACTCTGCTCAAAATCTGTTATACACTTTCTATTGGGGGTTCGGGATTTAGATCAGGAAAAGAGCTCTTGCTCAGCAAGTGGAAGGCCCTGAGTTTGGTCCTTAGGCACTACAACAACAAACACGAAAAGCTAAACCCAAAGACTTTCTTTTGAAAAGAGAATTGTCTCTAAGACATCTCCATGAAGATCTGTTCACTGGGTGTCAAATGAACCCAGAAAATATATTTTAATAACATTTAATGTCTTTCATTTTTTTATTATCTTTAAGTAGTTGTACAAAGAAGTTCCCATTCTACAAGATGGTATATGAATACAAAGTGTCTGATAACATTGTCACCCATAGCTCCTAATCCCCCCCTTCTCTTGCTTTTCTTCTTTAAAAATGGAGAAATGGAGATTAGGTGATTACATAAATTTCACATTTCACAGTATTGTGGAATAGTAATACTTAGAGTCACAGACATATTTTCACCTTCACAAGGCAAATTGTCATTATCATGGTCTATAAAGTTTGTGAATTCTATGAGCTTTGACAATACAATTATTTCTTCCATATCAGGTGATATTTACATTTCTTTCCTTTTGCTTAGTGTAAGCTGTTCCTTCTTTCCCTCCATTTGATGTCTTAATAGAAGGGCTGGCATGTAGACTCAAGATTACCCTCCCCCCCCAAAAAGATATACATTTGGGAATGACGTTAATACATATTCTCTTCTCCTCACTCCCTACTCACGCTAAGTGTACCAAGAAAAAGTAATTTTAAATACCCCTACCACTCAGAATTAACTATATCTGAGTATTTGACCTAGGTGTAAGATAATACGTATTGGCTTGGAATAATTTGTTACAAGCAGCATGCTTTGAAAATTAAAGCTTTTTTTAATGCTTGACATCTTAGAGATAATCATGATTAACAGTAGATGAATGTCATTGTAATCAACTATTAAAATCCAGTGCAGGGGGGGTGGGTTGTATAGCTAGAGAGTACTTGCATAGCCTGGGCAGGGTTCTGGGCTTGAGCCACAGTTCCACAACTATTCAGAGACTTACAGATTAGAGTTATACTTAGTATTATTTTTTTAAAAAATAAAATTATACATTTTAATCATAATTGAATAACATTAGAGATGAAAAAGTAAAAGGGCTGTAAAACTTCAAAGAAAAGAATTTCAGCAGTATAGATGTTATTATGTCCTAAATTATCTTCCTAAGGTTAAAAAAGGAGTATAAAATAGAAAGAGATTGAAATAATGACATGCTTGCATTGCAAACAACACGCTATAATTTTCTACAATATTGGTTGACTGCTTGCTGAGAAAGATGAGAAAATAACTTCTTACCTTTTCCCCTCCATCCATTTCTGGTCTCCTACCTTCCATATTTTCTAGTTATTATTCTTATTCTGATAAGTTTTTGTCATTGATAGACTACCTGTAACCCCAATTTCCACAGTTGCATAAATGTTCTACATTTAAGCAAATGGAATGTGGTCACCACCATTTAACCACTTCTGGGTAATCTGAATGTTTTGTCATTGGTTGGATATTTGATATTGAGTATTTTCAATGAGGTTGAAAATACTCAGAGTTGCTCTCTTCTCTGAGGTTTAAGCATGCCTCCTTGCTGTCATCATGTCTGTGTTATTCTTGGTGGCTTTTCCTTCCCCATGGCTCAAGACGAGATGATGGCATTTGTCCAGTAGGAAACTGACTTACTCTGGTTTGATTCTGAGAGAATTATTTCTTTATCATTGAGGTTTAACAGCTTTATGATTTGGGTCTTGAACATTTCTATATTACTTTTCCTTTTTGGAATAGTTTTGGTCCTTTTCTCATTGCAGGGAAATTTCTTACTGTATTTTTCAATATATTTTCTGGTCTATTTATGAGAGCTTTTGCTAAGTGATTCTAGTACAGAGAGAGACAAAGGATGTATATTTTCCCTTATATGCAGAGGTTAGATTTAGCTTATAAACTTTCAAGTAAATATGTTAGGTGGTATATGTTAGAAGTGTATACAAATGTATTAATTAAAATATGATAGATTCAAGAGAGAACTTGAATACTGCAATTCCTTAGAAAGGCAAAGTTAAAACTCAGTAAAATAAAACACCAGGAAGTGGGTACTTGAGAGGGGTTGGGGTCAAGGGGGAAGGGGTATACAAGAGAAGAGAAGCAGGGAAGAATGTATTCAAGAATCTAGTATGTATCCTACAAAATTAAGAACAGGGAAGGAAGGGGTGAATAGGAAAGGGATGGTGACAATGTTGAAAGGGGTAACACTGATCAAGATACATTGATCAACATATCATAAACTGCCTTATTAAATGGCAACTCCTTTGTACAACTACTTAAAGTAAATAAAAAGGGCAAAAAAGAGATTCTAATGGTTGCTTCACACTGATTAATATAGAATGTCTCCACAGATTTTAGATTCTGTCCTTAATTACATTGCCTACCTAATTTCATTGTTACCTGTGATCACATATTTTTCTATTATTAAGCAAAATTTCAACAAGTCTCACCTATGTTAAAAATACAAACACTTTTTGTGCATTAATGCTATATTTAGTTTTTGACTTGTTAGATTTTTCCATTCTGTTTTTTTATTCCATAGATCTCTATATGTTTAAAGTTACTTTTATACTCTTGTTGAATTCTCAGAATATAAATTACATTCTTATTAAACGGCCATGAAGAATGTATTTCTGCTGCTTAAGTTAGTTTTCTTCAAGGATGCTACAGTTTGGATCTAGAGTGTCCACCAAAAGCTCATCTATAAAGCGTTGTGCCATAGTCCTTAGTGCTACTGGGAGAAGCTAGAATCTGAGAGGTGGGGCCTACTGGGAGGTCTTTAGGTCTTTGAAAGGGGGATCTTGAAGGGGATCCTGGCATCTTGCTCTCTTTTGCCTCTCATTTTTTCCTTTTATTGCAGACCATGAGGTGAACAAATTCTTCTGCCATAGATACACTCTTTTCTCACAGAACCAAAATCCATAAACCAATGGATTAATGATTTCAGGCGTTTTGTTTCAGTAATGAACACACAAAAGAAGAGTTGGGGCCTTTCTACTTTGCAGGCTATGCTGTGCCTTACCACATGACTTTTAGCTACAATGTTGATCTTTTTCATCTTGCCCATGCTTAACTCACTATGTCCAGATAAATGTTTTCAGATAAAACACAGGTGATTTCTTGAGTCTCTTGAAACCATATTGGAGACCAGTGTATTTTCTTTTCCATCAGCAGCTGGAGGTGAGATGCTTTGTGTGGTCTCTTCTTCTAATGGCCCATAGGAACGGAGAACAGGGAAAGTAATTGCTCCACAGTGGTGGTGTCCAAGCTTTACTTAAGTCTTTGGGTGCTGCTTACTCTGGGATTTCCCCCACTTATGAAATAGGCTCGTGCTATGACACTCAAGCGTGTTTGGAATTCTATGTAGCTAAGGCTGTCCTCAAACTCTTGAGATCCTCTTGCCTCAACCTTCCAAGAGTTAGAAACCAGTATTGCTCAACTGCTGTCTGTTACTGGTCTGTATTGCTTAGATTGTGTTTTTTTTTGTTGTTTAGTTTCTGTAAAGAAGTTGATTTATTTTATTTTACTTTTTAAATCCTGCATCTCCCTCATCCTTCTTTATTTGTGGAAAGAGAATTATTCTTTCCTAAAAAGAAATCTCCCCCAAGAGAATTCAGTATTTTTTGGTCACAGATTTATATTCTTTTTTCACTTAATGATTTCATCTTTACTCTTCTTGCTAGCTGCATATCTGTTAGGGGACAGCTTCTATTTCTGCTGTTTTGATTATAACTTACTTGTATGATATTTAGCTAAGAAGTGAATTGATATATTTTTAAGAGCAGAGTCCTCTTATAATTACATGAGGATTAGGTTAATTTCATCCCAGTGTCAATACCAGTGAATTTTCTGGGCTCCACGTATAAATATATTAACTCAACAGGAAATAACTAGGTTTTTATCACTCCATCCATGATGACATTTTAGCATCTATAAATTTTCCAAAATTTGTTCTAAAATGGGCACCTTTCCCTATTGCTTCTCATTGGCATTTTTCCCAAAAAGAAGATGCTTGAAATCAAACCAAGATTTGTAGACTGTTTACATTTATAATCACAAAAGCAATCCTCATCAACACAATAGATTGCTTAAAAACATTTTGAAACATATCATCTTCTTCCCTTCTCTTTTCCCTGGTCAAAGTATCAAATTTCTGATAGTAATTAGGGAAGAAAAGAGAGTTATTAAAATTTCACTGGCCTGGAGAACATTAAGGAATTCTGATGTTCCAAGCTGTGCCCATGTTTTCTCCATGAATCAAGACACATTTTTTTTTTCAGTGATTCAGAAGGACTGTAATGATCATACTTTCCCAAAAGAAAATGACAAAATTCAACTTTTCACAGGTTGGGTACAAATAAAATAACTGCAATTCTCCCAGCAACGATAATATGGAGATACCATTCTCATCTATGATAAGCCTTGCAGAGACTCTGAATTATTGTTGCCATGGGAACAGTGATCTGGGATGGCCTGACTTCTATAGTTGAAATTGTAGGCCAGAGGTGGCATTTAACAATGTTTTTGTAGCTATCCCAAGAAGAACACTGTTATTAGCCTTTTCTATTTTCCCTAGTAACAACATTTTGCCTGTTGCTAATAGAGCAATTTTCTGGCAGGTCTGATTAGTGAAGATGGGCAATTTCACTAATTAGTCTCTTCCTGCAAATGGCCTTTCACTCAACAATAGGCATTGTGGTTGGGATGGAGAATGGTTGGATACCTGGATGGATATCTGCTTCAAACCCTGTTCATTTTGCTTTGCTTCTATAGAAAAAGTCTGAATGAGGGTTTGAATGTCCCTTCTTTTAGCTCTGTGGAACTATGGACACAATTAGCTGATGCTGAACAACATCCATTTAGAGCATCATCAGTGCGCATGTCAAAGGACTGCCATTCTAACTTTAAGATATTCAGATCCACCAGCTTCTTCTTTCTGTAAAATTCCATGAGTCCCCTGCACCAGACAGCACCCTATTCAGGAACAATTTTACTGAACCTGCTGAGTCTGGTGGCTCTGAAGGGAGAGTTTGGCTCACTCAGACAGTTCAAAACATTGTGAAAGAAAAAGTCAAACGTAGGGCTTTTCAGGAAGAACAAATAATTGAGGGCTTTTTGCTGAGTTTGTCCATCACATGCATGCAGGGCTCTGAGTGCCTCAGTGACCTTTGTGTGGGAACATGTGGGTCTTTCTGCCCATGATCACGTGTGTGCAGAGAAGAGAAGGGTAAAAAAAAATCAAGGCTATGCATTTTATCTGTTTTATCAGTTAGGACTTTGGTAAGTGGGATTCTAAGGCAGACAGGTTGCTGGGATGTTGATTATTCTGTGGTTGTAGGGTGAAGAGCAGGAGGATGAATTCCAGTGATCAATTCAAAGCAAGCCTTGGGAAACAGCAAGCAGACACCAGCTAAAGATGACTTATTTTCATCTAATCCTCTTGGGAGAGTGTGCTGGTGCTCTGGGGAAACCCGATTGATCTCTGAATACCCACTAGAGCGTTGCAGCATTTCACGGGAAAAGCTACAGGCTGCAAAATCCCAAATGGGTGGTAAAATAAATACATCCAACTCGGAGAAAGGGCACAGGTAAGACTTGGAAGATGGAAAAGCAGCACTGAGGTGCAGGCATGTGCTGAAGGCCTTTCCAGATCCTTCTGATTATGCCAGCTCTCCTCCTGAGGACCGAAGGGAGAGAGTAGGGGCCCCCTTCCTCTGACTAAGGACAGGGTATCTGTTTATCTGTGTGATTTGCAGGTTCCTAGGCAGGTCTGCCTGACTTCTACTTCATAATTAGAGATACTGTATTCTACCTTGAAGGGGAACTTTTTTGAACGTTAGCCAATGAAGAAGTAAAAGGGACTATTTTTTGAGAGCAAAAAGGGGTGAAGGGAGGGAGGAAGGGATAGGGGAGAGAGAGAGAGAGAGAGAATGCAAGAATGCTAAAGATAACCTTCACCTATTTCCTGGTTTTGTTGAAAATAAGATGCGGTCATGGGGCCTGAACTCTAGGCCTGGGTGCTGTCCCTCAGCTCTTCAGTCAATGCTAGCGCTCTACCACCTGAGCTATAGCACCATTTCTGGCTTTTCTGCTTACGTGGTGCTGAGGAATCAAACCCAGGACCTCATGCATGCAAGGAAAGCACTCTACCACTGAGCCACCTTTGTAGTCCTGATGTCTAATCTCATAGTCATGAACATAAGCACTGATCCCTTAAAGTTAGATTTTAGAAGACATCTGAGATGACACATTATGAACATGAAAGAAAGGAAAAAAGCTTAATTGAGTCAGTGGGTCTCTCTTGAATGTATGTTGGCCTCAGTCCCACCTGTGGAGTTTCCAAATCAGGTAATTTGGGTGAGCTGAGACGTTGCATTTCTGACAAGTTCCCAAGGGCTCCGGACCACACAGAAAGCTATAGGTTCTAATGATATCCGCCATGCTTTGTCTATTACTTTGTCTCTCATTTCCACCTTGTTTTTCATAGTAGCTGAGTTAGCACAACCCCTCCTAAGGCCTCTCACTTGAGAACTGCACACTCAGCCCATCAGACAGGGCTCATTTCATTCAGCATTTGTTTTTTCTTTTGTTGCTGTTGTTTGAAGCAAAAAGATGAGGAAGGCTGGCAGGGGGCGGGGGTGAGGGGTGGGGGGTGGAGGGTGGAAAAGAAGTATTTTTGCCCAAGGTTACAAAGCCAGTTAGTGACCAAGTCAGAGGCAAGAATTCCTAACTCTAGATTTCTAATTTTTCTTTTATTATCAAGGAAGGGACTTGAAGCATGAGAAAATGGGAAAGTTTGGCAATTAAAAAAAATGCCAGTCTAAGGATCACAGTTCAAAGCCAGCTCATGCAGAAAAGTGTCTGGGACACTCTTATCTCCAATTAATCACACAAAGAGCTGGAAGTTGCACTGTGGTTCGAGGGGTAGAGTGCTAGACTTGAAAGTAAAGGAGCTCAGGAAACAGCACCCAGGCCCAGAGTTCAAACCCACGGCTGCCTCTCCCCTCCAAAACATGCCAGATCATGTAAGCTGGATGTAACTACAGTGTCAGGACAACATTATTTTGAAAAATATCAGCAAGGCTGACTTTGAAGCCCTGACTACTTGTCTAATGGAAGACAACAAGTTAGGCATGAGCTAAGCCAGGCATGAGAACTATCACCACCCAGCAGTATTTATAAAACAGTCGAATGAGCACTTTGCCTCTGTGCTGAGTACAGGACAGTGCAGTAATGGGGGAGTACAAAAGAAGAGTCAAAAGAAAGAAAACAAGAGCCCTGGGTAAAAAAAAAGTGCTAATGGTGTTTGGGAGCAGTTGCTGCTGGCTAAGGAAAGAATGCTTCCTGCCCTCCCCACACACAGGGAAAGCCTGGATATGGACTTGTAATCGCTTCAAGAGTTCTCATTTCTTATAAAGGGTTTGGATAAAGCCCAGACTTTTGCCTGGTTTACAAAGCCCTGTACAATCAGTCTTATCTGCATCAGAGCTATGATTCCTAAGTACTCTCTGTTCCAATCCTGGGGTGGTCTCCCAAGTACCCCAGCACTCTGCTTCAAAGAGCCCTGGGAACAAGAAATTTATTTATATACCCACAGCCTGTCTTGCACAGCATTTTTTTTTTTTTTTTTGCCTTTCTGAAAAAGACACCAAGATGTAGAGAAGATGGTGAATTTCCCAAGGTTGATAGACAAGGTGTAAAATTGTCCAGTTCTCCTCATCCGCAGAGTGTTCTTTCCTTCATCTCATATAGATGATCACTTCGGATTAACTGTGAACAGTATCCAGCCCTGCACTGCTTCCTCAGTGACTCAAGTCCCTAAAGAGTCAGCCTTTCATGTTATTTTATTTTTGTTTCCTCTGCTGAGTGGGGTTTGTGAACCATAGATAATCTATACGTACCTCCTGCTTCATGTGAATTCTACTCACTGTGGAGAGGATGGAAAATTCAGCTCAGGAACGGAGTGAATTTGATGGCAAGTAGTCAAGAAGCAACAGATGGGGGATAGACTCATCCTGAATCACTGATGATGATGGTGTATTCTACGGGCATTTGTTTTAGCCCAAGGTCTGAGTGATGCAAACCTTGTGCCCAGTCAATCATGGTTAGGGAGAAAGCAGTTTCTTAGGCTAGACTCCCTGATTCTGAACAGAGAGGTTCTCTAAAGTTGTCATGAATGCCTCTGGGTAGTGCTGTTCTGTCTGCTTCCTCATCAACATCCCAAGTAGACTCAAGGGGTCTACTTCAATGTCCACCTTCCTCCTTAAATCTCTGTCCCCACCTTATTCCTTGCCTGAATAAGTATTCAAGAATTATTGAACAGTCTGATGACACACGTGTAATTTCAACTACTCAGAGTTTGAAGTAAGAGGACAGAAGTCTGAGGCCAGACCAGGCAAAAGCATGAGACCTTATCTAAAAAAAAAAGAACTAAAGCAAAAAAAGGATTGGAGGCATGGCTCAATTGCTAGATGCTTGTCAAGTGCAAGGTCCTGAGTTCAAATCCCAGTGTTACCAAAATGGGGAGAAAAACTGCTGGAAAGGGGTACAGGCATGGGACAGCATGGTCAGGATTTCCAATGAATATAAATTATTATGAAGTTTAAACTCGACAAATGTCAATATATATAAGTAGTTGATGGAAAAACTAGAATATTTCCATCTATGTCCAACTTCAGCCACCAGAGCGAAGAGTTAAACTATTTGTTCCCCTCCATCTTCTTTTTTTTTTTTTAAATTTAATTTAATTTTATTTGTGAACATACTGTACAGAGGAGTTACAGTTACATGGGCAGGATAATGCGTACATTTCTTACCAAGCATTGCAGCCTCCTCCTTTGTTTACCCTTCACATCCCTTCCCAGCCTCCCCCCTCCTCCCCTCCCTCCATCTTCTTTTTAAATGAGGAAAGCATCTGTTTTATTTTTTCAGGGGGCATTTTGGAACGCCCATCCCAGCGCCATCCTCTTGGTGATCTACCATCTTCCTGCGATGGGGGCTGGGGTGCTCTAGGTGAGGTAGGGTGTTATGAATGCCATGCAGATGCAGTCATCTGGAGGAGCCAATGATGAGACAGTGATAGAAGGGATTCTGCAGCAGGAAGCACTCTGTTTTCAAAGGATTTCTCAAAAATAGCAAAGTCCTCTAATGATGCTCTTTCTTCCACTACATAAGATGTGTGTGTGTGTGTGTGTGTGGTGTTTGTGCGTGCCAGTCCTAAGGCTTGAACTCAGGGCTTTGAATGCTGTCCCTGAGCTTTGCTTTTTATTTTTTTTTCCCTTCTTCAAAGCTACAACTCTACCGATTTGAGTCACAACTCCATTTCTGGCTTTTTGATAATTCATTGGAGATAAGAGTCTCCCGGACTTTCCTGCTCAGGCTGGCTTTGAAATGAGATCCTCTGATCTCGGCCTCCTGAGTAGCTAGGATTACAGGCGTGAGCCACTGGGACCTGGCTCATAAGATTTTTATCCTTTGTATGTGTTATTGCTATTTTGGTTTCATGGTATTTATATGGAGGAGGTTCTTGAAAGAGAGGAAAAAGATTGGGAGGAGCCTAAAGCAACACCCCATGGATCCCTTTATCCTGCCACAGCTAAGAATAAAACATTCAAGTACAGAATGTTTCTTCACTATTTCTTGGGTTTCCCACGGACTTCTGCCTATTTAGCATGTTAAGTTTAGGAATCCCCTCTCTCTCTCTTCCCAGTGCTGTTAGGAAAATGGCACAGACGAGCAAATCAGAATCTTCAATGACAAAGAAACTAGTATGTGTGCTTGTGCTAAAACTTGTTCTCAGGGAAAGAGCTGTTCTGTCAGTAACATAGTCTTAAGTTAGGAGTTAAGACATCAGATCGACTACTGAAATTGCTGAGTTGAGGCAACAGAAGGGCTACATTTTGTTTGGACCATATCTGGCCTATCATTCCCACCAGCATCTTCATCATCACCTGGATTCCCTGCAGCCTGCCAGGGAATGGCATGAGCCATTCGTCCCTATAGATGATCATATGATTTGATCTTATTGAGAACACAAGACTGTACAAGTGGCTTTTAAGATAAAGAGACATGCCATCATGAAATAAATATGCATGCCGCCTATGGATGTTATCACTGGTAGTGAGTGTATGAAAGGTGTTTGTTCTCTTCTTCATAGATCAGTTGTCAAACTTTCCTAAATTGCCTGTAATCCTCGCTACTCAGGAGGCAGAGATCAAGAGTTCAGAAAAGAATTCATCAAAAATTTTGTAAGATCCTATTTCAAATATAAAAATCTGGGCACAAAGGCACGTGTCTGTCATCCCTGCTATGTGGGAAGAGTAAATAGGAGGATCATAGTTTCGTCTTAAATATGAGACCCTATTTGAAAAAAATAATGAAAGTAAAAATGGTTAGGGATGTAGCTCCCTGTGGGCCCTGAGTTCAAACACCAGAACTGCCAAAAAACAAGTATGAAATAATAAGCTTATATAATAATAAGTTTAAATTAAAAAGTCTGAAATAATAAGTTTAAATAATAAATTTCTGAGTAAAACATTATTATTTAATGCCACATTTAGAAATACTTTGAGTACCTGCTATGTGCCTAGGTACAATATCAGATATAAATCAGGGAAAGCCAGTCAGGAATGCAGAGAATAATTAGTGTGGGGGTAATACGTGTAAGGTGTTCATTGTATGGACATGATAGGATTGCTGGAATTAACAACCTTTGGCTAAAATGGTTTGACAAAACACAGGAATCAGGAAGGGGAGTTGTGGTTCAAATGGTAGAGTGCTATCCTTGAGCAAAATAGCTCAGGGACAGTGCCCAAGCCCTGAATGCAAGCCATAAGACTGCGACCAAAGCAAAACAACAACAACAACAACAAATAAAAACCAGAACAGACCAGGAATCAATCTCATAATAAAAAGAGAACACAAGGATAACTGCGCTCATTTTGGATAAAAGACTTCCTTTTCTCCAGAATCTAGGAAGCAAAGGGCTTGGTACTCAGTCATTTCTCACCAGCATCTCTTAACATGAGTCTCACATGCTCTGTAGCTCTCCAAGACAACAGGCATTCTGCAAGAGCTTACAAGCTCAGCCACGACTGCACAATAAAATGGAGCCTGAATTTACAGTCTGACTCGGGGAAGGAAACAATAATGTCACCCTCTACTTATTTTAAAAGTATGTTGGCAACACTCCACTAAATCATAAAGATGAGTTAATTTAAAGACTTGCCTGCTCAAATAGCAACCAAGTCTCAGTTAATTTCAGGCTCTGCCTTAGCCAAAGCCATCTATCAAAAAGGCAATAATTTTATATTAGGTAATTGTTATAAATTAATATTTTTACTGCCCTTAAGACTTTACTGATTTTTTTTCTTCTTCTTCAATCATTGGTAGAAAGGAGGCATGCTTATTAAATAGGGCTAAATAGTTTTGGAGTCTAGAAAAAAAGATGAGTAGGTAGATTGAGAATGTCAGTGTTAGACTACTAGGTACATTTTATAGAAAAAAAATCATTCAGGCACGGATAATAAATGAGGTTTATTCTTCATTAATAGGACTGTTGCCTAGGCAACCTCCAGCTCACAAAAGTATTTACATCAGCCCCAGCGCAATTTTCTGACACTGAGGAACAGCTCTATAGTATCACTTCACTTCTACCTCCAAGCCTGGGAATTTTATTATGAATCTCAGCTGCATTATTCCTCTCAGTTAAGGTGACCTCAACACCCCAGCGGTCCATCCAACACATGTCCTAGTCAACCCCATTTTCAACAGATTTAAACATGGGCTCTTGATACAGTGAATAGATCCATAGGAGACCTGATTAATGGCTTTCTTTTGAGAAAAGAGAGAAAAAAAAGCAAGCTTTCCTATTATGAGTTGTTTTTATTTTCCTGCCTGTCCAGCAGAGGGCAAAGTATTTTAAAGCATCCAGTGTCATGCATATTAATGTGCATTCAAATCACGCATTGTTTTCCTGAAACTTTTATTTTCCTAATGCCTAATTATCACTAAGAGCTGAAAGCACTTTCAACCACTGGGAAAGCATGAATTATACAACAATGTATGTGTGTGTGTGTGAGGGGGGTGCATGTGTGTGTGTGTATGTGTGTGTATGTGTAGGGGGATAATTTGGCAATAAGTAATAGGGAACATTTGCCATGGGCCTAGAAGAGTTTTAGGAAATTTCCTGGGGAAAGTAATTGTATAGTTTAAAAACAATGATTGTGTAAAGATACCCACCACAATTTGATCAAATGTCATTGGGGGGGGGGGGCTTTTCTTTTTTTATTATATATATTTTTATTGTAAAAAATGCTATATGGAGAGGTTACAGTTACATGAGGAGGATAATGAGTACATTTCCTATCAAGCATTGTTACCCCCTCCTTTGTTTTTTCCCTACCATCCCTTCCTCAATTCCTCCTCCCCCTCCTCCAAATTGTAAAGTTTTTTTTCAACATAGTGTCCTGTACATCTCATCGTCACAATGGGTCAACCCTTATCCCCATTCAAGCATTCAGCTACATCCCTTCCCCTCTCCACATTACGAAAACGTATATGCAAGATGCAGAACTCCAGAATCACATACAGTGAAAACACGATAATAATGTGGGGGAAGAACATACAAAAGAAACAAAAGAATCACATAGTGCATTGTAAGTACATTGAAAACCATAGCAAGAAAGAAAAAACCACATGTGTTCCTGTCTTGGGGTATATTTCACTTAAATCATCTTATATGGTCATATGTACATAGCCTCTAACCCTCTCTGCTTGTCCTAGACATGTACTAGTCATTGCAAATAAGGGAAAGCATGGGACCTATGTTTCTTTGGGCCTGGCTTACTTCACTTAATATAATTTTTCCCAAATCTTTCCATTTCCTACCAAATGGGGCAATGTCATTCTTTCTGACGGAGGCACAGAATTTCATTATATATATGTACATACATATGTACATACATACATACACACACCACATTTTCTTGACTCATTCATATACTGGGGGGCATCTGGATTGGTTCCATATCTTAGCTAAGGTGATAATGCTGCAATAAACATGGTTGTGCTGGTAGCTTTGGTATAACCTTGTTTGTGTTCATTTGGGTAAATGCCCAAAAGTGGGGTTGCTGGGTCATAGAGGAGCTCTATGTGGAGTCTTTTGAGGAACCTCCATACTGCTTTCCAAAGTGGTTTAACAAGTTTACACTCCCACCAACAATGCAGTAAGGGTTCCCTTTTGGCCACATCCCCTCCAGCATCTGTTGTTATTAGAGTTCTTGATTCTAACTGGGGTGAGACGTGGTATCTCAGTGTTGTTTCGATTTGCATTTCTTTTATGGCTAGGGAAGTTGAGCATTTCTTCATGTGTCTATTGGCAAAAAAAATCTCTTATATCCTCTTCAGAGAAGTCTCTCTTTAAGTCTTTAGCCTACTTATTAATCGGGCAGTTGTTTCTTTGAGGATTTGTTATTAGGGGGATTTAATTTTTTGAGTTCTAAGTATATCAAATATCATTTCTTAAAATGATTACAAGTATACTTGGTGACTCTCTTTTCTAGGACAGCCCTGAGGGAGACTAGCAAGGAGTTCAATATGTGATTTAAGAAACGTTTGTCAGGGTCTAATTTTGAGGGGGATCACTTGTCTCAACATAGTTGTGGATATATATGTATTTTGGGGGAGCAGTTGTGGGGCTTGAACTCTGGACCTGGGTGCTATCCCTCAGCTCTTCAGCTCAAGGCTAGCATTCTACACTTGAGCCACAGTGCCACTTCCAGCTTTTTCTGCTTATGTGGTGCTGAGGAATTGAACCCAGGGCCTCGTGCATGCACGAGAACCACTCTATCATTGAGCCACCTTCCCAGCCCTGATCCTATATTCTTGTACTTACAATATTACACCTATATATAAGAACTGTGCCTTGCTTGTTTCTTTTTAGTGGGGGATTGAACTGAATTTGGTACTAGGGATTGAACTCAAGACTTACCTTGCAGCTGGGATAACAAGTGCTCACCACCTTGCCCAATGATTGAGTGAGGAAAAAGTCTTACAGACTTTTATGCCCAAGTTGGCCTGGAATCATGTTCTCCTTATCTCCATTTTCCAAGTAGCTGCGATTAGAGGCTTGAGCCAATACTCACCTTAGAGTGTAACTTTTAAATCAATTATGCTATAACCAAAAAATACTACACAGTATTTACAAATGATAATGTACACCTCAATTTACTGACATGGAAAGAGCCCGAAACATATGGTCTGAGTTAAATAAGCAGACCACAGAAACAGTATATGCTGAAAATTCTGCGCAATCTATGACATAAACTGTTCACTGTAATTTAAAATGCTTGGTATAGAACTCTTCTAAACAACTCATTATTGAAATTTATATTTAAAAAATACCAGAGATTTGAAAAAGTTAAAAATAGTATTTCTTAGGGCAAGGGAAAAAGAAGAGAAAAGACCATTGTATATTTAAATCCATTTGCTTTTTCTGACAGCCATGAGTATCCTTAAAAGTTTATATTCTTAACAAAATCATTCTTCTAAATTCACTTCATTTTCCAACACAATCAGTGTGTAACTGTACAGATTGGCCCTTTTCAAATTAACTATTTTTTTTCTAACACTTGAGGAATAGAAACTACTTTGTCAACATGCAGTAATGGCTTTGTGGTTGATGATTGTTGGAGCTGAACAAATAAAAGATGTCTGACTACTTTAGGACCACTCAGAAAAAAAAATCAGGGACAAGAAAGTACTTCTGGTCTAGAATGTACTATCTTGACAAGTGTTACCTTTTCCCTTTGTGTTATCTAAACTATGTTCTTAGGCAACTTTTAATGCATGTATACATGTCTTATAGGCTCAAGTTGAAAACAGATTCTAAAAGATTAAGGCAGCAGTTACCTACAGAGAAAGGCCTTTAGTCTGGCAGGAGCTTGGTAACTATTCCTTACTTGCGAATGACTGAAATTACAGTGCTGTGTACAGAGAAACTATGAGCCCAAGATTTACATAAGCCTGAGATTCAATCCATTGTACCCATGATGAAATGGTAAACCATGGCTATTTGCCTAGTCTCCCAGAGGCTTGGATTCTTTCTTAAAAAGTTATTTGAAAATGCTAAATACAAAAGGCTTACACAGTTACATATATCAGGCAAGGAGTACATTTCCTTTTGGATAATGCCACCCTTTCCCTTGCTCTCTCCCAGTTTTTCCCTCCCATCCCACCCACAACTTCATTTTCAATGTGGTTTCCATTGCTGCACTTATTTACCCTTTGTTCACTCATTTCTGTACACTCCCAAAGACATATAGACAAACAAATAAGACAAAAAGAAAACAAGAACAGTAATAAAGAAAAAAAATCTTGTTCCATTTCCTGGAATTCATTTTGATACGTACTATTTTGTATGATCGGATGTACATAGGCATTGTGCCTTTCTGTTTCTCTCCTAAGAATATCCTCCTTTACTCTCACTGTGTGTGAATGCTTACAGACCTGCAAAATTTATTATGATCCAGTGTATTTTAGATCTAGCTTCTACATCTGAGGGAAAACGTGCACCGTTTGTCTCTCTCAGCTTGGCTTACCACACTTAACATGATTTGTTCTTGGATTGTTCTAGGAGGTTTGGGTTCTTTATCCTGAATGTTGTCAAGGATTCTTTTTCTTAAGGATCAAGTGAAATAAAATGATTACAGTAACCATGCACAGTGCCTGACAGAGAGGGCCCTCAATTAATCTTTCTTCTGTTTTACAACTGCAGAGAAATATAACATAAGGCAGAGGAATAAAGCTGATCTTCACTGAGTCTAAAATTTAGCAAAGAATCAGCTATTCTCATTCATCAACCACTGTCTACACATCATCAACCCATCTAAACTGAGATCTTACTGCAGGGGCCTAACCATGACAGGTCTTTTCTGGTTCAACTCTAGTTCTCTGTTCTCCACCAATGCCCAGGCACCTGAGTGCCCTGAAACCAAGCTTTGAGGGGTTGGTGATATTTCTTGGTGATTTTGTCTTTTGTTCCGCAATGATATCACTTTCAGGCAATACCTAGTTTCCACGATCTTTTTCTTCTAGCACCAAATATTCCCTCTTTCCTCTCCTAATAATAATAATAATAATAATTAATAACAACAAATTCATGGACATGTACAAAGAAAAACTTTCACTAATCTCACTCCATAAGCATTATTAATGTTAGCAAGTCAATGAATATCTTTCCAGACATTCATTTTTATTTAATTTTTTTGTGCCAGCTCTAGGGCTTGAAATTGGGGCTTTAGTGTTGCTCTTGAGGGTTTTTATTTTATTTATTTATTTTTGCTCAAGGCTACCTCTATACCACTTTGAGCTACACTCCCACTTCTGGTTTTCTGGTGGTTAATTGGGGATAAGTGTCATGGGCTTTCCTGCTTGGGCTGACTTTGAACCATGATCTCAGATCTCAGTCTCCTGAGTAGCTAATAATACAGATATAAGCCCAGATTGCATTTATTTATTTATTTATTTATTTCACCTGTGGCGCTTGAACTCCATCTAGGCCTGGGTACTGTCCCTGAGCAATTTGCTCAAGGCTAGTGCTCTAACACTTTGAGCCATAGTTCCATTGCTAGCTTTTGAGTGGTTAATTGGAGGTAACAGTCTCACAGATTTTCCTGCCTGGGCTGGTTTCAAACCATGATTCTCAGATCTTATCTTCTCGAATAACTAGGATTATAGGAATAAGCCACTGGTGCCTGGCTGGTTTTTGTTTTTTGAGACAATTCACATATAGTGCAATTTGCCTAAAGTATCTTACCATGTGCACAGTGTTGTTCAGCTCCCACATCAATCAATTTTAGAATCCGCTCAAATTATTTTTCATGTTTTTAAGTGTGCAATTTTAAATTTTTAAAATTTTATCATAATGTGATGTCAGAGAGGTTACAGTTACATAAGTAAGGCAATGAGTACATTTCTTATCTAATATTGTTACCCACTCCCTCCTTTTCTCCCATTTTCCTCCTCCTCAATTTCCTCTCCCCCCGTTACAAAGTTCATTTCCAATATAGTATCTTTTGAGTATTGCTGTTGTATTGGTTCACCCTTTATCCTTTGCTTCACCATTATGTTATTTGTCCTTTCCCCAAATCAGATAAACCTATATACAAGACACAAGGTACCAAAATCATATACAGTGACAATGGAATAAACCCAAGGGGGGGGGAGGGGAAACAAAAGAAAAAAAAAGAACTAACTACACCTAGTACATTAAAAAAACAAAAAGAAAAAAAAAAGAAAAAAACAAAACTCTTGTTTCCATATCTTGGCGTTCATTTTCCTTCATTCTTTTTTTTTTTTGGCTCGGTCATGGGGCTTGAACTCTGGGCCTGGGCGCTGTCCCTCAGCTCTTTAGCACAAGGTGAATGCTCTACCACTTGAGCCACAGTGCCACTTCTGTTTTTCTGAGTGGTTTATTGGAGATAAGAGTTTCACAGACTTTCCTGCCCAGGCTATCTTGGAACCATGATCCTCAGATCTCAGCTTCCTGAGTAGCTAGGATTACAGGCGTGAGCTACCAGTGCCCGTCTCTTTCATTCTTTTTAAAGGCATTTTAGAATGATGTTCTGGAGCTTATCTATATTTTAGCAGGTACAAGTGTTTTCACTCTTTGTCTCTTTGTCACTACCTGTCTCTTTTTGGTGCTGGTCTTGGGGCTTGAACTCCACTCTGGGTGCTGTCCCAGTGTTTTTTTGTTCAAGCTTGAGCCACAGTTCCATTTCTGGCCTTTTAGTAGTTAACTGGAGATATGAGTCTCATGGACTTTCCTGCCTAGTCTGGCTTTGAACCATGATCCTCAGTTATCAGCCTCCTGAGTAGCTAGGTGTGAGCTACTGGTGCCCAGCTCTGAACTTTATTTTAAATAAAGCACATATGTCATGTCCTTACCCTGTTTCAATTTCTGCTTCAGTAGTCTCAGAAAATCTTTCCCTCTTTTTTGGTCCCACTTGTGAATTTCAGTGTCCCCCTTACAATGGTTGCTAAGAATTGAAGGAATGTAACTGCAAGTAACAAAAGACAAGCCTTGTTGGTAGTGAAGGTAGACAGGAAGCAGGTTCAATTTTAGCTGGAAGCATCTAGAATCTATGTAAAAATCTCATCTGTCTTTACAGCTCCTCAGGTATCAGCACATGTAATTAACAACTTTTGTTTTGCATTATTGTTTTCCAGCTTCATTTAACTAAAACATGATGGAGGAATTTTTTCTAGCACCTTGCATTACATAAGTAGTGCTTAGAAACTTCTCATCAAGCCTTTGCCTTTAACTATCACATCCATCCTAGATGTATTTCTGTAAAATAAAAGATGAAATAAGAATAAAATAGAATAAAAAAACCCACCTAGACATACAAGCCAGACATAGTGATTCAAGTGTATAATCCCAGCTTCGCTGGAGGTAGAGATGAGGATCATAGTTCAAGGCCATCCTGGGAGAGAAGTTAGTGAGATCCATCTCAATCAATAAGCCAGGGGTGTTCATATGCACCTGTCACCCCAGCTACATGAGCGGCAGGAGGATGCCAGTCTGAGACCAATCCCCTAGTAAAACTTAAGATCCTACGTGAGTAAAAAATGAGAAGAAGCATGGTTCAGGAGGTAGAGTGCTTACCTCACACGTGCTGAGTTCAAAGGCCCCGAGTGCAAACTTCAATACTGTCAAACCCCAAAACAAAGCAAAACAGCAATGACAAATATATATTAAACCCCCAATTTTTCAATTGTGAAATTTAGGAGTCTTTAAATTGCTCTTTTAAAAAATTATAATTTTATTGTTGTGATTAGGGGTTATAGAGAGGGGTTACCATTTCATAAGTCAGATAATGAGTACAATTCTTTTTGGACAGTCACTCCTTCCTTCACTTTCCTCCAGTTAAAATTACTCTTTGAATTGCCATAAAAGTCTTCCTAGAAATTTCTGTAGTTAGTAACTAGGCTGTGGATAGCAGCCATGGGCAGACTATGGGGACTTGTGCTGGGCTATATTCTGGCATAAGAATGGAGCCACTCAGGGCTTACGTTAGATCTTGGGAAAATGACCTCTAAGTTTTCAAGAAGTGATTTACAATGAATTTGGAGGGCAGGGAGGAGGATGCCACTGGAAAGTTTAGGATGTTCTGTATTTGGTAGCTTGAAGTAATCACGTTCTACCCAGCTGTTTACAATTATATAAACACAGCTCAAGACTCTCAAAACCAGAGAGATCTGATTATTGGAAGTACACAGTAATATTCCAGCCAAGAGTTTTAATTTCTCAGCATGCTCTTTAAGACTTGAGAATTATTGCTTGCCCGATCTCTTATCTTTGAAAGGCAGTGATTGGAGGGAGGGGCAACCTGCCAAAACTCAATCCCAAAACAAAACCAAACAAATTCTAGTTCCTTTTAAACTCTAACCTTCAGTTTCAAATACAGTATGGTTCATAAGACTATCTCATCTCAAGCAGAGTCCATGGGATTTCTATTGGCAGTGACTGCAAGTCAATGAACGTATTGCTGAATTTACTTGTTGCTTACATATGCTCATCTTGCTTTTTTATTTTATATTTTTTTGTATGCAGTCTTTGGTCTTGAACTCAGGGTCTGGGCGCTGTCCTTGAGATTTTGTGCTCAAGGCTAGCATTCTACCACTTGATCCACAGCTCTACTTCCAGCTTTTTGGTGGTTAATTGAAGGTAAGAGGTTCATGGACTTTAACTGCCTGGGCTGACTTTGAACCATGATCCTCAGACCTCAGCCTCCTGAGTAGATTACAGGAATGAGCCACTGGCATCCACCTTTCTTCTTTTATTTTTGCTGGTACTGGGCTTGAACTCAGGTTCTCGTGCTTCCTTGACTTGCTTGTTCTACCACTTGAGCTATACCTCTAGCCTGGCTTTACGCTAATTAATTAGAAATAAGAGTCTCAGGGAATTTTCTGGTCAGGTTGGTTCTCAGCCATAATCCTTCAGGTCTCAGGCTCTTACATAGCCAGGATTGCAGGCATGAGCCCCAGTGCCCAGGTCATCTTACTTCTTTAAGCTGCTTAACTCTTTCAGTAGCTGCCTTTCCTTTACTATAAAACAAGAATGTGAGGAAGAGATTGAAGAGGTACAAGGTAAGTATTCAGGCCTTTGATAAATTTAGTGTGTGTGTGTGTGTGTGTGTGTGTATTTTCAAGCAAAGCCTGTAGACACACAGTAATAATGGTCTATTTTTTTCCTAACTTGTGTCTATGCTTCTTAATATATCATTTACTGATTTATGACTAAAATGTGGCCTTGATGATTTATTTTTAACTGCTAGGCTAGTCTGGATTTGACTTTTTATTTAAATTACCAGCCACAATAAATTCAACCATCCCTGATTCAAATATACATCAATAATTTGACTCATTTAATATTCATTCAGCAAACGTTTATTAGCCATTTGCCATAGGCACAGACTAGACAATGAAAGACCATGAGGAAAACAATGTAAGTTTCTGGAGCCTTGCAATAAATCCAACACTAACTGGTTGGCATAAAGCTATAGGTCACATCTCCTTCCCATACAGTAATCTATTTCAACTAAAAGCAGTTAAAAATCAAATATTGGCATTTCAAGTACCTTCCTATTTTAAATATTTCTATTATTATTTATGTATTTATTTTTGTTGGTCATGTGGCTTGAACTCAGGGCCGGGGTGCTGTCTCTGAGCTCTTTTTGCTCAAGGCCAGCGCTCTACCACTTTGAGGTACAGCTCCACCTCCAGTTTTCTGGTGGTTAGTTTGAGATAAGAGTTTCATAGACTTTCCTGCCCCAGGGTTGGCTTTGCACCAGGATTCTTGCATCTCAGCCTCCTGGGTAGCTAAGATTATAGGTGTGATCCACCAGAACCCAACATAAATATTTCCTTTAAAAAGAGTTTTCTGGAAGGGAAAATGCTTATACAGCAAACACATGTGAGTGACACATTGTTAGTTCATTGAATATATCATCAGGATATTTGATATTGATGTATTAAGGGGATTTGAAATATATATATATATGTATATACACCTATATTGTCAGGTTTTAAAATGAACTGTATTAAACCATAATACAAACAAAACTGGAGAGCTCGCCATGGTAACACATGCCTGGAATCCCAGTAGCTGGAAGTCTGAGATGAGAGAATTGTGAGTTTGAGGCCTGCCTGGAATAAAGCAAGACTCTGTCTCCAAAGAGGAAAAAAATAAGTAAATAACCAAATCTGGAAGGGAAGGAGGGAAAGTATATTTTGTTCTTGCTGTATGCACAGAATGATGCATGGCCCAGAGCACACAGGTGATGGACAGATACTGTGTGTTTTCATATGTGGTGAATACAAGGTTAGAGGAATTCTTGGGTGAAGTGTGTGTGTGTGTGTGTGTGTGTGTGTGTGTGTGTGTGTGGTGCATGCACCTGCGCGCCTGTGTACCTGCATGTATTTTCATTGGGAGCATAATAAGACAATTCAAATGAAATCAGAAGGGAAAGAGGTCATTACTTTTGGACACAGTATTAATTCTAAAGTATCCCTAGGGGCAAGCAATTAAATTATCCTGAAATCTAGATAGAAACAACAACAAATGCTCCAATTACTGAGATTGTTTTAGAAAGAAGGAAAAATTGGGGGGAGGTCAGTAAAGGAACCCAGAGGAGAGAAGCATTTATTTTGCAGTTGTGTAGCATGACCAATTTAAACATGGGGATAACCTGGCTGGGGCGGGGAAGGGGGGATAGAAGAATGAAAAGAGGAAGAAGGGAGAAAATACAGTCCTAATACTCAACGCATAGCCTATAAAACCAGAGAAATTGAAGGGAGGGTTTGGGTTAGGAGGGTTGGAGGGATGATGAAAGGGATAATGTTGATCGGTAACCCCTTTGTACAACTACTTAAAGATATCTACAACCAATAACCCAAGGAAGGGGTATTTTCTGAGAAAAGTTGCTCATTAGCCGTAGGAACTTCTGACCTAGAGACTGAACCTACAGTTAATGTAGATTAACACCGTTTGCCCAACACTCAATGTACTCTTTTCTCAGTTTCAGATGACAAGTGCCAAGAGTGACTTGCTTTCACCCAGCCACCCACACACTCAGAATGTATCCCTGCGTATGCTGTGTCCATTGTGCTTGTGTCAGTGAACAACAGGGTGGAAAGGGAGAGCTAAGACTGCCGCTCTTGGTAGCCACTATCACCATGTCCAGATGGGATGGTACAGAAGCTAAGAAGCTTAGCTGCAGCTGCGAAACAAGTTCATGGGCAACCTGGAAGCAGAGCCTGGATTTCTTCCTCCCAGTAAGATATTCCATCCACTGTGAGGTGAACTCTGGGGAGAAGGGGCATCTCTTTCAGCTTCAGCAGCTCTGGTGAGGGGTTCAGCTGTGTCTGACTTACTCAAATAAAGAATTCAATTGCCCCTAAAGAATTTTTTTTTTAACTAAAAACAGGCCAGCAAAGACTAATTTCATTGTGGAAGCCTTTTGTCTCCCTGCTTCATCTGGGAGTATAGGCATAAAGACTTATGAAAGAGACAGGATTCATTACAACCCCTGCACATTATTGGTTTTCTTTTTTAAATTTCAAATTTGAAAAGCGTAGATATTGTGTAAAACAGAATAAAAAAATGTAATTGTTATTTTGAAGTTCATCTGAAATTTCTTTTTGTTCTTTCTCAAAGGCAGCACATTTCAAATTTGTTGGCTATCGTTTAACTATGAATCTATAATAGAAACTTATTTTTTTTGCTCACACAGAAGATCTGACAAATGAATGCACTGGATACATAAATGGTCTTAGGCAGAAAAAGGTATTTAAAATGTCTGTGGTATTGAATAATATAATAACAAAGCTTGGAAGTATGTAAGGAGAATTTTGCTACGTGGGAAGAGAAAGAAAGCAAATCTCATCTTAACCTTGGAGACTGATGGAAGCTAATTCATTATTTCATGAGGACACCTGGTAATGGCTTCCATTTTCAGTAAACAGCAATTCTGGTGATTAGTGACACTGGTAACCCTTCCAAGGGCTTCTGATTCCAAATCTAGTTTCTAATTAGCTGTCCCCTAACTCTAAAACTGATTCTATTATAATGCTCAGCATGAGAGACAGAGAATTCATATGCTTTAAAAGCAAACTTCCTTATTTTATTTTTGTGCCTGTCCTAGGGCTTGAACTTAGAGCCTAGGCACTGTCCATGAGCTTTTTACACAAGACTAGTACTCTACAGCTAAAGCCATAGTTCTATTTCTGGCTTTTTTTGGTGCTTAATTGGAGGTGAGTCTCAAGTGCTTTCCTGCCCAGGCTGGCTTTGAACTTTACTCCTCAGATCTTGGGCTCCTGAGTAGCTAGGATTACAGGCATGAGATCTTGGGCTCCTGAGTAGCTAGGATTACAGGCATGAGCCACCAATGTCTGGCTTTAAAAGCACACTAAAGGTAAAGTATAGTCACAGAGATTGTCCAACTAAGGCTGACTTACTTTTGTAATGAGTAGAAATCATTCATATGTATTTTCTAAAATCCAAAGAATTGGAAAAAGGTGGACACAATTTGTAAATTACAGTAAATGAATAAATTAAAAATATCATTTAGTCCACAGATAAAGTTATTATTTTTTCAAAGTAAGGACCACATAAAGGAAGAAGAGGTAACCTGTAAGACCAAGAAAGATGGAGCTTGAAGGCTTGGGATCATTTGAAATAAAGGAGTCAGAGTTTCTTCTATACAGTGAAACAGGAAATTATTTATCTTTTGTGTCTTGGTGTTTTCTTCTGCTTGTTTCTCATAGGACATAAATGTCAACATTCATTAATGGTAAAAAAAAATGGTATGATAACTATTGTGATGTTATACAAGAGATTGTTCACTAATCATGTCTACCTTGGCATGACTCATTTTAAGCTGGGTATGAGAGCATATATCTGCAATCTCAACACTGGGGATGCTGAGGCAGAAAGATCACAAGTTTGATCCTGGTCTGGTAGTGTCTTAGAACAATTTTATAATGGCAGACCAATGCCACTCTGTTGTGAGCTGTTCATTGGGAAACCATACAACTCCCTCCTATGTTAAGGCTGAGACAAGCTGTGAGTCTCACAACTGATGAGAAGCAGAGGCCCTTAGAAATGATGTCATCCTGCTTCAGGAGGGAGCAGGTTAAGAACTGGTCTGGACCATGCTGTTTAGTAGGGCCAGCTCTAAAATCTAGTTATGGACTACTTAGTTCTGGTCAGGGAAAGAGCTACTTCTTAATTCATTAATTTTTTTAACTTCCTCACCTAACCAGCACAGCACAAGACTAACCAAACATTTTGTAGATGATTTAAGTACCTGACACAGGTTATGTAAGCAGTATTAGTGGCTCAAGCCTATCAGCTTTGCTACTTGGAGGCTGAAATCCAGAGGATTGCTGTTGGAGGCCAGACTAGTCATCTATGCAAGGCCCATGTGCTCAGTAGCACATGCCTGTCACCCCAGCTATGTGGAGGCTGAGGTTGGGAGGATTATGGTTCCAGGCCAGCTGGGGCAAAAAAAAATTAATTGTATTTTGATGGGAAGAAGCTAGGTGTGATGGTTTCTGTCTGTGATTTCAGCTACAATGGAAGCCTAAAATATGTAGCTCTCAGTCCAAGCCTGTACCTGGGTCCTATCTCAAAACTGACCAGAGCAGAGAAGGTATGGGGGCATAGGTCAGCATTACAGTTCCTGCCCAGCAAGAACTCTGAATTAAGACTCCATCACCGCCAATAAGTAACTAAATAAATACTAAGATTATTTAATATGGGGATGTGAGCCATCAAGGGCAAGACTCTAATAATTGTCTACAAACATTTGTCCTTTATTAAGTTAGGGACAACAAAGACAATATTATCGTGTATGATTTAATCATGTGCTAAATGTGTATGACTTTGTTAAATTTTATTTCCCTTTTGTTTCAATTGTGGTTCTCATTTTTTTGGGGGGGGGGAGGGTCCAGTTGTGGGGCCTGTACTCTGGGCCTGGGCGCTGTCCCTCAGCTCTTCAGTTCAAGGCTAGCGCTCTACCACTTGAGCCACAGCGCCACTTCCAGCTTTTTTTCTTTTTGCTAATGTTGTGCTGGGGAATTGAACCCAGGGCCTCACGCATGCAAGGCAAGCACTCTACCACTGAGCCACCTTCCCAGCCCCTGTGGTTCTCATTTTTATTAAAGAATTGATTTAAAAAAGGTTTTGCCAGGCACTGGTGGCTCATGACTGTAATCCTAGCTCCTCGGGGGATTGAGATCTGAGGATCTCAGTGTGAAGCCAGCCCAGGCAGGAATAGGTGAGACTCTTATCTCCAATTAACCACCAAAAAGCAGGAAGTGGAGTTGTGGCTCAAGTGGTAGAGAGGCAAAAAAAGTTCAGTGACAGTGAGTAGGCCTTGAACTCAAACCCCAGTAATGGCATGGGGAAAAAAAGGTTTTTTTCAGCCATCCATTTAGATCAAGAACAGGAAGTAAATACTCAAGCCTCTTATAAATACTTCAGATGTAAATTCTACCAGTGATTTCCATTAAGAAGAGCAGTTGCTTCATAATCATTAATTCGCTTAGCCATGGGCCTGAGACTAGCTCCATATACAAGGCTCACAATAGAACAGCTTGGCTAACAAAAATAACCATAAAAATCATATTAGTCCATTTATAGACCATGTCCAGCCAAGGAATTAGAATTAGGCGGGCCCCATTTCTAGAGGATCTTTTCCATTAACACTGAGGACTATATGGACTCTAATCAACCATTATAAAATTATGCATTGTTTATTCTTCTTTCAAAGCAGCAAAAGCTGCTGTATTGATGTTATTGGGTGGAAGAGTAATTTAGATAAGCCCTCGGGTTTACGTAGCATACAAGAAGGCTTTATGGGATCTAATCTTTGCTAAACCTGTTATGTTCTTCGGTTCAGCAGAGCTTCCTAATTGTAGCTATTAGTTCCTCCTTTTTTGCGGTCTGCTCTGTCAATAGACTATTGAGTGTTCGGTAAATTAAGGCCAACCAGCAGCCAACACATGGAGACAGCCGTTCAATCATAGCTTGGCTGCCCTTATTCACGATTAGAATCTGTGGCATTGCTCTTAAGCCCAGGGACAGGATTTAACAGGATGCACACTTGTGTCATTCTCAAATTTCCATACTGTACAATCAGGTATGTGGGATTTTTTTGTCCTAGGCGACAGGTGTGTTCTTGGAACAAAGTTCAACCCCCACGTCTGGCTTATGTGAGGCAGCAGCTGCAAGCTTAATTCCGGTGACACATGGTCTGTAAGGGAGGAAAAATAAACTACTTGTTCAAAGTACTAACTGGGCAGATGGGCCATAGCTGCCCGTGCCCCTCCGAGCCAGGCCCTAAATTTTCATGACAAGTATTTCTCTTCTCCTTTTCGTTTCTGCCTTTCTCTCCTTCTCTTCCTGCCTCCCTTCCTCACTCCCTTCTCTCCCTTCCCTTTTCCCCCTTGCATTTAAACATCAAATTCTTTAGACCCAAAGTATTCATTATCGAGAACTATCCTTGTTCAGAGTCATGTGGTCTGACGAATAGGAAGGGAAAACTTAAGTCACACTTTACAACTCTTCTAGTTCTAAAAAGAACTTAAAGAAGACTGTTCTATAAATCCTCCATTAAAAACCATCAAAGTGCTTATTTATAAGCCTCTGTTTGCTCATTCCATGCTGCTCTCTAGAATTTTGTGAGGTAGTATTACTGCGCGTTCTGATGTACTATGTACCCCAGCACACACCACGGTGAACTAAAGGTAATTACTGGGAAAGTTTAAGAGAGAAGTCTTGCAAAGCATCTTTTTTAAAAAAAAAAAATCTTGGGAATAATTAATATCCTTTTGTGTATGCTAGTGTTTCAGTATATTTACCTAAGAAATTCAAACATTATCTTAGTGTGTAAGAAGAAAGCATCTGCTTCTTTTTTTAAATTTTGTTTTGTTTTTGAGATAAGGTCTTTCTAGGAAGTCCAGAGATAGGACCTCTCTAACCAGGTGACCCTGAACTCATCGTCTCCCTGAGTGCTGAGACTACAGGCATGCACACCACTCTAAATGCCATAGGCAGTTTCTTGTAAGCAAAGACACAGAGGAAAAGAACAGATCAGCCCAATGACAGAGCCACGGGGTACATTTGAAGTGGACATGTCTTAGTACCTAGACTTCCCTGTCTTTAAATACAATAAACTTTCTCTTTCACTGATGGGCATTTAAAAAGAAATACTGAATACAAATGGAGCTGATATAAAGGACTTTTATTTTTCTGAGCGGTGGCAAACAAATAGATTGAGGTGTGACGAGAAGATCATCTATTTAATTTCAGCCTTGGAGCCTTTGGTGTCACTGCACATGGCATCTAACTGGGGGAGGAGGAACTATAAAGTCCCTTTGCATTTTGCTTTCTTATACCCCAAACCACAATGTATTCAAGAATCAACTTTTCTTTGACTATGTACTTACAATGGCTTTGCCAGGCCTGTCCCAGTGAAGGGAAATCTCTAGGCAGATGGTTTTAGAATTCAATCCTCAAAGGCAAACAAAAGCCAGTGAAAAAAGAACCTGGGGACAAATTTCTTCTGAGGATTTTTAATGGACTGACTTTTTGGATTTTTCATGAAATGCACTTAGATAATGACTCACTTTAGAGATGATGTTAACATTAAACACACACACACAAAGTTTCTCTAGCTAGAAGGCTGGTCCAGACATCTTTAGAAGTCTCTTCCAGTCTAGGGATTTTCAAATTTTTTATTTTAGCCTTTTACTTCAGGTTGTGCTTTTAAAGAAAAATTATGGTAAAATACATTAACAAAATTTATCTTCATATCCATTTTTAAGTGTACAGTTGAGTAGTATTCACATGGTTGTATAAACACTCTCCAGAAAGCCTAAACTCTTAGCATATAACAGTACTGTCTTCCTTGTTAAGGTTGTATAATATTCCACTGTATACAAATGCTGCATTTTCTTTATTCATCAGCCAATGAACACTTACTTAAGGAACTTCCTTCCCTTTGACTATGATAAAACAAAATGTTGCTATGGACATGGTATAAAAATATCTCTGAATCTCTGCTTTCAATGTTTTTGGACATCTCTCTCTCTCTCTGTTTCTCTTTCTCTCTCTCTCCATTGCTGGATCTTATGACCCTTCTCTTTTGTTTTTGTTCTTTGTGACAGTCCTGGGATTTGAACTTGGGGCCTAGGTGTTTGTCCCAGAGCTTTAAGTATGCTCAAGGCTAGCACTCTACCACTTGACCCACACCTCTACTTTTGCTTAATTTTTAGTGGCTAATTAGAGATAAGAGTCTCATAGATTTTCTTGCCCAGGCTGGCTTTGAACCAGGATCCTTAAATATCAGCCTCCTGAATTGCTAAGATTACAGGCATAAGCCACCGGCACCCAGCTTGACCCTTCTCTTGAGTTTTTGAAGTGCTGCCATACGTTTTCTGCACATCTGATGATTACATTTTATATCCCCACCCGCAACGCACCCAGGTTGCAATTTTCCCACACCCTTACCAACACTTGCAACTTTCTGGAGTTTTCTGCTTGTAGAAATATCCTACGAGGCATGAGGTGATAAGCTTAGACTGTACTTCAGACAAGGAGGTAGCTGGGGATGGAGTCTGCTCTGTCCAGTCACCTTCCATCCTCTGCTCCATACCCTCCCTGGCTTCCTGGCCACACTGTGAACAAGAGCCAAGTCCCTCACTGTGACTGACAAGGCCCTGTTGGAAGCTGGCTTCTTGTATCCTTCTTAACTCCTCTGGCTTCTGCTACACTGAGAACATTCCAGAATGTCCCATCCTCTGGGTCTTGGCCCTGGCTGTCTCCTCTACCTGGTCCCCACAGTACCGCACACTCACGCTTTCTTCCCTCTCAGATCTCTGTTCAAATTCCTCCTCTCAGAACCCCGTTCTTAGGATGATACTCCTGCTCTTGCCCGTTCCATACAATAACCCTGCTTTTTTCCTTTTTTGGTCATATCTGTATACCTGAATCAGTCTAGCAGTAATTGAATGTTCTAGGATGGAAGAGCACATCTCTCTTATAAGTCCCTGTAAGAAATAGCTCAGGATGTTAGGAGTATTGCTTAGGAATAAGGACCCCAGGCTCGAAAGGAACTTGGAAAGGCCAAGTTTACTTTTGCAGAAGCGTGAGCCATCAGCCAAAAACCTGGCAAGCAAGCACACAGAGCAGCCAGGGTGCTCCCTTTATATCCTTATCTCAGCAGGCCCAGCCCCTCTGCTCTGATTGGTGGAGCTCAGGCTCACAGTCTGGAAAAGGATGTGGCTTAAATTAACAGGATGAAACGAAAATGCAAGGAGCTCATAACAGGATATCTTTGTGCTCAGGGAAAAGGATGTATGTAACTAAAATGTAATGAACAAGGACCAAGACACCTGACCAAAGCAGAAACCCTTCAGGAAAACCATTCTCTCAAAATTAACAGAAAGGAAGCAAACTACTTGGATAGGAAAGATGTTTTACTCACACCCCCAACTTCTCAGTTTCGAGAACAGTGTATATCAAGCCTCCATCAGATGGTTAAATGAATAAATGCACAAATGAAGGTTTCAGCTACCACATCCACCTGTCTAGCCAAGGCAAAAATAAATAAAGGAAGATCTCATGGTGCCTTTAGAATTGCTTGTGTCTGTGCTAGCCAGTCTGAGCTCTCCAGAGAGAGCGGGGAGGGGAGTGTACTCACATGAGTTTCCACGTCACCAGCAAGGATTCTACTGTTCTTTAAAAACTCGGCCACCATCCCATTCATCAGCTTATCAAAGGCTTCCACGGAGGGTGCCATGTCTGTGGAAGAGGAACCTCTTGTTAATTCCTGAGCGTGTGATGAAAGGCAGGGGCTATCTAGACACAGGGGAGGTGGAAGGCTAATAGCATCCAAGTCATCCCCACCCATTCATTCACATCCTCAACTTCACTAGGTTTTTACCACTTCTCCATGGCTCAGGGGAACGTGGGTCTGTTGATGTGCAGTCCTCTTATGCTGGGACTTGGGCATCATTTCATCCACTCTCTCCCAAGCCCAGAATCCTATCATCACAGTGACACGGGAAGGAAATTGGGTTGGTCCAAAGTTAAACCCTAACGAAAGGCAGATCCAAAAATCACTCTTTGTATTCTTCCACTGTGAACTCTCCAGGTGCTGCCCAGTGTCACAAATAGTCACCAAGAGGGTGCCTAGAAATGCAAAGGGGATCAGGAACTCTGGGCAAGGAGGCAAAGAATGAAACCATTACTCATTTCTTCCTTCTTTCCTTCTGGGAAGGAAGGGCAGTGATAGCCAGTCTAAAAAATAACTGGTGAGCCTACACAGATAGGGTTTGAGTGGCCAGTTCACTGTAAAATTGGAAGTGACAGCGGTCAGTCGGTGTGATCTGTTTCCTTATCTGCTTTTTTGGAGGGGAGGAGGTAATACTGGGGGTTAAAACTTGGTTTTCTTGCTTGGCTGACATTCTACAACTTGTGTTATGCCTCCAGTTCAGCTTTTTGCTGGTCAACTGGAGATGGAGTCTTATGGACTTTTCTTCCTGGACTGCCTTAGAACCTTTATCCTTCCAGATTTTAGTCTCCTGAGAAGCTAGAATTATAGGCATGAGCCACTGGCACTTGGGTTTTCTGCTCTTCAGTTAATGGAGTGGGGTGGGGACACCCCACAATGAAATCCCTGACTTCCATCTATTAAGAACATCATTTCTAAAGCAACCCATGGCAGTGAATTTAGTGAGTTGCATTTTAATCCAACCCAAACCTAGCCTTACCTTTCTTCTATCAAAAAAATACATTCTCCATGCTCACAAAACCACAGGATCGTGCTTCATTTTCTCTTTTTTCCTAATTTCCCATTTCCATAGGCCCCAAGGTTGAAAAACAGAACAAAACAAAACAACAACAACAACAAAAAACCCAACCCACAGCAACTGACAGCACCTAAGGTCAAACTTCTAAGCAGATGGTTGAAGGTGAGTCATCTTTAAGTTCAAAGTATAGAATCTGACAACTTCTGCAAAACATGAAAGTACATAAAGATTCTGTGTGCATTAAATAAAACTCCCAAACCGACCTTGTTTATGGGTATATGAGATGCCCAAGAGTGTCTAAAGGGGGTGAATGTTTTAGAAGGAAACAGAGACCTCTAGCAGATAAAAGTGAATACTTTCTGGGTTCCTTTCATCACTGATTTCAGTGCGGTCTCCTTTAGGCAGCCTCTAATGATCTGTTCTTCCTTCAGACTGCATCCTCTGAACACTTACTAATCAGAGGACACTGTAGCTCTGAATAGGAATGCATAGAGACCAAGGATTCTAAATGATTCAGATGGTGTGCAATTCATGGGAGATTTCCTGTACCTAGCATGGTGCTGGCCATGTGACAGGAATACAATATATTCTTCCCTTGATTGCTGGAGAAGTGGTGGGGGGGGGGGGAAGGGAGCGGGGGGAGAGGGCAGTGCCACATCCTAAAATTCATTGTAACACCAATCTAATAATAGGGTAGTCCATGATCCGATTATGTATTCGTAATGGATTGTGTTCTTGCTAATGTTTCTCTTACAGCAAAATTTATTTGATATAGTAAATAATATAATAATATATTGATATGGTATATAATATAGTAATACACAATAGTGGTTTATATTTAAGATTAAAGGTTGTTTTTGTCCTTTTTTGCTAGTAAATACAAAGAAACTACTAATGATTAAAGAAATATGTAAGTACAAAACTAAGCCTCAAAATAATCAAGTGTTGGGATTATAGGTGTGTGCTACCCAATGGTGTACTTAAGGATTCTACTTAAAGATTTATTGAAAATGGAATTTTTAAAAACTACCAAAGCTTACTAACCAAACAGAAATTTAAAAATGGTGTTAAAGATTAAATAAAAAAAATCTTAAGGGTGGAGATATCATTCCTACATTTTACTAATTATTCAATCTCCTAATTATTTCATTTCATATAGGCTAATAATGCCAGGTAAGTTGTTTTAGAAGACCTCTGCTTTAATAATTGGTTTGGAGTAATTTTCTCTATTAGAAAATATTTGTTTAAACACTAAATAATTTAATTATGTGCTCTTTAGTCTTACTTAGCCAATAGATTCTTTTGAATTTTTATTTTGTAATAAGGAAAATACAAAGTTCAGGTTACTACTTATTTGAATATATGAGGTTCAAATTACTGATATTTTTGCATTTTTTATTCAAAAATATTATACAGTCTCCCAGGAAGCTGATTTTTACTTTGGTTAGTATATTTCCAAGGTCTTCTGTTTACATTTTTTTTGGTCCTGTGGTTCCCTCCTTTTCTTTCCTTTTTTTTTTTTTTTAAAAAAATTCTTTATTGTGATTAAGTGGTTACATAATTTCCCAAATTTCACAGCATTATGGGATAGGATGCTTAGTTAAAGTCACAAACTCATTCTAACTTTCATGGGGCAAATTGTCTATCATGGTTATAACATTTATGAGTTCTATGAGCTTTGCAATACAGTTATTTCTTTCACATTGGGTGATATGTACGTTTCTTTTGTTTTGCATAGCATCAGCTGCTCCCTCTTTCCCACTTGTTCCCTCCTTCCCATTGCTGCCATCGAGTTGCTTAGTTCATTTTGATCAATGTCCAGTGCAGCTGATGAGTCCTGCTGTTGTATGTTTTTCCCTGATTCCTTCTAGTTCTGTGTCATCCTCCTGGTTTCCCTCTGATCACATATAGATCAGCAGCATGGGGTTATTTAGTAGTGATTTGACCAGATGAGTGGGAGTCCTTTGTTTCTTAAGTCTTGTTAATTTTGTCATATCACCTTACATTTTGGATTTAACATCCACCTATCAGGGAGACCATGTGACATTTGTCTCTTTGCTCTTGGCTTACCTCCCTCAACATGATTTCTTCTAGCTCCATCCATTTCCCTACAAATGCCATTATTTTGTCCTTTCTAATGGCTGCATAATATTCCATTGTGTATAGATACCACAATTTTTGGATCCATTCATCTGTGATGGGACATCTGGGTTGTTTCCATATCCTGGCTATTGTGAACAATGCTGCAATAACATGGAGGTGCATGTGTCCTTGTATACTGGTTCCTGTTGTTCAGGATAGATGCCTAGAAGTGGTATGACTGGGTCATAAGGGAGGTCAACATTTAGCTTTCTGAGGACCCTCCAGACTGCTTTCCAAAGTGGTTGTGTAAGTGTACATTCCCACCAGCAGTGTAATAGGGTTCCTCTTTCTCCGCATCCCCTCCAACATTTGTCATTGGCTGACTTTAGGATGTTCTGACTCAGGGTTGTCTTTATTTGCATTTCCTTCACAACCAGGGATGGTGAACATTTCCTCATGTGTTTCTTTGCCATTTTTCTCTCTTCTTCTGAGAAGTCTCTCTTTAGTTCCCTTGCCAATTTAGTAATTGGTTTGTTAGGTTTGGGAGGGCTTAGTTTCTTGAGTTCCCTGTATATACTGAATATTAACTCCTTGTCTGATATATTGATGATAAATATTTTTTTTCCCAGATAGTTGGTTGTCTTTCTAGCTTGGCTGCTATAGCTTTAGCTGTGCAGAAAAATTTTATTTTAAGGTAGTCCCATTTGTCAAGTTTCTCTCCAATTTGTTGTGACCCTGGAACTCTGTCAGGAAGTTCCTGCCTGTGCCTATAAGTTCAAGTGTCTCTCCTACTCTGTCCTGCAGTAGTTTCAGAGATGCAGGTTTGATGTTAAGGTCTTTAATCCATTTTGAGTTGGTGCTGGTGCATGGTGATAGGCTGGGGTCCACTTTTAGTTTTCTGCATGTGGCTTCCCAGTTTTCCCAGCACCAGTAGTTGAAAAGGCTGTGTTTCTTCCAATGTATTTCTTTGGCTCCTTTGTCAAATATCAGCTGACTGTAGGCATGTTGTTTTATTCTGGATCTTCTATTCTATTCTATTGGTTTTCAGATCTGTTTTTGTGCCAGTACCAAGCTGTCTTTGTTATTATGGCTCTATAGTAGAGTTTGAAGTCTAGCATCGAGATCCCTCCCATGTTGTCTTTTTTGCCTAGAATTGTTTTGGCTATTCTAGGTCTTTTGTTGTTCCATATGAATTTTTGGACTGTTTTCTGTATTTCAGAAATGTACATCATTGGGATTTTAATAGGAATTGCATTGAATTTGTATATTAATTTTGGCAGGATTGCCATTTTCACTGTATTAAGTCTGCTTATCCACTTTGAGAAGTATCTGTAATACCTAATACCAGTGGTACCATAACAGAGTTGCTAAAGAGAATAAAGCCTAGAAGTCTCATATACCAACTAAACAACTAACAAAAAAGGCAGTGATATCACAGATATATCTCAGTTGACATGGAAAAACTCACAGCACCCTAGCAGCCTGGGCTCCCTTTCAATCCATTCAAAGTATTTTCCTCTGGGTGCTGGTGGCTCATTCTTGTAATCCTAGCTACTCAAGAGGCTGAGATCGGAGGATTGTGGCCCAAAGCCAGCCTGGGCAGACAAGTCTATGAGACTCATCGTTAATAAACCAACAAAAAGCCGGAAGTGGAGGTGTAGCTCAAGTGGTAGAGCTTCAGCCTTGAGTGGAAAAGCCCCACAAGAGTTCAAGGGCCTGAGTTCAAGATTCAGTACTGATACACGCACACACACACACACACACACACACACACACACACACACACACACACATTTTCATGTTTATTATAGCCAATGGAAATGACCCAATTAGCAAGTTCATGCTCAGATGCAGTCATTTGTCCCATAGTAAGTAGCACAAGGGATAGATAATACCAAATAAAACAGAGCTTCTAGACCCACCAAGTGGCTTTTTCCTAGAGAATGAGACAGTGAAGCCCTCTCCTTCCCATGGCTTTCTCAGCTTTCCCAAAGCCCAATTGTATTTAAAGCAGGTTAGATAAGGAGGAGAGACACTTGGGATAAGAACAAAACTGCCATATTAAATACACACTGACCTATAGAATTTGAATTTCAGCTAACCATAACTAAAGGTTTAGTATAATGTGTACCATGCAGTGTAAACCATGCAGTATTTAGGACACATTAAAAAAAAAGAAAAGAAAAAGATTTCTCCATTTCAAATTCAAAGTTAATGGGTGTCCTGTATTTCTATTTGTTAAATTGCAACATTACAGAAGAAAGATATAGACTAATTTCTGTGGATAACTTGGAAAGTTTCTTTTTAAAGGAAGCAGATGTTTGCTATTTATTTGTAGTACCTAGGTTTGAACTCAGAGCCTTGTGCTCTTGCTTGGCTTGTTTCCTCAGCTAGAGCTCTACCACTTAAGTCATGCCTCCAGCCTTCCATTTTAGCTGGCAATTTTGAAGATGGAGTCCCACGGGCTTTTCTGCTTAGACTAATAACCTCTAACTATGATCCTCTTATCTCAACCTTCTGAGTAACTAACATTACAGGTATGAGCCACCAGTACCCAAATTGCTTTATATATTTTTTTTTTTTTGTCGGTCGTGGGGCTTGAACTCTGGGCCTGAGCGCTGTCCCTCAGCTCTTCAGCTCAAGGCGAGCGCTCTACCACTTGAGTTACAGCGCCACTTCCGGTTTTCTGGTGGTTTATTGGAGATAGGAGTCTCACTCTCACGGTCTCTCCTGCCCGGGCTGGCTTTGAACCGCGATCCTCAGATCTCAGCCTCCTGAGTAGCTAGGATTACAGGCGTGAGCCACCAGCGCCCGGCAACTGCTTTATATTTTTGATACTCCCCAATTCTAATTTTTTTAGCATATAAAATTAAAAGACAGTGTTAGAAACAGGAAATGTGATATAGCTTTCTATCAGTCATCTCTGGCTTCCTTCAAAAGGTTGTACCTCCTAAATAGAATAACTTGTTCTCCTTAAAATAAAACTCTACAGTATGATAATTCCTTTTAATTTACATTGTAATTCAGAACATTCATTTCCTTTCTTTTTTAAAAAATAATTACTTAGATAATATAGTTAGCCAGTGAGTGCTAGAAGAACAGTATAAACACTGAAATGGAAAAAGAATCATATTTGGCCCAAGGACTTTTGCTTTTAAAATGCGCAGATATTAGTAATTTTTGTGTTGAAAGTTTTAACATTTATTTTTCTAATAGATGTGCAAAAATTGTATGTATTTGAGAGGGGGAAAAAACCTTCATATTTTTTCTTCCTCTTCCTGCTTTGCTTATGGTTCCCTATCAAGGAAGGAGGGGGAGAAACTGAGGAAAGCAGGTCGACAGATTTCCGCAGGACTAAATGATGAGAACAAAATCGCGTGGCCCACATAAAGACTGGCAATGACGATGGTGTGTGGGCCTACCTCCATTGACACCATTAACTTCTCCACAGGCCCCAGGCGGCCTGAGAGGCTCTGCAGACAGCTGCTCCAGCCGGCTGACCGCACGTTCCAGCCTCTCCATCAGTCCGTGCATGTCGGCCATCCTAGAAAGACACAGAGACAAAAGGAGGCCAAGTGAGCACCAGCAAGGATCAGCAAACCAACACCACCACACCCAGCAGCAAGAAGGGAAACAAAAGCAACTTAGAATGACCTGGTACCAATGGCTCACGCCTGTCATTGTAGCTACTAGGGAGACCGAGAATGGGAGATTTGGGGTTCAAGGTCAACCTAGGCAGAAAAGTTCAAGAGACCTGTAACTGGATACTAGCAAATGCCTGTGATCCTAAATTATGGGAGGCTGAATTGGGAGGACCACAGTTCCAAACCAGTACAGAAAAAAAAACATCTTTGAGACTCTATCTCAATGGCATCACCCATGTCCATCTACCCAGAAGCCTAAAATAAGCAGATTATAGTCCAGGTGTGTACTTGAGCAAGAAGTTACATCCTATCTTGAAAACAGCCAAGCACTGGTGGTTCATGTCTATAACCTTAGCTACTCAGGAGGTTGAGATCTGAATATCATGGTTTGAAACCAGCTCAGGCAAGAAAGTCCATGAGACTCTTATCTCCAATTAACCACTAAAAAGCTAGATGTGGAGTTGTAGCTCAAGTGGTAGGTTGCTAGCCTTGAGCACAAAAGCTCAGAGACAACACATAGGTACCAAGTTCAAGCCCCAGGACAGGCACTTACACACACACACACACCCCAAACAAAAATGAAAACAAAGAAGCACCAGAGGAGGAAAGAGCTGGAAGCATGGCTAAGTGGTAGAGCACCTGTCTAGTGAGCATGAGGCTCTGGGTTCAAACCCTATAATTACCAAACAAACAAGCAAATTATTGCTCAAAATGGCTTGAATCACCTGAAAAATCACTTTTCCCCATCAGGAAACATGCATGAAATGCAGAAAGAATATAAAACTTGGAACAAAAGCAAATTGGATTGATCTTAGTTTTACTCAATTCAGTAACTTTGAAACAAAGTAAACATGAGTACTGTATCGGAGACACAAGTATTAACTCCCTCCCCATCCCTTCCAGGAGCCAGCTCAGATGCTTCAGTGTCACAGGATGCCATTTACATATGGCACTTACTTAACAACCCACAAACACTAACTCCAAATTTATATTGTCTACTTTTATCCTGCTAAATGGGGGAAGCACATTAACTATTTTCAACAATTCTTTCTGTTAAAGTGTAGTCCCCAGGGAACTTTGAAACCAATAATAATCTTCATTTACTCAATTATAAGACACCCAGCCCAGCAAAGAACTGTGAGTTTAGAAAGCTGTGCATCGATCTGCAAACAGGGAGGGAAATCACCCTGAGCATTAACTGTTATGACCAGATTGTTCTTTTTTTTTTTTTTTTCTGTTGCTCAGCTATTTGAAAGTGATTCTGAATGGTTGGGTTGGACTTTTTTTTTTTTTTTAATTGTGAAAATACTGTACAGAGGGGTTACAATTACATGAGCAAGATAATGAGTACATTTCTTATCAAGCATTGTAGCCTCCTCCTTTGTTTCCCCTTCCCATTCTTCTCCCGACCCCCCAATCCTCCCCTCCCCCCCCCCCCTCCTCCCCCCCCGCCCCCCGCACCAAAGTTGTAAAGTTCGTTTTCGACATAACGACTTGTACATCTCATTGTTGCAATGGGTCCACCTGTATCCCTATTTAAACGATTTGTTTTTCCCCTTCCCCTCCACAAAGTATACCGACATCAAATACAGTGAAAGCAGGGGTTATACTGTGGGGGAGGGACATACAAAGCAACAAAGAAATAATCTTATAAATGTGTTAGAAACAATCGCATGAAAGAAAAAAAAACATTTGAATACATATCTTAGGGTTCATTTCCCTAACATCACCTTTGGGTTGGACTTTTAAAGCTATGAAACATAGGTGTTGTCCTTGTGTAAGGCTGCTGGTTGTTTTTAGGTGACATTTAGTGTTAGATGGGCTGGACTTTCAAGATAGTATCTCCAGGAACTCAAGATTCTTGCTGGTTAAGAGATCGGGGATAACCAGGTGCCAATGGCTCATGACTATAATCCTAACTATTCAGGAGGCTGAGATCTGATGACTGGTTTGAAACCAGGCAGACAAATCTGAGAGACTACTATCAATAAAACAGCAAAAGAAAGCAGGAAGTGGAGGCCTGGCTGGAGTGGAAGAGTAGCAGTCTTGGGTAAAAAAGCTACACAAGAGCATGAGGGCAAAAATTGCAGCCCTAGTACTGACATAAAGTGGGAGAGGAGAGAGGAGGAAGAGCAAGGAAGGGGAAAGAAAGGTGAAGGGAAGGTGGGGAGGGAAGGACAGAAGAGAAGTTGGGAGTGGGTGGGTATCCATCTTTATACTCTGTAGATACTGTGTAGGTCAATCCCTTAAAATGATTGGTCCTAGAATTTATATTTACATTCCTTTGAGGAATGGAAGCTGATAAGACTTTTGGCCCTGTTCACGAGAACCAACATTTATAAGCATCATAAACCTGGCCATTTCTGCTTTGGATTGACTTTGGCAAAATGGGTCTGTTGCTCCAAAGAAAATAAAACATGTCTTGCCTGAATCAGTGCCCATGGTGACTTTTCACACTAAAGAATTTTCAAATCATCATCATTCTGGGCAAAAGAGGAATAGCAAGTTTGGGATTCAGACACATTGCTGCCATAGTACACGGCTAAGTTTCAGTGTTCTGACATGTGTGCATATTTTATATTTCTTCAGGGAGCCAGATATTTTAGATACAATGATGGCAGACCACTGTGGTTTTTCTTTCCCCAAAGCAAGGCTAAATGCATCAGTGTATGCATCCATCTCTGTAATTTTGCATCCGCATGCCAGTCGTCAGAGATGGAGGCAGAGCACCCCGTCTATTTTGGAAAACCTTCTCTTCCAAATCTGCCAAACTATGGAGCAGGTTCTCAGCACAGCTGAAATCAGCATCTAATCCCAAGGGGATGCAAAATTAGAAGTTTCTCATCTATTCTTTTCCTCTTCACGTCAGAGCTTTTGATTCCATCGCAAGTGAAGACAGGAGAAAAAAAAACAAAAAAGGAAGGAGAAATTTAATTGAATCCTTTACATAATCTTTTTGCCAGGGAACTGGGTATCATGTAGGTGGGTTGAAGGCCATTTGAGACATGTTGAAAGCCCCTCAAATCTTTTAATAGTTGTCCATCTGTTCACAGTTATCTCTGTTCCCTGTTACTCAACTTTGCCAAATGTTAACCACCACAGACCTAGTCTATGATAGAAAAAAAAGAGTGTTTGCATTGTTAGCAGGCTACATTAGCTCCACCCCCAGCTGAAGCCCCCTGCCACTCCAGCAGGACGGGGAGAGGGGGGGAGGGGGAGGGATGGGTTTGCACTGTGGTTTTGCACATCCAGGACTGACTTCTCTGACTGTGGCTTTATCAGTCTCCTGACCAGATCCCAAGTTACATTATCTCATAGCAAGGGCTCCATATGTTGAAAGTCAGCGTGAGTGAGTCTGTAATTGCTATGGAATGTAGTTCCCAAGGGACTTGGATGTCACTGCAGGTTACAATCATCACCAACAGGACTCAAGTCCTTCTGTAGTCTCTAAAGATATAAATACAGCTCATCAAAGGACACACACACACACACTATATATATATATATAGAGAGAGAGAGAGGGAGAGAGAGACATACACACACACACACACACACACTGGAAAGCGGCTGATGCCTCTGGGTTTACAATTTTAAAACAGTTTCTAAGAGAAGCTGAATAATAAATAAAAGAAAGAAAGTATCACGTTAGCATTCCCAGAGTGACTGATGGGGTCTGAGATTTCTAGGCTCTCAACATATTCTTTTTTCACGTGCTCTTTTACATACTCTGTCTTTCTGTCTGTCTGTCTGCCTGTCCCCACACAGGCCCTCAGTTGCTATCCTGGCCCTCAAGAATGAGGAAAGACAGATTGTAGATTCTCCAAATTTTTGCCAGGTGGTCTCTTTTGCTTTCACTTTTTACAGTGGACTTAAATTTTGACAGGAGCTGGAAATTAAGAATTAGGTTGTGACTGGGCATGGGCAGCCCATGCTGATAATCCAAGATATTTAGGAACTGGGAATTGGGAGGATTGGAATTCTAGGCCAGCTTGGGCAAAATAAGTTCCAGCTATACAGGAGGCACAGATGTGAGACCAGCCATAGGCACAAAGCAAGAGACCTCACTGGAAAGTAGCTAAAGCAAAAAACAAAGGTTGGAGGTGTTACTCAAGTGGAAGAATGCCTGCCTAGTAAGCATGAAGCCCCAAGATCAAATCCCAGTTAAGCATCCCCCCCCGCCCCTGCAAAAACAAGAAAAAGAATCAAGTTGAGAAAGCACATTGGATAGTCAAAGCAAATACAAATAGCACAGTCAGAGAAAGGAATGCGTTGGTGGACCCACAGCTCTATATGTGGGTCAGGAGCTACACTGAGGGATAAGGCATGATGGCTGGACAGTAAGTAGTCTAAGAACCAAAAAGAGGTGTGTGTGTGTGTGTGTGTGTGTGTGTGTGTACGTGTGTGTGTGTGTGTGTGTGTGTGTGTGTGTATGTGTGTAAGGAAAAAGAGGAAGGACCTAGCATCTCACAATTTCATCCTCCCAGAGATCTGTTTTTTCCTTCATGTAGGAATTCTTTTTTTTAAGTTAGTTTATATTAGTTGTTATTATAAAGGTGATCTACAGAGGGACTACAATTACCTGAGTCAGGTAACGAGTACGTTTCCTTTCACAGAGTATCTTCTGTTCTCTCGCTGTTTCCCCTAGCGAGCTGTTTTAAGAATCTCTATGACATTAACCTTGATTCCTTGTATTATATTTACTTTTGAGTGTCTCTTTTGAGTTGCCTTGTAATGAGAAGTATACCCATTCCTGTGTGACATTATTGTTATTTTTAAAATTTGAATTTTACCCACATCTTTCCTTTTTCATGCTAGTTTATCCTTTTGGTTTTTCTTTTTGGTGTTGGTCCTGGGGCTTGAACTCAGGGCCTGAGCACTGTCTCTCAGCCATTTTGCTCAAAACTAGCACTCAATCACTTGAACCGCAACTCCACTTCTGGCTTTCTGGTGGTTAACTGGAGATAAGAATCTCACAGACTTTTCTGCCTGGGCTGTGCTTTGAACTTCAATCCTCAGATCACAGACTTTGGAGTGGCTAGAATTACAGATATGAACCACTGTGCTTGGTGCTAGTTTATCTTTTGAATTGACCTATAATAATTGTACATATTCAGAGGATATAATGTGATCCCTCAAGGGTGTGTAATGACAATTCTGAATGACTAGCACTCCCATTGCTTTATACATTTATGGTCTCTTTGCATTTAGAGGCCGTGTATCCTTCTCTTTTGTGCTGTCTAATTCTTGGTATCTAACTCCCACCCCTCCCTGCCCCCAGTCCCCATCCAATCTCCCTCTATCTCCCCCGCATCCTTCCCTTACCAGCCCTTTAGTAGTAGCTACTCTACTTTCTTTTTTTATTTTATGTTGTTTTTGTCAGTTATGGAGCCTGGGCGCTGTCCCTGGACTCTCTTGCTCAAAGCTAGCCCCAACCATTTTGTGTCACAGCTCCACTTGCCAGTTTGTTTTTGTTGGAGATCTGAGGATCATGGTTTGAAGCCAGCCTGGGCAGGAAAGTTCATGAGACTATCTCCAGAAAACCAGAAGTGGTGGTTCAAAGTGGTAGAGTGCTAGCCTTTAGCTGAAGAGCTCAGGGACAGTGCCTAGGCCCAGAGTTCAAGCCCCACGACCAACAAAAAAAAAATGTATACATAATAATGGGGTGTCACATGGTATTTAGACATGTATCTATTATGCTTAAATCAGGTTAAATACAGTTTTTTAAAGTTACTATTTTTTCATGTTAAAAACATTGAATATTCTTTCTTTTAGTTTTTGGCACTGACCTAGCCTCTCCCCCTCTTTTGGCTTTAACTCGGGACCTGGGCACTGTCCCTCATCTAAGCAAAGATCAGCTCCTAAATCCAATCTCCCCAAATGACTCAACCATTTTCAGCTTCTTTAGCTGTCTCTTTTGGTAATCCCCGCCTTATCTCCAAACAGCACACCTTTGTGTCTTATTCTTCGTCCGTTGCTGGCATTATGCACCAACTTCCCACTCAAAGGTGAGGGTAAATTGTTTGCTTGCCAATCATCACCACCTCAGATCTGAGCTCTCCTTTCTGTTCCTTCCTTCTTTCCTATAGACTTCTAATTTATGGGATGGATATTCAAGGCTCACGTAATTAGGAGTACTCACATCTGAGTCATGAGACATACTGATGATTTGCCATTTCTCTCGCAATACCTGTTTTCCTAAAGCTATTATGTTCAGCTCCTCAATTTTCTATGTACTTAAAAATGACTCAGCTTCAAATTCTTCCTCTCATCATGTGAATCTCGATTCAATAGAGCCAAAGGAGTTTGGAATTCTATTAGTGTTTCTTTTCAGATGTATTTTACCAGAAGATTTTTTTGTCTCCCATCTACACCATGGCTCCTGGGTCTGCTGCTCCTCTGTGACCTGGAATTTATGGTCACCTTCATTCTAGGGACTTCTCTTTCTCTCCTTCCTTCCTCCTACATCCCTTTCCCTCTCCTTTTGGAGGTATTGGGATTTGAACTGACGTCCTTGTGTTTCCAAGGCAGGTGCACTGCCACATGAGCCACTCCTCCAAACCAGAATTTCCTTTCCTCCTTCTCCTGTTATGTCACCTGTTTTCCTGGACTCTGGAAAGAGAATCTTCTTTGGGGGAGAAAAAAAAAGTTCAGGAAAAGTCAATTTATTTGACCTGCAATCTGAAACTCCCTGTATTATGTTCTCACACTTGATTGGAAGTTCGGCTGAATACAGAATTCCAGGCTGGAAGTTTTCCTCACAAGTGTAAAGGTACTGAGGCCACAGTCCTTTGAACTTCCTGTTTTGATGGTAAGAAGTCCAAAGCAATTCTGCTTCTTGATCCTTTTGTATTACCTATGTTTTCTTATCTGAAGAAAGTTTTGGCTTTTTTTCCCCTAGCTATATAGACTAAGCTTGGTTTTGATTCTCTTACCCTAGCTCCCTGCATGCTGTAGATTATAGGCATGTACTTCTATGCCCAGCTGTGTTCCAGTGTTTGAACCTTATGATCACATGCATTGTTGTCCATCTTTTTTCTTTATAAATGATTTTCAAGAGATGTAAAAAAGACGTAGGAAAGACAAGACTAGCCTTGTTTGTCTCTGGCAGGGTCTATAAACCTATTCTTTTTAAGATATTTCATACATTTAGAAAAGGAAATAGTCAATAATGCTCTCTCATCTTCTGTCTTTACTAAGAAGGTGTCTTGGAATCAAGAACATAATTTCCTGGGAGAAAATATGGTTATTTTTGTTTTAGAATTGTTTACTTCATTGCTCTTTTTGTTGTTGTTGGTGTACGTTGTAGGGCTTGAACTTGGGGCCTGGGTATTGTCCCTAAGCTTTTTCCGCTCAAGGCTAGCACTCTGCCACTTTGAGCCACAGCTTCACTTGCAGTTTTCTGATGCTTAATTGGAGATAAGAGTTTCATAGACTTTCCTGTCTAAGCTAGCTTGCACTGTGATCCTCAGATCACAGCCCCCTGTACTCAGTGTGAGCCACTAGTGCCTGGCTCATTGCTTGCTTTGTAAAATCCATTCACTAAGTACAGATAGTTAGTGCCCAATAGCAGTGTCCAACGTCCAGGGTTATGCCCACAACAGAAGGTCTAGATATAAAGCACTAAAGGAGATATCATTTCTATCTTTTTTACAACCATTCTCCCAGCCCCTCCCTGCAAAAAAAGGACACTTTTTAAGGTCCTAGAGATTAGACTCATCTTAATTTGGTGTAGTACAGAGAGGCCATGGCTTTGCAATCTCCTACACCTGGATTTGTACCTAGCTCTTGTTAAGTGGGGGGACTGTTGGATAAAGGTTGAATTTTGTTTTGCTCTGCGATGTTACTATCTATATGCAGCCTTTTGGTGAAGTCTAAAAGACAACTCAAGTGTGCAACACAGTCATAGTAAATAGGTAGGCTAGTGGTAGAAAGTTATTCCATCTCACTTGGCTTTCAGTAGCAATAATTACAGTATTTGAGATGGTAAGCACACATCAAGAAAGTCTGGTCACTGGAAAAGACTCATTGTTTTAAAGTGTTTTTCTCCTGTCCATTTATTTATCTTGTCAACATTTTTTTTCTAAAAAATATTTTAATGAACCCTGATCAAAGCCAGCCAGGGCAGGAAACTTTGTGAGACTCTTATCTCCAACAAACCACTAGAAAACCGGAAGTGGCGCTGTGGCTCAAGTGGTAGGAGCACTAGCCTTGAGCTGAAGAGCACAAGGACAATGCCCAAGCCCAGAGTTCAAGCCCCATGACTGAAAACAAATAAATAAATAAATATTTTAATGAAAAAGTTATCTTTCTGTAAACATTTCATTATACTACAAATAAGACATTTAAATCCATTACAGACTTATGTCTTAAAAATCAGAAAACAATTAAGCTTTAAAATTGTGGACAGACTAACAAACCTTACATCACTTCCGCACATTAGCATGCTTATGCGCTACCTTTGTGACACCAACCTGAAAGTTGAGAAGTATTTCATACTGAGACATACTGAAAACCTTGTATTCTAGCCTATTTCTATTCAATTCTCTGACAAATAGATTTTTGCCATAGTTATTTTTAGGACATGAAAAATATGTAAATTTACCTTAAAAATGCAGTATTGGAAGCAATAACCTATAGGTTTAACGAAGTTTGAAATTTCCCCTGACCATTTCCTATAACATCTTTTCTTGCCAACATTTCTAACCACAAGTTCCTAAGTCTTTATTACTATAAAATGAATGTTTTACTATGTAATTCGCTTTTAAAAATCAACTATTGTCCTTGTAAACATTTTTACAATGACTCCTATGCTTTTTTTTGAGAAAGGCTAGCACTCTACTACGTGTGCCACAGCCCCACCTCTTTTTAGTGGTTAGTTGGAGATAAAGAGTCTCACAGACTTTCCTGCCCAACCTGGCTTTGAACTACAACTCTCAGATCTCAGCCTCCTGAGTAGCTAGGATTATAGTCAGGAGCCACCAGCACCCAGCTGACCCCCTTTTTTAAAATGATATCTACAAAGGCTATAAGCAAAATCTCAGTTGGACTATTTTTAGAAAAGCACCTTCTTTATCCTTCCCCCCAAAGAAGCTCCTGCTCAGTTGGGAAGGATGTGGTAAGCAGTCACCTAGCTCAGTCTGGTCAGTTATAAAAAACAGTTCTTAGAACTAAATTGAGTATTTGACACCCCCAGGCCACTGATCAAAATGGCGATAAACCAGAATAACAGCCTAGTTGTCTGGATTACATTCTCAGCATCTGTAAGGCTCATTGTCCAATTAAAACACACCCTGTGCCTTCCTTTCTGTTAGAAGATGTAGGCTTTACTTCCAAAGGAGCTGATTTACAAGCTTTCTAGGATCTAGGGTCATATCTCCTTCTTCCAAGCAAACCCCCACTGAGGCCAGCACACTTCCATATACCTAGAGAATTCTATAAATACTTTTTGATTGACTAATTAATTGGCTTCCACTCACTGCCTTTTCCTTGTCTGCCTACTTTCTGGCACAATCCCAGGTCAGGCTACCAGCCAGATTTTTTTTTGTAAATAGGAGAATTTTCAAAGTGGAAGCTAGGTTAGTTTTTCCCACTCAGAACCACAATGGTCTCCTCCCATGATTACAAGAGCATCCTTGCTTCCTCTAATGTGAATGCTCCCTTTTGTCCCATTAGGATTTTGCATGAAAACAACTATAAATACAATTATAAATCCTTCACAGTAAGTTCATAAAGCAACTACGGGAGAATGCCACTTTGATAACATTGACAAGAGTGAGGTGGTTCAGATTTCCTGATTGCTGCTTTCCTGTTGTCTTCACTAGGTCAAGGATGAAGAAATGATACCCTGATACCCAGGGATTCTGAAAATCATCTGCCTGTGAACAAATAAGAAGTAGATGGTGTGAAGTGGCAGGAATGTGAAGACTTTCAAATCTTTCCTCATGGTGAGGACAGGCAACTAGTTTATAAGAAAGCTCTCTGGGGTTGGGGGTGGGGAACTAATTTCTCTAAAAGCGCACCAAAAATATTCCAAAACTATTTCTTCAGCTACTATCAAACTGGACTGTCTTATTAAATTCTGTTTGCTGTGAGTTTGTCAATGACTTTCTTTCTTTCTTTTCCCAGGAAATGACCAATCACTGAGAGAGGGTGTGTGTGAGTCACTATTTCTAATTAGGATAATGTATGTATGGCAGAATTTGGCCACCATAGTATTTATTCGTCTGTCCACTGGCCAGCCCATTCAATGTTTATTTCTTCTGACCATTCAGGCACATCTTGCCACTGCCCACTAGGCACATTTGGGAGGCTGGGGCTGAGTGAAATGCATTTCCTGTTCAGCTGGAGCAGGAGGGGATGCCAGCAGCCCAGGCTCAGTCAAGCAGGGAGTTCTTTCACCAAGAGACAGATTCATGTTGCCAAGGAGCCCGCCTCCACACTTCTCACTCACTCTCCTAGAAGGCTTACATTTCTGGAGCCAGCTTCTTACCAAGTTGCAAACACAAGCCACTGCTAGAGTTTGGATCTGGAATTTACCCTGCAAAGCCTGGTGTTGAAGGCTTGACTCCAGCCCATGGTACTTACAGCCTGGTAGGACCTAGCAGAAAGAATCTGGGTCATGGTGGGCATGTCCTTGAATGGATACCTGGACCTCAGCCCCTTCCTGTCTCTTTGCTTTCCTGCCACCATGAGGAGAACAGACCTCCTGTGTCATTTGACCTGTTCAGATATTCTGTATCACAGTCCTGAGCCCAAAGCTGCAGGGTCAAGTGACCATGTCCTGGTCATGGACCTCTGAACCAAAAGAAACCTTTCTTCCTTGTAAGTTGTTTATCTCAAGTGTTTTAAGACGGTAGCACAAAACTTAGGGTGGTGGAGCTAAATAAGGACGGAGCCACAAAATGACAGACTCTAATAGAATCAGGTTAAATCGTGATCCTATTCCTCCGTCATGCAAGTGGGACCTTTCCTAGTTATATGTGGGGCAGGGGCCATTCACCAAAAATGAGCTGTCTCTACCCACTTCAATGGCCCTTTCTAAGTACTATTCTGTTGGCTAAGGTCTTTTGATTTCTGTGCCCTCACTCTTTAGATTTGCTCTTGCGTGGACTGGGTACAGACAGTAAAAAAAAAAAAAAAAGAAGAAGAAGAAGAAGAACCATAGAGACCCTGCTAGCCAGGAAACTACAGAATGTGGGTCTTTTGTCTCTTTATCGGGTAAATATATTGCTCTCCTGTATCCAGCATACAGGAAGAGTCCTTACAACTCAATAATAAGTCATGTACACCTTTAAAGGTATGTATGGCCACACTTAGAAATCCAATTGTATCTATTCAGGTAAACAGAACAAAGGGCTCATGGAGGCAGGAGAGTCTGGGAAGAATGACAGAGAAGAGAGAGCTGAAGAAGGGATGCCCTCATTCTGTGGGAGTCTCGGGCTCACTGCTGAGCTGTGAGTGTGTGGGACCATTTCAAAGGCTTTGGGAGCTCAATGATGTGATCTACTGCTCAGGTCCCAAAATAACCTGTAACTAGTGCATGCCTGGGCCCCACAGCAGCAGAGGAATGGGGGGGATGATTAAAATGATGTTGGAATCACTGTGTACAGAATGTACCACTGTGCCGACTCCCTGCCAGAACAAAACAAAAAATAAAAACCTCAGCGCTTTCCAAAGGACTCCAAGTCTCACAATATAGTACTCAAATTGTCCAATGTTCAATCAAAAACTATTTGGCATGAGAGAGACTGCAGAAACATGATCAGTCCTCAAGAGAAAAAGCCATCAACAAATAAACGCCAACTCCAAGATGACAGATGACAGAATTACCAATTTTAGAGAAACTATATTAACTGTGGTAGAGGAAATGAAGTGAAAATCTCTTGAAATGAATGAAAAGGCAGAAATTCTTAGCGGAGACATGGAAACTGTATAAACTCTAAAACTAAAAAAATCAAATAAATATTAAGTAATATTTAGTACATTTAATTAATAAATAAATTTAATAAATTAAAAGTGCACTGGATGGGTCCAATAGCAGAATGAGGGTGACAGAAGAAGATGTCTAGAGACTTAATAGCATAGATATTATCTAATTGGAGAGTGAAAATTTAAAAATTAAAAAAAAATTGGAAGAATTGAAAAAATCTAAAAGACCTAAGGAGCCATACAAAATTGTCTCATGTTAAAAGATACTGAGAACCCATGAGAGGAGAAAGAGACTGAGGTAGAAAACATCTCTGAAGAAAACTATAGCTTAAGATTTTCCCCAAACTTGGTGGAAGACATACATTTAGAGATGTAAATAGTGCTATCTGTTTGGTTATTCACACACACACACACACACACACACACACACACACACACACACACACACACACACGGTGCCATACAGAGTGTTCATCCAAAGGTGAAAAAAATAAGTAAAAGGAAGACCTAACTATGAAAAAAGAAAAATAATGTCATCATCATCCCCTTTTGAGAGATGTGACAGCTATCAGCATCTTTAGTTTGTAGTGTTTTAATCCCTTCCCTAATTCCAGCAGAACAAGGAGTCACTAGCACTATGCGAGTCAAGAAATAGGTCCATCTACCAGTTCTAAATGAAGAAGCATTTTCCACCTTAATTGTGCTTTGATTTTTTTGGCCAGAAAACAGGTAAAGTCAGGTGTAGCGATGCACTCTGTAATCCTAAGATTCATCTTATATGGCCCTATATAGTTTTTGAGCTTTTCTGTTCATCTGATAATATTATCCTAGACATATACTAACTATTGCAAATAAGGGAAAGCATGGGACCTATACGTCTTTGGGTCTGGCTTACTTCATTTAGTATGATTTTTTCCAAGTCTTTCTATTTCATAACAAATGAGGTAGAGTCATTCTTTCTGATGGAGGCATAGAATTCCACTGTGTATATATACCACAATTTCTTGATCCATTCATCCACTGAAGGACATCTGGGTTGGTTCCATATCTTAGCTATGGTAAATAACGCTGCAATAAACATAGTTGTGCTGGTAGCTTAAGTCTGGCCTTGTTTGTGATCATTTGGGTAAACGCCCAGAAGTGGGTTAATGAACCTCAAGACATGGACACAGGTTTTTCTTTGTTGTTGTTTTTGTGATTTTTTTGTTTCTTTTGTTTTTGTTTGTTTGTTTCTTTTGTTTCTTTTTTGTTTCCCCCTATGGTATATCCCCTGTTGTTACTGTATTTGATTCTGATGCCCTGCATTGTATATATCTAATTTGGGGAGAGGAAGGGAAATAACAAAATGCTGAAACAAGGACACAGGATGACCCATTGCAACAATGAGACTCACAAGACACTATGTTGGAAATGAACTCTACAATTTTGGGGTGGGGAAGGGTGTGTGTGGGAGGAGTGGAGGAGGTGGGGAAGGGAAGGGATAGGAGAAAAACAAAGGAGAAGGTAACAATGCTGCACAAGAAATGTTCTCATTACCTTACTCATGTAACTGTAAGCCCTCTGTACGGCATCTTTACAATAAAATAAAACTAAAAAAAAGAAATCCTAAGACCTTAGAGCCTGAGGCAAGTGGGCCATGAATCTACTAAAATTTTTAAATTTTTCCTTTATGTGGCTTAAAAGGGGTGTGTGTGTGTGTGATGCTGGTACAGGCCTTATTCACAGCTGGCACTCTACCACTTGAGCCATGTCTCCACTCTGTTGGTTGTTTTGGAGTTTTTTGCTCATTAATTAGACATACATTCTCAAAGATTTTTTATGTGTCAGCTGGCTTTGCATGGAGCTCTTTAGAGCTCAGCTTCTTGAATAGCTAAGATTACAGCGTGAACCACTGGTCCCCAGCAACCTAAGGGAATTTTATAAAACCCTCTTGCACATTTCTGTAGCCTGTCAGATAAAAACTTTTGCCAAAATATAACTAGGTATGAAGACTGTAACTCCAGCACTTTGTAAATATTGACCTGTTAAAAACAATCTGATTGTATTGCTCTTTGAAATGCTTTTGATGATATCACCATTATTCAATTGTCATGGCTGCTCATTAGCCACAAATTCTGCATGATCCTATTTTCTCCTTAAAGGTTAGTTTTCAGTCTTCACACTCTAACAGGGATGTCCTGGAATTTGTGTAGTTTATGATTTAATGACTTTTACCTGTCATCCTGTCATACTTGACTGTATCAAAACACCTATTTACGTTTTCATTTTAATTGAAAGGTCAAGATATTTTTTAAAAAACTCTCTTGAGGCCATTATCTCGGGATGTGACATCAAAGGAACAGAAACATTACATATGTTGATAGCTAGAAAGTAGTTTTAACTAAAATTTCATCTCTTTTAAGCCCTTTTATCTTCTCATTATTTTATGCATGTATTGATAGGTATACATAGCAATAAAGTGAGTCAACATGATCCTTAACTTGATACATGTTTTTGTGACTATAATACTGAGAAACATAAATAGATGAAAATATATTTGTTATAGAAATGTCAATCAAAACTCCTTCCGAGTCTCATGCTAGACATCACAGGGTAGTGACAGAACAAACTATTTTCATTATCACTGTAAGGAGGAGGTAAGAAAGGCAAATTTAGTGCATCTGGATAATATGAGCCCATCATTGTCTGAGGAGGTTGCATAGACAGAAGTTAACTTATAAAAGAATAATGTTAGTAAGGCAAATAATTACTCTTTGTAAGCATGCCAAAACAACAGAATTTCATCTAGTGGAAATGCTCTTGTGGAACAAGTCACTCTGACCTTAGCAAATTCATTTCAGCATTGTCCTAAAGGATCTCCTTTGAAGTGATTGGGAGACCTTTCTAACTCATTAAAAATGTTTTAAGATCCTAATATTTGATCTGTATGAGCCATGATTTTATCCTCTTTTTTCTTGTCAAGGTGATGTACAGAGGGAGGGGTTATAGTTACATAATTAAGGTAATAAGTGTATTTCTTGTCAAACTTGTTTCCCCTTCCCTCATTTTTCTCATACTCCCCCTCCCTTTCCAACCCCCCACAAGTTGTACAGATCACTTCCAACATATTGTTGGTTGCATTGGTTCCCCCTTGTCCTTTGTCTCACCATTCTGTTGTTTCCCTTCCCTTTCCTAATTCAAATAAATGTATATACAATATTAGGGCACCCAAATCAAATACAGTGACAACAGGGGATATACCATAGGGTGCAGAACATACAAAAGAAACAAAAAAATCACATAGTACATTAAAAGCAGCAGCAACAAAGAAAAACCTCTTGTGTCCATGTCTTGGAGTTCATTTCACTTAGCATCATCATTTTATTTTATTTTTTGGTTGTGGGACCTGGGCACTGTCCCTGAGCTCTTCAGCCCAAAGTTAACACTCTACCTTAGGCCACTTCCTTAGCATCATCTTATATGGTGATACGTACATAATTATTGAGCTATTCTGCTCATCTGCTAAGATTATCCTAGACGTATACTAATTATTGCAAATAAGGGAAACCATGAGACCTAGGTTTCTTTAGGTCTGGCTTATTTGACTTAATATGATTTTTTCCAAGTCTTTCCATTTCCTTACTAATGGGACAGTGTCATTAAGTTTATATTTTAACACCATTCTCCAATTTGACTAGATTGACAATCAGTTATTGTTTTATAAAGAAAGATTTGCTTTTATAAAGCAAGATTTACTAGCAACTCTCTGCTAAGGCATTGGAATACATACTTCCTTGTCCCTAAAAACTAAATGAATGTTCTAAAATGTCTTCTTTTTTCCCCTCTTCCCCATCCCCTCTCTATATTTTTCCAGTCGTGGATAGAACAATTTACTTAAATAGGTTAGGTTAGAGATAGACCTCCAGTAAAATGGATGTTTAAGATGGATTAAACACAGGGCCTTCATATGTAAAGAGAGAGGAGAGAAAAGAACTGGAGAAGAGGGTGAGACACTCTCCTCTTTACATATGATAGACTGAGGACTGCTGACATTCAAGTTAGACACACAGATATGAGTTGCAACCTGCTGTGGTTTGAGTGTGTTTTGTCCTTGTCAAACCTCAAGATAAAACAGTTTCTCAATGCAGAGTGTTAGGGAATGGGGCTTTTTTTGGGGGGGGGGGGATGATTAGTTTCTAGGAACCACCTCTCTTACAAATGGATTAATGCCTTTATAGATTAGGCCTTGCAAGACTAGGCCCCAAGACACAGAGTGAGTTTCTTCCAGATTGAGTTGTTACAAAGCAAGGTGAGGCCGTCTGCTTGGTCCCTGGTGCATGCGGTCACACTTCGTTCTACTTCTCGGTCATTCTGTGATACAGCACAAAACCCTCCTGCCACCTGCCAGAACTGTGTGCCAAAACAAATCCCTTTCTTATACTTTTCTCAGCCTCAGGTATGTTATTCTAGCAATGCAAAATACCTTAAGAAATGCTCCTCATTCTATATCATTTGAGAGTCATTGGCATTAGCAAGTCTATTTTTAAAGTCATTCATCACTGAAGATTTAGATATTCACCCACTTGCCCTTCAGAAGGACATCGGGAGAAAGAGGATTCCTATGAAGGGAGAGCCCATTCTGTAGCCAGATGGAAGATGGAAGATGGAGAGGTAGCCACCACAGGAAACTTGAACAGCCAGAAAGAGCCCAATCAGGTACCAAGGTTCCCATTCCTACTATCAACATCTTACCAGGGAAGAGTTCAACCTATGAAAAGGTTGGAAAGAAGCCCCTATTTTTAATCTGTCTAGATTTCCTTGTTCTGGGCATTTAAAAGATGATCATCTTAAAGTAGTTGTACCAAGGAGTTGCCATTCAACAAGACAGTTCATGAATACAGTGCATCTTAATCAACATCTCCGTTTTGACGTTCTTCCCCATTCCTTCCTCCCAACTTTATCCCTTGCCTCATGTTCTGTACATTTTAATGCAATCCCATGAGGATCACAAGGATCTCTGGAATTTCCTAGAACACAAAGATGTGATCTTTCACCACTGGCTTCTTTCTCTTAGCATAATGTCTTCAAATGTCCATGTTGTAGCAGGTAACAGAATTTAACTCCTTTTTATGGCCAAATACCATACTCTTTTATGGATATATCACATTTTACCAATCCGTTCATTGATCAGCTCATGGACATTTGTGTGGTGTTCACTTTTAAGCTTTTATGAATACTACTGTTATGGACATGTGTCCAGGTTTCTGTATAGAGGACATGGGTTCATATTTCTCTTGAATTATTAACTTATGGTGGAACCACTAAGCCATATGGTAATTCTGTGTTTAACTTGAAGATCTTCTGTTTTTTGAAGAATAATGTTACTTTATATTCACAACGCCAATGAATTCCTTCACATCTCAGCACTTGTTATTATCTGACTTTTTTTGTTTGTTTAACTATGTCGCTCTGGCTGGCCTTAAATTCACAATCCTTCTGCATCATTCCCAAAGTCTAGGATTACAACTGTGTGCCACCATGCCTGACTATTTTCTGACTTCGATTACAGCCATACCAGTGGGTAGGACGTGGTATCTCACTGTGGTTTTGATTTGCATTTCCCTAGTAATAGTAATGGTAATGATGATAATGACAATAATTTACCTGATAAGTAATGATGCTGAGCATCTCGACATGAATTTTCTGGCCATCTGAATGTTTTCAGAAAAATGTTTTTTCAAATCTTTTGCCCATTTAAATTTGGGCTCCTTATCATTCTTATGGTTGAAATACTACAAATTCCTTTTTGAAGATTTGACTTTTAAGCACAACTCTCTTCGTTATTAAGCCGTAGTTTTAAACCTGGTGATAGTTTCAAAGGTTCATAACTTACATTTACTTTGCATATTAGTTTAATACATACATAATTGATGCATTGAAACAAGACAATAAGTATAAACAAGAATGTTAAAAACATTAAAAAATAAATAAAACATCACAATGCCTACGTGAATGTTCTTCTTGAGGGTGTTTAACATAGCTCTCAGGGCATCATTTCATCACCTGGAGAATCTAGCCAATTAATCCTTTCGAAAGTTTCTCTCTAGACTTTTCCTGGGTGAGAAAGTCTCAGACTTCTACCAGCAATGCAAATTTTCTCCTCTGGATTCTTTTTTAGATTCTCTCCCTCCTCCTCTAAGCTAAGAATCATTTTCACATTTTTTTAATGCTTAGGGAGAGAAGAGGAAAGAATAATGCTAATATTTTGTTATTGGTAGAAAGTATATGAACTTCAAATTTCATGATTCCCAAACATGTGCATGCTGTCTTGGGCTGCTTTTTAAAAATTATTATTATTGTCAGTTGTAGGGCTTGAACTCAGGTCCTAGGCACTGTCCCTGAGCTATATGCTCAAGTTGTAAAATTCTCTTAACTTTGAGCCAGTGCCACTTCTGGTTTTCTGGTGGTTAATTGGAGATAAGAGTCTCATGGACTTTCCTGCCCAGGGTGGCTTTGAACTGCAATCCTCAGATCTCAGCCTCCTGAGTAGCTAGGATTACAGGTGTGAGCCACCAGCTCTAGTTTCTTGGGCTGTTTTGATTGACAGCAACAAAACCGAGTAGCTCCTAATGAGACATAGGGACTCCAATTCCTCCTATCAACTACCTAGCTCTTCACACACAAAACTTTCCCAACCTTTGCTTCAATACTAGATAAGAAACTAAGCTGCTCCTTGTTACTGTAGATGAACAGCAGAAACCCACTTCCTACTAGCAAAATCCAATGATGATTATCCTCCTGGTTTCTCATAAGTCTCTACTTCTTTCCCTCTTTATCTTTAATAAACATTGATGGGCTACCTTGATTTTAGATTCATTTAGATTTGGGGATTTGTGGAACAATACACTTTTTTTAAAAAATAGGCAATATCTTCAAGAAGTCATGGCTTAACCATATTCAAACTATTGATTTAATTATTTCCAACACAATTTTATTTCTTTTGGATAACATGCCACAAATCGATTTCTAGGCAGTGCTGTGGGGATTACAAAATAAAACAGCAGCAGCAGCAGCAACAACAACAACAAAACCATCAACCCCAAACCAAAGATAAAAAGCCCCTACTTGCCCTGTATAGGATTCCAGTCTAGTCAGACTTGTCACCACAACTTTCCCCCAAGGTTATTGCTATGATTGTAATCCTACATGAAGTGGTCTTAGATATTTTCTTGCAAGAACGGTAGGGCAAAAAAAAAAAATCATCATCCTTCCATGAGAAGAAACCTAGCAAAGCAATAAAGGAATAGCATTCTGTACCAACGGATAAAACCCTTGGTGGTTAAGTTGCATGGACTTGTCTTCCCAGAAGCACCGAAGGTTCTTGACGGTTTTTTGCTGAGTGTTCCTCTCTGAATCCTACTTCAGTACCCCTAAATGCAGCGTTAAGACCTGCTAATCCTTGCTGCCTATGTGTAGAATAAATATTCTCCTCGCTGGGCCGGCAGAGCCGGCTACCAGCCCTAAAAAGGCCGACCAGGCGGGCGGTCACTTTGCTGAGTCTCCCCCTCGCGCAGGCAGCCAGCGGCCGGGTACCATTTTCGGAGCGGTCCCTCCGTGCCTCAGTGGCTTTGGCATATTTGAGAAGTGAGTCATCGCCTCAAGTCAGGTTTGCAGGGCAGCCGGGTCAGAAGCTTTCCTGCACTTTCTTTCTGATCCCAGTGGCTCCGGTCAGATTCACCCTCCCATGACACCCAGCCCTGCAACCGCCCCCCCTACACACACACCCTGCGACGCTTAGAGCTGAATGGGTGAGACCCCTTAAAGTTAAGACGGGCCTGGGGTGCAGCGGATCTCATGTAGGACAGGCCGCAGCGGGCGGGGGGCGGGGGACAGTCCATAGAAACCTCTGCGCCCCCCTTCCTTCACCCCGCGCCCCCGTTGGTGTGCGCCTGGGGCGCGTGGTTATAGGCTAACCCAGATACAGGGAGCGACCTGCGCCCCCAAACCCAGGTGCTTGCACCCCCATGTCTGCAGGTTCTCTGCGCCCCCCAGCACCCCGCGTCCCACGCCCGGCCCCGGGCCCGAGCTGGCTGCCTTTATTCCGGGCCGCGTCCCCACCCCATCCAGTGCGCGCAACTTGACAGCGAGCGCCGACCCCCAGGCGCCCCGATACCCGCACACCCTCACCCGCTTCCTTCCGGGGGGTCTTCCCCAAGCACGCAGGCCCACCCCCCTATCCCCTCCCCCCATACCTGCCTCGATGCCCCGGGGGGGGGGGGTCCGGTCCGCGGCAATGCAAATCCGGGCTGGGTCACTGGCGCCCTCCCCTTGACCGCCTCCTCCTCCTCCTCTTCCTCCTCCTCCTCCTCCTCCCCGATCGCGAGTCCGTGTCAGTCACGCTGCTCGCGGGGAGAGTCGCCGGCGGCTTCCGGGAGCTCCAAATACAGACAAGGCGGGGGGAGGGGGCCAAGCCACGAGGGTGGGGAGTGGAAATAAAGGGGAGCAGGAGGAAAGGAGGGGCAGATGGGCCGTGGGAGCAAAGAGAAGATGGGGAAAGGCAGAGGCAAGGGAAGAGGGCAGCCTGCCAAGCGCGAATGCAATGAGTTCACCTCCTCAGGCAGTGCTGCAAAGAAGTCTAGAAGAATCTGGAGGCTCCTGGATGAAGGATGCACGGATAGGTTGGGTCCCCACTGACATGAATAACCAGGCTGGTCTGTCTCCCAGGCCCCTGTGTAAGGACAGAAGCCCAGGCAGGCGGGGTTAGAGTTTCTAAATCTTTTAGTTGTCTCCTCCTGCACGTCCATCTTGTGACAGTATTTTAAAAATTATTCTACATAAAACAACTTCAAAAAAGTTGTCTGATTGTTTAGAAATAAATAAGACCGAATCCAACCGACTTCATCATAAAAAAAATGTGTCTCTGTAGCCCTTTCCCATGTGTGTATGGATTATCTGTACAGAATTGGACGACTTTCTCTTTTGTTAATATTATTAAATGAAGAATATTGATTTTTCCCCAGTTTTCCCTGGAGTTTATTTCAACCTGATAAACTGGATACAAAGCTTTTCATTGAACGAATGCCAGGACAATAATTACAGACAAGAGAGGAAAGGGGGAAGGAGGTACAGATCTTAAAGCAAAGTCACCAGACAACCTACAGAAATCTCTGAAAAGCCAGTAATGACTGTTGTGGCTTTATCATAATCCCAGTTGTTCTGTTGGTCCAGTCTCACTGGTGAATGGAAATGGAAAACACCTAATGTTGTTGTTGCTGTTTCTTCCTCCTCCTCCTCCTCCTCTTTTCTTTTTTTCTTTTTCTTTTTTTTTTCTTTTGAAGAGCTTTTCCTGGTCCCCAAGGAGGATGGAGCTGAGATGGGGGAATGAGGTGTTTCTACAAACATGTCTTTCTGAAGTCAAAAGTTCCAAGGAATATGTTACCAATGAACTATAGCAGTCGGTATTTTATTTTTTTAATAAATCTCCAGTAGAAAATTATCAGTAGGTAATGTTAATCACTTGTTGACTCAAGAAAGATTTTCCTACAAATAGTTGATGACTTGTTATGTTGAACTGTTGTGGGCATTGGCCGTGCAGACTCTTAAGCATAAACAGAATAAAATAAAAATATAATCCGCCCTCCATACCCACCATCTCCACCTCCAAAGATTCAACCAATCACAGATAAAAATATTTGAAAAAAAGAGTGTGTCTTCAATGAAGATGTACACATTTATTCTTGCCACTAGTCCTTAACTCTATAGTATAACAACTATTGACTTGATATTTACATTGGTTTGAAAATTGTAAGTAAACTAGAGATTATTCACAGTAAATATGATGCATATAGATTATGTGCAAATATATTATACCATTTTATATTAGAAATTGAACATTAGGTTGTGGGTATTTGTGAGGATCCTTTAACCAGTCTCTTAAGAACATCAAAAGAAGAATGGAATTGCTAAAACACTTTATCACATACCAGGCTCTCTCCCAAGCATTTTCCATCTATTAACTCACTATCGTTATGAGATGGGCACTATATAAAAAAAAAAACACAACAGGGAGGATTAGTTGTTTCCCCAAAATGACAAACAATATTGATTGGACTGAACACTTTGGCTGGATGTTTTGCTTCTAATCAGCGTGTTTTACAGAGAAAAACAAGAATGGAGAAATACTATTGGATAATATCCTAATAGTTAATGTAAGGTTAGATATCTGAACAATTGTGATGGAATTTGGTGTCTGTTCACCAAGAATTAACCTAGAAATGAAACTGAAATAGGTCACTTCTGTTGAGCTAATGTTATCAGGGATGAATAAACCAAAAAAAAATGGTAGCACTCTGTGCAATCATTCTTCCTATTCACCTGAGATTGGTTCCAGGACTCTTACAGATACCCAAATCCTTAAGTTTTCAAGAACTTATATAAAATAACAAAATATTTGCACATGATGTACTTTCATTCTCCTGTATATATTAAACCATCTTTAAATTACTTTATAATGCCTAACATGATATAAAAAGCTATATAGGCCGGGCGCTGGTGGCTCACACCTTTAATCCTAGCTACTCAGGAAGCTGAGACCTGAGGATCATGGTTCAAAGCCAGGCAGGGCAGGAAAGTCCGTGAGCCTCTGATCTCCAGTAAACCACCAGAAAACCAGAAGTGGCGCTGTGGCTCAAGTGGTAGAGCACTAGCTTTGGGCTGAAGAGCTGAAGGACAGTGCTTAGGCCCAGAGTTCAAGCCTCACGATCAACACACACACACACACACACACACTATAGTAATTGTTGTATTGTATGGTTGAAGAAATAATGATGGAAGAACCTTGCACAAGTGCAAATTTTTGACCCACAATTGTTTAATCCATGGTGGAGGAGCCTGAGAACCTATAAAGCTGATGCTATATGTCAGGGTCAGCTATGAGAGACGTTGGCAGGGCAGGTGGGTAATATTCTCTTGAGTTCATAAGGTATGGATAAATTTGAGATATTGTAAGTCTTGCCCTATCTCTGCAAAATACTAAGTCATTTGACAAATGTTAATAGCAAGCCATTGGGTGGTGGTAGTGGTAAGGGAGGTGAACACATTCTTTCATTCTTGTCTTCTCAAAGAGGGAACCCTGGCAATTCAAGTCTTTCATCCTGACCTTCCTGGGTTCCATTGGAAAAAGAGCACTGCAAGTTCATATCAGAGAAGGGAAATATCCTAAAGATAAATTTAACGTAGTAAAACTTATTGCTATGTAAAGACCTTCTTTTAGACAAGGTCTTGCTATTTTGCCTAGGCTAGGTCAAACTTCTAGGTTCTTGTGATTTTTCCACCTCAATCTCTACAGTAGTGAGAACTTGCAACCTGATTTTTTTTCCTTTTTCTGCATTATGAATTGTGCTGAGATTTCATTTGATGGAACAGTTAGAAAAGATGGCTATGGCCACCTTCAGAGCAGCCTTACCCTCCTCCCTCCACCACTGCTGATAGGACAAGCCTTCTTTGGCTACAGATTGGTTTTTAGTACAGTACATGGATGACAACAGCACACTGCCTCTTTTTTTTTTTTTTGTCCTAATGTGAGGACTTAAAAAGTCTTTTTATTATTATTCTAAAGGTGATATACAGAGGGGTTATAGTTACATAAGTCAGGTAACAAGAACATTTCTTTTTGGAAAATGTCACCCCTTCTATCGCTTTGTCCCAGTTTTTCCCTCCTGTTCCCACAAGTTGTCTAGTGAGTACCACTGCTGTATTTGCTTACCCTTGGTTGCTCTGTGTATATGAAGATTCTTAAGTCATCACTGAGATGGCTACCCACAATGCTGGGGCTGGAGGGAGGAATGAACTATAAACAGAAGAAATCAAATATGAGCAATGGTAGTTTTCCTGTCAGGACTTAATCTCAGGCACTTCAGACACTAAAAATGAAACTTAGCCTTTGTCTAGCAAAGAGATTCGTAAGCTCAGATCTTTGGATAGACTTTTTTTCTTGGCTTAAGTTGGTAATCCTAGGTACTCAGGAGGCTGAGATCTGAGAATCGCGGTTCAAAGCCAGCCTGGGCAAGAAAGTTTGTGAGATTCTTATCTACAATTAACTACCCCAAAGAAGAGCTGGAAATGGGGCTATGACTCAAATGGTAGAGCACAAGCTTTGACCAAAGAAAGCTCCAAGATAGCTCTCAGACCATGAGTACAAGCCCTAGGACCGGCACAAAAAATAATTTTGATGTTTAGTTTTTTTATACCAATTGTATATATTTATGGGATACAATGTGACTTTTCAATACAAGTATACACAGCAATTAATGAGCAGATTGGGGGGTAACTGGTATACCTATCATCTCAGACATCTACTATTTCTTTGTTGTGGGAACATTCTAAAGCCTCTTTATTGGCTATTTTGAAATATTCTTGTAAGCATCAGCCATTGTCTTCCTAAGGTGCTATAGAACATTAGAAGCTATTCTTCCTATCCTTTGCTCCCTGTACCCGCTAGCATTCATTTGCATTAGTGATTTAAGTTTGTGTCTTAATCTGAGAAGTTTTTAAACTATTTTCAAAAGTGATCTACAAGTAAAAGCTAATCAAAGTCTTATCATTTCCCAAAGTGAAAAACAGAAAAGTGGTTCTTTGCTGCCTTTTCTTTGTGAGTCTCTGCACATGAGCAGCTCAAAACCAGCTGAACACTGTCTCTTGGTCTTTTACTTCAGTCACCAGCAGATTCACCTAAGCAAATTGTGCTTCCCATGTTTAACCCCTGGGGACTCTCTCCCTTTCATAAGGGGCACCTTGAGATGGCCTTAGCCTAACCCCAGGGGAGATCTGGCTAATTCCAGATACAGCAGTGGTCACAGGGGAAGGGTTAGAAGCATCCAAAAAGAGGAAGGAGCTTGCTGGCCACTCAAACCACATTGTGTGTCTTCAGTAGCCCACTCTATGGATAAGATTCCCCCTGCACAAACATTTCATGTAATTAGACATGGATAAGTCAGCCAATTTTTACAAACTTTAAAAAATTCCACTGACTCAGTGGCGCTCATTTCATCCTTCTTTGAAATTTACAGTTGATTCATTCAGTTGGATGCTAGTTCCCATGACATTTCTTCCTTTTTGGCATCCATTATCATCTCCTAGTGGGTTGTTGACAAGATATCTAGGTACTGGGAACACCCAGCTACTCACAGTGTCCCTAATCAGGGGCACTTGTTTGTGTAATAAGAGAAATTCCTACTTAAAGTCAGGACTTAGAGAAAGTCAGGACTTAGACCATACAGGAAACGATCTAGTGCCCAAAGTATTTTTTAGAAGTCCTAATTTTTTAGAAACCCTGATCTTAATGGGAAGAAATAAAATAACAGAGAATTGAAAAGAGAATTAATGAACAATGGAAAGTCACATGTAAAAGTTTAGGGGCAGTCCATGGAAGATATTACCCAATAAAGTTCAAGAGACCTTTTGGCCAATTGGAACTCAGAGTGAATAAACAAGAAGCCACCAGTATGAGAATTAAGCCTTGTACTCTCATTGCAACGAGGCTTAGGAAGAGGGAATTGCCTGATGACAATGAGTAGACAAGAGTCTGTCAGGAAGAGGCAAGCTTATTTATTTGCCATAGTATCTTAAAAGTAACTTAAAAGTAATGAAAATACGGTATAGAAAATATCTGTATGTACCATCCTAACACAAATTGCAAATATGTATGTATCTTCCCTGTGATATATTTTATAGCTATGAAGCCATAATGTATAGTTGAAACAGGGAATTATCCAGCCTTTAAAATTACATTTATTAAGCGGAATCTTCCTGGTTCTTATTTTACCTTAGTAGAAATAACTTCTCATGTTATAAACAAGGCAGCTTGACATGTCTGCACAATATATAGTTGTACACTGGGAAGCCTAGTGAAGGGCCATTTAGCTAAATTCTTGAATTTAGCCAAATGGATGACTTTTTTAAAACAAACAAACAAATAAATAAATGCTGAAATAACTACCTATCTGGCACACAGAAGGCTCTCAGTAGATACTGGTTAACTAAATATTGTCACATTTAATAGGAAGGGAACAATCTGAAAATATGTATTGTGCAGAAGAAAAATTTAAGAACCTTCCCTTAAATTTCAAGCAGTAATTGTGTCATTGTGCTATTACAAATTAAATATTGTGTATTTGTACTAGTTACTTAACATGTATCAAGTAACACTAAGGTTTTTGGTTGGTTTTTAGAATATTTTGGGGGACTTGAACTGAAGGCCTGTGTATTGACTTTGACTTTTTGTGCTCAAGACTAGCGCTCTCCTACTTGAGCCACAGCTTCATTTCTGACGTTTTTGGTGGTTAATTGAAGACAGGACTCTCATGGACTTTATTGTGTAGGCTGGCTTCAAACTGTGATCCTCAGGTCTCAGTCTTCTGAGTAGCTAGGATTGAAGGCGTAAGCCACAGGTACTCTGTAAAAGTAAACATTCTGTGCGCGCACGTGTGTGTGTGTGTGTGTGTGTGTGTGTGTGTGTGGACAGAGAGGGAGAGAGAAAGAGAGAGAGAGAGAGAGATTAAAGAGTAACCTAATGTGTACCTTCATGGAATTTCTAAGGCAGCAAGTGGAAACATTTCCAAACAATAATTCTCTCTCCAGCCAGGTAGATTCCTAGTCAGGGCACTTAGAAACATTTTACAAAGAACTACTCTGCATATCTAAGTTTCGTCTGACTTTGTTCAACAGGCATCAACAAACAGGAGGAATTAACTTTAAGTAATTCTCCTGTCCCGAGATCTCATACCTGGTAAATAGTACTCCATTGAGTTGTATGGGTTCCTCAGTTTTGGGATGTAATCTGGATTGTTTTGTAATGGCAGTTAAATAAGGATGATTTAATCAAATCCTGACATTCTAGGAGTTTTGTTGACAGAATACAGTTGTTTCTCATCAATTGCAAGGGATAGAATTCTGTGCTATTTAGGTGTTTCATCTTGGGGCTAGGACTGGCTATGATCCAACTGCCATTACTGAGTTCTAGTCAGAGCAGTGAGCATTTGTTCCTTCTTTGCTCCTCTACGCCTCCCATCCAGATTAGCTCCATCATCTTGTGACTAAAGGAGAAAATAACTTCCCAGCTGTCAGTAGCTCTCTCAGCTGCCAGCATAAGAACTTGATCCCACTGGGGGAAATTCCTGAGTTAAGGAGAGTCAGCACACACATTTGACTACAACATGCATGCTGAGGGTTGGGACAGTGAGGGGAGTATTTCTGGAGACACTAGGGGTGCCGACTGGGACAAAAAAGGAGAGGGGCTTTTGGTTCCATATGGCTGTGTGTGAGTAAGGAGGCCATAGAAGGTGGAGAAGGAAACGACTATAGCGTTGGCTCATGTATTGTAGGTTTGGCTCTCAGATTGTGGTGCTATTGGGATGTGGTGGAACTTATAGGAGGTGGAGTCTGGTGGGAGGAAGTTAAATCCTTGAGGGTTTGCCCTTCAAGGGGATATTGGGACTTCTACTCTGCCATGCACTTCCTCCATGATGTACTGGGGCTACCACAGGCCCAAAGCAACAGGCCAAATAACCATGTAGTGAAGCCTCTATAATGAAGCCAAAATAAACTTCTCTTCCATATAAGTTATTTATTTATTTATTTTTGTCAGTCATGGGTCTTGAACTCTGGGCCTAGGAGCTGTCCCTGAGCTCTTCAGCTCAAGGCTAGAACTCTACCACTTGAGCCACAGAGCCACTTCTGGTTTTATGCTGGTTAATTAAGAATCTCACAGACTTTCCTGCCAGGCTAGCTTTGAATTGTGATCCTCAGATCTCAGCCTTCTTATTATTTTTTTAAAAATTTTTTTGTCCGTCAGGGGACTTGAATTCTGGGCTTGGGCGCTGTCCCTGAGCTCTTCAGCTCATGGTGAGCTCTCTACCGCTTGAGCCACAACGCCACTTCTGGTTTACTAGTGGTTTATTGGAGTTAAGAGTCTCATGGACTTTCCTGCTCGGGCTGGCTTTGAACCCTGATCCTCAGATCTCAGCCTCCTGAGTAGCTAGGATTACAGGCGTGAGCCACTGGTGCTTGGCAGATCTCAGCCTTCTGAGTGGCTAAGATTATAGGCATGAGCCACCAGCACTAGACCATATAAGTTGCTTTTATTCAGTGTTTTTGTTACAGTGTTGGAAAGCTTAGTAACACAGAAGTTGTGCTGTCCAGGCCAAAGATGGCAACCTATGGTGACAGAAGCAGAAAGATGTAGGCTGCAGGTGTCTCCAAGTAAGTGATGGGACCAGGCTCAGGCTAGAACAAAAACTTTCAGATCCACCACCCATTAATGGAAAGGACAACATGCACTACATGCATTCTGAAATCTAAATGGAAAGAGCTTAGAGAGCTATTTAAAAAACTTCAATAATAATAAAGGCACACATGTGTAATTGTGCATTTTGGGAACCTGAATGAGCCCTTAAAATACAATTTGTAGAGTTTTCCTACTATAGGTTGTGAATCTCTTATCAAAAAAAACAAAAACAAAAACAAAAATATTTGAGGTAAGGTGCTGGTGGCTCCCAACTGCAATCCTAGTTATTCAGGAGGCTGAGATCTGAGGATTGCAGTTCAAAGCCAGCCTGAGCAGTAAAGTCTATGAGAAGCTTATTAAGTATTAATTATTAATCCAATTATCAATTAATTAACAGTCCAATTAATAATCCAATTAACCACCAAAAGGCTGGAGGTGAAGTTGTGGCTTAAGTGGTAGATGCTAGCCTTGAGCAAAAGCAGCTCAGGGAAAGTACTCAGGACAGAGCTCAAGCTCCAAGACTCACATGTGTGCGTGTGTGTGTGCGCACACACACACACACACACACACACACACACAAACTTGGGACTAGAAGTGTTTCAGAGTTGTTAGTTATTTTTTTCCTTCAGATTTTGGAATATTTGCACATACGTACTGCACTTCCTTGAAGGTAAGACCAAGTCTAAACACAAAACTCATTTGTTTCATATATAACATAGGTACACAATTTGAAGGTAATTTTGTGCAGTATTCTTAGTGTGCCTGCTTTTGTGACTCTCCGCATAATGTCAGATGTGGAATTTGTCACTCTCAGCATTGACTTTTGTACATTTTGGGTTTTGATGGTTCAGATTGGTCATAATGTATGAGGCAGATGGAAACAAAATCAGTGGCATCTTGGTGAACTACCTAAGAAGGTGCTAAACACAGCAGGATAGAAGTCAATAAGTGGAAGAAAATTTGTTTCTAGTTTTTGACCCAGTAGAGAAGAAAAATCCTGAGGGCTAAAAATCTAAGTTGACCCTAAAAAAGGGAAGCAATTATTTTCTTACTTCTCTCAGATGAAGCAATGAAAAGCTATTCTTTAGTCACAGTCTTTAGTCAGAGTCTTGTTTGAGTTACGACAGCTGCATAACCATGGGCAGAGAGATCTATAAAACGAAACCAAGGCTATGCCCTGAACTAAAACACACACACAAACATAAACACAACAAAAAGGAAAGAAAGCCTCTAGACGTGTCAGTTACCATTCAAACATGCTCAGTGCTTCTAAAATCCTAAGTGTACGCCTAAACTTTGGTTTCTATCTTTGCACGTTTATTTAGAAGGTGATTTTTGACAACGTCCATTTGTGTGAAGTTGGATGTGATTTCTAATGAAGTGTACAAGGAGAAGTTATTATAATTATCAGCCTCTTGTAATCTAAAAACAACGGATAATTAGGAAATATTTTGTTATCATTCCCTTGGTTCCTTTCTAACCAGCATGTGACTAGAAAGAACTTCCTAAGAATAGCAGCACCATACACTTCTCATTTATTTTGATCAGATCCTAAATATCCATTGAGAGATTTTTGGTCCCCACTCACCCCTCCCACAAGGCACAGAGTACTAGTTGTTAATGAGAGCAAAGGCTAACATGGATTTGTGTTTCCCAGGGCTGTTCAAAGCACAAGTGAGCACTCCATGGCCTCCCACAGAGTGGCCAAAAATAGACCATTTTCCATGGTCCAGTGGAAAACTGGCATTTATCAGTGGGAGAAGCTTATCCATTATGTAAGAGTACATTTAGTAGATAGTTTTTCAACTCTATAAAATCCAGACCAAGTGCCAAGATCCAGAATCTTTCTATGGTATCCAGAGCAATGAAGATCAGCCTGTGTGCTGGAGTGGCTTGATCAGTATTTGTTCTATGTATTTTTAAAAAGGCAGTCAGTACAGTTCAATCACTCTTGGAGTTCTTGGCTTTGGAATTAAATAGGTGTCAAACTCTCGTTGGTATTTTCACTTAGATCTCTTGTGCTCAAACATCTTCAACCACTCTCTTGACAACAGGGCTGCCCAAAAGGATTTTGGGATGATAGAAGGGCTGGTATTCAAGTTGACTGGAAAAGTTCAGGCGGATTTCTAGAATGTACTAGAGCATTCTAGAATGTTCTAGAAGAGTATTCTAGAATTGTTTTGTCCTACATGGCAGCCACTAGACACATGTCTTTGTACAACCCACTTATGTGTCCAGAGTAGGCAAAGTTATACCGGCAGGAAGTCAATGTGGTTTCTAGAATCTGGGAAAAGAAGAAAATGGTGAATGACTGTTAATGGGCATGGCGTTTTATAGTGGGTTGATGAAAAGTTCTTAGAGTTAGGAAACTTAGTGCTTCTCACACAATTTTGTTACCATAATAAAGAAAATGGAATTGTCAATTTAAGAGCTAAGGGTGCTTTAGGTATAAGAATTGAATGTATGAATTGTAGTACTGTATATCAGAAGAAGAAAAATGATGTGACATGGGAAAAAATCAAAGATTTTTGGAATCACAAACAATTTAGTGATTAAAAAAGTTTTCTAGTTTCTATAAATACATCTAAATGAAGCTATATGATGAAAATACAGCACTAAGCCTAAATCAATAATTCTGATCCCACAGAGAGATTTACATGGTTTCCAGACAACTGTGGCTAGCCCCTGCACCTCCACCACAGTTATACAAGTCCTGCCCTGTTACACAGAGAAAGGAAGTTTGAGAGGCTGTTTGATCGCCTCCAGACGTCTCTGTGCTCTTCCTCAAAACTTCACATGGATAACTGAGAGGATCTAGGTTGGTTAGCCCCAGGAATGGAGGAATTGTTGCTACAATGCACTTCTGGAATGCATTAAAATAAATTCAGTTTATGCCTGTAATCCTAACTACTTGGAAGTCTGAGATCTGAGAATTGCAGTTTAAAGCCAGCCCAGACAAGAAAGTCCACACACACACACACACACACACACACACACACACACACACACACACACACAGACAGACACACACACACACACACACACACACACACACACACACACACACACACACACACACACACACACACACACCCTCAAACTTAAAACCAGTGAAATGTGTATTGGTACTGGGACTTGAACTTAGAGCCTGGGCACTGGGCCTTAGTATTTTTGCTCCAGCCCAGCACTCCTCCATTTCCATCTTCTTTATTGTTATTGTTGATCGTGGGGCTTGAACTTGGCTTGGGCACTGTCCTTAAGCTTTTTTACTCGAGGCTAGCCCTCTATCACTTTGGGCCACAGCACCAGTTCGGGTTTTCTGGTGGTTAAGCGGAGATAAGAGTCTCACAGTCCTTCACAGAGACTTTCCTGTCCTTGCTGGCATTGAACCCTTATCCTCAGATCTCAACCTCCTGAGTAGCTAGGATTACAGGCATGAGCCATTAGTGCCTGGCAAAACTGATGCTTTTTAATTTCACCTAAAAGCAAACAGATTCCAAACCCTTAATAACAAAAATACTAGAATTTCTAAAACCTTTTCATTTTCCTCCATTTGAAGTTCTTATAGTGATAAAATACATCCAGTGTAATGATGATCATTTTAGGCACACATGTGAACACATCTATGTTGTGCAAACACCACCACAGTAGGCAGCCAGGATGTTTTCATCTTTCCCACTGGAAGCTCTGGCAACCCTTCACTCCGAACCCTCCTCCTTGCCATCCCCCAGCTGCTGACAAAAGTCATTCTATTTGATGTTTCTATCAATTTGGCCACTGTAGATATCAAATGGAAGTGGAATCATGTAGTATTTGTCCATCTATGCCTGGGTTCTTTCACTTAAGCATAAATTCTCCAAGTTTTATCCACATTGAGGCCTATGTCCAAATTTCTTTCCTTTTAAGGCTGAGTAATATTCCACTGATTGCAAAGATCATATTTTCTCATTGATATCTTCATTGACGACCACTTAAGTTGCTTCTACCTTTGGCTGCTGTCAATTAAGCTGCTCCAAACACTGACAGTGCATGTATTTGTCTAATCCTCTGATATATATATATATATATATATATATCATATTATATATATATATATATATATATATATATATATATATATATAATCTAGAAACAGAATTGAATTACTGGATTGTATTATAATTCTATGTATAGTATTTTTATTTTTGCTGGTACTGGGGCTTGAATTTGGCATGCTGTTGCACAGTATTTTCTTTCACAGCTAGCACTCTACCATTTGATCCATAAGCTTTGTTTTTTCAGGTCATTTTGGATAAAAATTCCTAGGATTTGTCTGCCTTGACTAGCTTTGGACTAGGATCATCACATCTCAGCCTTCCAAATAGCTAGAATTATAGGCATGAGCCACTGGTGCCAGCTGTATGTAGTATTTTTATAGGAATTGCCATTCCATTTCCCACAGAGACTGTACAATTTTACATTTCCACTAGCAGTGCCCACACATTCCAGTATTCCCAAATCTTTGACAATGTTATTATTTTCTTTCTTTTTTTTTTTTTTTTTGTTCATTTGTTTATTTTGTGGTCCTCTTTTCCTCCCTAATAGCTTCTCTTTTACTTTCAGGTCCTGTTTTTAAATTTTTTAAAATTAATTATGTAACTATATAAAATAGTAAACTGAAGATTATGAAATATTTAGAAAGTTTTATATAACTACACCTTAGTTTTCACATGAGAGCATTATGTGATACTTATTTTTTGCTGTCTAGCTCATTTCGCTTAACCTGATGTATTCCAGTTCCATCCATTTTCCTGCGAACCACATGTGTATTTTCATTCATCTTTACAAGTGAATAATGCTCTCTTCTGTTTATATGCCATCTTTTTCTTAATCTTGCTTATTTTGACTGGCACTTGGACTGATTCCATCTCGTGGCATGATGAATGGTATCTCAATAAGTATAGGTGTGTAGATGTTCCTTTTGTATGTTGGCTTCATTTCCTCTGGATAAATATCCAGGTATAATATGGAGCATTCTTAGGGTTTTGAAGAATCTCCATACTGGTTTCCATAATATGTAGACTAATTTATATTAGCCAAATAGTGCATAAGAGTTCCTTTAATACATAGTGTCACAAATGACTTTAACTTCTTACAAAACATTTTCTTGCATTGCACTCACAAACTGACATGTTGAACTGAAACCCCTGTATCCAACTACTTAAAGATAACTTTAAAAATCCCTAAGAATAATAAAAAAATTAATAAGTGGGGAAAATAAATTATCTCTAATGAGATTATCTAAAAATAACATGGAAGTCTATCATTCTCATATCTAGATGGTTTAAGATACTTTAAAGAGGCACAAAGTAAGTTGAATTAAAAAAAAAAAACTAGAATGAACTACTTGGAGAAATGATTTACTTCAGAGAGAATTTTTGAGACGATTTCAAACTTGTGAAACAATGTAATTACATAATACTTTAATAGAGCTATTCAGTTGTAGTGATAGATAGGCAATTTTCTCATTCTGGGAGTTTTGTTAGCTTTCAGTGTTTTGAAATTCAACTTTGTCTTGCAAAGTGATGAAGCTGGCATAAATGTGTCAAGGGATGTTCTCAGTAGTCCTATAAATTGGAAAAGCAGAGGTTAGTGCTAGAGTAGCTATGCCCAATAGCTTAACCAAAGATGTGAAGGACCTCTGTTATGAAAGCTTTAAAAATCTGAAAAAAGAAATGAAAGTAGACTTAAGGAAATGGAAAAACCTTCCATGCTCCTGGATTGGAAGGATTAACATAGTAAAAGTGGCAATACTGCCCAAAGCTGTCTACAAATTCAATGCAACACCCATTAAAATCCCAACAACATTCTTGAATAATATAGAGAAAACAATCCAAAAATTCACATGGAATAATAAAAGGCCTCGGATAGTAAAAACAATCCTTAGCAGGAGAACCGTATTGGAGGAATATCAACAGCAAACTTCAAACTCTATTTCAAAGCCATAGTAATGAAAACAGCTTGGTTCTAGCACAAGAATAGGTCTGAGGACCAATGGATTAGAACAAAAAACCCATAAATAAACTCACAGACCTATAGCTGTCTAATATTTGTTAAGGAAATCAAAAGCACAGGATGGAAGAAAGGTAGCTTTTTTAACAAATGGTGCTGGAAGAATTGGCTATACACATGCAGAAAACTGAAGCTAGATCCTTATGTACCAAAATCGATTCAAAATGGATCAAGGACCTCAATGTAAGGCCAGATATTGTGAAAGTATTACAGGAAGGGATCAGGGAAACAATAGGGCTCCTGGGAACACGTTGAAACTTCCTGAGTAAAAATCGAGAATCCAAACAAATCAAAGAAAGGCTGGATAAATGGGATCACATCAAACGAAGAGTTTCTGCATGGCAAAGGACATAGCTAGCAAGATAAATAGAAAACCTATGGAATGGGAGATTTTTTTACTGATACATCAGACAAGGGCCTTATCTAAAATATATTTAGAGATCAAAAAATTACCCTCCCTCTCAAACAACAACCCAATTAATAAATGGGCTAAAGACTTATAAAGATGTCTCAGAAGAAGAAGTAAGAATGACCAATAGACACATGAAGAAATTTTCAACATCTCTGGTCATAAATGAAATGCAAATCAAAAACATTGAGATTCTGCTTCACCCCAGTTAGAATGGCCATTATCAAGAAAACTAACAATAACAAATGCTGGTGGTGATGTGGCCAAAGGGAATACAACTACACAATTGGTGGGAATGTAAACTTCTTTAACCACTCAGGAAAGCAGTATGGAGGTTCCTCAAAGGACTAAACATAGAGCCCAGCAATCCCACTCCTGGGCGTGTATTCACTAAAGCTACGAGCACATCCAGGTTCATTGCAGAATTGTTTACCATAGCCAAGATATATAATCAACTCAGATACCACTCAGTGAATGAATGGATAAAGAAAATGCAATATATATATATACATGTATACATATACATATATGTATATATATAGATATAGATATATACACAAACACAATGTAATTCTATGCTTCCATTAGAAAGATGATATTGCACCATTTGTAAGGCAATAGGAAGACTTGGGGAAAGTTTTATGAAGTAAGCCAGACCCAAATAAGCACAGGTTGCATGGTTTCCCTCATTTGTAATTAGAATGTGCCTATAAATCTGTAAGTAAACACATTGGATGGTAAAAGATGAAAAATTATACTTAGACATGATAAATTATACAGGACTCTAAACATTCACAAAGTGAGACTAAAGGAGGATATTCTTAGGATGTGCATATGATCATATAAAATGATGCTTATCTAAATGAGCTCCAAGAAATGAAAATCAGAGTTTTTTGTTATTTTGCCTTGTTTCCCCCTTTGTTGTTGTTGTTTTAATTTCTGTACTTTTTGTCTTGTACGTAAGTTTATCTCCTTTGGTGAGGGTAAGGGGAACACAGAAATGGTGGGAAAAAAAGTGGACAAATGCAGCAGTGATCCTCACTAGACACTGTGCACTATGTTGAAAATGAACTATGCAATTTGTGGGGGAAAGGAAAAAACTTGGAGAAAACAAGGGAAGAGGTGACATTCAAAAAGAAATATACTGGGGGGGGAGCGGGGGGAGGATGGGAATGGATGGGAAGGGGAAACAAAGGAGGAGGCTACAATGCTTGATAAAAAATGTACTCATTATCTTGCCCATGTAATTGTAACCCCTCTGTACGGTATTTTCACAATAAAAAAAGAAATATACTCATTATCTGATGGATGTAAACCGTAATCCTTTTGTATATCACATTTATAATAATGATTTAAAAATAATATCATATACACACACACACACAGAAGAAATGTAATGGGAGACATGGGGACATGGCTCAAGTGCCAGAGGGTGTGGCTCAGGTGGTAGAGTGCTGACCTAGCAAGTACTAACTAAGCCACAAGTTCAAATCCGCTACGACCAAACAATGAAAAGTAAAAAAAATTAATAATAAAAGCAAAAAAGTGTGTGTGTGTGTGTGTGTGTGTGTGTGTGTGTGTGTGTATGTGCAGGTACTAGAATTTGAATTTGAAGCTCTGCACATTAAACGTTGGTTACAAGCACTCTAGATCTAGTTAACAATATCACACTATAGTTAAAATTCAACCAAGTTGTTTCTTTTTCTAATGAGTCTACTCTTAGGGTGTTAGCTGTCATCATTCTGCTTGCTCTATGATTTAGACTACCAATGATACAGGCGGTAACCCCAAACTCACTCAGTAAAGAGGGTGTGTGTAGAAAGAGTCAAGAACACCAATTTTTCAAGGTGGAAGTAGACTTTTAACTTAATCTGATTGGACAGACATGGATTGGACAGATTGGATAGCATGGAAATTTTCAATCTGGCTGAGAAAGTAGTAATTTAGTTTTCAGGAAAACAAAGAGGGAATTGTAAATGGGTGTTGGAATATCTGGCCAAGAGTTTCTGTCACTCTTTTCTCCTAAAGAATTATCAACCCTTAAATAATAGATGTTAATACAGTAGATGAAATGGTATGAAACTACTGGTGTAAATAACTTACAGAGGAAGAGGTATCATGGATACTAAAATCATTTTAAAAATATAAAATGATGTTTCTTTTCTTTTTTTTTAAACAGCCATATAACTTTAATTGCTCTTAAGGTTCTTTTCTACTAGAAAAAAAATGAAGATTAGGCTTCACATTGATGGGAAGAGCCTCAAGACAAATATTAGAATAGCTGCAATTCTCATTCTTAAAATACTTTTTCAGTAAGAAAGCAAATTTAGGCAGCTGACCAAAATAGTTGGCAAAAGTAGAGGAAAAAGAAACAAATGCTGCTTTATTTTAATGAACCAGGCCCAGGCTGGTCTTAAATACCTCTGTAAATCATTTATGGAAAAGGTGTCAAATGTTATAAGTATTTGCTTTTTAACTCTAAATGCCCAGCTAAATTTATTTCTCCATCTCCAAGTGAAGGAGTTTACTTGAGCCTGTTTATATATCTCTTTCCCCAGCCCCAAGTTCAATAGTTCCCATGTTGGAAGCTTGAATTTGACCATTATGGTATCTTTTTTTCTTCTTCTTCTAGTACTGGACAATGAATCAGTGCCTTAAGAACTCTATTCAGAGCTTTCATATTTTACTTTGGCCTCTCTTTGTAGCTAAAATGGCAGACAAGTGCAACTGCACCCACCAGGCTAACGAAGTATTTATACAGCCGAAATTGGAAAGTACTATAAGTTGGTTACTTCAAAATCCAAATGATTTCCATTCTGGTAGATTCAATTCAGCACTTCCGAACAATTAAGAAAAAAATCTAAATGCTGTTTTATCATCCCAAATAATCAGCTATTTTTTTAACTCCATGTCATTAAAAATGCAATAAGATGCTTCTTCTTGTTATGAAATGGCAATGTTTTAAAAGAAAACAATGAGGGGCTGGGAAGGTGGCTCAGTGGTAGAGCGCTTGCCTTGCTTGCATGAGGCCCTGGGTTCGATTCTTCTGCACCACATAAGCAAGAAAAAAAGCCGGAAGTGGCGCTGTGGCTCAAGTGGTAGAGTGCTAGCCTTGAGGTGAAGAGCTGAGGGACAGCGCCCAGGCCCAGAGTTCAGGCCCTAAGACTGGAACCAAGAAAAAAAAAACAATGAGCATTTTCTTTTCAGTAGTTTGGGGATGAGGGGGTGTTCCTAAAGCGTTGATGCATACAAAATCTTAGGGAAAGAGGAGCCAATGCCACAGCAATACTCACAAGACAATATGTTAGAAAGGATTGGTACAAATGTGGGAGCAGTGGGGGGAGGGGAAAGGGAGAAAAATGAGGGAGAGGGTAACAAGTTTTCAAACTTGTTACTTATGTAACTGTAACCCCTCTGTACATCACCTTGACAAAAAAAAAATCTTAGGGCCCAGTGGTGAAGGGACTGTGACACTATTTATTAAACTATTTCCTGAACACTAGATAGTCTATGTTCTCAAATATTTAATAAACTCTGAACATTAATTATGCACAAAAAACTTTTTAGAAATAAATACAAGGTTTATTATATTGGTTAAAAGGCTTTCTGGGTGGTATTTCTTAAATTTGCTCCCCAGCACAAATAAACACTTCTACATAAATATTAGGTACACACCCTCCGTTGACTGAATTGGCTTAGATATTTTAAATTAAAAGAGAAAATGATCCATAGAAGGATGACATGCAAATATATATTACAAATTTATTCTCCTATCCTTAAAAAAAACAAAAAGAAAGGAAGCCAAGCATTGGTGACTCATGCCTGAAATCCTATTTACTCAGGAGGCTGAGATCTGAGGATTGTGATTGGAAGCCAGCCTGGGTAGGAAAGTCCGTGAGACTCTTATCTCCAATTAATCACAGACAGAGCGGAAAGTGGTTCTGTGGCTCAAATAGTAGAGGGCTAGCCTTGAGCAAAAGAGCTTAGGGACTGTGCCCAGGCCCAGGCCTGGGCGAGGGGGGGAGGAGGGGCAGAAAGGAAAAGAAAGGAAGAAATGACCAGGAAAGAGAAGAAAAGAAAGAAAATGAAACAACCCACTAATGTGTTAGTTTCTGTTTGTTGAATCTTTCTTTTGTAGTACCCAGGGAAATCTATAGGGAAAGCAAAAGATCTTAGGAAATTATGTGACAAAAATTTACTTATAAGACAAGGAGGAGGATGTAGGGCTCGGGGGAATAACCACATTTCCATATTCTGGGGAACAGGAGCCTACAGGATTTCTTCAAGAGCAGAATGAAATGATGACTGCAATAATTTTAAAAATTACTTGAATTAGAATCTATAAGCACTAGGTTAAATTGTGAAAGATACTTTAATAAAAGAGGTAAAATTTTGGTTCATAGATACCTAAAAGTGAATAAGTGTTGCAGAATTTAACACACGACTCAATAAGGGAAGCCCATAAGCTCTGATGCTAAAGAGAAATTTAAAACAGGAAATGTACAGCTCGCCATATACATTCACAAGTAGAAGAAAAGTGGCTACTTATGCCAGATTGGGTAAAGACTGTCCTTCCACTAGGCAGAATTTTTTTTTTGTTGTTGCAGATCTATTGACAGTAATTGTTTTTGCATTGCATCTGCTACCTCCATCTTACAGAATTTTAAAATGGCTTTAAAGACAGTGAAAGACACATAGACCATAGAATCAGATAACTCGGAAAGATACGTTAAACAAAACAGTTTGCCAACTGAAGATATCCAATAGTCTTTTGATACATTTAGAAGTCCTCTATGGCTTTTTTCCTATAAAATATAAAATCAAGACAAGGGAAAACACTCTATGGACTTATTTTTATAATAGTCTTAGTTTATGTATTGGATATACAAGCAGTTGCATCAGATTAAGTTTTATTCCAAAGGGAACAGCAGGCATTATTTTTGTTGTTGTTGTTGTTGTTTGAATTGTAAAGGTTCATTGCTATTCGCAAAATAAAACAGCCACTGAAAGTTCAGATTCTGACTTGATGTGGTATGGTAAGGTCATTCTGTATGGGAGGGAAACAGAAAGAATCACATGGAAGAGGAGACAGAATATCTTGTCAGAATCCATCACGACCTGACTTCTGGGGTCATCAAATGACAGAGCAAGAAACACTTCACAGATTATCAACAGATCTGTTTTCCTCTTGAAATTCAGATTCCCCTTCTCTCATCCCAAACAACACGAAGAAGTTGTTCAAATGCTGCCCTCATGCTCTGATCAAAACTATTTCCCTCAAGGTGACTCATAGTTTTAGAACTTTCAAACAATGCGCAAACATTTATGTCATGGCTAAAATACACCAGCAAAGATTCAGTTGTACCAAAGGCCAGGGATAAAATTAGAGCAGTGAACTAATTAGCATTGCATGTGCTAGCAGGAGCTGGTCGTTATGTCTCTTATTTATGGCTTGACAACCCAAGGATAGGGTCACACAGAGAATCCAGTAATATCAACAAAGTTCTGCTCAAAGCTTCTAATATTTAAATAGAAACTAGCAGCCTGCTCTGTTATCCTTACAAAATACAGGAATCTGGCAGAGTGCCATTGGCTCACGCCTGTAATCCTAGCTCCTCAGGAGGCTGAGATCTGAGGATCACACTTCAAAACTAGCCTTTCTTTTCAAAAAAAGTATTTATTTTATTGTAAAGGTGATGTACAGAGGGGTTACAGTTACATAAGTAATGAGTACATTTCTTGTTAAACAGTGTTACCCCCTTCCTTGTTTTCTTCTGTTTTCCCTCCACTCCCGAGTCCCCTTCCCTCAGTCATAAAGTTCATTTCCAACATAATGTCTTGTGAGGATTGTTGTCCAGACTTTCTTATAATCAACCACTAAAAAGCTGGAAGTAGTGCTGTGGCTCAAGTGACAGAGTGCTAGCCTTGAGCAAAAATAGGGACAGCACCCAGGCTTCTGGACTGGCATACATACAAGAAGAAAGAGAGAGAGAGGAGAGAGAGGGGGGGAGGAGTCAGTGAAGGAGGAAGGGGGAAGGAGGGAGGGAGGGAGAAGGAGAAAGATGGAGGGATGGAGGGAAGGAAGGAAGGGAGAGAGAGAAAGAAGGAAGGAAGGAAGGGAGGGAGAGAAAAAGAAAGAAAGAAAGAAGAAAAAGGAAAGAAAAAAAGAGAAAGGAAGGAGAGAAGGAAGGAAGGAAGGAAGGAAGGAAGAAAGAAAGAAAGAAAGAAAGAAAGAAAGAAAGAAAGAAAGAAAGAAAGAAAGAAAGAAAGAAAGAAAGAAAGAAAGAAAGAAAAAGAAAAGAAAAAATCAATCTGAGCTGGGAGTTGGTAACCTCATGTCTGCAATGCTAACTGCTCATGAGGCTGAGATCTGGGTATTATGGTTTGAAGCTAGTCTGGACAGAAAAGTCTCTGAGATTCTTATCTCCAATTAAAAACAAAAAGCCAGAACTGCAGGTATGACACGCGTGGTAGAACACCAGCTTTGAGTGAAAAAACTAAGGGAAAGCAACAAAACTCTGAGTTCAAGCCCTTTGTACCTCCCCCCCATGCCCTCCATACAGAAATCCCATCTGGCAGGGAACTACTTTCTCTACATCTGGGAAAAATAATTGAGCACACTTGGGCTTTTGAGCTTTTCAGAGCCACAAAACCACCTGTCTCCTGAGAAGCTGCAATTGTAATATCAATTAAAAAAAAAAGAAATTCTTGAGACAAATACTTCTTTTAAGGGGCCTGATTAGAATGTTTTCTTTTAACTAAAAACCATGAACCCCAATGAAGCTTTGTTCAAAATTGCTTTATGTCTCTCTTGTCTTTCCGCAGGATTAAAAAACCCAAAGTCTTGGAGCTGTCACCTCCACTCCCTCAACGTGTCTGGCAAAAGTGACTTCCCATTTGCAGAGGAATTGATCATGGTAACAAGAGGGTTTAGCTTGTTTACCTTTCTAAAGGCTTTGTAGAGCTTGTCAGATTGAATGGTGGCACAGAATAAGAGTATCTCCCTTGATACATTCCCTTATCTATCCTCTTTTTCTCTTCTTTCTGTATTTCACTTGCTAATGAGGGCTACAGAGAGCATCTTTCATTCCGATGCCTTTCAGGAAAGACAATTGCATGGCAGCTATGGAGTAGAAGCAGAGCCAGCAAAGGGTAGCAGGGAATCTTGAGTCAAAATACTCTGGGCTTGAACTCCAGCTCTATCTTTTATAGGCCAGGAGCCATGGAACAAAGTACTTTACCACTCAATTCTCAGTTTCCTCATCGGAAAAAACAAAGTTGATATTACTAATACCTACCTCAGTAATTGTGTTACAGATTAAATGTGCTCACTTTTTCTAAGTTTTTCTTTTGTGCAAGTTCTGGAGCTTGAACTTGAACTCAGGGCCCAGGCCCTGTTCTTTTTTTGGGGAGTCCAGTTGTGGGGCCTGAACTCTGGGCCTGGGCACTGTCCCTCAGCTCTTCATCTCAAGGCTAGCGCTCTACCACTTGAGCCACAGCGCCACTTCTGGCTTTTTTTCTTTTTTTTGCTTATGTGGTGCTGAGGAATCGAACCCAGGGCCTCAGGCATGCAAGGCAAGCGCTCTACCACTGAGCCACCTTCCCAGCCCAATCCTATTCCTTTTATGCTCAAGGCTAGTGTTCTACTACTTGAGCCACAGTTCCACTTCTGGCTTATTGGTTGGTGGATAACTGGAGATAAGAGCCTCATGGACTTTCCTGCCCGAGCTGGCTTCTAACTGCAATCTGCACATCTCAGACCTCCTGAGTAGTGGAGATTACAGATGACAGCCATCACCTTTTTTCATAAAATGTTTGAAACACAGGTTGGCACTCCAGAGCCATATAAATATATATTGAATTAAGTAATAAAATAGAAATACTTGCTTTGACCATGAAGATTGGGTAACAAAAATTGCAATGCAATCATTCATTAACAAGAGGCTGGTTCAATCAAATACAGGGAAATCATACAAGAATGTATAATGGAAACATTAAAAAGAAAGACAATCTCCTCTGTGTATTAAGGAAAGATCTTCAAGAAATAAAGCAGATTTTTATACACGTGTGTGCATAGAAAACAAGATCAGGTAACTGTTGTCTAGAATTGTTTCTAAGAAGCCGGGAATCTGAGAATTGTCTTGTATTATTCACCCTTTGATCTGCTAAAAAATTAATCTGCCTGCAGTTGTTTCTTTTTCAATAGAAATCCAGTGCAATGTGATTTCCTTAAGAGGAGAAAAAAGCAAGTTGAGAAAGATTAAGAAAATGAGCTTAATCTTGTTGCCTAAAAGAATAAAGATAAACATGAGAGAGTCTGAAGTGCTCTGGTATCTTTGGTACTGGATACAACCTTAGCATTTCCTTTGGGAACTGAAAGCCAGTCATGAAGATCCTGCACTCACATCTTCTTCTTACTTCTTTCTTTCTTTTTCTTTTTGGTTGGGCTTGAGCTTGAACTCAGGGCCTAGGTTCTGTCCCTGAGCTGTTTTGCTCAAGGATAGCCCTGTACCACTTTGAGCCACAGCTCCACTTCTAGTTTTCTGGTGATTAATTGGAGATGAGTCTCACAGACTTTCCTGCTGAGGCTGGCATAGAATTCTAATCCTTAGGGGCTGGGAAGGTGGCTCAGTGGTAGAGTAGCTTGCCTTGCATGCCTGAGGCCCTGGGTTCGATTCCTCAGCACCACATAAGCAAAAAGAATAAGCTGGAAGTGGTGCTGTGGCTCAGTGGTAGAGCACTAGCCTTGAGCTGAAGAGCTGAGGGACAGCATCCAGGCCCAGAGTTCAGGCCCCATGACCAGACCCCCCTCCCCCCCCAAAAAAAAAAAGAATTCTAATCCTTAGATCTCCGCCTCCTGAGTAGCTAGGATTACAAAAGTGAACCACTGGCCCTGGCTCATATCTTCTTTTCTATGATTTGGGGCCAGGTCACAGACAGTGATAGTTTATCACGTATAGGTTTAAAACTGAATAGGCTCCACTCCCCCCATCTTTCTTATTTTTGGAGCTTATTCTGAGAGAGATTGATGCACAGTGAGGAGTTGAAATAGGATGATGGACCCAAAGATAGAGCTGCATGAAGTAGCTGCATGAGAGCTAGGGATTCTTTATAAACTCACAGATTGGTTGGTTCAAATATTTTACTGTCAATTTAGCATGGTGCCCATAATTCCAATGATCAGCCACTCACTAAGGCTAAGACAAAACACTGGGGACAGAGATTATGGAAGAGAATGTCACGATGTGTAGAAGGCAAAGTTAAGTAAGAGATGTGGTTGAAGGTTAGGAAGCTCTAGTCATTGGTGTAGACTTCAGAGATGTCAACCAACAGTGAGAAAAATTTTTACTTCATTGAAATTAGACTTAGCCTCAGCTCTGACACTGTTATATGTTCTCCCATATCTCTGAGTCTTTATTTCTTACTCTGCACTATGAGGATAGTGATACTTGAATGTACAGATGACAATCCATAACTACTTGTGATGCTGAATATGCTCAGGAGTCTAGAGTTACACCAAGCATCTACTAAGTCCTCAATAAATCTTTATTGAAAAATATCTGAATTGGATGAGGCAGTAGAAAGCTATCTGGAGATAGGAGGAAGTCAGTCTACCTTTGTTTTATTCTCTAGATCCTGCAAGACATTTGATAGATTCCCTTCTGGTATGTACCTCATAAATGAGACAAGAATTGGAGACAAGAATTAGCAACTGCTTCAATGACAGTAACCAAGGCGTAGGTCTTTGGATCACTGTCAATCTTGTAGTAGGTTTGAAGACTTACCCTGGGACTCTTGTCTTTTTCCTGTTAAACATTATTATCATCTCCTTGGATAAAAATGTAAATAAATAATGTGTTTCACCAGAGAGTTGCATAACACCAAAGTGAATGAAAGAAAATACTGGAGGAAAGAATTAGGATATTTTTTATTGGTTAACTTGAGAGAATTAAATAGGATGAAAGTCATTTAGCAGGATACATCTAAGGTCTTGCATGAATTTTTAAAAAAAGCCTGAAACATGTAACTGTGGTAGAAGAGATGTTAAGTTGCTGAAATTTTTTGTCCTCAATAAACTCAGTATGTACCAACTTTGAAGATAATCTGGATTAAAGGTCTTTCAGTCATGAAGTGCATTCATAGGCACAAGGTGACAGCTCAGGGGAAGGTATCTTTGCCATTGACTCCATAATTTCTATGATGCTGTATTCTGTTCTCAGAATCCTGGTTCAAAACCTCCATGCACAAATTAGTTTGGGTGTAGACCAATCAGAATCATGAAGGCCATTGTTGCTAGGATGAAGTGTGAGTGCAGAACATGAGAAAATCTAACTAGGAGGAAAGCTTAGGATCAGATCCTGCTAGACTGTGATGATATATAGAAATTAGATCCGATCTATAAGACACTAACAGGCCAACTATGATGAATAAGAAGAAATAATAGAGATTTTTTGTGTAATTGTAAGGAAGAATTTTTTTTTGGTGGGGGGGTCCGGTGGTGGGGCCTGAACTCTGGGCCTGGGCGCTGTCCCTCAGCTCTACAGCTCAAGGCTAGCACTCTACCACTTGAGCCACAGCGCCACTTCTGGCTTTTTTCTTTTTGCTTATGTGGTGCTGAGAAATCGAACCCAAGGCCTCAGGCATGCAAGGCAAGCGCTCTACCACTGAGCCAACTTCCCAGCCCGTAAGGAAGAATTTTTATGAGTCAAAAAAAGATAAGATAAAGGATGGTGAAAGTTAGCAAAGGATAGCAAAGAATAGCAAATTAAAGGATAGCAAAACAGGCAAAATGAAAAAATGTTGAAATACAAATATTGTTCATGTTTTGAAACCTCCCCATTGATTAAAATCCAAGTGCACTAGCCAATTGTGGAACAATGTATCGGATTTAATAGCTCACTAACTTTTTCAGATATTAAGGTAGAAGTTGATTCACAGCACTGCACTGATGCCATAGACAGGTGGCACTTAGATTAAATAACATTTCAGACTCCCTTCAAATCCTAGAGCCTATTACTTTATAAACACAAAAGGCATCAATTCTCTGACTGTCACGGCCAGTCACTGACCTTAGTTTCAAGTCTCCTGTGTATGTGGAACATTAATGCTACCTTGTCTCTCTGTTGGGCTCCATCCACATCTGGGTTCATGAGAATGGAAAGGTAACATAGTTGCCAGGCAACCTAGATTTGGATAAATATACCTTCCTTTCCTAGTGTACCAGATAGGCAGGTAAACCAACATTCTTTCAACTATCCTATGGGCATCCTTATATAAAAAAAGAATGAAAATAATCGAAGCAGATATTTACATAATTCAGAACCAAGTTTTCTATGGATCATTTAAATCAGATCATGTAAAAGCCCGAATGGCTGGACCTAGTTGAGTCCCTTTTCCCATTCTATACTTTAGTATCTGATTGGGATTATCCTTACAAAAGTGGAACAGGAGGTTGAAAAAGAAGGCAACAGGACTAATGGTCGTGTACAACTCCATTGCACCTATAACCAGTGACTGAGCCATTTTGTGTTTTTCAGTCTGTTGAACACAAAATCTTTATACTTAAAGAAGACAAAATTTATCAAGAGTGGAAGTTTCATCAAATTCATTCATTTTTTTTTCTAGTGTTGAGGATGGAACCTAGAGCCTTGAATAGGCTGAACCTAAGCTTTGCCATGCTACACCCCAAGTCCAGTTTCATTTAGACTCGCTTCCTCTTCTCCCATTCTTTCCCTCTCTTAAATGAGCAGAGACGGTGGTGTTTTGAATCAAGGCCTTCCAGCTTTTCTAGTTCCTCTTGTACATTCTTAATACCATGAGCTCTTTATGGATAGGACTTGATCTTAATTCCTTCCGTGCCTCTACCCCCTAGCTCAGCGCCTCACACCCAGCAAACACGTACAATGACATGAATAGAAGGGAAGGAGCTTATTGCTATATTATTTCCAGTAAGAGGTATTCAGAAATGTTAACTTTCTGAAGATCTGGGATTTAAGTTTCCTAGGATATTAATTGGGAAAGTGACAATTAGCTCAGCTGTGCTTTGGTTCTCTATGACTGTGTACAGGTTGAGTTGTGTGTTATTTACAGGGCCTTCTGCCCCAGCCTTCTGCCTCTGCAGAAAGGCTTCTATTTCCATGAGGAACAGCCGCTACATTCTACTTGTGCGCTTAGTTTGCGTCACCTGGAGCACCTGGCAGTGCTTACTCAGCTCAGATTGGAGGCACAGGATTTTACTGTTTTGGCACACCCTCTTAGGTTTTTACCAGGGATTAAGGAAAGCCCAGGCATCATTAGCAAATGATTCTGAAAATGCTGGAATCAACATTTGGCTAAAAGTAGCCATGATCAGACTTCCATACGCATGGGTTATTCACCCAAGGAGGCAAAATAATGTGTGTGTATGTGAGTGTGTGTGTGTATGGGGGGGAGGGTGAGTGCGTGTGCAAGTGTGTATCATAAAGGGTCAGCACTGAATACACACAAGCATTTCCTGAACAGAGCTTTGTAACAACAGAATTACAGCATTTTCATCATGTTGGATAGCATAAGCCATCTAGAGATGATTTAAAGTATATGGACAAATATGTACAGGTTGTATGCAAATAGTATGTGGTTTCACGTGGGACTTGAGGATTGTGGTATAGGGGGTGGGTGGGGCTGGAATTAGTGTCCCCCCCTCTAGCTCCCAGGATACCAAGGAAAAAACTTTATTACTGTCTTGGCTAAAATTTTGGTGGAAGGTAGCCTGCACACCTACTAACAAATACCTAATATGACTGAGTAATATTTAGTGACTCTCCCTTGGGAAGCAGGCCCTTACATGATATTCATAGGATTCTCGTTATTTATGAAGGCAAGAAGATGCTAACTTTCTGAATCCGAAGTACATATAGGCTTCAAGCTCATACAAATATTACATGTTTTCACTCATCTGTGGAATCTAGTCCCTGAAAATACAGTATGACAAATAAAAGGGATAAATCAGTAGGAAGGTGGAGGGGAGATGGGATGATAGTGGATATGATCAACGTATATTACATGCACAAATGGAAATATCCTAATGAAAGCCTCTGTACCATACATTTTCACTGAAAGAAGAACGTCTAAGCTTCCTTTAGAAGACATTACTCCCCTGGCAAAATGAGAAGCACAAGGTCTATGTATTTGCTTGTGCCCTGGCATAACGTTTAAAAATCCCATCAGTTCTTCATTTAATACGTTGTCTTAGTAACTGCTATTTCAAGATGCTCAATGCTTGCAACATAATTCATAGCTTTACCAAGACAGGCCAAAAATAGAAAAAAAAGGGAAACTTAAAATACCTTTGCCAATTAGATCTTGAATTATTTTTGACTCCAGGAATAATCATTGTATTTGAATTGTTGGGGATGATAAAGAATGTGTCAGATCTTCACATTTCAGGGCTGTTTCTTTGTTGTAATTTCACAGTTTTCTGTGTGTTCAGGATTTTATCCAATCTTCTTTATCCCAGATCTGAGATGTTAAAAATAGATGTAAGGACCAGCTTAATATTGGATCTGTACCTTGAAGGCTAATGCCAAAATAATGCAGTTCATGACCCAAGTCACCCAATTCTCATAATCTCATGATATCTGGAGGCTGTGGAAAGTAAGCAATGAGGCGTAGCCACAAACTGCACACCAAACCCATTAATACTTTCCTGTGACTGATTCATAATGAGAAATTCACTGTTGAAGGGCACAGGGATTTAGATGACTAGATAGATTCATAGCAAACATCCAAGGCTTATTTAAAATTCCCAAACCCTCTTCTCCTCTTATATGGCAGGTTCTTGTAAGAGATCCTTCCTTATTGGTTACTAAGAAGTGATTCCATTCCTACTCTGAAGATTTAATAGCCAAACGTTTACTTTACTTAGCTTTTTGTCCAGTGAGGAATGATGCTTTCATGGCGTGCCCACCTGTGAGACATAGCACAGTCCTGAAGGAATATTTCTAAGGAAACTAGATGTACCCCCAAAAAGGGACTGCTATGCCCAGCAGAGCCTTTCTCCTTCCTGCCTGGAATGAAGACAACTGGAGTTTTAGCAGTCATTGGGCCACCCTGAGGTTTCAAGCATGAAGGGAAGGCCAAGTTCTTCTTCCATACCTTTAATATGGGAAGGCCAAATCCTTATTTAAAGCCCATAGGCAGCAATTCTATTTAGTGTGGCTTAACTAAATTCCTTTCTACAGACCTAGAAAAAAAAGCAAAAGAAGTGTGGCCTTAAATACCATGGGAAGAAAATATTATGGGGGAAATATCACCTTGAGCTCATAAACCTGGAAGAAAGCTTACACACAGGAGCCAGGCTTGGTGATGGACTCCATGGTGTTTATTAGAGATCCTAGGTAAGGCCAGTATTGTCCTTACCCCAGGCTCCAGCACAGCTCAGTAGCTGAGATGACAGGACATGTGGGAAGAGAGAAAAGACCAGCCAGGCAGCCTGAGTAGGGGAAAAGCTCCACAGGGAAGCAATGGCAGGGCTGTGTTTTGCATGTGAAGGTGAGGCAGTAAGATGTCCAAGGCCTTTTGGATGTGGAAGAGCATGTTGGGGAACTGTGGATTCCATCTGCAGGGCTGATGAAGTAGGATGTGGGGAGAAGGGGCTGGAGAGATCTAAGGCCGTGCAGTGTCTTAGACCAATGGCATTGCATTGCAGATATTTTTTCTCTAATTTGTTGGACAGTGGCTTCCATCTTGACCAATACTCACAGAAGAATGAGATAAAGTCTTGGGTCCTGCTGAGAAAACCTCCATTCCTAAGGGTTGACTCTTAAAGAATGAATGAGAAATAAAGCTACAGCACAGAAAGAGAAAGCAAGCATCGCTACGCAGTGTTGGTGGAAATGTAAAATAGAACCAGTGCTTTGGAACATGGGTTGGCATTTTCTTATAAAACTAAACACAAGCCTACCCTATGACCTAGCAATTCTAGACCCAACTTCTTTATCCAAGAAAAACGAAAGCATGGCTCAAAAATGACTTGTATGGAAATACTCACAGAAGCTTTATTTATAATAGCCCTAAGCTGGAAATTGCCCAAATGTTCATGAAAACAAGAATAGATAAACAAATTGTGGTACATGTATACAACAGCAATAAAAAGGAAGAAAATTCAGACAACAACATGGACCAGTCTCAACAAACCAAAAGCCAATCATGTTAGGAAAAGAAGGTTCATTTGAAAAAACAAAAATGATGTGATATTATTTATACAGAATTCCAGAATAAGCAAAATCAGTTTAGTAAGGAAAACATACATCACAATAATTGATCCCTGTGGGATAGAAGTGAGGCAGTGGGTGAATCTGGAAACAGGAATGAGAAAACTCTCCGGGAAGATATTTGTTAATCATCAATATCTTGATAGGAGCCAGGTGCCAGTAGCTCACACCTGGCTTTTTGGTGGGGCACCACAGTACCATTTTTGGCTTTTTTGGTGGGTAATTAGAAGTAAGAGTATCACAGACTTTCTTGTCCAGGCTGACTTTAGATCTCAGCCACCTGAGTAGCTAGGATTGGCTTCAGTCTCTTAAAGATCTCACTTACCTCTTAACTTCACAACACTAAGGGTCAGACCAACTGCCTATGAATCATTGGGGAGCAGAGTGCATCCTAAATCATAGCAGAACCAAAAAACCTGGTTTCCTCATTAGTTGTGTGGTGTAGGGCCAGTCATCTCTTCTCCCTAGGTTTCAATTTGCTCTGCAGTGAAGTATTGTTATGCAACAAACAGCTCTGTATTCAAAGTCCCATTTAGGCTAGTTTTGCCTTATGCTATATCCTATCCAGGCTGTTTACTTACATCACTATCAACACATGGGTTCACATGCTATTTTACTCATACCCAATCACTGAAGCCCATTCAGCTCTTGCAATGCTAATCAATCCATCCAATCCCATTTAATTCAGCAGTGCACCGACTAGGTCTCAGGCATTGTGCAAATGACAAGACAATAAAAGGCAGCCCTAATCCTCACACAGACAGGCTGGTCTAGTTGGGGAGACAGCCATGCAAACAGTGTCCTATGCTCTGTTATCATAGAGGTATGCAGAAGTTCTAGAAGCACACAGACCAAGTAGTGATAAACTCTGGAAAGACCAAGGCGGGGGGTTGGTGGGGGGGGGAGTGTTGGACAAATTGAGGGAGACTATTTACCAGTATTGTACTCCTTGGGAGAAGCCCTGTACTTTCCCTGTCTATTCAATTCTGGTATGAAAGTATAAAATGAGCCTTTGTCAACGGGATAGGAGAGAGATGGATGCTATGCCCAGACTAAAGCTAAGAGTAGTATATGCTTTGTTATGTTCCTCCCCCCCCTCTCCCCCCCACCCCCACACTGTCAACTGACCAGCCACATTTTACCTCCCATGTTCTGGGGTTATTCTGGATCTCAAGGGGACAATGATGTGCAACAGTGGTAGGCTACCATGATGAATTTACAGCAGAACAGGGATTCAAACAGTTATTATAAAGCCACTGAGACTAGGAGATCCATTTACATTGTATACCTTTGAGGGCTGAGTCTCCCACACAAAGAAAATCAACACAATAATTTAATAAAATATTGAAGGGCCAGAGGTATCACAGCCAAAGAAGACTTATGGACTAGGACACTCAGGGAAGTTTCTTTCTTTGAATTTTTATTTTTTGTCAGTTTTGGGGCTTGAACTCAGGGCCTCGGGGTTGTCCCTGAGCATTTTTAGCTTAAGGCTAGCACTTTACCACTTAAAAGCCTCAACTCCACTTCTGGTTTTTAGATGGTTAATTGGAGTTAAGGTTCTCAGGGGACTTTTTTGCCCCAGCTCGCTTTGAACCATGATTCTCAGATCTCAGCCTCTTGAGTGGCTAGGATTACAGGCATGAGCTACCAATGCCTGTCATTACTTGATAGAAAAAAGACCTTGATGTTGCTCAGTTCTCTTTATGGTCTATAGAGTTCTACATGTTCCCGCTGCTTCCTGCCATCCCCTGACCCATCTCCTTTTACTTTCTCCACCTCAGTTCACTTCCTTCTTTGTTTTTCCCCAAATACAGCAAGCACACAACTCTTCCCTCAGGGCCTTTGCATCTGTAGCTAGAATAGCACTAGCTCAAAAGCCACAAGGTTTTCTTCCTTTACCATTTTCCTATTTGCTGCTTAATGTCCATAAAAGAAACAGAGACAATACCAGCACCCCTTCTGGCCTTTGTCTCCTTCTATCTCATTTCTAACCATCATCTTTGCTATTACTTTTAGGCAACCTGAAAAGAATATTTATCTATTTATTTATTTATTTTTGGCCTGTCCCACTTCCACAATGTAAGTGCCAAGACTACTAAAAACTGTGTTTTTCTATGAATCTATCCCTGATAGCACATAATAAATACTCATTAAATGTTTGGGTGGGTAAACAACAAAGAAAAAAAATCATTAAAATATCTAACCTTAAGCCAGGTGCCAGGGGCTCATGCCTGTAATCCTTGCAATTCAGAGTGCGGAGATCTGAGGATCACAGTTCAAAGCCAGTCTAGGAAAGAAAGCCTGTGAAACTCTTATCTTAAGTGAATCACCAAAAAGCCAGAAATGGAGATGGCACTCCAATGATAGGACACTAGCTTTGAGCGTAAAAGCTTAGGGACAACACCCAAGCTCTAAGTTCAAGCCCCCCCGTACTCCCTTCCCCAAGTAACTACCCTTACCCATTGTTGACCACTTGCCTTTCTCAATGCTTCTTGGTAGCATATTTCATGAGACATCAATTCTCTCTGACAAAGGCAGAAATGTGACTGGTCTAAGGTCACCCAGCTGGGAAGCCATAGAACCCAGACTTAGCTCTACATTGGTCTGCCTTCAAGTCCACCCTTGCAGACATTATACACTGATGACTTTGTCCAGCCATGACTTTGGCAAACTCCCTAGTGAGCAATCTATTAATGCATTCTTAAATTAGATCCTAAAGTAAGGAAGGATTAATAATTAAATGTACCATAAAGAAGAACTAGACAGACTTAGACGATTATGAGCTTTTAATGGATCAGACAATATATTTGGGAATTCTGTTGATTTTTTCCAGGCTTCCATATTGGATCTACAACCAGCCAGATAAACATTTCTATACTCAAGTGGAAACTTGAAAAAAAATATCCAGTGTGCCAAAATTATTCAGTGCCTTTGAGCAGACTGAAGGAGAAAAGAATAAGCATTATCTCTGGTCCAATATGGTTCTGACCAGACTTTGACCCTGATGAATTAGGTTGGATGAAAGGGCATTAGTATGTTGAATGCATCTTCTAAAATTGCTTCTGAGCTAAGCTATCTGGTGACGTAGCTGGAAAGTTCAGAGAGCGCTGTGTCACTCCAAGAAGATTCTATTTCCATACAACGAGGACATCACTGGCTAGATCTTCTCCAAACAGCAACATTTCTTATTCATGGGGTTCTTTCTCTGCAGGGCCATTGATTATTGATGGAGCTCACTGTTAGGCAAGGCCTCCTGTCACCCTAGACAAACATAGCATAGCTCTTCAGCAAGCACAGATGTCCCCTAGAGCAGTCTATATGTGTGCTCATCCAAAGCAATGAGAGGGTAGCTGCTGTTCAATAGACTCCTCAAAGATAGAGCCTTTTCTCTGGCTGAATGAACAGCAGAGGTATCAGGTGAGCTTGAAAGGGGGCAGGGAGAGACACTGGCAATGATTGTCATTGCCCTAGACAGATGTCTAAGGCATTATGAGATGTCTCTCAGGTTGACCAGACAGAGCACTCTCTCTCTCTCTCTCTCTCTCTCTCTCTCTCTCTCTCTCTCTCTCTCTCTCTCTTTCTCTCTCTCTCTCCTGACCCCAGTTCTTAATTTTAACCTTGGTTGTACCCAAATAACTTTTCCTTCTAATATTTTTTCCTATCTTTCTTCACTTAAATGAGACAGTTTATTGCATGTTATTTATTCCATGTGCCAGAAAAGCACAAATGCTAGAACATCTATTGTAAGATAAAGCAGAGCACCAAAGGAATGCTTTGTCTGATTATTTTTCCTATCTTATTTTCATATTTAAGAATGGATGCAATGGGACTGATGTAGGAGACAGTTGAATTAAAATCATCCTGCTGTTATATTACCGGACAAAGGGGACTCTTAAGCTATCCAGCCTGAACTTTACAAACAAGAAACCAAAGATGAGGAAATAAAGGAACAGTGTTTAAAAACAAATGTACTCATTACCTTACTTACGTAACTGTAAATCCCCAACCCCCCCCCCCCCCCCCCGCCATCATCACCTTTTCAATAAAGATTTTAAAAAAGACTATAAGTAATAAAGTAGAAGGATAGAGGTGACATATTGGTTACACAATAAAAGAAAAAAATTAAGATTTCAATAATAAAAAAGAAGAAATAAAGGGACCCCCGCCGCCCAAACATAGTAGTGATCACTGTTGGGGCAGATATTAAACTTGGAGTTTTTGGTTTCCCAAGACAATCCACCCATACCTTAATATTTGGCAAATGGGTCATCAGTTTTAGAAAAAGTTTCAAATTCCTAAAGAGTTAAATAATGAATTTAACAGAACCTATTGGTATTTGATTTCAGAAAACGGTACTAGGGTTTGACCTCAGGGGTTTGTACTTGCTAGGCAAGCACTCTACCATTTGAAGCATACCTCTCAGGCCTCCCCTTTTTTGGCTTCATTGATCCCTCTACCTCTACCTCCTGAGGAGCTGGGATTATAGTCATGCACCAACATGAACAACACTTTGTTTTTGAGATATGGTCTTGGTAATGTTTTTGCCTGGGCTTGCCTCAAACTATAATTCTCTTATCTCTGTGTTCCATATAGCTGGGATTATAGGCAAGAGCCATTACTCCAAGCCCCTACTGTTGCATTTCTGTTTTATTATTAAAACTAACCAGTAATGTGTAAGAAGTAACCTCTTGAATATCTATCACCAGAAGCTCTGCCACTTATAATTCAACACGCCACCTCTCTGCTCTCTCTCTGCTCTCTCTGCTCTCTGCTCTTTTCTAGCTCTTTCCTCTCTCTTTCCCAGTTCTCTCTCATTCCCAGGCCTTTCCCAGCCACTTGGAGTGCCAACCTTGCCTGGTCCCAGCAGGTCTACTGAATAAACCTACCCCTTACCTGAAAAAAAAAAATTCAACACGCCAATTCCTACCCATCAAAGATGAGAAAAGACAGCCACTGAGAGTGGAAGTAAACTTAAATATTTCCCTAATAAATTAGGCATTGGGATGAAAAAGTTATTAACTTTAGAGTGCATGAAGTTATATCATTAAAAACAACAAAACTTTGCTAACATGGCTATTTAAAAGGCGACATAAAATATTTTTGGTTGCTCCTGTCAGAAAGTCGGAGCCTGGGGCTGGGAAGGTGGCTCCGTGGTAGAGTGCTTGCCTTGCATGTATGAGGCCCTGGGTTCAGTTCCTCAGCACCACATAAGCAGAAAAAACCAGACATGGTGCTGTGGCTCAAGTGGTAGAGTGCTAGCCTTGAGCTGAAGAGCTGAGGGACAGCGCCTAGGCCCAGAAAAGTCAGAGCTAAGTTCCCTGGGCCTCGTCTGGGTTGGCCTCAGTGGCTTACTTGGAATCAGTGGAATGTGGCAGAAGTAATGCTGTCAGACTTTCCAGACTTGCTCAGGAGGGGATAGGAGCTTCCAGCTTGGTTTCAGTGGAGTTCTGAGCTGTCTTGTGGAAGTCTAACACTGGAGCAGGCCATGTGGGGACGCCATATTGGAAATAGTCATCCAGCCCCATCTGTAGGGCCTAAATTCAGTCATGGCAGGAAAAGTACTGAATAGCAGAGGGGAAATGTCCCATGGAGCCCACAGGCAGTAAGCACAAGGATTTTACTCACTAAGGATGAAGGATGGTCATTATGCAGCAATTGATATTTGGGACAGTTAAATAGTTGAATGCTTCTCTCTGCTCAAATTCACAATTCTTCCTAGAATGTTACACTGCCTTTTTTTTTTTTTTTTTTTTGATACATTTGACTGTTTCTGGGATCTTTCCATAGCTTGTATGCTTGGATTTATGTCTTTATCAACTGACATCTCCTCTGTGTCAGAAAAAAGGATCTCTGAATACATACTAGGTTTATCTGACTCCATGTAGCTACAGTCAAGAAGAGAACTGGAAATGTGCAAATAACATTATAGATAATTCCCCTGGAATGATGGTAAGAAAGTCAGACAACACAGTGAAAGGTTTAATTTTATTAAACTAGTTCTTTTAAGTTTAGTTACTTCTACTTTATTTTAACAGAGATTTTTTTTAAGTCAGTAATTTAAAGAGCTGATAAAAATTTACCATGTCAAGGGCATGTTATCTGTGACAGACTGGCCATTGCATAGAAGTAAAATTCTATTATACATATCTGTTAGTGTATTTAAGTGTATTTACCCATAGTATATGCCCACTAAACATCAGATATTAGTGTTTATATAAACAGAAGGGGAAGTGGAGTATTATGACAGAGAATGACTCTAGAAGTTAAAAGTAAGTTATAACTTTAAAGTTTTAATTTATAGATTCTACCAGGCTCCTTATTTGGCTGTCCTGGAGTTATGAAGGATTGAGCTAATTCAGATTGCTTATTTCTTGAATTGCAATGAAGAGGTTTGCATCTGGAATGTCCTTAAAGGCTCGTGGGTTAGAGTCTTAGTCCCAGCTGGTGCTTTGGGAAATGGTGGGAACTTTAGACCTTCGTGGGATTTTGTAAGTCATTGAAGAATTGCCCACCAAGGGAATAATAGAATCCCAGACCCTTTCTTTTTTTTCTTATTTGATTCTTTTATTTAAAACTAGCTTTTAGTAGTTATACAAAGGAGTGGCCATTTAACAAAGCAGTTTATAAATACAATGAATCTTGATCAGCATCACCCCCCTTTGACAGTCTTACTTTTCCTTTCACCTATCTTTCCCCTTTTCTTAATTCTGTGGCATATACAATGAATTCTTGACTGCATTCTCTTCCCCCTTCATTCATCTACAATTTCCCTTGGCTGCATCTCCCCTCTTGCATGTACTCATTTCCTGGTGCTGATTTTGCTGGGCTTTGACCTAGTCTTCTTAAAAGTTCACACTATTTGAGCTCTCCATAGAGTCTATTCTGCTCCTGTTAATTGATTTGTAACCACTTGTATGTCCCTTATAGATTTATAGGTACAGTCTATCTACCACAAATGAGGGAAACTATGCAACCTTTGCCTCTCTGGGTCTGGCTTGCTTCAGTTTACATAATTTTTCTAACCACCATGAGGTGAATGCTTTCTTCTGCCATGATGTATTGTGCTGCCACCAGTTCAAAGTATAAGAATCCAACCAATCATGGAATAAGACTTCCAAAACTCTGAGCCAAAATAGACCTTGCCTTTGTATAAAGTACTTATCTCAGGTATTTGTTACAGCGAACAGAAAGCCAACAACATATTCAGAATCTCAAATATGATACACATTGGTCTTTTATTGTTATAGAACCTCTATCCTTCTAATAAAAACTTACATTAGAGTCCAGAAATTTTACCTAATTAGTGAGAAAAAAATGTATGCTTTGGTTAGAATCAACGAGAGGTATTGGTAGTTTTCTCACTGACAAATAGCCTCCGATGTGAAATGAAGATTCTCTCCAGATCGTAGTATGGACATTTTTTTTTTTTTTTTGGGTCTGGTCATGAGGCCTGAACTCTGGGCCTGGGCGCTGTCCCTCAGCTCTTCAGCTCAAGGCTAGCGCTCTACCACTTGAGTCATAGCGCCACTTCTGGCTTTTTTCTTTTTGCTTATGTGGTGCTGAGGAATCGAACCCAGAGCCTCAGGCATGCAAGGCAAGCGCTCTACCACTGAGCCACCTTCCCAGCCCAGTATGAACATTTTTATTCCCAGTGGGGATGCTGTTTAGCATCATCTCCCACCAAGAGTGTGTCATAGAAACTCTACAAGGCTGCAGCCACTGAAAATCTGCATTTGTCGGGCTGCAAGCTCTGGTGTGGAGACAAGAAGTGCTCCCGTGATTCTCCCTGGCATTTCTTTGTCAGAACCTGTGGGGTGTCTCCTCCTGTCAGAATCAACACAGCTTGATTCATGGGGCACAGGTTGGACCTAAGTGGAGATGAGAATTCTTTTTTGTTTTCCCCCTTGGTCGACGTCAGGGCTAACTTTGAAAATGCAGTGTTCTAATGTTTATACCTTCCACGATCATCATGCTGCAATGCCTCGTTCTGAGAGAACTGCGAGACCACCACTGTGCCAAAAGTGGCAGCTGGGGAAGATTTTTGAAGAAGAAAAAAAAAAAACCCCACAGATAAAGGAAGGCTGGGCTGAGAGACAGCTGGGAGGTTTAAGGGATGTGGCCTCTGAGCAGCTGAAAGAGCCAGCGGTCAGGGCAGAGACTGTGTGTGATAAGAGCCTTTGTCCAGGCTGAAGAAGTATGCCCATGATGATAAGAATAGCAGCTGCTACGAAACTGCTCATTACCAAGTTTCTCTGTCTGTGCAGGACATAAAGGGGCTGACTATGAGCACCAGAGGATAAGCATTTACCAGGCAAGTTTACTCACCCAACTCAGCAAGTTAGGGTCCTGTGCCTGACGCTCTCTGTCAGTCTGGTAGTTCTAGCTGGGTCCCACCCTCACATGACTTCAGGTTGCCTTCCTTCTTCAGTCCCCTCAAGCTATGAATGGCAGATGACTTGAACTGCACACCTTGTTGATCTATGTTCTGTAAGTCCATCACCATTATTACTTACACTGGTAATGTTCATTGAAAGCTAATTATCTTACATTCTTTAGCATAAACCTAGATTCAGTTTTGACTGCATTTTATATTATTAGGGTATTGTGATGTCCTTTATCAAGTTCATAAGTTTATCATAATTCATCTCAGCAGTGGTGTAATATTTTTTTCCTCACAAAAGCACAAGTGGATCAACTTCAAACTGACATGACAGTTATTACCATCCTTTGGACTGTCACCAAACAAATGTTGCCAAAAGAAACTAGAGAAAGAAGCTGGGTGGTTGGTACCTCTAATCCTAGCTACTCAAGAGATATGAGGATCACGGTTCAAAATCAGTCTGGGTAGAAAAGCCCATAAGATTCTTACCTTCAATTAATCTGCAAAAAGCTGCAAGTGGATCAGCATGACAGAAGGAGCTGCTTCAGGTTAAGAGAGAGCTCTAGGCTCTGAGTTCAAGCCTCAGTACACACACGCGTGCACACACACACACACACACACACACACACACACACACACACGCATGCACCCATACAAAGAAAGAAAATGATCAGAGTGTGCTGTTTTCCTTATTAACAGTTTTTACTCGTGTATCTAATTTGCCTAGAGGTCCTCACATTTGGTTTTGAACCTAGAGCTTTCTTTGCAATTTCTGAGACAATTTCTAGTAACATAGATAAAGGCTCAGTGCTGAAATAATCAAGTGGCAGTTAGTCTTTGGCATCAGGCAGACCTAGTTTGCAATGCATGGTTCCTGTACCTTGAGTTGTGACTTGGGCAAAGTACTTTTACACCTTTCTATAAAATGAAGGTGGTATTGTTAATCCTGCTATGAAGTTTAATGCTTTTAAAATAATGTGTACAGAATCTGAGTGGTAGCCCAAATCTAGATTCTTTTTTGTTTTAGATGGTACTGGGGAGTTGAACTCAGGGCCTTATGCTTGCTAGACAGGCACTTTACCTCTTAAGCCATGTCTCCAGCCCCTTTTCCTTCTTTATTAAAAAAAATGTGTATAGCCTGAACCACAATCCACTTATACATACTTCCCATGTAGCTAGGATAACAGGCATGTACCACCACATTCAGCTAGTGATTCAGGTCTTGTGTTTTTGCCAAGGCTGCCCTGAAACTGTGATCCTCCTAATCTCTGCCTCCTGTGTAGAAGGGATCTCAGCCACAAGTCATGGTACCCAGCTCAAAATCTAGATTCTTAAAAGGATGGTAAAAAATATGAAACTTGATGCTGACCACAAGAAATGTTTATTCTCTAACACTGATCTATGATATGGAATGATGGTTAAAAAAATAAAAACAAGAGGTACAGAGAGAGCTCTACATGAAAAGGTCTACCAGGAACAATTTTATGCCTACAGTTACCCTCTAAGTACTACTGGTACTTCCAATTGTTCCTTTACCTTCACATCTGACCAGTTGTACCATTCTAACATATTATCTATCCATCAGGCCTTGATTAAACATTGTCAAACAGAGCAGATAGAATATTTTTGAAAATATTAGTGCTGAAGGAGACTGGGGGTGGAAAATTGGCATTAGAAGACTTTTAAAATATGGTCTAGCCATGATAGGCCATTACAGAAAGTACAACTAGAAATCAGAGTACAGGTCAAAAGGTAGATTTGACTGTGGCTGGAGATGAATCAGATTCATTCAGGACCGCACTGAAGGCTTCTTACACTTTCTAGACTCTTTGGTCTCAGCTCTCCCTTGTAATCAACTCTTCAAGTGTGCATTTTCCCTGAACACAGGGTGGGCAGTTGCTTGCTTATGTGTAATGGGACATTGAGGACAGGAGCTGGTGGTTCAAAGGACCCACAAGGGAGGTTCATGGGGTTCACTAGGAAAAGGAGGTACAGTAAGCATAGCATGTGTAAATAACAGACATTAACAGCTTGAGTTTCTCAGCCCACAAGAAACCTTTTATGGACCTGGGCACTCTCTCTGAGCATTTTTTTTTTTTTGCTCAAGGCTAGTGCTCTACCACTTGAACCACAGTTTTATTTCTGGCTTCTGGTGGTTAATTGAAGGTAAGAATCTCAGACTTTCCTGCCTGGTCTGGCTTTAAACTCCAATCCTCAGATCTCAGGATCTTAGGATTACAGGTATAAATCACCAGCACTCGGTGCTAAAAAATACCTTTTAGTACTATTGGTAGTGAGGTGCTTGCATCTTCTTTAATCTTCCTCCTTTCTTCCTACTATTTGATTGTCAATGTTGAATTGATAACAGGTAGAATATAATAGTGCCAACATCCCCGTCCCCAGAGATCTAGATTCTATGACCCTGCTATGTCTAAACCTGCTGGAGGTACCATAATTGTCTCTTTCTAAAAGCTTTGAGTTACAATGAATATATTCCATTTAAAAAAATGTCTAAACTTTTACACACATAGTTCAAGAAGTCAGCTGTTAACTAAAAATAGAACTGCCATATGATTCAGAGATGGCAACTTCTGAGTCTATAGCATAGAAAATAAAATCAGTATGCAAAAGAGACATTTATACCTTCACCCTTGCTGGAATACTGCCATACTTAGCAAAGATCCGGGATCAGTTGCAGTATCCATCAAAAGAGAAACAGATAAAGAAAATAGAGTATATATGCACAATAAAATACAACTCAGCCTTTAAAAAGGATAAGTTTCTGTCATTTTTGACAACATGGATGAATCTAGAGGACTATGTTAAGTGAAAAACTCCAGACTCAGAAAGAAAATGTTCTATGATCTCATTTATGTGTGGCATATAAACAAAAATGTCCAACTCAGATGAGTAGTGAATAGAGGAATGGGCATTATATATGTGTGTGTGTGTGTGTGTGTGTGTGTGTGTGTGTGTGTGTGTGTGTGTGTGTGTAATGGGCATTATACGTGTGTGTGTGTGTGTGTGTGTGTGTGTGTGTGTGTGTGTGTGTGTGTGTGTAGTGGTAGCCAAGAAAAAGACAAGTGTAAGGTGGAAGGGTATGAAGTTTCATTTAGAGAGAAGAAATAAATTCTGATAATCTATTTATAATGTATTACAGACTTCTAAATTGCTGAAAGAATGGATTGTAAGAGTTTTCACTCTAAAGAAATCCTAAGTATTTTAGGTAACATTTAATTGTGCAACTGACTAGCCATTCCAAAGTATATGCAGATCAAAACATCAGCTTGTAGTCCATAAATACAATCATTACTTATCAACCAGGAACAAAGACATTCAAAGAACTCAGCCATTATTCTAAATGACTTTAATTAAAAGACAGAAGGAAATGGTGCATCTAATGACTATGTCTTCAATGACATCCCTGAACCTCTCAACAGATCAAGTGTCCTGACTTCAGCATGTACCCAAGTACCCTAACTTCAGCCTCCCTCTAAGCCTCCATAGCCACAGCCTCTTCTGTGATCTAGCCCATATGATCCTGCTCCATCTCATGACCTCTCTCTTGCCCAGTTGTTTTTTTCGTATGGGTCCTAGGGTTTGAACTCAGGGCCTATGCTCTTGAGCTCCAGGTAGGTGCTCTAACACTTGGTCCACATCTCTACCTCCTGCATTTTGGAGATAAGTGTCCTATGGACTTTCTTGTCTGGGCTGTCTTTGAACCACAATCTTCAGATCTCAGCCTCCTGAGTAGCTAGGATTTCAGGTGTGAGCCATTGTTGCATGGATTCCCTTGTCTACTTTCAGGAAATGCCTTTTGACTTTAGCTACCCCTTTCTTCACCATTTTCTTTTACACCTTTTTCATACTCTCTTTTCCTTTTCCCAAATCTCACAATGTACATAAGCAAAAGCAGAAGGGAAAAGGAACACTCAGGATTCTCCAGCACCATCTCCTGCATCTTTTGGTCTCACCAGAGGTATCAGCAAGGATAGGTGGCAGAGTCAGGGGAATCTAAACTAAACAAGCTTCCACCTGGTTGAAAGTGTCAGATAAACATTTTAAAAAAAAATAGAGCTAAAGCACAACTTTCGACTTGGCAAAAATAATGTTTTGTATTTAAAACTCATTTTGGAGGTCAGCTGCAGATATTTATCCTTTTGTGAATGTATTGCTGGTGCTATTAAATGCAAAAACCCAATAATGGTATGCACCCAATCTGTGTGGAAATGTAATTGGGATTACTTCTAATGGTGGCAGGATGGAAAACAATGTATGCACTTGAGTCCTTATAAAATATATTAGTTATATAAATTAGTAGGTATATAAATACTAGTAATTTGTAAATAACTAGCTTAAATAATAGATTAGTGGTGACATTAAGAAAAGTAGTCAAAGCCGGGCGCTGGTGGCTCACGCCTGTAATCCTAGCTACTCAGGAGGCTGAGATCTGAGGATCGCGGTTCAAAGCCAGCCCGGGCAGGAAAGACCGTGAGACTCCTATCTCCAATAAAACCACCAGAAAACTGGAAGTGGCGCTGTAGCTCAAGTGGTAGAGCGCTTGCCTTGAGCTGAAGAGCTGAGGGACAGCACCCAGGCCCAGAGTTCAAGCCCCACGACCGACAAAAAAAAAAAAAAAAAAAAAAGAAAAGTAGTCAACTGGGAACAAATGTGGTGTATCAAACCTGTAATCCCAGCTAATTGGGAAGCTTGCAATTTGAGGTCAGCCTGGACAAAAATTTTATGAAATTTGTGGAGGGGAAGGAAAAAAACAAGTTGTTTAAATAGGGATACAGGTGGATCCATTGCAACAATGAGATGTACAAGTCGTTATGTGGAAAAACGAACTTTACAAGTTTGGTGGGAGGGGGGAGGAGGATTGGGGGGGATGGGCAGGGATGGGAAGGGGAATCAAAGGAGGAGGCTACAATGCTTGATAAGAAATGTACTCATTATCTTGCCCATGTAATTGTAACCCCTCTGTACAGTATTTTCACAATAAAAATTAAAATTAAAAAAAATTCATGAGACCCTATTTCAACCAATTAAAAGCTGAGCAGGATGGTATATACTTATCATCCCAGCTATATAGGACGTGTAAAGATCATCTCCAGGCAACTCAGGCAAAAAGTGAGTCTGTTTGAAAAACAATGAAAGCCAAAAGGGCTGAGAGCACAGCTCAAGTTGCAGAGTTCTCTACCTGGCGAGCACAAGGCCCTTCGTTCAAGCTCCAGTACCTTAAAAAAAGGCAATTGTCTTTCAGCAGACTATGAAAGACATTATAGACTTGACTGTATTTAGACAGATCTAATTTATAACAAAGTTTAATTGTATGCTATTTTTTCTTTAGAATTCTAGTAATTCATATATATATATATATATATATATGTCTTTTCTTTCTTATTATGATGTGCGACTGGGATTTTTAAATTTGAACTTTGCAACAGATACATAAAAATGCACAACATCAGTAATTATCAGGGCAAAGCAGATCAAACCACAAGTAGACACCACTTCTCAGTGAGAAGAGATGTCACAAAAGTAAAAAGCTAGTACTGGACATAGAAATGGGAACTCTTAGAGCTGGGAAGGTGGCTCAGTGGTAGAGCGCTTGCCTTGCATGCCTGAGGCCCTAGGTTCGATTCCTTAGCACCACATAAGCAAAAAGAAAAAAGCTGGAAGTGGCACTGTAGCTCAAGTGGTAGAGTGCTAGCCTTGAGCTGAAGAGCTGAGGGACAGCACCCAAGCCCAGAGTTCAGGCCCCACGACCGGACCCCCCCCCCAAAAAAAGAGAAAGAAATGGGAACTCTTAAACATCTTTGGTGGGGTGTGAGTTACTACAGTCATTAAGGGCAAGTTAAAACTAGAACTGCCATATGACTCGCAATCAATCTGTGGGTATGCCAAAGGAAACTAAAAGTATCTGCTAACGAGATATCTGCCCTTTGTGTTTATAGCCAGGATACAGAATCAACAGATGAATAGGTTCTTTTAATCTTAAAGAATTAAAGGGTAGCATGGTATAAAGACAGGAGTAAAGGTAGAAGTGAGAAAATAGTGAGCAGGAAAGGATAGGAGGGAGAGACGGATCAATGGGTACAAAGCTAATGATTACACAAGAGGAATATGTTCTTCTGATGTTCTGTTGCACAAGGGAGCCACTTTGGTTAAAAAATAATGCACTGTACGCCTCAAAATAGCCAGAAGAGAGGATTTTGAACATTTTCATTACAAAGATATACTTATTTGAGATGATGAATATACTAATAACACTGAATTGGTCATTACACCACAATACACACAACTGGACATAATACTCTACCTTTTATATGTATATGAATATTACATCAAAACAGTTCATATACAGAACTTACATCTAAATTATAAACATGTACAAAAACACAGACAGGGTTATATGCATATACAATTCAAAGAACTGGACTAAAGTATGGTATAGTCAGGAATGGTTTCCAATAGTGTAACTCCTTTGAATAACTAAGTTACAATTGGTCAAAATGAAGACCAGAACATGCTTTGTCTTGGGGGTGGGGAATGAGGTCAAGGAGACGAATGGAGAAAGGGAATTCAGTCATATTCAATGCACAAAGGTGAAAATGGAACCACGTAACTGGAGGAAAGGGATAGGGTTGGAAGAGATGGGAAAGAATGAGGAAAGGCTGATATTAACCAAGATTCATTTTACATATAAAGTGATTTGTAGAATTGAGATCCCTTTGTACAACTGCTTTAAAAAGTAATAAAAAATAATGAACTTTTAAAGCTTGAAATTTAAACAACTCAGCTAAGCTCACAACCGGACTTAACAAAATTCAACTGAGAACAAATACCCCAAATGAAATCTTCTCTGTACAAAGTGCTTAAGCCAAACAAAGCTAGGATTTCCATGGAAACAGTCTAGATCCCTTGAAAGAAAGGACAGGACAAAAGTAAGCATGAAAATGCATTTATTTATTTTTTTTGTTCTTCCTCACCTCTGGCCCTCCAAACCTCAGGCTGTCATCTTAATGAATGCTTTCAAGTCTCAGCAGGAATTAAGAAAAGTATTTGACAGGAGTGAGGGAAGGACTAAATATAGTGCCTGTGCGAGATAAATGTATTCCATAATCTTTTCTTCTAGTCTACTTCTTCTTCCTCCGGCTGGGCAACCTCTCCATCCTTCAATGTTGCTTTTCATACTGTTATTACTGCCCAGCAAGTTTACCTGTTAGGAATTTGGGATAGAACAAATGTAAATTATTATGAAATGCAAAATGTATCCGGTTTAGAAAAGTCATCTAATGACATAATTGAAGTCAATTACCAAATTGTTATCCTGTGTGTTATCTCAGAATAATAATTACCCTTTATTCAATACTTTAGAATTTCTGACATGTTCCCCTATCAATTAATGTTGTTATCTTGGTTCATTTTCTGTTGCTCAGAGCATAATTGCACAAAGTAAGTTAAAGTGTTTTGGTTTTGTCATGCTGGAACCTGGGGTCTTGGGCATACTGGGCAAGTGCTCTATTACTGAGCTATAATCTCACCCCCAGGTTAATAAGTTATAAAGATAAGAGGTTATCTGGGCTCATGGTTCTTGTCCGATGTTGAGGAGTTGCAGTTGGTGACAGTCTTCTTGTAGGCAGGGTGTCAGTTTGTGGGACTCTACAAGTCTCAATAGCCTATCAGATCAATAAAGATCAATCCATGTCATGATCATTCTCTTGATTATTTTAAAACTCTTCTCCTTTTTAAGTTTGTGCCCTACTAAACAATAATCTTGCTCATTCTCTATAACTGCTGATACTGTTATAATAACACATTCAGAAATACACCTCCTCCCCCCAAAAATGTAAAACCTAGGTAGGTGAAATTTTGACTTTCTCGAGACCATGATTATTTTTGACAAGCTTTTCCCAGAACTATCTCTCCTATTTTTTGATCAAAAATCAAATACTGCTTCATTTCAAGTTCAGCAATGGATGGATTGTTGAAGACTAAAGTGACTTTCCATATAGTTGACAAATTAAAACATGTCTTTTGGAATAAAATAGTCATTGGTGCACTGACTGAAACAAGTAGCTTAGAACTTGTTTTCCTGCTCCTAGATAATATCTTGGTGGTGCAATACTATCTCTCCCTAGAGATAAGCTGGCATTTTATGTATCCTTGCAAAATTAAAAACAATTGAGGTTTGCAATCATGATGACTTTAAATGGGATGACAGTTATCAAGAAGTATGATATGGAATCTGCTAACACACTTTTCTGTTGTTTACAATTGCTGAAAACTAATCTAATGCAAGAGAAGATCATGGGTCTAGAAAAGAAGAGGACCAGGAGGCCAATGAAGAATTTACTCTCTAGTTACCAGAACATGCACACATATGCACTATAACAGTCAGTCAATATGACCGCTGTTCTCTAGAAATGCAAACACATAGCTTACTAGATATTATGTCACTGTGTAAAGAAATTATAAACTCAAAGACATTCCAATAGGTGACTTCCTCTTTTGTTAGCTGTCATTCTAGGACATTAAAATAATGGCTACTCCATACTTACTACCTTATTTAGCTCTGTGGCAGATAGTTGACATACCTTATTTTGCTTAATATTTAAATGACCATATGAGAGTGGTATCATGAGTGAGAAATCCATTTAAAAAAACCCAACCTCACAAGAAGGGTATTTATCCAAAGCAGCTTGCTCCGCGTCCACTGTTAGAACTTTGTAGAGTCAAGCCACATCACCAACCCTCAGTTTACCTGAGCCCAGCACCAGCTGCAGATCCAGCTTCTAACTGGCCTGTCTCCTTACAACTCACTTCTTCTAAACAGCTAATCCATTTTCCTTTAGAATTCATTCTTCGGGGAGTACTTACATCACTTGGTAAGTAAAAGGGGTAGCTCTTTGGTAAAGTTTACTTTGAAAGTACAGCAACAGGGCATCTGGAGAATTTCATGCTCACTGAAAAAGTTGCACACATAGCCATTTATCTTGACGACGGAATTAGAAACAAGCAAGGCAACAGAAGTTTTTAAAAATTATATTTAATACAAGTGAATAGATTAGAAGATCTGAAATGTTATAAAGCCATATACACAATGAATAAATAATTTGCACAGGAGAGTCATGTCTACATTACATAACACTGTCTAGTATGGGAATACTTAAATCCAGTGATAATGGAGAAAAGTCCATAAAAATGCTAACCTGTCTTCCCTTGTATGAAATTGTTCAAGTATAAAAATCCAATACAGTGTAAAATAGTATTCAATTTAGTTTAAGAATAAAAATTGCAAGTATTGCAGTTTCAGAAGAAAAATGTAAAGCAGCATTTTGAGACTACATAAACTACATAAGGATAGTGTGGAAGCAATGATCTGCTGGTAGATGAGGTCTATAGGAAGAAAAAAAAAAACCAGAGAAGGAAGCATGAAACTAGCCATGTAGCTTGCTTTTTTAAAAAAAATCTCGACTAAAATCAACTAAAATGTGTTAATGTAAGAGTACTCTTATACAGTGCACATATGAATTTAAATAAATCCAAGTCAACATCTTTAGTTGAATAGGTTAATATTTAATATGCTACATCTAGACCTACTAAATAATTTATGCCATGAGATGAATACATAATTTTACAGTGTCACATCTAAAGTTCCTTGCTTTAGAGTGCAGCATAGTAAAACTTAAAAATAAATATCTTAAATAGCATTACTATTAAGGCACAGTATAAACCACATCATCATTAACCGTTGAAGAATTGTAATATCAATGACCTCGCTGACTCAGATTACTGTATTCACTAATAAATAGTTTTTAAATAGGACTCTGAAATAGATACTAAAAAGTGTAAAATTATTTAAAAAGAGAGGGGAGGGGAAAATAAATGTCCTTAAGACATATAGTGCCTGCAAACTTGCCTGCCTTTATTCCTAAACTCCAAGTCCAGACAATAAATAGAAAGAGAAGGCTGTTGGAGTAAATGCTTGATCCTGTTTAGGGATCAGAATTGCTGACACCAGCAGATACAAGTTTCCCAAAATTGAAACAGGATGGGGAGAGGGATTAGAATGTGACAAGCTCATCAAACAAGCACAAGTGATGTGTTCTTTCCAGAACTGGGTGTGTTACTGATTGTCTGCCCAGCTGCTGCACCGTGAATTCCACACCACTTGTTCCCCAGTCCCAATCATCCAGGGGACAGATGAGAAAATAGCTTTGGTGCCTGTCCGCCATTGTACCCACCGCCACGCTCCTAGCTTGATTGTTCGGTGCCCATAGTTGAGATAGTATAAACACTACCTTCTTCCTTGAAAAAGTAGGCCGTAGTGACTGGTAAAAATAATGATCAGCACTTTAGCCTCTTTGTTTTTCTAAAATAACACAAATGGAAAAAAAAAACACAACTTTTAAACATAATTCAAGCTACATATTGCTCACTCTGTAGTCCCTGGTTCAACTAGATTCAAATAGCATTTTCTAACTTGGAAAAGGCAGTTTGCTTCCCTGATACTATAAAAAAGACCCAAATAAAAATCCGGTTACAAAAGTGAAGTGTCAACCATGCTCCATATCACCTTCTCATCGGCTGGTTACCCAGGCTCTTGGGGATTGATTTCCAAAACTGCGCCTGCCCAAATCTCAGCTTCTCACCTGTGGCCTCATCTAGGTCACTACCAGGAGTATTAAAAAAGAAAAAAATAAGGAGAAGAATTCTGTTTCAACAATAGCATTGCTTTTTTTTTTTTTTTAAAGCTGTTAATAAGTCAATGTTAACTCTCTCATGAACTACTAAAACTTGGGAAATTGGAAGGGAAAAGAGGAAACGATTCAACTTGGATCAGATGGCTGGGTCTATTGCATCCGGTCTGTTTGCAGCTGCTGAGGTTGATACTGGCCAAATGCAGCTGCGGCAGCAGCCGCAGCAGCTGCGGCAGCTGCCGTCCCAGGGGCAGCGGCGGTGATGGGCTGCTGAACAGCATAGCCATAGCCTCCAGCGGTGACATATCCAGCAGCAGCAGGGGAGGCTGCATAGGGGTACTGGTCATAGGCAGCGGCTGCAGCAGCAGCAGCAGCTGCAGCTGAGTACTGAGCATACGCGGCTCCCGTGTAATCGATGTAGGGTGTGGTGGAGGCCGCAGCTGCGGCTGGCTGAACGTGTGGAATCACCACTCCAGGCTGCACGAAAGCCTGTGGGTAGACATAGTGGGCAGGTATCCTGTAGAGAAAAGGGAAACCAAGTCAGGCCACAGTCCCTTCCTTAGGGGGGAAGTAGTGTTTGTTGTTCAGAGATGAGACAAACTCAAAATTTAGTGGTTATTATGAGCATAGGGTTGCCACAATATCTACTTGCTAGTGGTTCATTCAAAGTCCTCTGGCAGTAGCCACAGTTTATGGAACACCCCCCAGAAGAATTCAGTAACCAAAATAACAAGAAGGCCTCCCTGTTAGAATTTTCACTGGGGAGTATTTAGAACCATGAAGTCTCATTCACAAAGAAGTTTGGGAAATAAATCAAAGTTCATAAGGGCTAGGCAAGTAAGAAGTTTAACATGGTTTGATTAAGACTTTAGAAACTCTGGTTAAGAGTTCCTGGAAGACAAAGCAAATGGGGGGGAAAAATCCATCTCCCTGAACAACAGGACTTGGAATTGAATCTTTGAGCATTCTGTTCTTTGGGAGCGATGGTCTGTTTGTGAAAACTGAAATCAATTTCCACCCAAGTCTGCAGGTTTATTATCATGGCAACCCTACTTAGAATTGCTAGGCAGACTCAGCACACATTAATCTCTCTGCAACCTCAGTCACCCTTATTAAAAAATAACAATTAAAAAAAAAGGAAGCAGGCGACAAAATAAAGAAAAAAGTTTAAGAGTTCACAAGTGTGGTAAACACAGCACAGTCAACACTCCTCAAACGAACTGTGGTGCAGCTGGCTCTCTGTCACAGAGGCTCTTGTGGGAAGCTATAGGTCTGCTATTCACATTCATGGCAGTGAGTCCCAAAGAGATTGTGCACACACTTTCTTTTTTTCTTTTATCTTTCCAGAAAAATCCATAAGGACACAACGGTCAATCAAACCTGTTGGACACCTGAGGCAACTGAGGGTCAGCCAGCTTGTTTATCTCTACACAAGACAGACAGAAGGTGGATCGGAAGGTTGGTGGAAAAGGAAGGAACAGGGAAATACAACTAAATATTTCCAAACTTAACAGAAACTTAAAAGGTGTACATTATAGAGACACATTTATTCTGCTTATCAACTAACTCTTGTTTCTCCTCCAAATCAATAGAAACAGATTTAATGTACCATATTGGTTTTAAATCCACCCTATTGGTGAATATTTTGTACAGGTCAATTATACAATTATAGATTATCCTGAAAAAAAGGTTATAAAAAGTGAAACAAAATCAAAATATTTAAAAAAAATCATACATTCACAGATCACAGACAAGACAGACTCTAAGGATCTTACTTAAAAGTTAATTTGATTTTTTTAAAAAAACATGAGAGCTGTGTAAAAACATCCTATGCATGTCAATGCTCTTGTAATTTGTTAATGCACACTGGTAAAACACTGTCAAATATCTGATTTTTTTTTTTTAATCTGGGCACCAGTGGCTCATGTCTGGAATCCTAGCTATAATCCTTGCTACTCAGGAAGACTGAGATCTGAGGATCACAGTTTGAAGCCAACCTGAGCAAAAACATCCATGAGACTCTTATCTCTAGTTAATCACCAAAAAGCTAGCAGTGGATATGTAGTTCAAGTGGTAGAGCATCAGCTTTGAGCTAAAAAAAAAAAAAAAAGTGAAGGGATAGCACTCAGGTTCTGAATTCAAGCTCCAGAACCAGTACACACACACACACACACACACACGCACACACACAACTGCCATCAGAACCCTCTGTCTCTCTAAAATGATGACCTTGAAATGCTCTTAGGTTGTCCACAAATCCAGATTCCAAAAAATACAAGCACATATAACAACTTTCGTATTTAAAGAACCCCAAATAAGACAACACATTTAGATATTCTCTCCCCTCCAAAAAAAACCCAAACCCCCAAACCCACTAACCCACAGATTTTGCTTTGCCTTTTCAGAATTTAACTGAAAGCACACATTAATGAACATCATGGAAAAGATAAATTTATCAGAGAGGGTAGTGAACTTTGACCCCAGTGATAAAAATACATCCCAGTTATACTAGAATTATAGATCTTTCCCAGTGCCAGCAGAAACAACTTCACCAAGTGTTTCTGAGGACACTCGAGATGTTCTTAACGGCTTGTCAGAAACCAGGCGCCTGCTCATGCACATACTCAGAACATTGCTGTAGATCAGGTGACCAGCTCACCCTCAGTGACAGGTGTGGCTTTATGAAACAGTGTCCCTGGAGCCTCCCTACCCACAATGTGCAGACACAGCTAAGACAGACTCCTCTCATGCCAGTTTACAGGAGGTGATGGACAGCAGAGGCTGTGGCTGGGCTATTTTTGATCCTGTCATGCGACAAGGGTTTCCAGCGGGTAAAATGTCTTTATAAGGCCAAAGTAAAACATCTATCAGCTGCAAAGGCCAGCCAGCATGAACCTCACTGATACTAAAACATTAACCTCTTATACTCCCAGAGTTCTGAAGACAACACTGTGATGGCTAGGCTTGCGTCTCTGAATACAAGAGTGAGCTGAACGTAAGTTTATTCTAAGAAAAAAGATCAAATGTGTGCCATGAGTGCATGTGTGCCTGCATATGTGTGTGTGAACAGAATACAATAAATATTGCAAGCGTTGCCTAAATAATTCTTATCTCTGCATTTACTTTACAATAAGGAATAACTCTGGCATGATAAAGCCATCCCATACGAACATACATTTTTTTTCTGGAAGTTCAGAATCCTACATGAAGTCGGACAAGGGTGAGTAAGACATCTGTCAAGCAAATGAAATCCTAGGGTGCTTTAAGGCTAGGGAGATTGGCAAGCCCAAAGAAGCAAGCCCAGTTCCAGAAGGAAGGCAGAATCTGACTAACCAGTAACATGGTATTTATGAAACAATTCCTGAGTTCCAGTTCGAATAATATCTACAAAACTCAGAAAGTGGATTTAGAGAACCTTCCCTTGCCTAGATTTCTACCAATGTCTGTTCCTTCCATGCACCACAGGAAGGAAGCATACACCTCACAGTTAGAAAAGCTCAATAGCCAAGCATATACTTTGGGTAAATTTTAAAGAAAATAGACTACATTTTCCCTTTTTTTCCTTCTTTTCTGGCATCTATGATATCTCTCTTGTAGACCAGGCTGGCCTTGAACACATAAACCTTTTGCTCCAGCCTCCCAAGTACTAGAGTTACAGGTGTGTGTTACTAGGATCAGTTATTCTGTTGGCTTTTGTGTCAACACGCTAATTGGCTTCCTCTTCCAACCTGCAGCACACACTGGATGACCCAAGTCTTTAAACTTTCTTTTTTTTTTTTTTGTCAGTTGTGGGGCTTGAACTCTGGGCCTGGGCGCTATCCCTCAGCTCTTCAGCTCAAGGCTAGTGCTCTACCACTTGAGCCATACTGCCACTTCCGGTTTTCTGGTAGTTTACTGGAGATAAGAGTTTCACAGACTTTCATGCCCCAGCTGGCTTTGAACCGAGATCCTCAGATCTCAGCCTCCTGAGTAGCTAGGATTACAGGTATGAGCTACTGGCGCCCGGCTGTTCTTCTTAAACCTTAACATGCTAGGCTTTTCATGCATCTGGCTCTAATAGACCTTTCCAGTATTTTCTTTCTGCCTTTTCTTACACCCAGGTTTCCCAGATCCTTAATGTTTCCTGGATCTTCCACATTTCCCCAGATCCTTACCTTTGCTCATGCCATCTATTCATCTCTCACATGGGAGGCCAGTCCTCACTCCATCTCCACCTGTTGAAATCCAAATCCCATCCACCCTAGCTCTGAGTTGCCATGCATTCAACAAATTTGTATATGAGAAGAGCCCACAATGATGACGATAGCAGCAGCTCAATAAAATAGTTCCTTCTCATTACCCTCTTTTAAAATGCAGGCCAGGCCAGCTGGTGGTGGCTCATGCCCCTAATCCTAGCTACTTAGAAGGCTGAGATCTGAAGCTAGCAGTTCTAAGCCAGCCTGGGCAAGAAAGTCCATGAGACTCTTATCTCCAATTAACCACTAAAACCCTGGAAATAGAGCTATGGTTCAAGTGGGAGAGCACTAGCTTTGAGCACAAAAGCTCAGGGACAGCACTGAGGCCCTGAGGTTCAAGCCTCAGGCCCAGAGCAACAGCAACAACAACAAAAAATCTAAGCCAATTTCTCCTTTCATGAAGACTTCCTGGACGCCACTGACAGGAGTTTGCTTGTCTGAGGCCATGTGGACAACCCCTTTCCCAGCATTTACCTTCTTAAAAAAAAAAAAAAAAAACACCAAAAACTAGATTATAAGGGAGAGTAATGTCTTTTAGGAGTATGGCTTGGCAGTTAGGAAGAGCACAGCTTCTAAGCTCAGGTAGAGCATGACTCTGAATCCAGAATCAGATTCTAACACTTACCAGTTCCTTGATGGGGGAGGAGAGGGGAGGAAGTTAATGAATCTCCCTGCATCTTAGTTTTTCAGCTAACTCAAAGAATATTAGCAGTGCCTTTGTTAAATGCCTACTATGAGACTCAAATTATATAATGCGTAAGTCTCTTATTAGTACCTTGCGTATCTATAAATGTTAATAGTTCATTCTGCCCCCCACCCCCACCCTGTGGACAGAATAAATACTTAGCACAAGGTTACTCCAGCATGAAACCGAGAACTGAAATGTGTATAAGTAAATGATAGTTCATCTGATTTAAAGCGGCCTAGAAATTCCCACTCAGAGATCAGCTAACTCTCCAAAGTTTCAATAAGAAATGCTCCTTTCAAATAAACTAATTAGAATAGTAGATTCCTCTACATCTATCTACTGTGTTAAATCACTAACTGTCCAGCCTGTATTTTGTCTTTAAAAACCTAGAGTAATTGGGACCCATGTAAGGATCACATAAAAATAATGGATTAGTCATTAGAATTTCCAACAAGCCAAGTAAAATAAAAATCCTAAAGCTTTTCCCCCATCTAAAATAAGAACATGTGTCATTCAAATAGAATTAGGATGACCAAGGGTTATCTGTTGATAGAGACTTAGAATTAGATCAGTGTTGAGAGCTGTTTTTAAAAGAGAGAGAGAAAGCTTACTTGGTGTAGCGGGAATGCTATTTCTCATAAGAATCTCAACCTTAAACAATTAATAATCACCAGTAATAATCACCATTCTTTATAAAGACAATTAATATTCGAAGAGATTTAAAAAAACCAAAGGTTATAGCAAAACATGCTTGATTTACTCAATGTTATCTTGTTGGTTCTAACTTTTTTCATGTTGCTTTCTTCTCAAGGACCAGTAAGAACAATCACAAACAGCCACATGGCTATACTTAGCTCTCAAGAGCACTCTGGTTTCTCCATGTACCAAGGCTTTTCTCCTCTGTGCCTTTGTTTAAGTTCACCCCGCTCTGAACCCTTCAGTCATCCCCAATCTTCTCTGAACCTGACTGAGATGTATCCACTCTTCCACCCCCTGCCAAAAGTCTAGTTCAACTCTTCTAATCCATCCATTCCTCTGCTATTCTGAACTTCTTTTGTACCTAAGATAATAGCAAGTTATTTAGCAAGGAGTAATTCTTGGCTGGTTTGCATTCTTCTTGCTTTTCCTAAAATGAATGCATATTTCCCTTCATTTATACAGTGATAAAATAAACACACACACGCATACACACACACCTGTTGAGTGATTTGGTTTTTATAGAAATTTCAAGGGTAAGCCTATGAGTTCTTCAAAAGTATGTTTTCTCTCTCAATTCCTCCTTCTTCAGATAAACTAGACCAGGGAAGTACCCAGAGACAGACTCACAGACCCATATCTTGTTAGACATAGGTTTGTTTGTTTGTTTGTAAGATCTTTGTTACATAGCTTTGTATATGTGACAGAAGACCTTTCTGAATAAAAAAAAAGACAGAGTTAGTAACAAGAGTTGAGCTATAAGATGGGTTAAAGAAACAAGAAATATTGAAGTTTTCATGGAAAATATAACGACTCAAGTCAAATTACTATGACTACTAACTACTAGTAGTACTACTATGTGGCCTGCTCTGAAAGACAAAAAAGTAGACATCTCTCTATGTAGATTCCAGCCTTCCAAATTAAATATGTAGATATTTAGATCCTAAGCTATTGAGGAAATTAGTGCTGATGGTAAAAAGTCTCTGGCCAACTAAAACATGAAAAAACTTAACTCTCTGGCAATAGAGTTACAAGAACATAAATCAGGAAGATGACAGCCAAAGCAGACTGTAGTAGCTAGGAGAAATGTAAGCAGTGACCTCCCACCCATATCAGGTCTAAAGGGAAGGGCAATTGGGAGCCTCAGAAAGGGCAAGCTGGTAATGACAGGATCCAGAGATGACACAAATCTGAGTAGACTTTTCCCCTGTTAGGTCTGGAAAGTAGAAATTAGTGCTATGCTACTCAAAACAAAACCACAAGAAAAAAATTAGGAAAAAGCAATCCGAACTGGCTAGCGTTAATGAAATCTGATGAGAACTGTTGAACCTTTAAATGAGAACACTTCAGGGTGGCTAGATATTGCAAAAGAAAGAAGCCCATTCCCAGAAACCTTCTCGTGAAACAGAAACTTAGGACATGCAAGCAACAAAATCTGTATTCTTACAGAGAGAAATCACACAATTCAGCACTCACTACAAAGATATGGTTAAATGGAAGTCACAGGCTATAGCTTATAAGCAGGAAACAAAACAAAACAAAACAAAAAGGCCCTTTGCTTCCCATGGCAAAGTCAAAAGTCAACACTCCTCAACACCACCACCAAAACCAAACGCAAAGAGCCCCTTCCCCGAGGAAAAGAAAACACTTCCACTACAGCTCTTTTCAATTAAGTGAAAAAGCACACAGTTTAGCTATCAACACCACTTCATTACTGTAATAAATAAAATAAAGCACACGGAGGGCTATTGACTATTGTGAAAAAAAATAAAAACAACACCCACATCCATGCATCGTTAATCACCATCTGAGCTTGTGTGTCTGAGTCTACTGGTTACAGAGTTTAATTCCAAACAGAACTATTCCACCTCTTATCATCGTATCCTTCTCATCAGTTAGCTTAACTGTATACGAGCCCTGTCAGGTTAGAAAGAGATAAATAACATTGAGTCAAGTTGAGCAGTAGTAACGGTGATGGGACACACGGTCTGATACACAAGTCATACCTGGTATTTTTTTGTTTTGTTTTTGTTAATCATAAGCTCAACATATGTCTGGTTTGGAGGCTGCATACTTGGTCAGATAACTTGACTCATCTAAAAATATTTATAGTATCAGCATTAAAAAATACACAAACATAAATAATTATGTATAACCAGGAGCATTCTATGATATGTTGATCTTGGCTCCTTATAACAAAGAGAAGGGTTAACAAACAGTAGCCATATTGCAACTTCACAGGGTCTGATGAGTCAACTTACCCGAAAGGTCTTTGTATAAGGGCTGGATGAAGTTGTTGAACACCAAAGGCAAAACCTACCAACAACAATAACAACAACAACAAAATATCACATTCTTCATTTCTGCATGGTGAGGCTTCTCCTATTCCTATGTATAAAGTGCCATCTCTATTTCCGTGGGAAAAACTCCCACATGTTTGTGATACTTTACAGTGTCTAAATGGATTTAAAACTCTTGTAAAGGTTTTCATTGATTCTATTGTGCAGGTTTAGGTCTTTTCTATTCATATGCATAAAATGCAATCTGACTTTTTTTTTCTTTTTAAAACCATCACGTTTTAATATTTTAGAGTTTAGATGTGGATTTTAAACTTATTTTTTAGAGGTTATCACAAATTCTATATAAAGGTTTCAACAGTCTAAAAAGTGAAAAACAAAAATTTTGGCTGAGACACAAAATCACCCCTTAGAAAAACTCACCCAGAGGAAAAAATGTTCTTCAAATGAAATCAAGCACAATTGGAACTGACAATGAAAGTTTCATGTCACATGCTTCCTTACAGAACTGATCCTGATCTTTTAGAAAAGTCTTTGTAATTTGGAACATTTTGAAATGCTCTGAAAGATTAGGGTTCCACAAGTTATAGTATTACAAACATGAAAAACAAGCTTCCATGTTTTGCACAGATACGAACTGCTGAACAACCTGCTCATGCCTTGCTTTCTTGACAATCTAGTTTCCCATTAAATCCATTTGGATGGAAGTGCTAAAATTTCAGAACTGAACACCTCATGAGTGAACAGTGCCTGATTTAATGGGATACGTACAGTTGCTTGCTCTAGGAAATGGCTCCCTAGTCAACTCTCAATTATTTGTGCCCATGCAAAGGGCAATAGGGTAAATAAATCAACACAGACCAAATGGGGCTCGGCTTTGACAATGAATAGCTACCCAAAGTATTTCTCATCCTCCAGTAAGCATCATCATCATCATCATCACCATCGTCATTATTTTTTACACCTACAACTTGGGTAGTGAACTCCTTCTACTTTCCTTGCTAGTATCCTATGATTTCATGAGAAAGCTGTACCATCCAGAGATCCAGAGATTTCCCTCTGTCTGGTGTTTCTCTCAGGTCAGTGTTTCTGTCAGATTTTGGACATAGGGCAGCTGGTGACCCAAAGAGAGATCACACTAAGCAAGGATGCACATGAGCTGGAGCTGACCACTTTGGCTCATATCATCTACATCATTCACATGGCTGGCTACAAGTGGCCAACTAACAATGGGGAAGTCCAGAGTAGATGCCACAAGCCTATCATCATATAGACAACCCATGAGTCAAGCCTGATTCTTCTCTGTGCCAGACATATCCAGACTCCAAGACCTTTTTTTTTCTTTTTCTTTTCTTTCTTTCTTTTTTTTCCACACAGATATATTTCAAGTCCTGAAAGGAGTATTTACAAGTCTCATTTCACTTTCATGCATTGGTACAATAACCAGTCATTGCTCAAGTTTTACCAAGCAAACCTGCAGATTCACAGGGAGCCAATTTCTAGATAAGGGAATCATTCTATCCAGGAGTAGAGGGTTTTGTTGATGGGTGTTGGGGGAGGGGAGAAAGACCTTTCTTACCTGGTTGCATGATCCTTGGTTTTGCTCCCAAGTATGCCAGATTCACATTGGCCTTTCTGCCATCAATGATAGGGTTGGGATCCTTGCAAGCCCTTTCAGCAGCAGCTCGGTCAGCCATGGTGACCTTAGCAACGTACACACACAGACATACATACAAAGCTCTACATTAACCCCTGAAGGAGACCAAGAGTCACACTGGAGGAAGTCATGATAAACTTACTCTTTCTTTTACTTGGGGGAGGGGATGGGTGGGAAGGAGTGGATGGGTCTTGTGTTTTGATCCTCCATTAAAAACAAGTAAGCTGAAGCAAGGAAGAAGGCATAAGGGAACTCTCCACCTCCATCCGAAGTCCTAAGGGGAGCTAGTTGGGCCTACTAGAGTTTCAGAAGCCTGGATTCTTCAAACTCCTGTACATGGCTCCCTCCAGACCCCCAATGGCTCCCCTAGGTCCCTACCGGGCATGAGAGGCACTGTTTGCTTGAGAGAAAGTCCAGTCTCGCATCTGCCCTATACTCTTCCCAACCAGCCCCAAAACACTCCCCAACGATGACAATAGCTATTGTACTCTGGGAGCTCTCCGCTTCCCCCCCCCCCCATGGCTGAATTTGCACCCCGAAATCCGCGGGGAAGCTTCGTGTGCCCTTTCCCTTCTCCAAAGAGCCAGATCATTCTCATTTGGAAGAGCCTGCTTGGTACGATTTTAAAAGGTGAGGGTGTCACACGGAGAACCCCAGACCTCACAGGGTGTCTGTCCTCTCCCTCACCCTACCCGGAACACCAGAAGACACACGCATTTTTTTTTTTTTTTAACAAAGCAACAGTGTGCCGGACAACCTGCCTCCAACCCCAGAATGCCATCATGCTGGGCCACGGCCCCTCCCTCCCAGCCCTCTGCACCCCCTCCCCCAAATCCAGCTGTTATTGCGAGTCTCTCTACCCCTGCCCGGACAGGCCTGCCACCCAGCATGGCGTGGGGGGGGTCCCTTTAGGCCCCCCCCCCCCGGAGATGGGTAGATACCGGCCCTCCTTCCCCAGCTCCACCGAGCGCAAAGTTTCAGTTCAGCTCAGAGCAAAAGGGGGAGACGCTGATCACGCCGCCGGGGCGCGTCACAAGGTTCCAGCCAAACCCCGGACCCCGCGTTTAGTCCTCAGTGAGGGGATCTGGAGAGGGGGTGGGGGCAGGCGTCCCCTATCCCTTCCTCCCTCCCAGCCCCCGCGGTCCTCAGTTTCCCCGCCAGCTCCCTGTAGCCCCCCTCCCAACCCCCCTCCCCACCATCCATGCAACTTACAAATCCATAGCCCCGCGACTTGCCGGTCTGCCGGTCGGTGATGACCACCGCTTCCTCGATCTCGCCGAAGACCTCGAAGTACTTGCGCAGGCTGGCGTCGGTGGTGTGGTAGGGCAGCCCCCCGACGAAGATCTTGGTGTACGTCGTGTCCTTCTGGGTCGTGTGCATCTTCGCGCCCGCCCCGCGGCTCGGGCTCCGGCTGCGGCTGCGGCTCGGGCAGCGGCTGCGCCTCCTCCTCCGGCTCCGCGTCTCCCGCACCCTTTGGCGGCCGCCGGGGGCCAAGGGCGAGCGCGGGGGCGAGGGCGGCGGCGCGGCGGGGGCGAGCGGCCGGGGGCGGCCGGGGGCGCGGGGCGCGCGGCTGCCGAAGTCGCCCGCAGCCCCGGAGTCTGGACTCGTTCCTCTCCTCCCGCACCCCCTGCCGGTCACGGCACAGATTCTCCGGATCGTCCGTCTGGGTTACGGATCAGGTTCTAGCCAATGTGCCCAGCGGTTTCCACTCACCCGGTGGGGGAGGTAACCAATAATAATTAATAACAATAATAATAATAAATACAAACGCAGATCGCCAAGTCTTCAAGCGAGGAGTGTACGAGCAGAGGTAGATCTCTCTCTCTCTCAGCGGGCCGTGGGTAGGGTCCGAGCGCGGAGGTGGACGCCGGGCGCGCGGCGCGCGGTGGGCCCGGGTGCGGGGACTCGCGGCGCGGCTGGGGCTCGGCTCCGTCCCTCCCGCCGCCGGAGCTGGAGGACCAGTGCGGAGGACGGCTCTCCACCTCTCTGTTCCCTTCCCCCGCGGGCCCGGGGGTCGACGCCCGGCTGGGGAGGGGGCGGGCCGGACGCCTGCGATTGGCCGGGACAGCACCTGGGGCGCCCGGCGCCGCCGCCCCCCAGCTGTTGGGAACAGCTGCTTCTCTCCCCGCGCGGCGCGGCGCGGCTCGGCGAGGCGCTGGGGCCGCCGGCTGGGGTTGGGCTGGGAACGGCTGCAGGCGGCCTTGCTCTCGGAGTCGTCGTCGCCTACTCTTTACCCGTCCGTGTTCTGGGGACCCGCACAGCTCCGGCAGCGACCCTGCTCGAGCGCGGAGAATGCGCCCCGGCAGTGGTGGGAGGGGAGGGGGTGGGTAGGCGGGGGAGGGGGGGCGAGTGGCTTCCCAAAGCCGACAATGCAAGCCTTCTGCTCTAGGCCTCTGTGACTAGGCCAGTGGTCGTGGGGGGGGGGTCCCCAAGGCTCGAGGAGGTTGGCGGGAAGGCCCGTTCCCCCCCCTGACACCTGGAGCCAAGGAACTCTTCAAGGCACCTGAGCTGGATATTCTGGAGCCTGGAGAGGGAGGAGTACCCCAACTTTCTTTGGACCCCCCGAGGAGCTGGTGGTGGTGAGGAACTGATAAGGAAAAGAAAAATATAATAATAAGATAAAGAGATTTAGAACTGGGGGGAGGGGGTTCAGAACTGTGCTTGGGAGAGATACTAGCTTCCACTGTTCAGTCTAGCCACACGTGGATACTTATGTCCATCGGGCACTGCTTTCTATGTTAAAGAACCATAAATTAGTCCTTGAGCCCCCACCATCACCAAATTTGGATTTCCTCCTAACTTATTCAGCAAGATGGGTACAGATGTCTCATCATAAGGTTTCTTTTTCCCCTCAAGAATCTATTTCCTTCTATTTGAATTACAAAAATGTTCAGTGACTTGACTTCTATTTTATCTAGACATAATTGGGAAAGGTATAATTTTAAAAAAATCCACTTATTATATAACCACTGATTTTTTCTACCAGCAGTCCTGAAATCCCTTGTACTGGTACTGGGGTTTGAACTCAGGGCCAAGATTTTCTCCCTTAGCTTTTTCACTCAAGGTAGGAGCTCTACTACCTGAGCCACACTTCCACTTCTGGCGTTTGGGTGATTAATTGGAGATATTGTCTCCCGGACTTTTCCACCTGGGCTGGCTTCAAACCATGATCCTCAGAGCTCAGCCTACTGATTATAGGTGTGAGCCACTGGCATGGAACACATAAATATTTATTAATTTAAAACAGCTTGTTGCCACTTCTTTTTGACTAAGAATATATTTAATTCAGCTTTAAAACCAGTCACATTTGAGGTTTGAGCAAGTTATTGTGAGTAGAACATCCCACCTAGTGCTGTCAGTGAACAATTTTATTTCCACTAGGAGTGTTCCTGAACTCTCCCCATTAATTGCTCAGAGCCACTCCATTAATTCCCTATAAAGCAGGTCAGTGTGTTAACCTGTTAGGGATGTGCATACTGGAGGACTGTGTTTCTCTCTCTTAAGGCACTTTTTGCAGTCAATTTAAGAGAATGAGAAATTTTGCCTTTGCAAAAACTAATGGTAATGTAAATACTCTTGTGCAAAATGCTAAACTCATCTTCTTGACTTCAACATGAGCTTGACTTTTTGAGGTTATTGGATTGTTTGAGTCCTCTCCCCAGTGGAAGATATAGAGAAATAGGAAATGAATCTAAAGATAAAAAATTTTCTTCAGCTCAGACCAGAAAAAAATTAAGCATTTTACAGAGTTCACAGCCAAAATACAAAAATGTAAACAACGCTTTCTTCTCCTTGCTTAAGTAAAATACAGACTCAAAAGGGACTCTGTACGCTTGGATGATGGAAGACGATTTTTAAAAATTGGAAAACCAAACAAGTCATGAAACACAGGATATGTTCCCTCCCTCTCCCTCCCTCCCTCCCTCCCTCCCTCCCTCCCTCCCTCCCTCCCTTCCTCCCTTCCTCCCTCCCTTCCTTCCTTCCTTCCTTTCTCTCTTTCTTTCTCTTTCTTAATTCCTTTCTTCCTTTCTTTCTCTTTCTTCTTTCTCTCTTTCCCTCCCTCCCTCCCTTCCTCCCTCCCTCCCTCCCTCCCTTCCTTCTTTCCTTCCTTCCTTCCTTCCTTCCCTCTTCCACTGGGGTTTGAAATCAGGGCCTTATGCTCTTGCTTGGCTTCCCCCCCCCCCTCCCTGCTCAAGACCACCATCTACAACTGGAACCACACCACTGCTTCTGATTTTTTGCTGGTTAATTGGAGTCTCATGGACTTTCCTGCCCAGGCTGGCTTCAAATCATAATCCTCAGATCTCAGCCTCCTAAGAAGCTAAAATTATAGGCCTGAGTCATGGGTGTTCCACTTAGGAGATATATTTTTAAAATATTTAACATTCATCTTGAAGTGTCATTTAAGAATTATAGTACCTAGATGTGGCTGGGGTAAAATGCTTTTTGAGGAGAAGATTCCTACCAAGAAGCCCCAAAGAAGGCTGATTGAAGCTGTCTGGTCTTTTTTTCTCCCTATACAGAGGAGCCCACACAGGAGGGGACCATGATAATGTCAGGGAGGGAGGGTGTCTGGGAGTATACCCAGCAGCTCAGATGAGCACTAGGGATCCAATCTGATCTTCAGGGAAATTGTGATCCCAGATTGGGGGAGCTGTATGGCAGACCTCAACTTCTACAAATAAAATGCTTCCCAGGAATGGCCTCAGAGAAAATAACACACTGGCTGTTCCTCCAGTCCCATAAGCCCATGGGCTGGTGTGCAAATAGCTTTGAAACTTTGTTTTCCTTCATATAAGATTATACAGGGGTATTCCCTAATTGTGAATTCCACAGATAATTAAAGCATTACCACTCTGGTATTATTATGTGAGTCTCTGAGAACAAAGGTTAAGAGGGAAGGCAAATCTGTTTTCTAAACCTGTTCAAATAGAAGCCATAATTCATACTTGGTTCAGCTCTGCGAACTTTCATGGAGTGTCTCCACTCACTTAAGCAGGCATAATATTGGGGATAATTGGTGCCCAGTGTAGGTTCAGTTGCATATCTTACCAACTTATAAGGGTCAGATTCATTCTTGACCAGTTTATGAACGTGAGCCATAGGGCCATAAAATCTTTCCAAATTCAAGGTTTCAAGATTATTAAGTACCAATTCTTTCTGTACAATTACCCATTAAAATATTAAGTGAAGTAATCCAAGCCCAAAGAAACATAAGTCCTATGGTTTCCCTTATTTGCTATAACTAGGATATGTCTGGGACAAGCAGAAAAGGTCAAAAGCTATGTGCATATGACCAGATAAGATGATGTTAAGTGAAATGAAGTGGGTTTTTTCTTTCTTTATATTGTTCCTAACGTATCTATAATGTACCATGTGATTTTTTTTCTTTGTGTGTTCCTCCCCCATGGTATAACCCCTGTTTTCACTGTATTTGATGTTGGTGCCCTGCATCTTATATATACACTTCTCTAGCTTGGGGAGGGGAAGGGAAAAAACAAAATGCTTAAATAGGGATACAGGTTGACTCATTGTAACAATGAGATGCACAAGACACTATGTTGAAAAATGAACTTTACAATGTAGGGCAGGGGGGGGGGTGCCGTGGGGGGGAGTGTAGTTGTGGAAGTGGGAGGGAAGAAACGGTAGGGGAAAAACAAAGGAGGAGGTAACAATATTTGATAGGAAATGTACTCATTACCTTGCTCATGTAACTGTAACCCCTCTGTACAGTATTTTTACGATAAAAACGTATTTTAAAAAATTCAGGTTTGAAAAACAATGCTTGAAGAATCCTTTTGCTCTCCCAACTGCCTTTGGCAGAAGATACTCATATTCTCAGGCCTTGTATAATATGATGTGTGCTTTGTTGGAAAGAAAGAGCCATAAAGTACTGTGAAAGTTATAAATAGGTTCCAAGCTTGTCATATCCAAATTAGTACATATAGATGGCCCTGAATCTTTGGTTCCTACTTGTTCCTTGGCAACACTGATAGTGTTTTATTACTTACAGTAAATTATTGTCCACTTTGTTCAAAATCTTTATGTAACTATTAAAGGTTGAAACTAAACTCAAATTTTGACATTTGTTTATCTATTCTTTTTCCTTCTTTCTTCTTCATCATGGAGATCAACTGTATGCGTACAAGCTTCTAGAAGGACTTTGCAAAAAGAGGGTAATTGTTCACGAAGACTGAAAAGCACAACTCTGGCTCTCAGGATACTCCTAAATATTGCTGTGGATAAGAAGCCACCTACAGTGGATGGTTTCATGATGTCACCAGATTTCTTGCAGATCACTGAAACCCTGGGCAGATACTCCCCAGACACATGCAAAGATATCTATCTTCAAGTTTTATGGGAAGAAATCCTTCCTTCCTTCCTTCCTTCCTTCCTTCCTTCCTTCCTTCCTTCCTTCCTTCCTTCCTGCCTGCCTGCCTGCCTGCCTGCCTGCCTGCCTGCCTGCCTGCCTTCCTTCCTTCCTTCCTGCCTTCCTGACTTATTTCATTAAAAAAAAAGTGTCTCCTTGCTGAGCATTGGTGGCTCACACCTCTAGTCCTAGCTAGTAAGTCACTAATCCTAGCTACTCAGGACGTTGAGATCTGAAGATTGTGATTTGAAGCCAGCCCAGGTGGGAAAGCCAGTGAGACTCATCTCCAATTAAGCACCTAAAAACCAGAAGTGGAGCTGTGGCTCAAAGTAGTAGAATGCTAGCCTTGAGCATAAAAAGCTCAGGGACAACGCCCAGGCCCTGAGTTTAAGGGAAAAAAGTACATCCTTGATGGAATTGACCAACTTAAGAATATTTAGGCCAGATACTTAAAAGAACTTAAATACAAACATAGGATTAGTGAAAGCATTTTGTTTGGGTTGTTTGGAATTGTCTTACTTCACCTCGAGATCTGTGTGGACACTGATGTAAAACCCACAGATTTTCTGGCCTTTGGAGAAGTCCCATGATCAGCTTTGGCTTTATTTCTCTAGGTGAACTGGTGATCCTCTCTGAGTAACAACAGCAAATGCATGTGAAAAGTTATACTACAAGAACTGGGGAATCTAGTCAATGCTGCTACTGATCCCACTTCTGGGAAGAATTCATTCATATTGTGTTAAACCACATCTAAGCTGGTAAGTAAAGGGAAATGGAAATTTGCAACTGTTGTCCACCCATTAAAGTCATAATGCTTCTTTTACATAAAACACCCCGGATCCCAAAGCAAGGGTAGTTTCTTTGGGGAATCAGGCAAGGACAAAATAATGAATGACGTTCCTTGCCAACTTTACCTTGCAAACAGTTCTTTCCTGCCTGGCTAGATAAGGTTTTAAGTATGAACACACTTGAAATTATGTTCTATAAAGCTGGAAAGCTTGGAAGAGAATACAAACATTTTAAATGCATGGTGTGCTGCTTTGTATTTTAACCTCAGGGTGTACTTTGGTTTTAAGTCTTTAAACAGTGACCCTCCAAGCTGCCAAGTTATTTTTAGGGAACTGATGGTGCTCTCCAAATGTATTGAATAACCACTCTGTGGATGACAGGTTCATTCTAATGATGTGGCTGTGTGAGGCAAAGGGCGTTGTATGGTGGAAACAGTCTTGGATCCTAAGACAGGAGACTTAGGGACTCATCCAGGCAGTCAGCAAGCAGCTCCCGGATGTCATTGAGTTTACTCCATTTAAAAGTACAAATGTAGGGCTGGGAGTGTAGCTCAGTGGTACTGTGCTTGTCTAGCATGTGCAAGGCCCAGTTTTTATTTATAGCAAGCAATATGTGTGTATGTGAAGGGAGAAGATAGAGCAGAGAAAGAGAGAGAAAAAGGAGGGAGAAAAGAGGAAAAAGAAATAACAGAAAAGATGGGAGAGAGAGGAGGGGAGGAATGGAAAGGAGAGGAAAGAGGGGTAGAAGAGAGAAGAAACAGAAAGAGGGTGAGGGAGAAAAACGGAAAGGAAGAGAGAAAGAAGAGAAGAAGAAGGAGAAGGAGATGAAGAGGAGGGAAGGTGAGTCCAAATGTGTAATTAAAGCTGTGAGCAGACCTACCCTGGAGGTGGTTTACTCTTACTCTGGCATATGGTGGTCACCTCAGATTTAGGAGACAACCCAGAGTCCATACTTGAGTGTTATTTATTTACCTTTCAATTTAAACTACTTGAAATCATTTTGTAAGATTGACACTTTCTCTAATAACAACAAAAAGCATGTTTATCATAAAATTATGAAAAAGCCCCTGAGACATATAAAGAAAAACAAAACCATCCACACTTATACTTAGAATAATTATTGACATTTCAGAATAATTCCAGGCTTTGGGGGTACATGAATATACACATGCAACTGTACAAACACGAGTCCACTCTATATTCTGTTTGGTCATCAGCTTTTTAAAATCTTATATGGTGAAATTTTTTATTGTTACACAGCTCCTAAAATTCATTTTAAATGCCTAAAGAACTGTTTGGCATTTTGTCTTATTAATGCCTTCAAATTTAAAATGTTGGGGTTTTTTGCATTTATATTGTTTCACATTGCTCTTTACTATAAGGGACTATGAAACTAACACCATAGTAAGTAAATCTCTGTACAAATTGAAGATTACCACTGAATGCTGTTTCCATCAGAGATTGTTCTACTTACAGCTAAAGCATTGACTTTTAGGATAGTGTTTGACATGTAGTACTTAAATATTTGTGAATGAATACAGCTTATAAATGTATGTAGTAAGTTGACAGGTATGCCCATATTTACATATTTTGGCACATGATGTCAGATTTCCCTCAAAACCATAGCAATAAGCAATTGATGCTCAAAACGACATCATCAAATCATTTCTCTCAGCAGCACTATGATGTTGGTTTTCCAGAATCTTCCTTGACAATACTGTGTAAGATAAAATGATTTCAGTTGCACGGGAGAAAAATCCTAACCTGTATCGGAAATTATTGGCTCCTATAAGTGAAATGCCAGGCTTCAGCTGTGACTTGAGCGCCAGGGTCATGCTGTCACCAAGGGTGTCATTTTGTTTGCTGTGATCTTCCTGCCTTTGCCCTCCTCCAATGGTTGGCTCATTTTAAGCTGACTCCTTAAAGGTAGGAAGAGGCTTCTAGAAGCTCCCAGGGTGACATGCTTTCTGGTCATTTACAAGGGTAGGTTGAGATGAGGGATACAGAGATATTAGATGTTTTCCCCCCAAACTATCAAACAACAAAACTCTGATCTTCCTTGGGACCATATCACTTGCTGTTGCAAACTCATTTCTGAACTGATCTTAGAGGCCAAGGGAATCTGACTGCTGCTAGCAGTTGGATTATCCTTTACCTTGTTATTCCATTAAAAGGCAAATCCTTGAAACTCAGGAGAGGAGATGGCTTATGATGACCCGTATCCCTGGACATGGATGGACAGTGAACATGAGGCCATAGTTGGGAGATTGTGGGCTCATTAGAGAAGATTAGCAATGTTAAGGTGAGTGCTTTGGGAGCAACAAAAGACTATATAAGATGGTTGTATTTAATTTTTGAAATACATGTATTTTTAAGGTAAAAAATTCTGTTTTCATTTGATTTTTCCATATGCACCTCTGAGCCATTTGTTTTTCTTCTGAGAACTGCCTCTTTTTAAAAATGATTTTTTTTGTCTTTTTTTTCCCCTTCAACTATTAATAACATTTTGAAGAACTGTCTGGACAGACCTAAGCTGTATCACTGAGATTGTTCAGTTTAATTTTGGAATTGAAAAAGCTGAAGCCTAGAGAGAAATGGCTTTCAAGGTAACATGTCTAGTAAAGGAGTTAAATGGTATTTAAGTGAGATCTCTTATCTTTAACATGTGTTAAATTTAGATACTTCTTGGGTGTGTGGAAAAAACGTGTAACATCTCATAAGTCCCAATATTCCTTCTCAATTAATATCAAGCCTCTTTAAACAAAGACTACCACTATCACCACCTTTCTCTCTAATGCTATCCTTGATTAGGCTTGTCTGTTCTTGACTTACATATAAATTCAAATCATGTTGCTCTTCCTTGTTTGATGTCTTTTAGGCAATTCATAATCATAAGTTTGAAATCACAGTGTATATAGGATTTAGTACTATCCTCATTCCAGTGTTCATTAGGATTTTTGGAATATATCTCCTGCAAAGAAGAACAGATGATGGCACTCTCCATGTGGGGCTTACAGAAGGGTTGCTGCTGTAGTATTCCTAACACTGAAAGAATCAAGTTCTCTGATTTTGAATGAGGTCTTGGTCAGTCATCAGTTTCCATCACAGTAACCCCTTCTGCCTCTTATTTTATTTCTTCATATAAGTTATGCACAGCGTCTCCTTTTCTTGAGAGACTTTGCAGGCAAGAAGATTAATGGAATAGCCAACCAGTTTGAGGTACTCTCAGGAAAAAGACAAAACAAAACAAAAAACTGACATTAATGCTCATCTTCCTCACTGTCCATTCTGGATTCCTCACATAGCATTCCTAGGGGTTCTAGTGAGTTGCCTAGTCATGTGCCTCAGCCAGGAATCTCCAGAGAAATAAAACTCCTGCTGATAGTTGACCTTCAACACTACCCTACATAGCTGTTTGTAAGCAGGGTGGCAGTATGTAAGCAAGGCTGCCTGCAGCTCTCTTAAAGCAAAGTCTTTCAGATGACAGAACAGTTTTAGAATGTTGAGCTGGTGATGACCAGGATCTGGCCAACTCCTAAGACACTATCAAAGCCTCTTTCTTATTTCCTGGATGCAAAGCACATGGCTCAGAACCTTACCTGCTTTTATTTTCTGATCAAACTGCACGTTTTACGAATCTTTTCCCTTAGCTTTTTATTCCCAAATCTCACCACAAAGCTGGCAAAAAGCAGTCACCCCAAACCATGCCATACCCGGAATTAGTCTGTTACCTTTAAACTCAGTCCCTCACAAAGTCTCTGGTCCTAGACAAAACAGTCACAAGCTCTTTGCCACAATTCCTAATGGCCTCCTTATTCCCATCTGAAATGAGAATCTTTTCCACTTCATGTGCACAATCTTTACTGTCCACACTGCTCTCACCATTCTAGTCTTCTGAGCTTCCACCGGAATTGTCTATTAAACTCTGCTTACAGAATTCTAGGGCTTCTTCTAGTCTGCGTCTCCAGACTTCTCCAAAGTCACACAGTCAGGTAGTCTTAATGAACCTGCTTCTCTAGTACCAACTTTCTGAGTTGGCCCAGAGTTTTCATCACTGAAAATGTGGGAGGAAAACAACTTAAGAGAGGGTTAGGAGGTTTCAGTTCACAGACAGTTGGATCCATTGCTTTCCATTTGAGGCAGTGAGAAATGTCATGGGCAGTAGAGAATGTGTGCAGAACTTGCTCATCTTCCCTGTATGGAAGCCATGAAGCAGAGAAAGAAAAAGGGAAGGGGGCAAGATACACCTTTTTAGAGCACATCCTCACTAACCTATTTCCACAACTAGCACCCACTTTCTACATTTTACCACCTCCTAGTAATGCCATCATGTGATCCATTAAATCAGACCATCAATGTCCAATCACTTTACATGAGCCTGTGGAGAACTTTTCAGATGTCTGACCATTCCACACCTTTGGGCATTATTTTGCCTAGTATCTTTTGGTTCTATTGTCATTCTATTTTTCTTCTGGGACATCAATTATATCTTTGTTACAGTATATTAATATTTTCCCACAGGCATCTGGGGCTCCATTTATTTTTGTCCTTGAATTTTTTTCCTTTCTGTTTTTGAAGTCAACATTTTTTTTTTTTTATCAATTTGTCTTAAAGTTCACTCTTTTGTCTATTATGATTAAACTAAATAAGTGATAACATTTTTTGGTTATTTTATTATCTGTGGTAGAACCTTCAGGTTTTCAATTCTTTGTTTAGATTTATTATCTCTTCACTTATTGAAGCTATATTTGAATTAAAAATCATATTTATAAGGCTGCTTAAGGACATTGTCTGCTAAATCAATATCTGGACCATCTCAGACTTTTATTGATTGCTTTCTTTTTCTGACTATAGATCACAATTATCCATTTCTTGGCATGTCTAGCAATATTTTTTTAATTGAAAAGGGCCTTTGGCAAAGTTATGTTGGAAAGATTTGAGGTATTGTTCTACTTCTCTAAAGAGTGCTGGCTGTTGTGCTACATGGGAATGAAGTTACTATCTTAGAGAAGACGTAGACAATTTCTGTTTTATATTTTGTTGAGGCAGAAATATAGAGGTGTTTCCCATGCACCACAAACTTGAGGGAAATCAACATACAAACTCAATCTCCCTTGATAATTTTGCCTGGATATAGTTTTAGTCTTTTGGGGGGATGAGTCTAGAGTAGATCTTAATCTAGAGTGTAATTTTTAATTCTAAAGAGTGGCCTTTAGATTGTGCCAATTGAATCCTAGTACATTAATGAAGTTAATGAGTTGGGCTAAATTGAAATTTCAATACCCCTCAGTGTTTGCTTTTAATTTTTCATCTTTTTTTTTCCCAAAGTAGCCATTCTCTGGTAGACCTCACAAAGTATTAGTTAAAGTACAGCTTATCCCATAGATAAAGACTTACATGGAATCTCTACATACTGACCTCAACCCTCTTTTCAGGGATCTCTTATCCTGCCCTGATAAGAGCACTATTGGTTAAACAAACAAACATGGATCTGTCATTAGACTTCAGATTCTCCATCTTCCCTAAGTTTCAGTTGCTGTCGCTTTAGGCTCAGCAAGACTGCCCAGCTCTTCTGGGACTCTACTACTTTGTATTGAGGTCAGGAATTTGTCCCAAACTGAGAGCCAAGGGAAGCATAACATCTAGCTTGGGGTTACCTTGCTTTTGGAATTTTAGTCTTGCTTCATGTTCACATCCTTGGTTACAGTACTTGCAAATATCTTGTATAGCAAGATAGTGGTTTAGAATGGAAGGGCTATTTCAATGTATTGGGGACTTGATTGGCAACTGATAACTTTTGGAGAGGTGATTGCTGAGGATCTGACTTAATGGATCATCCCATTGATGAACTTACATGACAGCATTGCAAGGTAATGAAGCTATGTTTTTGAACAATGACACACACACACAAATATATACATATATATTCATATATATATATGAGTTTCTGGTTATCTTTATATGATAGGGCTCTATTTTATATCACACACTGGTAACTGACATGTACTATATGATTTCATCCACTTGACCACTTGAAACGTGTTTGTAAGGTCCACTCCTGGATGGCGAGCAGACCCCACCCTCCCCGCAGCAAAGTCTCCACCCAGTACCTGCATTACCTAGGCAACTGGCACACCTGGAAGAGGTCACATCCGCATCCACTGAGGTCACAGCTGAATTTGATGTGACCACACCTTTCTCCACCCATACCCTAGATAAGGCCTTGTCCAGGCCCAGAAGCTCTCTTTTCCAGCTTTCTCTTTCCCAGCTCTCTCTTTTCCAGCTCTCCCTCCTTCCCAGATTTCTCTCTTTCCCACCTCTCTTTCCCAGGTCTTTCCCAGGCCTTTCCCATCCACGTGAAAGGCCAAGATGGCCTGGGGCCAGCCAGAAGGATGAATAAACCTACCCCTTACCTGAATACCACGGGCGTGGTGCTATTCTTACTCGGCCACCTCTTTTTAAAAACCTAACAATGTTGAAGCTTATTTATTGCCCAAAATATGTTCTATAGGGGCAAATATCCCATGTGTGCTTAAAATGATGTATATCCTGCAATGGCTGTGTAGTGGTTAATGGTGCACAACTTCTGTAGCTAACAGATATGGTTTGTCTGCTTGTTCTATAAATTACTGAGATAAGTTTCTTTAAATTTCCAGCAATGTGGGTTCTCTTTTCAGTTGTCAATTTTTACACTGTATTTTGAAGCTGAATTAAGTATGTATAAACTTAAGATTATTTCCTGTTGACTTGATCTTTTTATTGCTTTGAAATATGCATCTGTTTCTCAGAAGACAATTTACTTTATATAGTATTAACAGACATGTCAGTGTTAAGCTAGTAACATCTTTTTTTTTTAATCATTTTTGTAATTTTAAACCAAGCTGTGTCTTTATATATATTTTGGGTCCGGTCATGGGGCCTGGACTCTGGGCCTGAGCACTGTCCTTCAGCTCTTCAGCTCAAGGCAAGCGCTCTACCACTGAGCCACCTTCCCAGCCCTCTTTATATTTATTAAACATTTTTTGTCTGTTTTTGGTGGTACTCAGGTTTGCACTTAGGGCCTAACACTCTCTAGGTAGGCACTCTACCACTTGAGCTACACTCTGCCCCTTCTATACCAGTTATTTTTGAGATAGAGTCTTGTGTGTTGCTTAATGCCTAAACCAAACTGGACTGCCATCCTCTTATTTGTGCTTTCTTGCATTGCTGGGGATGACAGGCTTATACCACTATACCTAGCCACTGTGCTTTCTAAATAGCTTGGGATGGAAAACATTAGGAACTATGAACAACAATTTTTTTATTGGACTGTTTAACCTACTACAATTTGTTATTTATATAGTTAGATGTATGCCTACAAGTTATTGTTTGCCCTTTATTCCATTTGACTTCTCTGTTCCTTGATTTCTCCTTTATTACATTTCCTCAATTTGGGAGTCAGACTTCTCTTTTTTCAGTTATTATTATGTAAATTTACAAACACATTCTTAGTTTATTACAGTCTACTTTAAATTGGTAGTCTCAAATAATGCAGGAATCTTTCATTTCATTTATCCCTTACATTTTGCATTTTGAACTATATATTTACCTTGATGTGTATTCTATACCACACACAACTTTATTATTGTTGTTTTAGGTGGTAAGTATATTATGCTCTCCATATATTCCTGTTTTCATGTACTTTTTATTCCTGCTCTCATCTCTTTGTTCTGTGCTCTCATTTGCAATGACTATTTTTACTTTATCTTAAGTTCTTTAAATATTTCTATATGATTAATCTTCTTACAATTCATTTTCTTAAACTTTGTTTCCTCAAAAGACTTAGTAGTTTTCCTTTTTTGGGCATTATTTTCCCTACTACAACATGAATTCAAGTTGACTGTTTTTTCTTCTTAGCACCAGAAAAATAATGTCTCTTGTCTTCAATAGTTTATGCTGAAAAGTCAGCTGTGATTCTTAGAGTTTTTCCCTAAAGGGAAATGTATTTATTTTTACAAATTGCTTTTTATAATTTTATTTATTTACTTATTTATATTATTGGCTTTGGAACATGAAGTGCTTAGATATGACTTTCTTCTGACTTTGTTTGGGTTTATTAAAGTTCTGGGATTTATTTCTCATCATGTTTGGAAAATAATGTATTCTCTTTCTTCTTCATTGAGAGAAAATGTTTCCTTCTCTTCAGATGGTGTACGTATCACATCCTTTAGTTATTTCTCTTATCTTTTATTCTTTATTCCTTCCTGCCTTAATTTAATTATTTCTATCAACCTGTTTTTGTGTTCACTAAGCTTGTCTTCTGCTCTGCTCTGTTAAACACATCAAGTGACTTCTAATTTTAGATATTGCATTCTGTAGTTCAGATTGTTCATTTAACACTTCTATAAATTGCAGTTCTCTACTGAAATATTCCATGCTTTGTCTTGTCTGGATTTTTCTGCATTTTCTTTAACATAGAATTTGTGATTATTTTGCAGTTGTTTTATGCTAATAATTTGGTTCTTTTCTATTCCTGCTTTTTATTTTTTCTCTTGATTATCTTCATTTTTTTCTGCCTCTGCATTTATATTATTTTTGTTGTTGTTAATACTGGTTTGTGTGTCACAGAAACTCTGTGTTGTGATATTTTCCTCTAAAACATGTTGAATTTTGAATTTGTGGTTGTAGAAATGATATGCGTGTTGGGGAGGTGAGGAGGGAAGGGATGGTAGGGTAAAAACAAAGGAGAGGGAACAATGCTCCATAAGAAATGTACTCATTACCTTTCTCATGTCACTGTAACCCCTCTGTACATTATCTTTACAATAATATATATATATATATAAATTTAAAAAAGAATATGATAAGTAGACCATTCTGATTCTGTGTGATTTCCATTTGGTTCTCTTTTAGAAAGTAGTTCTTACACTTAAGGTATAGTATACATACATGGAGTTTCTAGACTTGATTGAATAAGTGGAAAAGTGTTCATTCTTCAAGTTAGCTGGAATTTTTAGATTCCCAGCATTTTGTAATCTACAACATCTTTGTTCATTAATTAGCTTTCTCAACCCCATGTGTGCATGTGTGAGAGAGACAGAGAATGAGAGAACAAGTTTCCCCTCTTTGTAAGTATGTTTCACTTAGTTTAAGCCCCCAAAATAATTTTCATGCTGGTATTTGGGTCCTTTATCTCTATTTTTGATTTACAGGAAAACTACTTGCCAATTCCTAGAATTCTTAGCAGATCCAACCTCTGGTCAGTTTCTTTTGCACAATGAATCTTACACTCTATATTTAGGTTCTATTGTCCCATGCTGAAATTGGGAAATAACTTCCGAAGAAATCTATAGCAAATAAGATCACTCTTGAGAATGGTACCCATGAGTTACGTGCTGTCCAGTGCTTCCCCACATTCTTCTGTATTTCCTCCAGCCTCTATATTTCTTATTTAATAGTAGGAAGGTAAATCAGACAGTAGTTACTTTATCATGGCTGGAAACTCACAAACAAGGCCATAATAAGGCTACCAGCACAACTATGTTTATTGCAGCATTATTTGCAGTAGCTAAGATACGGAACCAACCCAGATCCCCCTCAGTAGATGAATGGATCAAGAGAATGTGATAAACACATACACATACACACACACACACACACACACACACACACACACACACACACACACACATACACACACACACACACATACACACACAATGGAATACTCTGCCTCCATCAGAAAGAATGGCATTGCCTCATTTGTTAGGAAAATAGGACCATGGTTTCCCTTATTTGCAATAACTAGTACATGTGTAGGACAAGCAGAAAAGGCCAAAAGCTATGTACATATGACTATATAAGATGATGTTAAGCGAAATGAACCCCAAGATAGAGACACACATATCTTTTTTCTTTCTTGCTATTGTTTCTAACATATTTTTAATGTACGATGTGATTTTTTTTTTTTTGTTTCTTTGTATGTTCCTCCCCCATGGTATAACCCCTATTTTCACTGTATTTGATGTTGGTGCCCTGCATCTTTTATATACACTTCTCTAATTCTGGGAGGGGAAAGGAAAAAGCAAAATGCTTAAATAAGGATACAGGTTGACCCATTGTAACGATGAGATGTACAAAAAACTATGTTGAAAAGGAACTTGACAACTTTGAAGGGGGTTGGGAGGGAGGAGATAGTTGTGGAGGTGGGAGGGAAGAGAATGTAGGGGAAAAACAAAGGAGGAGGCAACAATGCTCCATTGGAAATGTACTCATTACCTTGCTCATGAAACTGTAACTCCTCTGTACAGCATTTTTACAATAAAAAAATGTACAAAAATCAAAGTTCATTCTCTCTTCTTTGTAGATGTTCAGATTGTTTTTTTTTTTATCATTCCTTTCAGGTTCCAAGCATGAAAATGATACACTCCTTGGTATAAGCATTAGAACTATTGCTTAAATATATGTACATGAGTATTTAAGGAGCAGTAGGATGAATCACATCCAGGCCAGGAGCATCTTCCCATTCAGTCTACTTCACCAAGACTAGACTGAGATAGAGCCTGATACTGAGGATGTGTCATTTTCTAGATGTGTGGCTTTGTGACTTGGAGTACTATGGTGCTTTACAATGCTTTGGCCTTTTTTCTTCCTCAGATGGCCTGCTAGGCCTAAAAATAGGAATTTCCTCTGACATCTGAATATTTCTTTTTCCTCACCCATCAATATTCATGTCTAACCACAAGTGTATATCCTTGCAGTGAGATGCACTCCAGAAATGTGTAACCTAGAAGGGAGAAATTTCTAGAAGAGACAGAACAGTGACCAGTTGATGGAATGCAGAAGTGTCAATTAAAGACAGCAGACGGCCTATCTATATACCTAACACACTCCATTTAGAAAGCAATTCAGCAGGCTGTAGCAGAGACAAGTGCCAATAAAGAAGCTAAGAAGCACACCAAAAACAGAATTTCTGATATCTTCTTGCAAGGATTCTAAGGACACTTGTGCAAATTATGAAAGCTTTATGTTCTGTGTTTTACATTATCTAAACAGTAAAAGTGTGATAGGGTTTAATATACACATATGCTTATTACTAAGAATGGAGTTTTTTTCTTTCTTTCTATTTATGAAGTAGTTCATCCAATCATTTTTCAAAAATGATTTGTTTGAGTATTTGTTCTGTTACTATTTGTGCAAAACTGCATGGAAATACACAACTTGCTTTGCATGTGGGACAATGGAATTGTCTGCTTATACTGAGAATTAATCTCAGTATAGGGTATCTTTTGTTTGTCTTCTACATTTTTATTAGTGTCAATTAGTCATGAACTCATTATTTCCCAAAGGCTTATGAAGGAGTATGCACGTATGCATACAATGGGCCTTGATAAGACTAGCTACCTTGGCCTTTCTAAAAAAGAGGTCTTAATTAAAGAACTGTTTCTTCTTATTTGAAAGGGAAATTCAAATGATAGACTAGTATTATGAAGTTATTTAATTATGAGGTTATTGAAGCAGTTAAGATTTTTCTAGTTTGGAGGAGATGTTTATTAAGGTATGTTTTCCTCATAGCTTTAAAAATAAGATTTTTTTTTTTTGGTCAGTTGTGGGGCTTGAACTCTGGGTTGGGCGCTGTCCCTGCGCTCAAGGCAAGCGCTCTACCTCTTGAGCCACAGCACCACTTCCAAAAATAAGATCTTTTAATCTAATTTTTTCTTTCTAATTTTAACTGCCTTTTTCCTTGTCTTTCACAAAAACAGTTTGGGCAAGACTATCATTTACTTTTTACACACACACACACACACAGACACACACACGCACATACTCACAAGGAAAATGTAATTTCACATGGGAAAGGCAAATAAAAGTGTTACAGGCTGCCTAGTGTCTTGGAAGAAGTGCCATAGTACTATTTACTAAAACAAATTAGCCTCAGAGTGAACATTAAATGTTTATATTTTCTTAAAAATGTTTCTTAGTACATGTATATATGCATGTATGTGTACTATTATATGTATCACATACATCTCATGTATTGATGTTGAGATGTCATCATCTCAGCTGAATTTGTAAATTCTGTAAATAATGTTATTAGTGCAAGTGACTGGTTTGCATTTTTTTAATGCTAGAAAATTTAAATATACCTCTTTAGTTTTTCATAGCTACCTTGCATATAAAACAATGCTGCTCTGCACTTGTTAAATATTGTACTCACTACCTTATGTATGTAATTGTAACCCTTCTGTACATCACTTTGACAATTAAATTAAATAAAAAAATCAATATTGTATCACCTTGTCCATGGAGAAGATAGGCTTTAAATGAGAGACTGCACACTTACTTTATATCTTATTGGTTTTAGACAAAGGAGAACTTTTTTGAAAAGTGATCGGAAGTTTTGACCTATCCTGATTTATTTGCCAGTGTTTTATTATTAGGTGACTCTATTGGTGTTATTATATCTTGGCTTAGCAAAACCCTGCTACAATATTATATCTAGATAGAAAAGCACAGCACATAAGACTTCAGAAGAATTATGGGAGAAAACAAATGTGCGGTTCCAGGTAGCATCTAAGATGTAGAAGGAAAGGACTACTTTTCTTGCATAAAAGTCAGAGAGCTGCTCACCTTATCTCTTTGCACACATCCAATCCAAAGGATGGGATCCATATTAGAGGATTCTGTTTGAGAATCTTTCTGTGGTAGCACAATGTGCAAATGTAACACAAACAATGGACAGAATTTCCAAGATGTAACCTATCCTCTTAATCCAGTGGAGTCAAAAGGTTTAAACACCCTGCTGAAGAAGAGAAGAAGAGGAGAAGCATTTTAGGCATGGCAGTGTAAAGATCTTCCAATCTGTTCTTCTCTGGACACAATTAAAACACTGGTAAAAATGGTCCAAATCAGCCTCTGGAAATGCATGAACTAATAAGTATTTATTGAAGAGAAGCAGGTGAATCTTAATTAGAACAATGTACTTATTTCTTTTACCCTATTTCCATCTTCTTCTCTCCAGTTCCATAGTAGCCTTGGAAACCAACAGCCTCACATAATGAGAGGGATGAAAAGAGCGGCCTAACAGTCACCAGAGGGGACAAAATGGTTTCGGAACATCCCATAAAAAGCAATGATTGCAAAGAATCATCCTTAGCTGACCTTTCTGACAGCTTTCTGGAAACTTCTACTATAACTGAGCTTGTCTTTGTTTGACCTTAGGTCGAGCTCCCTCAGTGCAGACAATGTTTTGGGTTTTTTTTTCTTAAGGCACCTGTCAAAAACTTCCAGTAACAATTGGTTTAACATTGTCTTTGCCTGAGGTAGTGTCTTAGTCTATTCAGATTGTTGTAGACTGAGTGGCTTATAAGCCACATAAATGTATTTCTCAGAGATCTGGAGGCTGGAGGTCCAATAACAAGATACTGAGGGATTCACTGGCTTGTGGGGGCAATACCCCAATTCACAGGTGAGGATTTTCTCTCAGTATCTTCTATCAGAGCAATAATATTACTTATGGGAGGTCCACTATCAATGAACTCATTATTTCCCCAAAGCTCATCTATTAACATAATCAGTATTCCAAAATATACATTTTGGGAAAACATAAACATTCAGTTTGGGGAAGGTGGTGACAAACAATGATAACTGAAAAGAAATACTTGACAATGAGGTCCATAGAGAGCTTTGCAAAGCTTTTCCATATCCTTGGCAATCTAGAAGTCCAAATATACCAGCTAGTTTGTGTACATACCCAGGAAAGTCCTGAGGAAATACTCATCTCTTGCTGAACTTGAGTTTCTTTACGAAGAAGTAAGCACTAAGTGGAGTTTTAAATAATCAGAACATTAAACAGGCGTCCCAATATGCATCCATAGCTTGGCAGAAAAGTTGGGAGACTTACATATTCATTAAAAAAAAACTTTATGTTGGATTGTTAGACAGTGTTATGGATTATGTGGACTGTCAATTTGATTGGATTGACAGGCACCTAGGAGATTAGCAGAGCATTTCTGGGTGTGTCTATGGGATGTTTTCATTTCATCATCTCTAAACGTCTTAATACATGCCTAGATTAAAAATGTGAATAGGGTGCTGAAAGGTGATGGAACTGGGGAAGATAGGGTCTGATTGGAGAAACTAGCTGATGGGGGTGTGTCCTGGGGGGACTACATCTTGCATAGGCTTCTCTCTGTTACTGCTGAGCTCTTCTTCCTGGCTGCCATGAGGAGAAGAGCCTCTGTTACTATATATACTGCCTTATTATAGGCCCAGAAACATGGAGCCAAGTGTCCATGCACTGAACCATCTGAAACTGTGAGCTAAGGTAAAACCTTTCTTAATTTGTTATATCAAATATTTTGTCACAATGATGTAAAAATAGCCAATACATATGACAAACACATTAACTAGGCAGAGACACAATAGCATTTTATATATTACTGATTTGGTTGGACAAGTCATTAAATAAATAGCACCAGTAACAATAGCAATAAATATAGTTACAAATCAGGGAGAGACTGACACTGATTCTTAGGGTTGTTGCATTATATTAATTTATGTTAAGATTAAGGTATGAAAAATCTAGTAAGTCCAATATCTACGTACATTTCATCATTAAATATTTAAAAGTTAAATCCAATTGACCTGTGACAAATATAGTAGAAAAGTCCATTGTTTTTACATGTGTTTAAAATGAACAATCCCAAAGCAAATTCAAGGCAACAGTTGTATTTACAAAAGTATTCAAATGCTTACAAATAACACTTGCAAAATAAATGTGGGAGTTGGGCATTGAGAACTATAAGAGATTATTGAAAGAAAGAAAAGGAAAACCTATAGAAATGAAATGATAACCCATCTTGACATAATGTCAGGATGACAATCATTCTCAAACTCATCTACTTATTCCATTTAATCACATCCCAAATCTAGCTCATTCCCCGCCCCCCAGATTTTGACGTCAATCCTCAGATTCATATGGAATTACAGTACATCTAGAATATCCAAAACAAGTATAGAAAGGAACATTAATACTCCTGATTTCAAAACTTCCTATAGCTTCTTTGGGAGTGACATAAGCAAAATGGTAGAACAGAAGTCTCCGGCTGATGTTGCCCCTAGAAATAAATATTTTGTAGCCATACTGAGGCCCAAATACCATTGTGTGAGCTTAGGAAAATGGAAATGTCATAAGTATCTGTCAGTGAATGAGTGAACTGAGAGAGAGAGAGAGAGAAAGAGAGAGAGAGAGAGATCAGCCTTAAGAAAATTCTATTTGTGAACACACGGATGGACCTGGAAGACATTCTGCTCAGTGAAAGAAACCAACAGAAGACAAATACTGCATGATCTCACTTAAATGTAGGATCTGAAAATATTGAACCCACAGAAGCAGAAGCAGAGATAGAAAGGTTACTAGGGACTGGTAGTTGTGGGAAATGTGGAGATGGTGGTCCAATGGCATGTTTCAGTTATAAGAGATGAGTTCTAGGGATCCAATGTACAGCATGACATCTACAGTTAACAATGTGTCATATAATTGAAATTTGCTTGGAGAAAAAATTTTAAGTATTCCCACCACACACAGAGAAATAACTATGTTAGGTGCTGGATGTGTTAATTAGCTTGATTGTGAAAACCATTTCATAATGTATATGTATATCCAAATGTGACATTGTGCTCCCTTTAATATATACAGATTTTATTTGTCATGTAAATCTCAATAAAGCTGGAAAAAATCTTACCATAAAGGGACAGTAATCACAACAGTATAGTAGTGACCTTAAGCTAGACATATAGGTCAATGAAATAGAATGTAGAGTCCCAATCTATTTATGGTATATTCATTGTGTGTGACAACTGTGCCAAGAAGAGTAAGAAAAGAAAGGTCTTTACACCAAATGTGCCAGAACAACTAGATAGCCACATGCAAACAAATTAAGTTGGATTCTTGTGTCTTAACTCAAAATAGAGTTCTGTATTCCTAGAATCTTAAGTATAAGTAAATGTATAACATTCTATTAGAAAACAGGAGTCAATTTCATCACTTTGGATCAGGCATTGGTGTCTTAGATATGACACCACATGTGAAAGTATCAAGAGAAATTATAAGAAAAATGAAGATAAAGAGCCAAAATAGATAAATCTATACAACCAGAAAGTAGAGTTAGGTTTGAAAGGGGCTTGGGGAGGCCTCTGTAAGGACTTTGGAGCCATCACAGATTTTGAGCAGAGATACGGAGGTGTGATGTTACCTGACTTATCTTTGTAGCAGATGCCTTTAGCAACTGGAAGGAGCAGCCTGTCGGGTGAGGAGTATAGAAACCAGAGGCCATTAGGAAATGATCACAATTATCCAGGTGTGAGAGGATGGGCCTCCACTGTGGTGGTGGCAGTAGCATTGTGTGAAGTGGGAAGATTTTGGAGCTTAAGGGAGGTTGAACCAACAGGATTTGCTGAAGATAGCAAATAGAATGAGAAGCTGGACCCTGTAGCTCACACCTATCATCCTAGCTAAAAAGTTCAGGAGACCTCAGCTCAATAGAAAAAAAAATGCTCACCTAACATCCCAGCTACATGAGAGGTCTTATATAGAGTCTCTGAGTTTGAGGCCTGCCCCTAGCAAAACTGTAAGCCCTTAACTGAAAAAATAACTAAAGCCAAAAAGAAAAAGAGAAAAAAGATAGGCAGGGAAGGAGTCTGGACAGTGCCTCAAATAGTGTACTTGACTAGCAAGAATGAGGCTCTCAGGTCAAGTCTTCAAACCCATTACCATTAAATGAAAGGAAAAAAAGAGAGAAGAAAGAAAATGTAATGCGAAAGAAGGATTTATGAGTATTATGAAGAAGACTGATTTATGAATATTTGTAATAGCTTTTTTTTGCTGGTCCTGTTCAAGAGATAGGCTAGCACTCTACCACTTGAGCCACAGTGCCACTTCTGGCTCTTTCTAAACTTATTGGAGACAAAAGTCTCACAGACTTTTCTGTCAGGGCTGGCTTCAAACTGTGATCCTCAGATCTCAGCCTCCTGAGTAGGTAGGATTCAGGAGTGCTTTCCCAGTGCTTGGCTAAGGGCTTCTTTCTAAGAAACTGTCATATTTGTGAATGACATGTAAACTAAAGGTTGACTTGGTGTTATTGGTGGAGTTGTACCATTCAAAACATTTTCTGACCAGATGTTTGTGTTTGTGGAGTATAGCTTGGATACAGAAAGTGTGCCCTTTCTACCTTTCTTATGAGAGTCACCTTAATGATGTATCTTTGCCTTTTGCCACACGTACAAAGCTGTCCCTGCTATTGGCTTTTTCACAGAGGCCATAGATCAAGAAGAAACATAGGAGTTGTGCCAAATACCAGGTAATGGTTAGTTTTATCATGAAATGCTGCAACCTTTAGGCTGGAGATATTTTTAAGGAGCCATGTATTGAAAGCCCTAAGGACTGGTAGTGATTACTCTGTAGTGTTAGTTAAATAATAGATTAGCATACATCCATAGACACAAATTAGAGCACGACCTACTGCTTCTTTGGAGAAACTGAAGACTATGATGTACTAGGAATAGATTTTTTACGGAGACATTTTATTTTATTCCACCTGTTGGGATAAAGAGTGGAGCAGACAGCTTGCCAGCTTAACAAATGCTACCCTGCCCCAAATGCTTCAGCCAGCACGTAATTATATCCTTTTTATTTATTGATAAACACCATATGCCTGTCATGTCAGAAATGAGACAATGTCAAGAAGTTGCTTACTAGACTGTACTACAAAGCTCCTGGATGATCCTATAGTCTGTTCCTTCTTGCTAAGACTTTCTCCTATGGAGTCCTCTCTCAAGGGGCCCCACAGGGTGTCAGCCTCAAATAGCTGAGCTTTCATTTCTGACAATCCCATGCAACTGTCTTCACTCCATTATCTGTGCAGTGTAGGTTGCTGTGAGTCTGATACATTTCTTTTTTTAAAAGGAGAACACAATAAAACATGATATATTAGTTTGGTAATATATAAATTGGCCTTAAAACATTTCAATCTTTCTAATTATAGTTTGCACAGGCAAGATTTAAGGTTGGTTTGCATCCTGTACGTCTACATAAGTTCAGGAGGTGGGAGTCTTATTTAGTGTCACAGATGGCAGGGTGATACTATTTTGAGATTAAAAAGAAAATATAGTAGCATTACTTACTAGTTTTGTATTTTTTTAAAAAAAAAGGTCTTAAAAATAAACTCATAGGAATGTGTAGGGTGATAATGGTGATTATGATCTTGAGAAAAACAACACCATTACAAATAGCAAATAATGTACTGGATTATCATAAGTACCATGTGGTAATGCAGGCTCCCTTTATATATTATGCCTCTTAATCTTCAGATTAATTATTATTAACTATTATCAATTATTTATCATTATGCCTCTTACTCCTCAGCAACCAGATGTACTGCATATTATTTTTTAATATATTTTTATTGTTATTATTAAGGTGTTGTACAGAGGGGTTGCCATTTTATAAGTTAGGAAATGAGTACATTCCTTTTTTTGGACAATACCACCCTTTCCTTCACTTTACTCCAGTTTTTCTTTCCTGTCCCTGCCCACAAGTTACATAGTTCATTTTCCACACAATGTATATTGAATAACATTATTGCATTTGTTCACTCTTCCTCTCTCCTTTTCTGTACTCCTCTCTTTGCCCCCTTAAAACAAACCCAAAGCAAAAACATGAACCGGGTATTATTACTGTTATTTCTAAACAATGAAACTGACATTTATGTTTTTCCCTCTATGGTTTATCCTCTGTTGTCACTCTATTTGATTTTGGTACCTTGGGTATTGTATATACATTTACCTGAATTAGGGAACCGAAGGGGGATAACAAAATGGTGAGACAAAGGACAGAGAGGAGAAACAATGCAACCGTGACACTCACAAGACGATATGTTAGAAATGATCTGTACAACTGGGAGGGAGGTTGAGGGAAGGTAAAGTGGGAGAAAAATGAGGGAGGGGATAACAAGTTGGACAAGAAACGTACTCACTACCTTATTTATGTAACTGTAACCCCTCTGTACATCACCTTGACAATAACATTAAAAATAAATATAAAAAAAGGTAAATAAAAAAAACATAGAAAAACCTGAATGGGTCAGGAAAGTGTATTGGGCTGTTGTTATTTGTTTTAGTCACTGATGCAAATTTTTCCAACTTTCCTAAGAGAATGAGAGAAAAACTGCTACGTTTTCAATCTTCTCATGATCAAAAATTCATTTTTATTCCTTGTCAAGGGATCTGGGCAAAATAAAATTTTGTTTCCTGAAAGAAAAAAAAAAGAAAGTAATTTCCTCATAGCCAGTGATGAGATTTGAACCCATCCAGTCTCTTTTCAGCACTTTAACTTTCATGTGATTCCAAATAATGTGAATAAAACAAGAACACCTTTGTCTAGATTCTTAGAAAAGGAACTGCTTGGGTGCAGGAACAGAGAAGAAACTCAAAGGCAGCATCAGGAGAAGAAGCTGAAGGTGAAAACCTCACAGGAGTATCAGACCCAAATACAAATGCTAAGACGTGAGTAGGGTCTTTAAGCCCACATGGGAAAACAATCTGTGAACTTGAACCTGAGGAAGGGGAGCTTGGAATGTGGCTCCTTAAGAAAACTGCGAGTGTGGAAGGTTTCGTGTATGTGTGAAAGGAGCTGGCAAAACTTTGCTCAACGACCCAGAAAGCTTAAAGTAAGGTGTTATTTTTCTTGGAGCAATACTAGGGAGAAGTATTTGTAAGGTTAGGAGAAAATCTAAATAAGGAAGGAAAAAAATGTTCAAATCTGTGTGATGTGCATGAATGAAGTTGCCCATGGCATCAGGAAAACTAGAATTCAGAAATCAACAGAAAAATCAGCCCATAGTCAGTGGAATCACTGGGGTCTTGGCAGAAGAGAATGTAAAAAGAGGCCAGACAGAGACAGCTCCATCGCATAGATTTAACGGGCACTTTTGGAGGAAAAAGGGAGAATGAGTGTGAGCTACACACACTACAAAAAAGAAATGGAGCCATGTGAGCCAACAGATCGAGCAAGCAGGAGTGCAGAGATCACTGAAGAAATGATCACAGAAATCACTGAGGAAATACGATAGATAGCTTTACAATTATTAAAGAGGAAGGAGGGCATAACTCAGCGCAATTAAAAACACAAAAGCTAAGTGAACAGGAGAATTGGAATTGAGAGAAATAGTGTGCCAGAGACAGCGGTAAGAAATTGGCCTAGAGAGAACAAGATGTAGGGGAGATTGTAAAATAAGAGAACGTGGGAAACATGAAGGACCTAATATATGTCTAGTAGGAATTCCAGCTAGAAGTTATATTTGAACAGATGCAGTAACTGAGATCACGATGAGTGAATATTTCCTCAATTAAAGACATGTTAAATGCATACTAGCTTATGGACAGAATAAAAAAATCAACTCTTAAATACATCAGAGTGATACTGAACCTCCCCTCCCCAAAAAAACCCACAGAATTATTTTTAAAGGAAAGAAAAGATAAAAAAAAACAAATAATGCAGATCAATCAATTAAGGAAGACTTCTTTCTTCCTTAATTTCTACTTAGGCCATAACAGAATAGTAGGAAGAGAGAACTTCTTTATTTCAAGGACAGGTATCTCCCTATCTAGGCATGATGTTTGAAGCAATGCTAAAATCCGTGATATGGCACAAATCAGCTCCAAGGACATAAAGGTTTGAGCTGAAGAGGCTAGGAGAGCATTTCCTAAAAAAAATTGGTTCCAGGTCATAGCATTTCTCATCTCACATTTCTGTGTATGTAAGAGCAGGGACAGAGTTCTCTAATTTAAGATCTAGTAGAAGGGACTTTGAGTAGATCACTTTGGAGAATCTGAAATTCAAACCTAGTCAATAAATATATGGTGGAGGGAGGTTGGAGGGGGTAGGAGAGTAATAAAAGGGGTGAATTTTATGAGAGTATATGATAATGCATGGATGGAAATATCACAATGAAACCCTTTGCGCAATTCCTATATGTGAATAAACATACACACTGAGCAATTAAAAGAAGTTGAGAAAGCAGACTAGTTTGTAAATGCAGACTCAAGAAACCTTATGTGAAAGGGTTCTGATGATAACCCATTGTACATAACAAGAAGAAAGAACGGTAAATGGAAAGCTTATCCATTTGGCTTGGAAAATATATATGGTCTCCCAAGGGCTAAATAGTTACTGTGGATTCTTGAACTGGATCCATCTACAAAGGAACTTGCCCAAGATGGAGATCTGCCAGTGTGAGGGGATCCCAGCAATAGAAAATGGCACAATAAATCACTCAGGTTAACAGGTGAGGGCAGGTGGCATGAGTTAACTATTCTATTGCCTTTGTCAAAACTACAATGCTGCATCTTCTTGGGGGACTAAAAACACAGAATGCTACCAAGTAAAGGAATCAACACAAAGACCCACAAATCCTAGAAAGCATGACAACCAGATCATGACACCACAGCCAAACTTTCTCATTTTCCATAAAACTAGGCCACACTCCACCCCTACTTCCTTTCAAAAAGCTAGGAATCAATGTAGTCAGGAAGCTGGAATAAGGCTTAAAGATCATAGGAGGAAAGAGAGAAATACTCACGTCTCCCTTATTCTCCACAAGTTTCTACTGTGAATCAGGACCTACTTCAAGGACTTCAAATTCCTCACAAGGAAACATGTTTCTTTCACTAAAATGGGACTTTCTGTTTCACTAATTAAAACTAACTAAGCTGCCAGATGCTTGTGGCTATTGCCTATGATCCTAGCTACTCAGAAGAGGAGATCCAGAGGATCATTATTTCAAGCAGGCTTGGGAAGAAAAGTCCACCAGATTCCATCTCCAAAATAGCAAACAAAAAGCTGGGCTATAGGCGTGGCTCAAATGGTAGAGTGCCAACTGAGCAAAAAAGTCAAGCAAGTATATGTTCCTGAGTTCATTACCAGCAAACCAAACCAAACAAAAACATAACAAAAATACCAATGAAAAGCAGACTGATAGCCAGACATGGTAGCAATGCCTATAATCTCAGCACATAGAAGCAGAAAGATTAGAACTTCAAAATTAATTTTCTCTATAGAATAAGACCCGTTCTCAACAAAGAGATGTCATTCATTTTCACTATTTGAAAAATGTCCATTTTCTTCTAATTTCCAACCTTTCTGATATATCTCATTATTCTTTCTGAGATAATTTTTCCCTCTCATTGATAACAGATAATTCAGGGAAAAATCTGTTTGAAGAGATAAAGTTGTTACAAAGACATTGGAGAACTATAAGGTCAAAATCTGGAAAGAGAAAGAAATGTAGTGAGCAGAGCTTAGTATTTGTTGCTGTGTTCTCCTGGAGACAGCTGTTGATTTCAAAAGAGGCAGCTAAGAGTCGGAGAAAGCTCTACATTGACTCATGTTTCTTGGAGAACGAAAAAAAAAGGATCCTGGCCTCCTAAGGATGGGAAATACTTCTAACTATTCTGAAGGCTTAGTTTTGGAGCCTGAAGAGCTGTACCTTAGGAGAAAGGCTGAACCAGAAATGGGCCAGCCTGGAATCACCACCATGTTTGATTGAAAGAAGGTGACCCAGGATTCTAAATGCTTGAGCCTGGCTTATTAAACACTAATATAAGTTTTTCTGGAAGAAGGAAACCTCATTGAGGACCTACAAACATCTTTATTATATGTGATGTCCATGTATAAGAAAAATTAACTAGTCACACAGAGGAGACCACAGCAAAACATGAGGTGAGGAGAAAAATAGAATGAGAGGAAAGAAAGAGAGAGAAATAGAGAATCAAAACAAGAAACAAACCTGCTTATAATGAATATAGCTTAAAATGTTCAAGATACTTTTTAAAAATCAGATGAGAATCATAACAGATGGATAAACTGGGTGCTGGTGGCTCACCTTATAATCCTAGCTACTCAGGAGGCTGAGATATGAGGATCCAGGTCAAAACCAAGTCTGGAACAAACAAACAAGAACTGGATGGGTAATTGTATCAGCTGATCAGACTCAGATAAAAAGAGAATCAGTAAGTGGAAGACAAATCGAAGGAAAATATCTGCACTGTATGCTACTGCATCACACACACACACACACACACACACACACACACACACACACTTGGAATAACTCACAGATGTAAGTAATGCTAAAATTCTCAGGTGAGTAAAATATAAGGAAACCATATCACAATTAAAAAAAAAATAGGCAGAGAGAAAAATATTTTGCAAGAGATCAGAAGACAAGGATTGCAGGTAGCATTTGATTTCTCCCAGAACAGTGGAAGCCAGGAGTGGTAGACTGATATCTTTGAAGGTCTCAAGGGAAATAAACCAATTGCTGGTTTAGGCAGCACTCATTCCCATGTCCTAAGGGTTGCTTGTGGCCAGCTATGCTCCTTCTAGATCTGGCAGCTAACCTGAGCCGCTTCTTCTCATGGTAATGGTAGAGATCCAAAAAAGCAAGTGATGACAGTTCCTTATCATTAAGGCATAATATCACACACTCCTGGACAGTCTAAGCATAAGGTGCTTTAGAGATCTGTGTTCTCTTTTAAAAAGTCATGTGTATGTAAGGTGTGGTGGTACATACCTGTAATACCTGATCCTTCTGAAGCAGGAGAATCTCAAGTTTCTAACCAGCCTGGGTTACATAGCAAAACTCTGTCTTTAAAAAATAAACAGCAAACAAGCAAAATAATGTATTTCTCTTGTAGTAATAGACGTATGTTTATTTTCTAAATACATTTTGATTTAACTTGGTCACTGTAAGGTTAACAGTCAAGATTTAGGAAGGAGTGACATATTTATGGCATGACTTTAGATTTTTTTCCTAGCACGTGACAAGAAAGAGGGCGCTGTTTCATAACCTCTAGTTGTAGATGTGAGCTTAGGGCTTGGGAAGACAGGGTTCAACCTTGTTTTTGGTACTAGTTTATATAGAGTTGGAGACGTTATTGAATCATCCAGACCTGTTTCCTTGACTATAGGGGACCGTTGGATTGAATCAGTTCTAAGTTTCTTTCCAATTCTAAGCCTCCAAGAGCTTTTACAGGTTCTTAGCTAATCTAGGGTCAAACTTAGCCTATGAATAGGTCCATTCCCATCACTCAGGCATGTCTGGGGCTCATTTAATGATGCATCTCAGAGGAGCCAATTTCTCCTTAGTCATATAGACCAGCAGAGTCTGCTTTGCATATAGCTAGCACAGTTTCTCATTATAACAGAGCCCAGCAGCCACAACCAGTGATGTAGGATAGAGAGGTTGGCCTCTTATATGATCAAGTAGAAGACAATACTGATAGAGGTTGTTTTTTTTTTTCATTTATGCATTGGAACAAAAACTATGTAAGTGAACATGAATGGACTTGGGCCTGTTAACAGATGCACAGGTTTATTTTTCGTTTTGCTTTTTTTTTTTAAGCCATCAGCTTTGAAATTGAGCATGGCAATAAGACACCAGCATTAATAAAACAAAGTGGTATTTGGACACTTAAACTAAACAAAAGAAATCGGACCTGAGAGTGCATTACTTATTTATAGTCTCTTCTTGTCAAGCTACCTACCCTTTTATGAAGCCCAGGATACTCTTTTTATTGGTCATTAAGGCAGATGGGGAGGTCTCTGTGATGGTTTGTGGTTTAGGTCAATGGTGGGTGGGTTGCAGGAGGTCATGAGGCCCAATGCTTCCTTACAAGGAAGTACGCTCTCTTTCCTTTTGTGGAAGGCATTTTGCACTCCAGCTAATGTTGAGTGGGAGCTTTATTCAGGGATTTCATAAGGTGAAGTAGCCAGGGGGCCGGGACAAAATTAAATCAGAGAGAAACAAGGCTGAAATCCTTAATCAACTGTGCGAGAGAGAGAGAGAGAGAGAGAGAGAGAGAGAGAGAGAGAGAGAGAGAGAGAGAGAGAGAGAGAGAGAGAGAGAGAGAGAAACTCCTGAGGAAAAGGAGACAGGCAACTCGATTTCTGGGGTCTCATTAAAAGTGATCTGGGGAAAGTGTAATTGATCCCAGAGTTTTGGACAGAGCTCTTCTGCCAAGGAACGTAAAGTGCGGAATGACCTAAAGGGCCTCATTCTTCTCCGGTTTCTCCTGTTGTCCCCAAAACAACCACAGTAGCTCTCCAGTTACCTTGTTTCACGTCATGGCAATGAAGATTGCCTTGACTATGGTGTGATGCCACACATCCTAAGTATTTCAAAATCCCCGGTGAGTTTTTAATAGTATTGTGTGTGTGTGTGTGTGTGTGTGTGTGTGTGTGTGTGTGTCTGTGTGTCTGTGTGTTTGTGTGTGTGCAGTCTGAAACATAAGTCTTGTTACTATTTATCTGCATCTCCAAGTTTAAACACAAATGTACTGTTGTTACAGATGGCCACGTTCCTATGGAAAGCACCCACTCAGTATGCATACCTTGTGTCTTGGTACGAAAGTGGTTTTGCCTCGGAGCATTTTCTCCTTGTCTTGTAACTCAGTAGATAGGGTTTGGTTTTGAGAAGAGATGGAGAAGGCCCCCAGCTTCTGCTGTCTTCCTGGCACTGTTACACTACGGAGCTAGAATTTCTTCTCTGATCTTGAAAGGTGTGATAAGTAGCCTTGTCATGGTTTTGACAGCAGAGACTTGGGGCCGCATGTTAAGGACAGACGAGAGATCACTGACACCTGAGAGTCCAGGTCCTGGCCATTAAAGACAAGGTCTATATCATGGTCAAGGTGGCTACTGGTTTCATAAGCAGAAGGGCTAAGAGGACCAGAAAGATTGGCAACCCAAGATCGTTGCTGGTTGATAAAGTCTGTGATAGATTCCTGTTGGGGAAGGGGAGAACTTCTTAAATTCAGCAGCACCTCCATACATGGCTACCATATCCAAGTGCTCCATTTCACTTTCACAAACATCTCTCCTTTTCCTGGCTCCATATAGGTATCAAGTCTACCAGTTCCATTCCTTCCTGGTCTTTCCTTCTTGCCTGTCCTCATCACCGCAAGCCATCTCTTGTTCTCACCCATTGGACTAGCTATCCAATTCCTTCCCTGGGGTGGACACAACCTTCCCCTTTTCCATGTCATCTCTGAGATGGAGCAACCTCAGGGAGTAGGGGACCCAGTCCAAGAGCCAAACCTAAACTTAGGCCTGGATCAGGTGGCTCCATGACCATCTCTAATTTCTAGCCTCTTTTGCTTTTCTCACCCTTGTCCAGAAGTTGTGCCCATATCCCCAGCCAGAAACTTCAGAACACGCATATATATATATATATATATATATATATATATATATATATATATATATATATACATTCGTGTGCATACACATACATACACATATGTACATATATCATGTACATATTTGAAAACAGAGCCTGATGTTTGCTACACTTGCAGGCTTTTTTGCTTTATTTTGTTTTTTTTTGTCAGTTGTGGGGCTTGAACTCAGGGCCTGGGCACTGTCCCTCTGCTCTACAGCTCAAGGCTAGTGCTCTACCACTTGAGCCACAGGGCCACTTCCAGCATTTTTTCTGCTTATATGGTGCTGAGGAATCGAACCCAGGGCCTCATGCATGCAAGGCAAGTGCTCTACCACTGAGCCACCTTCCCAGCCCCACCTTTGTGCCTTTTGCTTCCCACCTCTTGTTCTCTTAACTTGCCATGGCATGGCATTCATGGCATCATGATCATGGTAAGTCCATCTCCCTGTCTTTCCTATCTGTAAGGTAGAAGGGAAAATGGCCATCTTGACCTTATTGACTAGAGCTCTGCTCATATCCAATCAGCTGCCCTAGGAGCCCTCAGACTTCTAAGCTTCTCAGAGCTCTTGCTCAGGTTCTTTGACACATGCGGAATGAAGTTCTTTTGTCCCAAAGCAGAAAGCACTGAAATCATTTCCATGAAGTGATGGAAGCTTAATCATCAGGGCTTCTCACAGAATTGGTAGGCTCTAGCAATGTATCCATGTGGTCATCACAAAATTAACAGTAGCAAGAGAGTCTGTCATTGACAAAGCAATTGTTATTCTTAGTGTTGAATGATAATGAGTGCTCATGGGCATTTGAGGAGCCAGCTTGGGTAAGGTTAAGTTGGGAAAGATTGTAGCTGAGATTCAGTACAATATGTTTGTGTGGTAGTTAGTCACTCCCAAATACTGTTAGCCTATTTGCTTCCATTCTGGGGTAGAAAAGACTTCTTGGAATCTTACTGCTGGCTCTCTTGACTTCCTGTCCAGGGTCAGGGGTCAATGAGAGAATGTAGGTCTCCCCACCACTCTTGGGTGGTAGAAGACAAGCAAGGTTTACAATTCATTGAGGGGAAAAATGTGAACACTTCCTCCATAAAAAATGTAAAAATATAAGCCAAGTGTTTGATTTTCATGGCTTTCTAGCCAAAACAGAAGTTTTCTCCAGAATATAGTCTATGCATTTTCTCTATTCCTTCCCCTATTTTATGGCAGCCCCATGAAATAGAACTCATCAGAATTCCTGTGTTTGTAAGTCATAAGCCTAGAGCAGTGCTATAAATGGCAAGTATATCTGCCTGTGAAGTCACATGCTTAGATATGCCAGCATCAATAATAAAAAGCAGATTTCAATGATCCCTGCTAAAAGAAACTGAATGATCTTTCTGTCTACTTGGTTTAAAAAAAGGTTACAAAATTGGTGTTCTATAAAGAGGCAGTCAAAGTATACAGTCAAAACTTGTAAGAAGAAATATTAGAGAGGTCTGTTATGCAATTATATATAAAATTAATGTAATATTTTTAGATTTTTGTCAGCGTCTTGAGTTTTGAATTTGTAGTGCTTTTGTATTTGTTAAGTTTTAATTATGTTTGAAAGACAGAGTCAAAAAAGTTTTAAAGCTGCCTACTCCCCCATCCAATAAAACCAGGATCTTTTCCTGGCAAAAACAAGATATAACTTACTATTATCTCAAGAAGATATACTAACACATACTCAAATGAAACATCCTATTAATAAGAGCTTTTATGCATCTGACATTATTCTCTTATTTATTCCTTAAAACAAACTGATAGGCTATCTGGTTCTTGTTTTAGTGAGTTATAAAAAGAAAAGAAAGAAGGCATTGATTTAAACCACACACTCCTGCATCTCTTTCTCCTGCCTGTGCTATACCCAGCATGCTTTGCTTCTTTTCTCTTCCATGGTGCAATTTCAACTTTACACGGAACTATATTTTTTTCATGTGTGACCTGCCTGCTGCTTTAGATTTCTGCTCCTGGATGCCAGCTAGTATAAGTTCCTTGAAGATAAAGAATAGAGCTCACATTTCTTCCATATCACCCTCACCACATGGCAGAGAGCACAACTTGGGGTGGAATCTCTTTCCTTTTTAACCACCCAAATTGATAAAAAGTCATGTCTTTCTGGACAATGCCTCTAAGTAAGACACAGGGGTAAATGAAAGTAAAATTTATTATTTGTTTATTTATTTTTGCCATCATTTTGAACTGACAGGGAAAGCCACTGACTTCAGTTAAAAAATGCAAAAGGAATAAATATGCAGTCAGAAGCTACAGGTAGCCTTTGGCTTTCTGTTCTGAGCCATCACTGTTGGCGAACACATGTGTGAAATGCTAGTTACCATAGCAACCAGCCCAGCAAGATTTTTTTTCTCTCTCTCTCTTTGGTTTATGAATCCAAATCAATAAATGTTTATAAATAACTCTCCAATTGGCCTAAAGAAGTAAAAGCATAAGCCAGAACAATCCTTCTGTCCTGTGAATGTGAGTCATGGATCTGTTGGCCATATTCTGGGGACAGAAAAAGGCTATCCCTGGGATAAACAATTGGCCTCATCATTTTCTTTGCAAGAGCACTTAAGAAAAAAAGCCCACTGAGTGAAAAATCTATTTCACATGCTTACTGACAACAGAGAGTATGAAGTCTGCATTTCCAAGGAGAATAAAGACAAAACTGGAAATCTCGCACTATAGATGCACTGTAGATGCACTGTCTCCATGAGAACATAGAGTTAACCAGACCTAAATGACAAGAATGAAGTCCAAAAGGTAGAGACCTTAAGTTGCACTTATGGCTTCATTATGTTCCCTGTGAAATGCAAGTGGGAATTCATACAAATGTGGAATTTGGTCGCAAGAGTCCCAACAAAAAAAATCAAATCAGGCCACCACCAACCAGGAAAAGGATTCTTTCTATAGCATTGCAAACAGATGGCCAAACAGCCTCTCTCAGGATATTTTTAGTGAAAGGGAAAGTCATTTCCCTCCAATCTCTGTGTAGTAACTGTTAAATTTGTTTCCTGAGCCAAAATCTCCTCCCACTTTCATCCCATCACTTCTATCCATTGGTCTTAGTTAGTTCTTTGGCAGAACAAAGACCTAGCCCATGAGGTTCCTCTTCTTGGCGACAGCCTTCCAAACCTTGAAAAGCAGCCATCAAGTCCTTTCGATTTCTCTTAGTGTTAATGTGGTTCTGACCTCCCCCACCCCTTCTTTTTGTTGTTGTTGTTCTCAAAATTTTCTTGACTTGTCAGAATTCTTCTCAAACTGTGGATTCACAGAGTGATCTGTCCAAATTTCCAGATGCAGGATACAATTTCAGAGCACAGAGAAACTACTTTCTGTGCTTTCTCTGTTGATGTGGCTAAATTTTTGTTCAAATTCTCTTTCTTCTTTCGCTCTTTCTCTCCTCCCCTCCCTTCTTCCTTCCCTCCCTCTAGTTTCCTTCCTTCCTTTTCTCCCTCCCTCCCTCCCTCCCTCCCTCCCTCCCTTCCTAACTTCCTTCCTTCCTTCTTTCCTTCCTTCCTTCCTTCCTTCCTTCCTTCCTTCCTTCCTTCCTTCCTTCCTTCCTTCCTTCCTTCCTTCCTTCCTTCCTTCCTTCCCTTCTTCCTTCCTCAAAAGAACAGAATTCAGGACAGTATGAAAAAACTACATTCCTGGATCTGGAGGGAAGGCTGTGGAGTAAAAAGGAAAAAAAAAATATTTGAAGGAAGTGGTAGAAGAGTCTGCAGACTTTGTCCCATTTTGTCCATCTTTGTTGTTGATGATCTCTGTGTCCAGGGAAAGAATGACAAACTCAAATATGTGCCAACTAAAGAAATAAGAGGGTAGAAGAAATACTCTGGTGCCAGCAGGAAAGTCAGTATACCTAAGATGAGAGGGAGTGGGGGATGTGGGAACCCAGGGGCCTACAAAAGGGATAGCCTCTGCTCAGCTCCAGCCAAATATTGCAAAAGGAGAGCACAGGGCCTGTGTTATTCTATTATGCCATTCTTTTTTAGAAATATGCCTCTAGTCCTTCTTGCTCTGGTTATTTTTGGGGTAGGGCCTCAGTTTTTTCCCAGGCTGGCCTAGATCTTGATCCTCCTATAAGCTTCCTGCCATAGCTAGCACATGTCACCATTCTTACCTATTTTTTTGAGATGGAAGTTTCACAAACTTTCCACTGAGGTTGGCCTCAGAATGTGGTTCTTCTGATCTCAGCCTTCCAAGTAGCAAGGATAACAGTTGTAAACCAATGACGCCTGAATTGGAGTCTCATTTTTTTATATTATTAGCAATGCTGCAATAGATATCCTTGTCAAACATATAGATATAGAGATAGATAGATAGATAGATAGATAGATAGATAGATAGATAGATAGATAGATAGATAGATAGACGGTAGGGTAATGAAATACAGTGGTATTGTTGACAAATATGTGTACTTTTTATTTGGAAAGATGTTGACAAACAGTACTTGGACAGATCATATCAATTGTCATGGCCACCAGAACTGTAGGCTGCGTGAAGATCAGTAGTCAAGAAGCAGCAACACTATCAGCTGGTTACAAATTCAAATCCAGACTGGAGAGTTTCTTTCTTTTTTTTTTTTTTTGGGTCCGATAGTGGGGCCTGAACTCTGGGCCTGGGCGCTGTCCCTCAGCTCTTCAGCTCAAGGCTAGCGCTCTACCACTTGAGCCAGCGCCACCTCCGGCTTTTTTCTTTCTGCTTATGTGGTGCTGAGGAATCGAACCCATGACCTTATGCATGCAAGGCAAGCACTCTACCACTGAGCCACCTTCCCAGCCCTGGAGAGTATCTTAAGTAGTAGTTTTCCCACTAAGCAAGCACATGGCCCTGGCTTCGAATCCTAGTACCACAAAAAAGTAGAAAAAAAAATCTTCTGGTCTTATGCTGTATGTCCTGAGTTAGAATTTATATGGACTAACCTACAGTTTCATGCTCACAAAATGAACACCCATCTTGGGTAACTGCCAGGGTTCTACTTCGTATTTCCTTTCATTTGAGAGAAATTGAGTACACTCTTAAGTATTTAAGCACCATGGGTAGCATTTCTCATTTACACAGTTTCAGTTCTCTGCGGTCAACCACAGTCAGTCATGACCTGAAAACATTATTCCTGTGGATTCATTTAAGAGAGTATATAGTTAACATTGTGTCATTTTATAATTGGTTGTTGTGAATCTCTTACTGTGCCCAAAAGACAAGTTATAAAGTAAACTCTATTATGGGGTGCATGTATAGGAAATAGCATAATATCTGTAGAGTTTAGTACTATTCTCATTTTCAAGCATTTACTGAAGGTTCTGCTGTATGTCCCTGTGAATAAGGATATCAGGGTTTTCTCGATGTCTGTGACATGAGTTGCAAATCTTTGCTTCTCAGTCTTGAATATATATATATATATATATATATATATATATATATATATGATTTGTGGAGTTTTTACATAGTTAAAAGTGTATTTTTTATAGTTTCTATTCTAAATCATAGAAAGATCTTAGTTCGAATTTTATTAAAATGGCTTTTGTGTTCCTTATGCTCTTATTATTTATGTTGGAATGCACATTCTCTCTGGAACTTGTTTTGGTTCAAGACTGTGATGTAGATTTATTTTGATGTTTTCCAGGTAGCAACTTCCTCATGCTGATCCTATTTATTGAATAATTCATCTTTTCTCCATTTGTAGAACTTTAATACACTAATCTTCCCTATGTGAGGTCCCTATCAATTACCTATTATATCAGGCTGATTTTGATGAGCCAAGATGCTCAACTGAGTTGCTGAATGTGTTTTCCTAGGTCTATGCTTCTACCTTGTAGAAAAATCACTAAAACTTACTTCCCAGTCCTTAGACTTCCTGTAGTGACAATTAACCTACTAAGGGAGTATTTCAGTCTGGAGCGTTTCACTATGTTTTTCAATGATACATCAAAGAAATTCCTGAAAGGACTAAAACAATTCTAGAATAGACTGGGTTTCAAGAATTGGTTATTTTATACATAGAAGTAGCAGTTTGTGTAACTTCCCAATCCTAGTTCTGAATTAGGAAATTAAACTTTAGTTTCCCTTCCACCTGTACTCCTCTTCCTCCCCCTCCTCCTCTTTTTCCTCTTTTTTCCTCCTTCTTTCCTCTCTTCTTCCTTCTCATCTTTTTTGCTCACCTCTCCCTCTGCCTCTTCCTCTTTCCTTTCTTCCTCTTCCTTCTTGCCTTCTTCTTCTCCCTCCTCTTTTCCCTACTCTTCCTTCACTCTCTCCCAGTTTTGAGTTTTCAGAGATATTAATTGGTTCTCTAGGACTTTTGAAATCCGCATATCATCACTTCTATTGTTGTATTATGTCTAGGTCACTCATTTCTTTTTTTCAAAACATAAAATAAGCTGGGTGTTGGTGGCTCACACCTGTAATCCTACCTACTCAGGAGACTGAGATCTAAGGATCACAGTTCAAAGCCAGCCCAGGCAGGAAAGTCCATGAGACTCTTATCTCCAATAAACCACTAGGAAATTGGAAGTGGCGCTGTGGCTCAAATGGTAGAGCATTAGCCTTGAGCTGAAGAGCTGAGTGATAGCCCCCAGGCCCAGAGTTCAAGAGTTCAAGCCCCATGACCAACAATAACAACACATATTTAAAAAATAAAATATTTGAGAAAAGGTCCTTTAAGTAGTTCTTTTCACATGTCTTAATCTTTCTTGTAAAGAAAGTTGTGGGCAAAGTCTGACAAAAAAATTAACCATGAAACGTGAAAGTGAAATATATTCCTTAAGGGTAGGATGGTGGGTTCCTACCAGATGTTTCTGTACTATTCTTTTTCATGGCTTCTCTGATGTGATTAAATGAGGGTGTATCACTGGAACAAGTTGACTTCCTTGTGGAGCTCAAGATGTTCCTTCAAGTACACTTGTATGAATGTTGGTGGATGACTTTGTATAAAGAGTAAGCAATTTTCCACTGAGGAATGAGATACAGGGAATCAGCTGAGAATTAAGTGCAGCAAACCATTGTAATAAGCATCTTTATTTAGAAGGAACAAGTCCATTTAACAATAGTAAGAAGGATTTGCTAAATTTTCCTCTTCCCTAGTCTTTGTAGCTTTCTCTTACCCATCATGGACAATATTAACTGTGTTCTTCCTTTAGTTAAATTCACTTGGATTGGGCAAGCCCACAATTTGTGGACACTTGCTTTGTACTGCAGCATGCACATTTTAGTCAAATGTATAGGATGTTTATTGAGATAATTTTCTCTTTTTGGAGGCCTTGCAAGGTAATACTGATTGTGGGCCTCGGCTATGGGCCTTGACTCTATGTGGGCCGTGTGGATCCCATTCCATCTTTTCTTCCACAGTCTAGAAAAGCATGGCCTAAGACTGGGGCCTATGAGGATCTGATATACTCAGAGAAAGGTACCCAAGGAACAGGACTGCAAGGGGCTCTGGGTACAGCAAGATGAAGAAAGACAGATAACCCAAGATGGATAACTCCAAACAGAATCATGGAGCTGGTGAGTCCTGTGGTGTACTGGAGGTATAGTCCATTGCAGTCCCTGCAAAGAACCTTACAGAATGTACTTGAGTGTGATCCATAATAGAAGCATTTACGCCTTGGATCCCCTTTCCTTCTTCAAGGATTGTCCTAAAGGTGTAGATTCCCTTCTGTCACCATCCCAGGTTCATAAATGTGGCCCAGTGGCTGGGTAGTCTCTACAGACATCTTAGCAAGCTGTTGTGGGAAACACAGGGTAATATACAAGAGAAAAGATACCAGGCTGAGGCCAATATGCCAGGATACACTGGAGAGCACCCATCTGCTTCAGCAGTGAGCAGTGAGAGGAGTCCTGAAAGGACTTTGACGGGCTTCAAAGATGCACCGCTCATCTACATACCAGGGCGCCTATTCTCAAGTGTAACTGGGATAGTAACTACACTTTATCACCATTCCTGGCTTTGAACTCAGGGATTGGTGTGGCTGTGATATTTTAAGATGGCCCCAACAAAATGGTGAATGACAGACTTTCACACTTCTTAGGACCTGGGTCTGCCAAAACTGGGCAGGCCACCCAGAACTGGCCACCAGGCCACAGCTCAGAAGCCCAAGGATCCTTGCAGAATGGACAATCCAAGCCATCTACCTTGTCCACTCAGGTAGTGTCCTTGGACTGTTGGAATGCCATCTACCATTTATACCTGTGAGGCCTTCATGCTAATAAAGGAAACATCGTGTTTCTGGAGAATACCTTCTGAAGTGTTATAGTTACCAGCTCTTGGCAGAAACATGGCTAATAATATACTGAGTCCCTGCAAAACTCATCCAAATGCTCATTTGTCCAAGAGCTATATGCAAAGAAGGTTTTAGGCATGAGGCATTATGCTAGTCCAGCCTTGGGCAGATGGTTAACACCATTTCACAAGTACTTTCCCAAGTGGCTTCAAGTCATTGTCTCATATACATCTATACCTATTATCTATATCTTACGTAATATACATATATTATAAATAATATACATATATAATGCACACATATACATATATGTGCAATGTTATATATTACATGTAATATAAATAAATGTGTATATATACACATATATGTGTATATGTATATGTGTATATTTACATATGTACACATGTTCGTGTGTACACATATATACATGTATGTGTATAGATATTTCATATGTGTGTGCATACCTATGTAAACATGTATCTGCAAAAGAACTATAATGGTAATCTGAGTGTGGTGATGCAAATTTACGATCCCAGCAGTAGGAAGGAGAGGTTGGAAAATCCTGAATATGCAACTAGCCTGGGCTACATAGTTGAACACTTATCTCAAAAAAATTATGGTGCAATTAATGACAGCAACAAAAAATCTTCTTGGGTTCCCTTTAAGGCACAAATTCAAGGTATATCTAAAGAGGGAACATGAGGCTGCATGGTCCTTCAAAGAGAGCTATTTTCTACTTCCTGGGGAGGACTGATAGATCCAGCCTGACTCTGATAGTTAAGGAACTAGCAGATGCCAGGAGCTGCTCACCAACTTTTCTCCACAGACTCTCTCCTTCTCTGTGTCCTGTGTTAACTGATAGATTCAGCCCCTGGGTCTTTGCAAGTTGGTTAACAAACAGTAGAATCACAGGTGACATGGTAAGTACTTGCCTAATAAGGACACAAACAAACAAACAAAAAACCAGGATGAAATGCACAGGATTTTCAGGCCCATTTTCACAGATGAGAAGCTGAAGCATGAGAGGTTACATAACTTAGTCCAGGTCCTGCAATAGAATCTGGCAAGGCTAGGAGAGAAAGTATGTTCATCGCCACTGGATTGCTGCCTGTGCCTCCCCTGCCTTCCTTTGTTTGCCATTGCAGATTGACTTTCCATTTTATTCCCTTCCAGACCTCCCATGATGTTTACTGCTGAACTGTTTCATTCTAGTTCTTCTTGAAGTGTTCTTTAATTGATTTTGCCTGCTTGCTTTGCTTCTTCAACTACATGATAAGAAACCTAAGGGTAATGTTGTGGTTGGAAACTTTCAGAGTCACTGAAATTCTCAACCAGGATCTGAAGAGGGAGAACTCTCAAGATTCCCACCCCCCATCCCCCACCCCATTTTGTCATTCAGGACTCATTGACTCCCTTTTAAGATCTTAGCCAGCTTAGCTATCTTGCTCCAGGGAAGAGCAGACCATAAGCACAAATCAGAGCCAAAGGGCCTCAGAGGCAAGAACAATGCTGACAGGGAGCCATGGAAGCAATGGGGAAGACAGAGAACAAAGCTGCTAAGGAGAGGCAGAAACAGCGCCATCTTGCCACTTCATGAATGTTGATTTTGAACCATTGAATGGAAAAGGACTGCCTAAAAGATGTGTTGTGGAATAAGGCAGTCACTCAGCTTCAAGATGTAGGCTTTTTATGGACATAGAACAGTTCATTTTTGGACAATGTTGAGCAAATATGAGGCGTCACTGTGGTCTTCCTGGTCCCTTGATTTTTGATTTAGTGCTAAACCCCTTTATAGATTCTTTCTTTTGTCATAAAAATATTTTAGATGAGGCTGGGAGTGCAGTTCAGAGGTAGAGCACTTGCATTCTATGTGCAAGGCCTTGGGTTCGATCCCTGGCACTGCAAAAGTAAATCTTTACTCAAATGCTATTTTATAAATAGGTTGGTATAAAGATTACAGAATCTAGACTGGATTCATTTCTCTTTTTTTCCCCCAAGTTCTGGAGATTGAACTCAAAGCCTTATGCTTGCTAGGCAAGTGTTCTACTGCTTGAGCCACAACTTCAGTCCTTTCTGCTTTCATTAATTTTTCAAATAGGATATCATACTTTTATCCAGGCTAGCTTTGGATGGGGATTGTCCTACCTCTATCTCCCCAGTCGCTGAAGTTACAGGGTGTGAACCATTACACCTGGCTGAGATTAGGGTCTTGCTAACTCTTTTTTTTTTTTTTTTTTTTTGCCTAGACGGGCACCAAACTATGATCTTCCTATCTCTGAATTCTGAGTTGATAGAATTATTACAGGCAAGAGACATTGAGACCATCCTGGATTCATTCTTACATATTGACATTTATGACTATTTTTGTTCACATTAAAATATTTTAAAATGGGGTAAAAGTATAACAATGTTATTCATTTCTCTTTTTGATTTTGAAAAGTTAAGATTAAAACACGTTCTTGGGCTCTACTAATGGGTGAGTCTGACCTGCTCAGTCCAGAGGAGCTAGTCCATGGTTGGAGTGGCCAGGTCATTTCCATGGGCTTAGAAACATCATTAATTCTTCTTAAAAACAAGTATTGAAAGCAAACAGGATTACTAGTAAAATTGCTACAAGTAGAAAATAACTTTAATAAACAAAAAATGTCCTATATATTTTTCTTCCTTCTTTGGTTTCATCTTTCTTCCTTCCCTTCCTGTTTTAAAACTTGTACAGTCATGTGCGTTTATAAGAAATAAAAAGTTGACTTGTGGGGAAATTGTGTATATCGTCTATTCCATCTTCCTCAATCCATCTTGCATTTGAAGCCATTACTCAGTGCTTGGCTGCACAGCACATTGAAATCTATATCAAAATGCAATTAGTGATGTTTTCTAGCCTGCTGGTACAAGATTTTAATTGGATTGAATAATTTGTCATTTTTTGACACTAGTGACGATAAATCACTAAGGATTTAAATGCTCTTTGAAAGGCCATAAAATATTTTTAGTTGTGCTTAATATAAAATCCATGTTATATATTGGCACTATTATTTAACTGCTTAGCATCATTCTGTAAATTACTATTATTATTTATTTAAAAATTGATTGTTTTTCAATACTCCTAACTTCCAGTAGATAACTTAGTTGGTTTGACATTGACTTTGTTGATGTTGTTGCTTTTGTCAGTCATGGGGCTGGAACTTGGGGGTCTGCGTGCTATCCCTGAGCTCTTTCACTCTACCACTGTGAGCCATAGCACCACTTCTGGTTTTCTGGAGAGAAGAGTCTCATAGACTTTCCTGCCTGGGCTGACAATCTGACAATCCTCAGATCTCAGCCTCCTGAGTGGCATGACATTGATTTTATCACCAGATAGTAGCATAGGAAATGTAAGTACAAGGGTTCCCTTCTTCCCCACACCCCACAGCCCTTTGTAGGAAACATTGAAGTATCTGCAATGTTGCCGATACTTCACAGGTGGAAAATAGTTCCCCAACCTTGCCCAGCACTGTTGACACGTTGGATGTCCCTGTAAGCTAGATAAGTCGGTTTAGTGGGAGGGGTGGGGGGCTAGGTAAGAAGCTTTCTTGTGCATTGTGCCATATTACATTGGCAGCTCCACCCTTCCAACGAGGACAAGCAAAACAGCCACCAGAGATGATCAAATGTCCCAGGAGGGCAACACAGCTGCTGGTTGGGATCCATTGGCTCAGAGGAGCTGTCAAGTGAAGTAATGTGGGATTGTGGGAACAGGAAGATAGGAAGATGACCCAAGGTTTGCTTGGACTTCTGCATTCCTTTTTCCTGAAAACCCTCCAAGTCTTTACTTCGGGACTGACCTCCCTTCTCCTTGAGAAACAAACATTGAGCGATAGTTCCAGAGCCAACTTCTTGGGTTGGAATTCCAGCCAGTTTCCAAGGGTGTGGCTTCAAGCAGGCTTTGATACCCAAACTTTGATTTCATTGTCTGAAAATGGGGATGTAAGAGAAGTGACTTCACATCAGGAAAGCCATGCAAAACGCCTGGCACAATGCAAACAATCAGCAGGCAGCAGGCACACACACACACACACACACACACACACACACACACGCACAACACAGACATGCATGCACACATATGAACACACAAATACACACCTGCATATATGTACACACAGAACATGCACATGTGCACATACCAGGGAAGGTGATCTTTTTCTTCCAGCAAATATGGTGATGGTTGTCTTTCTTAGCAATTTAAAGAGATTCACCTTATGGTGACTGATTCAAGACAACAGTAATAAATAGCCAGGGAAATTACTTGCCTTTTTATAGAAAAAGAAGAGGTGGGGTTTAATAACTGAGCACAGGAAGGCAATTTTCCCACTGTGTTGAGAAGCAAGGATAACACATTAATATACACTAGGCATTAATGATGTTATTTGTAATCATTCCTACAGCCTCTTGAGATGGATTGTTAGTCCTGATTTTAGGATAAAGAAATAAAATTCAGAGAGGTAAGCCACTGGCTCAAGGTCATACTGAGAGAAAATTGTCTGGTCACATTTGATTGTATTCCAATCCTCTTTCATGGCTGTGCTATGTAACAAAGTGGGTGGACTGAGAGGCAGCCAGTGAAAGGCGAACTGAATTGACCCACAGAATGATGGTGGAGAAGGCATTTGGCCAGAGAAAATGCCAAGGGTGACAGACCAACAGGAGCTGTTCTTTCAGCCAAGAGAACTGAGCTTCCTTGATGGATAGTAACACTGATCTTCGCTTGTCCTACTTTATTTTATTTTACTTTTATGGAAATTGACACACAGAAGAGGCAGTTGTTGAACATCGGGCTGGAGTAGGTGTCTTGTGAGGATCTGTTTTATGCTGTCCACAGATTGCTGAGGGCTGGCTGCCCAGCATGAAGCCCTAATTTAGGCTGTAAATGTAGGCTCTGTAGAAATCCAGCCAAGGAGTGTCTTGGTAGCAGAAGGTGGCGGAGGTTTAAAGGAGAAGAGTCCAGGGAAGGCACAAGGGATTCTTGAATTTCTCTTTGGCTGAGGCATCCAATGATGGTGTAGAAGCAGGCATGTACTGTAATGTATGCTCTCAGCTGCTTTGCCTCATTTTCTTGCTGTCTTTGCTGGTCCATTTCAGTTCACCTGTCACTAAAAGGTGAGGCAAGCCACTAAAAGGTGAGCTCCCCTCATACTAAATAAATAAACAAATGAATATTGGAGGCTAGAAGAGTCCTAGCTCCTTACAAGCACACTTAATAATCTCTCTGACTCCCAACTTCTTTCATATGGAAAACCCAGCCCTCATAAAATAAGCAGCCATTGATAAACTCAGGGTAAATCTTGTCTAACTGGCAAGGAGCACAATGACTTCCAGGCGGAGGGTGTTTGGACCATATTCCTCCTTTCAAAGGCCCCGGGGCCAGCTGGAGGCTTTACAAGGCCCCCACTCAGGCCGGCCAGCAGGGAATTGAAGTAATCTAATTTTAATTATGTGACAAAAGCATGAAGAATCATTTAAAGGTCTGTCAGAGGGAAACATGGCTCCAGTCTGCCAGGAGTCCTTAGATGGAAATAAAGAAACCCATGGGCTAAAAACTGGGTTTTGGTGCTTAAAAAAAATAAGACTCACATAATAACCAGATTGTACACGATTGAAAGAGAGATAGGCTGCGAGGGATCTCACACATCTATCAGCTAAGGACAAAGGAACCTACCAAGGCAGCTGTCAACAGAAGAATGAGTCTGAACTTTCAGTTGAGCTAAGTAGTCTTTTGAAAATAAGACTATTTTCTAGTTTTCTGAAATGAAGAGAGAGGGAGAGCGTATCTGTGGATTTTTTTATAAAGTCCTTTTTATGCATTATCTAATTGAGGCTTCAAAATATGATCTTGCTGGGTGTTGAAGTAAGTTTCTTGGTTTTATGTTTAAAAAAGGATTTCTTCCTTTCTCCATTTCTCCCTCCCCTCCTTCTGTCTCTCTCTGTCTCTGTATGTCTGTGTGTCTGTGTGTGTGTCTCTGTGTGTGTGTGTCTGTCTGTCTGACTCTCTCTCTCTCTCTCTCATTCACTCTGTGCTGGTACAAGGGCTTAACTCAAGGCCAGAAAACTGCCCTTTAGCTTTTTTGTTCAAGGTTGATGCTCTACCATTTGAGCCACAGATGTACTTCTAGCTTTTTGATTTTCCTGCCTGGCTGACTTTAAACCTCTGTCCTCAGATCTTAGCCTCTTGAGTAGCTAGGATGACAGGCTTGTGCCACCAGCTCTTGGCCAAAAATAGATTTCTGATATCTCAATCTGGCTTAATTTGCTGCTGGTTATTACTTTTGTAAACATGAAAATATTCCTCTGTGTAAAGCTAAGTAGCACCATTTCTCTTTCTTTGCTTTCCTTCCTTTTTTTTCTCCTCCTCTCCTCCTTCATATCCTTTTTTCTTTTCTTTTCTTTTTGTGTTGCTGGGGATCAAACCCAATTTTTTCACATGTGATGCAAGATCCCTACCATTCATCTATATCCCCAACTTCTAAGTGGCACTGTTTTAAAGTTCTGGGATCCTCAAGCCAAAATGTCAGTATCTCCTTAAGTTGGTCAGTCTTTGAGAACTGGAAACATTTGCTGGACATCCCAATTCTATAGAATCTTAACTATCAATTGAATAAATAAGGCAGTGTTGAAATCATTACGTACAACAATATTAGTGGCTTTTCAAAGGCATTACTATATCTTTCTCCTATTCAAGACAGAGGCTTCCCAAGTTCCAGTCCAGGTAAATCTAGCAGGACTTACTAAAATGTTTGTCACAAAAAAGTACAGATTAGGCAATTAGTATGGATAATTTTGCAAATAGATATAAAACTATACTGGCTCATGATGTTTACATCACATTCGTCCATGCAGCTGCTGCCAAATGGGATGGAAAACTTTTTGAACTGCATCTTAAAAATAAAAGTCAAGCCAGGTGATGGCGGCTCATGCTGTAATCCTAGCTACTCAGAAGGCTGAGATCTGAAGAATTATGGTTCCAAGCCAGCTGGGGCAGAAAAGTCCCCATGAGATTCTTATCTCCAATTAACTACTCAAAACTGGAAACGGCATTGTGGCTCAATGGGAGAGCACTAGCCTTGAGCACAAAGAGGCTCAGGGACATTGCCCAGGCCTTGGGTTCAATCACTACAACCAATAAAAACAAGGTAAAAGCTGGAGGTGGAGTCTCAGTTGGTAGAGCGCTAGCCAATGAGCCAAAGTGTCAGGTACCAAGTTTGAGTGCTGGTCCCAGACCTTAAAAAAAGAAAAAAAGAAAGAAAAAGAAAAAAAAATTCCTTTCTTTTACATAGCTTCCCAACAGGGAGGATAACAGAATCTACGCCCCTTTTCACCTAGGGACTGGGTTATTCAGTGTAGAGCTAAGCTATGTTTCAATAACAAATGAATTTCAGATGCTCGTAACAAAAGTATACATCCCAACAGTTCTTATTCAAATGAGATTTTGGAGTTGGGTTTCTTCTGTCTTGTACAATACTATCTTATCTGATTATGTTATAGCCTGGTCACCATATAAAGGGACCTATAGGAACAGAGGAAACACACTGGCTTTGCCAAGTACTAGTAGTGGCAATACCATTTCTGCTTGCAGTTCATTGTCCCAATCTAGTCATATGGCCCCAAGCTAACCCCAATGAATTGTGGGAATGTTGACCATGCAACATAACCATCTCCCCAACACTTACTTAGCACCATTTCCTAAACTAACTGTCCTTTGATGATTTTCATGTTCAGGAGTTCTTATTCACAAGAGATTGAGTTCATACAGTATAGATGGTGGTCTAGTAAAGACAAACAACAAAAACACATAATTCCTTTCTCTTGTGATGCTAAAAATTAATGAGTCAAATATATACATGGTAATTCTTGGAAGTTTATTAATAAAAGCATTAATGTATGGAATGTTAGCTCAAGAGCCCTGCATTTAACTTATAAAGAAAGCAGAAAGTCCCTAGCTTCATGTTCACAAAACACTCACAGATGTTGGTTGGGCCAATTTCAGGATCTATGATGTACCCAAAGAGCAGATCAACACAACCATCTTCTTTTGATTTTTTTCAGGGAATATCAGGGGAGATTCCTTCCACAATCCACAGCCTTTTCCTTGTCTATTGAATTCTCTCACACATCAGAGCGGAATTCTTGACAAGCTATCAGGGTAATTTGCTGGTAGCTCTTACCACTTCCCAGTTCATGCATCAAGATGTTCTTTGGTTTGGGAAGGATGTAGGAAGGAGGTTAAAACCAAGTAGATGAACACAATTGACCTTTAGCAGTGAGGAAAGAGAGAGGGCTTTGAATGCACACTGTGTTAATAGTTTGTGCTCTGCTCCACTTGCTGGCCATATGATCTAGAGGAAGCACCTTGCACAGTCCTGGTTCTTAGTAACTCTCCCCAGCTTCTCACATTCATGGCAATTCACTAGATCACTCGAGTGAGAGGCCCAAATATAAAGGCTTAGCAACGAAGAAATGAAAAGGCGACAGCAGAGATAGAAATGATGTTGAAAAGGAAATGAAAATCAGAACTGTCCTTGGATTCAGACTTCTACAGTCCAGCCTATTTCCAAGCATCCTGCAGGGATGCTGATGCACAAGGGTTCCCAGACCAATCTTTGAGAAATACTCCTATCCTAAGGTTCAAATGTCATCAAGTCTCATCATGCTGCTGTGCATCTGTACCCCTTTGAAAACTGTTTTGTTCTAAGAATTTTCATGCACACATAAAAATAGTAGTATAATAAATGTGCTGGTTGTTTGTTGCTGCATAACAAATCACCCCCCCCCCAAATTTATTTGTTTAAGACAACAGCAATCACTTATTCTGTTCATGAATATGCAGTTGAAGCAGGCCTCCATAGAGACAGATGGTTTCTGCTCCATTTATCATCTAGCTGATGGGCTGGCTTTTCCAGGGCCAGAGAAGCAACTTCCAAGATGGCTCACTCCACAATAGGCAGGTTCATCCTGGCCGGTGACTGAAAGTCAGCTAGGATTCCTGGACAGACATCCTATTTATTTTCTATGCCATTTCTTTAGATGACTGCTTGGACTTGGCTTTCCAGAATGAGTGTGTCAAGAGGCAGGGAGTAGAACCTTCTAGTCGCCTAAGACCTGAGCCAAATAAACACTGCAGTACATCAATGCCTTCATATTCTGTTGACCAAATCAATGAAAAAAATCTGGGTGCTGGTGGCTTCTCAGGAGGTCTGAGGATTGTGGCTTAGAGACCGGTGGGCAGGAAAGTCTGTGAGACTCATCTCCAATCAACCACCAGGAAACCAGAAATGGAGCTGTGGCTGAAAGTGGTCAAGCACTAGCCTTGAGCAAAAAAAAGCTCAGGGACAGTGAGTTCAAACCCCATGACCTACCAAAAAAATCAAATAAAAAATCCAAATTAGATTTGAGTGTAGAGTACTGGGCCCATCTCTTACTAGAAATATCAGGTTTATGGCCGTCATTACTCTATTACAGTAGATCATGATGTACTCACTGCCCACTTTTCTGTGGTCTTCTCTTGAAAACTGGCTTTTTCCTGTTTCTAAGCCCAAGATCTATCTTGAACTCCAAATCTTAAGCATCTTCTTGGGTCAACCTAAGTCCTAGTCAATTCCTCTGGTGCTACATGTATTGTGTGAAGCTCTTATGTAATTGACAGCTCTTGGATTCCTTGTCTGCTCTTCATCATCCATTGGGCTTTTTTTCTGACTCATCAGACTTCAGTCTCTATCCATCCCTATACCTCTTCCTAGCTTCCTGAGCAGTATTTATTCTTCTGGTGCCATTTTCCACCCAACAAATGGATAGGAGCTACCTCCAAGTGGTCAGTCTTCTGTCACTATAATTAGATAGAAGATGCTGTTCATTTGAGAGAGAGAGATAGACAGAGAGAGACAGACAAACAGACAGACAGACAGACAGATAGACCAATGAGATGGAGACAGAGACAGAGAGAAAAAGAGAGAACTCTGACCTTTTTCCGTATCTTTTTTCCCTTCTTACAACCTCTCTTCATTTGAATCAGAGCATTTTAGCATTCTGGAGCACAAAGGGGACTAGCTAGAACACAGCCTTTAGTTTTACAATCCAGCACATCTATATTCCTTCCCCATATTTCTACTTTGCTTCCCTTTGAATTCGGGGAAGACATTTCACTTCATATTGGGAAGATCACTGTCCCATTCTCCCATATAAGTGCACATTTTTTTCTGAAAAAGAAGTAATAAGAGGAAGGAAAATTAACTTTATACCCCAGAAAATGGCTACTGGGGAGAACTGGGTGGTGTAAGATAGAAAGAAATAACTCCCTGTGTTCTTCCAATACTAAAAGAAAAAAAAAATAAACTCCAAAAATCTCCAAATTATTGGAACACATTCGTGTGTTTGTATGCCCTTTGTGTTTTCTGCCGAACAGTACTGACAGCTTAATAACTGCAAAACAGCATTGCTGTTTCCTACCACACTGTTAGAAAGAGTGTTTTTCAGAGACAAGGATAATGAATGTGTGGGACGGTATCTTCCAGTCACATCTAGTGATTGCAGCTATCCGAGCAAACTGCACAACACTTACTTTGGAGGTGCATGATGGGGAAAATGGGGTGAGTAGGAAGCCCGGCAAACAAGGGAGCCCTGGGGCTAATGGGCTCCTTTTATTTAACCTTGGTTTTCTAGCACTGTAAATCCTGAGCTGAGCTCAGTGAACGGCCAGGCAGGTTTTTTGTTGTTGTTGCTGATAAGGAAGATGATTAACTTTTAAAATGGATGAAATATTTCTACAGGTAAAAATATTTCAGTTTCTTGTTATAAAGGCTGGTCTGCTTAGGTGCTGTAGTATCTCTATTTTTTTTTTTCCACTTGGTTGTGGGGCTTAAATTGAGAGCCAAGGCACTGTCCCTGAGCTCTCTAGCTCAAGTCTAGCGCTCTGCCACTTTGAGCCACAACGCTGCTTCTGGTTTTCTGGTAGTTAATTGGCAATAAGAATCTCACAGACTTTCCTGCCCAAGCTGGCTTTGAACTGTGATCCTCAGATCTCAGCTTCCTAAGTAGCTAGGATTACAGGTGTGAGGCACCAAGGCTCAGAAAAATTATTTTATTAATTTATTTTTGTTTATGTGGTACTTCGGAATTGAACCCAAGACCTCATGTATGCTAGACTAGCATTCTATCAGTAAGCCACATACCCAGCTTTGTGGTATCTCTTTAAAAGTCCAAAGCTTTAAACGGCAGGTATAAATATTATAAATATTAGTGATTCCTTCTAGGCGATGATGGAAGCCTGTTCACAGTCCCTTAAGTTGGTCACAGCTCATTAAGGAAAACACTTGAATTGTGTGGTTTCTGTGTATGAGCCACTGCCAATAGACCCTGGAGGTGGAAAGTCACACAAACACCAATCTGTATTTCATTGATAAAAAAAAAATCCATAATTATTTTTGAATCCTTGGGTGAAATGACTTGTGCTTTTCCAAAGGGTACTGTTTCATTAAAAGTAATATTGACCCGAAAAGCAATAAAAATAGGAATCTGAATAACAATCCTCATTATGTAAACTTCACCTTTAAACCTTTCCCAATTTGTTTCATGTTTCACCGGAGCGTCAAAATTATATTCCCTAAAATGGCCTCCCCCCTGCCATGCCCCCATGATCTCGTTTATTTTTATGGTGTAGACATAAAGCAGCATGACCTCTTAGAGCTGCAGACAGCTCTGGATACTGGTCCTTTCCCACTTTTGTCTTTGCAAAAGTGTCATGGCACTGTCCATTTCCTTATATATATTTGCAGCTGTTCAAGTCCTGAAAGGGGGGAAGGTCACTGGTATAAATAGGCTCCCTCACCAAATGAGGAGTGTGTGTGCTTCTGAGACCTTTGGAAGTGAGAGCCGTCACCCTGTGAGTACTGGGCACTGTCACCAAGATGAAGAGTTATTGTTTCTCTCCCTCCTGAGGCACTGCACCTAGGAAGAGAAGAGGGATTATGGAAATGGAGAGAGACAGAGAGGACTTTGAGAAGAGAATTCCTTTGTCAAGTTATGTTCTAAGACTGGTTTGATGTTTCCAAGGTCCAAGCCCTTTGAAATGCCTCAGAGAAAAAGTTCGTAATGAGCAAATGCCCTTAGTGGCGTGTGTACACATGTCTCCCAATATGATTAACTTACTTTAGGCGTGCAGAAAACGTAATCCAAGATATTAATCACATTTAAACAGGTCATTAGCCATAGAGGGTCTTCAGAGGCCTGGAGAGTAATTATTCTTCAGTGTGGCTAATTATACCTAGGATCGGCATTTAATTTTACCTGTGTTCATATTGCCATATGTTTTAGAAATAACAACAGAATTTTTCTTTCTAGAGTCTATCTTAAAAACCACAAAAGCTTTCTTAGCTTTGGAGCATGGAAATGGGAAAGTGCACAATGGAAATGACTAGTATATTTGATCAGATAATAATTAAGGAGATTCGTTTGTTCAAGAAATATTTAAAGACTTCCCATTTGTGACCAGATCTGAGCTTAGTACTCCAGGGAGGCTCTGCTATTTCTAATCATTACATCTCTGTGTGCTGAGAAAGAAAAGGCAAAAAAAAAAAAAAAACAAAAAAAACCCACAAATGGAGTGGGAAAACACTATACGAAACTGCTAAGTGTTCATACATTTACTACATTCTCTTTAGAAGATATCATTTGTATTACTGGTACTATACTAAGTTATGAGAATATGTACACTAGTTGGTTAACCTTTCAGTAGAAATGAAATGGAAGGCCTTCCAAACTTCTTGTACCATGAGGGCATCTGCTAAGCCAGGGGAATGTGGGCTGAGACTGTGCTGATTTTAACAATTATTAAGGGGATGGATGCTAAAGTCAGGTTTCCTTTACCTAAAAGTGTTTGCACAGTGAAACTAAGTGTTAAGAGTAAAGGCCACATAACTACATGCATACATAATCACAAAATATGTTTCACACTTGAGAAAGTTTGTCACAAGAAGGCTGATTACTGGAGAAAACTGTAAAGGATGAACTCTGGAAATCTGAAGATAAAACAAAGAGCATGTGAAATAATTAAACTCTATGTTAAAGGGGGAGAAAACAAGAGAATTGTTTTGTATGTCCTCACAATGATATAAGTTGGAATTGGAGCTACAAGTGTGGCTATTAATGAATATTTGCTTTTTAATTAGATAGGCAAAGGTGAAATAGGTATGTACAACAGCTTGAACAAATACAAAGCACAGAGTGATATTGTTGATGTAAGTCAAACTCTATTATTAAGAATGTTAAATGTATTGCCAAAAAAAGAATGTTAAATGTAAAATGGACCATAAATTCAAGTTAAAAGACAATATAAGTAAGTGAACCAGCTAATTGCAATACACTGAAAAAGCATATCCTGATAGAAATGTAAGGAAAAATAATACAAGCAATAATACAAGCTGACACTTATAGCAGAAGTTTTTAACATGTCCCCGGATCTTTTTATCTTTATCCCTGCTTCATTTTCCCTTATTCCTGAGCACTTTTTTCCTTATAACACAAGGAAAAAGATTCATGAATTACGTTTTTTTAAAAATTTTTATTATCTTTAAGTAGTTGTACAAAGAAGTTCTACAAAACAGTATATGAATACATAATGGCTGACAAGGGTGCTGGTGGCTCACACCTGTAATCCTAAACTACTCAGGAGGCTGAGATCTGAGGATCAAAATGGCTGACAACATTGTCACCCATTGTGTGACACCTATGATTATGTTTAATTATTCTTTTCTCTGTCTTTTTTTCTGCTAAAATTTGCATGCCATGAAGGTAAAGACCCAGGTTTGTTTTGTGGATGAGGAATTATGCCAGCACATTGCAGGTGCTCAATAAAGCACTCCAAAATTCAAATCCATGGGTAATTTTCAAAGGCCACCCATATCAAGACTAAGTTTTTAGGAAACAAGGTAATTTATGTTCTAAGGACACAATTAAGTTTAACATTAGAAAAACTAATGGATGTAATCTATCATATTAAGTTCTTACAGAATGCACATATCATTGTTTTATTGATGAATTAAAAATTTCTTAAAAATTTTACACCCACTCCTAATAACAGATTAGAAAATAATGTCAGCAAAATAAGAATAGATGGAAATTTCTTATGTTATCAGCACAGCTGAAGAATACTAGGACAAATATTTCACTTAAAGATGAAAAGTGGAAATTTTCTGTTTGTTTAGTATCAGACAAGACATCAGGTTTTAAAACTTGTTTTTCCTTATTTATGGCTTATTATCATTCAACATGCTATGTATATGTTCCTGTTTTAGTGCCCATCCTGAAACTTGTACCATCTTGAACCTCTGGTAGTGTAAAGTCGTAAAACTGGATGTCCTTGTCTGATACCAACCTTCAGGAAGTTTCCACTTTATAGCCTTTTGATAGGTTAAATAAGGTAATTTACTTAAGTGAGTAAGTTGCTGAGTGGTGGTTGCTGAGCAGAATTAGCAATGCTATTGATACTTTTTATAAAGTAATGATTGGGTGGAATGGTATGGGAAAAGGAGTGAGTGAAAGAATCAGAGGAGAGGATGTGGTGAGGGTCCTTTTGCTGTAAATAAGTGCAGGAAATGGGTAGCCAAGAGAGGATCTTTTCTCTAAGATGGAAAAGTAAGCTAATGGAAATCACTCCATAAAGAATTAAAAACTGATTATCTAACAAGGATAGGGGAGAATTGGCAAACCAATGTCCCTAAGTGGAAAGAGCGATGGGATCTAGTGCACAATAGAAACATAGATAAATTCATCATAGGAACAAGTACTCTGTGTGTGTGTGTGTGTGTGTGTGTGTGTGTGATATGTGTCTTATGACAATATACATGGAAGATACCAAAGATAAATTATTAGACTGTATAAGAGTTTAGCAAAGTTATTTGCTATATGAGTAAAATGCAGTGTTTGTGAGAAAATGAAGTAAGCACTAGAAAATGAAGTAAGCAAGTTGATTCTTTTTAAAACATAAACCATTTCAGAATAACCAGTGACAGATCTAAAAAATGATGCATAAATGACATTTGTGAAGAAAATAATAAAAGTTCATTGGACATCCAAGAAGACCCAAATAAATGGAGAGAAGTAACCATGTTCACAGATTGGGACATTTATTATTAATTAATTATGGCCATTCTCCCTGAACTGAATTATCCTTCCACTTTAATCCTTGTAAAAATATAGCATGGTATTCATTGAAATTGATGGACTGCTTATTCTTTGAAAATTGATATAGTTTTTTTACTCCTACAGAAGAAGAATAGAAGGGTTGAAATTGCTCTCTATGAGATAAACTGCAGTGACCACATAGTGGAGCATTGATACAAGGGGAAATCAATATGGAGCAGAATAGACTTCAGAGACTGATAGGCTTCTTAGAAAGTTCTTATGTTATTAGGACCACTTCATGCCACAGTGGGGAGATGGTGGTGCTGAGACTAAAAGGTGTCTATACAGAAAAAAAGAAAGCGGTGGATCTATGTTATAGCATGCATGAAAATCAATCCCAGGAAGATAAAAGAATTAAATAATGTCAAATAAAGATAGACTTCAATAATCCCCAAAGTAGGGACATTTTTAATCATAAGGAAAAAATGTTTTTTAACTGTATCTTCAATAAAATGAAGAAAATTGTTTTCAAAGAGGCAAGCCACCAAGTAGAAATAAATAGTAGCAACATAAACTGACCCCTAATTCCTGCCAGAAAAAGGGCTGGTATCATAATGCATTAAAAACAGCAACAACAAAACACTCCTACACATCAACAAAGAGAACTGAGACTTTAAAGACAAGGTGGATATATGAACTGGGACTTCACACACACAGAAAAAAAAGAACTAAGATAACTAATAATCATAGGAAAAGGAACTCAATTGGTTCTCAAAGACATATAGTTAATAAGCTACAAGTAGAATTCACATTTTTTAAAAGTTCATTTTTTATTTTAATTTCAAAGTACTCTTCTTAAATTATTATATTATAAAACATAAATTATTTTTATAAATTATTATATTATTTATTTATTAAATTATTATATTATGAAATATATTTAAAATATTAAAATATTAATAAGTACTTAAAATATTATAAGTACTCTTATTAAATTATTTGAAGCTAATGTGTTTTTCTTAATTTTTTTATGTTATCAAGATGAAATTACTATAATAAAAAGATAAGATTCTTAGTAAATCTTAGTTATGTTCCTACATATAGGGTCAAAAATAGTTGTCTCTTAGAGGCCTCTCCATCAGGATGTTGGAGGGGAATGCTAGCAGAGCTTAGCATGCAGTGAGATGACTGGTGAACTAGAAGTTACAGGGCCAATGAGGTAGGAGAGTATACAATTAGGTTGGATATGAGCACATTTGATTCTGGGAGAGAGTCTAAACTGGTTCTTTATCTCTTTTCTGGCTTGGTTCTCCATAGGCCTCTTAAAACTCTATTCTGGAAGATGATCACAGGAAGGAGAAATGTTATTTATTTATGTATTTATTTGTTGGCTGTGGGGCTTGAATTCTGGGCCTGGGTGCTGTCCCTCAGCTTTTCAGCTCAAGGCTAGTGCTCTACCACTTAAGACATGGCACCACTTCTGGTTTATTGGAGATTAAAGTCTTACAGACTTTCCTGCCTGGCCTCCCTTTGAACGGTGATCCTTAGATCTCAGCCTCTTGAGTAGCCAGGCTTACAGGCATGGAAGGAGAACCATTTAAAGAGACTTTAAACATGATAGTTTCACTAGTCATCTCTAGCAGGTACACCTTAAGAAACTTAGAAACTTAAATGAGAAAAGTCTTAAGCTGGGAATAGGATTCATGTGGTTGGTGAGTTCTGTTACTGTTTTCATAAGATGTTGTGGGTATATTGTGGAATAAAGCCATAGAGTGATTATGACTGTCATTAGGGTTGATTATGATTGTCACTGACAGTTCTATTGGTAATGGAGAAACAGATATATTTAAAGACTGAAGGTTAAAAAACTCTATTTTTGATTTTGACTTGAAAGCATCAACATATACTCCTCACATTTTATCTTTTAGAAAATCCATTTTTTTTTAAATTTCTGCCTATGGAAATCCTGAGAAAATACCAATGTATACTCCCAGCACCTGGTCTATGATTTTGCAATACCATTTCCCACAAAAAAAGAGAGTTGTTTGGAAAGTGGCTGATTCCAGGTTGGATCAGGAAATATCTGGGACCAGAAAGCAAAGAAGAAAGGAAGATGACAAAGACCACTATGTCATGTTCGAAAGATTCATGAAACAAACGGAAGAGACTCTTCCTGACTAGAGTTTGGAGCAATGATAACATTGTGAAGGGTAACTGCAATGGAACGAAACAGAAAATATGTTGAAAACCTCCCAAGTTCACAGAAAAATAACTCAAAAGAACTGGTCCATTGATCCCATTTGGACAACGTTGTAAACCAAATCATGCATGTAAAAACCAACAATCACAAGGAAGTGATTAGGCATTTGTCCTGATTTCCAGTATCAAGTGTAACACTGAATAACTCACTGAGATCTGAGGGGATCTATAGGTTAAATATTTGCATTGCCCCACGTTTGTAGGTTGAAGTTTTATGATGGTATTTGATATAAAGGGTGAAGATTAGCTTTGTTAAAACAGGGGTCACAAAGAAGTCCCTTGGTCCTCTGCTATGTAAAGACCACTGAGAAGAAGTGTCACCTTTGAACCAGGAAGCAACTCTTCCTGTACTGAATTTACTGGCATCTGGACATAGGATGCCTCAACCCCTAGAGCTATCAGACATCGATTTCTATTGTTTATAAGCTAATTCAGTTTTTATTGTTTATAATACTCTAAGGTATTATGGTTGATATAGTTGAGGCTGGCTGAATCTTTATAGAATTATTCTAGCTAATAAATGGGAAAAGATGGATAGAACATTATCATTTGCATCCTTTAATGAATTAAATGTGTTAATCATCACTAGCTGCTATAGTCACCATACAGACCAGCTAGATAACAAATATAATAGATACCAGATGCTGAAGATTATAGAACTTACCATCATTATGATTTTAAAAAATCATCATGATTTGGGTGCAGTGTTTCACACCTGTAATCCCAGCTATTTGACAGCCAGAGAGAGGAGAATAGCAATTTGAGGCCAGGCTGGGCAAACAGGTAGCAAGACCTTATCTCAAAGTACAGGTCAGGCATTGTGGTTCACTTTTGTACTTTTGTAATGTTAGTATGCAGGATGAGGTTGGAGCATCACAGTTTGCAATCAGCTGAGGAAAAAGTTGTGAGACTATATCTGCAAAATAACTAAAGAAAAGAAGGCTGACGGCATGGCTTGAGTCATTGGCCACTTGCCTAGCAAGGGCAAGACAGAGTTCAAGCCCCAGTACCACTGAAAGGAAAATCTTGGTTCTAATCAAATCCCTAGATCCAACACATTGTCAGGAAATTGGAGTGGAGCAAGGTGTTCAAACTCCATAGGGGGAGAGGTTAATAAGCAGATTCATCCTGGGAAACTGTAGGACAGATTATCTGATTCAATAGTAACAATTCACAGCCATAAAATGATGATGCTGGATTCTGCAGATTACAGAAGACTTGGGAAAAGAGCAACAATTGTCTTTGATGAGCCATATTTGGGTCCTGATTCAAATCTGTAGAAATAAAAATGCTAGGGCTGGGGATGTGTCTCAGTGGGAGAGAGATAACTAGTATATGTAAGACTCTGAGTTTGATCCTTAGCAACACACACACACACACACACACACACACACACAGACACACCAAAATGTATACATTAATGCAACCTGAATCCAAAGTATGAATACTGGATATTAGATTGTTGATGATTTGGCAGAAATATTGTTGATTTTGAGGGAGGTGATAATTGTGGTTAGTTTTAAAGACTCTTCATTTTTAGAGAGATAAGATTGTATGGATGAAATTTGGAAGGAAAGAAACAAGAAATCAGCACAGAAATCACTACTGAAAAGGAAAGGAGTATCATTCGGTTCAGTGGAGTTTTATCTTTATTCCCTGCCATTGTCTACCTGCCAGAAATAGGCATTGACCTTGATTCATGAACTGAATCAGTGAAGCAGAGTCTACCTTAAAGGAGGGAACGGAAGCTGCAGGGACTGGGAAAACGCTATGTGGGAAAATCATTCCTTGCTCTTTTAGTCTTGCCCTCATTACTTGGGAATGACACTTTATTAGTCAGCTTGGGCTGTGTAAGAAAATAGCACTTACTGGCCAGTGGCTTCCACTTACATATTTATTTTCTCATTCTTTAGAAGGCTGAGAAGTCCAGAATCAAGGCTCTGGGAGATCTGATTTCTGGTGAGGGCTTCCTTCCTGATTTGCAAATAACTACCTTCTTTGCTATTTTCACATGTTGGTGACAGATCTCTGTCTCTCTGTGTCTCTCAGTCTTTCTGTCTATCTCTCTCCCCTTCACTTTCTAAGGCCATAGTCTTACTAGATTAAGGCCCCCACTCTTACATTCAATCTTAATTACCTCTTAAAAGATTTTGGGAGAAGCAATTCTGTTCACAGCATCCCCCATGTAAGCCTCTCCTCCTCAGTTTTGGGTCCCAGCCAGATCTCTGTTGATAGCCACGTACCTGAGAAGATCCAGCTACATGAATATTCACTGGGCATCATGACAGCCCATATGGCTTTCCATCGTCTGCCAGAGCTGGGCTGAATTCATGAGATGAAATCAAGGAGGAAAGCCCGATAGGCTGTTACTTTTTGCTAGTCTTTTTCCATCATCGTAAGACCAAATACTGAGTGCAATTCATTAGACACATAAGAGAAATGAGGATGTTCCTCTGCTGGTGTGTGCTATTTACTGTCAATTTTTTACTTTGTATTTTTCAATTAAGGTTTTCTTTATCAAAAGGTTTTTCTAAAAGGACAGTGCATATTGAATTGATCTGCTTTGTAAAGTTGAGAATAAGGAACATGGAAACAAATATAATGAAATGAGTTTCTACCCACTTCCACATTAGGAGCAGTTAAAAGGAGGAGTCAGGAGGAGGAGACAAGAAAAACAAAAGAGAAAAGTGGGGAGAAAAGAAAACAGAAGAGAAGGCAGAGGGCAGGCTTGGAAAAGAGGAAGAAAATTGGATGGGGAAGAAGTGGTGGTAGGCAGCTCCATGGAGGTGCACAGAAATGGAACTCTAGAATAGAACACATAATCTAGAGAACAGGATGAAGGAGACGGGCTTTGGAGCTCCTGAGTTCAATGCTTCTGAAGATGAACAGCTCTTGTTTCTTTCAGAGCTTGATTTTTGGCTGAGAGTATAAAAGATACAATGATAATCTTTTTTAATTGTTAGGTTAGTTCAATGTTGCACCCACTTAGTTCTTTAGCCTTGAATAATCAGATCGTCTATTCTAAGTAGAGAACACTCCCAACTCTCATAAAGGGACAGATTCAAAATGATTCCAACCCAACTGTAGAATCAAATCAAATCAAATGACCTTACCCTTGTGAAGTGAAGCTCATTTCTTACTGGGCCGATAGTATTGGTTGCCTTACCTGTCTTTGCAAATGAAGCAGTGGTTGTGTTTGAACGATGATGAGTCTCACTGTGGGAAAAAGGAAATGAATTACCATAGGCTCAACTCGTTTGGTGGATTTTGCTCCCCAGGAATGATTGATCTAGGTGAGAGTAGGGAATGAAGTGTAAGGGGAAAGCTACTTGAAGCTTGATGAGAAAGATTTTCTTACAGCTATTAGAGAGTGTTCCTGGTGTTCAGAAGCAATGGATGAATTTCTGAAACTCTCTCTATCTCAAGGCTTCTTATTACAGAGAACAATTGAATGTCTCATTATGCAATTGGCCATGTAACTCCCATGGTTGACATGAATGATTTTCGAGGAAGAGACTTTGGGGGGATACTTCAGATTAAATGAAGAGCCTTTGGGGAGGTATTTAAGATTAGATGAAAGTCATGGGGATGGGACCCCTTGATGCAATCAATGCCTTTATAGGTAGACTAAGACCTGAGCTAGCACATTTGCTCTTTGTGGTGATACCATATCCTCTTCCAGGTTGTGGCCCAGCAGGAGGAATGCCTCTATAATGTTATGGTCCTCACCAGATGCTAAGCAGATTCTGGTGCCATGATTTTGTATTTTCCACCCGCCAGAATCATGAGCCTTATAAACCTGTATTCTATATTAATGTCCTAGCCTGTGATAGTGAGATAATGGCAGATAATGGTCTAAGACAGAAATATTGTATTCTGTGAAGTATAAAAACTACAAAACAACAGTGATTGAAAAGAAGTTTATTTTTTCCCCCATCATAGAAGAATTTGGAAGCAAGTAGTTCAGTCAGTGCAGTCATTAGATTCTCACTCTGGTTGATCAGAAACCCATGGCCTCCTCTTCTAGGGTCATTTTATAGTCTGTGTTGGTTATACAAGCTCTAATTACCATTTTCTGTTCCATCCAGTAGGAGAGAATAAAGGAAAGAAAGGGTACAAACACATGTCTTGTGTCTAGTGCTTGAAAGATAAAAGCCTTCAGAGACTGCCCTGAAGCATATATAAAGGCCTCTGAATAATGCACTGAAGGAGATTCTCTCATTTTAGGGCACCCCTAGTATGACATTTGGGGTGGACATATTGACCAGAAGTAGTGTCTGTCTGGAAGGACTTAGTAGCTGGCAGCAGCGACATTAAAACAGAAGGGCTTTGTTTTTATTTCTCATGTAAACAGGGGCAGGCAAGAGAGTGAATGCAGAGGCTGAAGGTTGGAAAGGGAAGCAGGAGGTCCTGAGGAGAAAGGAACTGAATCCAAAGAGATAGTTATCTGAGAGGATGCTCCTTTGTAAGTGTTCCATAGTGGAAGCACTCCTCCTTGGGCTCCCTATGGTCTTGGAAACCAGCACCCAGCACTCAGCACCCATGCACTAAAAAAAAATAAGGAAGAGGTTGCAGAATACGCTAAATTTTCTCAAAAAAGGATCAAGGAAGCTAAAGAAAAATGCCAGGAACAGGTTGCTGTGCTCTCTGAGAGCTTCTACTTCTGAGCCTGAGTCCAGTCAAGTGATGTTTTGGGCACAGGTAGTATTATCATCTTCTGCAGTGGGAACTGGTTAAATTGAGTTGCTTTTTTTCAAAGCACCAGTGATGTGAGCCGCATTTAGGAACTGGAGGCTCTGATACTGGGGTGAGAGAAGTGAAGGAAAGAGTTGAAAAGCAGCGGTTTGAGGGAAGAAGGTAGGTAGGAGGAAGTAGGTCTGTGTGGAATAATTTGGGGCTGAGTGAAAAAGGAAGCAAAAAAAGGAAAAGCCATCCAACTATATCAGTATCTTGTGGCTGCTGCCACAAATTGATACAAATACCAGATTTTCAACTCAGCATGTCGGGAGGGCTATGTGACCTTTAGCTTCTGGGGACTTCAAGCAATCTTGGACTTAGGGTCCCTCTTCTTGTCCATGTATCTCCTGTTGTTTCTCCTATCATACAGATGTCAGTCGTTGAGATTTAGGGTGCCCTGTAAAATCCAGTTTGATTTAATATCGAGATTTTTCACAGTTTCCACAAGCTTATTTTCTAAGGAGTCACCTTTTAGGGTTCCAGTTGGATGTGATTTGGGAGGTTTTGGGAGTGATAGGGACACTACACAATTCACCACACAGGTGTTGTAGGAGTAGTGAGGAGAGATACTACATAGGAGTAACTGAACAGGAGCAAGGACAGCTGTTCGCTTCAATGTTTGCTCTAGAACAGCTTCTTTCTCCTCATCTTGCTGTGTTGATCATACAATCAGGCCAAAGCGGGAAGAGGCGGTGCCTGCAGACCTTCCATCACTAGAGATTTCTGTCTTCTTAGCACTTACCTCTTGGGCCCTTTGTCTTGCTTGCTTCTCCATCCTCCCCATAGAGGGACTTGATTCTTAAGAAGTCTGGGGAAGAAACATAGGCATTGGGTTGCAAAGTTATGCGAGAGTCTGGTGTTTGAAGTTCCTATCCATGAAAAAGTACTAGTAACATTGACTCATATAAATGACATTCTCTGTCTAAGAATGATTACACATTGACATGACTTGCTTCGGACTGGATCTCTTCAACCTCTCTCCTGAGTGTTATGTAGAAGAAGCCATCTCTATATGCAAAAACCTGTGTCTCAAAGGGATATCTGTGCAGCTGCTTTGTGAATAACATGGAAAGCCCAGGAGTACAGTGGGATTCTTATTAGCATTTCCCACCAGCCAGGCTGTGTGTTCTTATGCAGACAGGCTGAGTGTTTTCTTTTTATGTAAATGTCTGATCTACAACAGAGCTGTGTCTGAGTGCTTTCATCTTGCTCAGATCTCTCAGCGCCCTTTTAAGGTAGGGATCATTTGACAGCTCTATCAAGCCGTTGGCCTCCTTATATCAAGAAGTAAGAATTCTGTCACAGCCCTGAAATTCCTTGAGACAAATCGTTTATGTATTTTCAGTTTGATGGTGCATTAATCACGAGGTTTTTTTTTTCTTCTGCTTTGGATATGATAGAAGAGGAACTCAAATTGGCTTAGGCACACGAAGAGATTTAATAGAACATGGGAGGTTCTTATATAAGAAAGGGTAGATGAACAGACAAATGACAAGAAGAGCAAGGGTACAGGTCTACTCCAGGCAAGGTTATAGAGAGACTTCAATGTCACAAAGCAAAGTGTCCTCTCTGCTTTTCTCTTCCAGTGGATTCCGTTATCACTGTAGATGGGTTCAATTTTTAGATCTTGCTGTTTGCACCATTAGAATAGGACTAACTGACTCTATCTTTGGTTATGAAGTAAAATAAAACACAAAGGAAGGAGTGTGATTGGTTAAACTTGGGCCAAGGACTACTCCTGGATCCATGAGCCCTCAGGTGTCTGTATCTGGAGATGTTATTACCTTAGATAGCTCATCAAATTATGTTAAGATCTTTGAGCCCAAGTAAGTCCTACAGAAGACTTTTGTGTGATTCAAAAAAAAATCTTGGTTTTGCCATGTACATTGTTGCTTTTTCAGGAAATTGATGCTTTGAACATATTGTTTACTTCCTTTGGCAGAATCTTTCTGGAAACATTCAGGCAGAGTGAAAAAACCATCTCAGGAAAAAAAAATCTTTCGTTCCAATTTTACTAAAATTGATCAGATTGTCTGCTCAAAATCCTGAGTTAATTTTTATTGTGTAAGAGACGCTTAGTTTTATGGATAATCTACTGATTCAATAAATACTATTGAAGTGTATTGTATCTGCCATGAAAAAATATCTGTTCTGTTTTTAACAAACAAATCTTTCATTTGTTGAGAAATTGTAGCTATAATTTTAGGGGGTGAAGAATAGAGATGAGGGCAGGAGGATTAAGAAATACACACACACACACACACACACACACACACACACATACACACACACACACACACAAAATAAAACCCAAATATATCCAGATATCTGAAAGGATCATAGCAAAGTGTGAGATTTGTAGGCAGAAAGGTCTGGGTTCAAATGTAGACTGAGCTACTTGCTGTTTGATACTGGTTTTCTCATTTGGAGAACTGGAGTGATGCTATCACACAGAGTAGTTATGTGTCTTCAAGAAGATTGCCCAAGCTGGGCACCAGTGGCTCACACCACTGCTAAGGAGACTGAGATCTGAGAATTGTAGTTTGAAGCCAGCCTGAGCAGGATAAGCCATGAGACTCTTACCTCCAATTAACCACCAGAAAACCAGAAATATTGTTGTGGCTCAAAGTGGTAGACAGCTAGCCTTGATTGAAAAAGCCCAGGGACAGCCCTCAGGCCCTGAGTTCAAGTCCCATGACTGATTACAAACAAAAAGGAAGATTGTCCATATGAAGTGATTGGTTACAAGATTACTTGGTGGGGTTCTCTCAACCATAGTCTGACCTCATTTTCTCATCAAGTTTCTTTTCGCTTTTCCTACAGCACAAGGAAGAACCACCCTCAGACCCATGCTGGCATTGAAGTCATGTTAACTTTGCAGCTTTCCCACTCTTACTGTTCTAGATAACTCTTATTGTTCCAGATAACTTTTGACTGGCTGGCCTCTCACAGTGGAAGATTCATCTGACAGACCTACAACTGTCTTATATGCTCAGACTCACTTCAAGGTGAGGTTTGTCTTGACCAAAGTGTTTTTCTCCTGTGAAAGGTAAGACTCCTTTTTTGCCTTCTATATTTTATTGTGCTCCATTCAAGTACCTCATTTCCTTTGATGAACATTTCTTAGAAAGAAGGCTCAAGTAAAAGCACCCACAAAGATGGAAAGGCACTGTTCTTCAGAGTGAGGGAGCTGGCTAATTCTCTCCATGGCTGGCAGCAGAACTGGTAATCTGAAATAGTGCCATGTGAACACTCAGTCACCAACATTTTCATCCAAGACATTGCTATGAATGTCAAGTGCATCATATTTACTGAGGCAGAATCAGAACCTGGCCAAGCTACAGGCCAAGCCAATGGGAAGATGAAATATTACTGTCATCTCTCCTGGTCATTACTATCTGTTTTTGTCTGAAATGACATTTCATCTAGCTCTAGAAGAAACAAACTTGTCTTTGGCTCTTAATCTCAAGCTTGGTACTACCACAGAAAATCTCAAAGTCATTCTAATTGTCTTTCCTTATTGACATTGATGCCAGAAAGAAAGAAAAATCCATGAGATAGAGACTGAGTAGTTGAGGAGCCCTATGGACAACTGGACATGTGGATTACTTTGATAGCCAAGAATCTTGCCCTTACCAGGGCAGTGAAGGAATGGCAGTGGCCAGCTGCCCCTGGAAATTCTGATCTAGCTTCCTGAGGATTTGCACAACTGCTACAGGCAGCAATTCTACCCTGGAGATGCTTCTAAGCTTGTCCTGTCTTTTGCTGAATACTGTATATTATACTAGCTGAGGGCTCTACCACAAAGCCCAGAGCCAAGGATGATCCTATTTCTGTTGAGGAGAGTCAGGAATACTTTCCATTTAATCCTGTCTCAGATAACATTCAGATGCCTTAATCCGTAAAAATAAATCCAATTCTTTGAGCTCTAATGTGTGTCTACGTGTTTATATATAGACCGTGGGAGCTATATTTCATTATTGGCTTTAACAGGCAAACTAGAGACTAAATGTCTGTAAGATGAAGCCCATTAAGCCATTTTAAAGCCTATAATTGTCTTGATAGTATAATCCAATAAAATAATGGATAGATTATTTAAAATTCCAATGGCAACATGTGGATTAATAGTTTTAAACACTATTCAAGTGGAACTAACTATCTTTCTCAATTAGAAAAAGATTAAGAGAAGAGCCGGATATGCTGGGATGTTTGGGTCTGTCTAAAGAGACATGACAAAGACATATATCATGGTAAATCAGTAGATTAATTTTTCTGTAGCACCACCTAATGAACAGGTTGATAGGGCTACAGAAGCCTCAGTAATAATAAGCTAAATAAAGAGAGAAATCTATTACCTGTGTTAAAAATGTTAGTAGGTGCTAAAAATGTTTGAAGATCTTCACAAACTCTGCCTTTATTTGAAAAGTACTTAGAAAACTGTATTTAAGCCCTCAAGAAACCTAAATATAGAACTACTCTATGATTCAGCAATACCACTCTTGGGCATTCATCCAAACATTACAAGTCAAGATTGCAGTGAAGTCACTTGCACAACCATGTTCATTGCTGTATTATTCACCATAGCAAAGTTCTAAAAGTAGCTCAAATATCCTCCAGTGGATTAATGGATTAAGAAAATGTGAGATATATGTATGAATGTTATTCAGCCATCATAAAGCATGATATTGATGTTACATAATTTTTAGAGAAATTGATAGACTTTGAAAAAAATTATGCTAAGTAAAATAAGTTAGACCTCAAACAGTAGTTCCCAGAGATTGGGTGGGATTGGGAGACATGGGGAGAAGGATGAAAAACGTGACATTTATCCAGATTTATTGGACTTATAAACTGAAACTGACTTGTTGAATTAAAACCCGTTTGGACCACTTCTTTAAAGTAATACATATGTAAATGAAAAGTTAAAAATCTGTTCTACACAATTTACTCCTCCCAGCCCCTCCCTTTTGGGGATACTTTGATGGCAGCTCAAGCATTTCAACACTTGCTATGCTGATGCTCTGCCACTTGAGTCACCTCCAGACAAAATTAAATGAAGAAAACTTCATTAAATTGATGTCACAGGTTGGTCAGGTTATATAGTTAATAAAGATAAGGACATATCTACTCATTTAAAGACATTCAGAGTGTGATTTGCTATCCAGATCTTTCAATCTTCTCACCATTTGTGAGCTGGTTAAGGATATGGGGAGGGTTCACGTTGTATGGGACTTTGTATCCTAAATGTCTCACATAGGACTCTGTTGTCTTGTGAATTTAAAGCAATGGCTCTCGCTACATTGATTGTATGTTGGAATTCTCATGTAAGCTTTCAAAAACACTGATGCCTAGGTTCTACCTCCAGAGACTCTGATTTAATTGGTGTATACAATATTCTGGGTCCTTGGGATTTTAAAAGTTCCCCCAGATAATTCTAATGTACAATCGATATTGGGAGCCACTAATTTCAGGAGTCAATTTCCCAAGAGCCAAAATGGCAGTAGCATTTCTCCAAGCTTTTGAAAGATCACAAAAAAGATGAGGGCAAAAGATGGAGGAAGTGAGTTCAATCAGGATACAAGGTATGAATGTGTGGAAATGACACTGAAATCTCCTTGTACAGGCCAGTAAAAATGATCCTAAACGGAAAGAAGGATAACACAAAGGCCCTTGGGGATTTTCTTGTAACCATGAGCACTTCTTCTGCTGTAGTAGCAAAGCATCAAGGGGATTTTTCTAGTCTGCTAAGCACAGGTATTTAAGATAACTTGAGGGTGCATTTGAGGGCCTTAGAGAGTATCAGAACTTAACCTCATCTCTGCCATCGCTTCCAATTATCACACAAGCAATTCATAGAAGAAGAATTAAGTAAATAATTAATGGTATACAGATAATATTTAATAATAATCATGTGAATCCAAATTTCCTCCCTTTTGACGACAATAAAAGTTATTTGAGTTATTTGAATCATATTTGAGGATAAGAGGGATTATTAGCTGATGGGATCCACTTTGCTAATCACTTGGGCAATACAGACCAAAGACTAGACAATATTTCTTGTCCTTGGACTTTGTAATTCCCTTACTGTTATAGGGAAACTATTCACAGGATGGGAAATTCTCCATGGGTGGAGGTGATTGTCAAGGTTACTCCTAAGAGGACTATATCAGAAACAAAGTACTAAATATCATGAGAAAGATGAGTTCAAATTGTTTTACTGCCTTCCTTTCTTTCTGCCTACCTCTTTTCTTCCTTCCATCTAGCCCTGGTACTCGGATGTAGTGAACATTTACATTTTGTGATTGTTAGGTTCATGTTACTTTATTTTTTTTAAGTTAGAATCTATTTAAAAGAAGGACTTCTTTTGAAGTCTCTCAATCAGAGGTGGAAGAAGATAAACACATTCAATGCCTCTTCCAGATGATCTATTCTGGGGTCCTGTCCCTTCAAATTAAGTTCCCTGGATGTTCTTAAATCAACGAGCCTTGATGACTACCTTAGTTTGAGGATCTGGCTCATTATAGACATATCATAAGTTCCGGATTGAGTCATATAAAAATAACCACACAGGAAAGTTAATATACGAAAAGAGAATTGCTACAATGTGAATAAGCATTATCTTGAAAAATCTATCTGTGAGAGCTCCAAGCACACACAGGTGCTGAAGCTTTGGGAAGAATCAGAAAGGAAAGCTGCTGTGTGTTCCTATGGCCACAGTTCATTTTTCTGCTAATGAAAGTAGCCAGTGCTTACTGGCACATGAACAGGCCTGAGGACCAATGAAATAGAATCGAAGACCCAGAAATGAACCCACAAACCTGTAGCCACCTAATCTTTTATTTTATTTTATTTTTTTGGGGTCTGGTTGTGGGGCCTGAACTCTGGGCCTGGGCGCTGTCCCTCAGCTCTTCAGCTCAAGGCTAGCGCTCTACCACTTGAGCCACAGCACCACTTCCGGCTTTTTCTGCTTATGTGGTGCTGAGGAATCAAACCCAGGGCCTCAGACATGCAAGGCAAGCACTGAGCCACCTTCCCAGCCCTAATCTTTTAATAAGGGAGCAAAAAACACAGGATGGAAGAAAGACAGTGTCTTCAACAAATGGTGCTGGCAGAATGGACTATACACATGTAGAAAACTGAAGTTGGATCACCTTGCACCAGAATCAACTCCAAATAGATCAAAGACCTCAATGTAAGATCATATACCCTGAAAATAAAACAGGAAGGGATAGGGGAAACACTAGATAAGGCTCTTTGGCACAGGTCAAGATTTCCTAAATAAAGAACTAGAAACACAACAAATCAAAGAAAGGCTGGATAAATGGGGTTGCATTAAACTGCAGAGTTTCTGCATAGTAAAGGACATAGCTAGCAAGATAATTAGAAAGCCTACAGATTGGGAGGAGATCTTCACCAGCTATACAACAGACAAGGGCCTCCTATCTAAACTATACTTAGAACTAAAAAATTATCCCCTCTCAACAAATCCTCAAAGAAACAACAACCCCATTAATAAGTGGGCTAAGGGTTTAAAAAGAGACCACTCTGAAGAAGAAATAAGAATGATCAATGCCTGCAGATTACACCACAAACAAAGTCAGCCAAGTTAGCCAACACTTATTGAGACAAATGCAGATCACTTTGTGGGGAAATACTTGTAAGCTATTATTCACTTCTTATTACAAGTTATCAAACTAGTATTTGGCAAACTCCTTAGTCCAAATTATTCCACATCTTGTGGACTGGAGAATATTAAAAAAAAAAATGAGTCAGTCTGAGTTGTATGGGATATTTTTTTCCTTAGAAAAGACAGAAATGATGAAAGTGGGGTGGGGGTGGGGCATCAATTGAGATGCGTTGTATCCATAAACTGATTTGTTGAATGGTACCTCTCTTGTACAGCTACTTAAAGATAACAAGAATGTGGTTTAAACTTTAAAAAAAAAAAACCAAAAACAAGGGAGCTGGGCGCTGGTGGTTCACACTTGTAATCCTAGCTACTCAAGAGGCTGAAATCTGAGGATCACTGTTCAAAGCCAACCCAGTCAATCAGGCTGAATAGTAACTCACGGTAGTTTAATTTCCCTGATGCTATGTAATATTGAACCTTTTCTCACGTATTTTGGAGGCTTGTATTTCTTCTTTGGAGAAGTGGAAGATGTTCAAAGAAGAGTTTCATTTTTGTCAGATGAAAAAGCTCAGAGATCTGTTGCGCAATAGTGTGAGTATGCTCACCCTTACGTGAGTGGGTATTTAACAATGGTTAGGAGGGTTGGTTTCCTGTGATTTTGTTACCAGAATTACACATGCATGCACACATACCTACATACAAATCTGTAAAATGGTCATCATGGCCTCCCTTTTAGGTTGGTTCTCATCTGTTTTGAATCATTTCATTTCTACCCTTTCTTTTTTTCTTTCTTTTTTTGTCAGTCACAGGGCTTGAACCCTGGGCCTGGGCGCTGTCCCACAGCTCTTCAGCTCAAGGTGAGCACTCTGCCACTTGAGCCACTGTGCCACTTCCAGTTCTTCAGTGGTTTATTGGAGATAAGCGTCTCATGGACTTTCTTTTTTTTTTGTAGATGGTGGGCTTGAACTCTGGGCCTGGGCGCTGTCCCTCAGCTCCTAAGCTCAAGGCTAGTGCTCTATCACTTGAGCCACAGTGCCACTTCTGGCTTTTTTCTTTTTGCTTATGTGGTGCTGAGGAATCGAACCCAGGGACTCATGCATGCAAAGCAAGCACTCTACCACTGAGCCACCTTCCCAGCCCTCATGGACTTTCTTGCCCAGGCTGGCTTTGAACCATGATCCTCAGATCTCAGCCTCCTGAGTAGCTAGGATTACAGGCATGAGCCACCAGCTCCCAGCTCTCAGCCTGCTTAAAATGGCTAAGAGAAAACAAAACAAAACAGCAGCCACAAATGCTGTGGAGGATATGTAGGAAAATGGACTCTTCTGCACTATTGGTGGAAATGTCCTTTGGAACCAATATGTAAAGCAGTATGGAAGGGGCTAACGTAAAAGTAGAATTTCCATGTGATTCAGCTATTCTTCTGGATAAATATCTGAAGGGGATGAAGTCAATATATTGAAGGGAGGCTCTGTACCCTTGTGTCTAGTGCCGCACTGTTCATATGAGTCAAGAAGCAGAATCAACTTCAGTGTCCACCTGCAGATGCTTGGATAAAGAAAATGCAGTGTGTACTATAGGAAATGGACTAGTATTAAACCATAAAGAATAATGGAAACCTCTCATTTCCAGGAAAATGTCGTTACATTAAATGAACCATACATAGAAAGACAACTGCATGTCCTCTCTCCAAAAGTGGAAGCTAAACAGGAAGTCAACCTGAAAGTAGAATAGTAATTACCAGGGAGATTGGGAAGGTGGGTGTAGACATATTGATGTCTATATGCATGTGTGGGAATGTCACACTAAATCGCATTCATATGTACAACAAATCTGCAATAAGGAAAAAATTGTAAGAGGTTATTTTTTCTGGTTTTTGGTTGTCTTCTTTGGCCAACATTTATGTTCAGGGATTCCATTTCACCACATAGGAAAGACATAACAAAGAAAATAATCACTTTTCTCAGATAAACCCTCCAGCTTCTAGTTTCCTCTTTTTTACTCCTTATACATATTCTTTTGAGTATAACAACATAATAAAGCCCTCTGCCCAGTCCTTGGCTCTTTTCCAGCTGGTATCTACCTTACCACTTCTCTAAAACTGTGTTTTGGTTGATACTAGGATTTTCTTTGAGTACAAGAAAATGAAGCCCTTGCATTGTATATTGGTTGATGGGAGATGACTTTTATGTTGTGTTTTCTGATTTCTTTCTAGACTGATTTCTTCACTAGCTTTGCATGATCTCGCCTTTTCACATTTAATTCCCTTCTAGCTTTGCTAGTTTGCTTTTTTTTTTCTTCTGTAGAATACCTGTGGAGCAGACAGAGATGATTCATGCTTCCAACAGACATCTCTGCTCCATGTCTAATTGCTCTCAGAGAGTGTACTGAATTCGTCTTGACATTTTCTTCCACCTTATTTTGAGACCATTAGCTTATTATACTTTCTAGTTTTAAGGCTAAGCCTTGCTTTTAGTTCACTTTTACAGAGGCTGGTGATGGGAAAAGGGTGCAGCTGAGCCAGGTTGGGCTGAGTCTGGGGTACAGGAGCCCCGAAAGTGCTTTGAATCTGTCAGCTGATCACATGGAGGGGCTCAGTCAGCTTCCAAGAGGTCTGGCTAATCAGCCTAGCTCAGCACCATGTCCCAGAGAGGGAGAATCCTTGCTCTGCATTCCCAGCCTCATTCAGACTTTCCCCCCCGAAAGAGAGGCCCTCCCGGTGTGGATGACTTTCTTCCAGTTTTCTTCAGGGCTGTCAATCCATACCTCCAGTCCTCAGTCTGTGGATTGGAAAGCATTATTGAGAAGGTTCAGCATTCGGAGCCTGCCTTCCTCCCTTCCCTTCCCCTCTCCTCCCTTCCCGTCTCCTTCCTTCCCCTCCTTTCCTCTTCTTCTCTCCTTCCTTCCCTCCTTCCCTCTGTCCCTCCCTCCCTCCCTTCCTTCCTTCCTTCCTTCCTTCCTTCCTTCCTTCCTTCCTTCCTTCCTTCCTTCCTTCCTTCCTTCCTTCTTTCCCTCCTTCCTCCCCCAATCTCTCTTGTTCTCCTGCTGTTACTGGGGCTTGAACTTGGGACCTTGTGCTCTTACTTGGCTTTTTTTGCTCAAAGCTAGGGCTCTACGACTTGAGTGATGTCTTCCCTTCTGGCTTTTGCTGCTTTATTAGACATGAAAGAGTCTCTTGTCTACTGACTTTGAACCTTGATTTTCAGACCTCAGCCTCCTGAGTAGCTAGAATTACAGGCATGAGCCATGAGTATCCAACTCCCCTTCCTTTCTGGACAGTGTTTTTGAGGGAGAGAAAGAAGCCAGGAATCCACCAGAATACACTATTCCAAAACGATTCCTTGCCTTCCCTTGATACTTCAAGTTCTTCCTCTTTTCTTATTTAGTTGCAACCAGTAAGTTTTCATTGCTTGCTTCCTTTTAGCACTTGTGTTTGTCTACAATATTCCACTCATTATTTTAGCTACTGGGGAGAGATTCCATAAATTGGCTTTGTCTGTTACTTGTGCCCCAAAGTCCAACCCCATCATCCTAACTACTAAGTGTACTAGTCTTTTCTCCATACCCTTCCCTCCACAGCCTGAGCATGTGAATGCAGTTGATTGCCCTTACTGACCAGGATCTCTCTTTTCTTTTGGCTCCATCTTACTTCAATGAAGATGGTTCAGTGCTAAGATGTACAGTAAATTACCTAGGGAATACTTTACGCTGAGGAGTCCTAATTTATTTAGCCTGCTACAGAACCTGAGCATCTGTTTCTTTTTGCTTTTAACTCTCAAGGGAATTTAATTATTTTTTTTTTCCAGAATGAAGAGTCATAGCCCTCAATGTAGCAACAGCCACTCTAGCTGTCCAGACTCTAATGCTCTCAAAAGCAGAACTCCCCTATGAAGAAGCCTCAGAAAGCAGTTGAACTTTACCAAGAAGATCTTATGAGTGAAAAAACCCCCACCAAATGGTGAGCAAATGTTGTCATGATATCAATGTACATTGTGTTAAAAAGAAAATGAACTACACAACTTGAGGGAAGAGAGAGAAGAGAGAATGAAGACAAGGTTACATTGACCAAGAAACATGGTGCTCATAACTTGATTGGGGAAATTGCAATCCCTAGGTACAACTACTTAATGAAAAACAACACTCCATGCCAAATACAAGGAAGATATAACAGAAAAGATGCCCCAAACAAAGATGCCAATTTTGTTGGGGAAGTCAAAAATGGGGTGAAGAATTTATGTTTGAAAATTCACCTGGACAGCTTTGGTAATCAGTGAGACATCACAAGTAGAAGTATGTATTCCCTACACTTGTTTCTCACCAAGCATGAGGTTTCAGAAAGATCTCCCCAACCCAGCCTGTTTTGTCTAGCTATGTTCCCCGTTCCTCGCCCTCCAGCCCTCCCCCTGAACCCCCAGCCCCTTGGCCTGCAGCCTTTCCCTCTTCAGGTCTGAGCTTTTGGACATCATTCACAGAGTTTCCATCCACTTTTGTTTCATGCCTCCTTTCGCTGGGATATCAGAACAATGCTTCTCCTTCATGAGCATACATCAGGATCGCATAGATGCGTTGCTGCAACGAATTTCCAGGTACCACCATTTTGACCCTATAGTCTAAGATTGGGGCTGCGAGTTACAATTTCTATCACGTTCCCAGGTGAGGTTTCTCTGACTAGTCCTAGGCCATGCAGTGGCCCCAAACAGGCCCCAAACAGTGCCTTTACTCCTTGCCTAAATCACTTGGCCATTTATGGACCAAGGCTGACCATGCTGACCATTGAGCTAGGTCCACAGGAACACAGCTTCTCTAGCAAAGTGCCTCCCCCCCCCCCCCCCCCCCCGCACCCCCCCCCCCCCCCCGTGCCTCTCTGATTCAGGCCCAGAGCACATCCCTGCTCTCTTAGCATGCTGTATTCTTCCACACCTTCAGCCTTTGCCTACACAATTCTCTCCCCGAGTCTTTTGCTCCTATTTCTATATCGAGTAGACTCCCACTCATCAGTCAAAATTCTGCTTAAATGTCACTTTCTCCATGAAACCTTCACAGAACCTTTCAGAAAAGCAAGTTTCTTGCCCTTCTAATTCAGTGCACATCTCAATGCATTTTTTATTTCCTGTTTGCATACTAATCCCCTCCCCTAATAGATCCTAAGCACGTATAAATAAAGCCAAGTTTTATCTTTTTCCCTCTCTATTCTCCAAGACCTACTACAGTGTCTAGCACAGGTCGCATGCTAAACAAAATTAAGTGCAATGACTGGGTTGTCGAGAGCAAACTACAGATGCAGAGTTGGTTGACTTTTTCCTTAAAAAGGCAAGACCACTCTTCAGATCGGTTCAGTAGACCCTGCAAAACATGTTCAAGACTGGACATGTAGTTTTACAAAAATAGTTTCCTTAGACCACTGTACTCTCTACATAGGGATAGATTCCATTTTCGCATTTCCTACATCAACCCCTCAAAAGTGCTTAACAGTTTGAATCTGATTTGTGCAACTGAGAGTTTCAGAATGGTCTCATTGTTCTGAGAGAGTAAACAGCAAATTATTGCACATGATGAACAGCCAGAGAAATGACTTCATAAATCTCTTCACCTATGAAATACAAGACAGGTTGTCATTTGGAGAATAGAGAGTAGTTTTACCTTATTAAGGTGAATGCAATTATCTTAGGGTTTAAAGACACATAAGCAGTCATAGGGAGAAATTTAGCAATGATTAAGCAAAATAAATCACAGACATCTTATTCCTAAAAAGTGGGCCAGGCTGGGGAAACCTTAAATTTGTAAATGACTCTAAGGGTGACGAGTTTTATTTTGTCCCTGGCTGGTATTTTATAAAATATTATCTTCTATGTTCAGTCTTCTAACATTTTGGCAATTAAGAGCTGCACATTCAGATAAAAACCTGGCTCAAAGAAAGGAAATTGTTGGCAGAGTATATGTTGGTAAATGATTTACAAAAGCATGCAAGTTGGTTTATTCTGAGTTTAAATCTCTTTCAATAAAACTTTGACCAAAGACTTGGAGATCTGCCTGTGTTTGTTCCAAAGAGAGGAAGGTCAAAGAACTATGTGTCAGGGATGATGGGTGAGGTGTGTGTGTGTGTGTGTGTGTGTGTGTGTGTGTGTGTCTGGGGAAATCTGCTGTGATCCAACTGTTAATTCAATGTGGAGTAATCAATTCTTCATTCATGCAAATTCATACTGATGGTTAATCATGTGATTTCTCATCATGGCTTTGGACAGGAAGCAATGAACAAATGGGACCCCAGTCACTGCTTGCATGGAGCTTACATTTGTGTTGGAGAAAGACAACTGACAAGCCAATACAAATAATGGAGAAGCATAAAGCTGGAAGCAGACTGGTTGTTGATGGTGATGGTGAAAATGTGGTTTTAAACCTACTGGTTGGGAGGAGGCAGAAGAGTGATACAAGCAGTGATTTGGACAGAGTAAACAAGAAGGATATAAATTTTGAGTGATAGCTAAGCCTGACATGTTGGAAGGAACACAAGGGCCAAGGCAAGTCCTGTTGGGGTAAGTGAGCCGGAGAGACAGTTATGCAAGGTGAAGTCCAAGAGAAGCCAAGGGAAGGCTGGTCATGGATGGTCATACGGGACCTTGTAACCATTTTGGCTTTTACTTGGAAATCTTTGTAACACTGATAAGAAAGGCAAGTTTGTTTTATATTTGAAAAGGAAGATCCTGTCCTCAGAATGTACTGAAAGGGACAGGGATAAGACAAGAGAGATGTAATGGATGGTTCTTGTAACAATCCAGGTGACAGAGTTATGACTTGGGCCAAGATTTTAGTTCTTAGAAGATGACAGATAGCCAATCAAACTCTTAATTTGAAAGAAGTGTTGACAAGATCTACCAAAGGAGTAGAGGACGTGAAAGGAAGGGCAAAATCAAGGGAGAGGTTAGGGTTATTGTTTGCTGAGAAACAAAAGCCTTTGAGAGATGTAGAGAAAGGTCTATCTTGGACACTGAGAAGTAAATAAAGACATCCCAGTTGGAGTCTGAGCTATCTGGAGTGGGCATAAACAACTGGGAAATGGTATTTTGTGTACCACAGTGTATGAGATTGCCAAATATGGCTGTGTTGATGGAAATGAGAAGACATCCAGTAGGAAAGGATTTGAGAAGAAAAGATCCAGTGTTAGAAGGAGGAGTTAACAAGGGAAATCCCAGAGGAACAGCTAATCAACCTGTGCCTACTGGAGGCCAGGGACAGGAGGGAGCCATTAGGAGAACCAAATGGTGTGACCGATCAAGCATGATGTGAATTGAAAATTGCCTCATTGACTTAGCAGGCTTTAACCTTAACAGAGATGGTTTCAGGGGAAAAGTGGAAGGAAGGCCACCAATGGAAGACTTAAAGAGAAAAGAAATAGAAGAGAAATTGGTATTCTGGCATGGATGTCTCTTTCAGTATCCTTGAGGCTGGACCTGGATAGAGAGTGCAGTTGGACTAAAAGGAAGACAGGATCAGGGAAGGTCAAGTGCTCAAAAAGGAAGAAAGAGCAGCAAGTTTACATAAGGTTGCTTCTATCTTCTCATTGAAGTTTGATGCAAGATGATCATTTTGAAGCCTGATTGGCTGAAGCAAAGTGAGGATGAGGAATAGCTCTTTTTTTTTTTTTTTTCCCCAGAGACCTAGAAGGTACCTGGAGTTGCATAAATGGACTGTGGAGGCAGCCAGTCTTCATTAGTGGGTTCCCACTGGGGAAATCATGCATTACCAGTAATGGTGAACATGATGTGAGATGGTTCAGCATCATGGAAGAGCATAGAGGAGATTACTGGCTGAGGGGAAATCATGAAAGTAGGAGAAGGGAAGGGTAATCCCTGGGGCTATTTAAATCACCAAGAACAGACATATTGGACAGTGTCATAGTGATCCAGGAACTAGAATATCAAATGAATGGATTGCCCAAAGTTTTGGTTATTATGTGATCAAATAGAATCAAAATTCCATATAACCTGACTAATTTTATTGTCATTTACTATAAAGACGCCTATTGATTTCTATTAACTATACTTTGGCGCCACCTGCTGGACATATACGGATAACTACAAAACAGGTGAAGCCTGTAGGCAAGTTGGGAGACTTAGCAAAACCCTAGTGAACTGGGATGAAACTGGAATTTCATTATGGGTGATCCATTAAAAACCAAACAAACAAAAAAACCAACTTGGTTTCTCAATGTTCTAGGGAAAGTAGAATAGAAAATTAAATAAGGAAGAAAATAGTATAGGGAAAACTAAAAACACACACACAAAGGAGCAGGAACAAGATGACAGAATTATCTAATTCTGTGATTTGTCTTTTGAGGAACATCTACGCCGTTTCATTACTGTTTCATGTGTGCACATTTTTTCCTTCCAGGTATGTTAAAGTTCTCTTGCATCTCATCTTAAACATTATTTGTGACCTTCCCTATCACTACCACTCTGTCCTGAAACAGGAACATGCACACAGTACATACTTAATGTTTACCTGAAGATTGGAGTGTGAAAGGATCTAACAATAAAGGTTGTACAATGATGCAGATATACTGGACATTAATCAAATGTATATTTAACATTTTTGAAGAGAAATTTTATGTGTGTGTGTGTGTGTGTGTGTGTGTGTGTGTGTGTGTGTGTGTGTGTATACTATGGTACTGGGTCTTGAACTAAGGCTAGAGAAGGGTCCCTTAATGTTTTCACTTAAGGCTCATATTCTACCATTTAAATCACAGCTCTACTTCTGGATTTTGGTGGTTAATTGGGAGTAAGAATCTCATGAACTTTCCTGCTCAGACTGGCTTCTAATCAGGATCTTCAGATCTCAGCTTCCTAAGTAGCTTGGATTACAGGTGTAAACCACCAGCACCTGGCATGTCATTTGTTTTTTTTAACCACAATTGAAAATAAAAATAGTTACAGAGATTAATGGGATTGATAGTTATGGTGATGGAAATACCCTACATCTTGTCTAAATCAGAGTTGATAACCTTAGTTGTACTATTGTAGTATAATTTGTTTACTTGTTTGTTTTTAGTCAGTTGTGGGGCTTGAACTCAAGGTCAGGGACCTGTCCCTGAGCTCTTTGTGCTCAAGGCCAGTGCTCTACCACATTGAACCATCAAGCCACTTCTATTTTTTGAGTGATTACCAGGACTTTTCTTCCCAGGGTTGGCTTCAAACACAATTCTCAGATCTCAGCCTCCTGAGTAGCTAGGATTACAGGTGTGAGCCACTGGTGCCTGTGCCACAGCTATATGAGCTGTCACCCTTGGGAGAAAGTTGGGGAAATGATTTTTTTTATGTTCTTTTTCAAATTCAACAGAGTTGAAATCACATTATCCCAGCCTGACAGGGATAAACAGTTGGCAGGAATAATAGCAGGAGATTATCAGACTCAAATCCAGCAACTTGGGAAGAAAATAGGGTATACACCTCAGGCCTCTAGTAAAATGAAGTTTATGGTGTCATTCTTATGAGGCAAAGCCACATACCAATGATAGTAAATTCAAATTAGGGTACCAGTGAGATTAATCTAGCATCCTACTAAAATAATAGGTTGTTGCTTGCCATGTCAAAGTCCAATTGCCCTCTTTGCATCTCAATAGACTGAATTTTACTCAAGTTCCAACACTTCCTAACTTGCCCCAAGAGAAACCCTTCTAGCTACAAGTCCAAAACAGAGATTGATTGATCTAAGGTGACTTATTCCTTCCCCTTAAGAATCTGAATATAGACAACTGGATAAATGGAATGCAAGATGATACTTAAGGTCCCTTAGGATGGTTCCTTCTTGATTTTATGGGAAAAGTAAATGGCGGCATCTAGTTTTCTAGATGCATGTAACTGCAGTTGCTACTTAAAACCATCTCATGACCCCAGGGAATGCCCCCCCCCATTAGAAAGGAGCAGATGTTGCAGATAGAAAAGCTGAGTTACAGAGAAACCTAGGGCCTGGGTACCTGAGAACATTGGATCAACCAGCCATGAAGCATCCTCATTTCTTATTATCTGGTTGTATACATCCATATGTTTCTTTTATTGTTTAAATCTGGGCAAGTTGAACTTCTTTTATTTGTTTAATCATTACTTTTAGGTGAAAGCCTTCACAGTTCACAATCCAGAAGGCTCATTTATAATAGAGCTTCCGGAAGATGAAAGGAGATATTTTAAAATATAATAAATACTGAATAGCTCTTGGTGTAGTTATTGAACAGTTGTATTGTATTGAGCAGCTGTAGACTAAAAGAATAGACTGATTTCTCAGCTATCTTGATGAGAAAATACTCACATCCAGGGAATTCTCAATAAAGTTCCTGAATTCAGAATAGGAACAGAAAGTCACAAAATCATTAGGCATAAAGAAAAGATCTCTTCTCAAAGAAAAAGACTCAGACTGGCATTGGTTGGCTTGCATGTGAAAGTGAAAGCTGACAGAGTTGACATTGTAGATTCCTGTGACCTGCAAGCCACACTCTTATACCCAGCCAAGATATCCCGTCCCACATAGGAGAAAGAAACTTAAATAATATCCAAGAATTCAGAGAATATACAACTAAGTAACCCTAACTGAGGAATTTGCTCAAGGAAATACTCCAAACAAACCCTAATAGATGTCAAGATAGGGCAAGAGGGAGATAAAAAGGAGCTGGAGTGGAGCAATGAAACTTGAGACTTACATTTATAATCTATCCATGATCATCTAAGTAACTAAGGATGGACTGGGAGGAAATATGAAATGTAAGTGGACTACAGAAATACAAGAGCATTATTTCAGAGGTAATTTAGCAATATGAAAACAAAAGTACCAAATCATCTCAGAAAAAATGGAATTGGAACAAAAGGGTGGTAACTGAAATTATTTAATAACTTTCAACTTAAGGTCTGGGGATAAGAGAGAAAAAATACATATTAAAAATTCCAGCGGTCTTATGGAGGAGATGTGAGGAACAAAAATTAATTGTGAGCTGGGTGCTGGTGACTCATAATCCAATATCTGTAATCCTAGCTACTCAGGAGGCTGAGATCTGAGGATCATGGTTCAAAGCCAGTCTAGGCAGAAAAGTCCATGAGACTCTGATCTCCAATAAACTACTCAGAAAAAGCCAGAAGTGTCACTGTGGCTCAAGTGGTAGAGTGCTAGCCTTGAGCACAAAGAAGCTCGGGACAATACCCAGGCCTGAGTTCAAGCCCCAGAACAAGGAAAAAAAAATTAGTTGTAGCCTAATTGTTGGGCACTTTCAGGAAGTAATCTGGGGAGGTGGCTTAGTGGTCCAGCACTTACCCACAGTGAGAACTTAAGCCTCCCTCCTTTCCTTCTGTCTGAGGGCTTTGCCTGATGGCTCAGGCCTTTAATCACTCCCTCATCCTGTGGATTAGCACACCAAACAACACGAAACTGCAACGATTGCAAAATGTAGTAGTTTAGCCAAGCCAAGGAGTCTAAGGGCATTTTCCATTGCTTGTGTTTTCTTTTAATGAATTTCCAGTATTCAGACAGTACAGATTTTCACAAGATTTAGAAAAGGACAAAGGAATTAGCAGTCTCACCTCAGAGAATTAAAACAAATGGCTCTGAGTCATTTGAGCTAAGGAGGCAATCACTTGTCATAGTATTTTGGTGGGAATGGCCATTTTTTGGCATGCCTGGATTTTACTGAAATGGTGGACACAAGATCCAAAGAGCACCTTTTCATTTTTTTAACCTTATGAGATGAAATTTTAAGTCTAATTCAATCATCCAGTTTTTTTTGTGCTGACAGTAAAATTATTTCCTATAATTTATCATAAGGATAAACTAAAAATAACTAAAATTTTGAGCTAGAATTGATTAAATAAATTTTAGTAGTGTCTTCCAATTTTGTTAAAATAGCAAATCCCCTGAAAAGTGGTTTAGTATAGAGTGTTAAAACACATTGTAGATATGTTCTAAGTATTTTATTTTAACTTAAAACACTTATATATGGTTTCATTTGAAAATACTTCATGTGACACCAATGAATGGTTGAAAATCTCCAATGAACTTCATCCATAACACATTATCTACAGTGACAATTTTAGCCCTCTTAAATGAGGGATGAAATTAGGACTTTTACAAAAAACACACGAGTATAGAATCTTTCAAAGACATTTTATATATTTGTTGATTCCTAATTGTCATAAATAAATCTACTCATAGTTCAATATAAAATTTATTTTAAATGCTATAGATACAACTGAGTATGGAAAATAGTTAAAAAGAAGTCATTGCAAAATAATAAGAAGTGTACATATTAGTTTCTGTTCAAGTCCTTGGCACAACATCTTAATAGGCCTTAGGGGAAACATAAGTAAATCTTGGCAAACATTGGTCTTTAGACTTTGACACAGGAGTACTGGGGCATGGTGGAAAGTTGCCTTCTAGGCAAGAGTATAAAGATTATTGTGGGCATGACTCAGGATGCTCACAAAGTAAATACAAAGCAGAATGCAGGGTGTGTAGCAAAGCTAACCAGAGGCCTTGATCAACCCAGTTCCCTGAACATCATCATGTGATAAGAAGACCTAGGGTGGAACCTGAGAATGTGTATTGATGGTACCTTTCCAGGTGAGGCTAAGGCTGTAGGTTGGGGAAAATATTCTGGGATGCATGGGTGTAGACCAGTCCTACCAATTGGCACATTGAAATTTGTCATGAGGGAATTCTGCACAATCCTGCTGCCATTTAGCAAATGAATGCTGTCATTTAAACAGGAAAAAGCCTGCCTGGATTGTCACCAAACACCTTTTTCCATGCTGTATAGTTAGCCTTCCATATCTGTGAACTCCACATCCAAGCATTCAACCAAAATAATGGATTAAAAATATGTGGAAAAGTCGAACTCTGGTGGCTCATGCCTGTAATCCTAGCTTCTCAGAGGCTGAGATCTGAAGCTTGTGGTTTAAAGCCATCCCAGGCAGAAAAGTCCCCATGAGACTTTTATCTCCAGTGGAAGTGGCTTGTGGCTCAAAGTTGTAGAGCCTTGAGCAAAAAAGCTTGGAGACAGTGCCTAGGCCTTGAGTTCAAGCCCCATGACCAACAAAAAAAATCTGGAAAAAGTATTGCATCTGATCTGAACTGAGCATATACAGACTTTCGTTTTTGGTTATTATTCTGTTATCAGTACAGTACAACAATTGTTCACATAGTATTTACACTGGATTAGGGGTTCTAAGCAATTTAAAGATGCTTTAAAATATGTCATTTTCTATAAAGGCCTTTCTTAAACATCTCTAAATTCTGGGATCAGCAAAGGTGTACAGAAACCACACCTTCCATGGCTACTGAAGGAGGACTATATTGTGCTCAGTTTGGTAGTTGAGTTATATTAACACAGAGCAGAAATGTATGTATTAACTACCACAAATTAGTAGCAGTTGAATTGCTGCTTTCATGACTGCAGAATTTGGAAAGATCCTATTTTCTGCTTAAAATAGCGAATCACTTGATTTTTATGACTGTCATTTCTTATTTCTAAATAACGGGAGAAAAATGTCCCCTTTAATTGCAACCAGTTCTTTCTGAACATGGCTAGTCTTTATTGCTGATCAATGAGCCAATGAATAAAAGGATATGGCATTTACCCCCCCCCCCCCCACACACACACATACTTTATTTTGTGGGCCTTTGAGGTACAACTGAACCCTCGGTGAGTTGAATAAAAGCTGCCATGAAAGGAGTTGAACTTCTAGAACAGGATGAGAATTAGGGGTAGATTTGCAAAACCAGCTGCATCAGCCCTTGCATATTCCACAGCACTCACAAGTTTCCCAAGAGGGGTGTCAAGAAGGAGGAGGGCAGAGCAAAGCGAGCTTCTGCTATCTGAGGTTCTAGGAGTCTGCTTTGGTGTGGAAGATGTTCATGTTTGTTATAGTTTGTATCTGGAATTTGTTCCAAAGGCTTGTGTGTTAAGAGCTGGTCCCTAATTGGTGGTAATATTGAGAGGTGATGGGAATTACCAGGCAAGTAGGTCATCAGAGAATATTGGGACACATTCTGCTTCTTCTCTCCCTTCCTTTGGCTTTGGCGCCATGAGATAAGGTGATCTTCCCTGCCACGCCTCCTCAGCCCATCACAGGCCTGAGTGAGGGCCCATCATGGACTGAAATCTCAGAAGCCATCGGCCAGAATAAATGTTTTTTCCTTTTCAATTCCTTATCACCAAGTATGTTGTCACAGCAGTGGAAAAGCCAATTGACACAACTTCATTGTACTTGTCAGTGTCTTCAAACATACATAGTAACACACGGTATGACTCTAACTATGGAAGCTGTTCACAACATAATGGGGAAAGGACATAGTGTTGTAGCATTCTTGCATCATCTATATGTGTTACTGAGAATGATACTGTAGAAATAGATTCATTTGCATGGAATTATTGGTTGAAACAAAGGCAAAATACAAAACATTTTAGGTTGTACAAGTTCCTTTTTATAAAGGAATAAGTCATTGAAACACACGTAACAAAATTTTTGCCAGTAATCATCCCAGAGGGAGAGAAGAACACAACGTTCCTGGTGTTCTATGCCTCTTAGAATTTTCAGAAGTTTCTATTAATTCTTTGTCATGTGATTAAAAAACAAAGTAGCGACTGTTTTTCTTTTAGTGGTACTAGTATTTGGAATTCAGGCCCTTACATTAGCTTAGCAGGCATTCTAGCCATTGAGCCATATTTCCAGTCCTTCAGTGATTTTCCTTGTCCTTGGCAAAAATAAATAATTTAAGTAAAGAAATAAACCTAAGTACTTAGCCTAGGAAGCATACACATTATTATAAAGCACAATACAAATCCATGCAATTTGTCACCAAGGTCTTTCAACAGACCCCAGTCAAGGGTCAAGCATGAAAACAGATTTCATTTGGCACACACATGTTCATGTAAGATAGATGGAACTCCTAAAGCTATCTAAATTATGTTGAAAGCTGGATTAAGGGAAAATGCCAACGTTATAATATCAAAGCTGGGTAAATGGATCTTCTATTTTTCTTTCTTGTTGTGAGTAAAATCATTTTAAGGACTCAACTAACCCAAGGCCTCTGCAGTTGCCACAACCATCCCTAAGCCCACAGCAGAAATCTCAGTGCATGATTTCCCAATCAAAGGACCTGGGACAGATTTAAAAGTCACAGCTGGGTAGGAGGAAGGTCTTTTTTGTGAATCACAAAACCCGGCTTCTTAGAAAATGTCTTCCTCTCGGTTGTAGGACATATCTGACTCCACCACACCCAAACCTTCATAGTTGTAGCTCCTGGGAATCAGGGCTGTGTCTGTTGTACTCTTCTTCTTCTTCAAGGGCCCTCGTCCTTCGGGGTCACATGCTTCAAATGGGACAGAACTCCCAGTTGCCAATCCTGTGGCAAATGGAACCACAGCCTCTCCCAGGTCAGCCGTATCTGAACGATTTGCTGGAGGCAAAAGTCGGAGGTCACTCCGTAGCCGTTTTCTGATTTCTTCTTCTTTTGTCTGAAAAGTAGTATTCAAGAAAGAAAAACGATCCTGAGTGACTTGCTATCGGTTCTTGTTACTATTACTTGTGTTGATCTATTCAGACCTTTTAAATTTCATTATTCAGTTGTGTAACAATGCTTCTTAAACTATATCTATCTATCTATCTATCCATCCATCCATCCATCTATCTATCTATCTCTCAAACGTTTATTTGTTGAGGAATACCCATTGCAGGTGTCAGACACAAGTTCTACCCTGTGCCTGTCTCTCCTGCTCTTTGCCTCAATGAAACTTTCCTTTTTGTGTATGAACAAAACCCGACACTTGATTTAATCCTGAGAACTGATTTTTTTTTCTTTTTGTGCCAGTTCTGGGACTTGAACTCAGGGCCTCAGCACTAGTCCTGAGCTTTTTTTGCTCAAGGTTAGGGTACTCCCACTTGAGCCACAGCTCCACTTCTGCCTTTTTGGTAGTTTATTGGAGATAGGAGTCTCATGGACTTTCCTGCCCATGCTGGCTTCAAACTGGGACCCTCATATCTCAGCCCCCTGAACAGCTAGGAATACAGGTGTGAGCCACCAGCATGCAGTGAGAATTGGCTTTTTAAAATTAGACTGTATAGATGAAACTAATTTTCAAGTATATTCAAGATATTGCTTCATTCCTTCACAGCATGAAGATAATTTTAAGAAGTTACTAAAGCTAGATCAACGGAAGCCTACAGGATCATTGAAATACAGCCTATAAACCCATACAATTTATCTCAAAGCTGTTGATAGGAAAGTCTGAGCTCCTTCTAGCTAGTAGTGAGATCCTCAGGCCTACGAGTCTCCACTAGATTCCATTACCTTCCGGCGTTCTTCTACTGCCTGCATCTTCTCTTCTATGTCCTTCATGGTGAAATCCTTTACTTCCTTTTTGATCTTAAGTTTTTTCAGCCTGGCTGGTGGCTTTCTCAGTGGCTTCTCAGTCGTTTCCACCTAGAGGAAGAAGTTTTAAAAGTTTTTCCAATGGAGGAACAACCATAGTCATTGGGAAAGAACAGCAAACACACTTCAAAATGCTGGGGTGTGGCTCAAGATGTAGTTTCTAGCAAGGGCAAAGCTCTGAGTTCAACCTAGATTTCCTCCCTTTCCCCTATCCCCAAATTAAAAAAAAATCTTAATGAGTTTGGCATATATCTCTCTAGATATTCTCTATGCACATGTGTATACGTGTACCGGACATCTGTAATGCAGAAAAATGACCTAAATGAGATTATACCCTATATGCCTGTAATTTGCTTCCTTCACTTAATCTAATCTTTCTAGGCTAGTACATATACATCTCTCTATAAATCTACACTTAGGGAAGTTTTAAATGAGTTTCCGGTCTTCATTATAAAATAAACTGACATTCTATTCTAGATAACTTCTCTAAAGGTTTCCTTTTAAACAAAGGACAAGCTCTTCAGAGAATGGAGAATACCTGAATCAAAGCATCAATTGGAGTAATTTTAGTGTAGTAAAGGAAGGCCTTGAGTTTGCATCCTAACTTAGCTGTGTACTCACTTTTCATGACTGTCAAATAAATTCTAATTTTTTTTTGGGGGGGGGGTTGGTCATGGGGCCTGAACTCTGGGCCTAGAAGCTGGCCCTCAGCAATTCAGCTCAAGGTTAGGGCTCTACCACTATAGCCACATTGCCACTTCTGGCTTTTTCTGTTTATGTGGTGCTGAGGAATCGAACCCAGGGCCTCATGCGTGTGAAGCAAGCACTCTACCACTGAGCCACCTTCCCAGCCCTCAAATGAATTCTTTAAGCCTTAGCTTCTTTGTTTGTAAAACAGCCTACATAATACTTATTTCAGAGGATTTTTTTCCAGTAACAGGGATGAGGAGGAGGAAATATACCTACTTAATAATGGTAAATACTTTCCAGTATGTGAGATGAATGACTTTTTCCTACAATAGCACACAAAATAAGAATAAGGATATGGAATTATCACATTGATGGGGAGAGAGAATGGAAAGCTCATAGCACCAAAATGGAAACCGGAAATGGAAATGATGCAGGTATGGCCAGAGGTGAGCATCTCTCGGGACTCAGTTTTCTAACTTATAGCATAGTGAGGATTGCTAAGTTTCTTTCCAACTTTAAAACTTAGGTTTGCCAGAAAGTCATTTTTAAATAGAAATGTATTTATTGAATACAATACAATCTCTTACAACCACAGACAATTTTATGTGGTGTGGTTTTTCCCTGAACAAAAATTCATTAAAGCAAGTTCCCCTTGATTCTCATTTTGTTTGATTTTTTTTTTTTTTCCTGAAAATGCCACTTGGCTCTCAAGCTTCCATTATATTTGCTGGAAAAAGGGTCATTTTTTGCTATGGTGGCCCTACCAAAGAAACCTAGAAATTAGCATGGAAAATCTTGGTTGGGGGAATGTTAAAAGTATAGATCCAAGGGACCTATGTTTCTTTGGGCCTGGCTTACTTCACTTAATATAATTTTTTCCAAGCCTTTCCATTTCCTAACAAATGGGGAAATGTCATTCTTTCTGATGGAGGCATAGAATTCCATTGTGTATATATACCACATCTTCTTGATCCATTCATCTACTGAGGGGCATCTGGGTTGGTTCCATGTCTTAGCTATGGTAAATAATGCTGCAATAAACATAGTTGTGCTGGTAGCTTTAGTGTGGCCTTGTTTGTGATCATTTGGGTAAATGCCCAAAAGTGGGATTGCTGGGTCATTGGGGAGCTCTATGTGGAGTCTTTTGAGGAACCTCCATACTGCTTTCCAAAGTGGTTGAACAAGTTTACATTCCCACCAACAATGAAGTAAGGTTCCTTTCTGTCCACATCCCCTCCAGCATCTGTTGTTGTTAGAGTTCTTGATTTTTGCTGTTCTAACTGGAGTGAGGTGATATCTCAATGTTGTTTTGATTTGCATTTCTTTTATGGCTAGGGATGTTGAACATTTCTTCATGTGTCTATTGGCCATCCTTCTTTCTTCTTCAGAGAAGCTTCTCTTTAAGTCTTTCGCCCACTTACTTATTGGGCAGTTGTTTCTTTGAGGATTTGTTGTTTGCAATATCTAGTATAGGTATGAGTCAAGCAGAAAAAGTCAGATAATGTGATGTTAGGAAAACGAAACCTCAAATATGTATTTTAATGTTTTTGTTTCTTTCATGCATGTGTTTCTAACGCATTTATAAGATTATTTCTTTGTTGCTTTGTATGTCCCTCCCCCACAGTGTAACCCCCGCTTTCACTATATTTGATGTCAGTATAACATGTGGAGGAGATGGGGACAAACAAGTCGTTTAAGGATTCAGGTGGACCTGTTGCAACAATGAGAAGTACAAAAAGTCATGTCAAAACCAGCTTTACAATGTCGGTGGGGGGGGGGGGGAGGGGGGGTATGATTGGGTGGGAGGGAGGGGGGAGGCTGGGAAGGGAGGTGAAGGGTAAACAAAGGAGGAGGCTGCAATGCTTGGTAAGAAATGTATGCATTATCCTGCCCATGTAATTGTAACCCCTCTGTACAGTATGTTCTCAAATAAAATTAAATTAAATTAAAAAAAAAAAAAAAGTATAGATCCAAGATCCAGTAAAAAAAAAAAAAAGGGAACTTGGAGTTCACATAGCAATCTGAACCTTAACTAAAACACTGAGACAGCACAGCAGGGGTAAGAGATCTTTGGATTTCCTAGATTACGTTGACCATTCTTGTGCTTTGTACCTAAATAAAGATGGGAAATTGTTTGTCCTCCTCTTGAGATGTTAATCCCATGGATGTAGCCTTTGTCGTTTCTTGAGTTTGAAACTTTATGTAACAATAGGAAAAAGAACTTCACAAACACACCTCTATCCTTTATAATTTTATGAAGTCAAGATTTGTCAAATGTTGGCACTTAAAAGTGGTAACCATGGTAATGTTGTGCATAAAGATGTGGAAACTAAACAACAACTTGAAAGTCTAAAGAACTAGTAAAGAAGTTACCGATTGAATCATTTTCTTTATGAATTTTATGAGAGACCAGCCATGGCAGTTCATGGCTATAATGTCAGCTTAGGTAGGAAGCAAAGGTAGGAGAATTGTAATCCTAAACCAATCTTGGCAAAACTATACGATTCTGTCTGAAAAACAAAGTAAAACGAAAGCACTATGGGTTGGACTACAGCACAAGACCTTAAGCTCAAACTCCCCTCTCCCTAAACAGATAAAAATTAGTACCAGAAGATTTCTGTTCCCAACGATGCTACAATAACATTTGAGTCTTATTTCTAGCCAACCTACCTTCTATATATTCTGCCATAAATCCAGAGTAAATTCGACAGAGCTTTCTCAATTGACTGACCTACAGATGAACCTATCCTGATTTTGCTCCCCAATGGAGCAAATAGATTAGGTCAAAAGCTTTCTGCAAAAGGTTTTGTCATTCCTGTTCCTTTGACTCTAGACCTCCTGGGGAAAGTCACTTTGTTGACTAACTGACATTATTTAGTCCTTCAAAAACTCCCTGTGAGGTTCAGCAAATAATGTCAGAGACTGATGCAATGCAATCAAGCTCCCTAACTACTCCAAAGTTTAACAAAAACACAAGTTGCTTAAAGAGGAGACTAAACTTTGACCACATACTGGAGAAATTAATAGAATTATTCTTGGAGGGACTAATAGAAAATTCACTGAGTCTCTTTGTAAAAGGATTCAGGATGGGGCTGGGAAGGTGGCTCAGTGGTAGAGCGCTTGCCTTGCATGCCTGAGGCCCTGGGTTCGATTCCTCAGCACCACATAAGCAAAAAGAAAAAAGCCGGAAGTGGCGCTGTGGCTCAAGTGGTAGAGCGCTAGCCTTGAGCTGAAGAGCTGAGGGACAGCTCCCAGGCCCAGAGTTCAGGCCCCACGACTGGACCCCCACTCAAAAAAAAAAGGATTCAGGATGTGCCAGGGGTAGGGAGAAATGGGCTTGAGATTAAAAAACAAAACACCATCAGACACCTATAAAGAAATCTACACCAATGCTACCAATTCATACACTTATCAACATGTATAAAAAATACACATTTATAATAGATACTCTGTCTCATTGAAATGTCTTCAAATATACTGAAAGATTTATTTAATCACCTAATAGTTGTTTTTGTTTTGTTTTGTTTTGTTTTTATTTTGGTCAGTCATGGGGCTTGACCTCAGGACCTGGGTACTGTCCCAGAGCTTTTCACTCAAGGCTAATACTCTACCACTTTGAGCCACAGCTCCACTTCCTGTTTTCTGGTGATTCATTGGTAGTTCTCCGACTTTTCCTGCTGGGCTGGCTTTGAACTGTAATCCTCAGATCTCAGACTTCTGAGTTGGTAGGATTACAGGTGTGAGCCACTAGCAGGCAGCCCGATAGCTTCTTGTTATTATCTTTCTTACATATCATTTTAATTCTTAAGTAAGCCTTCCTGAAAATTGATTATGGAATCGTTGTACTTGCCAGCAAGTGAAAGATAAAAATTAAGAAAAAAGATGGAAGGATATCTTGCAGCAGCCACAGATACTGCCAGGGACCTCTAGGAATAGATTGTGTCACTGGATGCCCCAGATTGCAAGGAGAGAAAGATGCTCACTTTTCAGTACCCTTTATTCTATGTCACTTTAACTGAGAACTTCATGCAAGGTAATGAACAAGCCAAGAAGGAGCCAGACTAGCATTCAGAACTCTCTTGCAATTCAGTTTACTATTAGTACATACAAGAAGTCTTATTTGGACTAATTTTCTCTCATGTACTCTATTTTCCCCATATCATTTTATTTAAAATATTTCTCCCCTTAAAGCAATGAAAAAATAATGTTCACACATCTGATTGGATTCATCATAGTAGGGGAACTGCTGACATTAGGATTCTCTTTATTTTATCAGCCTTTTTTATTTCCCTTCATTCCTTGGCGCTTTTTTTTTAATGTCAATTTTATCAGGCTTTTTTTTTCTTAAGAATTTATTAAGTATTTGATACTTCAAAGTATTAGCAGTCAAATATTTCCATATTTTATATGATTATCATCTATCCGTCAGTGTCATTTTTTTTTTTAGTTTGGCCTAATGACTTCTCTCTAAAATATTGAAAGAACTTGCTGTCTGACACAATTAAGTGTGTGAAAGAGACTTGTTCTCAAGAGCAATTACTGTTACCTCTCTCCCTCCCTCCCTCCTTCCCTCCCTCCCTCCCTCCTTCTCTCCCTCCCTCCCTCTTTCCCTCCTTCTTCCTTCCTTCCTTCCTTCCTTCCTTCCTTCCTTCCTTCCTTCCTTCCTTCCTTCCTTCCTTCCTTCCTTCCTTCCTTCCTTCCTTCCTCCCCTAGCCCTTCCTCCCTCCCTCCCTCCCCCTTCTCTCCCTTTTTTCTTTTCTTCTGTTGTAATTTATTTTGACATTAGGCACTTGCTAGGCACTCATTCTACATGCCTCCAACCCCTTTTGTTCGGGTTATTTTGGGGATAGGGTCTCTTATTTTGCTTGGATCAGCCTGGGCCATGATCCTCTTATTTATGCAACTCATCACAGCAGGAGTGGGTGCACTGTATCACACCCAGATAAAGTCTCAGGAACTTTTTGCTCAGTTCTGGCCTAGAACTAGCATCTTCCCTCAGCCTCCAGAGTAGCTAGAATTACAGGTGTGAGCCATTGGTTCCTGGCCACTTTGGCTTTTGATTCATAAGTTTTCAATATTCTCTGCACACAGAGAATAAAATCCACTTTAGTTAAACGTTAAGTGCTTGATCTGTCAACTTGATTTAAATAATGTGTCTGTCATTCCCATTTGACAGTTTTCTCTACAACACAAGGATAAATGATAATAAGGGATAAGTGAAAATTACGATGTGATTTCTGGTCTTTACTTCTACCATTTCTGTTTATTTCTTTTCCCAGCCATTTCCCTGACCCTGGAATGTATTCCAGTTGTTATTTTTTTCTTTTTCACCTTCTTTATTATGCCTGTGCTCTAAGAACTAGTGGTAAAAGCTCAGAGCTTTGGCCTAAAAACAAGCAAGCAATAAAACAAACCCAAATAGAAAAATATGCTGTCTTCTTCACAGCTGCACACAGAACTTGCGAACAAAAAAAAAACTAGAGCCCTAGACTTTGGTCAAATCACTTAAAACCAGAAGGAAACATCATTCCCACGAAGGAAATGCACTGAGAGAGTCATCGAAATGATGCAAAAAAAGCAAGACTATAACCATTTCTAGAATTACATTTCCTCGTGTTGGTCTTAGGATATACAGATGGATACATGTATTAGCCTATCTGTTGTACCTTTGACATTTAGATCTCTTTCCATCTTGAATAAATCACAATTCCATTTTATATTCCAAAAGGTAATGCTTAGTAAAAATTGCTGAATGGATGAATGTATGTTATTCAATAGGACTTAACCTGTCTCGAGTTTAGTAAAACCCACAAAATGTTTTAATAGGTTCATTAATCATTAGTGATTAGGGCAATTCCTGGCTCTACTGAGAAAGATATACATACTATATAGGTGTAAAGAAATTTATGGAAAAATCTGGTGGCTCACAACTCAGGAAGCTGAGATCTGAGGATTGAGGTTTAAAGTCAACCAGGGTAGGAAAGTCTGTAATACTCTTATCTCCAATTAACCACACTGTGGCTCAGAGTGATAGAGTGCTAGCTTTGAGTAAAAAGCTCAGGGACAGCACACAGGCCCTGAAATCAAGCCCCACAAAAAAGAAATTTATAAAAGAAAAATCTGACTTAGTTAAATGTTGTCATTTGTCTTATAATTTGCATGCTGGAAGTTGGAATTCATACTGGAAGTAATGGCTTGTGAGCATTTTCTGCTATTGCTCATTTTAAGTGACTATAAGTAAATGTTACTTAGAAAGTTACTTACCCAGGGGCTGGGAAGTGGCTTAGTGGTAGAGCACTTACCTTGCATGCATGAGGCCCTGGGTTCGATTCCTCAGCACCACATAAACAAAAAGAAAAAAGCCGGAAGTGGCACTGTAGCTCAAGTGGTAGAGCGCTAGCCTTAAGTTGAAGAGCTGAGGGACAGTGCACAGGCCCAGAGTTCAGGCCCCACGACCGGACTACCCCCCCTACATCCCCCCCCGCCCCCGCAAAAAAAAGAAAGTTACTTACCATGACATCATAGGACTCTCCATGTCTAAACGCTTTGCTGTGACTCTGTATTATTCCTTGAACAATTAGTTCCTCCAGGATGTCTAATGACTTTTGTCGCTCTCGTTTCTCCAGAGATTTGGGCTTATTGATTAATCCATTGGTCGCCAGATCTTCCAAAGAAAAAGAAAACAGAAAAGGACATTGAAGAATGAAGAATTTTATTAATTAAATACTCAATGGGTGCCTTAATACATCATGCTACAATGAAATCTTAGATCCAATATTCCTACCAAATGTCTGTTTCTACTATAAAACTTTGTGGTCCTTTTAAGTCTGTTCTTGCTGTTCTTACTGAGGAAATACATCAACATAATCTATTCTTGACTTAGTTCATCTTCTATCTCAACATAGCAAAAGCACTTCTGTGTGCTGCTATGTATGGGTTTTGTTGTAACAACAGGTATACACTTGGGTAAGATGACATGAGTCTGTTCCTTTAATGATGAAGCTGAACTATAGCAAAGATTCAAGACATTCTCCTGGTAAGTCTTCTGAGTTGCAGTTTGGTTTCTATGCTTTATACACAAAGCATAAACAGCACGATGTTGCCAAGAGACGTCTAGTTCTGCAACCCTGAGTGCACAGTTACACCATCTGCTGTGTCTACACACAAGTCAAAGTAGGCCTTTTGGAAAAGAGGCTTTGAACCAAATCAGAATTGGAGTAATAGAAGCTAGAATTGAATTCGTGATTTAAAAAAAGGAGCAAATAAACTGTAGAGGAGCCTTTATAGACTGAGAAGAGGATCTCTCCTTACAAATCACCCAATTATGCAAATAAGCAGTAAGTTTTATATTATCAGATTATAAAATAAATGATGCTGGCTTGTTGGCCCCAAGACTACTCTTGCTTTTGCAGTCAGAAACAATGCAATGTGTAGTCCTCAGAGGTGAGCTGTCTTCTATTATGTAATTCCACTTCATGGATGACATCTTTTTATGAAAATTTCTAACCAGAGTGGGTCATAGAGTGTCTTTGGGTTTCTCCCGGGAGGAAGAAAACACACAGTTGAACATATGCACACACACACACACACACACACACACACACATGTTTCTCACTCCTATTATTAGCTCATATTCTTTGTTATCAGAGATTTCCCTGACTGGGTGCAGTAAATAGTACTAACAAATCCCCTACCATCTCCGTACTTCCTCTTTGCTAGTCCTTCTGCCCGTGCAGGTGTTTGAAATAGAACCAATTCTCATTTTCAAGTGTTCTATACAGATTTTGGGACAGAGTGATAAAACAGGTCATCTAGGTGGATCAATGAGAAACTTGAAACAATGCAGAAGAGTTGAACATAGTGGTGCAGAGTTGAATCCCTTTGAGACATTAGAGTGATTTTGTTGTTGTTATTGTTGTGGGGAGGGCAACTTCTGTTGTGTTGTTGTTGGAGGGTTAACACGATGACAGCTATTTACTGGGCAGTTGTGCAGCTGTACAATACTAAGTAGTTTACATACTGCTTCACAACGAACTCAAACACCAACTCTGTAAGAGGCTTTATAATTCTCATTTTTATAAATAAGCATATTGACTTGATGGAACTTTCCCAGGTGAATGTAAATGGTAAGTGTGTAAACTAGGCCCAAATCCAAGTCTGTTTGAATTTAACCCTCACCATCGCAGCCTCACGGCTCAGAGTGCTGTTATAGAAATGGCTTAGTCACTATTGGTCCATCTTTCTCCCATGATGTTTCTAAAAGGAATGTCAGCCTTGACCTCTGTCACTAATACAAGGAAATTACTATCACTGTCCAGATCTATTATTTCTGAGTTCACTAATTTATCTGGCATGATATGTATAGTAGCTACTCTACACAGAGATTCTTGGAATATGTTAGTCATTTCAAATCATTTGGACATTATCTTGAAACACTGAAAAATATTGGGGAATATTTAAAATAACATTGTGAAGCCAGTTTAGGTGAAATCCCAAGGAGGATCTTGAATTTAAGGCCAACCTGGGCATAGCTAGTGAGTTCCTATTTCAAAAACCAATATAAAACAAAAAGACTTAGTGGCAAAGTGCTTGCCTAGCAAGTTGAGGGCCTAGGGTAACTTAATCAACAGCACTGGGGGGAAAAGCCCACCAGATGAGCACAATGCTCACTCCTCTAATACTAGGTACTCAGGAGACAGAGATTGGGAAGATTGCAATTTGAGGCCATAGGCAAAAAGTCTAGAGGCCCTCTCTCACCCAAAGAAAGCCGAGTATAACATCATACACTCTTGTCATCTTACCTAGGTGGGAAGCATAAATAGAAGGACAGAAGTTCACTGGCCTGGGCATAAATGTGAGAATCTATCTGAAACCTACCCAATGTTTATCCAAGTGATAGAAGCCTTGATCAAGTAGCAGAGCACCTGCCTAGTAAAAACAAAGCACTGCCTAGTAAGAACAAAGAACAAAGAACATTTACCCCCAAAATACTGTGTTTCTATTTTATTGAAAAGGTAATCTATGATGACCAGTGCACACTTAGAATACACACAAGAAAAGATAGGATACAAATGAGAATATGCTCACTATCCAGAGGCTGGCTTCCATGATTAATACAGGATACTTTCTATAAATATGATGGCATATCAGTTTTTGTTTCCTATTTAGTTAGCACTTACATTAGCATTAGTATATTCTTATATGATTAGAAATTCTTTTTTTTTCTTTTGCCAGTAGGAGGGTATGAGTTCAGGATCTTGTACTTGCCTGGCTGGTGCTCTACCACTTGAGCCATGCCACTACCCAGCTTTTTGCTGATTATTTTGAAGATAGAGTCTGACTTTCTGCCTGTGTTACCTTTGAACTTTGGTCCTTCAGCTCTCAACCTCCTGAGCAGCTATTATAACAGGCAGGAGTCACCAGTGCCCAGCTTTGTAAGCATGGATTAAAAAATGAAATTAAAAAGGACACATGGGACATCATCTTAACCTTGACGTAAGAAGAGATTTTCAGGTTTCCTTAAATTCTAAGTTCAGTAAAAGACTCAAATTTTGCTATATTAAGAGTATTTTCAAAAGGCAAACAAGCAAGCCCAGTAAGAGTCAAGTGTAGCTATCATTCACTTGCTAATACTAACTATGATAAAATTTCCTTTTGGTATTCTTGCCCCCCCCCCCCGCCCCCCACCACCACAAAATCATAACCTAAACCAATCACAGGAAATTTCAATCAAGTCCAAGTCCAGGAGAATTCTACAAAATAAACCTGGATGATATCCAGGTCTGTCTTAAGAGAGAAGGAAAAGTTGAAGGGTTGTTCAGATTAAAGGAGATGAAAGACATGTGACAAATTGCACATGTGGTCCAGGGTTAGATGCTGAATTAGAAATTGTCACACAGCTGGCAGCATTTGAATATAGTTTATAAATGAGATAAGAGTTCGTCGATGGTATACAACAGTGGTGATTTCCAGATCTTGGCCCTTGTACAGAGATAATGCAAAGAAATCTTGCTTTTAGGAACTATGCATGATCTATTTAAATGCAAAGTGCCATTTGCTCTGTAAGTTTCCTCAGAAGAAAATACACCTAGGTATGGGGGATATGTTGATGCCGATGCAGAGTCAGCCTGAAAGAAGTATGCATAGTCTCTGTTCAGAGATTCATTGCCTTTTGCATCTTAAAAAGTTTTTTTAATGCCATTCGCAATTTTCAAAAGGTTAGTTAAAAAAACCCAAAGGTAATACTTCTGGTTCTAGATTTAACAATGCTTTGGGTTTGACATAACAAGTTCTTGGCATTATGATGATGTAAGAATAAATCCACACATTTAATAGACAGTGTGTTTTGAATTCTGGATTCGGATTTTCTTTTCCCATTGGGCCAGGAACATGTGGTGCAACACTCCCTTGGCCTCTGGACAAAGGGAGAAGTCCACCACCTCCAGGGGAAATCACTGACCATCTACAATGTGCTGTGCTACCAAACTAGGCTGCTCAGTAGACTGTGTGCAGTCAAGACCTTTTCGATCTCCATCATTAATCAAGAAGCCTTTGTCCTGGGGAAATGTTAGTGTGAAACTTGAGATCTTTAACCCATGTATTCTATAAGCTGTAAAGCTGAGGATGAAGAAAAGAGGAAGCCAAGGAGTGGGAGATGGGAAATGTGGGCAAAGAACACCTGTTTTGAGTCCAGGGTGTTCTATGTGAGGTACTTTCTGAAAAGGCTTTAACACTACGTTTTAGAAACATCTGCCCGGTGGCTGAGGCTTCCCTGAGCTGTTCTCTCTTAGCATTATCTTGTTTACCTGTCATTCTCCACTTATTGTTTTTTTTAAACAAACAAACAGGGTGCAGCTGGCAGGAATGACTATCTTACAACATACCTGTCCCTAGCTGCCTGGTGCTGTGCGGTCTGCCAACCGCACAGGTATTTAGCATTCAGGTTTCTGTCAGGGAGGAAATAGATGCACTTAATCAGTGGTGAGAACAAAGCATCTGCACTTTCTAGGGGGTGGAGGACAGGAAAGGGTGGGTCCAGCACTGGTCTCTTTACTTCCTGCATCCTTCTCCATGATCACATCAACCACAGAGGGTGGCAAATATAAACTGTATGATAAGATGTGCATGTCAGCAAAACCTATGGGAAAGACATTCATGTACTAACTTACCTATGTTTCCAAATTACAATGATGAGGAATGAGAGGGAAAAAAAAAGTCTCCTCACCTCCCCCAAGCAAAACAGACTTCCATTCCATTAGACTAGTGAGGTTCATGGTGTTCTAAAGACTGGTCAAATTATAAATTAGATGTCATGAATCAACAGGCAGGAATAATTCAAGAAAAGAGAAAATACAGTACAGGAGAAATGACAAATAGTTTCTAAATAGCACGCCAGGTGGTAGTTACTTCTTTTATGTTTTTGAAAGATTCTTTGATTGTATGTTTGGTGATAACCTAGATGGGGGAAAAGACAGGGCAACAGTTCAATGAAGGCTTTTATATAGTTTTGATAAGGCCAAACTTTCCTTAGAAAGATGTTAATATTAATTCCTTTCAATGGAAACGTACGTGTGTGTGTGTGTATGTGTGTATGCATAGTTCCTGGGGTTTGAACTCCAGATCTTGGGCTAGCACTTTATTACTTGAGCCATACCTCTACTTTCAGCTTTTCGATGGGTAATTGTAGATAAGAGTCTCATCAATTTTCTTGCCCAGGCTAGCTTTGAACCATGATCCTCAGATCTCAGTCTCCTGAGTAGCCAGGATTATAAGCATGAGCCACCAGTGCCCAGCTTGGAAACACCTATTCTTAAATTGTGTTTTTAATTCTTGATAAACACTGTTTAGCTTAAAACAAGATGGGTTCAGCTACTGCATTGCAAAAAACCCACTAACATTTACCATTACTTACATAATCAAGACCTAAGGTCCAACGCTAATATTTTAGAGACAAGACAAAAGCCTTACCATGTAAGGTACTCCACGAAGCAGTAAAAAAAGCTCTGCCTACTATCAATTAGGTGTTTAGAGAAGTAATATTTTGTGGAGATCAACACAAATACCAGTGGAAAAGGAGTTTACCTGAGTTTATGCTTCCATTTCTTTTACCAGGAGGTGGAGAACATTCTGGAATCGTTCCAGGTAAGTTTCCCATCTGGGCTTGTTGATCCAGGTCTTCTGCCTTGTCCACAGTGTCCTTGGGTTGTGCATCTTCAGTCTGGGGGCTGTGATTTTCCCTAGAATCAGTCACTCTGACCTCAGCCTGTGGAAAGGGATCAGCTTAATGAGGGTCAAAATTTCTCAGGAAAAAGGAAAGTCAGGTTGCTACAACTCCTTTGTGAGTATTTAGCCAACTTGTCCATACAGTAGTCTGCCTAGGACTCTTTAGTCTCTAGATGTGATGTTATATGGTAAAATAAGTTAGATGTGATTAGTATTCTCCAGATGGCAAGATTACCCTGTGATATTCAGGAGAGCTCTAAGTGCAATCAGAAGTCTTCTCATAAAAGGCAGTCAGAGGGAATGTTGTACTTTGAGTGTAAAATGGCCTAAAAGGTATTTATACATACATTCATGTATAAAAAACATACACAGGTATGGAAGGTCTGGTCTCCAACTGGTGACAGCACTGAAAGATCATTGGATCGTGAGGATGCTCATCTCATCAATGACTTAATCCATTGGCCAATTTGTAGCTAAATCGGTTTTTAGGAGGCAGGGCCTATATGGAGAATATAAGTCACTGTGGAAGTAACTTTCAGGGGTGAATCCTGTCTTTAGATGCTTTCTCTCTTGCTCTCTCTCTGCCTCCCAGCTGTCATGAGCTGAGAAGCTCCATTCCCTCCGGCTTTCTTTGCTATGATGATGTTCTGTCTCACCATAGGCCCACATAGTAACTGGGCCATGTGACCACAGACACCATCTGAAACCATGAATCAAAATACATTCTTTCTTCCTTAAGTTAATTCTTCAGGTATGTTATCACAGATAATCAGTACCAAGAAGAGGGTCATTTTTGGGCCCATTCCTGAACCATAGAATTCAGACACCTTCAAAACTGTTTTATGAGAGATATTTGGAAAGACTTTGGAGCTGCAGATCAGATAAGCTCAGAATGCTAGAATCAGAGTTTAGTGTGAAATTCTGATGGGAGCTCAGAAGACCATGATGTCACTAGGAACTCTGACAGCAATGACTGTGCTTGTGAGGTTTCAAGTGGAGAGGAAGACTCCATTGGAAACTGGTCTGGAAGTTATTCATGCCCTATTTTGAGAAATAAATATTCTATATGTTTTCCATGAATCGTAACTTTGTGTGTGGCCAATTTGGAAGGTAACGGACTCATCAGTCCGGTGGGAGAAAATTTCAAAGGCAGCGCAATGCTCAAGTTCCGGCACTCATATTGTTGGCCGTTTTTGCTTCTAATTCTCATTAGAAGCAAAGAGCAGACTAGAATTGGAAGCATTAGCAGTTTAGCTAGAAAAGGTTCAGGTTTGAAGTTGGAGCCAAGGTTTGGAGTTGGGCATGGAAATTAGTACTCTGGAAAAGAAACCTGATGCTTTGCCTTGGACAATAGGAAATAAGGGTTGACCCCACCCATGGCAGGCTCAAGGGTGTAAAGGAAATAAGTCACTAGAGACTTAAGACTTTAAGACTACTTTGGTAAGAAAGCTCAAGGGCTCCTGGCTCATTCAGCATTCTTTAGAAGCTGCTTACCAGCATTCAGCCATCTAGGCAAATGGAGGGGGCTTGATTATTGCTCAAGTTGGCAGCGAACCTGAGCATCTTCTAGGTGATGCTGTTTCTGCAGACATGAAGAATGCAAGTATTATAGGGCCACAGAAGCTTCCACCCAGATTTCAAAGGAAAGCCAGGCAATGGGAGAGAGACCCCTTCAGGCAGCCCTGGAGAAAGTGGTGTGTGAGGCTGTGAAGGCCAAGCCTAAATGCAATGGAGACCCAAGGAACTTGGAAATGTCAGAAACATGGAACATCTGCTGAGGATAATGTCAGGTAGGGAGCAGAACCAACCTGCAAAAGAGGCCATTGAAACTCTAGACAGCAATGCTCACATCCTGCCACTACGTGCTGTGCGTGCCAAACATGGAGCTTTGCCCTGTTAGGTTTTAATCTTGCTTTTGTTCCATTCCTCCTTTTGGGAATACAAATGTTCACTTTGTGCTATTGTATCTTAGGAATATGTAACTCACTCTTTGATTTTACAGGCGCTCACAGCTAAGAGTTTGTCTTGAGTCACAAAAGAGAGATATAAACTGAATAAGACCTCTCATTGCAATACATTTATCTATCCATCCACCTATCAGTATATCTAGTCTAGTGGATCTATTCCTCTAGTAGAATTCTGACTGACACAAAACATAGTAGAAAATCAGTACCCTCCTCTAAATGGAAGCACTATCAACTTGTTGGTTTATCACCTACTCAATGTATTTGCTCATATAAACTCTTGTAAAATAGATTGATACTGGTCAATCGATCTGCCCACAAAGAGATGCTCCATGTCATTCAGTCCTCAGGAAATAGAAAGCAAAAGCAGAGTCAGCTGCTTCACACGTGTGAGGAAAACGGTAAAGGGTAAGGCACATGCCAGCAAATGTTGGTGAGTGTGTGGAGAAATTGGAACCCCCATGCCTTGATGTAGGAGTCAATTTGGGGCAGCAACTTTGAAAACAGTTTGGTAGTTCCTTTAAAAAGTTAAGCATAGAGGGGGCTGGGAAGGTGGCTCAGTGGTAGAGCGCTTGCCTTGCATGCCTGAGGCCCTGGGTTTGATTCCTCACCACCACATAAGCAAAAAGAAAAAAAGCCGGAAGTGGCGCTGTGGCTCAAGTGGTAGAGCGCTAGCCTTGAGCTGAAGAGCTGAGGGACAGTGTCCAGGTCCAGAGTTCAGGCCCCATGACTGGACCGCCCCCCCCCCCAAAAAAAAAAAAAAGAAAAAAAAGTTAAGCATAGAGTAACTTCAGGATACAGAAACCACTCCTGGGGAAATGCCCAAGCAAAGTGAAAAGACCTCCCTATTCAGAAACTTGCACGGGAAGGCTTATAATTTTTTTATGGATGAACAAGTGGAAACAGCACAATATTTATCAGCTGATGAGTGGCTAAGTGAAGTTTGGCATTGTCATATAAAAGAATATTACTTGGCAATCAAGAGAGCTGAAATACCGACACAAGCTACCACCAGGCAGTACTTGAAAGCGCTTTCCTAAGTGAGAAAAGCTAATGGCAAAGACTAGGCATGCTCAGTCAAGGCAGACTTACAGTCAGAAAATGAATGGGGTGAGGTGAAAGAAATGTGGATTGGCTGCTTATGGGTAGTCATTGGTTTTCGGTGGGAAAATCTTCTAGAATGAGATGGAAGTGGTGGCTTGCAATGGTCTGTTTAAATGGGCAGAATTGCCAGTGAAGTTATGTTTAGAAAATAAAACATTCCTAGGGTAGGAGGTGGGAATGTGTTGAAGAGGTTTTATCTGTTTTTGAGGTGAAGTTGAACAGAGGCTGTGTTTCTACATTTTGTATTAAGTTTGTTTCATTTTTTATATTTAAAAATTTTTAGAATTAACTATGAATTTTAAGCTGACCATTATAGATGAAAACCATCAATATTCTAAAAAAAAAAAAAGGCTTTGCTTTTAGCAAAGGTGCTAAAACAGGTGCTTGTTGTTTGTTTTTTCTTTTTTTCTTTCCTGGTGTAGAGGTGCTATATATGGTTTATTATTTGGGAAAAACATTTGCCAAACAGCTTGGAAGAAGTAATTTGTTGATGCTTTCCAGAGCTCAAAGCTTCTTAAATTAAGTTATTAGCAGATGCATTGTATAAATGTATTTCTCTATAGACCTATAAGAAGAAATTGTTCTTCAAATTTTGATTTTTTTCTAGCTTACTTCTAGCAAAAATAATAATTAAAAAAACCCAGCTCTCAAACAAAAAAAAATCCTCACAAGAATATGAGGGCTTAAAATGGTGTACTTTAATGTTATTTAGGGCTGAGGGCATGATTATCAGTTTGACCTGAAAGGAGAGGGAGGAAAGAGGAAGGAAAGAAGGAGAGAGACAGAGAGAGACAGAGAGAGAGACAGAGATAGAGACAGAGAGAGACAGACAGAGAGACAGAGACATAGAGAGAGACAGAGAGACAGAGACAAAGATAGGAGAGGAAGAGGAGGAAGACAGTGGAAGAGTCATCAGTAAGAGTAACAGTAATCTAAGTATGACTGTGGAAAAAAAATATACACAGGATTGAAGACTATCACCAGTTGATTTAAACAAAGTCTGGCACCAGTGGTTCACACCTGTAATTCTAGCTATTCTGGAGGCTGAGATCTGAGATCTCAGTTTGAAGCCAGCACAGGTGAAAGGTCTAGAAGACTTTATCTCGAATTACTGAGCAAACATCCAGCCTGGGGGCATGGCAAAAGTAGAAGAGCACCAGCTCTAAGCAAACAGGCCAGGGACTTTTCGTCTAACAAATTCTTATATCTAATTATTCCTGCAAAGTAAGTGAAAAAGAATGACTTTTTGTTCGGTATGAAAAATGGAAGAAGGGTAGAAGATTAACACTTCCAAATGACATTCGTGTCTTTTGGATAAAGGAGGAAAAAAGAAACCCTATATATTAGTTCAAAGAATTATTGCATACTAACAAAGATGACCAGAGTGCCCCCCAGGAAGCCCATGAGATTATGGGTGAGAAGGACATTTAAACAGACTCTACATTGTCTGTTTTAGGATTCAGCACTGAAGAATGTATTAGGAACTCCTCAGTCTGCCAGGGGTCAGGAATGGAATTCAGGGAAAGGCTTGGAAGTGTGAGGAGGCCTAGAGGAACCAAATGACCAAGTCATTAGGTCTGACAGACACACAAGTCCAGGATTGCCAGTAGAGAAGATGGCATTAGAGAGAAAGGAGAGGATCTACTTGTAAAGGGTTCTGTACAGGACAGATAATTGCTTCTTGGGTAGAAAGGAGGCAGACTGGTTAGTGACAGGAGGGGCAGAAGGACACAAGAGGTAACGGGATTCTAAACACAGGCAGTGGCAGTTTGGAGACAGTGTTAGGGATAGGCTTCCCGCAAAGCACTGGTGTTACACCTGGAGTGTCAGCCTTTGCTGGATTGAGATTTGCTTTTAAATTTACTCCAGGTATCTAGCAGATGTGTGCACAGGTGGCAAGGATTGACAGTGCCCTATGGGCCCAGTGTCTACTGAGAAGGATGTACTTGGGGGTGTGCACTCAGGGCTTCTCCTTAGTTGCTAGGCAACAGCTCTAGCAGTTAAGCCCCGCCTCCAGCCCTTTTCTGGTTTATTTTTCAGATAGGGTTTCACACCTTTGCTCAGGTAGGCTTCTAGACCTGGGTCTTCCTAACTCTTCCTCCTGCACAGCCAGGTTTATTGCAGTCCTGAGCTATCATGTTCATCCCAAGCATGTGTTTTGAAAGCAGCCACTCCACAATTATCCTGTAAGGCCTAGTATGCTGACTTCAGCTAGACTATTTGGGAAAGTGTGTGAAATACATTCCTTTCACTCTTTTTTTTTTGTTGTTGTTTTTAAAATTCTTTTGCAGGTCCCGGGGCTTGAACTCTAAGTTTGAGTGCTGTCTCTGAGCTTTTGTGCTCAAGACTAATGCTCTACTCCTTGAGCTACAACTCCACTTTGGGCTTTTTTTGTGGTTAATTGTAGATAAGAGTCTCACAGACATTCCTGCCTGGGTTACCTTCCACCTGAGATCCCCAGCTCTCAGCCTCCTGAGAAGATAGGATTAAAGGCTGAGCCACTAATGCCCAGCCCTTTTCACTGTTAAATGTATGGTTTTGATGTAAAATCATATGGCAGCCCTGTCTTACCTTAGGATAATCCCACTGGACCGGGCCTTTGATGGCTCCTAGTTCTGAGTATGGAAATCTCAAATGTGGGATGGAGAGGAAGAAGTCACAGGTATCATTTCTGCCCATCCTTCCATGCCCCACTCTGGAAAAAGATTTCCTGAAATGTCTCCAGGATACTTACAGGGGGCTACCACCTTTGAGACCTAGTGAAGAGTCTATCAGCATGAGCTTCTGGAAAACTTGACTTCCACTCTCGCTGGGCTTCCAAACAAGCTTTGCAGCCTGGGACAAAGCAGTCACCCACCTCTCTGGGCCTGTCAGGTGCAACCACACGAGTTCCTGCCAACAATCCCAACCCCCAACTAACAACTAACCCATTTCCAGAAGCCAGCAGTAATAGGTAGCAGCTTTAAGGAACTCTAGCTTTCCCCTGAAAGGCAGGTGACCCACCCTAGGGTCACCTCAGCGGTGTTCAGAACCCTTCCTCTTATACTCCTCTGCTCTGGGTGTGGTCAGGAATCCGCATAGGTTTGTAAACAAGACACATGCATTCCTGATTTACACACCAGCCCAACTCTGGCCCCATAAAATCGATCCCAAATGCTTCTACTCTATTAGACAAGGACTAAAGGTGTGTGTGTGTGTGTGTGTGTGTGTGTGTGTGTGTGTGTGTGTGAACTTGGACCCTATTCTTACCTGCTCCAGCTGTCCCTGAGCAAGGCTTCCTGGGCTAAAGGAATCATGTCCAATTTATTATTATTATTATTACCTGGGATCCCTCCTCCCAGCTCTTCTTGGGCACAGGCACACGTCTCTGGTCTTCTGCGTCGGGCTGGGAAGGTCCGCAGCCCATGCTGGGCAGCGCGCACGCCTTGTCCACCCCTCCTGGCTGTGCGCCCCAGGGACCGTCTATGGGCCGCGCCCCACCCCGCGATCCCGCGGCCCGGGCTGCCTCCTCTGCCACCGCCTGCAGTCAAAGGCTGCACGGCAGACGCTGGGCAGTTGCTGGGAACTGTTGCCACAATAAACCCGGTCATCTGGGACCTGGGCGGGGAGGGGCGTCCCCAGCTTTGTTCGGATGCGGATTACAGCTGTCTGCAAGAGTGAGCGCCAATGTCTGGCCGGATTAGGTTTTGATTTTGTGCTTTGTTTTTGTCTCAGCATCCTGCGTGAGTCCCTCACTGGTTCATTTTCCCTGGTAAGGTCCCGTGGGTCACTTCTCCCCGCCCTCCCCTCCCACACACCTGGGTGCTTGGTTCAAGCACTGTAATTGATTTGAGATGGTCTGAGGCTGCACACCCTTCTTGAGGGCGGGGGCTTCAGCGCCTGAGGTCCACGTCCCAGGGCGACCTCAGAAATGAAGGTCTCATCAACACCACCCACACAGTGAAGAAAGCCAAACACTTAGAACTTCCGACTGCTCAGCAGCCGCCAAATGGGTTATGCAAATCCTTTTCTGGAAGGTGTGTATTTTTTTTCTTTTGTAAAGAGTATGCATATATTTCTCCAAGAGATTTAAATACAAGCGGCATAATATGTGAAGGCTCAAACATGGAACGCGTTTTCTTCTTGTCTTATTTTGAATAGCTGAGAGGGGGTCTTTGAGACCTATCAGCCCTTCATTTTACAGACTGCACATTTAGCTTCAGAGAAGCAGAGAAAGCTTCCTGGTCACTAGGGAGCAAGTTATGGAATGAGGAGCCAGTAGCTTCATTCAATTCTCCTATGTATTCAACCAGGGATTCTTGGCTTGTCAAAGTCCCTGGATTCTTCCAAGGAAATAAATGGTCAGATCGCTTATAAGATGCTGATTATTTTATAGCTTCTAAACTCATTCCACTTTCTCTCACCCTCAACTGCTCTAGTGAAGTTTCTTGTTCACTTTCCTTTTACTAAAACTGAGGAAGAGGAGAGGAAACAGCAGTCAAAGCCCGAACAATTATGGAGCAACACATATGAAAGATTTATGGAGGAAGAGCTTAAATGAGACTAAAGGGGTGTTTGAGAAACATCTTTGAAAGTATTGACTCACGAGTGCAATAAATCACTCAAACTGTTCCAAATGGAACCTGGAAAATCCTCAACTGGAATAATCCAGTGTACAGGATGCCTACAAAGTGTTCTGGGAAAGTTCAATGTATAGCTGTAGAATAGTAAGAGTGAAATACTGGATAGAACCTTTTCCTTGTAAGGCTGTCTGTGGACAGAAGTTTGCAGGGGGAAAAATGGACTGGTACCAAAATATGTGTGTGTAAGCATCTTTTGGAGTATCCTAAGGATTCTAGTCCAAGGTTGTGAAAATGTCCTTTTTCTAGGCATGTGCTAACACCTACTAGTATTGGTTCATGGGCCCTGTTGCTCAACACTATTATTATTAGAGTTACATAAACTTTACAATTAAATGATGTTGAAAACAACAGTAATCAAGACAACCACTTTAAAGAACAAGCGTATAGACCATCCGAGAATATTAAATCATTACTTTAGAACATGGAAAGGAAAAAGAAAGGACAGAGAAGTTAGTGAGGAAGAAAATAAAGAGGAAGAAGGAAGACTAAGTCTATTAGGCAATGAAATATAGAAGAAAAGAAATCCTGGCTTCAGATTATTAATGTATTTTCAGTCTGGGAATCCTTCATGCATAAAGAAGTGGGATCCTGATGCTACACCACTTTCTTTTCCCCCTTTCCTGGTGAAGAAGGGGTTTTGTAAATCACACTGGGTAGGGGAGGTAAAAACTTGTCATTAGTCAAGCTCCTCCTTTCTGTTCTGATAGGATGGAAAGCAGAGAGCAGAGATGTCTGCTGGCAGCCCTGGTAAATTGGTATATTAGGCAGGGTTGGTTTCAAATTTCACATTTAAAGCTTTCTGATTTCAGTTTGGAACTAGAGCTTTACTCAGGAAGTAGAAAATCATGCAGAGAAATCAATTCTGATCCTAATCCTAATTCATTAGTGTTCCTCCAATTAATAGAAAAATCATATGCTGACTTGTAAACCCCCAAAGTCCAAAATGAGGAATCCTTACAGTAATATCTAACATCTTGAATGCTTGCTAAGCTGAGGTTTAAAAAAGAAAGAAAGAAAGAAAACTAACTGATGGCTCTTTTCTTTTTCTTTCTTTCTTTTTTTTTTTTTTGACTAGTGCCTTATTAGTTTAAACAAGGGCTAGAGAATTGTGCCCTGGAGCCTCAACTGGCCCTCTGCCCACCTCCTCTGACATACTAGCTAAGGAATTTAATATTTTTAAATGCTTGAAAAAAAAGATCAAAAGAATACTACTTAGTGATTTGTAGAAGTTATATGAAATTAAAAATTCAGTGTCAGTGAATAAAGTTTTGTTGGAACACTGGCCCTCTATTTGTTTTCATACGATGTATGGTGCTTTTATGTTACTATGGGCAGAGTTGAGTAGTTGGGGAAGATCAAAGAGCCCATAAAGCTTAAAGTATTTATTATCTGTCCATTTATAGAGGACGTTTGCTGATGTTTGATTTTAAACAATGGAGTAATTTCCACAAGGTTAGTCGTCAAACTACTGAGGACCAGAATGGTCTGAAAAAGTTTATAATGCTTCTAGAAAGGGCCAGCCCCCCTCACCTCCAAGAAGAGCTGCCACATGGGGGAAATGTAACTCCAGGCTTGCAAAAGCCTTCATTCTACTGTTTAGACCTTCGTCTCATGCATCACTGGAGCACCCTGTTTAATAGGAGGGCTTTGCAGTTCAGAACAAAACTTCACTACACTTCTCTGTCTTACAGCATAGATGTGCTGCAGGGGGCACTGTATCTTGTAGACAAAGTCAAGGAGTATAAGACACAGGTGTCATTCTGAGTATCATCTTTAATTCAAAGACTTCATTTTAAAGCCTTATGCGAATCCTATTCTTTGTGTCCCTTTGTCAGACATTTCAACCCAATCATGATTCTCCTGGAAAACAGCCTGTAAATCATGCACATATTGTATTGTTCAGATTTGGAGTTTCTATCTTAGCAATTCGCTATACTAAGCACATTTCTAAGGCTCACAAATCTGCCTAGGAACAGTTGTGTGACAAGAAAAACGGTACCAGAATATTGTCATTAAGACACACTCACACACACACACACAATTTGCATAATCAAGATTTTTGCAAAGCATGTGCCAACATTTGCAATTACTCCCAGCCTTGAATTAATGGAGTTGCCCTAAAATACAAAGTGTAAGCATATTTTAGTGATTCTTTTAAAGGACTTGCTATGACAGATTCTTGCAGAAAACAACCAGAAACAAATAAGGAAGCCTACAGACAGGGGAACAATTGCGTGCTGAACCATGGCATTAGGCCAACAATCTTGGTGTTTGTTCAGTCAACATCAATGGATAAACACAGAGAAAACACCAATCTCCAGGGCAATCACTCAGAGAATGACAGCTTAACAGTGAATTTAGCTGTAATAACCTCATGGAACAATAACACTTCCATTGACATCCGCCCTTAAGAATGCATTTAGATATTATACAGTACTAATAGTGTGCCCAGAGCGTAATGGGAATGTGTAAAAGAAACAATCCTAGCTGAATGGCAGTTGGAAAGGCGAGCTTGGTTTTTAGAGAACTCTAACAACTCTTAAGGTTACACATGGCAATTTTCACACACTGATATTCTCACAATTAAAAGAAAAGTAATATTTAAATGATTTTCACGGCTTCCAATTTTGGCAGTACGTGGGCACAAAGCACTGAGACTTTGTGAATTAGCGGTGTGATTTTTCTGTGCTGGCCTTGAGCATATTGTTTGAGGCACCAGGGGAGTTTGGCTGCTTGAAATACTGGGGAAAAAAGAAAGAAAGAGAGAGAAAGAGAGACAGAGAGAGAGAGAAGAGAGAGAGAGGAAGGTAGAGAGAGACAGAGAGACAGAGATACACAGAGACACACAGAGACACAGATGGAATAAAATTCTCTAAGAGGTTTGGATTTTTTTTTTCTGTGCTAGAATGTGGTGGAAAAAATACTGGGCCAGTTGGCACACCTCTGACCCCAGTCCTGCTCTGGGACTGACTGGCTCCAAGGAAATCATTTAATCTCTGGGGGCTGGCCTCTCACTCATCAGATGTTGGTGCACAAGGAGAGTCTAGATATTGAATAGTCTCGGAGCTCTGGTTCTCAAAGTGAGGCCTAGTATATCTGTTCTGGAATAATCTCTGTTCTTTGTTACTAAATGCAGATTCTTAGCCACACATACAGCCATGTTGAATCTGTTCTATTTATATATTTTTCTTTTTGGTGTTGGTGATAGAATCAAGGACTGCACAAATTCTAGGCCAGTGCGCTAACATTGAGCTATACTCCTGACCCCTGAATATGTATATGTGTATGCATATATTTGCAAATATGTATGTATGTATGTTTGTATGTATGTATGTGCTTTTGCCTGTACTAGGGCTTGAACTCAGGGCCTTGAGCTCTTGGTTAGCTTGACTGCTCATAGATGGTAGACACCATTTAAATCACACCTCTACTCTGACATTTTACTGGTTAATTGGAGGTGGAGTTTCACAGCTTTTTCTGCTCAGGCTGGCTTTGAACTGTAACCCTCCAAGTATCAGTCCCCTGAATCGTTAGGATTATAGGTGTCAGCCCCTGATACTCTCCCTCTGTATTTTTTTCCCAATGTGTCCCAGGTTATCCAAGAACAAAGTTTTGCCTGACATTGTAGAGAGCAGAGATCTCAGACTTCAGAGAAAGACAGACCAGTTTTAATCTTTGACTTTAGGAAGCCATTTTATTTTCCAATTGGATCTGATTTATTTATGGTTAAATTTATAGCTTATATGCAAACATATATAATATGTATCTTACATATTATATTCATGAAGTATATAGTTTAAATAAATTTTGCTGCAAATTCTGTAAAAACTGTAAATTCTGGCTAAATATCTACAAATTTGTCAAATTGGCCACATTTCAAGTCAAATAAGCTGCTTTGTTGAACAGTCTTTTGTGGTTCTTTTAACCCAGGATATTGATTACATCTCATTTTTAAGTGATTAGAGGTCAATCATCCTTTAGCCTGATGTATCAGGTATACATTGTTAGGAAAATTCAAAGCAGAGAGCCAATACTGTGTACCAGATCTCTTCACTGGACTTCAAGCTAGGCCCCTCAGGCCTCAGAGCTTGGTTCATACCAACCCACGATGCTCCCTAGAGCCCCCATGATGTCCTGCATCTCCTGCCCACACTCTCCTTCCTGTCTTCTCCCTCACCTGCTCTATAATTATAGCGGCTCCGATTCGCAGCTTGCTCTCCATTCTTTTTCAGAGCCAGCTGTAGAAAGGATCTGACAGTGAAAGAAATTATAGTTCTCCTAGAAAAAAAAAATATCTGCCTAATCTTACAAGGAGGCTGCTACCAACTTTTCTCTGGATGAAAATTGAGAAGCTCAGGTACAAGTGAGGTTTTTTAATGGAGAGAAAAGAGCGAGGGAAGGGAAGGAGGGAAAAAGAGAGAGGAAGGGGAGAGTGAGAAAGGCACATAGATTTAGAGAGAGAAGGAGAACTGGAGTTATGGCTCAAGTGGTAGAGCGACCTGCCTACTGAATTCAAATCCAAGTACTTCCACACAAAAAAAAGAGAGGAGAGAGACAGAGAGGCAAACTGAACAAGAGCTGGAAAGAGAATCAGGATCAGAGAGAGAAAATGAGGGATAGATAGAGAGAGAGAGAGATAGAGAGAGGGAGAGAGATTCAGATAGATAGATAAGAGAGTGTTATTCAGAGGAAAACACAGAGGTAGCTTTCCCAACCACAATACTCTTGATCAGCTGCCCCTGAGAAAGAAGGATCTAGTTTTGGCACCTTCCAGTAGCTGAATGGGCTTTGTCCTACACACCAGGGGTGGCTAGCTTCAGTACTTGCAGAAACAGCTTTGGTTTTGGGCCTGAGCTTCCCAGGTGTGGGAAGGGAAATTCAGAGCAGCTTCCCTGTAAGGTTCAGTAGTCTTTCTGGAAGGCCTATCATTTACCTCTAACATTTATTGAGCATTTACTAAATTCTCTGGTGGGCTCCAATTTTGGCTCATGTTACCTTTGATCCATTTTTCAACTATGTGTCAGCAGCAGGTAACATTTTCATAGCGATAGCCATTCATGGAGCAGGGTCCGGGCAGATAGATGCTGAGGGACCAGGAATGAGAACATGTTACTTACCTTTCATTTACTTATTTTTAAAATTAGTGTCAGCTTGGAAGGGGATCATGCCAGTATAAAGCTCCATCTTACTTTTTGCAAATGGCTGCCATTATTTAGTTAGGTGGGGTGTGTGTGTGTGTGTGTGTGTGTGTGCCCATTCACACAGTACTGGGGCTTGAACTCAGGGCCTGGACTCTATCCTTTGGCTTTTTTTGCTCAAGGTTGATGCTCTACCACTTGAGCCACAGCTCCATTTCCCTATATCTATTTAATTGGTGGTTAAGAGTCCCATGAACTTCCCTGCCCAAGCTGGCTTTGAACCACACTCTCAGATCAAAGTCCCCTTGAGTAGCTAGGACCAGTGTTAACATGTGGCAGGTAGCTGATGACCGCTGTGTGATTACTGGTACGAGATACAAATAAATGCATGACAGATTCCTTCCTTTGTTTCCAGATGTATTTTTATTTTAAAAACAGGGGGTGCCAGGGTGATAGGGTTGTTGTTGCTCAAACACGGAGGTGCTCAGACAGGTCCTGCAGTGGGGACCACTTCTTTCTCGAAGTGGGGTTGAAAGCTAGGGCACTCATGGGGCTCTTCATTCTACAGAGAGTCTCTAGAAAGGAGCAATGGAAGAAATAGCCACACTAGGCTTTCCTGCTGAGTTTGTTCTTGTTCCCCCCTAGGACTAATCCCAAAGGACTAATAATTAGATGAAATATTTACTAGATAAGTGCTGAAAGGCCAAGAGCAACAGATCTTTGCAGTGATATTCATAGAGCTAGTCACCCAGCAGAAAGAGTCTTCATTTCAAAGGGCATCACACGATGTAATAAGACTGAACTTTCAATTATTCCAGACAGATGTGACAAAATGCCACCTCCAACAGCAAGAGGGAAGCACATAGCCTTTTATTTTTTTATGCACTTTTTTTTTTAAAGCTTGGGTTGACTAAAATTCAGTAATCGTCTTCATTAAAAATAAAGCACAAAAAAAAAAAACAGATCCATGGGGCAAAAGGCATGAAAAAAAAAGGCTTGTAGTTGTTACAAGAGAAAAAGAGATGTGCCTCACTTCACCCCTCTCCCTTCTCCTCTCTATAACCTGTGGCATAGAAAGTCAGAGGAAAAGGCTCTCCAGTGTGTGATGGTCATGTATGGATGCAATGTGAAGAAGCTCAGCAGGAGAATGCTTCCCGATAGACCCTTTTCTCCCAGTCAAATGTGGTTCAGATAGACTGCTGCTTCTTTTCCAGGTGGAGTAGCAGGTGCCAGATTTACCCTTTCACCAGAAACTATCCACAAACACAGTACTTGAAATAATAGTGGTCAACATACTGGACATTGGGCCGTGACGGACAGAGCCCCCTGGTGATGAGAAAGAGCTGAGTGGGTTCCGTGCTCTTTTTACCCCTCCCCCCAATTAAGAATGGAGAGGAGGAAACCCCAGCAGAACTCTGGGGATATTCTCGAATAAAGAGGAAGATGCTGAGAGTCCAGGGAGGAAATCTATAACTAGATTTTTCAGGAAAAAGTAACTTAGAGGTGACAGAGAAAAGATTGCTGCAGCCTCCCCTGAAGTGCTCATGGGGAGCTGGAACCTGCAGAGGCTGATCAGCCCTTGCACACGACAAAGGTACCCAAAGTTGGAGCACAGCTACTCATAAGGAGTAGATAGAATTGGGCCCAGAGTTCTCACAGTGTCTCCCCAGCCAGACTGAACAACCTCACAGATTTAGGAGTGGGGAAAAGTTAGTCCTGCACTGAATATTGCTATGACCCCATGTAATATGTTATAAAACTAAATGCCAGTGCTAGGGCTGTGGTTCAGTGGTATAGTAGTTACCTAGCATGCTTCAACCCTCAGTAAGAAACACACACACACACACACACTCACACACACACTATCCAAAACTGTGTCAAAACAATGGGAATGCATGCGATACAAACTCACCTGGTTACCATAAAGGTAAAGTTGACATCTAATAAGAAACTCTCTAGGCATGCAAAGAAGCAGGAAAACATGACCCGCAATTAGGAGAAAAGAAAAGAGCAATAATAAACCTGCAAATAAAATAAACCTGCAACTGTCCAGAAATTCGCATTCCCAGGCAAGGACATTTAAACTTAATGTATTTCATGTGCTCAAGGAGCTCATACAGAGAACAAACATGTTGAACAGAAATGTGAAAAACATTTAAAAGATATAAACAGAAGGGAAGCTACAATATGTGAGATTAAAAACACATGAAATGATCGAAAACAAGCTTTACAACGTTGGTGCGGGGGGGGGGGGGGCGGGGGGGAGGATTGGGGTGGGAGTTGGGTGGGGGAGGCCGGGAAGGGATGTGAAGGGTAAACAAAGGAGAAGGCTGCAATGCTTGATAAGAAATGTACGCATTATCCTGCCCATGTAATTGTAACCCCTCTGTACAGTATGTTCACAAAAAAAATTTTAAAAATTAAAAAAAACAACAAAAAAACCCCACATGAAATGAGATTAATGACGAATTAGACAGGACAAAAAACTAGTGGAACTGAGGATACAGCAATAGAAACTCGCCAGATGAAAAGGAGAAAAAAGATTGGAATATGATATGTATTGATGAATCTGAAGGATAATTTCCTGTCACCTAACATATATGGAACTGGAGCCTTCAAAGGAGAGGACAGAAGATGAGTTATTGGGGCAGGAAAAAGGTGTTTAAAATAGTGGGGAAAACAATCCTATATTTGATTTTTTGGAAAGAGCTATAAAGTTTTAGCTGTACTGTGAGTAGTTGACTCTTGTATGATGGATAAAATTCTAATTTGGAGGGTGAATATGCTCTTGAAACATAAACACATGTATGTTCCAACATTTCTTGGGAATCAATAGTAATCATCTCTTGTAGCTAAAACAGTTTTATATGTTTTAATTTTTCTTATGCGGCCTGTATGTCTAGCACATGGAAATGCCAGCTCCTGTTGGACTGGGTTTGCATACGTGTTCTCCAAAATGTAGGTACCAAATCATCTTACTCAGAGATCACAAGCCTTCTGGGCTGAGGCAGTTGCCTGGCTAGATAGTACCTGAGAAAGGACATACATGCATCTATGGGAAAAAGAGTTAACGGGTTGGAGCAGGTCTTTTGCAAGGAAAAGGTGCTGACTCAGAAAATTCCAAGGTGTCTTTTAGATTCTAGTTTCATTCAGAGGGAATGAAATACCGCAATTGGCTAGGGATGTCCAGGAATGATGCTTATTAAACAGCATAATTTCTGAACAATTCCAGACTAAGTCATTAATCCAGCCACTAGGGGGCGGTAGTACCACAGCGATGCTGGACTAGTATGCCACTTGCTGTTACTCTGCAAATCACCTACAAGGATAATCTTAGGTGAACCTGTTTCCTAGTACTAATTATTATTCAATCATGTAACTAGTACACTAATTACATACATATTTTAAAGTAAGAATGAGAACAAGTGTATGCAGATTGTGTAGTTCAGCAGGCTTCTGTGCGGGGAAATTCTTACTCTCTTCTCCCATCTTCCCCTAGAGCGGGCAGAGAATCTTAGTCCTTAGAGGGACTATAATGGAATAATGGTGTAGCGTGAGTAAGCACAGGGTGCATGCACACAGGACTAGGGAAAGGAGAGGCTTCCAGATATGGAAAATGAGACATAGAGTCATGAGGAAAGAGTATTCCATCCAGACCCTCAGAATTTCTGGAGTTTCTAGAGAGATGTAGTATTATTTAACTCTATGGACTCTCATCATGTACAGGATTTGAGATTTTCACACTAAGTGCAGTTCTAGGCTTTAAAGGGTTTTACACAGAAGATCCATGTGTGTCCAATTATGTTTTTGAAAGATTAGCCTGATATCCATCCATTTGGGGAAAACTATTGGAAAGGAATTGGAGTTAATATAGAGAGAATGAGGGCCAAGCTATTGCTCAGTGGTATAGCACTTGCTTGATATGTGCACAGGCCTGGATTTGATCCCCTTAATCGTTCCCCCTCCCTCCAAATAAAAAGAGAATGAAGAAGACACTGTTACAGTTGACAGGAAATAAACAATAAAGGCTTAGTAGTGGGGGTGGACAGAGTGAACAGATGACAGATGTATATGGGGGGAGACTAGGTAAAACTTGCATTGGATGTTGGAGTGAAGGGAGAGGTGTCCAGGATGACTCTCAGATATTAGGCAGGAGACAAGGGTGAGAGGCGGTGACATTTACTGAAGTAGGAGTGGGAAGATGATCCAAGGTTCAGTTTTAGACAGGATAATTTTGGATGTCAGGAGACATCCCAGTGGGGATAGAAGGTTGGTGCTCAGGGGTGGAGAGGAAGGTATAAGGAAAAGATTCAATATTAGGGATTATCAGCATAAAACCTCGAGGATAATGTGATTACCTGGGAAAAATCGGGTAGAGCAGAGGAACAAAGAGGCAAGAACTGGTCCCAGGAGAACAGACTTCAGGCCAGGAAATGGATGTAGGCAATTGTGACTGCAAAGGGACTTCTGGATGTGTAGAGACTATGGTACCACAGAGGCAAAAAGGAAGGAGGGTCTTCCAAGAACCATAGAGAAGTCAACTGTCAGTGTTACCAAATGATGATGTCAATCAGGACTTATACCAGAGAATTAGAGTGAGCAATAAAGAGTCCATTGGCTATGCTCCTGAGACCATTTTCAGTTAAGTGGTGGAGGCAGAAGAGTTTGGAGAGGGAATGGGTACAAAATAGTCGAAAGTTATTTATCAATGGATGAAGACCCTATGTGAAAGATGAAACATTCATAAGACTTTTAGATGGAAAAATATTTTCATGATTTTAGAGTAAGAAACCACTTTTAAGTACACAGAAAGGGGAAATCAGAAGAGGCAAGACTGACAAACTTGGCTACTTTAGTGTTAATTTCACACTAAGTAGGGAGGCAATGATCAAGATGCATTATATTCATAAGTTGCTTTTTCGAATGGGAACTCCTTTGTACAACTACTAAAGATAATAATATATATAATAAAAAGCTATTTTATTAAAGAAAATAAATTGAGTGCATATGGGAGGATCTTCTCCTTCTACATCTAACACAACCCAAGAAATAGGTGATCAAGGGAAGATTGGTTGCCTTCACCTACTTGTCTTTTAATGGAAGATTTTAGACAATCTGTCTGATACCAATGGGAAGAGTCTACACAGGAAAAGGAAGTCAAGGCTGCAGAGTGTGATCTGAGAAGGAAAAAAGGATTAGGGACCATAACACATTGGCCAAGAGAACAGATGGATAGATCAAGGGTCTGCTGAGGAATCCTGATGCAGAGCCAATGGAATTCAAGGTTGGTTCACATCGTCAGTGGCTGGGTGTCCCTCAATGGCTGTCTGCAGGCTGCAGAGCTGGGACACAGGAACTGCTCAGTTTGGGCAACTGGAAGTCTCAGAAAAAGAGGGACCCATGCAGCTCCAGGGTAAGGCTGAAAGCCTGGACTCTCCTGGAACATGGTTGGCATGGGCTTTGTGTTGGTAGAGGATGGTAACAGAAAAAACGGTCACTGCTTAAACTTCTACATAAGAAGGGGAGGTTCCCCCTCTCTTTTTTGTCATCTAGGTGCTCACTCAGCCAATTGAAAATCTGCCTACACTGAGGCCAGGTCTTTCACTCATAGTTTGCTGACCACATGCCAGTACACTCTGGAAAGGCCCTCATTGACAAACCAGGAAGTGTGCCTGAACAATTTTCTAGGCATTCCTTGATCCAGGTCAGTTTTCAGTGTAGATTAATCATTAGAAACCAGAGATATGTGTGTGTGTGTGTGTGTGTGTGTGTGGTGGGGTGGGGTGGGGTGGAAGGAGGGTTGGATGAGGGGATAAACATTCTTGGCTGGAGTGGAAGGTGGGGTTGTGGGGATTATGAATGAGTCATTGTGGAATTCTGCCCGTTGAGTGTCATCAGTTTTTTTCAACTGTGTAACCACTTAAGGCAGAACTTTCAAAAATCAGGGCACAGAGAGGCTTCTCCACCCTCTTTAGGATCATGTCCCAAGAAACCCATCCTAAGCTAAGTGAGGAATGGAACCTCCAAACTCAGCAACAGTGAGAGCGCTGTACCTACTTGTTATCCCCTTCATGAGTGCATAGCTCACGGCAGCTCACCATATCATAGCACATCTCATTAGTCTAGGAAAAGACCAAAATTCTAACTCAAGACACTTTTTTTTTACTAAGTAGGTACTTACTGCCTTTGCACCAGTGTAAAGCTGTAAAATTTCTAAGTAAAACCGTCACAATTTGGGTTCCACTCCCCATCATCTCCCACCCTGAGCTACCTACAAATGTACCAATGACAACTCAAAGCCACAAGACAAGCTTAACACAAGGCCTGGAATTTTTTTCCCCCTTCTGTTTAGAATATTTATTAAGTAGATCAGTTTTGCCTACTTTGGATTTTATAAAGTATTATAGCAGAGCACACATTCTTGTTTTGGCTATATTATTTCATTGAGTGTAATGTCAGAGGCCTTCTTCTATGTCATTGCATATGTTTTTCTATTTCTGAGTATGATTTCATTGCAATATATTCCTAAAATTCTTTTTGTTGTTGTTGGTGGTGGTCGTTGGGCTTGAGCTCTGGGCCTGGGCGCTGTCCCTCAGCTCTTCAGCTCAAGGCTAGCACTCTACCACTTGAGCTACAGCGCCACTTCTGGCCTTTTCTGCTTATGTGGTGCTGAGGAATAGGACCCCATGCATGCAAGGCAAGCACTCTACCACTGAGCCACCTTCCCAGCCAGCTAAAACTTTGTAAAAAATCTAACATAGTCAATTTATGGTATAATGCATCTTGATCAATGACTGTCACCTCCTCCTTCATTTTCCCTCCCCATCTAGCACAACCTCCCCCACACACTCAATTAGCTGGTTTTATTTTCACGTGCACATTGAGTATTGTGATTGTATTCACCCGTCCTTCTTCTCTCCATCTATTCCCCTCCTACTTTTAAGCCACACACCTCTCAGACAAGCTATTTTGGAAGGTAAATTTTCCCCCCTGTATTGATCCCAAGGCTTGAACTCAGGGCCTGGACACTGTTCCTAAGCTTTTGTGCTCAAGGCTAACATTCCACCACATGAGCCACAGCTTCACTTCTGGCATTTTTGGTGCATACTTGGAGATAAGAGTCTCACAGACCTTTCTGCTTGGGTTACCCTGGAACTGTGATTTTCAGATCTCAGGCTCCTAAGTAGCTAGGATTACAGGGGTTAGCCACCGGCACCCATGTTAGAAGGTAAATTTTATATGACAGTCATGAATGTAAAGAATTTTTTAATTAAAAAAATTGAGATTACATGCAAAATGGAGTCACACATCAAGTTCTCCTTGATTTTTTGTTAGCAATCTGAATATTTAAATAGCATAGTGGGAGTATAAGATGTGGCTCCAAGGTTTAACCCCAAATTCCCGGGTGCATGCTTCCTCGCTCCTCGTTTCCCAGGGGGGAACTTGTCAGTAAGTTTTTGAGAACTAATGACTTACTCTGTGGTGGGTGTGACAGCCACACAGAAAACCAAGCAGAGAATAGGAACCATATTTTTGGACTTTGAACATGCAAATTTTCTACCTTCCCACATAGCTAACTCTTAAAGATTGTTCATTTCTGTGCTAGAATGTTCTAGTGAACTCTACTCTAGATGATGTCTAGGATAACAATGTATTTAGTTTATCTGACAGACAGCTGTGAGTGTGGGTCCAGCATCCTGACTATAAATAGGATTTTATTAAAAACCCATGGCAGGCAATCTCTGCCTGCCATTTGGCGGGGGACCGCTCCACTATTTCAGGCCTCTCTTTCGGTACAATGCAGAGCTGCACAAATTGGATACCAAGTGGTACTAATTCTGGACTCTGCTTAGGGAAATACATTTGCATCTATGTCAGCCTTTCAGTTTGACAGATGAGTAGAAAGAGCCACAGAGGTGTTGCTTGCTCGAGATTCTAAAACTCCTAAGCAGAAGCTGTGTGTGTCCTATTCTGTCGGAGTAAACTGTGTTACTATTTTTGGGTCCGTGTTCTTTTCCATTTCTGGTTATCGTGATCAAAGAGTGAAAGAGAGAGAGACAGAGAAAGACAGAGAGACAGATTCTACTTTGTCTCTAAGACACTTTCTGATGTCTTTCAGGCAACTCAAAAGACAGGCATGTCACATGAACTCTCACATAGTAGGTTCTATGGAACAAAACCGTATACACTATGACCCCTTCCAGTGGTGCCAGGAAACGCTGTGAAAGACATGGGCTTCCACTCTTTTTAATAGCTTGTCAAAACATGTTATCTCCTTAATGCTGAGATCTTAGAAAAGAGTCAGAGGGGACTAAATCTCACCAGGAATGAGTACAATTCATCAGAAAGGAAAAAAGAAAAGGCCTTTAAAGGGTGGTTAATAGAGTAAAAATGATTTCAAGCTTTTAGTAAGAGAAAAACACTCTGAAAATTCCATCTATATGCAAAAAAGGGCAATATGAAAATAAGAGTCTAATAATATAGTGGTAATCAGATGGAGGGTAAATTGGCCACTGACAGGAAATAAGAGGATTAGAGTTAGGGACGTTGTCATACCAGAAGTTTAGTCTCATGGGTACATTTTCTTCAGCAACTCAGAAGGAAAAACCAAACAAAAAAAAATCAATTTAGGAAACTGTTTCAGATCCAGCCATTGTATTTTTGTTTTAATTGGAGAGGCAGTGTCGTATAATGCAGGGTACATGGATGGTGTTTCCAGTCTCCTCTAGCCTGGGCCACCTACCAGCTGACCTATCTGTCACTAACCCTATAGGGAACAAACAGAACACGCTAGCAATGACAAAGATTACATGAATTCAGCATGATCGCATTGATTTGTATGCTCTTGTTCCATTATCCCAACTGCCAGGAATGCCCTCCTCCTTCTTCTACCACTTCCTTCTCCTTGGCAGCCTCTGAGCCTTGCATGAAACTTTTGTGAATAGTGAGGTTTTTTTTTTTTTTTTTTTTTTCCCCAGTGTGATTCTCAGGCAACTCTTGTTCTTTTTTTCTCATAGCTTCTGCACTGCAAGTGATCACAGAGCTGTCTGGCTGTAGCTGAGATGTTGAGATCTTTCCAGGCAGGGTCTGTCCTAATTCATTTTCTTCTCTAGCATTTACCAGGGCCTCTACTGGAAAGCATTTATAATGGTAATACCTGCCCATTGACTAAGCAGTGTCTAGGAGAAAATTCACATCTTGCCTTTGTGAACATGTCAAAGATTCCTGAACATGCTTTGGTCAACTATCATGATGGAAACTGAAATGAATAAGAGACTTTGCCAGTTTGTGTTGGCAGGGCACCAGGTTCAAAACCACATTCATTGTGGTCTGTTTCGTGTGGATGTCAGTCTAGAGAAAAGACCTGAGAGAATGATTTGTGGACAGGAAGTGTTCTGTTAATAAAATGGAATGAGCGTGGAATGGCAGCTACAATGCCCTGTATCCCAACCTTTCCTGACAATGATCCTTCTGCTTTGCTTTCTGTGGACCACGTTCACCTCTCTCCTCTCATCATCTCTGGTCATACCCTCCTTGGTGCTGCGGAGAGGTGATGATCAGTGGATAATTCTGAACACTGTCTCTTGTAGTACTTCCACCCCAGGGAGTTGTACTCTGTCTCTTCTTATGTTTAGCAATATCAAGCAGTCGGAAAGCTTCATAGTGCGGCACTGGAATATTGCTTTCTAGCTCAGAGGTTAAGGGTGCGGACTCTGGACTCTCTTGATTTGCATTCGTTGCTTTCATTGGGCAAGCTGATTACCTTACACTTGGGCTGCTAGGACGTGAGATTGAGTGGCTTAAACAACAGACAGACATTAATTTCCTCATAGTTTTGGGGGCTGGATGTTCAAAGATCAAGGTGCCAGTTGGTTCAGTTTTTGCTTAGGGTCCTAGTCTTGGATCATTATGTAGTTGTCTTTTCAATGTCTTTTCATATGTGTGTGTATGAGAGAAAGAGACAGAGAGATAGACAGAGACAGAGAGCTAGAAAGGAGGAAGGAAAAGAGGGAGAGAAGGAGAGAAAAAAGAAAGAGAGATGATGAGAGATCATGGCTTTCAGTTCTTCTTATAAAGCCTGTCCCTTATGATCTAATTATTTCCCAATGGTCCTAAATCCCAAGTATCATCATAGGGAGACCATGAATTCTCAGGGACCCAAACATTTATCCCACTGATTCCCTGTGCCTCAGTTTCCTTGTAAATGGAGTGTCTAATAGTAGCACTTACCATATAAAACTATATTATTAAGAATATTAATTATAATACTATGTCTAAAAACTCATGAAATCATTCCCGGCACACTGTAAACCAAGTTATATATAACTTATTATATAACCTCTTGCTCTTGTGAAAGATTTCAAAGGATGTGAACGGTGTGAAAGGGAATCTATGTAAATTCCTGGGCAGTGTCATGATAAACATCAGATAGAAGGATATTCAATATTCTGTCACTGAGCCTGGTGAAATTTCATGAAAGGAGGCAATTGTTTAGTTTTGATGCCTAAGCCTTACTTTTTTGCCTTTTCTATTTGTTGGAGAAGATGGAACCCTTTATTTAGATACTTCTGCCTCTCAGGGAGCCTGATCATTGTCCCCAATTAGCTAATATTTACTGTTTTATATTTAACTCAGTGGTATTTTAGCATAAGCACAAAGTTGTGCATTGGCCACTCCCCTCTAATTCTAGAACCTTTTTTCACCCCAACATCGATTGTCAGTCACTCTTCTTTGCTCTCTGTCCCTACTCATCTTTCTATCTCCATGGATTTCCCCCTGCTGGATATCTCTTATAAATGGAATCATACAATAAGAGCCACTTTTGTGTCTGTCTTTTTTCAATTAACATATTTTCAAGGTTCCCTTATGATGTCAGCTTTGCTAGAACCTTTTAACAGCAGAATAATATTCCATTTTAAGGATATGTAACATTTTATTTGTTCAATCACCAATTGTTAATCACTTGGATTATTTCCATGTTCTAGATTTTACAAATAATGCTTCTATGAATATTCATATACAACTTTTTGTGTACATTTTTGAACTTTATATATATATATATAATTTATTTGTTTATTTAGGTGCCAGGCTTGGGGTTGAGCTCAGGGTCAGGGCCTGGGCCCTGTCCCTGAGCTCTTGTGTTTACTCTATCATTTGAGCCAGAGTTCTTCTTCTACTTTTTGGTGGCTAGAGATGAGTGTTTCTTGCCTGTGATGGTTTTGAACTTCAATCCTCAGATCTCAGCCTCCTGAGTGGCTAGGAGTATAGATGTCAGCACCAGCACCTGAATATATATATGCATATATATATATATATATATATGCATATATATATTCTTTATTGCAAGACATTTCAAGCACATAGAGAAATTAGAGGGACAGTAGGCTCTCCAGACCTCTCTGGACTTCTCAAGTCCAACTTTCTTTGTTTTCCCAGTGCTTCTGGGTTATTTAGTCATTAAATCCTAGTTCCTGTTTTGAATTCCACATAAAAGATACCATAATTTGTCTCTGTTTATGGTTTGAATGTGTTTTCCCAAGGGCTTATGTATTGAAGGCTTGGTGCCCAGCTGGTGGTGCTATTGGGGAGTGATTGGCTCATAGAGCATAGATTCATCATTGGATTTATCCCTTGATAAGGTCATACCCAACAGGCTGTGAGGAGGTGGGTCCTGGTTAGAGGAAGTAGGTCACTGAAGACTTGACTTTGAAGGGTTTGTCTTGCTCCTGGACTGTCTCTCTGATTCCTGGCTGCTATAAGGGAGCTTCTTTGCTTTACTTCATGCTCTCTGCCATGTTTGACCTCACCTTATGACCAAAACAATTAGACTAAGTGACTTTGATTATGAATTGAAACCTTTGAAACTGAGCCAAAATAATTCTGTTCTCTATCATCTCTTTCTCTTCCTCTCTCTCTCCCTCTCTTCCCTCTCTCTCCCTCTCCCTCTCCTCCTCCCTCTCTGTTTAATTTCAGAGCCTCATGCTTACTTAGCTTTCTTGTTCAGTTGGCACTTTGCCACTTGAGTGATGTCTCCAGCCTGGTTTTTCACTGCTTATTTTGGAGAAAGAGTATCAAGGACTTTACTCCTTAGGCTGGCATCAAACATGATGCTTTGGATCTCAGCCTCCTGAGTAGCTAGAATTACAGGTGTGAGCCATTGACACCTGGCTATTCCTCTTTTAGGTATTTTCCTTACATATTTTGTCACAGTAATGATAAGTAGTGCTTTTCATTCATTCACTCAATGTAATATTTCTAAGCTTTGTGCATACTGTTACGTGCACCAGGGATTTATAAAGTTCCACTACTCTTTTTTTGGCCAAGTGATATTATCTACTATGAGCAGAACAGAATTTATATTTTGTTTATTCTTTATCCTATTCATGGGTGCTTTTGGCTTCCAGTTTAACTCTATATGGACATAGTGACCAGGAGTTTCCTTCCTTCCATTCCTTGTCCTTCCCTTCATTTCTTCCTTTCTTTTTCTCCAGTTCTGGGGTTTGAAATCAGGGCTGGCTTCAAAGTGTGATCCTCAGATCTCAACCTCCTGAGTATCTAGGATTATAGGTGTGAGCCACTGGTGCATGGCTCTTCCTCTCCTTCCTTTCCTTCCTCCCTCCCTCTCTGTCCCTCTGTTTCTGTCTCTCTGTCTCTGTCTCTCTCTTTCTCTCTCTCTTTCTTGTACCAGTACTGGGCCTTGAATTTAGGGATTTGAGCTCTTGCTTAGCTTTTGTGCTCTACCACTGAGCTCTACCTTCACTTCTGCTTTTTCCTGGTTAATTGGAGTCTCTTAGGTTTTTCTGTCCAGGCTGGCTTTGAACTGTGATCTCCAGGTTTCAGCCTCTTGGGTAGTTAGAGTTATAAATGTAAGCACCAACACCTGGCTATGAACTTTCTTGCACAAGACTTTTTGTAGGGTACTTTCATTTATCCTGGTTCTGTAAGTTAACATATTTAAGCTATACAAACTGTGCAAAAAGACACTTCCACTTGTCTATTATTGATATTCAATAATTAATCAGTGCCAATGCTGAGCATTCATAGTCTTTTTTTACTTCAGCCATTCAGATAGCTATTTGGTGAGGTCTCATTTTAAATTTATTGTGAATTGTGTTATAACCCAGAGTATGGGTTGCCTTGGTAAATATTTCATGTGTCTTTAAAAGAAATGTATATTCTCCTGTTGTTAAAAGAGGGTGCTCTATAACATGTTCATTACAGTGTAGTTCATCCTTTCTCCCTCATTGACTTCCTGAGAACTTGTTCCATCATTCAGTGAGAGAGTGTTTGAAATCTCTAAATGTAATCCTGGGTTTTCCCGTTTCTACTCGAAGTTCTTTTTCTTTCTTTTTTTTCCCGAAGTTCTTTTTCTATGTACTTTGACATTTGATTGTTATCTATTACGTGTTTAGGATTGTTGTATCTCCTTAATTAATAGACCTTGGCATCAATTTAATGACCTTTATAATTTCTTTACTGTGTATTCTATGTTCACGTGATGAAGAGGCCTAGAGTGAAGTGTGAATGCCAGAAGAGCTGTATAGCTCACTTCTCCAGACCCGCTGCCCCTGCCCAACCTTTCTCCATCCTATCTATCATCAACAAGCTAACCTGTAAGGACTTGCCAGGGGCTCTCATGTAACATGTCTTTTGGTTGGGCTTAGCCAAGGGTGAGAGGAGAATTCTGTTGGATTGTGTATTACCTCAGCCCAATCTCTGCTGGCTTACTCTGAATTGGCCACATCCCTCTACTGAAAGTAATGCTTCCTGGCAGGTAGCTCTTTCAATACAATTATTCTCTTGGAATTCTTACTTAGTAACTCTTTTCTCCTCTTGCATTTCAAGGCAAGGCTGCCAACAGTTTTCGGTCCTTGCTAGCCCCAGGGTACTACAGCAACCTCGTTCCCTTTCTTAATGCTCTTATGTGCATCATTAGTTCCTTCTCAGGATCTCAGCTTGAAAATGCCACTTCTTTCTTGCCAGGACCGTGACTGATACAGTTAGCCTTCGGACTGATTTCCTGAAGCTCATGTTTCCACCATTTGTCCAGTCAGCCAATGCCAGGAAGTACAAGATTAAATACCATAAACAATCTGAAGGGCTGGTCACACATTGCCAGCAAAAACACTTTCATGAATACAGGGTGTTGGCTCAACAGACATCTCCAAATTGGCTGAACACCAGGCAACAAGTTTAGGCAATCTTTTCCCTCCATTCTTTTCTACAGCCCTGCAATATCTTTAGTGCTGAATGTTGATCAGCAAGCTGCTGGTACAGGTGCAAGTGTGGAAGCCTGAGATAGCCCATGTTCTAGTCTGTAGGCTGGAAGAGTGACATCTGAGGAGATGGACTGTGAATCTGGGGTGCTGGTAAACTTTCAATTCCTTGAGATAGCTGGAAACGGGAAGGAGAGAACAGGAAGTTCTCTGAGGAGACTTACTAATGCATTTTCATTTGCTTCTCACAGGCTCTATAATCGGATGGGATATTTTCTCAAGGTTCTCTGAAAGATGTGTAGAGCTGCTTTTGGTGCCCATGGTCGCTCTCTTATTCCTGTAACACTGAAAGGGTAGATTCAGTTGCAAAGTTGCAACGTTGGGTGAATTAGTGAGGGCCCCGAGTCCCTGGGGAATATTTGGCAATGGAAGGCATGGCTGGCTTGGTGAGACGAGGTTAGACTGCCGAAAATGCTAGATTGTTTCCCAAAATCTTCCCACCTCCATCCTTCCTAGTTCCTCATAATCTTAGTTGGAGGGTGAAGGTGGAGGGAGGAAAGGGGAAGCTGGAGACAGAAATTCAAGTTTCAGAGGCCCGCTGATAACACACGGTGGCTTAGTATGTCTTCTCTGATTGATTGGTTGCTCTATACTTCATTTGCGTTGAGACAGCCAATCAGAGCACGGGTCCAGGGAGTAAAAACTCCTAGACTCAGTACCACCTAGAGACAACTACCTACTGAGCAGAAGGATTGACAGAGCAGCTGCAGTAGCAGCAGCAGCAGTTGCCTGGGCGACTTCTGAATGAATTTCTCGGTTTTCACCTTCTGCTGTCCTGGACTTGATTCATTAAATTCCTGAACCAAGGAGGCCAGAGCCCCAGTGGCTGGCAGTGAAGCTGCCACACTAAGCAGTTGGTGCCTTGCTGCAAGGCTGTAACACTAGTGGGCTCTGCCCATTGAAGACTAACAGCAGAAAATTCTGTATCAACATGGCGTGGCTCCTCAAAAGCACTGGGAACTGGGTACCCGTGGCTCACACCTATACTCCTAGCTACCCAGAAGCCTGGGATCAGGAAGATGGAAGTCTGAGGCTAACTGAAGCAGGCAATATGTGATACTTCTAAATAACCAGAAACAAAGAAAGCCAAGCTGCAGACATGGTGCAAGTGGAGGAGTACTGGTTCAGTGAACAAGTCAAGTAAGCCTGAGGTCCCTGATATCGAGCCCCAGTATCACCAAAACAAAGCCAAACATCTTGGAGAGAATCAGACATAAGTCTTGTCATGGAGTTAGCTTTCTAAACAAAGGGCATTTTGTGTAGTGGGAGGATTGGTGTGCCACTTCCAGGGGCAATTTACTTTATCAGCATAAGTGAGCACACATGCACATAGGAGTAGGAGGTGGAGAGCTGGATTATACTAATTGAGCTAGACTGCAGAGATTGAATTATTTCCACTATGATCTCATTGATAGTCTCAGCTAGGGTCCTGGAACATTGATGTAATGCTGAGTTTTTCCTCTGGGTGATGATCATCTTTGGTCCTAATTTTTTTTTTTTTCGGTCAAAATTCATGTTATTCTGAGACATTCTTTTCCATCTCCTCTTTTGCCATCTGGGAATGAGAAATCTCTACCAGTATAATTTATCCAGGTTTGACTTTCCCTTATTCATTGCCAAGTTTAGATCGTGATTTGTTTGTAACTTCAATTCTTACTACATCATGCTCAGAACTCTGCAATTCATGGGTTAGTGTATAAGTTGTAGATCACTTGAACTCTCTTTCTTGTCTTGGGTTTATTTTCCCCTTTCTTTCCAACATTGATTCCTCCTCTGCAGAGCAAAGAATAAGGTAGAAATCATTTCTATAAATATTATTAGGCAAACATAAATGCTTTCACAAGTCTACTTCTAGATGTGCCTAGATACTAGATGAATGTGAATGATCAATATTTTCAAAGAGAAGCATCGTTTTGTGAGTGTAACCCTTACGTGTTTTCAAATGTTTCCCAATAAGCCTTTTTTTTTTTTGTTCCTGAATCTAAATTTATGTTCTCATAAGAAAGTAGCTGAAAAAACGCTGGGAACAGCAATGTCTTCATTTACACATCTTGCAGTGAACCTCTGCCAGGCTATTTAATCAGGTATCAACCTTCAAACTCATTATTTTTGCAGCTTGCAGCCCGAGCTTTGAAATTGCTATTGCATTTATCACTGGAGTATTTATATTAGTTAAAAAAAACCTGGAGACCAGTAGGAAGGAGAGAAAGAGATGAATGGAACTTCCCCATAAGTCATAATTGTTCTTTTTTGTTTTGTTTGATGAGCATTTATTTTATTTTTTTTTTATTGTGAAAATACTGTACAGAGGGGTTACAATTACATGGGCAAGATAATGAGTACATTTCTTATCAAGCATTGTAGCCTCCTCTGTTTCCCTTTCCCATTCAAGTCATAATTATTCTACCTAGTCCTACTCCCTTCATATCTCCTCAACCTCAGTGGCTTACTTTCCTTCATATCCTCCCCAAATAGCAGATCGTCAGCAATAGGAATTCCAAGTGCAGGTAAGCTTACCAAGGCTTGGGTGTCAGCAAAAGGTAGCAATAGAATCATCTTTCTCAGTAGTATCATTAGAACTGAATTAATAAAACTCTTAGGATATCATCTAACCCATCACAAACATTCAATAAACAATAGCATCTACTACTGTTGCTATGATTACGATTACTATAATAATTATTTAACCACATTCTAAAGTAGCTGAGACCAATCTTAGGAAATGAGGTGAATTTTACTTAAGAGGGATATAGTTGACTATAACAGAGATGTTATATCAGCCATTGCAATTAAATATAAAAATACTAGTTGTGAAGGACAAAACCAGTGTATGCTTATCCTAATGACAATGGTCTTGGCTTCTGGGACATGGACAGGTTTTTATAAAGTTAGTCTGTTTAGAGAAGGTTTCTTTTTGGGGTTTTAAATATCCCTCCTTAGTCATCACTGCTGTAAGTTCTTCTCCCTCTTCTCCTTCTCCTTCTCTCTTCCTTCTCCTTATTTTCCTTCTTCCTCCTCCTTCTTTCCCTCCTCTTCTTCCCTCCTCTTCTTCCTCCTCCTCTTCTTCCTCTTCCTTCTTCCTTTTCCACCATCCTCACCACCACCTCCTCTTCCTCTCCTCCTCTTCTTTCTATTTCTTGACAGTACTGAGGAATGAAAGAATGAATACAAGGTCTCCAGTTTTCAAGGCAGGTGCTCTACCACTTGAGCCCCACACCTGGCCTCTTTTTGTGTTGGGTATTTCCAAGGTTAGAGTCTTGATTTATTCCCTAGCTTGTCTGGACTGCAATCCTCCTACTTATGTTTCTCCATAACTGGGATAACAGATGTTAACAACTGCATCTAGCCATTGTTTGGGATGGTATCTTTCAAACTTTTATGCCTGGGCTGGCCTTAAACGTCAATCCCCTCCCATCTTTACCTCCCAAGTAGCTGGTATTATAGGATTGAGTCACAGCACCTCTGGGAAGTTCTAAGTACTAATTATTTTATGTATCAGAGAGCATAACATTCTTTGCATTTCTAGCTATATTCCTCCCAGGAATCATTTTTCATCAAAAAGTTTTTCATCTTACTTTTTGTTGACTTAGAAGATGAAATACATTGAACTAAATGATCTATCTCTAAGGAAGTTTTTGAAAGCTTGGAAACACTGTTATGAAAAATATGCCTGCTCTTTTGCATCGGGAATATAGATTTTGCCTGTAAGAAGGCAATGCATTGTTAATATTTATCAGATAGGAGTCTCAGCCTCAATTTGCATATATGCAAGACTAAAGACACCCATTATTCTGTATTGGGAAAGGTAGACTGAAAAGCATTTTTTTTCTATGCCAGTGCTGGGGCTTGAACTCGGGGCCTCAAGGACTTGCTTGCTTTCTCTCCCTTCATAGCTGGCACTCTGCCACTTAAGCTATGCTTTCAGTTTTGGCTTTCTGCAGCTTAACGGGAGGCAAGAGTCTCTAGGATTTGTCCAAATGGGGACCTAACTGAAACACAGCATGAGTGCGAGTGAAGTTTCACACAGCCTCTTTCAGCCATCTCTGTATCAGACACTCTAGCAAGGTCATCTGAGAGAGGCAGAATCTGGTGATGATGAAGGGAAAGGCCCTGAAGCCAGGCTGGCCTGGCCTGTAGCAGCTGTCATTGAAAACTGAGTTGCCAACCTCCATTTTCTCTCCTGTAACTTGGAGATAAGAACAAGGTCATTTCTAAGGCTAAGTGCTGCCCAGCCTTGGCCTGTGACCAGGCCAGGAACGGACTCTGCACTTAATGAATGGAAACAGAGGCAATTCTCACACAAGGGCCTCAACGTATAAGTTACCACTTGGTTCTAAGCTCCCTCTTGCCTTCCTCAGCTGAAACTGCCCAGGGGACAGAATTACGAAGGCTGCCTCCAGCAGCACATTTCCATTTTCAGATGGACTATCAGGCTTTCCTCCCCACGTGGCCTTGTTTTATTTGTGAACATGGCAATAGTCAAAGATGAGCAGTCTCATCTCACACATTGTGAGGTGTAAGTATGGAACGTGACGGCTCGGGTCACAGAGAGGCTTGGGAGGCATCTTAATTGTGTACTAAGATAACTCTGTAATGCCTGCCCTCTCCTCACCCCATGGATGGAAGCTAGCTAGCTTCCATACATTCTCAGCGAGGGTCCACTGTCCACAGTTCTTTCGCAGATATTGCAAGGATCCTTGAACTAACCAATGGGACAATGTGATGTGGGAGGCTTTCTCCATGGCAATATGACTTTAGGCTGGAAACTGTCCACCAGCTTAACAACTCTGAAGTGGGTTCCTATGCATAAAGGCCCTTTTGGTGTTAGCCTGTATCCAAATCATTGTTCCACGTAGGAGTGTTATAAAGGAAGAGGGTTTTCCACCTGGTGTGATGGCTCAATCCTATAATCTTAGTTACTTGGGAGGCAAAAATAGAAGGGAAGATTGCTGTTTGAGGCCAATCTGGGGTGGGGGAGAGGAGGATTATGAGACTCCATTTGAACCAATGGCTGGACCTGGTGGAGTAAACCGATCATATGGGGAAGCACCAATAAGAGATCACAGTCCAAGCCAGCACAGGTCAAGTGAGACCCTACTTCAAAATAATCAGCAAAAAGGGGCTGGTAGGGTGGCTCAAGTGGTAGTGCCTGTCTAGTAAGAATAAGGCTCTGAGTTCTGAGTTCAAATCTCAGTACCTCTCAGAAAATGAAGAAAAATTTTATATTCTACATAAAATCCAGATGACGATTTTAATGTGCCTTAATTATACACACACACACACACACACATACACACACACACACACGCACACACACGTACACGCACACGTGCACACACTTTTTTTTTTTTTAACAGTACTGGGATTTGAGCTTAGCTGCATGCTTATGAGGTAAGTGCTGTGCCCAATCCTTTTTGCTTTTGCTTTGTTTGTCAAATGGGGTCTCACTAACTTTGCAGGTTTCCTACCTATGCCTTCTCAGTAGCTGGGATTTCAGGCACGCACTACCATCACACTAAGCTTTCTATTTCAATATGGATAGGGTCATGGTATGAGACCATAAAACATCTGAGAGATAATTCCTACACAAATACGATATGACTATTTGGAGTCTAGTCCTTCAGACTGCATAATGAGTGTAAAACATTGTCCCAGTTCTAATGTAGTCACAAACTCTTACACATGCTGTGAACATAAGCGATATAAAAAGGGATCAGTCTGCTGGAATCTCACGAAATGATTGCAAATCAAGATGACACGAGTAACTTGGAGATACATGTAAAACGACAGACTTCATATATGAGAAGATCACGGCACATATGGTCTCCAAAGTGAATATGTTTTAAAACCTGTATTTTTTTTGGTCAGGTGTTGGTTTCAAAGAAAAGCTTTCCACGGTCTATCTCTAAAGTTGATTTAAATACTGTGTGCTTGCATTCGAGGCTGACTTGTGTGGAAATGTGATGGTGATGTTTGCTTGGTTGCAGAAGGAAGCCTGTATAGCATATTAATTTCCTTCAAGAAGTGATATTTACTTTGCATGGGGAATGGCGAAGGAGCTGCAGTAATGATCCAGGAGACAGACAAGTGATGGAAGGAAACAGTGTCATTGTTTGGGTTACCTGGAGGCCAGGTGTCTATCAATGGAATTAATGGAGGAAATGATTTCAGAGCAGATTGGAGATATTTCAGACTTAGAGCCAGATTCGTGCTCTGACTTAAATTGGAAGTTATGTGCAAAATAAATACCAAGAGGCTATGTTTTCATTTATGCTTGTAGCTACTCAGATGTGATGGAAACATCAGAATGGTTGTTAGTGACTTTAATAAGAGCCCCAGGGCGGGGAGGTGTCCGAGCCTATTCCCTCAGCAGCTTTTGACATTCTGGATGCAATACTGTCAGCTTTTCTTCCGAGATTTCCTGAAGTGCATGGTGGCATGGGGTAGTGGACATTGTGCTGGCTTTTGGGTGACAGGTTGGGGCTCACAGCTTTGGGGCCATTTGCACGTGCTCTGCAAGCTCTGAGCTTCAGGTAACCTCATTTGCAACATAGTTGTAAACATCCGAACCTCCTAAGGGTGTTGGGATGATTAAATGGGATCATTGCAGAAAGCATTTTTTTTAAACTCAAGAAGCAACAGTTGATAACATGGTGGCAAATCCAATTGGGGCTGATATCACACACGTTGTTATCTACGTCAAAATGTTCTCTGGAGTTCAAGTTCCTCAGCTCTTAGCCTTGCATCTGAATCTTTTTTTTTAATTAATAAGTTTTTTTTTTATTGTGAAAATACCGTACAGAGGGGTTACAATTACATGAACAAGGTAATGAGTACATTTCTTATCAACTGTTGTTGCCTCCTCCTTTGTTTCCCCCTACCATCTCTGCCTTCCCAACCCCTCCCCCCCCAAAGTTGTAAAGTTCGTTTTTTGACATAATGTCTTATACATCTCAGTGTTGCAATGGGTCCACCTGTATCCTTATTTAAACAATTTGTTTTTTCCCTTCCCCTCCACAAATTATGCTAACGTTAAATACAGTGAAAACAGGGGCTATACTGTGGGGGAGGAACATACAAAGCAACAAAGAAATTATCTTATAAATGCGTTAGAGATAATCGCATGAAAGAAAAAAAAACCATTTGAATACATATCTTAGGGTTCATTTCCCTAACATCACCTTATCTGACCTTTTCTGCTTGACTTATACATATACTAGATATTGCAAATAAGGGAAACCATGGGACCTATGTTTCTTTGGCTTGGCTTACTTCACTTAAGATAATTTTTCCCAAGTCTTTCCATTTCCTAACAAATGGGGAAATGTCATTCTTTCTGATGGAGGCATAGAATTCCATTGTGTATATACACCACATTTTCTTGATCCATTTATCTACTGAGGGGCATCTGGGTTGGTTCCATATCTTAGCTGTGGTAAATAATGCTGCAATAAACATAGTTGTGCTGGTAGCTTTAGTATGGTATTGTTTGTCATCATTTGGGTAAATGCCCAAAAGTGGGATTGCTGGGTCATAGGGGAGCTCTATGTGGAGTCTTTTGAGGAACCTCCGTACTACTTTCCAAAGTGGTTGAATAAGTTTACATTCCCACCAACAATGCAGTAGGGTTTCCTTCTGGCCACATCTCCTCCAGCATCTGTTGTTGTTAGAGTTCTTGATTATAGCCCTTCTAACTGGGGTGAGGTGGTGGTATCTCAGTGTTGTTTTGATTTGCATTTCTTTTAAGAGAAGTTTAGTCCACTTATTTATTGGGCAGTTGTTTCTTCGAGGATTTGTTGTTGGGGGATTTAATTTTTGAGTTCCAGGTATATTTTAGACATGAGACCCTTGTCCGTTGTCTGGCTAGTGAAGATCTTCTCCCAATCCGTGGGCTTTCTATTGATCTTGCTAGCTATGTCCTTTGGCATCTGAATCTTGTTATCCAGTACTGCTGCTGTTCTCTAGGAAGTCCAGAAGAGTGTTTTTCCTTCCGCCTCAACTCTCCTCTCCTGCAACACTGTTAGGATGACAGTTACTGACATCACATGGCCCAGAGAGAGAGAAGGTCTCACTACCCACCAAGCCCCACAGCCTCCAACCTGGGATCGGCCCTTTCCTTTCAATTCCTACCCAGGGCAGTTGCCAGATTGAGCCTAGCTGGGGATTCACTGGAAGTTCACCAACGATGCACAGAAGTGGAACTTGGAAAGAAATGTACTGTCCCAGCGCCATGGGCCTAGCCAGCCATGGAGGTCACCAAAGTGCTCCAGTCCCAGAGCTTGTGCGCACAGGACTCCAGGATCAAAGAAGGACACTTCCTCTTATTCCATATAAAGCCTGCCTCAGTCCTCTTCTTCTGCCCCACAATCATCCCCCTCACTCTGCCAGGCATCTTTCTTGTAGGAAGGAACCTTCCTCTACCCAGAGGAACATGCTCTGACTATGATGGAACAATAGCCCTACTAGAAGCTAGGTGGGGAGAAGAGGCTAAATTCAGGCATGTCCCAGAGATCCATGTCCTACAGCAACATCTCCCCAACTCCCACCACAACTCAGTTTTCAGATTTCTTGGAAATCACAGAAATTTGTTGAGTCACTGGGTAGCCAAGCAGAAGGAGCCGAGCAACTGAAACCCAGATCTCAGCATGCGTCCTGAGATTCAATTCCAACATTCATTGTTCATCAGTTGACAGTAATGGGATTGTGGCTGTTCTTTCCTTTCGCAATTGGCTTAGAGAACCTGGGCTCAAATGGAGTCTATTTGAGGCAAAGCAGAAGCAGCTAAAGGAGTTGGAGAGGGTAGAGAGAATACAAAAGTACAGCAGAGAAAAGGATGCATCTCATTTTGGTGTTTCTGTCTTTCGGTCACATGCCTGTGTACATATGTATATGATTGTCTATTTGTATATGCATAGGAAATATTACATGCACAGGAATATCTGTATTGAACCTATGCCACTGAATATGCATATTCAACGCAATATAATCGTGAATGCATCTATATGCGTGTGTGTGTGTGTGTGTGTGTGTGTGTGTGTATTCTAAGTCTTTGGATTTTACTTCATCCGTCAAAAACTTTGTTGTATGTTTTTCAATACTGTTTCCTTTTTTTCTTCCTTCCCTTTGTTTCCCATCTCTTTTTTAAAGTCACAAAAATTAGACCTTTTTAAAAATTATTTTCTTCCCATTTGTTGTTTTTCTCTGTGTGTGTGTGTGTGTGTGTGTGTGTGTGTGTGTGTGTGCGCGCGCCCCAGTCCCAGGGTTTGAACTTAGAGCCTGAGTTCTATTTCTGAGCTTTCTTTTTTTTTTTTTCTTCACTCAAGCCTAGTGCTCTATCACTTAATCCACAGCTCCACTTCCCGCGTTTTGGTGGTTCATTAGATCTAAAAGGCTCACAGACTTTCCTCTCAGGCTGGCTTGGAATTCCAATCCTCAGATCTCAGCCTCCTGAGTAGCTAGGATTATAGGAGTGAGCCACCGGCACCTGGCATCCTGTTAATTGTATGAGCATCTTAATGTTGCTCACACTCATATTTGATATTTATACATTATCTCATGTTCAGCAATTAATATAAATAACATCCTCCTCCTCCCTTGGTCTCACCATCGACACTGCAGACAATGTGGCCTGACTATGTAGTTCTGGGCAGCCACCTCTGCAGCCAGCCAACCGGGAAGGGAAACATTCTGGAGAGTTCTCTTTCTGCGCACCAGCAAAACTACAGGATAGGATGCATGGAGAAGGTGGAAATAGGCAAATGCTTGCCGGGCTCAATTTCTCCACGTTTAATATAAGCTCAAATGAATAGAGTACATGTTGCATAGTCAAACACCACTAGAAGTGACTGTGAAGACAGCCAATGGGAAACCAAAGACAAAGTGCTTGGAACAAATGTGTGGCTTTTCTCCAAGCCAGGCTGAGGAAACGTGTCCTGCGATGATCCTATTGTTTTAGTGTGTGCCTCAAGTTAGGTGAATGCCACTAAGGGGAACAGAAAGCTTAGGATTTTGCCATAAGAGTTGGACAGGTTCTAGTTCACATCACAGCTGTGTTTGTACCTGAGCTCTCTTTTGCGTTGTCATGGAAGATTTTAGTCACTGAGTCAGTCTGTGAAAGAGATAGAACAAGGCTGCTAAAACTTTCAGTCATGGACATCAACAACTCTAATTTCCAAATATACCTCAGGAGAACCAGTCCTACATGGGACAAGGTGGCTATTTCCTAGAAATCTGAAGCTAAAACATGTTCCTTTATCCCTGCTGGGAAGGGAAAAGGGTATTGTGAACCTTGATATTTAACGGATAACTAATAATGAATGAGTTGAGCATTTAATACCTAAAAGGCCATGTGTTAGACACTTCACACCTATTTGAGTAACCTCAAAATCTTATACTTCAAAATAACTCTTGGGAAATAAAACACTATTTTGAAAACATATATTGAAAAGTTACACTGTATTTTCTTCAGACTATCAACCTAGACTGACCAACATCAAGTCATAGTCTAGCAAAATTGCTGGATCTTAAAAAAAATAAAACAGAAGCAAGACATTCAGCCATGGTCATTTTTGCCAATCCTATATCACATTAGGTTGGAAGTTAATTTGAACAATTAGGCAAGAAAAAAATAAATAAAATACATTCAAATCAGACAGATGGAAATTAAATTATCTCTGTTCAGAATTGACATGTAGATTATACCAAATAATTTTAAAATAAGTTTCTAGAACTCACAGGTGAATTTAGCAAGGCTGCAAGATGTGAGCTTACCACAAAATCACTTATTTCTATAGATCAACAATTGATAATAGGAACAATTAATTAAAAAACTAACATTATTAAGAGTATTGTAAAAGTTAAATATTGAAGTGATCATGAAGAAATATAAGATTTTTAAGCTAGAATGTAAAATGTTGCTGAAAGAAGTTGAAGAATACTCAAATAAACAGCATCTTTGGCTAACACATTGGAAGACACAATGTAGTTGAAGTCAATAATGCAATGTCACTCCAATATAAAAACAACCCAGTATACTTTTTAAATAGAAACATACAAACAAATGTAAGATTTAGATACATTCAAATGGAGGCCAAATAGTTTTGTGAAAGAACAGTTAGAATGCTCATTACCAGATTTTAAGTAATCAAAGATAATGTGATTTTTTTTTTATTGTAAAGCTACTATACAGAGGGTTACAGTTACATGAGTGAGGTAATGAGTACACTTCCTCTTGAACATTGTTACCCCCCTCCATTGTTTTCCCCCTACCATCCCCTCCCTCCCTCCCTTCCCCGAGGTTCTTTTTTTTTTTTTTTGATTGTGATTAAGTGATTACATAATTTCAAAGTCACAAGTTCATTCTAACTTTCCTGGAGCAAATTGTCTATCACAGTCTGCAATATATAACAGTGTTCACATGTTATACACCATATTTGTGATCAGCAGCATGGGGATATTTAGTAGTGGTTCAACCAGATGAGCGGGAGTTCTTTGTTTCTTAAGTCCTGTTAGTTTTATCGTATCACCTAACCTTTTGGATTTAGCATCCACTTATCAGGGAGACCATGTACCGTTTGTCTCTTCGTTCTTGGCTTACCTCGCTCAACATGATTCCTTCTAGCTCCATCCATTTCCCTGCAAATGCCATTATTTTGTCATTTCTAATGGCTGCATAATATTCCATTGTGTATAGATACCACAATTTTTGGATCCATTCATCTGTGGTGGGGCATCTAGGTTGTTTCCATATCCTAGCTATTGCGAACAGTGCTGCAATAAACATGGAGGTGCACGTGTCCTTGTTTATTGGTTCCTGTTGTTCAGGATAGATGCCTAGAAGTGGTATGACTGGGTCGTAAGGGAGGTCAATCTTTAGCTTTCTAAGGACCCTCCAGACTGTTTCCAAAGTGGTTGTATAAGTGTACATTCCCACCAGCAGTGTAATAGGGTTCCTCTTTCTCCACATCCCCTCCAGCATTTGTCGTTGGCTGATTTGTGGATGTGGGACATTCTGACTGGGGTAAGGTGGTATCTCAGGGTTGTCTTTATTTGCATTTCCTTCACCACCAGGGATGACGAACATTTCCTCATGTGTTTCTTTGCCATTTTTATTTCTTCATTTGAGAAGTCCCTCTTTAGTTCCCTTGCCCATTTAGTAATTGGTTTGTTAGGTTTGGGAGGGATTAGTTTCTTGAGTTCCCTGTATATACAGGATGTTAACCCCTTGTCTGATATATTGCTGGTAAATATTTTTTCCCAGTTAGTTGGTTGTCTTTCTAGCTTAGTTGCGATAGATTTAGCTGTGCAGAAGCTTTTTATTTTAAGGTAGTCCCATTTGTCGAGTCTCTCTCCAACTTGTTGTGACCCTGGGACTCTGTTCAGGAAGTTCCTTCCTGTGCCTATTAGTTCAAGTGTCTCTCCTACTCTGTCCTGCTGTAGTTTCAGAGATTCAAGTTTAATGTTAAGGTCTTTAATCCATTTTGAGTTGATGTTGGTGCATGGTGATAGGCTGGGGTCCACTTTTAGTTTTCTGCATGTGGCTGCCCAGTTTTCCCAGCACCAGCGTTTGAAGAGGCTGTGTTTCTTCCATTGTATGTCTTTGGCTCCTTTGTCGAATATCAGCTGGCTGTAGGCCTGTGGATTTATATCTGGATCTTCTATTCTGTTCCATTGGTCTTCGGGTCTGTTTTTGTGCCAGTACCATGCTGTCTTTGTTATTATAGCTCTGTAGTAGAGTTTGAAGTTCGGCATGGATAGCCCTCCCATATTGTCTTTATCCCCTAGAATTGTTTTGGCTATTCTAGGTCTTTTGTTGTTCCATATAAATTTTTGGACTGTTTTCTGTATTTCAGTGATGTACGTCATTGGGATTTTAATAGGAATTGCATTGAATTTGTATATTAGTTTTGGAAGTATTACCAACTTTACTATATTAAGTCGGCCTATCCAGGAGCATGGGAGGTCTTTCCATTTCCTAGTGTCTTCTGCAATTTCTTTCTTTAACTTTTTATAGTTCTCATTAAATAGTTCTTTTACATCTTTGGTTAGGTTAATTCCTAAATATTTTATTTTTTGGGAGGTTATTGTGAATGGGGTTGCTCCCTTTATTTCCCTCTCTTCCTGTACGTTATCAGTGTATAGGAAGGCAACTGATTTTTGTGGGTTTATTTTGTATCCTGCTATTTTGCCGAAGTGACTTATGATTTCTAAAAGTTTGGGGATGGAGTTTTTGGGATCGTGGAGGTATAGTATCATGTCGTCTGCAAAAAGGGATAGTTTAACTTCTTCTTTCCCTATGCGGATCCCTTTAATGTCTTTTTCTTGCCTTATTGCCCTGGCTAAGGGTTCTAGGACTATGTTGAAGAGGAGTGGAGACAGTGGGCATCCTTGCCTTGTTCCTGATTTTAGGAGGATTGGTTGTAGCTTTTCCCCATTAAGTATAATATTGGCTATTGGTCTGTCATAAATGGCTTTTATTGTTTTTAGAAATGTTTCTTCAATTCCTATTTTCTCCAGAGCTTTTAGCATGAATGAATGTTGAATTTTATCAAAGGCCTTTTCTGCATCTGTGGCGATAATCATGTGATTCTTGACCTTGGCTCTGTTGATATGTTGGATTACATTTATTGACTTACGTATGTTAAACCATCCCTGTGTCTCTGGGATGAAGCCTACCTGATCATAGTGTATTATTTTTTTTATGTGTTTCTGGATTCTGTTAGCTAGAATCTTGTTAAGGATCTTTGCATCTGTGTTCATCAAGGAGATTGGCCTGTAATTCTCCTTTTTGGTTGGGTCTTTGCCTGGTTTGGGGATGAGTGTGATATTGGCTTCGTAGAATGAGTTTGGGATAGCTCCCTCCTTCTCTGTTTCTCTGAAGAGCTTGAGGAGTATGGGTATTAGTTCTTCTTTAAAGGTCTTATAGAATTCTGCTATGAATCCATCTGGTCCTGGGCTTTTTTTTGTTGGAAGACTTTTGATAGCTTCCTGTATCTCATTATAAGATATTGGCTTATTTAATTGGTTAACTTCTTCTTTGCTCAGTTTGGGGAACTTGTATTTCTCTAAAAATGCATCCATTTCTGCCAGATTTTCTTCTTTTAGAGAGTATAGCTTTTGAAAGTAGTCTGTTAGAATTGTTTGGATATCTTGGGTACGTGTTGTGATGTTTCCAGTGGCATCCCTAATACTATTAATATGGGTTTCCTCTCTTCTTTTTTAAATTAATCTTGCCAACGGGCCATCAATTTTGTTTATTTTTTCAAAGAACCAGCTTTTTGTTTGGTTTATTTTGGTTATGGTTTTCTGATTTTCTAATTGGTTAATCTCTGCTCTTAATTTGGTTATCTGGCTTCGTCTAGTAGCTTTAGGTCCAATTTTTTCTTGTTTTTCTAGCTGTTTTAGTTGCAACATGAGATTATTTACTTGGTCTGTCTCCATTCTCTTGATGTGCGCACTGAGGGCAATAAATTTGCCCCTCAGGACTGCTTTTGCTGTGTCCCACAAGTTTCTTTGTGAGGTGTTTTCATTTTCATTGAGTTGTAGGAAATGCTTTATTTCTTCTCTGATCTCTTCTGTTACCCAGGCATTGATAAGGAGTGTGCTGTTCAATATCCATGTATTAGAGAAATTTCTGCTGTATGCTTTGTTATTCAGAGCTAGCTTGATTCCACTGTGGTCAGATAGGATACAGGGGATTATGTCGATCCCTTTGTATTTGCTTAAGTTCCTTGCATGAACTATGATATGGTCTATTTTGGAGAAAGTTCCATGAGCTGCTGAGAAGAATGTGTACTTTGTTGTTTTAGGGTGAAATACTCGGTAGATGTCAGTTAATTCCGCTTGAAGTATGGCCTCACTTAATTCGGTAGCTTCTTTGCCAATCCTCTGGTTGGTAGACCTGTCCTTTGGTGAGAGTGGCGTGTTAAAGTCTCCTAGTATTATCGTATTGGGATCTATTTTATTCTGTAAGTTTGAGAGCATTTGTTTGACATATCTGGGTGCACCGATATTTGGGGCATATAAGTTGATGATGGTTATATCCTCCTCTTGGATTGTTCCCTTTATTAATATGTAGTGTCCGTCCTTGTCTTTCTGTACTGATTTTAATGAAAAGTTTATTTTGTCAGATATCAGGATAGCTACACGTGCTTTCTTACTGGGGGCATTTGATTGGTAGATCCTTTTCCACCCCTTCACTCTGAGTTTGTTTGTATGTTTGGCTGAGAGGTGGGTCTCCTGAAGGCAACAGATGGATGGGTCTTGTTTTCTGATCCAGTCCTCAGTTCGTTTTCTTTTAATTGGCGAATTCAGCCCATTTATATTAAGAGAAAGTATAGAGAGATGCATTGTTGTCCCTGCCATTCCGTTTTCCTAAGTTTTTCTTCTTTCCTTTCCTCCTGTGCTTGCTCAGTTAGACTTTGAGTAATGCCTGTTTGGGGCAGGTCCCAGTTCCTGGTTGCTTTCTTCAGGTTGTGTCCCCCCTCTTAGAATTCTTTGTAATGCTGGCTTAATGTTTATGTATTCATTTAGTTTTTCTTTGCTATTAAAAGTTTTCAGTTCTCCATCGAATGTGAATGCTAGCTTTGCCGGGTACATCAGTCTGTGTTGGCAGTTATTGGCTCTCAGGGCTCGTATGGTGCTTTCCCAGGCTTTTCTTGCATTCATTGTTTGTGTGGAGAGATCTGCAGATCTAATTTTTTTCCCGTTGTAGTATAGCTCCTTCTTCATTTTTGCTGCATGCAGGATTGTTTCCTTATTATTCAGATCCATCATTTTTACTATAATGTGTCTAGAAGTGTTTCTCCTGGGATCTTGCTTGTTGGGTGTTCGATAAGCTTTTGTGATGTAGTTAAGATGGTCGTTTTTGAGGTGGGGAAAATTTTCATTGACTATCTTGTTAAATAGGTGTTGCATTTCCTTGCTCTGGAATTCCTCACCTTCGTCCACTCTGATTATGCGAAGGTTAAATTTTTTAGCATTATCTGCTTGCTCTTGAATTTCCCTTTGGTTTAATTTGAGTGATTTTTCCATATCTGTCACTTTTTGGTCCAGTTGGTGTATTCTTTCTTCTGTATCTGACACTCTACCTTCCATTTCATTCACTCTGTTGACCGTGGCTTCTTTTGTGGTTTGCATGGAGGAAATGGATCCCTTTATGGATTCAATGTTGGTTCTCAGAGTACTGATATCACCTCATTGAGAGGTGAGATCAGTATGCATTACCTCTAATTTGGCGTTTATCTCACTTCTTACTGAGGTTTGTGCAGCTTCTATTTTTGCATCCAACTTTTGTTTGATATCCTGTATCTCTTTTGATAGTTCATCCTTGTGCTCTTTCAATTTCTGATCCATTTCTCGCTTTATTTCTTGAGTCATTGCCTCCAGCAACCCTTGGATGTAGCTTTTGTCTTCCATTCCTGCTTTGCTCCTACTGGGGCTCTCCCCTGTGTGGCTGCTGGCTTTTGAGGTGAGCTTGCTGTCCTGGGTAGTGGTAAACCTTGTGATTTTTCTCTGTGATTTTCACAGAGACTGCTCTTCAATTTTGTTTTGGTTTGTCTGTCTTTGCTTGGTTGCTGATTCTGTATTGGTAGAGAGAGTCTGTGCCTGATCTGGATTCTGTTGGGAGCCTATTTCCAGCTGCTATTCTGACTTACTTAGGATTCTCAGCTCTCTGCTGTAGATTGCTGCCAATTCCCACCTTTGGAAGGGTTGAGCAGCCTAGACTGCTTGTGTTTGCTCCTACAGGTGCTCTTGGGAAGATCAGATGCTCTGGATGTACTCTCCCAAATACTGGAGTCTGCTATGGGCTCCTGATGTGTTTTTGTTTGTTTGTTTTGGGCTGGTTGTGGGCTTGAACTCTAGGTTTGGGTGCTGTCCCTCAGCTCTTCATCTCAAGGCTGGCACCCTACCATTTGAGCCACAGCACCACTTCTGACCCTTTTTGCTTTTGTGATGCTGAGGAATCAGATCCAGGGCCTCATACATCCAAGACTATCACTCTATTGCTGAGCTGCTTTATCAGCCTGAGCTCCTGCTTACTATCAGGTGCTGGCAGCCTGTGTTGCCCAATTCCCAGCCTAGGGTATATGGGTGGAGTTTTGGTGTGGTTTGGGCTTCTCTCGTCCTGAGCCTCCAGGTCTTTTGTTGTCACAGGCGTGCTTCCCGGGGAATGTTGTTTCCTGGTTTCCTCCCCTCTGTTGAGGCGTATGCTCAGCTTTTTACTTCAGTTGGGAGGAGTTGGTTGTGTTGTTCAGGCGCCGGATCCCCGGGCCTGGTTCCGGCCCCAGCCTGGAGCGCGCTCGTTAGGCCTGTGCTCATGTGTATACCACCCAGGTTATGCAGCCTGGAGGACACAGTTCAAATTTCTTCTACTGTTGGTAGTCTTGACCCAGGGGCGCTGTTCCTGGCTTGGGCATTTAAGCTCCCTTCCAGGGGCACTCTTGCTCTGGCCTGGCCAGCAGAGTGTGCTCCACCGGCTGGTGGAGCTCTCGAACAGTTCCCAGTTTTAGTGGGTCCTGTGGTCCGGGTGTTGGGGTAGGGAGTCTAGGTCAGGGTCTGGGGATTCCCTCCAGCTCTGGTCTCCCTTGAGGGATACACTGTCCCCTGTGGGGTACTCACCCTGGAGCTGGTTGTTTCTGTGTGATGTAGGTCGTCAGTTGTTGTTGCAATCCGAGTTCAGTTGGGGTGGTTGCGGGCTGGGTTGGGCCGCCCCCGCCGGGTCGTTGCGATCGCGATTGGGCGGGTGGTCTGCTGACAGGTCCCTTTGTCGCGCTGCTGGTGCTGGGTGGCTTTGGCAGGATGGAGCCTCTCCGCTCCGGTGGAGAGTGAGGGGTTGGGGTGGGATCCTCGTGGAGACTCCTGGCTGGTAGGTTTCTCTGTTCCTGGCGATCCGCTGTTCTGCAATCCGGTACCTGGTGATCTGCAAGCAGCCCCCTGTGTCTCTGGGGCTCCAGCAGCCCCCGCCGGGCCGGCTGGCCGGCGGCTTGGCGCACTGCCGCGCGGCCAGTAAAGGTTGGGGGAGGGGTCTTCGCTCTTCTCTGTTCTGAAATTCTTCTTTTCCTCTCTTTCTTTTTTTTGTTATTTTCCACCTCTGGTTTTTCTCTGAGTGTTCGTCTTTTTGTTGTTGTCGGTCTCTTGGGGAGATTAAGCGTTGGAACTCGAACTCTCTTTTTGGTTGGAGAGAGCTGTGGCATTTCCCTAGTGCTCCGTCGCCATCTTGGTCCCCCCTCAGATAATGTGATTTTTGCATAAGGTTGGATACATAGCCCAGTAGAATACAATTCAGAAATAGTTTGTTTCTAGTGAAGACATAAAGCTAACTTATTACAGACAAGAATCACCTTTCCAACAAAAAGTCCTAGAAAAGTCTCATCTATATACCATACATCTTACATAAAAATTGACTATCTATCCTCTGTATCTATGTATCTATGTGTCTGTGTGTCTGTGTGTCTGTGTGTCTGTCTGTCTATCTATGTTGCCAGTCCTGGGATTAAACAGAGCCTGGGCACTGTCTCTGAGCTTCTTTTGCTTAAGGCTTGCACTCTACCACTTGAGCCACAGAACCAATTCTGGACTATTCTGTTTATGTGGTACTGAGGAATCAAACCCAGGACTTCATGCATGCTAGGCAAGAACCCTAACCACTAGACCACATTCCTAGCCTAGTCCTCTTTTTTTTTTTTTGTTTGGGGGGTCCAGTCGTGGGGACCTGAACTCTGGGCCTGGGCGCTGTCCCTCAGCTCTTCAGCTCAAGGCTAGTACCACTTGAGCCATAGCGCCACTTCTGGCTTTTTTCTTTTTGCTTATGTGGTGCTGTGGAATCGAACCCAGGGCCTCAGGCATGCAAGGCAAGTGCTCTACCACTGAGCCACCTTCCCAGCTCCCTAGTCCTCTTTATAGTTAAGCCTAAAACTCTGTGTGTGTGTGTGTGTGTGTGTGTGTGTGTGTGTGCGCAGTGCTGGAAGTTGAACCCCCTTTTGCAGGCTACATTGTCTACCACTGATCTATACCCTTCAACTTAAATCTTTCTCAATTGCAAAAATTTTAGAAGAAAAAGTAGAGTAAATCTTTGTGATCTTACACTAGACAGGGTTCTTTGTTATGAAATAAGAAAACATATGGTCTGTAAAAGAAAATGCCAAAATAGACATTGCCAAGATAAATTAAAATATTGCTCTTTGATGCACAAAGGTAAGTAAATGAAAATACAGCCTTGTAGAAGGATAAAACACCTTTCAGATATCATATGTATCAAAGGACTCATGCCCAGAATAGATCAAGACCACTGAAAATACAGAGAATAGCCCAGCTTAAAAATGGGATCTGAATAGACATGCCTTCAAGGAAAGTAGAATAATGTCAAATAAGTGCATGAAAAATAACCCAACATCATTATTACTTGTGGGTGACACACGAAGTGAAAATGCAATGAAATACCACTGCACATCAAAAATAAAATTGAGGAAAATAAACCCTATAAGTCTACCTGTTGGTGAGCAAACAGAGCAACTAGAACTTTCTGACATTGCTGGTAGGATTGGACAGTGGCAAATCATTTTGAGAAACAATCTGACTGCTTCTTATAAAATAAAATATACCCTTCCCATTTGAATCCGGCAATCCTCACTCCTAGGTATTTTGCTTGGATAAATGAAAAATTCTGTTCACACAAATCCTCTACCAAGGATAGTATCCTTGGAGGAATTTCAAATGCATTACATTGAGTAAAAGAGGCCAGTGTTAGGCTGATAGATTGTATTCTTTTATATACACCTGTGCTATTGTCTGGGAAAGAAAAAAATGAGAAGGACAGAGAAAATCAGTTTGACTTTATTTAGGAGTTGGTGAAGGCTTGATCATAAAGGAGCAATAGAACTGGTTAGTACTCTGACTGCAGTGGTGATTACATGAATATATTAATGTATTAAAACTAGCTAAACTACATAGTTAATTTTATTGTATTCCAAAAATTTAAATATACGCAAGACTGTACTTGAACTACAAAGGATTTCGAAAGAGAGATTAGAACAAAATTCAAGGAAATTGTATCCGGAATGGGAAATATGGGAGAGGTTTTTAAATATCTGTCAAAATTCAGTTTCTTTACCAAATAATTATTTATTAAGCTATACGGTTTTTTTTTTGTATCAGTTATTTAACAATAAATTGTTAAGAGGCTGTTAAGGTGCTAGTCGTTTACACTTAAAATTCTAGTTGCTCAAGAGGTTGAGATCTATGAATTGAGATTCAAAGCCAGCCCAGGTAGATATGTCCAATTAGCCAGAAACTAGCTGCAAGTAGAAGTGGGGCTGACGTGGTGCTCAAGGTACCAACCTTGAGCAAAATAGCTAAGTGAGAATATAAGGCCTAGACTTCAAGCCCCAGTGCCAGTCTACATAACAAAGAAAGATGATGAAGATAGAAAGTCAATAAAACTTCCACAAAATTTCTATATGTAATTGTTATTGGTTAAGCTCATGAAGAATGGTCACAATGGCAAGAGCAAGGGGACATTACCTCTCAGTAAAAACAAAAAAAATCATCACTCTTAAGATAAAGCAAGGTGGTTTCAATTTAGGAAGTGATATGTTGAACAATGGCATAGAGCAGAGAATTTGGAAAAGGACCCATGCAGAGGTGGCAACTTCAGTAATACAAAGACATTTGAAAGTTGAGAGGAAAGATGGATGATTTAATTAGTTGTGCTAGAAAAGTTGATTATCCAGATTTTAAAAATTACATCACTGCCTCATACCATATGCAAATATAATTTCCAGTTAGATTAAAAATTAAATACGAAAGGGAAAAATTATAAATACTTGGAACAGAGTATAAGTGAGAATACCATTATGACTTTTAGACAGAGAAACATTGCTGAAGCTTCAAATAGCACAAAGCCTAAAGGGAAATATATATATATATATATATATATATATATATATGTTAAATCTATGTTAAGTGAAAAATTGCTTAATGGAAATTAAGGACATCTATTTATCAGAGTCTATAGAACAATATTTTGTAAAAATCCACAGATTAAGACGAAGTATTTCTGCAACCTGATTGATGTAGGATGAACACTCAGGACATGGAGATTAGAAGGCAAATAAAATGCCTCTGCACACTAAGGCAATTGTCAGAACTCCCAGAGGCAATACCAAGTGTTGACAAGGATAGAACACCAAGAACTCTCATTGGCTGCTAGCAGGAATGGAAATTGGTGTATGACTTTTGAAAACAGTTTGTATTGCCTTGCAGTGTAAGAAATGTGCATGAATGGCAGAATAATGACTATTAGGGGAAAATGAAAGAGCCCTTTAGTATATGGTGATGACCTGCTTGCTTGCTTGCTTGCTTTCTTCTTTCCTTTCTTCCTTCCTTCCTTTCTTCCTTCCATTCTTCCTTCCTTCCTTCCTTCCTTCCTTCCTTCCTTCCTTCCTTCCTTCCTTCCTTCCTCCTTCTCTCCTTCCATCCCTCCTTCTGTCCCTTCCTCCCTCCCTTCCTCCCTCCCTCCTTCCTTCCTTCCCTCCTTCCCTCCTTCCCTCCCTCCCTCCCTCCTTCCTTCCTTCCTTCCTTCCTTCCTTCCTTCCTTCCTTCCTTCCTTCCTTCCTTCCTTCCTTCCTTCCTTCCTTCCTTCCTTCCTTTCTCTTTCTGTCATGGGGCTTGAACTTAGGACCTGGATGCTCTGTCCCTGAGCTCTTTCACTCAACAGTAGCACTCTACCATTGAACCATAGTTCCACTTCTGGTTTTCTGGTGGTTAATTGGAGGTGAAAGTCTCACAGACTTCCCTGCCCAGGCTGGCCTTGAACTTTGATCCTCAGGTCTCAGCCACCAGAGTAGCTAGGATTATAGGCATGAGCTGAATTGTTTCTTAATATGATAAATATTTAAGCATTCATTTTATTAATATACCTTGACTTCTCCATGTATGTTTTTTATACTTTTATAGATATGATCTCTTGTACAATGGAAAAATAGCCTTTTAATAGACCATTGTGTACAGCATTTTTCAAATACATTGAACAAGTTACATATTATTTATTGAACTTATATTTTTCCAAGCACTTATTTGCTGCTAACTGAGAGATTTTATACAAGAAAAGTACAATTTATCTTACTTTATTTTCACTGCTGGAAACGGGACCCAGGGCTCCCAATTGAGCCATATCTTCAGTATTTTTGTTTGCATTTTTGCTTTTGAGATACTACCTTGCTATCTTTGCCAAAGTTGGCCTTGAACCCTTGATTGTCTTACCTCCTTCCAAGTAGCTAGGATTACAAGTATGTACTACTACACCTGGCTTACTTGCATTTCTTTAATTTTCCTTTGATTTTGTAATGACAGAGCTCAAATCCAGGGCCTCACAAATGTTAGACAAGTGCTTTTACCACTAAGCCACAACCCCAGTCCAAGTATTTGAATATTTCTTTGAGAATTTACTCATTTAATATTTGTATAAAAAGTGGAGTGGAAGTAAGAAAAAAACAAACCTATAAAACTTGTTTCCTGCTCCAAATTAGACTCTTTCAGCAGATGAGAACACAAACAGAGGGGCCTGGGAGAGCATTAGACTGACATTCAGGACTTCTTGCTAAGAGTTCTGAGTAGATGTGTTAAAGTGTATACCATGCTGGGCACTGGTGGCTCACAGCTGTAATCCTAGTTATTCAGGAGGCTGAGATCTGGGGTTCATGGTTCAAAACCAGCCTGAGCAGAAAACTCCTTGTGAGACTCTTATCTTCAATTAACTACTCAAAAGCCAGAAATGGTGCTGTGGCTCAAGAGGTAGAATGCTAGCCTTGTAGAGGCTGAGGGACAACACCTAGGCTCCGAGTTCAAGCCCCACAACCACCACCACCACCACCACAAAGCTCACCAAAAAACCAAAAGTATATACCATGCCAAGGAAAGCTACTGTCTGAAAGTGTTGAGTAGCAACTTGCAACCCATCACCTCAAGTGGGGTTTATATAAAATTTTATCTGATTTATAAATCTGCTTGCTCTAGGAAAATATATAAATACTGACCTATAGATTTTAAATTGGAATTCAACAGGCACATAGATTGCGATAAGTAGAAATTTGGTACATGGGCACTTTTTAGGGTTGCATATATTCTCCAAGGCAAATACAGCTACTCATGTACTAGGAGTCAGGAAGCTAAGGAAGTGAGACTCCACTTCTTCTATTTTATTTTAGCTCATTACACTTTATTATCATTCATCTGCATTCCAACTCTCTCCTGCAGCCTTGGCAGCCTGATCTTCTTCTATTTCTTTTCCCCTGTTTTTAGAAATGAAACTGCGGGAGACTATTAGCTGGCTATTACATTTAGAAGGTTCAATGGATTGTGTTCAAGGATCCCTAGAAAGGACTTACTTGATTTCCACATCCTCTTCTGAACTTCCAAGTTGAAACTGTGTATGTAATTAGGGGACAGAATAATGTCCAGACTGGGATACCACTGGAAATGGGTGTCACTGGATATGTGTACATCAGGGATGTCCCAGACAAACAAGGACAGGCATCATTCAAGGTATAACCAAACTGGTACACACAGAGAACAACCAGGGCCCTTGGTATGAGACTGCAATGGGTGGAAGTTTGGTCAGGTAAAGAGACAGAGAGAGACAAGGCTCTGTGGTGATTGGTGTGCACTGGAAGAGATGGAGGAATACAACCTTGGTGAGCCTGAGCCTTCTGGCTGGTGAAGACATACATCACAATGAGTCACAGGAAAAGCCCAGCACTGTCAAGGTTGTGAGGACTGGTTTTTATCGTTTTGGTTTTGGTGGTGTATGGGTGTGTCTGCATGTTGTAGGGTATTTTGTTTGTTTGTTTATGTTTTGTCAGAGTCCCCTGTTTTTGGTTTATTTTCTATATATTGCTCTATTTTTAAGGTGATACTGATTTTTATAGTCAGCCCAATGCTTGCCTCAGTTGAGTAGGAAAAAACAACTCAGTGGTTGTTTCTAGGGGTCTCAACATGGTTTTTTTCTTCCTGAGTTTAAATAGTTTACGAAATGATGTGCAGGCCTAGATGCTGGGTAGACCTGGGCTTGGATAAACAGAGGCAAAACCAGAAATGAACCAGATAGCTTTGGGAAGCATGGGGAGATTGTGTACATAATAGACAATGCACAAAGGTAGAAGCCCCCAGAGCTCTCTTTCTTGAATATACAGCAATTCACCTCACCTCACTGTATTTTTCTCTAAGCTGACCTTGAACCATGCTTCTCCTTGATCTCTGCCTCCTGAGTAGCTGGAATTATAGGTATGAGCCATTGTGCCTGGCCTTCAGACCATCTCATTCTTGAGCTCACAGTTTTAATCATAATATCACAGAAATCTTGCACTACGAGGGTATTATTAATAGGTCAGTGTTCAGGCAATAAAGTGCTAAGGGCCTATGGCCTGGCTGGGATGAAGAGCCTGTGTTAAATAGGATGGTCAGAAAGATCTCCCAGAGGAAGTAACATTTTGAGTTGAAGCCTAAATAATGATAGAAAGGTAAAATTAAAGATAGAAAGGTAGAATTTTCCAGGGGGAGTAATCCTCCATGACAAGGCTTCTAAAGCAGAAATGAAGTTGTTTGAGAAACACAAAAGAGGACAAGTAGGGTGGACGTGATATCTGTGGAACTGAAATCCAAATTTAACACAGAGAGATCTGGCTTACTATCATGCTAGCTCCTTCATTTGTAAACATGGAATGACGAAACCAAACTTCCCCACTTATTTCAGAATTAAAGAGACACGGTAGCCATGATTATAATCTGTGCTTTTAATAACAGCTTGGCCCGCTTGCCCTGTTCCATACGAGCATGCTTGCCATTCGTAAGCAAATATACTCACACCACAATTAAGGCGCATACTTGTGATACTTCTTAACACTTAACTGAGCAGAGACGGTGGCACCAGCACAATGTGTGGGCCACTTAAAGATGGCATGTCACCGTACGGAGTAAGGTATCAATTATTCTCATTGAATACATGTGGAAACTGAAGTTCTCCAAGATTTAAAAAAAAATCACCAAAGTAAAATATCTAATGACAATGATTAGATGGTGATTCTAACCCAGTTTGTAAGTTGCAAACTCAAAGAGCAGCAGGAGGGCGGATTATCTGTAATACAGTATCATCTTAAGGTTCCCACACTATGACAAATCTTTTTGTGCCTGTGTGCCAGTCCTGGGGCTTGAACTCAGGGTTTAGGTGTTGACCTTGAGCTTGTTTGCTCAAGGCTAGCCCTCTATTACTTGAGCCACAACTCTATTTCCAGCTTTTTAGTGATTAATTGGAGGTAAGAGTCTCGTGGACTTTTCCTGCCCAGGCTGGCTTTGAACTGCAATCCTCAGATCTCAGCATCCTGAGTAGCTAGGATTATAGGCATGAGCCACTGGTACCTCACTGACAAATCTTTTAACCAAGGATGTCACAGTGATGGTGATCCCAAATGCACCTGGGAAATGAATTGCTTCAGCCATTCTCTGGTCCTCAGGTGTCTGCATGCCTCAGATAAAAAAGCACAATCTTTCTCTGCTCTTAAGCTCCACAGGCTTGGCCTTGAGAGAATCAAGAATAAAGCTGATTGCAAACTTGGTGCATAACAGAGAAAATAAAGACATCATTTACTGACTGATTTGGACTACGAAAAGATGTATTTACTTGCAGTTTATTATGTTGAATGTGACAGGCATACATTTGTGCTTTTTATTGAATGATGACTTACTACATACAGGAATTGGTGCAATTTGTAATGCAGATTATGTTTTTAAACAAAAAAAAGGGTGAAAATACACTGATGGCTGTCACGTGACTCGCTCTGCACTTCTCAGAAAGTGGCTGGAGCGTGGGTGGAACGACAAATATACCCTGGATACACAAATGTAATTTCCAAAGAAAAAGATTCTGGGCAGCTTCCAATTTAGTCGGGCAGATTTAGACAGAAGAAATGCAGGGCTAAGAAAAGCTAAGTATCCTAAAATAGCAGGAATTGGAGTAGGATCGTTTAAATCACTCCCATTAGCTGCCGAGATGCCTCGAGACAGAGCAAGAAGAACCCCTGTTAAAATCAGGACATGACATGAAAAGATCCATGATGCCCTTCTGGAAAATTCTTGAAGTTCAACACCTAGAAATCCCAGTTTAATTCTAGGGATGAGAGGTAGGGACAGGGGAAAAGACAGAGCCATTGCCATTCTGTAATATAAAACACAACCAAATCAGGGCTTGGCTGCTGACTCTTTTTCTGAGTAACGAGTTTTGTGACCTCAACAGCTTCTAGGCAATGGGCCAAGTCTCGTCTTGTGATCCATTTGTGCAGTTCCTTGAGGCTGCAGCTGGGTATTCCACTTGAAGTGGATTGGTGACTTTACAAGTGGGTAGAATTCAGCCTGTTTTTCTTGATCATCAACCACCCTATCCATTTCCCTCTATACATAGCTTTGTATAATAGCTATATTTCTTTCCGATGCAGGCAAATGCTGCCAGCTGCCTCTGAACTGTGTGGGCTTCACATCTAGCTACAGTCCCTCCATCTAGCCACTGAGTATTCCTTCACGCTGACTTCCACATAAGCGGCCCCTGAGTTTGATCAGCAAGAATGTGTGACAAAAGGTGCAGTCTCGTGCAAAGATCTGCAAATACGTGTAATCATTTTTATTCCAAGAATTTATTTGTCTTGGAGGAAGGCCGAGCTGGGCATGACATGATTTCCAAATCGTATTTCATGGCTTTGCCATTCACTTAAAATTGGAGGCTTTGTGCCTGCATAACAGAAACTGTTATAGCAGAGGTGACCAAGTGGCCATCTACAGTTTTCCCTTTGTGTGTGATTCTGTAGCTCTCACCTGCAGCAAAGCTCCCTGGGTGTCTTGAGGGAGAGTAAATGCCACACCCCCTGCCTACATTTCAAAGCACAGCTTAGCTTGCCAACTCTTGTCAAAACTTAATAGTAGACAGTGAGCAACGGCCTTCAAGATGCGGACATAGAACTAGAAGCTGGAATCACTAAGATCACTGACTGCAAATGCCTGCATCATCATCATCATCATCCATCATTAACTTTAAATAGTTGTACAAGGCTATTTCTTCTTATGAAAAAGAGGGCCTGCACAAATGTGTAACGTACCATCAGTGCACAGGCAAAGAAGGTGAAAGCACTAGCAAAAGCCCCTTTATTCTTCAGAGTCCTCAAACTGCTGCCAGCTGATGGGTGGCTTGTGTTGGTGGTGTTAGTGGGGTGTGAACTGAGGACCTCATACTTGCTAATCAGGTACTCTTACCACTGATCCATGCCCCTGACCTTGATTTTTGCTTTCTGTTGTTGAAATAGAGTTTTGATTGCTGCCTAGCCTGCACCTGGACACAGTCCACCTTTGCTAGGGTAACAGTGATACCACCACATCCACCTCCTTGGTGAGAAGTTTCGAGAACTTTTTTTTCCTGCTTGCCTGGTCTGGCCTCCAACCTAGATCCCAACCATCTCAGTCTCCCAAGTAGCTAGGGTTACAGGCATTCATCTCATGAACTTTTTTGCCTGAGTTGGGCAATTGCATCTTCTCAAGTAGTTAAAATAACAGGTATGGGGAACCAGCACCAGGCTACAAGTATTCTTGTGTATTATTCTTGTGTAGTATTCTTGTGTAGATATATTACCTGGTCTCTTCTTTAGATGGAAACTCCTTGTCATATAGTCCATACACAGGGCATGATATAGGAAAAAAGAATGAAAACCATCCCTTTATCTATTTTCCCAGAGACCTCACTTTGGCCTCTCTGTCACTGTAGCCCCTCTCCCAGATCTTTCCACAACAAACTTTGGGGGCTGAGTGGAAGGGGTGGGATGGAGGATGAGGAAAGGCAGAGGCCCGGGTATTGAGAAAAAAAAGGATCTCGAGGATTGTATCCATTCTCTTCTAGAACCAATGGCAATTTGAGAGGAGTGTTCTAAATTCATGGAAGTGTCTTCCTGGGATGCTGCCGAAGTGCCGCAGTCTGGGGGTATCAACAACATAATACATTGTCTGCTAGTGCTGGGGGCACTAGTGCTAGTGCTGGACCTCACTGCAGTGAGGTCTTGGAAACAAAAGGTTTTTGTGACCCGTGTAATGTTTCACACACATTCGATGTCACTACAATGAGATAGAGCTGTTGAGATGGTAGGCACTATTGACACAGTGTTGTATACTCTGGCTGAGGCGTGGTCCACATGATATCTAGTGCATTAAGTAAGGGGGTCTTCAGAAAAGCAGAGCTGTTACAATAATGATGAGGTGACGGAGAGGTGATTTATTATAGAGGAAGTCCTACATCTTCTGTCTGGAAGCTAGAGAAACAAAAGTAGCCGGTGGGATAATTTAGTCTGACTCAAAAGGCCTAAGCAGCCACGGAGCTGATGATCTATGGTAACTTCCAGTAGAGTCTGAAGGCTCAAGCAGTTGGAGCTCTGAGTCCAAGGGTAGGAAGAGATGCATGTCCCACAAGGAAAGCAAGAATTCACTCATCCTCTCTACCCTTTTGTTACTTCTGTCCCAAAGGACTAGATGATGCTCTCTTACATTGGGGAAGGTAAGCTTCTATATTCAATCTGGTCACTCAAACACTACCTTATTTTGGAAATGTCTTCACAAACACATCCAATAGTAATGTTTTGCTAGCTATCTGGGCATCCCTAGTCCAATTAGGTTGACATACCTAAGTATCACCACACTCTAAATGCTGTTGATCATTCCCCTTTTACAAAGGAAGGTACGATAGTGAATTAAATGAATGAGCAGGTAGGAAATAAGCTATTTTGAACTCTAGCACTAGATTTATAATTCTGAGTTCAGCATTGATTCCATTATTCTAGGAGTGCTGGTCCCCACAACTGTTCTCCTCAGATGAGCTACAGTAAGCATAATTGACTAATGGCCACAGCTGCTGAGCTTCAAACCTCTCTGTTCATCCCATACAACACTTCCCCTGGGTTGCTCCAGATCATGGCTTGGCTCAGCAATGCTTTTGCAGCCTTCTCCTATGAAATGTCTTCTCTTGGCACCTTTTAGCTTGAGGATTCCATAAGTACCCAGTGGAGACTTTCTGAGAACTGTCCCTCAGTCTGAAATTCTCCTCAACAACTTCCTCCCTCTCTTTTACAATGGTCACCCCTGAATCATGCAATTATGCTCTCAATACTGTGCGTATTTCTTGCCCTCACATGCATTTAGACCAACACATCTCTTACATGCCCATGGCTATCTTCTATGTTTCTCAGGGGCCCCAAACAGATGCTCCAGACTTCTTCACTCTGTGAAGTGATGACTTGGAATGTCAATTAATTATTTTGTGTCATATTTATATGAAAACCTCACAACTCAGTTACACAAGGGTGCTGCCACACTGGGTAGAGGAAGATAGCAAAGCTGGTTCTAGTTCATTGCTTCTTTAAGGCCAACGGCTCAATGGCTCACAAACTGGTGATCCACAGGGTGCCTTAGGAAAGGTGTAAATAGTCCTACAAGTGTAATATCTAGAGATAATTCACTGGTCTTTAAATCTTACTAGAAATGGAGGACAGCTTCTTCAACTAGATAAAGAATCTTACAATAAAGCCCGCAGCTAACATTTTACTCAATGTTGAGAAATCAGTAATTTTTTGTCAAAGATATAGCAACAGCGTCCCTTCTTGCGGCAGCTTTTTAGCATGAGACAAGAAATCCTAGAAATACAGTAAGACAAGAATAGGAAATAGAAAGTATATTGATTAGAAAAAGAAAGAAATAGAAATGTCTTTTTTATTTACAGATAGCATAATTATCTATGTAGAAAATGTAAAAGACTCAACAAATACCTCCTAGAACTAGATTACACCCAGGTTGCAGGATACAAGGATGACATTCAAGGGGGCTCATCACTTTTCTTATGTCCAGAATGAATGAGTGGAATTTTACATTAAAAAAGAAATCCTTGACTGCACTCTTTCCACCCTTCCCTCTTCATTCATCTACCTCTCTCCCCTGCTCACCTTTGCATGCACCCGTTTCTTTGGGTTTATTTTGTTGGTTTTTGATCTAGTCTTTCTAAAAGATTATACTATTTGAGCTTTCCATATAGTCCATTGTACTTCAGTTACTTCATTTGTAACCACTTGCATGCTGCCCAATGTGTTTATGTATCGATTTATAGGTACGTTATATCTATTACACATGAAGGAAACCATACAAACATGCAAAATTAAGCAACATCAGTGAAAGGATAGGTGGAAGGGGGTGAGAAGCTTGAGGGAGTGACACTGACCAAGACGCATTGTATTCATAAACTGCTTTGTTATATGGCACCTCTTTTGTACAACTATTTGAAGATAACAAAAAATTAAAAAAGAATAACTCCTATGTACATGAATGCCCTCAAAAATGAAATACTTTGGAATAAATCTAAAGAAATAAATGGAATACTTGGGTCTAAATCTAAATAAAATATGTGCAAGATCTATAAGAAGAAAGCATAGATGGAAAGAACATGTTCTATGTTTATAGATAGGAATTTTCAATATTATTATTATTATTTTGGCCAGTCCTGGGCTTGAATGCTGGGCCTGTACACTGTCCCTGAGCTCTTCAGCTCAAGGCTAGTCCTCTACCACTTGAGCCACAGTGCCAGTTCCGCTTTTTTTGCTTATGTGGTGTTGAGGAATTGAACTCAGGGCCTCATGCATGTGAGGCAAGCATTCTACCACTGAGGTACTTCCCTACCCCGAATTTTCAATATTATTGAAATGTCAGTTATTCTCAACTTGACCTATAGACTTAAGGCAGATAAATTGTTTTCTAAAGTTTAGGTGGAGAAACTAGACTCAGAATATTGAAAGTTAAGAACACTGTTAGATGACTGACAATGCCCATTTTCAAGGCTTCCTAAAAAAGCCTTGAAGTAATCAAGACAGTGTGGTATTGGCAAAAGAACAAACAAATAGATCAATGGAACCAAATACAGATCCCAGAAATGGAATCATATGATTATACTGCTTTGACTTTTCACAAAGAAGCCAGGATGAAATGATGGAGAAAAGTCTTTCCAGAGAGTAGTGCTGCAACAATACATTTACACACAAACACACACAAATGAACGAAGACACAGATCTGACAGATCTGATCGATCTTTATAAAATTTAACTCACAATTGACCATAGCTCTAAACCAAAAAGTCACCATTATAAAATTTTAAGAAGCCAGGTGCTGGTGGCTTATGCCTATAATCCTAGCCACTCAGGAGGCTGAGATCTGAAGATCATGGTTCAAAGCCAGCCTGGGTAGGAAAGTCTGTGAGACTCTTTATCTCCAATTAACCACCAGAAATCCAGAAGTGGCACTGTGGCTCAAAGTGATAGAATGCTAGCATTGAGCAAAAGAGCTCAAGCCCCATGACTGAAAATAAATATATAAATAAAAACATAATGGAGTGGAGTTTAGATGGTCTGGGTTTGGACGATAACTTTTATATACAATGTCAAAGATGCAATCCATGAAAAATTATGTAAAAGTTGTATTTTATTAGAAGTAAAACTTCTCTTCTATGAAAGGAACTATTAAGAAAAGGAAAAAGCAAGCTACAGACTGAGAGAACATATGTAAGAAACTAACTATGCAAGAAACATATTTAGTAAAGATTTATATGAAATGTATAGAGAGCTCCTAAAAGTCAACCATAAGAAGCACCAAACTGGGTGGCTCAGTGGTGGAGCCCTAGCCTTGCATGCATGAGGCCCTGGGTTCAATTCCTCAGTACCACATAAGCAAAAAAAAAAAAAAAGCCGGAAGTGGCGCTGTGGCTCAAGTGGTAGAGCGCTAGCCTTGAGCTGAAGAGCTGAGGGACAGCGCCCAGGCCCAGAGTTCAGGCCCCACGACCGGAACCCCCCCCCCTCCCAAAAAAAAGAAGCACCAAACTGAAAAATGGGTTAAAGACCTTAATAGTCCCCACATCAAAGAACACCCACATGAGTAAATGAGCATACAAAAAGGTTCTGCAACCGAATATGTCATTAGGGAAATAAAATAACAGTGAGATAACACGAAATCTCTATTAGAATGGCCCACATTCAGAACACTGACAACACTAAATGCTAATCATTGCTGGTGAGGGTGCAGAATAACATGGCCACTTTGGAAGGCAGTGGATTCCCCAAGCTGTCTTAAGAAATGCTCTTATCAGACAATCCCACAATCACATTGTTTGATGGTTACCAAAAAAGTTGAAAACTTACATTCCTCCAACAACTTCCATATGGATGCTCATAGCACACTTACTAACAATATTGCCAGCACTTGGAAGAAATGAGGATGTTCTTTATTAGGTGAATGAATAAACTTATAATACATCTAAACAATGGAGTGTTTTCCACATTTTAGTGAAACTGACCATCAAACTATGAAAAGACAATGCTGAGACAGTCACCAGTGGCTCATGCCTGTAATCCTAGCTATTTAAGAGCCTGTGATCTCAGGTTGTGTTCAAAGACAGCCTGGACAATTACCCGATCAATAACAACAAAAAACAATCCAGAGGTGGAAGTGTTGCTCATGTGGTAGAATGCCAGCTTGAATTTTATTTTTTTTTCTTTTTCTTTTTTTTTTAAATTGTAAAGCTACTATATAGAGGGTTACAGTTACATGAGTGAGGTAATGAGTACACTTCCTCTTGAACATTGTTACCCCCTCCGTTGTTTTCCCCCTACCATCCCCTCCCTCCCTCCCTTCCCCAGGTTCTTTTTTTTTTTTTTTTGATTGTGATTAAATGATTACATAATTTCAAAGTCACAAGTTCATTCTAATTCCCTGGAGCAAATTGTCTATCACAGTCTGTAATATATAACAGTGTTCACATGTTATATACCATATTTGTGATCAGCAGCATGGGGATATTTAGTAGTGGTTCAACCAGATGAGCGGGAGTTCTTTGTTTCTTAAGTCCTGTTAGTTTTGTCGTATCACCTAACCTTTTGGATTTAGCATCCACTTATCAGGGAGACCATGTACCGTTTGTCTCTTCGTTCTTGGCTTACCTCGCTCAACATGATTCCTTCTAGCTCCATCCATTTCCCTGCAAATGCCATTATTTTGTCATTTCTAATGGCTGCATAATATTCCATTGTGTATAGATACCACAATTTTTGGATCCATTCATCTGTGGTGGGGCATCTAGGTTGTTTCCATATCGTAGCTATTGTGAACAGTGCTGCAATAAACATGGAGGTGCACGTGTCCTTGTTTATTGGTTCCTGTTGTTCAGGATAGATGCCTAGAAGTGGTATGACTGGGTCGTAAGGGAGGTCAATCTTTAGCTTTCTAAGGACCCTCCAGACTGCTTTCCAAAGTGGTTGTATAAGTGTACATTCCCACCAGCAGTGTAATAGGGTTCCTCTTTCTCCACATCCCCTCCAGCATTTGTCGTTGGCTGATTTGTGGATGTGGGACATTCTGACTGGGGTAAGGTGGTATCTCAGGGTTGTCTTTATTTGCATTTCCTTCACCACCAGGGATGATGAACATTTCCTCATGTGTTTCTTTGCCATTTTTATTTCTTCATTTGAGAAGTCCCTCTTTAGTTCCCTTGCCCATTTAGTAATTGGTTTGTTAGGTTTGGGAGGGATTAGTTTCTTGAGTTCCCTGTATATACAGGATGTTAACCCCTTGTCTGATATATTGCTGGTAAATATTTTTTCCCAATTAGTTGGTTGTCTTTCTAGCGTAGTTGCGATAGATTTAGCTGTGCAGAAGCTTTTTATTTTAAGGTAGTCCCATTTGTCGAGTCTCTCTCCAACTTGTTGTGACCCTGGGACTCTGTTCAGGAAGTTCCTTCCTGTGCCTATTAGTTCAAGTGTCTCTCCTACTCTGTCCTGCAGTAGTTTCAGAGATTCAGGTTTAATGTTAAGGTCTTTAATCCATTTTGAGTTGATGTTGGTGCATGGTGATAGGCTGGGGTCCACTTTTAGTTTTCTGCATGTGGCTGCCCAGTTTTCCCAGCACCAGTGGTTGAAGAGGCTGTGTTTCTTCCATTGTATGTCTTTGGCTCCTTTGTCAAATATCAGCTGGCTGTAGGCCTGTGGATTTATTTCTGGATCTTCTATTCTGTTCCATGGGTCTTCGGGTCTGTTTTTGTGCCAGTACCATGCTGTCTTTGTTATTATAGCTCTGTAGTAGAGTTTGAAGTTCGGCATGGATAGCCCTCCCATATTGTCTTTATCCCCTAGAATTGTTTTGGCTATTCTAGGTCTTTTGTTGTTCCATATAAATTTTTGGACTGTTTTCTGTATTTCAGTGATGTACGTCATTGGGATTTTAATAGGAATTGCATTGAATTTGTATATTAGTTTTGGAAGTATCACCATCTTTACTATATTAAGTCGGCCTATCCAGGAGCATGGGAGGTCTTTCCATTTCCTAGTGTCTTCTGCAATTTCTTTCTTTAACTTTCTTTTTATAGTTCTCATTAAATAGTTCTTTTACATCTTTGGTTAGGTTAATTCCTAAATATTTTATTTTTGGGGAGGTTATTGTGAATGGGGTTGTTCCCTTTATTTCCCTCTCTTCCTGTACGTTATCAGGCAACTGATTTTTGTGGGTTTATTTTGTATCCTGCTATTTTGCTGAAGTGACTTATGATTTCTAAAAGTTTGGGGATGGAGTTTTTGGGATCGTGGAGGTATAGTATCATGTCGTCTGCAAAAAGGGATAGTTTCACTTCTTCTTTCCCTATGTGGATCCCTTTAATGTCTTTTTCTTGCCTTATTGCCCTGGCTAAGGGTTCTAGGACTATGTTGAAGAGGAGTGGAGACAGTGGGCATCCTTGCCTTGTTCCTGATTTTAGGAGGATTGGTTGTAGCTTTTCCCCATTAAGTATAATATTGGCTATTGGTCTGTCATAAATGGCTTTTATTGTTTTTAGAAATGTTTCTTCAATTCCTATTTTCTCCAGAGCTTTTAGCATGAATGAATGTTGAATTTTATCAAAGGCCTTTTCTGCATCTGTGGCGATAATCATGTGATTCTTGACCTTGGCTCTGTTGATATGTTGGATTACATTTATTGACTTACGTATGTTAAACCATCCCTGTGTCTCTGGGATGAAGCCTACCTGATCATAGTGTATTACGTTTTTTATGTGTTTCTGGATTCTCTTAGCTAGAATCTTGTTAAGGATCTTTGCATCTGTGTTCATCAAGGAAATTGGTCTGTAATTCTCCTTTTTGGTTGGGTCTTTGCCTGGTTTGGGGATGAGTGTGATATTGGCTTCGTAGAATGAGTTTGGGATAGCTCCCTCCTTCTCTGTTTCTCTGAAGAGCTTGAGGAGTATGGGTATTAGTTCTTCTTTAAAGGTCTTATAGAATTCTGCTATGAATCCATCTGGTCCTGGGCTTTTTTTTGTTGGAAGACTTTTGATAGCTTCCTGTATCTCATTATAGGATATTGGCTTATTTAATTGGTTAACTTCTTTGCTCAGTTTGGGGAACTTGTATTTCTCTAAAAATGCATCCATTTCTGCCAGATTTTCTTCTTTTAGAGAGTATAGCTTTTGAAAGTAGTCTGTTAGAATTGTTTGGATATCTTGGGTACGTGTTGTGATGTTTCCCGTGGCATCCCTAATCCTATTAATATGAGTTTCCTCTCTTCTTTTTTAAATTAATCTTGCCAATGGGCCATCAATTTTGTTTATTTTTTCAAAGAACCAGCTTTTTGTTTGGTTTATTTTGGTTTTGGTTTTCTGATTTTCTAATTGGTTAATCTCTGCTCTTAATTTGGTTATCTGGCTTCGTCTAGTAGCTTTAGGTCCCATTTTTTCTTGTTTTTCTAGCTGTTTTAGTTGCAACATGAGATTATTTACTTGGTCTGTCTCCATTCTCTTGATGTGGGCACTGAGGGCAATAAATTTGCCCCTCAGGACTGCTTTTGCTGTGTCCCACAAGTTTCTTTGTGAGGTGTTTTCATTTTCATTGGGTTGTAGGAAATGATCTCTTCTGTTACCCAGGCCTTGTTAAGGAGTGTGCTGTTCAATTTCCATGTATTAGAGAAATTTCTGCGGTATGCTTTGTTATTGAGAGCTAGCTTGATTCCACTGTGGTCAGATAGGATACAGGGGATTATGTCGATCCCTTTGTATTTGCTTAAGTTCCTTGCATGAACTATGATATGGTCTATTTTGGAGAAAGTTCCATGAGCTGCTGAGAAGAATGTGTACTGTGTTGTTTTAGGGTGAAATACTCGGTAGATGTCAGTTAATTCCGCTTGAAGTATGGCCTCACTTAATTCGGTAGCTTCTTTGCCAATCCTCTGGTTGGTAGACCTGTCCTTTGGTGAGAGTGGCGTGTTAAAGTCTCCTAGTATTATCGTATTAGGATCTATTTTATTCTGTAAGTTTGAGAGCATTTGTTTGACATATCTGGGTGCACCGATATTTGGGGCATATAAGTTGATGATGGTTATATCCTCCTCTTGGATTGTTCCCTTTATTAATATGTAGTGTCCGTCCTTGTCTTTCTGTACTGATTTTAATGAAAAGTTTATTTTGTCAGATATCAGGATAGCTACACGTGCTTTCTTACTGGGGGCATTTGATTGGTAGATCCTTTTCCACCCCTTCACTCTGAGTTTGTTTGTATGTTTGGCTGAGAGGTGGGTCTCCTGAAGGCAACAGATGGATGGGTCTTGTTTTCTGATCCAGTCCTCAGTTCGTTTTCTTTTAATTGGCGAATTCAGCCCATTTATATTAAGAGAAAGTATAGAGAGATGCATTGTTGTCCCTGCCATTCCGTTTTCCTAAGTTTTTCTTCTTTCCTTTCCTCCTGTGCTTGCTCAGTTAGACTTTGAGTAATGCCTGTTTGGGGCAGGTCCCAGTTCCTGGTTGCTTTCTTCAGGTTGTGTCCCCCCTCTTAGAATTCTTTGTAGTGCTGGCTTAATGTTTACATATTCATTTAGTTTTTCTTTGCTATTAAAAGTTTTCAGTTCTCCATCGAATGTGAATGCTAGCTTTGCCGGGTATATCAGTCTGGGTTGGCAGTTATTGGCTTTCAGGGCTCGTATGGTGCTTTCCCAGGCTTTTCTTGCATTCATTGTTTGTGTGGAGAGATCTGCAGTGATTCTAATTTTTTTCTAATTTTTTGCTCCTTCTCCATTTTTGCTGCATGCAGAATTGTTTCCTTATTATTCAGATCCATCATTTTTACTATAATGTGTCTAGAAGTGTTTCTCCTGGGATCTTGCTTGTTGGGTGTTCGATAAGCTTTTGTGATGTAGTTAAGATGGTCGTTTTTGAGGTGGGGAAAATTTTCATTGACTATCTTGTTAAATAGGTGTTGCATTCCCTTGCTCTGGAATTCCTCACCTTCGTCCACTCCGATTATGCGAAGGTTAAATTTTTTAGCATTATCTGCTTGCTCTTGAATTTCCCTTTGGTTTAATTTGAGTGATTTTTCCATATCTGTCACTTTTTGGTCCAGTTGGTGTATTCTGTCTTCTGTATCTGACACTCTACCTTCCATTTCATTCACTCTGTTGACCCTGGCTTCTATTGTGGTTTGCATGGAGGAAATGGATCCCTTTATGGATTCAATGTTGGTTCTCAGAGTACTGATCTCACCTCTCAATGAGGTGAGATCAGTATGCATTACCTCTAATTTGGCGTTTATCTCACTTCTTACTGAGGTTTGTGCAGCTTCTATTTTTGCATCCAACTTTTGTTTGATATCCTGTATCTCTTTTGATAGTTCATCCTTGTGCTCTTTCAATTTCTGATCCATTTCTCGCTTTATTTCTTGAGTCATTGCCTCCAGCAACCCTTGGATGTAGCTTTTGTCTTCCATTCCTGCTTTGCTCCTACTGGGGCTCTCCCCTGTGTGGCTGCTGGCTTTTGAGGTGAGCTTGCTGTCCTGGGTAGTGGTAAACCTTGTGATTTTTCTCTGTGATTTTCACAGAGACTGCTCTTCAATTTTGTTTTGGTTTGTCTGTCTTTGCTTGGTTGCTGATTCTGTATTGGTAGAGAGAGTCTGTGCCTGATCTGGATTCTGTTGGGAGCCTATTTCCAGCTGCTATTCTGACTTACTTAGGATTCTCAGCTCTCTGCTGTAGATTGCTGCCAATTCCCACCTTTGGAAGGGTTGAGCAGCCTAGACTGCTTGTGTTTGCTCCTACAGGTGCTCTTGGGAAGATCAGATGCTCTGGATGTACTCTCCCAAATACTGGAGTCTGCTATGGGCTCCTGATGTGTTTTTGTTTGTTTGTTTTGGGCTGGTTGTGGGCTTGAACTCTAGGTTTGGGTGCTGTCCCTCAGCTCTTCATCTCAAGGCTGGCACCCTACCATTTGAGCCACAGCACCACTTCTGACCCTTTTTGCTTTGTTCAGGCGCCGGTCCCCGGGCCTGGTTCCGGCCCCAGCCTGGAGCGCGCTCGTTAGGCCTGTGCTCATGTGTATGCCACCTAGGTTATGCAGCCTGGAGGACACAGTTCAAATTTCTTCTACTGTTGGTAGTCTTGACCCAGGGGCGCTGTTCCTGGCTTGGGCATTTAAGCTCCCTTCCAGGGGTGCTCTTGCTCTGGCCTGGCCAGCAGAGTGTGCTCCACCAGCTGGTGGAGCTCTCAAACAGTTCCCAGTTTTAGTGGGTCCTGTGGTCCAGGTGTTGGGGTAGGGAGTCTAGGTCAGGGTCTGGGGATTCCCTCCAGCTCTGGTCTCCCTTGATGGATTCACTGTCCCCTGTGGGGTACTCACCCTGTAGGTCGTCAGTTGTTGTTGCAATCCGAGTTCAGTTGGGGTGGTTGCGGGCTGGGTTGGGCGGCCCCCCCCCCCACCCCCCCCCGCCGGGTCGTTGAGATCGCGATTGGGCGGGTGGTCTGCAGACAGGTCCCTTTGTAGCGCTGCTGGTGCTGGGCGGCTTTGGCGGGATGGAGCCTCTCCGCTCCGGTGGAGAGTGAGGGGTGGGGGTGGGATCCTCATGGAGACTCCCGGCTGGTAGGTTTCTCTGTTCCTGGCGATCCGCTGTTCTGCAATCCGGTACCTGATGATCTGCAAGCAGCCCCCTGTGTCTCTGTGGCTCCGGCAGCCCCCGCCGGGCCAGCTGGCCGGCGGCTTGGCGCACTGCCGCGCGGCCAGTAAAGGTTGGGGGAGGGGTCTTCGCTCTTCTCTGTTCTGAATTTCTTCTTTTCCTCTCTTTCTTTTTTTGTTATTTTCCACCTCTGGTTTTTCTCTGAGTGTTCGTCTTTTTGTTGTTGTCGGTCTCTTGGGGAGATTAAGCGTTGGAACTCGAACTCTCTTTTTGGTTGGAGAGAGCTGTGGCGTTTCCCTACTGCCCCGTCGCCATCTTGGTCCCCCCTCGCCAGCTTGAATTTTAAAAAAGGGCGAGTGCAAAGCTTTGAGTTCAAGCCTTAGTACTGGTAAAACATTGCTTTTTAAAAAAAAAAAAGAAAGAAAAAGAAAAAAATGATAATACTGAAGCTTAATGTGTATTAAATTTCTTAAAGCTAGTCTGAAAAGGCTACTAACTATGAACCCAATATATGACATTCCAAAAAGGGAAATCTGTGAACTGTAAAAGATCAATAGATGCCAGCGTTTAGGAGAAGAAAGAATAAATCAGTAGAACACAGAAATTTCTGGTACTGCAATGGTAATTACCATGCCATGGTCCTAGACCATCAAGAGAGAACCCCAAAGTAAACTATGGACTTTGAGATATAAAGGTGGGGTGCTATAGGTTGGTGAGGTTTAATTCTGGGGAGGGATATTAGTAACAGGAAAGTGTTCATATGTGAGAGGAGACACACACACACACACACACACACACACACACACAAAGTCGCTGAACCATTTCCCCAATTTTTCTGGAAACCTAAAACTGTCCTAAAATTGAAAGACTTAAAAATAAAGAAAATGTTTCATGTTGATTTCTTAATTCTGTTTTTCAAGCAGGGTTATATGTGGAAAATCTCTGGGATGGACACTGTAATCCTTAATTCATTTACATCCAGTCACACCACAGCTGGAGTTAGAGTATTATTTTAGTGCAAGGTCATCTGGGAAAAGCACAATGTATTTTAAACATTGTGACTAACCTTGTTTTTTTGCCCTATATCATATTTTAGTTTCAAAACGGAAGTTCTCGAGCTTTTCTTGGCATTAAAGTCAGGAATTACATTTTATATCACTATGCAAGGCTCATAGACCTAAAATTGAAGCTCTTAGTCTACTTTTTTATCTTATTTGTTTTAGAGTGCAGGTTACCTCTCAGTGAACTGACTTTTTGACTACTTTATGACTTGCAATTTTCTCTCTCTCTTTCTCTCTCTCTCTCTCTCTCTCTCTCTTTCTCTCTATCCATCTATCAATCTGTCTATTGCTAGTTCTGTGGCATGAATCTTGGACCTGGGTGCTGTCCCTGAGCTCCTATGCTCAAGGCTAGTACCATATCACTTGCGTCATAGTGCCACTCTGGCTTTTTCTGTGATTTTAATTAGAGATAAGAACCTCACAGACTTTTCTGCCCAGGTTGGCTTTGAACTGCAATCCTCAGATCTCAGTGTCCTTAGTAGCTAGGATTACAGGTTTGAGCCACCAGTGCCTGGTTATGACTTGCAATTTGAGAAATAGTGTGACACTTACTATATGTGGTATGTAGTCATACTATATGATTATCCACTACTGGCCAAACCCTGGTAAGCCAACAGGACTTTAGAATCTTCTAAGTAGTTCAAGGTCAAAGCAAACTTGTTACTTGCCTACTACTCTCTCACTTTGGATTCTATTTCAGCAGCCAGACAACTGCTTTGTTTCTTGTATTTCAATTCCAATATGCTGAATTGCTATTTTGGACGCCATCATAAAAGCTTCTTTTGTGCTTTGCTCCTCTTATACTTAAATCTTCTTTCAGAACACTAAGCCATGTGGCTCTGTCCATACCGTGAGCTCTTATGATTTCCCAATTGTATTGTTCAGTACTTAGACCACAGTACTCTGTGATGGTGGTTGTCCAGCACTTACAGGGTACTCTGTGCAATGTAGTCCTCCAACAGCTTTTAAATAAGGGGATGTATTGAAATGGGCTGTTGACTACCACTGAATCTGCAGGATGCTAACCTTCACACTTTTGAGGCTTCATGCTAAGCCCATGATAGCCTCATTGACTCTCCCCATTCCTTCTGCAAGCCAGCTTTTAGTTAAAGCAATCTCAGTTTTGCCACTGAGGAAGAGAGTTAAAATTCTGGAACTCCAAAGAATGGGGGAGAGGGGCAGAGGAAGAGGTTGTAAGCAACAAGGTGACAGAGCACAGAGCACCTGAGATGTATAGTTACTGGGGCAGTGGAAGGAAGGAAGAGGATGATGCCAAACAAAAGCTCTCTGTGGGAGAAATGGAGGCACTATAATGCATGCCCCACACCTGTCACTTAGCCCTGACTCTTCCATTTCTTGCCCTATCCATCCATTTCTACACCTGAAAATTCAGCACATGATTAGCACTTACAAATAGGGCTTCTATAGGGATGAAAATGACACAATGAAATTAATGCAGCTAGCAATTATTATGCTATTTTGCTTGCAGCTGAGTTAGGTAATGGCTTGAGTGCAGAGTTTGTAGACTGGCTCTGGCCAGTTTAAGCAAAATCTGGAATTCTCTTTCCTCCTACAAGTATCCTTTCCCTTCACACCCACATTCCTTCTAGAAAGGAATCTATATGGTAGCTGCTTCTGGCCACTTGGAGTGTTCTCCACTCCAAGAGTCTGGCATTTTTAAAAGTGTGTCAAGTCTTGAGGTCTGAATGGGATAAATTACTATTGATTAAACTTAAGTCGTCATGATGAATGCGAAGGGCTCTCAGTAATGGGTGATTCCAATTGGGGTAAAATTTAGTTTTTAAAAGTTAGCACCATGATCCAAGGTACCTATTAAAGTCTTACTTGTGATGTCTTAGTAATCTTAAGACACACGTGCAAACTTTTCTCCAAGATCAAAGGTATTCAGTGTCCACCCTTTTCATATTCTCAAAGATCAATAAAGTCAAGAGTTGGTCCACCATGAGACATTTTCGTATTGTTACATTTAACCAATTTCAATTATTTTCTCATTTACCTCCCAAGAATTCTGTATGTCCCAGTCACAAACTAACTACCGCAATGCTCAATTTTTTTTCAAGTAAAACAAAGTCCTATACGTGGAAAATTTGTTTAAAGCATGTGTAATTATAAAAGTGATTACAGACTCTTCAATCACACTTTTCTGTTTACACCTTCCTTAAGATAATGTATATGTGTGTTTTTGTGTGAGGTATGTGTGTGTATGTATATATACATATCTGAATAGGTTTATAATAGCTAGACATATGCTTATAAATATTCATAAGGCAGTTCATACATCAATGAATAATTTAACTTCCTTAGCCTCACTGGATCTGTTTATAGAATTCTCTTTTTGTCCCACTTGGGCATTACCTCCTAAAGTTCTTCACAGCACTGTCTCTGTTAAGTAGGTAAACCGACCATGTAAACCTAATGCAAACACTTTCTGCTAAGTAAGTGAATAGACCTAATGCAATAGATAGAAGTGTATAGGAGGACATTCAGTTTCTAGGCTTAAACAACTCCCATCTATTATTGGATAACCTGTAGGTCAGTGATACTAAAATCCATATCAGCTTCAGGATTTGGGTCTATTTTTGTGAAAAATAGCCTTGAAATTTTGGTAGGGGTTGCATTGGATTTTTAGATTGTTGTGAATGGCATAGATATTTTAGCAATATTAATTCTTCCACTGTACATATACAGGATACCTTCTCACGTACTTGTCTCCTCTTCAGTTTCTCCCATGAGTGTCTTAACATTTTCACCGTGCATGTCTTTACTTCCTTGTTTAAATGTATTCCTGAGTGTTTTGCTCTTTTAAATGCTACCACAATTTAGATGATTTTCTTAATTTCTGTTCTGCCTAGTTAGTTGCTTGTATGTATGTTACTTTTGTATGCAATGTTGACTGAGTTCACTTATTAGCTCTGAAAGGTATTGTTCGTGGGGTTTCAGGATTTCTGTATATGAAATGGTATCATCTCTAAACAGAGGCAGCTTACTTCTTCCTTTTCGGTTGACCTGCCTTCCATTTTTCCTCTTGCCTGATTTCTCTTGGGATTTCTGGTTCTATGTTGGTTACATGTGGCAGAAGCAAGCACCATTGCCAGGTCCCTTAGCTTTCTTGTAGGTTTTTTTAAAACCCCATGTATGATGTTAACTCTAGGCTTGTCATTATAGCCATTAGGTTGAGATTAATTCCTCCTATGTCCAACATGTTTACAGTTTTTATCATGAGATGGTCAATTTGAGCAAATACTTTCTGCATGCTTTTTTTAGATAGTTATATAACTTTAAGCATTCATTGTATTAGATCACAAAAGACCCAGAATAACCAAAGCAATTTTCAGAGAGTAGGATAAAACTGAAAGTATCATACTCTCTGAGTTCAAAGTATATTGCAGAGCTATAGTAATGAAAACAGTGTGGCAACAGCGTAAGAGCAACCACTTAGCTCTAACTAATCCCTACAGATAGGAAGAATGGGGTTTGTTCACCATAAATCCCTCTCAGTCTAGAAGTCAAACTAGTAATAGCTTTGCTATTTGAAAGGCCGTATATGCAGAAGTCTTAACAGCAGGGCAAGGAACAATGAAATTGTTAGGCCTTGGATACTATGCTGTTTAATTGGAATTGTCAGCTGATTGCATTGAGAATCACCTGGGAGATGGGTAAAGCCCACCTCTGGGCATCTGTGAGGGCATTATTAGAGAGGATCGGCTAAGGGAAAGATCCACTCTAAATATTTCCAGCATCATTCAATAGGCTGAGCCCAGATGGAGCAAAAATGGGTAATGAAGAAAGCCACTAGCACAGGTATCTCTCTCTGTCTCTGTCTCCCTCTCTCCTTCCCCTCTCCTTCCTGGTACCTACAAGGTAAGCAGCCTGTGCTACATGCCTACATGCTTAGTCATGAGACATTCTGTCTTACCTCAGGCCCGAAGCAATGGATTCAGCTGTCCTTGGAATTAAAGGAAATAAACCTTTCCTACCTATTCTCTTCTGTATTTGTCAGAATAATAAAAAACAAACTGACTGCAGACTTAAACTAAAAGCAGACCCTCTTTCATAAGATTCTCTCTATTTTTGGAGGAACCACCAACTCATTGGTTATCTGTCAACACTATCTTAGAACCCACAAATGTCCTAGGTACTGCATTTGGCTGTGAGCTTAACTTACGACCAGCATGACTTTTACCCTCATAAGCCTGACTGATGGGATGGAGGAAATAAGGACGTTATCACTCTATATGCTGTGGACTGAGTATGGGGATGGTTTTCACTGCTGTGCAGTTGCACTCCGGTCTTAATGCTGGGATTTTCCTCTATACCACCATCTCTGGGTACCAGGCTTCTAAAATTCTCTTATTTCTGTTGGGGCTTGAACTCAGGGCCTGTGTACTGTCCCCAAGCTCTTTTGCTCAAGGATGGTGTTTAACTACTTTGAGACACAGCTCCACTTCTGGTTTTCTGGTGGTATATTGGAGATAGGAGGCTCATGGATTTTCCTGCCTGGTCTGACTTGAAACCACAATCCTCAGACTTCAGCCTCCTGAGTAGCTAGGATTACAGGTGTGAGCCACTAATGCCCAGCTAGAACATAGGAACTTGCTAAGTGGAAAGGATCACTGAATTTCCATGCCTTTCAGGTGGAAAAACAGCAAACAATTGAATATTATATTGGAAGCTATCAAATACAGGATGATCACCTAGCATGGATTCCTTTTTGAGTTGACTGTGATATACACTACTACAGAATGTCAGCCAATCACTTGCAAGCATTATTCAGGATTTACCAGGAATCACAGGTGCTGCTCACTATGGTTGCTAATTCTGATGTTGGCCCTGCATCTCTGCTTTCATTCCTTGCTCTCATACCCATGCTATATTCTCCAAGGCCCCGCTGTCCTTCACTCATCACTGCTCAGCCCAAATGGCCTCCCCTTAGGTGCGTGGTGGGGAGATGGTGCTCTGATTTCTTGCATCCTGTTTATAATTTCTATTTTTATGGTCTAACCCATGTTCTCCAATCCCTTCCAGACTCTTCTTCCTATATTCCAAATTGTTTTTTTTTTTTAAAGAAGAAGCACGAACATTTAATTATTTCCTGCTCTTAAATTTTCTGTTCTAATAATCCTACTCCTTCTCTAGGCAAAGTAGAAGCCCCTGACCAATGGAAAAGTAAATGAAGCCCAAGAAGGCTGGGAAAGAAAAAACAGGAAGAACTGATGCATCAAGATACTCTCAGGCAGTTACTGTGAGGACAGGGGAAGTACAGATGGTAAGGGCCGAAGGGCCATGTCATCAACCAGATGCTATAGGCCTTGTAAAGCAGGCCCAGAGTGTGAGTAGCACAGAGCCATTAACAATCTTGAGGAAGGGAGTTGTCATGATCAGATTTTTAAATTGATTTATCTATCTGTCTATCTATCTATCTATCTATCTATCTATCTATCTATCTATCTATCTATCTATCTATTATCAGATTATCTATTTTTGTAGTTCTAGGGTTTGAACTCAAAGCCCTGCCCTTACTAGGAAGGTGCTCTACCACTTGAGCCTCACCTCTTTCATTTAGGGTGCTATCCTGATAAATCCATAGTAAACTGAAATCACATTTAAGCCAGGTATAATGGTGCATGCCAGTGACCTCCAGCTGTCAGACACACTAGTCAGACTTCAGTATTTTCCACCATATCTTAAACTTTGGTAAAGCATACCATCTTCCTAAAAAGATTTAGGCAAATATAAACAGAAGTAGGAATTCTACTGCAGAGGGGAGAGAAGTAGCCTATCAGGCTGATCTTTATATGCTGTGAGCAAACAAAGAAAAGCAACTATTTGAAGTCAGTGGGAAATGATCCCAGTTTGGTAGAAGTGGGAGGGCATTTGACTTTTGAAGAAAGTAAACCACCACCTTGGGTAGGAACTACAGATATGTATCACTTAAGCTGAGAAAATTAACTTTCATGGTGCAGAGCAACCGGAACTCAAGCTGGGGAATTTTTCCTTCCATTTTTTTTATTTTCTAAAAGTGTTTGTGCATTTTTGGTAGGAGTTTCTCCTTTAATATTTGATATAATTCACCAGTCAGGCACTTAGACCTTTAAGTTTCGATGTGAAAGGTTTGGACAATGAATTCAGTATTTATTATTATTAGTTTCTTTGGTAGTACTGGGACTTGAATTCCATACCTCATATACCATTGATTTGCTTGCTTAGCTAGCACTCTACCATTTGAGCCATACCTCCAGGAAGAATTCAGTATCTTGGGCTGGGAAAGTGGCTCAGTGGTAAAGCGCTTGCCTTGCATGCTTGAGGCCCTGGGTTCGATTCCTCAACACCCATAAGCAAAAAAACAAGCCGGAAGTGGTGCTGTGGCTCAAGTGGTAGAGCAGTAGCCTTGAGCTGAAGAGCTGAGGGGCAGTGCCCAGGCTCAGAGTTCAGGCCCACGACTGGACCCAAAAATAAAAAAAAAAAAGAATTCAGTATCTTTAATTAATATATCGCGTATATTGCTCTATGGTCAGATAAAGATACTGAATAGTGTTTGAATCTTTTCATTTCTTTGAGTTTCAGTTATAGTAAGTCAAGGAATCTCTCCATTTAACCATGTTGTTATTTATTGGCATAGTAATATTTACAATTTTCTCTAAATATTTGTTGGAACTTCAAAAACGCCTTCCCTTTCATCTGCAAATATGTAATTTGGAGCTGTAGCCATAACTGTAAAGCTAATTAAAGGCAGCAAATGCATTTAGCTGGGGAGAGAAGAAGGAAAAGAGCACATAAAGCATGAAGAGACTTGAGTGTAATGGATATGTTCATTATCTTGAAGGTGGTGATGGTTGGTGGGTCTATGTCTATGTCAAAACTTATCAAATTGGATACATTAAATATGCTCAAATATGTTTAGCTTTTTGAATGACAACTTTACATTAAGAAAACTCCAAGAAAAAAGATGCTCAGATTAAAAATAAAAAACATGGTCTTTGCTTGAAGTTAATGTGAGGATTTATACAGAATTGCTAGAGAATCCAAATAGCAACTACTAGAATAAATGAGTTTAAGGTCGCTAGCTACACAGTGAATATTCATGAATAATTACCTTCTATAAACTAAGAGCAAAGAATGAGATAAGAGAGAAAATTTAAGTTTGTTGACAATTGAATTTTAAAACCATAAAATGCTAAGGAATGACATTAATGAAAGACATCCTGGACTTCCACACTAAAAATAGTAAAACAATATTTTCAGAAGAAATTAAAGAAGGCTTAAATAAGCAGAAACACAATGTTCCTGGATTAGAAAATTCACCATCTTAAGATGACAACTGTCCTCCAGTTTATCTGTAGACTCAATACATTTTTAACTACTGGCTCTGGTATTTGATTTCAATGCATGGGTGCTGTCCCTGAGCTGTTGTCCCAAGGCTAGCGGCTCTACTGCTTGAGACACAGCTCCACTTCCAGCTTTTGGTGGTTAATTGGAGATAAGAGTCTCAAGGACCTTCCTGCCTGGGCTGGCTTTGAGCCACAATCCTCAGATCTCAGCCTCCTGAGTAATTAGGTCTGACAGGTGTGAGCCATAGATACCTGGCTTAAACACATTCTTCAGCACATCTCAGCAGACATTTCGTATAAAACAAAGAGCTTTGTCTGCGAATGCAAAAGGCTAAAGTAACTGGAATAATTCTGGCGAGTGTTTGTAGAGGGAAGGAACCCAGTTACAAAGCCCATGGGACATGATATACACTCACTCTGAAATCCTCTCCTCAAGATGGTATGACACTGGTGGTAGAACACAGTAGATTCTGGATATAAACCTACAATGTGTGTTGAACTGATTTGCATCAACAGAATTCAAGTAAAGGATTTTTTTTCTCCAACAAAATAATTCTTAAATAATAGAACATTAATAAAAAGAAAAACAATTTTCAGCCTCACCTTATACTTCACAAGAATTACTTTGCAGGAGATCATAGAGCTATACATGAGAACTAAAACTATAAAGGTTCTGTAAGAAAACCTTGAAGAGTACATTGTGGCCTGGGGCAAATATTTATCAGAAACGATTAAAAACAGTAACACTGAAAGGAATAATGAACAAATAGGACTTGGTAAAAACTTAAAACCAAGGATGACATATTTCTAAAACATATATTTGACAAAGTATCTAGAATACAAAAACCAGTGACTTATGTACCAGAGTACTAACTTATTTGAGCCATGGAGTCTATATAAGTCTTGAATTCAGATGGAAACGAAGGACTCTGTCAGGCCTCCGAAGTGTGGGGTCAGTTAAGGGCCAAGGGCAAGGTTTCTAAGTAAGACTAGACATTCCTAGATACCAGAGACCCAGAGCACCAAAACAACTGTCTCCTTGTTCCATTGAATTGCCACAATCATTACTAAAGTGCTTCCAGAGGACTGTTGCAAACCAGCTTGCAATGATGTATTTTCATGCAACACACAGTTTAGCTAAACCTTATTTTGCAATGAAAGGAAACCCTGGAGGATTTGGGAAAGTGCTCTGAAAGATTTCTGAAAATCCTGTGTGTGGGAGGGCAATCAGGGATGTGGTTATTTTAATTCAATAAGGATAATTATAGAAAGTTATCAGAGTCTAAGGATCTCAGAAGGAAATGTTTATCTAGTTTCTTTCTCAGGGAGCTATACTTCAGAGAATTGGTGGGTGAGAGTAGTTAGAGGGTTTATCTGAGTATTTGAATTTCGTCCTTGGAGTCCACAATTTATTAAGGATGAAAGGAGGATACACTATAGTGAGCCAAGAGGATTAATTTAATGCTATAAATGAACATTTTAGTTAATCAAGCATTGTGCACTGGTAGAACTTAAATTCTGAGGTTGCCTATCCAAGTATTGGAAAGCCCGCAGCTCTCAGACTTCAACCAGACCAGGCAGCCCCCCACACCACACCACCCCCAAAACCGGATTATTAAAGCTATATTTACATATTGCAATCTTTAAAAATCATTGCTGCATTTTTAAAGCATAACAAAATCAAAAGGAAAAAACTACCTTAACATTGCATATTCAGAATTTGTCTCTCATATCATCATATTTCAGATAAGTGCTTGTCATAGTGCTCCTCTACGCTGCACAGGAACATTTACCTGCACTGAAGATTCTTCACAAAGTGTTTTTTTTTTTCTTATCTCCCTACTGGTAGATATTGGAGTTGTTTCTAAATTTTCCTGTCTTTGTACAATAATGAAGATGAATGCCTATGCATTAATTTTTAATCTATTTTAGAAATCTACTTAGAAGTTGTGTTAGCAGGGTGCTGGGCGTGAATGTCTATAATCTTAGCTATTCAGGAGGTTGAGATCTGAGGATTACACTTTGCAGCCAGCCTGGGAAGGGAAGTCTATGACACTTTCTTCTAATCACACACACAAAAAGCCACTGGAACTGTAGCTGAAGTGGTGGAGTGCTAATCCTGACTGAAAAAGCTAAGGGACAGTGTGCAGGCCCCGAGTTCAAGCTCTGGTACTGGCACATACACCACACACACACACACACACACACACACACACACACAGAACAAAAAATAAATTCCTGCAGCGATGATTGAATTCTATTGGTTTTATAAAATCATCAGAATAGATAGCCCGAATCTGAATTCTGATTGTCTGTCTGTGGTGTGGGCTTTAGCTCCATATAATTTCTTATGAAGTTTCAATTTGCTGGTGACTGCCTTGACATGGTTTGAAGATCTGACATGTCATATACCCAGAAGCATGCATCCCCCTATATCTTTGGCAATAAGCTACTCTGGAGAACCCAGATCTTAAGGAATGCAAAAATATTGATTTATTCCCCACAGGAAACCCTTATTTTCCTGGATCTCAAGCGGCTTGGCTCCCGTGACTCAAGTAATGTCAGCTATTTGGCAATAGGATTTTCTTTTAATAAAAGGAGTATATAAAAAATAAAGTAAGATTGAAGCGGGTGGAGAGAGTAAATGGGTAGACACAGAGAGAGTGTGTGAGAGAGACAGAGAGAAAGGAGAGAGAGACAGGCAGAGAGAGGAAGAGAGAGAGGAAGGCAGGAGAAAAGGGGGAAGAGGAGAGGAATGAGGGGAAACATTTGTGTAACAGGGGATTTTGCTTTTCAATATGTACAGTTGCTGTCCTAAAATATATCTTTGCCTGCAAGGTTGCCGCAGGTCCTTGGCAGCACTTGGAAAAGTCACATGATTTGCATGGTCTCCCAGAGGTCCCCAGTGGATCTGTCCCCCTTGTAGATGTTCACCTCCAAGCAGATAGCTCCCTCTGGGTGATGGCAGGAGGTAAAGCATCCAACTGCTGAGATGATGGGCCCATGAGATTATTCTAGAATAAATAACTAGCACAATAGAACTCCAAGCCAGGGAGTCAAATCAATAGACAACAAAACAACAGTTTGTTATTTGTTACCTAATGAGAAAGCCTTGGGGAGCCTTGTGTCACAGTGAATAATTAGTAGTGGAGAATTAGGATCTTTCAATGTTAGCGATCAAAAGGCTTAAAAGTGGTGGGTTTTTTTGTACATTGTCTTCTTAAACACAGGGAAGATCCACAGGGCAGCCTCTTTAGACTTCAAGATGAGACGCAGTCTCTAGGCACCCCAAGGAAGAAAAGGACTTCCGATATTGCTGCTGAGTGTGTGGGTTACCGTGGGAAAAGCAGGTGGGCAGCCTCCTCTGTGAAGTTTTGTTGGTCAGTCTTTTTTTTTTTTGTCAGTCATGGGGCTTGAACTCTGGGCCTGAACGCTGTCCCTTAGCTCTTCAGCTTAAGGCGAACACTCTATCACTTGAGTCACAACGCTACTTCTGGTTTTCTGAGTGGTTTATTGGAGATAAGAGTCTCACTCAAGGACTTTCCTGCCTGGGCTGGCTTTGAACCACAATCCTCAGATCTCAGCTTCCTGAGTAGCTAGGATTATAAGCATGAGCCACCAGCGCCCAGCTTTGTTGGTCAGTTAACAAAGGAAAAAAAATGTTGCAGTCACTTTGGAACGGAAAGACAACAAGCCCCTCTGGGGTGACATTGAGTACTCCTGGTGAGGGGTATCTGATCCTATGTAGGATCAACACAGCTGAAGGACCCATGTTCTGCAGAAGGAAATCAGGGAAGGCTGGGAATTGTCTTAAATTTTTCCCACTTCCTAATAATCCCCACAGACTGGACTATGCAAGGAAACAATACCATCTTGTAGCACTCAATGAAGTTAAGGTGGCTCAGAAGGTTGGCAATGCTTGAGGCTCCTGCACAGATGATCTTGAAAGACACTCTGTGACTTATTTCCTCATTATCACAGCCTTGATCTGATCCTTTTGTTGCCCTGGAGATTTTCCTGGGTTAGGATGTGCTGTTGGTTCATGCCTTGTTCAGCAGGTGGAGCTCTATAACTATGCAGGAAATGACATATCTGGGCTGGAATTTTTTTTTTTTCCCTTTTGAGAAAAAGTTAAAACACCACAGACCATGATGGTATAATTGTTCTTGTGGATTCTCTCAGCAGGAGATGTTTTATTTATTTATTTTGTTTGCTTATTTTTATGTGTTGCTTCTGATAGTGTAAACCACAGACAGAGGTAGGCATTCTCCTTTTATTATATGACTGGTATTCTTTGTAATTAGTCCAAGTCAATTAAATTTGATTTGGGAGGGGTTGGGTGTATTAATGTTATCAGCATACTTGGCTCTGGTGATGATTACAATTTGCCAAGCAAGCAGTGGGGAATTTACTGTTTAACTTAGAACCATATGATCATTTCTCTTTTCTTTGTTCACTAGGTCTCAAGTTTCTAGCTTCATTAAATTCCCAGAGCTTCTATCTATTCACTCATGCTAGCTTTCTCAAAGCAATTTGAATAAATACTTTGCTCTTTTAAAAAATTTAATTGCTCCAAACATGGCATATTTAACATAAACTCTGATCAAAATGTTTATGGTTAGATAAAATGCCAATAGCAAGTGTGTTAAGGAGATATTGAATATCCATATTATACTTCTTCTAATGCCAAAAATTCTGTAGGAAAATACTTACAAACCTACAAGAGTTCAGTATCCAATCACCCTTCGGGTCATAGAGTTCAATCTATAAATGAATGATCTAAATGGAGGGAGGAATAGATGGGTGGATAGATAAGTGGATGGGCAGATAGACAAATAAATGTGTATGTATCCATGGATTCTGTACAGATGGATGTATACATGTATATATATATATATATATATATATATAGAGAGAGAGAGAGAGAGAGAGATCTATCAGTGGTATGGGTTGATGGATGGCAGATGGATGATAAATTGGTAGAAGAAGAGACGGTAAGAAGAATGGAAAGATAGCTTAAAGTTTTGGTGACTTTGCTGAAATCTATGCATTGTAAAAGGATTATTACCCCTACTTTCACAGTGGTGTGCAATGGTGATTTTTGTGGAGTTTGCTGAGAAATGTCAAAATAAAGGCTATTTCACTCCCAGTCACAACCTTTAAGATGCTGTAACATACTTTATACAATTTATGGACATCTGAGATATTCAGAGATGATAGACAGTACAGTGATGTTATTTTCTTCAGCTTGGCAGAACCAAGCTGACTTGTTTCTATGAGACTTGACTGCAGAATATTGGCTGATAGCGGAATAAGACCGAAATGATGGAGTTCAGTGTTTGATTAGTTCTACAAACACTAATTACAAACACATCATGTGCCAGGAAATATGCTAGGCAAAAGCAAATGCATCAAGTCTTGCTTGGAGGAACATACAGAGGAAGTAACATGTGATCTGATGGTCTTAGTAGACTGTGGTGAAGGGATCTGATTGTTAGCAGTACCATACCAGGAGGACTTATACTAGAATAGTCTTGAAAGCAAGGTCATCCTTACTCATCTTTATTTCCTTGAGCTTAGCAGAGATCCTAGAACACTTAAAGTTTGGAATATATCACCAAATTGATCAATGGAAGCCTGGGGGTAAGTAAACATTTCTTGGAAAAGTTAATGCTTAGAACCTCAACAATAAGGTTAATAACTAACATTCATTCCAAGTTCATTGTGTGCACTGTTTAAAATATTAATGTTTCTCTTTCACTCAACAACTCTCTAAAATATATAGCATAGGTAGATGGACCATCTCCATTGCACTGAGGATAAAGCTATGACAGAAATTAGTTTTAAAATTAGCTAAAAGTTAAGTTAAAATTAGCTAAAAATTAATTAAGATCACCCCGCTAATAAGTATAAGAAACAGGACTCAAATTCAGCACTCTCCCAAAATACCGTGAGCCAGTCTAGACACAAGGAATATTAACAGCCAAGAAAAGGGAACGAGAAATCAATCTAGGCTAAGATCTACTGAAGGGCTTGGAAATTATACAACAGGAGATCAGAAATTGCTGAATTACTTAGTCAAAGAAATGATATGGATGACTTTGTATTGTAGTTAGATCATTTCAGTTGCTGGTCAGAGGCTGATGTAAGCCTTGGGTGTATGTGTGTGTGTGGTTTATACTGGAGAGGTTCTAGAGGATAAAGAAGAGTTTACCATATGAAAGACGTGAAGGTACGAGAAAGATTTCAAGCACTGGGAGAGCGTGTGCAAAAGCTAGGAGGTGAGAAAGTACAGCATTTGTAGTTGACTTTCATCTACCTGTTGCATAATGTTTAGGGGCAAAAAAAAAAAATAAAGTGATGAGAAATAACATGATAGAAGAAAACGGGGACCAGATGGAAGCTCTTGGGCCTTATTCTTTGAATGTCAGACTACTGAAGCGTTTTTAAATGCAGAAACAAGATGATCAAGTAATTCTTAAAGAGATATCCCACACTGTTTGGAGGAAAACTTACTGGAAACTGGGAGGAAGGTGAGCAGGAGAAGGCATTTAGAAACCCTCACCATTATTATCTCAGCAAAAGATGGAGTGTGGAGGGTCTAGAAGGGCAGAAGATCAGAAGATGGGATCAGCTAGACTGGGTGGCAAAGTGACATCCATGAAAGAGAGAAGCAAGAGAGAGTATGAATGAAGTCACCATTGGTCCTGATTTGTCTAGAGCAGTCCTGGTTGTACCAGAGTAAGGACTGTGTCTGCTTCCTGTTGTTCCCTAGAGAACAACTGTATAGTGAATTTGAAGGTTACTCCATTTTGAAGTAGAAGATGGTTCCCAGGATCTTGGCTAGAGCCAACAGCAGGTAAGCCAATTACTGAGACAGGGAAGAAGGGAGAAGAAGCAGGGATCAGGGTGAGTTGGTTTAGGATGGTTCATATAGAATAGAAGAAAGACGAAGTTTAGACTAGAAAGCCTCTTCTCTCTGCTGGACTCTCTTCCTGCTTTACTCAGGGAGCTCCTGCTTATCTTTGGGACCTGTTCTCATATCACCACTTCCTTAATGCTTTCCTTGATTTCTCTGGCAAACAGGGAAAATACCTGCAAGGTAAGCTGCTATAGCAGCTACCACGTTGCTTTCCACATGTCTCCAAGTCGAATTCTTCCATTAGGCTGAGAGTTCTCTGGAGACACAAGCTATATCTTTTCCCTCTGTCTCCTTAGGCTCCTAATACAGTGCTCAGCTTACAAAAGGATCTTGAAGAATGCCAGAAGATAAAAATTTAAATTAGAAATGGATGTATATACTATTCTCAGAACCCATTTCTTCCCTCTGCACTTCAATAATCCTTTCTGCTGAAGCATCACCCCCTCCCTCCAACCACTCTTATGAAATCTCCCTCATTCTTTCAGGTACCATGCACAGCTTACAGCCTATTGCTTCAGTGCAGCCTTCCCTGACTCAGCCCACACCCCCTTGTCAGCTGTCTAGTTCTTCCAAGCTCAAAGAGCCATCCTCTTCTACACTTGAATTCCCTTTTACAGATGAGGAAATGGAAGTCTGCCAGTGTGGGCACACATATTCTATAGACTGAAGCAGCCTTCCCATTGTCCAGGCAAAGATGGACACAGCTGAACAATCCAAGGGAACAGCCCAGGGGTCTGCTCTGTGCAAAGGCCGTCCCTTCTGCTGGACTCTGATTGGTGTTCATAGGTTACACATTAAAAGTCTTCTCGCTCAGCTGGACAAACAGCTGCCTCTGCTTCTTTGTCTTCTGCTTTGTGGGGGAGACTAAACCTGTCTCCCTATATTACTGACTCCTTGCTTACATTCTAAGCTTTGCCACATATTAACAAACCATCGCTTTTTTTTAAACATGATCTTTAAGTAGTTGTACATAAGAGTTGTCATTCAACAAAGTGGATTATGAATACCACTATTGTGTGTGTGTGTGTGTGTGTGTGTGTGTGTGTGTGTGTGTGTTGGTCGTGGGGCTTGAACTCTGGGCATAGGCACTGTCCCTCAGCTCTTCAGCTCAAGACTAGCGCTCTACCACTTGATCCACCGTGTTACTTCCATTTTTATGCATAGTTTATTGGAGATAAGAGTCTCACTAACTTTGATCCTGGGCTGGCTTTGAACTGCCATCCTCAGATCTCAGCCTCCTGAGCATCTAGCATTACAGGCCTGAGCGACCGGCACCCAGCTATACCACCATTGTTTTTATTAGCAAGTTCCTAGCAGTATACTATCAGATCAATCTAGACAAAGGTCCAAATCCTCCAGTGTTTCTCCATGGTTGTTCTGCTTGTAGTTAAACTAAGAGGAATCATACTTGTTTTCTTCTTTCTAAGGGAGCTTTGTACTGGATTAAAAGTAGATCAGTAACTTCACATAAAGAAGCAACCCGTATTTAAAGCCAGGTTGACATGTTTCTGACTTAGCCATTTTGGCAAACTACTTTCCAAAATGAAATCTTCTGGCCTAAACTCAGCTGAATTTCAGATGCAGTTACTGTGCCAAGATAATTCTAAGCTAGCATCACCTTGCATTATTTAAAGCTGTGACTGAGAAAGGATCTGTGGGGCCATGGATTGCACAGGGGAACCGGTGGGAAAATACATTCATAATATTCGTTGTACCTATGTGAAAATGGAGCTAAGAAAATTCAAGGGATGGGTGGGTTTGGGACAGATGTTGGGGAAATTAAAAAAAAAAAGGATGGCATTGATCAAGATATCTTGTACTCATAAATTGAGATGTTAAATTAAAACCACTTTGTATATCTGGGCACTGGTGGCTCATGCCTATAATCCTAGCTACTCAGGAGGCTGAACTCTGAGGATCACAATTCAAAGCCAGCCTGGGCAAGAAAGTGCATGGGATGATTATCTCCAATTAACTGCTAGAAAAACAGAAATGGGGCTGTGGTTCAATGTGACAGAACACTAACTTTGAGCAAAAAACCTCAGGGATAGTGTCTTGTTCCTGAATTCAAGTCCTATAACTGGCAAAACAAAAACAAAAGCACCCTCCCCCCAAAAAACAACAACCTGCTTTACAAGTACTACTAAGATAATTTTTTAACATAAGAAATTTTGAATCTCAGTTTGTGTTGTCATTTGCTCGCAAAGGGGAGTTGGTTAGTAAAACAAATGACAAACCAATTTGATTTATCCATTCTGTGAATGTCTTTTCTACACTTTGTTCCAGACACTTGTATCTGACATTAGAAGCAGAGAAAAGTAATCTAATCTCTTAGACTCATGAAGACACCAATATTTGGAAGGCAAACAAGGGATCCTGAAAATATAAAATGCTGAGTTCTGTGTAGAGAGGAACTGACTACTTATATTTAAAGAGGAAGCTCCCTTTTGAGCCAGAGTTTTAAAACCATGTATATTTTGCACAAGAAGAAGAATATTCTAGATAGAAGGAAGAGCTGTGAAGAAGACAGAGGAGCATGAACGTGCATGAGGTGTTCTCAATCAAGGCATAATTGAAGGAAAGACAATAGGAAACAATTATTGAACTATGGAAAAAGGATCTGTGAAGCCACAGTAAAAAGTTGCAATTTATCCTGTGAGTACATAGCGTTGTCAACAATAACCAACAAGCTTGAAGAGCATCAGTGTTTGCAAAGAGGATGCCAGGACAGTCTCCCTGAGACACTCTCTTCCTGTGATCCCACTCCCTAGATTTGAAAGCAAACTCTGAGTACAAGACCTTTTGTATATAGACACCATGGGTGAGTTTAGGAAACTGGTAGAGTCCGTATTCCATCTCCTTGAGTTTGACAACACAGATTCAATCAACTCTAGATTGATCAATTCAGTAGAAATAAAACTCTCTGTGTATGCAAGTATATGAGCTGATTGAGTATATGAATATATGAGATGATGGTGTAGGTTCTCTGCACATATGATGCCATGTTATAGAAGAGAAGTGAGCATTCATGGATTTTGTTATCTTCTGGGGGACCTGGAACCATTCCTCCACAGGTACCAAGGGAAAAACCATACAACAGGCGAGAGGCAATGGAAGTCCACGAAAGGGACCATGCCAAGAGGTAATCTGATGATAAAAGTAACTGGAGAATTCGGGTCAATTTAGTTGTGAAGATAAACCAGGAGCACAGCTCTTACTTTCAATCTGATGGCTGTGAGCCAATAGCAAGCAGAGGTTGGACATAAGGGTAAAGGAGAGGAAGGCGGAGAATTTGGATTGGCACATGGCAAGCTGGCTGTATCTACAAAGCATCTCAGATATGATCCCTGGCATCTCCAGACACAAGGATCAAATGTCTTGCAGCCATGTGAATTTAAAATTCAATCTGCAAGTGATTCTAACAAGAGCCTTCTTCCTCAACATATATGGATGAGACTTCCATTTGCCCTTAGAACAAAATGTGCATGTTTTTCCATGGTCCAGAAGGCTGTACAGGATATCCCTCCCTCCTGGACCTCAACTTGACTGTGTCTCCATTGACCCCATTTGAGCCCTACTGGTCTTTTTCTATTCCGGAAACTTCCAGGAGTCCTTCATAGTATTAGATCCTTTGCATATGCTAAGGATTGTGAAATCCATTAGAGCTTTTCAATTGTGGGATAATCAAGATCTCAGCTTAAAATAATCTCTTCACAGAGTCCACCCATGTAAAGGAATCAGTCCACCCCTAGCATGGCACGTGACTCTTTTCATTGATATGTCAGAATTTTTATTAGTAAAAATTGTGCTGTTTCTCATTTGGGTTTCTTTTAGGGAGCCTGTGTGTATGTTGTTTCCCATCCTCCACCCCTCTCCCTGGTTTACTCCCTGAAATCTGGGGTTCAGCTATTGTAACTCTAGTGCCTGGAATAGTCACGAGAGCACTGCAAATCCTTAGGAAACTCTTGCTAAAGAATATAGTCAGGGAAGGAAGGGAGATAAGGAAGAAGAAGGGAAGCACTATGGGGACCCAGAGCCTTGGACTTGACTCAAGCCATAGGAACTAGGGAAGGGATTCTCACAGAGCTGAGGTCTAAGTGAGTCACAAGAAACAAGGAGGTTCAAGCTAGGCTTAAAGAATGGGTCATTTGAACTTGGATGATCAGAAATGAAGCTGGGTGGTGCTCAGGGGTCAAAGGTTGGATCCTTTTACAGGAGAGCAGTGCAGTACTGGGTGGGCCTTTATTTTCACAGATCAGTTACTGGCTCTTGCTTCAACAATCTTCTGAAGAATTGACATGGCCATGTTTCTTTTTTGGCATCTTTTTTCTTGTTTCTCATTATGGGGTCTTCTGCTAAATTCCTGTTAACTACAAGGATGCAATTAGAAGAGGTAATTTGAACAAAGAGGAAAAAAGGAAGTTTTTTTTTTTAAATTCCCTACCCGCTTCTATCCTTGTTTCTACTAAGAGAACTGGACCCCTGGGGTGATCTGATGTTTGGCTGAACCACTACTGTGTGCTGTTAGTGTGAGATGTTGGCAAGAAGGATGTTGAGTGCCTGCTGCTTCTCTGGGACCCTCTGGAGAATGAGATGTCTGTCTCCCTGGGGCATTCAAGAGAGCCAAGTTCTAAATCAAATAGAACTGCATCTTCCTGTCGACTGTTGTCTATGCTGTGTTCAAAGGTTTTGTGTTTGCTGGTTTTCTTTAACTGGCTTTTAGGATTTGCATGAAAGGATTTTCCTTCTTTCCTTTCTGTCTTAATACCATCTTCTCTTTCTATTCTCTTTCCTTCTCTTTACATCTCTCAAAGTTGTAATCATCTGCTTATAGCCACGAAGATTAGATAGGTAGGCTTAAGTTGGGAAAAAAATACAATAATCATTGTTTGTACTCAGTTTTCTCCCAGAGTTTAGTTATTCAACCTATCGCAATTTTCCATAGGCTTGTGACCATCAGCCCCATTGCTACTTTTCCTTGACTAGATTCACTGTGTGTGTGTGTGTGTGTGTGTGTGTGTGTGTGTGTGTGTGTGTGTGTGTGTGTGTGTGTGTGTGTGTGCTAAGCTTGAATTTAGGGCTTGGGAACTGATTTTAGCTTTTTTGCTTAAAGCTGGTATTCTAACACTTGAGCGACAGCTCTACTTCTGGCCTTTTGGTGTTTAATTGATGACAAGAGTCTCAAGATTTTCTTGTACTGACTGACTTTGAACCTTGACCTGCAGGTCTCAGCTTTCTGAATAGCTAGGATTACAGGTGTGAGCCACCAGTGCCCAAATCATTTGTAAATTTTAATAACTCGTATTAAGCACATGAAATCATGAGTAGGATGCTACATTTCCAATTGTCCAAAAGCCTGCTAAAATAATCAATGACTAGAATAAAAATAATTTAATTTATGAATTAAACTTCTTCTTATGAAGGGTCCAGAACTGGAGAGACATTGGCCCAAGGCAAAGACATGACCAATTTCCATCTGGAAGGGCCAGAGGGTTTTATGTGGTCTCCCAAGGCTCATCTGCTCCCTTTTAATTGGGATCCAATAGCTGAAACTTGAAGAGTGTTTTGCAGGTCAGTCAGTTACTTAGTATTCATACTCATGCTTTGCAAATCAAGAAGGTCCACGGCATGCTAAATATTATGCATTTGAAAATACTCGGTGAGCAGAAGTCGCCCTTTACATCTAAAAGAAGGAAGTTCTCTTTCAGGTTTCTAGAACTCTGTTCTTTCTGCCACACCCTTGCTTCCCCTTGTCCAGCTAAATGTTTCATTGTCTCTTCCATTTTGTAGCTTAGCATCCATACCCCTTCTAGTTTTTCCTTTGGGGCACAACAATACAGATCATTCGAGTTGAGTTGGTCACCTTGTATGTGCTCTAAAGGTGTGGTACACTAGCTGTACCTCTTTTGCACTTCCTCTTTCCATCTAGCGTGGAATGCAATGAGGTGTGCCGTACCAACGCGTCTTTAGATAATTAAAGCTTATCCTCTGAAAACTCCCAAATATTTTCACAAAGCTCAATGATTTTGATAGAAATCTTTCCAAATATATTACACGCTTGGTTGCTTTCTTCTATTAATGAAATATAATTTCTCCCAGAGATACAGCAGCATGTGTCCAGGAAAAGGAGCATCTCAGATCAGCTTTCATTTGTTTGTACTTCTGGTTTTACTCTTTCATCCAAGAGTAACACCATCACATGCGAATTAGGCTGATGGCTTTGTTCCAAGTCCCAGTCCTTGTCTTCAAGGAGCTCATCATTTTATTGGGAAGGAGGATATATAAATATGTCAGAGAGATAATTAATGATAAATGTTGGGAGACCCTGAGATCACAGAGGGTAAAGGATCAGTTATTGACCCTATATGGTCAAAAAAGATGAATGGAAGAAATGATATGAAAGATGCCTGGGCAAGTCTTGAAAGATATGTGGGCATTTATCGTAAGGACCAGGAGAGTGAATGGGCACAGGGCACAGAGTGATCAAAGGAATAGAGAATTCAAAGAGTGCTATATGTCTGCTGACACACCTGTGGTAGTTCCACGGAGCTAAACCAAGGGTAAACAGAAAATGAAAAAAAATAGGAATAGGAACTGCACGCAGTGGCTCACACCTATAATCCTAGCTACTCAGGAAGCTGAGATCTGAGGAGCAAGGTTTAAAGCCAGCGAGGCTGGAAAGTCTAAGAGCCTCTTCTCTCCAGTTAACCACTCAAAAGCTGAAAATGAAGCTGTGACTCAAGTGATAGAGTATCAACCTGGAGCAAAAAAGCTCAAGGACAGAGCCCCAGTACTGGCACAAAAAAGAGAGAATGATAATCTTTAGAGACCAGATTGTGAAGAGATTGGTTTGCCACATTAATTTCCCACTTGACTTTGATCAGACCAAGGACCGCCAAAGATGCAGAGCATACAAAAGACAGGATCTGATCTAGGCATCATTGACAGGAACATCACGCTAGCATACTTGCATTCGGAATTTGTGTATCAAGCATACACCAAGAACACAGATTGATTTAATCAGGTGTAAGTCATAAGTGAGAAAAGTGAACGAACTTTTTCTTCCTCCAGAATTGGATGTTAAGCTCATTAGAACAATGGTTTTTCAAGAGATAAATTTTGAGTTTTGTCATGTGCAATAAATGGAAGAAATTAATCTGATACGGAAAGTAACTCTGGGACAGATGTCAGAGATAGTTATAGAAAAATCAGGTTTTTAGGCTAAGGTGATGGGTTGTTGTTCGTGGATGTTGACTCATAGGCTATAAGTTTTTGAAGGAAAAGAGTACCTTGTCTATTCATGGGAGAGTTTACTGGCTCTGTCTCTCTAATCTCATTCCTTCTCTGATCCAGACAATAACTTCTTTTTGCTACAGCCATGTCTTATATAGATGTACAGCTTTGTTTTTACTGTTAAACTAAAACATACGTATTTGACTGCCTTTCTCTTCCATTGTTCCCTGGCATCCCATTTATCTTTAGAAACCCAAGACTAACTACCTAAATGGAGAGTGCTTCAAAAAAGTTTAGTCAATTTATCAATAGAGCACTAAGTAAGCTAAGAAGAGAACAAGAGAGTGAAAGAAAAGAACTTGCTGATCAGCTTGACTTGGAACTTGTTACAATAGAAGTGATGATTCATTTCTCTTAGCACTTCTTAACTGAAGATGCACTGGAATATGAATATAAAAGAGGATATATATTTGTGGATGACTTAGACACACATATAATTGAGAATGATCAGAGAGGGTTGTGACAGAGTATGGATGATATTCTTTGGGTAGAGTATTCCCAGTGCCATTTCAGTCAATAAAACATAGAGAGGACAATACCAAATGTAACAGAATTGTTGGCTCAACTAAGAACTAGAAAGTGCCTATGGAATTTGTTGACCATGCTGTCTCAGATGGTTTCAGTGCAATGGTAGGATTAAAAGCCAGGATGGTACAGAAATGATTCAGTTGAACATAGTTAGTTCTTCTAAGCTCTTTCAGGAGGAAAGACCCAGGAAAGTGTGGCTACAGATGGCCATGGGAAGTATCACAGGAGATAACTAATGGATCTAGCTCTTCAGGAGGAGTAAATGACACAGAGCACATGTGAGACAGTTGCCTTTTTTTTTAACATGGGGACACAGATGGAAATTCCTTGTCGGAATGTGGGCAGGAGGTGGAGGAAATCCACAGATGGCCCAGGTTTCCACGGAGAGGTGAAAGGTAAGTATGTGCAAATCCAAGAAAGAAGATGAAAGGAGCTACCCCAGGTCCTCAGGGAACCTTGTGAAGAGTTTTTAGCTGCATGTCAGAGAATGAAGAAGCAATTGGCCATGAACTTGTGGAATGACCAAGAAGCAATTGCCCACACATCTTCTCAGCTTGACTTCCATAGTTTATTTTTAGATGCCTTAATCACCTCTTGCACTGACTCCAACCATCAGTTTGTCTCTTCTCAAAACCGGCCAGAAGGAGCAATTTATGTTCTTCCTATGCTTTGGGATGGAATAGCTCCAGAAGAGTGCTGCTGGAAATACTTGCCTTGCTCACAATATTCCCTTTGTAGTACCTGGCCTATGGGAATTCAAATATTGTGTTCATGCACATCAAAAATGTTCTGAATTGGACGCTGGTGGCTCACACCTCTAATCCTAGCTAGTCTGGAGGCTGAGATCTGAGTATTGCAGTTCGAAGCCAGCCCACAAGGAAGTCCATGAGACTCTTATCTCTAAACTACTCAGAAAAAGCTGGAAGTGGTACTATGACTCAAGTGGTAGAGCACTAGCCTTGAGCAAAAAAAGCTCAGAGTCAGTGCCAGATCCCGAGTTCAGTCCCTAGCAATGGCAAAAAAAAAGTGTCCTGAGATTCAAATTTTGACTTTCTGACCTTTCTTTCTATCCTCAACTGTGTGTGGAGGAGGCTACTCCATTGGGTTTGTTTACTGGATGGTAAAATGCCCTGGAAAGCTGTGTTTCTATTGTTTTTGAGTCAGCTTTTTGTAGTTTTTCTATTCCTTTGTCTTGGTACTGTCAGAATATTTGCCTGCTTCAGCTCTCGTATTAATTTGCTAGGGTCATCACAAGAAAGTTCTATCTCAGGACTAGCTTGAAACTGCGGAAACTTATTCTCTCTTACCTTTTTTGGAGGCCAGACATACAACATCGAGCTGCCAAGAAGGACATATTCACTCTGAAGGCACTAGGACAGAACCTTTCCTGGCTTCCTCCTAGCTTCTGGTGGTTGCAGACAAACCTTGGCATTCCTTGGCTTGTAGCTGCATCACTCTAATGAATGCTCTGCCTGTCGGGTTTTTGTCTTCACCCAGCTTTCTTATAAGGATGACAGTTATTGAATTCAGGGACATCTCAAGCCCTGTATGACCTCATCCTAACTAATTATGAGTGAAACAAGCCTTATTCCCAAATAAGGTCCTTGAAGGGCACTCATTTGGTAGAGGACATGATTCAACCCAGTACTATCTTCTGATTTCCCACTAGGAGCTGTCAGAGATCTGATTATAAGAAGTAACTTTCAGTACTAATCATAATTTCCCAAAGATTTTGTACCTAAAGAAAGCTACACCAAATAGAGACTCCCTAAACTCTTAAAATGAAATATTAAAACACATGTTTTTTTGCATTACAGAGTATGTATGCTTGCTAATAAATGTATTTTCTTTGTATTATTTTCCCCTTTGTTATGCTGAATTGGGAATTATTTGCTAGTAATTTAGCCATGAGGTATAATTTCTGACCATTCCTGATTTCCATTTTTCATTTACAGACTTCTAATTGGCCCATTTGCTGGGAAGTTAGGGATGAATACTTTAGATCCCTCATTCCTTCAACCCTCATGTACAGCCACATAGGTAGATGTGACCTTCTCCTGTCGAAAACAGTGACACACAGACACTCCTTCTCCTCTTATCATTGCTATAGCTTGGATCTTAAATGTCTCTTGATGCCCTATGTATTGAAGGTGTAGTCTTCAGTCGGTGGCACTATTGGGAGACAGCAAAGACTTTAGGAAGTGGAGCCTTGTGGGAGGAAGTTAGGTCATTGGGAGTATTCCGTTGAAGGAGATACTAGGACTCTAGCTCCTTGTTGGCCTTCCCTTTTTTCACATCTCTAGTACCATGAGGTGAACAGCCCATCTGCTTCTGCTTCTGACATGTGCTTCTCCCCTTATGCACTGTGCTACAATAGGAACAAAGCAACAAACCCAAGCAATGATGGACATGAACCCAAACAAATCTTTTCTCCTTATAAGTTGGTTATTTCAGATATTTTGTGACAGTGATAGAAAACTAATACAGTGATTCTGTATTTTGTATAGGAAGACACTGATCTTGCTTTTGATACTGGGGAGCATTTTTTGTTGTTGTTGTTGGACAAGGTACTCAAATTCAGGGCCTGGGTGCCATCCCTGAACTCTTTTACTCAAGGTTAATGCTCTAACACTTTGAGCCACAGCTCCACTTCCAGTTTTCGAATAGTTAATTGGAGAGAGAGTCTCATAGGGACTTTTCTGCCCAGGCTGGCTTTGAACTATGATCCTTAGATTTCAGCCTCCAGAGTAGGAAGCTAGGATTACAGGAGTGAGTCACTGCAGCCTGACTCGGGAGCATTCTTAACAGGAAAGGTAGTCAATGCCTAAGTCCTTAGTAATTCTCTGAGATGACCCTCTGAACCACCATCTTCAGAGGAAACAAGGGCCCACCTTATGTCAAGAACATATGGGAATAAGCATGAGCTAAATCAAGAGAGCTGAAATGGGTGCCAGACAGAGAAATACAAATAGGAGTATTTATAGGATAACGAGTACTGGGAAGCCAATGTATAGTGAAGTAAACAAACTTGTTTGTTCAACGAAAGAATTACCTTGACACTCTTTTTTGCAAATTCTTGATTTCTTATATCGTAACAAATTCTTACTATATAATGTTACTGGTTTATCTAACTATTGATTTTCACTTTTAATTCTCCTTGGCCTCCCTGTTCCTCTCCCCCCACCATTGGAATATTTATGATTGGGTAGCTCATAGTGATTCTGGCTATGCATTAATTTATCTTTGAACACTTTCTATTTCCTTTGTGGTTTTTTTCTCCTCAACAGCTTTATCCTGTTTCATTTCCCTCAGCACTTTCCCCATTCCTCCAAAATTAGCTCTACTAAAATTTAATGTCTTTAGTTTCCCCCTCTGCTGTGGTTGCAATTCTCCCTGGTATAAACATAACTATTATTAGCTAATCCCTATGCTGGTGGGCAAGCCTGTGGCTAGACACCTCTCTTCTTCTATCTATGCCCTTGGTCTTAAATCCAGACAAGCACAATGGATCTTGCCTTGTGTGAAGGGTTGGCATGAAGAGCTAGCCCATAGGATGCATGTACCCATTGTATAAGTTTTCTTAGCTCTCAGAATGTCCCAGTTTATTATGGTATCTACTTCATGTCTCTTCTCCCCTTCTGATACTTTTAAGTCTGCCTGAGAGGCTATGGCAGAGGCTTCTGGCAGTTAAAACACAAATTCCCCTTGGATGTTCAAAAGGAACATGCTGAGAAAATTCACCGACGGATTTATTTTTAATGTGCTTCATTTTCTGAACTGCTGTACCATCCCCTTGGAATGTGCATGCTTTTTCTTCCAGCTTTCCACTTTCAAGACATTGGGCCCGGGCTTGCTCTCTGCTGAGTTCAGGGTATTTTATCCAGCATTAAACTTGAAAGTCTAATTTGATGGACAGGATTGAAAGATTGATGCAAAAAATAATGTTGCTGTTTATGCTGCCAGCCTTCTGGAAGAGTGGAAAAATACTCACCTCTGCTGAACATTTGCTCTATTCCTGTTGCCAAATTATCTAGCAGACATCCAGTTTCCAATTTGATAGCATGGTATTTATTTTTTTAATTATGCATTGTGGTGTCTGTTTCTGTCTACAACAGGTCCCTTGTAATAATAATAACAATGCTAACCCTTTGCCTTTACATGATACTTTTTAATTTGAGAATTTGCAAGTGCTTTGGACTTCCATCACCCCTGTGGAATTTCAAAAGGGAGAGCAGGGATTAAGTTAGAACAGAGCTGGGTAGGGAGTTCTCAGTAGACTTGATCTCAACAAACAGGAACCTTGTGTTTCCTTTCCTCTTTCCATCTCCACATAAACACACCTTATTCCCCAGATTAATGTTGGAACTGGACACATTTCAATCCTTCTTATCCTCTCTGCATTTCCCCTACTCATCACAGACTCTAAGAAAGAATCAAAGTCATTTTTCTCTGGTAGGAAGTGGAAGTTCTAGGTTTTTTTCCCCTTTTGCTTTCTTGACCTTACTGGTATCTTTATTTATCGAACATAACTGGTGAGTATGAAACTGGGTAGAAATATATTCCTTCTTCTATGAAGGGAAGTCAAATAGCAGGTTCTTCTTGCAAGCTGATATCATTAGTCATCATCATCATCATCACCATTCACCACCAGTTTGTGAGTACAACGCATCTTGATCAGTGTCTCCTTTCACATCATTCTCCCCCATCTCTCTCAATCCTACTCATTCTCACAAATTATCTGGTTCTAGTTTTACATATGTCCATTGAATATTACAAAAGCTGATTTCTTATCTAATGCTTCACTTTTGCAGTCTATCAAATACCTGACACCTTGTTCATAAATCAACTGGAAAATATATTGATTTAGTTCCTTTTCCCAGATACCCATTTTGTGCAAGATTTTGGACTGTGCAGTTAGGACTATGGCCACAAGGATAAGATGAAGCCATGTTGCCTACCCCCGCGGAACTTCATTCTAGCTGGAAGAGGGGATTAAAATAAGCACACATACACACACACACTTCTCAAAGTACAGAGAAGTTCCAGCCAATGTAGCTAAAGTATGTAATCCTAAGACTCAGGACACAAGAGTATGTCTTTTTTTTTTTTTTTTTTTTTGGTTGGTTGGTTGTGGGGCTTGAACTCTGGGCCTGGGCGCTGTCCCTCAGCTCTTCAGCTCAAGGCTAGCACTCTACCACTTGCGCCACAGCACCACTTCCAGTTTCCTGGTGGTTAATTGGAGATAAGAGTCTCACCAACTTTCCTGCCCTGGCTGGCTTTGAACTTCAATCCTCAGATCTCAGCCTCCTGAGTAGCTAGGATTACAGGTGTGATTCACCAGCACCCAGTGAGTATGTCATATTTGAGGCTAGCCTGGATTAGGTAGCAAGATCCCTTTTAAAAAATAGAGAGGAGGGGCTGGGAAGGTGGCTCAGTGGTAGAGTGCTTGCCTTGCATGCCTGAGGCCCTGGGTTCGATTCCTCAGCACCACATAAGCAAAATGAAAAAAGCCGGAAGTGGTGCTGTGGCTCAAGTGGTAGAGCGCTAGCCTTGAGCTGAAGAGCTGAGGGACAGCACCCAGGCCCAGAGTTCAGACCCCACGACTGGACCAAAAAAAAAAAATAGAGAGGAAAGAATGAGATAGATTGATAGATAGACAGATAGATAAATAGACACAGACATAGAGCAACAGCAAGTAGATTCTGCAGCTAACTGAAAACAGAAGGGTTGTATTGATTAGGAGGTTTTTGAAACATTTTCATCAAGAAGGTGGAATTTGACATGGGTTTTGGGAAATAGAGCGATGTTATAAGATTGACATTGGGCAAAATTTGAGCTTTCACTTTGGCTCAAGGGCAGAGTGTCAGGGGGGGATTTGAGAGGAACATAGTTAAACAGTCAACTGACATTTCATACCAGCAGGCTTCAATGGTGAAGAAAATTCTCCATCGGTTTTAAAGATGAAGAAAGGCCACTGAACAGGAGAAAGCTGAGATCAGGATTTCCCTTAGGAAAATCAATCTCGCAATCAAGAACAAGGAAATAATTTTACTGATCAAAGACTTCAGACCCAGAAATACCACACTCCTGAGTCCAATAGGCCCAGTAACTTGTTTCCTATGTCCTCAAAATCACTTATTTCCTGGTTGTACAACCAGATCAGAAGGTTCCACTGCCAACTGCAAAAAGCTCAGCAGTGACATCCTGACTGAATGACATGTTTGTGTCTTTGTGAGATTGGGGACAAAGGAGTTCCTGGGCAGTGACTCTCAGAGGGGCATTCTCCACATAACTAAATTAACATCAGTACCATTTCCCCTTCTATAGACTTGGTTCTCTGTAAGCTCCAAATTTTTGTCCAAGATAATAAACTTTGCATCTTGAAAAGTGGCAAACTAAAGAAAGTATTGACCTCTTTGAAAAATACACCCCAAAACAATCCTATAAAAGCTCAAAAGCTATGTACATATGACCATAGAAGATGATGCTAAGTGACATGAACCCCAAGATATGGACACAAGAGGTCTTTCTGTGTTGTTCGTTTTTTTAATGTACTATGTGGTTTCTTTTGTTTCTTTTTTATGTTCTTCCCCTATGGTATACCCCTTGTTGTCACTGTACTTGATTTTGGTACCCTGCATCTTGTATATACATTTGTCTAATTCGGGGAGAGGAAGGGGAATAACAGAACGCTGAAATAAGGACACAGGATGACCCATTACAACAATGATACCCCCAAGACAGTATATTAGAAATGAACTTTACAACTTCTGGATGGGGGGAGAGGGAGGGAGATAGAGGAGGGAAGGAATAGTGGGAGAACAACAAGGTAAGGGGTAACAATGGTCAATAGGAAATATACTCATTGCCTTACTCATGTGACTGCAACCCCTCTGTACAGCATATTTACAATAAAATTAAATTAAAAAAAAGAAATAAGGGTGTAAGGTTAAGATTGTGTATTTCAGACAGATGTGATAGTACTGGAGGCTGAGTCAGGAGAATCTTAAATTTGAGGCCAGCCTTGGCTGCACCGTAAGAACCTGCCCCACCCCACCCTACCCCTGCCTGAAAACTCCAAAATGTGTACGCCATTGATTTGTTGCTAGGATGACTTGTTGCTAGGATGGCCACTCAAGACCTTGGACTATTTCCCATTCTGTAACAAGATTGGATCTTTTTCTGTAGTTAGACCTGCAAAGGCACTGCCTCTTCAAAACCTTGTATTTAACTCAGAGGAAGAGGCTTAAGATAGGAGTTTCCCAGAGGAAACCAGACCTTGAGAATCCATTTTCCTTCTGGGTACATGGGCATTTACTAAAATTTCTCTTCCTGATCGTTACTGTGGAGTTAATCTCAGAAGCTGAATAGCTAACAAATGCCCCAATTACTGTCTGAATGCAACTAGGATTAGGATAACAGATACTAAGACGTGCAAACTAATTCATTTTCAATTTGTAAGAAAGTCTGTGTCTCCTCTTTGTGTTCAGTGATTGTAACCTTGCATGTGTGCACAGTGTGTGTGTGTGTGTGTGTGTGTGTGTGTGTGTGTGTGTGTGTGTGTGCTATCATGTTACATCTGCTTTCACAGCACTTTGCCAGCTAACAACCAGACTGCTTACCAAATAGACAGCTGCACTCCAAGCAGGGTAACTGTCCTGAAGTGACTGATTTCCTGGGTTAGCTCATTCTGCTGAATGGAACCTTCTCCAGGTTTTGCCAGGAGCCATGGCTACACCCAGTTTTTCCAACCTTCATGCAGTTTTTGACACAGCAGGGACTTTGTAACGATAGCACAGACCAGAAAGAAAACTACGGCCAAACAGATGCAGTGCCCTCAAATCTGACTTGAGATCTCTTTCAAAATGATGTAGTATTGAACCTCTGATGTGGCATAGGTATTCAATTAACCAGGATTAAGAGAAACTGTTTTTCTTCTTCTTCTAGTCTTGTTTTGTTAACTCTTTGATGTAAAAATGGAATTGCTTCCTGGGATTTGCAATTGTCTTATTAAGAAAAACCCTCTTAGACAAATGTGGCTCTTACTGTTAATTGTCTAAAGGAGGAGCAGATCCACCTTCAGAGACAAGGCTGAGTTCCAAGCTGACTCTGAGAGGGACAGAAGGCAGAGGAGAAGATTCTCCCATGGTCAGTCTGTGCCATCTCCTGCACCCTCCTGCTTCCCTGCCCATCTATTCACCAGAATATGGGCTCAAAAAGTCAGAGAACCTGCAGGGAGAGAGGGGACTATTGACCCCACAGGTGTTCCAACTGCTGAGCATAGGACTGATGCTTGGTAGATTCTGGTTGTTGTTGTTGTTTGTTTGTTTGTTTTCAAAGCCCTTTCATCAAGTCTGTGTTTACTTGTATTTACTTTTTTTTTTAATCTGCAACTTGAACTTCATAGAATAGTGTCCCACTTCCTTTTTTTTTATTAGCATGAATTACTTGCTCAAAGGTGTTTTCCCTGTCCATTTATAGGTACCATATATCTTTTGTTGTTGTTGTTGTTGGTTGTGGGGCTTGAACTCTGGGCCTGGGCACTGTCCCTCAGCTCTTCAGCTCAAGGCTAGTGCTCTACCACTTGAGCCACGGTACCACTTCTGGTTTTCTGGTGGTTTCTTGGAGATACGAATCTCATGAACTTTCCTGCCTGGGCTGGCTTTGAACCATGATCCTCAGATCTCAGCCTCCTTAGTAGCTAAGATTACAGGCATGAACCACTGGTGCCTGGCTTTGGGTACAATATATCTTGATCAGTGTCACTTCCTCTTTCTCCTTCCTTTCCTTCCCTCTTCCCCTACCAGTCTCATCCCATTTTACTGTTCCATTTTCACACAGGGGCATCTATCCTCCCTTGTTCTCCTTTGCCCTTCACCCATGCCCTGCCCACTACTATTCAGACATGTTCTTCTTCCTGTGCTATAATAGCACCTTAACTACTCATAATGGTTGAGCTCATTGATTTAGCTCAAGCATCAACGGTGAGCATTTCCACATTTGCTTTAATCGGAAGTAAGATTTCTTGGTGTCAAGTTAGTGGACCAGTGCATAGGTATTTATCACTGGGATATTTGCTGAGAGAAATGAGCCTTAGAACTTAATAGTGTGAGTCATTACTTCAGAAAAACAGAGCTATGTAGTGTATGCCAGAAGCCGAGCCTGACTTTTTCCTTAAACTTACCTAAACAAATGGTAAGTAGTCACTTGGCTCTGATAATATCTTAAATTTGCTCTGGAATGCACAATGAATATGGCCTTTTTCAAAATGTCTATTGAGCTATTTTTGTGAATGATCATGCAAAATATCACAACTTCAAAAGATTTTTGTTTTAGATGCTTTGATTTATATTTTGGAATATATGTGACCTACAAATTTAAGAAAGAGATTAGGGATCATCTCCATCCAGTTCCTCAAAAGGACTATAAAATAGCCATATCATGAGTATGAAATAGCCAAAGAATTGAACTCCTTTATGCAACTACTTAAAGATAATAATATAAAAAATATACAATATAACACACATATACACATGCACACACATGCACACATGCACACACACACACTAAATGACCCAGCCAACAAGTCCTTGTTAGTAAAACTAAAGTTCCTTCTGGAGGGAAGTGGACATTTTCCTCTCTCTTCAGCGTGGACTTTTCCTCCATAGACACAATGATTTCTGAAGAAAGATCATGTAGTTTCAACTTTAGCAGATGATTTACAGTTACTGTCCACATATTGAACATTGCTAACATATGAAGGCAAGTTGGGAGCTGCCATGTTGATTTTGGATAGACAAAAATTCTGTGACTTTGCCTCTCAATCTTTCTGTTTCTTTTATATTGGAGATCACTTTCTCACCTGGTTAGGGTGGGCCTTGCTGACTCAAATGCTCATACATCTTAGGCCAGGGATGCTTTCTTTCTTTTTTTTTTAAATGAGTTTTTTATTGTGAAAAATGCTGTACAGAGGGGTTACAGTTACATGAGTGAGGTAATGAGTGCATTTCTTATCAAGCATTGTTGCCTCCTCCTTTGTTTTTTCCCTGCCATCCCTTCCCTCCCTTCCCTCCCACTTCCTCAACTACACTCCCCCCACACCTAAATTGTAAGGTTCATTTTTCAGCATAGTCTCTTGTACATCTCATTGTTGCAATGGGTCCACCTGTATCCCTATTTAAACATTTTGTTTTTTCCCTTTCCTCCCCAAGTTATACCAACATCAAATACAGTGAAAATAGGGGTTATACCATGGGGAAGGACATACAAAGCAACAAAAAAAATTACATGGTACCTTATAAATACGTTAGAAACAATAGCAAGCAAGAAAAAAAACCACTTGTGTCCCTATCTTGGGGTTCATTTCACTTAACATCATCTTATCTGACCTTTTCTGCTTGTCCCAGACATATACTAGTCATTGAAAATAAGGGAAACCATGGGACCTATGTTTCTTTGGGCCTGGTTTACTTTGCTTAATATATTATTTTTTCCAAGTCTTTCCATTTCCTAACAAATGCAGCATCTTTCTATGCCTCCATCTTTCTGATGGAGGCATAGAATTCATATATATATATATCTATATATATATATGTATGTATATATATATATATGTATGTATATATATATATATATACACCATATTTTCTTTCTGGGTGATCCAGATTGCCTTTAACATCTCTCGAACATCACATCTTCAAAGGCAGCTTTGTCCCTTTTCCTAAGGTCTAGATTCATAACTTCAGCACTTACTGGGTATCTATTCTTGATCATATTACAGATAGCTCAAGCACAACATTTTTTTTTGTCAGTTGTGGGACTTGAACTCTGGGCTTGGTCACTGTCCCTGCGCTCTTCAGCTCAAGGTGAGCGCTCTACCACTTGAGCCACAGCACCACTTCCGGTTTTCTAGTGGTTTATTGGAGATAAGAGTCTCGTGGACTTTGCTGCCCGGGCTGGCTTTGAACTGTGATCCCCAGATCTCAGCCTCCTGAGTAGCTAGGATTACAGGTGTGTGCCACCGGCTCCTGGCTAAGCACAACATTTTCAAGACTGAGCTTAACATCTTCCTCTGCAAGCACACAAGCTAGAAATCTGAGAGTCATCCTAGATCACATCCAATTGGTCATGACTTTCTAATTTGACTCCTTCCCAAACGTCTCTCCAATCTGCCTCTTCTCTCTATTTTCACAGCTATTCCATGATCCAGCTTAGGTCATCTTTAACATGACTGAATGTCCAAGCTTCTAGTCACCCAAATTTAGGCTTCTGGTAACTCTAATATGAATTCTTGCTCCTCTGAATGGGCCCTTGTACAATCTACCACTTCATTAGAGAACATAGATTTATGGGGAATTAATGAAGTATGAAGATAGGCACAGAAGGAGGGGAAGTTGATACAGGGTGCAATCCCATGTTGGCTGTTAAGAAATGTGACTGACAGCACTGTTCACAATAGCTAGGATATGGAAACAACCCAAATGCCCCATCAGAGATGAATGGACCCAAAAATTGTGGTATCTATACACAATGGAATATTATGCAGCCATTAGAAATGACAAAATAATGGCATTTGCAGGGAAATGGATGGAGCTAGAAGGAATCATGTTGAGCGAGGTAAGCCAAGAACGAAGAGACAAACGGTACATGGTCTCCCTGATAAATGGATGCTAAACCCAAAATGTTAGGTGATACCACAAAACTAACAGGACTTAAGAAACAAAGAGCTCCCACTCATCTGGTCGAACCACTACTAAATATCCCCATGCTGCTGATCACATGTATGGTGTATATGTGTACAACATTATATGTTATAGACTGTGATAGACAATTTGCTCCAGGAAAGCTAGAATGAACAAATGAGCATCATTATTCCACAATACTGTTAAATTCGGGAAATTATGTAATCACTTAATGACAATCAAAAAAAAAAAAAAAAACCTCAGGGAAGGTAGGGAGGGAAGGGATGGTAGGGGGAAAGCAATGGAGGGGGTAACAATGTTCAAGAGGAAGTGTACTCATTACCTCACTCATGTAACTGTAACCCTCTGCATAGTATCTTTACAATAAAAAAAAATAAAACTAAATTAAAAAAAGAAATGTGACTGACAACGGGAGGGTGGAAAACTACCCTCAACAAAACCACATCCGTTCCATCTCAGAAGCGTCCTGTGAGGAAAGAGTAGTCCTGCATTGTGGTAAGTTTCTGAGCATGCACTGATCAATTGTGAGGGCCCAGCAGGATCCTGTGATATCAACGAAGAGACTGAGGGAGGGGGGAGGTAGGAGGCCTGTGTCCCTAGGGAGATGCCAGGAAATTCTCAGGATGCCCCGTAAGTCATCCAGAGCCCAGGTAGCTCTGTTTGCTGTGGAACAAGAGATTGGAGACTAGAAAGATCTGAAGTGGAGCATAAGACATGCATGATACCTGCTCCAAAACCCCTGCACAGCTGCAACATAATTCTAAAGTGCAGATATCCTATTGCTGTCTTTTCACTTTAAAAGACCATGTATTGTCTAAGGCAGTGGTTTGTACACTGTGGTTGTCAGTCTCCTGGGGTCAATGGCAGTGCTTCAAAGGCAAGGAGGAAGCCAAGGGCTGAGTTTTGATCTACCATCCCTGCTTCACTAGGAAACAAGAAGTCAGTTGCTAATAAGTTTCAAAACCTTTGGCAGAGAAACTGTAATGTCAAAACACCTTAACAGCACATTCATCTAGGGAGTACTTAGCGGTTGAACTGAGATTGAAGGGCAAATTGAAGTTAAGTAGGGAAGAAAGATCATTCAGGGCCAAGGAAGCAGCATGTGCAATGTTCTTGTAGTGGACAGAGACACAGAAAATAGCCCAGATGAAAGGAGGGTCAGCGAGATGCGTAGAGAGGTCAGAGAGAACGTGGGACCGGATGAGGGTGGGAACAGGGAAGGGGAAACTTGGGCAACTGCCTGGGTCTTATCATGAAACTCTGTCCCCAAAGCAATGGTAAGCCATTGAGTACTTTTTGAGGCTTCAGAAGTGCTGAAAAAAATGTGAGCATTTAGGCAGATCGCTGTGGTTCTTGACTAGGAAGAAAAGCTGAGCTGAGTAGCAAAGATCTATAAGCAACATGGTAGGGCAGGGTCTGAGACCGACAGCTCACACCATAGAGACTCCTTGGGAGCTCTAGTAATTTCAGCGATTTGGTGATGGAGAAGAATCCTGGGGTTGGCCTAAGGAAGACCCAGAGGGTAGAGCACTCAGTTCCATAATCTAGGGTTATAAGTACTGGCTCAGCAAAAATGGGTGAATCAAGCTCTATTACTGCTGAGAAGACTTAAAGAATGCCCAAGACATCTAAAGGGGAGAAGTCCTGAGAAGTTGGATAATGACTCTAGGGAGATATGCTTAAGCCAGGAGATGGATGGTGATGTCACATGTTTTCTGCTGTTAGGATAAATGCCAGCTTAAGAGTGACATAATTTGTAGCACAAAGTAAAATGCATAGAGTGGAAATGCAAAACCAGCACACAACCAGTTGAATCAGGCCTACGGAATGACTCATTGAAGGTGCCTTCAGAATTGACTAATCAATGCTACAAAGACTGGTTTTCTTGTGAAGCCAGCTGTTTGGAGACAACAGCTGATCTTGATGAGGACTGTCTACTGCTGTAAAGAAAGTGAGCTGTTGTAAGATGCCATGTCTGACTGGATTTGTGTACAAGAGAACTGAGATTGGATTATTAAAGGAAGTCCACGAAATCTAAGTGTCTTAATTTGACAAAAAGCAAATTTTGTTAGCCCAGACATTTGCTCTGTCCTGATTGATGTCTTCTCTCCCTTAAAAGAAGTCAAGAGCTCTAGGAAGCCAGATCACTGGGGGATTGGTCACTGCAGGATCACAATTGCATTGGGAATTTCAGTGGCTTAGAGTCAACAGCTGATTACGTTGCAAAGGTGAGTAAGATCTCCCATAAGCCTGAGAGCATCTTATTCCCTACTGGTGCTTGAATAGGTGTGGCCAGATTTTTATCTCTATGGCATTTTTCTTTCGATTTACATTATAGTCTTTTTCACATCCTGCCATTGATTTCTCAGATATTTGCCCACACAGATTAAGAACCACAGTCACAATTCACTATTTCTTCATAGCAAGAGCTTCCTAACAAGTTTAATATTAGTGCAAATGCTGACACATTTTCTGAGAATAAGAGCCAAACTCAAGTACCCTTCAGCCTTCATTAGAGCAAACCCTGTTATTTAGAAGTTAACCAGTTGGAAATTCATTGCCTTGCAGCCTCTGATGAATGAGCATTGTCGTTCCATTTATCCTGTTGCAAATGTGTCCTTCTTCAAAGGTGAGTAATTCCAATTCTCATGCCTGAGCTGCTAGATCTGCAGTGCTGGCTCTTGGAATCACACCTTGTGCTGAGCAAACATGGAGGCCAAGTCAAGATACTGAACAGTCCAGGGAATTGTTGGCAGTCCTTGCCTTAGACACCTTATTCTTTCCTCTTTAACTGTTTACACCCCCATTACTCTCAACCTAGCTTCCACTTTTCCCCAACCCAATCCTATGAACAAGGGCTCACTCACCAAGATAGAAAATCAAAGCCAGGGCCAGCGGGAGACCATAAACTGGGCAGGCAAGATAGCTGGGACACGATTTCCATTCTCTATGTTTCTTCAACAACCAGCATCTCATTGTTCCACACTATCCTGCTGCTTCCTCTGCTTTCCTTCCCATCTTCTTTGTCTCCCCTTTGCCCAACGCTTGCCTTCCACAATATCTCCTTTTTGTTCTACCTGGAGATGAAAAGTGTGTGTGTGTGTGTGTGTGTGTGTGTGTGTGTGTGTGTGTATGTGTTGTGTATTAATGTTCATAAATTCAATTATATTGGATGGAATGATTTGTAAGCCAGAGAGAAAACAATATACTCACTATTACAGCAACAGCATTGACATTGGCTTTCTTTTCCAAACTTGTTTTCCCACTCTATGCGTGACTTCTGCCCATAAAGAAGGAAGTAGAAATGAGATACCATCAGTGTGGGCCTACACATCCTGCCTCCATTAACTCTAGGATTGAAATAGACAGAGGTTCAGCTCAGGACCGTGTCTGAGTCTGCTTATTAAGTGCTGTATCCTATCATCTTACCCACAAAGCCTTTCTTTTGTTTGTTTGATAAATATCACATGGTATCAAGACCTAAACTGTCCTAGAACTTTGTGTGATGGGATAATGGAGGAAATACTTCGTAGTAGGAATCTTTTAAATAAATCATTCTGGTTTCAGATAAGTTGGTTTAAACAAGTAAATGGATAAGAGTGTCATGATAGGGTAGACACTTGATAAATAAAAATAGTCAGTCATAGTAATGCGCATTGAGGCACATTTTTGATTGTTCCCTGAGTTATGCTGAAGATCCCCAAGAATTCCCTGTGGAGGGGCTGGGAAGGTGGCTCAGTGGTAGAGCGCTTGTCTTGCGTGCCTGAGGCCCTGGGTTCAATTCCTCAGCACAGGAAGTGGGGCTGTGGCTCAAGTGGTAGAGCGCTAGCCTTGAGCAGAAGAGCTGAGGGACAGCGCCCAGGCCCAGAGTTCAGGCCCCACGACTGGACCCCTCCTCCCAAAAAAAGAATTCCCTGTGGCATAGATCAGGCTGGATGCCTTCCTTCCAGTGCATTTTGCAGGTACATTATCACAGCAGCTCCATGCTCAGATATAGCTGCTAAAAACAGAATGGAGGAAGAAATTTCCTACTTGAAAATAATGACAGGTTGGCAGGTTGAATGGTAGGGTAATAGGAGCAAGAAGAATTATGTGCTTCAGTGATACTCATTCCATTGTCGTAGTCACATTAAAAATATCAGTGCTGCTGAGATGGAGTTTCCATCACCACGCCCATCCTAGCTCCCTCGGTATTCTCTGTTCTTCAACACCCATCAGTTCCTTTCACAAGTGTCCTCAGACTGAAATTTTCCTTGTTCCAAATCAACTCAAGGGTAAATTGCCTGCAAAGTTGGAGGCACATTCTAATCATGTTCATGTCTGTTTTGTAGTATACAAGCCTACTCTCCACTTCATTTCAATTCTGATGGATCTTCTTCTCTACATCCTGCTTAACAATGACTCAAAATACGATTTTTTTTTTGCAGCATAAGGTTGAGCCACTTTTAATTCTACTCATTACAAATTGAGAGCAAATGGCATGACATTATTATACCAACCTTTATTATACTGTTATTATATCAACCATTATTATACCAACCACGTAAAGAAAAATAGTAGCACAAATTATATATATGTATATATATTATATCCTAACAAAATAGGCAAGTCAGGTGAGTAGATTAATAGGCAGACTGATAGATGTTGGTTTATGTTTTGTTTTGTAGCATGGAGGATTGGATTAAAGGCTCTACCTCTTGAGTCATGCCCCAGTGAGGTTTGTGTGTATGGCTAACTAGATCTACCCCCTCTTTACATTAGTGAACAATCTAATTTTAAGTTTAGCAAAGGGTCTTCATATATATTCTATCCTACCTTTGGCTTGCATTCTTCTTGGAGGAAATATAGACTCTACCTTTTTATTGCAGGAATTGGTTCATGTCAGGTCTTCCTGTTGACAATTTTCCAAATCAAATTTCTGGGTGTCTATTAATCCTACCGATTTTGTATCTGAAGATGGCTTTCGAAGTTATCCTAATTCAAGTCCATTTTGCTCTGAGGCAATAGAACCCCATGGATTCTAATGCAAGTGAGTGAAGCCAGACCGAGGACAGTAGCACGGCTGCCCTGAATATGTAGTAGCTAGTGCTCAGATCACCCAGGTCTTTGTAATGGAGTCTCTTTGAGGCTTCTCGATTACCATCGGTGCTTCACTGGATGGCTTAGACCCGTAATATGTTCTCCTCTGTACGGTTCATATATGAGCTAGCCTTGCCAGGGAGAAATGTTGTCTTGCAGTTCTGCATTTTTCCTTCCCTAAGGAACAATGAAATTTGGTGAGATGGGTTTTGGGAAGGAATGATAAGAGAGAGTGACAGGGGAGTGAATCTGATCAAGGTATACTAGATGCATATGTGGACATGTCAACATGAAATCGTCTTGATCCACCAATTAATGCTAATTTTAAAACTGTATTAAAAGGCAAGGTGGTGTCAACAATCCATTGTCTTGGCCTCAAAATAACATTGAAATTTTGTCTCGATCCAGTCAGATTGGCCATCCTCAAGAATATAAACAAGTATGGAGGAGGATGTAGGGAAAAGGAACCTTAATACCCTGCCTGTGGAAAGGGAAATTAATGCAACTATTATGGAATATCATATGGAGAATTACCTATGATCCAGCAATACCACTCCTGGGCAAATCAGGATATAATAAAGGCACCTACACATGTTCATTGTAGCAGTATTCACAGTAACCAAGTTATGCAAACAGCCCAGATGGCCTAAAATCAATGAATGGATCAAGAAAATGTGATATACTCCCATACATACACAGATATTTGTATGTACACACACACACATACACACACACACACACACACACACACACACACACACGCACACACATACACATATATACAAGGAATTTTATTTACCTATCAGAAAGAATATTATTATATCATTTGCAGGGGAAGTAGGTAGACCTGAAATGGATAGACAGGCTCAGAGAGACAAAATGGCCATGTTTTCTCTCATATGTTGAAGTTGGACCTAAAATATAAACATATTTGAAAGCACAGACAGGGCTATATGCATGTAGACATAAACTGATTAAAGGATGGTCTACATATTAGTGAGACCAAGATGCATTGTACACATATATTGGCATGTTAAGTTGAAACCCCTTAGTACAACTAGTTGAAGAAAATATTAAAACAGTATTTAAAATAGGAAAAGGCATTTTAACCAGACCTAGTAGGTGGACAGTCCTTCCTTTCAAGTCAAAATATAAGCAAAATATATAAACAAAGAAATGGAAATGGAAAAAAGGTAACTTGAGGGGAGGAGGGAGATGGCACATTTCGGGAGGGAAAACAATGGAAGGGATGGTGCTGGTCAAGATACATTGTATTAATAAATTAACACATTGAATTGAAATCTCTATGTACAACTATTTAAAGATAACAACAACTTGATTTAATTAATAAAAGGAAATAAGCAACTGCCTGGCTTTAGTTGTTTACTCCATTCTAGTTTATTCATTCTAGTAGGTGTTTTCTTAGATGCAGAAAAAAGAAGAAATGAAAAGAAGCTGGATTTTTTTTGTAAATAAAAGGTGTGTCTGTTTTCATCTAATTCGATGAATGTTATTATGCCAATAAATGTGTGAAGAAGAGATACTTGTTTACACCTTCAGCTGCATAAAAAGTAGTATTGTTTCAGTCTTGTTAAATCAATTATGCTCTGGGCTTTCAGGAGTTGGCAAACCATTCTGCAAATGCTCAGAAAGAGCTGAGGTTGCAGAATTCTTATTTAAAACCTATATGATTCACTGCCTTCCAAAAAAACAAATATAATCCTTTCTGAAACCCAGTTAGGACTATTTCAATAGCAAACACATTCATTTGTTATTACTGGCACTTCCTTAGTGTTTAGGACTTGTTTGGCCATTCAGTCAGGCCCTGCCTTCATAATGAAATCTATCCTTAAGATAAAGGAAAATAAACAGACTTGCTACCTTGGGCTAACATGATTTTTCTGAGTTTTGAGGGCAGCGTCTTGTTTATTTTATTTTTTTTTCAGCCTGATAAGTTTCCAAGGCAAAATGATTTATCTCTGTCCAGTTCTTCTTGGGATTTTCACTGGGCAGAAAGTGGATTAAGCAAGAAGTAGAAATGGACTGAAAATAGAATGGGGAAAGAAATGTAAGGGCAATACCAAAAAGACGATGGCCTAACCCGATTATTGTGTAGCCTCTAAAGAGAGCAAAAATCAAATTACATTGGAGAAAAAGCAAGTGAAAAGGGAAGGAAATTGCAATATTTTGGTCTAAAGGAGATTGCATTGTAGGGTTAATAGAATTTAGACGGCAACATCATTTTTAAAACTAGATTGGCTCATGCCTGTAATTCCTGAATGTAGTGTTCAGAAGCAAGGCTTGTGTGTGTCTTTTTCTCTGACATGACATAAGGGGGGAAAAAAGTGTTCACAAATGATAATTGCCTAGTGCCAACAGTCACATAATTCTCTTTCAGAAAAGAACAGGGGAAGAGAGCTGTTGCCAAGGCAAGCTGGAGGCTGGGAGGGCCGGGAGTTCTCTATTATCTGAGGTCCTCCTCACAGCTTGTGCTGTTTCCCCAAAGCAGCTGTTTGGCACCTGGGAAAGCTCTCTTCCAGGGTCTGCTAGTTTGGAGGCACTGCCCAATTGGCATCGACCTCCTTTAGCACACATTCTCCATTCACTGTGACTGGGCAGACTTGGAAGGCCTCTCACTTTCTGGAGGAGGTGTCTTGATGTGTCACCAGAGACTCTGCTCCTTGAGAGACAAAGCATAGAAAAGAATGTGAGTGACTGAGAGAGTACAAGATGGATAATGAACAGAGGCCAAATGAGTGTGCGGATCTGCTGTTCTCAGCTTTGGTAGCACAGCACCACAGCTTGCCCTGATCAGTAGGGCAAAGGAGTGGAGACAGGGCCACCCTCCCAATGATCTCTTTGTTTGTTGTTTTGTTTTGGTCCATCTTGGGGCTTGAACTCTGGGCCTGGGCACTGTCAGCTCTTCAGCTCAAGGCTAGCGCTTTACCACTTGAGCCACAGCGCCACTTCTGGCTTTCTAGTGGTTTATTGGAGATAAGAGTGTCACAGCCTTTCCTGCCGGGGCTGGCTTTGTACCATGATCCTCAGATCTCAGCCTCCTGAGTAGCTAGATTACAGGCGTGAGCCACTGGTACCAGCCCAATTAGATCTTTTTAACTTTTTTAAAAAAAATTGTTGCTATAAGGTGATGTACAGAAGGGGGGAGGCTTATCATTTCATAAATCAGGTAATGAGTACATTTCTTTTTGGACAATGGCCCCTGCACCCACAAGTTGTATAGCTCATTTTCAAGTGTCTAGTGAATATCACTTCTGCATTTGTTTACCCTTTCTCTCCCCCCTCCCCGCCCCCCCGCATTTCTGTGCTCCCTTATCCTTCCAAAGACAGTTAAATGAACAAAAGGAAAAGAAAATAAAAACATGAAGAAAAAGAAAACATTCTTGTTTCCATGTCCTGTGCCTTTATGTTCCACCCCTGAAAGCAGCCTCCTTTGGTTTCACTGTGTGTGAATGCCCAGGTTGCAGTGTATTTTAGATCTAGTTTCTGCATATGAGTGAAAACATGCACCATTTGTCTCTCTGAGCTTGGCTTGCCTCACTTAACATGATTTGTTCTGGGTCCATCCATTTCCCTGCCAAGGAGCTTTTGATCCCATGGTTTACCTTGTGAGAATAGCATGTAGAATGCCAGGCATTTGGTGAAGCAATTTACAGGTCTTATAGTTATGATGAATGGTCTTATTCATCAGTTGGTCAAATGAAGATTTGAAAAAAAAACCTATCTCACAGGTTGGGGAAGGTTACCAGAGACTCTCCATGCCATGTACTTACAGAAAGCCTACTGCAAACATGAGCTGTCATTTCCATCATCTGGACTGACAAAGGAAGAGTGGTAGATAATAGGTAGTTACTGGTAGAACCCTCATTCTAACATTAGTCTGATTCCTAAGGCTACTGTCTTCACTTTGATGTCACAGTGGGCTGTGATGGGTGAGCCGTGATACACAAACATACCTGTACTAAGTGTCAGAGTCTTTGTTGTTGTTAAAATAGAACATAGGTGACTGCATGGTTTACAAAGGAAAGTTCATTGACCTCCTCATTCTAGAGGCTGGAAGCTCCAAGATGAAGCTGCTCCATTTGATGAGGGCCTTGAGTTGTGTCACAAAAGGGCAGAAAAGTAAGTGGAGAGGTAAGTAGATGTGGGTGGGTGAGACATCGAACCTAAATGGAGACGTCTTACTTTATAATAATGACCCTCTCTTGTAGTAACAGCCAGTCCCACGAGGAAGGCATTAATCCTGCCTAACAATCTGATCTGCTTTTAAAAGACTCATGTCCCACCATGGCTAAAATCATGATCCTATTTCATCACAAAGCTTTGAGGAGACAAAGTATACCCAAGCCACAGTAGAACCGTGTGTAGAGTAGAAAGCAAGAATGAGCGATCACTGTATGCTTTGAGTGGCAAAATCCAGAATGCAAGCAGCCTGGGGTGTTGGTGTGGATTTGCAGACAGATTCATCTCACACTGGTGGGCTGGAGTTGGGGGGAGTTAATCAAGGCAGCCATTCAGCAGAACAAACTGGCAGTGCTAGCTTGGTCAAGTTAAGTGCTTGAAACACTCCTGACCTAGAAATTCTACTCTTTTACTAGCACTTCTACAGTTTGGGGGTTTTCTGTTTATTTTTTTAACACATACATATTTCATCCATCTGGGATTTATTTTTCTGTAGAGCATAAGGATTTAGCAATATTTATTTTCCCCCAAATGTCTGGCCGGTTGATGTAACACTTATAAATAATATTACCTTTCTCCACTGTTCGCTGATGCTTTACTAACTCCTCAGAGATTTCCTGGGTCTGTTTCCAGGTTTTAGGTTACTAAACAGTGGCCAAGCAGGGAGCCATTTGGAGAGTGTTTAGGCCTTCCTCGACTTTGTGCTTTGAGGTTGAAAGGCACAAACTGACTACAGATTCAGAGGAGAAAACCGTAGAGTAACCAGCGGCTGTTTCCCCTGGTACTTACAAATTCATGTTGGATAAAGCTCTTCATTGGGAGCTGTTATTCTTAAATGGATAGCTTTATCCCTTTTCACATCCCTTCTACCTTGCTGGGATCCCAATCTTTGTGACAACTTCTTACTTCTGTCTCTGTGAATCAAGGAGTCAGATTTTTTTTAATGCTTTGCTTTCTCTACTTTTTTTTCTTCCGCCTTTCTCTGCTTGTCTCTTTCCTTCCTCATATTTCTTCTCCCTCTTTCTTCCTCTCCTACATTTCCACTTCTTTCTCTCCCTGTCTTTGTTTCTTTCTTCCTTTCCCCTCAACTCCTTCTGTTTTAAAAAAGAAGCTTAATGATTTTAAGAGAGTTTGGAAATCAGAAAACCCCTCTGGAGATGAATAACTTGGTGATTTCACTTAGACCAAATTCTGAAAAGAAATAAGAAAAAGCTGGAAGTAGAGGAGTTGCTCAGGTGGTAGAGTTCCAGTCCTTTTGAGTATGAGGCCTGGAGTTCAAGCCCCAGTACCTGCACAAACACACACACACACACAAACACATACACACACACACACACACAAAAGATTAAAACAATGATGTCCATTGGGATAGAAATATATATGTATTTGTATATGTTTCTCTCTAGATAATCATGTTTGGCTGTAGATAATATCTGGACTATTCTGGATTGAGTTCTGAATTAGAGCCTGACATAGTTTATAAGGCTGAGAAAATCCTGTTCCTAGCCTCAGAGAACTGTCAAATTCCTGGTGAGACAGCTTTCTTGGAAGAAGCAAAAATATAAGAGCCATGGCAATCACATTACCCAATCTTTGTGCAGACTATTACTAACCTGTATCAGCACAGATTGAAGAGGTCTCACTGTGTGCTAGGCACTTCACGCCATTTCCACATCCATTCTCCAAAGCCCTGTAAATCAGGCTCTGATATTAATCACATCTTGTATATAAGTAAATGGGCTAAAACTGGCTAGTTGACCCAAGCAGGGAGCATTTGAAGCCAGTTTCAGAGTTAGAATAGATAAGCCACTTACTTTGGAGAAAACATTGAAGAAGGTGGCTGAAAATTCCATAATCAAGATAAATAAGATTTGAATTCAATGTTGAGGGAAAAATTAAAATGAGTAATCCTAGCTATTCAGGAGATTGAGATCAAGAGATTCTTGGTTACAGGCCAGTCTGAGCAGTAAACTTTGCTAGACTACATCTCCAAAATAACCAATGAAAGGCCAGGCTTGTGGTTCAAGTGATAGAGCACCTGCCTAACAAATATGAGACCTGTGTTCAAGCCTCAGTACTGCCAAGAAAACCATCCAATAGAACACACACACACACACACACACACACATACACACACACACACACATGTAGTTTGTTCATCATTATATGTGTGTGTGTGTGTGTGTGTATAATGATTAACAACCCATCATAATTCCAAATAAAATCAATGGATGGGTTATGACTCTATACTATTGTGCAACAGAAATCAATAGTCCAATCAACCTACAGTCTCAACTTACATGGACAATATATCTCCAGCCAGGCTGATAAGAGTTGTGACAGTGTATAACTGAACTGGTTATGATAGCCTTTCTATCTATCTATCTATCTATCTATCTATCTATCTATCTATCTATCTATCTGTCTGTCTGTCTGTCTGTCTGTCTGTCTGTCTGTCTGTCTGTCTGTCTGTCTGTCTGTCTGTCTGTCTACCTGTGTGTCTCTCTATATATAGATATAAAATAAGATCTCTCTATATAGATATCTATATATAGCGATAGAAAGATATCTTGAAAGGTATCTTGATTTCTGATTGCAGAGGTTTGGTTAGCTTTCTCCAGAGAGGGTTTTTGGTAAGTATATATAGGAGGTACCTTTTCCCTTTTTCCTCAGACTCCAATGTGACTTGCCACTGCCCAGATCTCTCAGGCTCAGGCTAGATTGAAAGTGTGCCTCTGCTCACACCAGAGGTTCTCAGTTCCAGCTCCACCCTGGAATTAGCCTAGGAGCCAGAAACCTGTCTTCATGCCTGGAGCCCATCCCCTGAGTCACAGCAGTTGTGTCTGAGTGGCTTAGAGCAGGGGCCTGCAAGAAAACCCTCTCTAGTCAATTGTAGTGTGTAGCGTTGCTTGACAATGACATTGCCACACTTCACTGCTTCTCTTGAAGGATCATAGGTGGCCAGAGCACAAAATGAAACTCCATCTGAGCCTTCTGCAAGGCGAGGTCAGCTGGAACACACATCTTCTTCCCTGATAGAAATAAGAACCACAGGATTTTAAATACAGGTCAGAGTGTTTGAGCTGAGGGCCTCAAGTCAGATTGCAAATTTTCCTGGTGAGAAAAGAGATTCAGAAAAAGGTGACCTCAGCTGAATTCCAGTGGCTCAAGCCTGTAATCCTACCTACTCAGGAAGGTGAGATGTGAGCATTGTGATTCAAAGCCAGCCTAGGCAGGAAAGTCCATGAGAGGTTCTTATCTCCAATTAGCCATCAAAAAGCTGGAAGTAGAGCTGTTGTTCAAGTGATAGAGTGCCAGCCTGAAGTAAAAACAGCTAAGAAAAAGCACCCAAGCCTGAGTTTAAGCCATAGCATGATACAAAAAAAAAAGGAAAGATGTCCTCAACTTGCTAATGAGAGGTCAAGAGACAAGAAAAACCCAGAGCTTCAGTGTGCAAAGTGTTTTTTTCCAGAATACACATCATATAAAACACATACATATACAACACATGCACACACAATTTCCCCTCCTCACCGAAAATAAATAAAAACAGTCATGAATAACTCTCACCAAACCACAAGAATTAGAGTAAAATAAATCTTCTTCATTCAGTGTTCTAACACTTTTTCAAGATTAAACTTGATTGATCTAAATCTCAATTCATGAAGTGACCATTTGCATGCCAAATAGGTTGTCTGATCCATGCAGTATTAAAAATAATTGACCCCATATGGACTAGGTAGAGTAGTATATGTCTTTAATTATAATGAAACAGGAGAGAATCATGATCCAGAAGCCAGCCCATGGCAGGACACTAAAAATCTGCTAAAACAAAAAGAGGTGACCCCAATGTTTAAATACAGAGAGATAGCACATCACGTTTTAGAAGCCACACTTGGAGTGCTTGGCAAGTAGTTCTGAAGTCTTGATTATTAGAGCTAGCTAGAGCTGAGCCATTGCTGCTTGTGGTCAGGAGGTTCTGACCCTTCCTTTGTCATAGCATTCATACTTGCTATCGTCCTCATGACTCCAGACGGTCCATTACCACCAAAACACTATAAAATAAAGTTGACATCCCTGCCATGCCAGAATTCTTCTTCCGGTCAGCTTGATCGTCGTTTTTTTTTGTGTGTACTGAGTTTTGAACTCAGGGCCTTACAGGTGTGTAACTTCTCATATATGGGGACAAAAGTTGCTGTTAAGCTGGGTGGGAGGTGTTTTTCCACAGTGGAGAGCTGTGAGGGTTTTCTACAAGGATCTCAAGAAACTTAGATCTTCCAACCCAGAGCTCCCGAGTGTGTGCCTTAGTCTCCAGGCAAGGCAACTGTCTACCTACTGTGTGCTTTTACCCCATCCCTGAATGTTTTTTTCTAAATTCTATCTAACTTCCGCTTATCATTCTAATCTCAGCTTCCTGAGGTTTCTCATGGCATCAAGTCAATAGAGAAATTGGAGGTTTTTCCCTAGGATGGAGGGTAAACTCTTGAAGTCTGCCTGTGTATACTTCTTTTAATTCCTTCTTTTTTCCCATTGGAATACAGTTATATATATGAACATATATTAAATATATATTTATTTTTCATATATATTTTTATTGCAAAGATACTGTACAGAGGGGTTACAGTTATACCACTAAGGTAATAAGTACATTTGCAATCAAGCATTGTTAGCCCCTCCTTTGTTTGTTCCCTACCCTCCTTCCCTCCCTACCTCCCCAACTTCTCCCTAACCCCTCCCCACCACACCAAGTTGTAAAGTTCGTTTTCAACATAGTGTCTTGTACATCTCGTCGTTACAATGGGTCAGCCCGTACCCTTGTTTCAGTATTTATTTATTTCCTTTCCCCTCTCCAAATTAGAAAAATGTATATACAAGATGCAGGGCACCGAAATCAAACAGAATGGTGAACATAGAGACCAGGTGCTGACCCTAGGTCCGCTCTGCCTTCTTGCAGCCTTCTAAGCCGGTGCAGATGGCACTTTCAGCCACTAGAGGTCGCTGGTCCACACAGTCTTGCCTGCCCAGGTTTGAGCAGCACGTAGATTACTAGAGACTCTGGAAGTAGGGCAGGCTCATTTATTTCCTCTCCAACACAGCCTCAGGCCATCAGAGCTTCTGATGTCAGGGTCCCTGCCGTGCAAGCTGCAGAACGAAAACACTGCAAATAAGAAAGGTCACTGCCGCTGTTCTGCACATTTACTGCTCACCTGAAATCTCTGCTGTCAGTAGCAAGATCCCAGCTCAACCTCTAAATAATTTTTTTTACCCCAGCTCCATAGCTATTCCAGCAGGAGGGAGAAAACATCCATGAAGATTGGGTACATTGTGTGCACATGTAGATTGCAGCCTAGATCTGCAACCCAGCAACGTGTCAAGAAAGGTTTCCCTGAACATTTCCTGTCCTCTGATTCCCAGGGAGTTTCTGAGCAAGGCACTCAATGCTGCTGGGTCTCTGCTCTGCTATGGTTACTGCTCTTTTGCACTAATAACAAGCCTGGCTTTTGAAGACAGGCCCTGAGAAATGAGCAGGCCTTAATGTAGAGGTAGTGGGTTGGGCCTTTGATGAGCCCAAAGCAACAGAGTAAAAGGAACACTGTAGGCTGGAAAAGAGAAAGGTATCGAAGGGAAAAGAGTGTATAAAAGTTGGAAAATAAAAGGCTATCAGCCTCCTTAAGGTAATATTGATTTCGTGTGCCCAAGCGCCCAGTCTGGTGTTACATTGGTACCACAGGCTGGGATGCTCATTCGTGTTGAGTCAGTCAAGAGAATATATGAGTCACAGAGATTGGAATGATGTCCAGACACAGAACAGTTTGGCCAACTGTATAATCAAGGCAAACGTAGAATTATGTTTCATTTTTGAGGTGTACTGATGAATCTTACAAGAGCTAAATGTGTTTGTGGTTAATCAAAGACGTTTTGATTTGGTGATGTAAACATAACTGACCAGAACAGGCCTTTAATGGTCAAATTTTGAGAGATCAAATGTTTAATGTCCAGCAGTGAAACAGCAGAACAATTACGTTGCCAGAAAGTTCTGTACAAGCTAACCTCTAAGTACCACCATTTATCACACACACACACACACACACACACACACACACACACACACACACACACACAATTTCAAGTGTTAGTTTAACCAACATGCTAATCTTGAGTACATGAGGATGAAGGAGATAAACTTACCAACCATTTCTACCCTACGAACTGAAGATTGTGGGAAAGCAATTATGATATAGCAAATAACGTGGACGTTATTTTTTTGTTTACGCTTGAACAAATTATTGTTACTTCACTTTAGTTGGCTGCTATGTGTATTTTAAAGTTGTAGGGGGTGAGGCCTATTTCATTATTCTATACAGGAAAAGAAAGTTATTGGTAACTTGGGAGGAAAAGGTAGAGAAAGGGGGACTACTTAGCAAATAATGAAAGACTAAATCTTCCTACTTCATGTACACAATGAAAGTGAATAGAACAATGGCAAGTTAAAAAATTGGTTAGTTTCACTTCACATTACTTAAGTCCCACCAAACAATGTGGATTTGCTAACAGAGAAATAAAAACAGAGTAAGCTTTGGATGGATGTGGTAGAGATAGGAACTGTGGAGAAGAGGCTGGTCTTTATCTTTCCCTTCAGTACTTTTTCTAAGAACTGAGAGAGGCATACACACAGACAGGAAGGCAGGCACACAGACAGACAGACAGACAGACAGACACACACGCACACACACACACACACAAATGTAGCTCCAGCCCTCCTCTCTCCTCTCTTCCCTTCCTCTGCTCTCCTCACCTCCCCTTTCCCTCCTTTCCCCTCCCTTCCTTTCCCTTCCTCTCCTCTCCCCTGTTCTCCTTTCCTCTTCTTTGCTCCCTCCCCTCCTCACCCTCCCTCTTCCCTTTTCTCCCCTGCCTTCCTCTTCTCTCTTCTCCCCTCCCTTCCTCTCCTCTTTCCTTTCTCCTCTCTGATCCTCTCTCTTCTCTCCTTATCCCTCCTCTCTTCCTTTCCTTCCTCTCCTCCTTTCCCATATTTTCTCTCCCAGCCTCTTTTCCTCATGCTCCATCTCATTTCCTTGCATAATATATATCTAGAGAACATTTATTTTTGTATGTATTGATCAGTTTTATATCTCTATCTATCTTCTATTTCTTCTTTGCTTGTTGCTCTCCATATCCTTTCCTCCACTTCCTGTTTCACCTTAAAAATCCAAGTTAATATCTTTTAATTTTCTTATAGCTTTCATCACTAGGTTATTAATTCCTAGCTAAAAAAATAATCTTGCAGGCCGGGCACTGGTGGTTCGTGTCTGTAATCCTAGCTACTCAAGAGGCTGAGATCTGAGTATCTCCATTCAAAGTCAGCCCAGGCAGGAAAGGCCATGACACTCTTATCTCCAATAAACTGCTCAGAAAACTGGAAGTGGTGCTGTGGCTCAAGTGGTAGAGGGCTAACCTTGAGCTGAATAGCTGAGGGACAGCACCCAGGCCCAGAGTTCAAGCCCCACAACCAACAAAATAATAATAATAATGATGATGATGATGATGATGCCCTCAAAATACTAATGCAAATGTAAATTTGGGAGAAATAGTAACTTGGTTTATTTCTCTCTTTGCTATTTAATTTACTTGTTTATTCTCTGCCTTATGCCAGGAAATACTAATGACATCTTTAAAAAAATATGAATAATTTAGAAAGAAAATGTAAATGAATTATATCAGAAGCTGAGCAAAACAAAATAATGATAAACATTGAAAAGTACCTGGAACAAATCATGCATTCAACTCGCCAGGATCAGCAATTCCTCTCTTGTTGGCTGATGAGAGAGATCTATTCAAAGAGGTTGTTCTAGTAAATATCTTCAGTGGGGGATAAGAAAGGGTGCTGACCTTTAAAGATTCTGTTGTGGGTTTTTTGTTTTTTGTTTTGTCAGTCATGGGGCTTGAACTCTGGGCCTGGGTGCTGTCCCTCAGCTCAAGGCGAGCGCTCTACCACTTGAACGCTACTTCCAGTTTTCTGGTTGTTTATTGGAGATAAAGTCTCACTGACTTTCCTGCCCGGGCTGGCTTTGAACCAGGATCCTCAGATCTCAGCCTCCTGAGTAGCTAGGATTATAGGCGTGAGCACCAGCACCCAGCTCCGTTGTGGTTTTTTATGTTAAATGTCCCCTAATGGCTCTTGTGCTAAATGCTTGGCCCCTTGCTGGTCTTATTGGGAGTATTCAGAGTTGGTGGAAACCAACTTTAGGCCATGAGGGCTTGGGTTGTGTGAAGGGGGGAGGGGGGTAATTACTTTTTACAGGTCATACGTGTGTGCCCGTGAAGGGGACTGTGGAAGCCTTTCCTTACACATGCACTCTCGTCAACAAGCACTACCATTACCACCTTGCCAGAACTTCCCCCATGTGAGCATTATGCATTTGACCTTTGAACACTGTGACCGGCATAAACCTTTTCCCCCCTTTATAAGGATGTAGACTCCGGCATTTTGTTGTAGTCACACCAAGCTGACTAACACAGATGGTCTGGGGTTCTATCTGGTTTTCTTAACAAACTGCAAACATCCAAGCTGTGTGGAGCGAAGTCTCCCGGTGGCACATATAGAAGAATCATGAAGGGAGGATGTCGAAGGACAGGATTGGGAAATGATGAGCCCTGCCATCTTCAGATGGCTGCTGAGAAAGAACCTTCACAGCCCATTACCTGCTTGCACATATTAGTTTATCTGCTTCTCATGTGCCCTAACCCAGACACCTTCCCCTCAGTACTACTGGGGTTTTGTCCCGCTAACATTTATGCTGAGAGATGCTCTGAGATGTGGCATAGTCACTCTGTCCTCCATCCGCTAGATGCTCCTGGGTAACAGAACCACCTGTTGTTAAGAAACACTGGTCTATGTTGCAACAATGAGAAGTACAAAATGTCATGTGAAAACCAGCTTTACAATGTCGTTGGGGGGGGGGGAGGGGGGGTATGATTGGGTGGGGGGGAGGGGGGAGGCTGGGAAGGGAGGTGAAGGGTAAACAAAGGAGGAGGCTGCAATGCTTGGTAAGAAATGTATGCATTTTCCTGCCCATGTAATTGTAACCCCTCTGTACAGTATGTTCTCAATTAAAATAAAATAAAAAAAAAAACAAATAAAACCTCAAAAAAAAAAAAAAGAAAGAAACACTGGTCTAAATACATGCAAACACTTATTCCACGTGCTGGAATCCTGGAGAGATATGTATTTTGCCTTCAGGAAACTTGAAGTCTAATTTTTTTTTTCCTTTTTGGTGCTATGGGGTTTGAATTAAGGGCCTTGTGCTTACCAGGATGGCTTATCACCACTTGAGCCAGTTTTGTTTTATTTTGGGGGGATAGAGTTCCATGACTTTTTTGTTGTTGTTGGTCATGGGGCCTCAACTCTGGGCCTGGGTGCTGTCCCTCAGCTCTTCAGCTCAAGGCTAGTGCCCTGCCACTTGAGCCACAGAAACACTTCTAGCTTTTTTCTGCTTATGTGATGCTGAGGAATCGAACCCAGGACTTCATGCATGGGAGGCAAGCGCTCTACCACTGAGCCACCTCCCAGCCACAAGGGTTCCATGACTTTTTAAAAACTATTTTGAACTAGTCGCACAAGTGGGTTTTGATTCAACATATAAATTTATGACTAAAATGCATCTCCATCAGTGTCACTTCTTCCATAGTGCTCTTCCGTCTCTCCTGGGTCTCATGCTGTTTTGCCTGGTCTGACTTCAACTGTGATCCTCCTACCTATACCTTCTGAGCTGAGATTATAGGCATACTCCACTACACTTGTATTTGGGTTTTTTTTGCCTTTCTTTTTGAGATGTAATTGCTATTTCTTGCTATTTACTGCCTGGGTTGGCCTTGAACCATGATCCAGACAATCCAGATCTGGACAATCTTCATCTCCCGTGGAGCTAGGATTGCAGGCATAAGCCACCATTCCTAGCCCTGAAGTCTTTATTTGGAAAGTTAAAAGCATGAATGTAGACATTTAAGTAAGTGAGGATTTGAAGAAAACAAAAAACCAAAAACAAACAGATCAGTAAACTTTGTGAGCTGCAGTCTTTTCCTTGGAAAAGTATTCCTCTAAAAATATTTTTGGGAGGCTGGGAAGGTGGCTCAGTGGTAGAGCACTTGCCTTGCATGCCTGAGGCCCTGGGTTCGATTCCTCAGCACCACATAAGCAGAAGAAAAAAAAAAGCCGGAAGTGGCGCTGTGGCTCAAGTGGTAGAGTGCTAGCCTTGAGCTGAAGAGCTGAGGGACAGCACCCATGCCCAGAGTTCAGGCCCCACGACTGGACCCAAAATAAAATAAAATAAAATAAAATAAAATAAAAATATTTTGGGGGTCTTTACTTGGTCACAATCATTATGTGTGGTACCTATGTCTTCAGGGTGCTATGAAGCCCCAGAGAGATAATGAATGAACAAACAAACAAACAAACAAAAAACCTCAGTGCAGTCCCTGGCCCATTACAAGGGTTGAATAAACATTTACCGCATAAGCCAGATGCTGATCATTGCTATCAGTCATGCTAGCTACTCAGGAGACTGAAAACTAGAGGGGTCATGGTTCAAAGCTAGCCCAGGCAGAAAGACTCCATCTCCAAAATAACCAGGAAAATGTCGAATAGAGACATGACTCAAGTGGTAGAGTACCACTCATGAGTCAGTGAACCAAGTGAGAACACAGGCCCTGACTTCAAGCTCTAGTACCAGTGTGTACACCCCACCCCCATACACACACACACACACACACACACACACACACACACACACACACACACAACTTATGGTTTTAACAGTATCCTCACAGTCACTTCCTATGTTATTATTACTTTCCCCCTATGATGTACATGGGTAACAGGCTCACAGAAGAGTTGGTAAATGGCAGGCTCAAATCTGAATCAAGTTAAATCCGGTTTTATTTTGACACCTCCTCCATATTGTGTGTTATGTGAATGAAGACGTTGCAGGCCAAGTGCCAGTGTGAGAAAGCTCCAGGATGTGGTAGGCATCCAGCAGGGACCTCTGTCCTTTTCGTTTCCAGACAGAAGCACTTCTCTAGACCACGACGTGATACTGCTAGAACAAGAAAATCCAAACCCAACTTGACATTCGTACTTTGTCCAGAACAATCTGATGCTCAGACAAACCAGCGTACCTTAGGCGAGCCTCTGTGGAAGAAGCCTTCTTTAGCAGAGCTGTTGTTGTAAAAGCTAACTACACTTCGAGGGCACTGTACACAGAGTTGGGTGCAAATCAGAGCTGAGGATTACCTCTCCAAGCTTCCTTAAGCAACCATCAGCCTTTCCCAGGAAAACCTTTGGCTCATTATAACTCGGTCACAGGTCATTTCTAAGAACCCTCACTGAAGGAGTATTGTTGTCTAGGCCTGGGCTACTTTTAACACAAGATAGTGCTATTTACTGGGCCACAGGGCCAATGACTTCACCAAAATTCAGGTAATAATATGAGACTCAAGTCTGCCACAAATGAAGCTCCTTGACTCCTTGGTTGAGAGTTGCAAGGGACAGATGACAAAAAGAAAAAAAAAAAGGCAAAAAGATGCTGTTTGGATTGGGGGAGGGCCTGAAAAATAGAAATGATTAAGTAAAAACCGGCTCATGCCTGTAATCCTAGCTACTCAGGAGGCTGAGATCTGAGGATCACGGTTCAAAGCCAGCCTGGGCAGGAAACTCTGTGAGACTTTTATCTCCAATAAACCACTAGGAAACCAGAAGTGGTGCTGCGGCTCAAGAGGTAGAGCGCTCACCTTGAGCGGAAGGGCGCACGGACAGCGCCCAAGCCCAGAGTTCAAGCCCCACAATAGATCAAAAATAAAGAAAAGAAAAGAAATGATTAAGTAAGGCACTGACCGTTGTCCCGTGAAGATAGGACGGAAGTTGGATTTGCTCTGAATGTCAAATTTGAATTTCAGAAAATCTTGAACTTTACCAGCTAAGAGTCCAGAGTCATCTCCCGCTATACATTTAGCCATTTTTCCCTGGCCCTCTCGTTTTGATTACCACAGCCCCACCTCCTTCCACCTACACATCCAGACCAAAAGCATTCACAGCTTGTGAATATTTCAACAGTGTGGTTTTAAAAGGTACATTAAATTTATTCTAAATGTTGTGCTTCTGACGTGAGTAATGTTACATGATGGAATAAAGATCTCCAAAGAGCTATTCCTATTAATAAATTGGCAGATAAAATATAACAGGCGGAGCTATCCTTCATTCTCCCAAAAGAGAATTTTAAAGATAGAATCTCTTTTAGGAGAGTATCAGGACCTCTTTTGCTTAGCAGAAGAAAAAAAAATTAAATTAAATTAAAAAACCCAACAACATAGTTTTCTTTTTTAAGAATGGTAAGGGAAGGAAAAAAAATAGAAAAGAAAATTAAAATGAAATGTACATTTGGGGAAGCAAATATCATTTAAAGCCTTTAATTGAGGAAACCCAGGAGAAGTTCCTTGTTCATTTAAAATTTAGTAGATAGTAAAACAGTACACATGAATTACAAACGCTTTCTCCCACTGTACTACAGAGGGAAGGAGAATATAGGTTTATCAACTACCTTGTCAATGCTTCTATAAAAGGTTCTACATCTATTATGCTCTTGCCCAAGTATATATCTATGTATATATGTGTGTGTGTGTGTGTGTGTGTGTGTATTCTTGGGTTCAAGGAGGAAGAGAGAAAATGACAGGTAGTATGGCTGACTCATCCTCTATCTTCACACTTGAGTCACTGAAGGTATTTAGAACTAATCTTTGTCCCTTTGCTCTCTTCCCATGCAATGTTCTAGTTTGGGCTTCTTAGGAGAAGCTTTATCTCCCTAACTGGTACCCATGAACACTTTTGATCAATCGAATAGACTCCTTTTTGTGGTTGTTATTGTTGTTGTTGGTGGTGGTGGTCATGGGGCTTGAACTCAGGGCTGGGCGCTATCCCTGAGCCTGTTAGCTCAAACCTAGCACTCTACCATCTTGAGCCACAGCACCACTTCTGGTTTTTGAGTGGTTAATTGGAGATAAGCGTCTCATGGGGACTTTTCTGTCCTGGCTGGCTTCAAACTGTGAGCCTCAGATCTCAGCCTCTTGAGTAGCTAGGATTACAGGAGGCCCAGGCACCTGGCAGATTCCTTTTTCATAAGTATAAAACTGTATTTGAGTTGTTTCTGTTTCTAATGGTCTTCTCAGACGTTTCCAGCTACCTCATCACAGAGAGTCTCACTGCCTAGTTCAGGGTCTCATTGACATGATTTCACAAGCCCCAGAAAAAGGCTCTGGACAACCTGGCTTCATCTGTCTGGACCTCAGATTTCTTACCTGCAAAATGTGAGTAGTGACACTAACAGTTACCATATACCAGGCATGAGGCTTTTTATGTTCATCATCTCATTTAATATTTCCAGTCATCATCTTGTTTAATATTTCCAGTGATGCTTTCGTGTAGGCATTCTTGTTATCCCCATTTTCCTCATGCAAAAACAAGGCTTGGAGGAGGCAGACTGTTGGAGAATACACAACTCATGTGGATTCTAGTGGGAATTCAAGCCCAAACCAATTTATTTCACAGTGTGAACTCTTAGTCATTTTCTGTGAAGTTAGCCCTTAAAGTATCCAGCAGAGTGCCCAACAAAGACTGAAACAAAAGCCATAGATTTTTAAAAATCAAATATCTGTCCCTAAGAATTTTGATTTAGGATAGAAGTTCTCTCATTTAAATCATAAGAACAATCAATCTTAAAACCCAAATTGTGTTCTTTTCCTACCTCCTACAAATTGAACTGGAGTTGCTGGGGCCGAGGTCTGAATATTTGTTTTGATTGGAATGTTTAGTTTTGTTCTGGTACTAAGACTTGAACTCAGCGCCTTCCTGTAAGCTGGTACTTGCCTCTAAGCTCTGGCTTTGTAGTGGCTCATTAGAAAGAAAAGTGTCTCACATTTGTTGGCCTAGGCTGACTGATTCTCAATTCTCAGACCTCAGCCTCCTGATTAACTAAGATTATAGGTGTGAGCCACTAGTACCTGTCTTGTTTGAATTTCACACTTGGAATGAACAAATGGCACAGTTATTTGAGAGCTCCCAAAAGTAAAAGCAAGGTGATTATGGGGGAAAAAGCCCCACAATGCTCAGTGCTACTAAAGCCATCTTATTTTACCTTTGTTTTTGTTACAGGTTTTGTCTGACTTGGGCCAGAAGTGAACTCTGGCACAGATAGAGGGATTCCATGAGTCTCTAGGTGAAGTACAAGAAGAGTTGGAGCCTCCTAATACAAAAAGTATTTTATTTTGCTTCTGTTTTTGCTCCCTCAGCCCCAGTGACCAGTAGGCATGGAAAAGGTCAGTAGGAAGGAGTGACCCTTCTTTCTGATGGGAGGTTCCGACAGAAACCCCTGTGGTTGTCTTTATTCCCCTGTCCTCTCCTGCTTGGGGCTGGATGTGGTATATGAAAATAAAAATGGCATGGCAGAGTGGGCCAGTCAAGCCCAGTGTTCTTCCAAAGGAGCACACAAGGGAGAGTCACAAAGAACTAGAATGGAAGGGGGGAAAAAAGAATGGGAGAAGCTTGGGAAAATAAGCCAACAAAAGTATCTATGAGTGCTGAACCTAGTGGCTCATGCTTGACATGCCAGGTACTCAGGAAGATTGCAGTTCAAGCCCATGTGAAATTGAATCAGATCACTGTTAGGTTTCTAAAGAAGAAGTTGAGTAAGAACAACACCACGCACGTGGTATTCAGGTTAAGGGGTAGGTTTATTCATCCTTCCGGATGGCACCAGGCCATGCTGGCACTCCACATGGCTGTGAAAGAGAACTTCTGGCTCTGGGCTAGGCCTTATCTAGGGTAGGGATGGGGAAAGGTGTGGCCACATGGAATCTAGATGTGACCTCAGTGGATGCAGATGTGACCTCTTCCAGGTGTGCCAGTTGTCTAGGCAACGCAGGTACTGGGCGGAGACTTGGCTGCGAGGAAGGCTGAGTCTGTTTGCCATCCAGGAGCAGACCTTACAATCACATCTCAACAAATAAGCTGGGGGTAGTGTTTCACACCCATGAGCTCAGCTACATAGGAGGCCTAGTCTAGTCTGAGGCCAATGGAAAAATGCAAGCCTCTGAAAAATACTGAAAGGCAAAAAAGAGCATGGCTCAAATATAGAGTGCTTGCTTAGAGTGAGCAAAGTCCTACGTTCAAACCTCAGTGCCGCCAAAACAAAACAAAAATGTATGAACACATAGTTGAACCAGCTGCACACATGCCAATTTGACCATAACCCACATTCCATAAACTTTGACTGCTGAGCTATGGAATAGAATGCCAGCTAGGTCCCAGAATGGCTCTTGTAAGATACAAATCTGAGACCAAGCCTCGTAGCCCTGTCAGACTTTGAAAGTAGAATAGATGTTAAAATTGCTGAATCTAGACAGGTTGTGTACCTAGTAAGATAAAAACTTCACACTTCTCTACCACTTAAAATAAAACACAGTGTCTCATAACGCAGTTCAAAATGTCTAAGAAAAAAAAAATTCAAGATTACCCATTTAAAGAAGAGCCATAGAATCTCACATTTCATGGTAAAAGGCAATTCACAGATACCAGTGCTGGGATGGTACAGGTGTAGGAATTATCTCACAAAGACTTACAGCAGTGGGCACTCCCTTTCTCTAAGCAGCAGCAGGAGTAAATCAACTCGAAATGTGTCTGAAACACATTTCTGTGTGTCACATAGAAAGCTGCTTTTTTAAAAAAAATGAAAGTATAAGAAAGAACAACAAAACTTGAGAGCAAAGACTTAGAATGACAAATTTTAAAAATATACTAAATACACTCCGTAAAAGAATGTGAATGGCCAAGGAAAGAGTCAGAAATAGAAGAAAAACCAACAGAAACGATCTAGTCTGAGCAAAACCAAGACTAGATTAAACAGCAACCTGTATGAGAACATCAGAATGTCTAACAAAAATTCATGACATTGGATTTGCAGAAGGGGAGGGGAAAAATGAAGCACAAGGCAATTTTTTAAAAAAAAGAATAGAGGATAAAATCAAAGTCTTAGTAAAGAGATAAACCTACAGACCCAAGAAACTCACATAGCTCCCATGAATGGAAAAATTAAACAAACAAAAAATTCACAAAGAAATCCATCCACAGCTGTATCGCAATCAAACTATTAAGATGAATAAAAATACTAGAAAGAAGCCAAAGCGGGTAAATGCTATTACTTACAGGGTGTAAAGCTTCAATTGGCTTTTCTTCTAAGAAGCTACTGAAGGAGGACAAAGTGACATGACACTCTAAATGGCTAAATTTCTCACTGCGAAGCGAGCGTTCAGCAAGATGTGGTGAGACAGACGTTAAGTGTGGAAAGCAAAGTACTATTATCTTGGAAGTCTATAGTATCAAAATGAATTTGAAATAGTTAAGAATGAATGAAGTAACACAGAAATATAGACATAAGTAAATACAGTAACCTATTCTCCTCTTTACTCCTTTAACACCTCTTGAAAGCAAAAATTCTAATCTACTTGATTGGATTTTCAAAGTATGTGGGTACAGTACAACATTACTGGAAGAAGGTAAAGGATTCTATATATTGAAAAGATTTTTATATTCTACTTGAAGTGGTAGACGTTGATTCTAAATTGATGGTTAAAAGTTAATGTGTTTAGCGTCTCTAGATCAGTCACTAAAAAAGATATGCAAAGAGATATAGACAAATATGCAATGGAAAACTTACAAATGGAATAAATGAAACATTCAAATAAGCCAAAAGAAGGCAAAGAAGGAGAAGCAGAGGGATAAAACAGAGAACAAATAATGAAATATAGGCCTAAGTCTAAGCATATCAATAGTTACTTCAAGTGTAAATGATCAAAACAACCTAATTAAAAGACAGAGCTAGTTGGTTTAGAAAAATCACCAACTATATGTTGTCTAAAAGACTATTTCAAATATAACCGCATAAACAGATTGAGCATAAAACAATGAGAAAGATATATATTATGCAACTCCTATTCAAGTGCCTTATGCAGAAAAAATAGATTTAAGAACAAAGAAAACAGTTAAGGATAAAGAGGCATTATATAATGATAGAAGGATTAATTCACCATAAAGGTATAACGATACTAAATAGACATGCTCTTTACAAAACATGAAATTGAACACTAACAGAACTAACAGAACTGAAGGTATGATACATACCCTCCATTAGAGCTGGAAACTTGAGCCCCACTCAGTTACATGGTGTGTTCTTCGTTTGTGATAACTAGAATATGCCTATAAATCGAAGCAAACACACTGGGTGCTATGCAAATGAATTAGTGGTTACAAATGAATTAACTCAAGTATACTAGAAGCTATGGAGAGTTTAAGTAGTATAATTCTTTAGAAAGACTTAGTCAAAACCCAACAACAACAAAATACCAGGAAACAGGTACTTGCAAGATGGGGGTGGGGCTAAGGCGAGAGGAGTAGATGAATGAAGGGGGAAAGAGGGAGAATTCAGTCAGACATTCGTTGTATATACGATGACATTAAGAAAAATAAGGGAAGGTGTAGGTCTAAGGGGGTGATAATGATGAACGGAGGACACAGATCAAGATGCCTTGTGGACATAAAATGCTTTGTTAAATGGCAAAAACAAAAACAAAAAAACATTTCAACGTCTATCCAAAAAAATTAAGAAAACTGAGGGAAGGGACGGGCTGGAAGGGGTGGGTGAGAATGTTGAAAGGGGAGACATTGATCAAGATGCCCTGTGTTCATAAACTGCTTGGTTGACTGGCAACTCCTTTGTACAACTTCTTAAAGATAAAAAAGTATTCAAAGAAAAAAGAATAGAAGACAAATGGGTAGCAGAGTAAGAGTAAAGTGGGCAACTAAAAGGAACAATTGAGTTTGGGCTATTGTGGGCAGTTGTATCTTACCTCTGGTTTTTGTTAAATGCCTGGGTTATAAAAGTGACTATCCAGGGCTGGAAATGGGTGTAACTTCATAGTGGAGTGGTTACTTTTCAAGCATGAGGTTCTTGGGTCAGTACCAGAACTAGGAAAGAAGAGGCAGAAAGGGAGAAAGGAGAAAGGGGGGGGGGGGGAGAAAGAGGAGGAGGAGGAGAAGGAGGAGGAGAATATTAATGCTTTTACTACAGAACCTTTCATACAAGCTGAAGGTACCCCTCTAAAACCCTTTCCATTTGTTTCCCTAAAATCTGGCTGACTTTGGGCAAGTCCTTTCTCCATTTGAGTTCCCTTTTCCATCTATAAAATGACACAAGGGTATTGGTGTTGACTTTATTCTCCCCACACTCCCCCCATTGTGCCCAACACAATAAAAATTCACCTAAGATTTCTTCCAGCTCTATGATTTTTTTCTTTCTTTCTTCCTTCCTTCCTTCCTTCTTTCCTTCCTTCCTTCCTTCCTTCCTTTCTTTCTTTTTTCTTTTTTTTTCCTTCTTTTTCTTTTCTTTTCTTTTTTTTCTTTCCTTCTTTTTCTTTTCTTTTCTTTTTTTTTTGTCGGTCTGGGCATGGGCGCTGTCCCTGTGCTCTTCAGCTCAAGGTGAGCACTCTACCACTTGAGCCACAGCACCACTTCCAGTTTTCTGGTTGTTTATTGGCGATAAGAGGCTCACTGACTTTCCTTGCCTGGGCTGTCTTTGAACCATGATCCTCAGATCTCAGCCTCCTGAGTAGCTAGGATTACAGGTGTGAGCCACTGGCACCCAGCTCTCTGTCATTATTTCTTGGACACTTTTTTTTTCCCCCTAGTCTGGTGTTTGTAAATCATTTTCCGTTGGAGCCAAATTATCTCTTCATCGTGCAAAAAGGTTTTAAAGATAATAGAGGGTGAAATTTGATTCCCTATCACTTAATCAAAAAGCCATGGTCTGGAAATTTCTTCTCAGACATAAATATCTTGAGGGCGGGGGAAGGACAGAAACTAATATGGAAAAAACACAAGTAGAGTAAGTTCCAATTAAACATCTTGTTTTATTTTCTGCTGAAATTTTTTTGTCCCCCACTGTGAGGTACACAGAGGCATAGGCAATATTTAACCAAATGTTATTTATGCATAATGAGAACAGGTTCTTTGCATTAACAAAATTATATATTATAAACAAAACCTGACACACTGCTCAGACTTTGATCGTGCAAGAGGAAGCAGCCTTTTTCTCAGCTTCCTGATGGAGTTTGTCTAAACAATTTGAACAATTGGAAAATAGTATTCAAGTAATGTTCAGGCATTCTGTGATTTTCATTGTAAATTTGAAGAACAGTTTATTGTTCTAGTCCTTTGGAAGACATAGATGGAAGTGGTATAGTTTTCATTTTCCAGCTTCCTTGAGAACTTGCTGGAATGACTATATATTTCAAGGGAGAAAGAAGTGTGAATATTTTGCTTATTTTTTAAACCAGAGTCTTGGACAATTATGTGTGTATATACATAATTATGTATGTATATATATATATATATATATATATATATACACAGACACATATATATATAGAGAGAGATAGCTCCATATTAGTTATTAGAAGATATAGAAATTGACTACAGAGCTAGTTTTAGTTATTTACTGAGAGCTTGGAACCCTGTACATAAATGAATTACACACACACACACACACACACACACACACACACACACATACAAACACACTTTGCTAGTTTTTTTTATCTGCATTAACAGGACAAACCACAAGCAAGGATTTTTGTTTTACATTCTTATTCTCACATATATAGACCCAAAGGAACAATAGGATTGATGAAGATCTTGGAGTTCACAGTTCATTTTCTGGGATTCCAATTAGTCAGTGCTTCTGATCACCCACACCAAGTCACCTGGGGGTGGTGTTAGAATGTAAATCCTGATGTTGGAAATCTAGAGCCAGGCTGAGAGTTGCATTTATTCTTTTTTAACAAGCTTCCACTGAGTGTGGCCTGTGGATCATGTCTTGTGTAAGGAAACAGAGCACCAGGTGCCCAATATAAATGATGTTTAGGTCAAATAGAAAGAAGTTATAGCCGAGCTCCAGTGGTTCATGCCTATAATACTAGCTACTCAGGAAGCTGAGATCTGAGGATCATGGTTCAAAGCCAGCCCAGGCAGGAAAGTCCGTGAGACTCTTATCTCCAATAAACCACTAGAAAACCTGAAGGGGCGCTGTGGTTCAAGCGATAGAGCGCTCGCCTTGTGCTGAGGGACAGCGCCCAGGCCCAGAGTTCAAGCCCTACGACCGACAAAAAAATAAAAAGAAAGAAGTTAAAACTTCCGTGTGAGGTCTTGATAGAGTGGCAAACCCAGAGTCTTACACTGGGCATGACTGCAGAGATTACAGGGAGGGAGAGTGAATTCTTAGAGGTTTAAGTTCCTTCTCAGGCCCCAAAGCTAGCTGTAGTCTTATTCTCACTGGGCATGGGCTTTGTGCTTCCTGCTTTTCAACCTGCGCTTTCCATGAATTGATGATCCAATTTGTCTCTTTCTCTTTCTTTCCCTTTTTCTTTTTTACACACCCACACACATAAACACACACACACACTTCTGAACTAAGGGCCTCACACTCGGACTTTTTTATTTAACGGTGGTGCTAGACCACTTGAGCCTCAGCTCCACTTCCAACTTCTTTTTTTATTAATAAGTTTTTTTTTATTGTGAAAATACCATACAGAGGGGTTACAATTGGGTCCACCTGTATCCCTATTTAAACAATGTTTTCTTCCCCTCCTCAAATTATACCAACATCAAATATAGTGAAAACAGGGGTTATACCATAGGGGAGGGACATACAAAGCAACAAAAAAAAAAATCACCTTATAAATATGTTAGAAACAATAGAAAGAAAGAAAAACCACCTGAGTCCTTATCTTGGGGTTCATTTTGCCTAACATCAACTTATCTGACTGTTTCTGCTTGTCTCAGACATATACTAGTTATTGCAAGTAAGGGAAACCCCCCCCAACAACAAATTCTCAAAGAAACAACTACCCAAGAAATAAGTGGGCTAAAGACTTACAGAGAAACTTCTCTGAAGAGGAAAGAAGGATGGCCAATAGACACATGAAGAAATGCTCAACCACCCTAGCCATAAAAGAAATGCAAATCAAAACAACACTAACATACTACCTCACCCCAGTTAGAATGGCTATAATCAAGAACTCTAAGAACAACAGATGCTGGAGGGGATGTGGACAGAAGGGAACCCTACTTAGGAATTGTTGGTGAGAGTGTAAACTTGTTCAACCACTTTGGAAAGCAGTATGGAGGTTCCTCAAAAGACTCCACATAGAGCTCCCCTATGACCCAGCAATCCCACTTTTGGGCATTTACCCAAATGTTTACAAACAAGACCACACTAAAGCTACCAGCACAACTATGTTTATTGCAGCATTATTTACCATAGCTAAGATATGGAACCAACCCAGATGCCCTCACTAGATGAATGGATCAAGAAAATGTGGTATATCTATACAATGGAATTCTATGCCTCCATCAGAAAGAATGACACCGCTCCATTTGTTAGGAAATGGAAAGACTTGGAAAAAATTATCTTAAGTGAAGTAAGCCAGGCCCAAAGAAACATAGGTCCACTTTCAACTTCTTTCTGCTTAATTGGAGATAAGAGTCTAAGATTTGACTGACCAGGCTGGTTTGGAACTTTGATCTTCAGATCTCAGCCACCTGACTACCTAGGATTATAGGCATGAGCCACTGGTGGCCAGCTTAATTTTTGCTTTTCTTTAAAAAGAACTTCAGGTGAAATAACCCAAGCATGGAAAGACAAACACCAAATGATCTCATTGGTTTGTGTATTACCAAGTTGATCTCAAAGAAGCCTGAACAAAGATGGTGGTTACCAGAGGCTGGGAAGAGAGCGGGGAGAAGATGTGGAAAGATGAATCAATAGCTGCTAAATTACAGCTAGCCAGGAAGAATCTGCTCAGTTTCCTTAGCTTCATAGGTTGACTAGGGTGAATAATATTATACTGTACACTGCAAGACAGAAGAGAAGACTTCCAATGTCTCAGTGCAAAGAATTTACAAATGTATGAAGTGATGGACAGGCTCATTACCTAGATGTGATTATGACACAATATATTCACATGTTGAAATATCACTTTCCCATGTATCCCAGGAATGTATACAGTATAGTATTTGAGTGTCAATGAAAAGCAACAAGGAAAGAATAGCCACTGGTGTGGCCATGATAAGAAGAAAGGCTTTCCCACTAAAGACAGCAGTCAATCCAGTTGTCTGGTTGTGGATGATTTAGTTTAGCAGAGTAAGACCCCTTCTTTCACTGAATCACTACTTGGGTGAGCTATGGATAATTCTAACCCTAGAAGAAAGAAGAAGAGTGCAAGGTGCACGGTGCAAAAATTACAGAAAGTATTTGCTATCACCGGAATCAGGATCTTTGCTTTGCCACCAGTCTGACTGAATTTCCAGGGTCATATGGACTCTCTGGCTTTACTAACCTCGATTTGGGCAGGGGGGTGGGGGATGGGGTTGGGGATGGGGGTGGAGAGTGGGGGGGGAGATTCCTCCCAGTCCATTCTGAGTCAACAACACTGGTTGGTGTACTTTCTTTTAATTTTTACTGTTATTTTTATTGATTGGTTGTTCTTATAGAGTTGATACACAGTAAGGTTACAGTTACATGAATCAGATAAGGAGTAATTAGTACAATTCTTTCTAAACCATGTCTCCTCTTCCCTTACTCTCTCCTAGTTTTTCCCTCCTGTCCCCACCCACAAGCTGTACAGTTCAGTTGACACATGGTGTCTAGTAAGTACCACTGTTGCATTTGTGCACCCTGTTCCACCTTTTCTGTGTCCCCCCTTACTCTCTCAAATAGCAACAAACTATACAAAAGGAAAAGAAAACAAAACCCCACAACAATGACAACTAAAAAGAGCCTCTTGTTTCCTTTTCTTGGAGTTCATTTCACAAAATATTATTTTATATGATCATATGCACATAGCTATTGAACCTTTGTCAACCACTCTTATGCGTATCCTATTTAATTTATCACGGATAGTGTACTTTTTAAATAACCCCTGAGAAACTCTCTGAGCTGATATTATCTTTTTTTGATTGGCTGATGTTGAGAGACAAATGACTATGTATGTAGGAAACAAGGTGGCTGCTAAGGATCTACATAAAATGAGCACATTCTAATTGAGAACTGGAGAACGGATGAGGAGGATTGCTTAAGAATGGCTAGCATTTTTCATGAAACATTTATCTGGGAGTCTGTTTTCAAGAGCAAGTTCTCAGGATAACCAGATCTAAGGGCACCTACGAAATCTGAACATTTTTGCAATAGGTTCAGAAGTTAATCCATGTTCTTACTCCCAGGATTGGAGTGCACAGGGGAAGGGAACATCAAAAACTGTTTTCATTGTGAACTCAGGAAACTACTGGTCTGGTACTATTGCTACAGGTTGGGGGTTCTTAAAAAGTTTCTAGATACTTGGAGCTCTGATAAGAGTCAAGATCACTAGCTTTCTCCTAAGTGAATAAAGGTCTTCTAATAAGAAATTATTTCTTATAATAAGAAATTATTATAAGAAATTATAATAAGAAAAGTCTTATAATAAGAAAGGTTGTGAAGCCTTTTCTTTTGGAGAAACTGATTTCTTTTTTAGGAGACATTCAATGATCTCTCCTCTTCCTCATTACACTGCCTCCAGCTCCTCAATGGAAAACCAGCAAGGTAAATGTGAATTTTCAAGGTATAACAGATACTTTGAAGCATGGATACCCAGAAGTGTCAGTTGTGGCTGACAGTAAGCAGCTATGTGAGCTTTAGCAAGTTGCTCAGTGTCTCCACCTTTTCATTTCTGGTCAAAAGAAATGACTTCAATTTGTTTCCCACCCTAAATTACTGGGAGGCCACACTTTTTTTTTTAAGCTGGCAAACACACCCATGGGATTCTGATTCAAGAGATAAAAACTTATGAATGAAAATTGTGTCCTAGTCACACTTGACATCGGAATTCATTTTTCAAAAGTCCAGATTACCTAGGTGATTGAGTCATATAATAAATCCACCCCAAACAAGAGAAAATCATTGCTCAACACATTATTCATTTTCAACTTATCGACTTGGAAGTAGGTGGTTGGTACTTCCAAGACATTTTTCATCCTGTAAAGCATTCTTCTCTTTCCTTTACCCTTCAGCTTCATCATGACAGACTCTTTTAGCTGATATTCTGCTGTAAATCAGTACCACCCCCTCTGATTTGGACCCAGCCTGGGGGGTAGAAGGTGCTAGAACCTGAAAGCATAATACCTCATCATCCAACAACAAAACATCAATTCTTACAGGAAACAGATGTTGCTGTTTTAGTTAAAACATTCTTAGAAAACACACACACACACACACACACACACACACACACACACACACACATACACACACATACCACTCACCCTATATGGAAAAAAATGTGTCATTTGCACCTTTGCCTGGAGGGAAATGTGGCCAATGTACCATAATAGATCCAACATTAACTCTCTAAATGATTTCTCTGACTGTGCATGTGGGAAAGGCTCCTAGTTCAGCAAAAGCTGAGGAAATCTGAACTTAAGTGACTTGGCATTTTGAGGCATCTGGAACCAGAATGTTGGGGAGTCAGATTTCAGGAAGTAGGAGGCAGGAATTTGAACAGCATGAAAGTGATTACAAGAGAGATAATGGACGAACTACCTCGACTCTGCCATGAAGCTCAGACCCTCTTCATTATTAATGGAGTGGGTGGAGGGGGACACCAAACAAACCGGATGAGTGAGAGCCCTTCGCTAGCTTAGCATTGCTTCAGCTCTAGCACTGCCAGCGAGTTTGCATGTGGCGTGCTGCAACTCTACTACTCAGAATCATAAAAGAGCTGGGCATCATTCCCAGAACATTGCTAACTTTTCTTCTTTCTTCTGTAGTCCACATATTATAATTGTATGAGGTGGTTTTTTTTTTTTTTAATCCAAAGCCATTTTCAACTCAAGAAATGGAGAGAATATGCGATGCACATGGTACCTAAGTTTAGACCTAGTTTTGTCTTAACGAGCTCTGCTCTGACAACTCCCAGGGGAACAATGCTGGTTTAAAGGGCATCGAAGGATGACCTGCCTTAGTCAGAGACGAATTCATATCGACACTGTACCTACACTGAAGCCTGCGAGTTTCTTATTTTTAGAAAAAAAAATTATTGGCATACATTAATGTACAAAAGGTGTTTTTCATTGTCACACACCTATACACATACTAAAACCAAATCAAACATACTGGCTCACATTCTCCCTTATTTCCTCTCTACTTATTTATTTATGGTTTTATGTTTAAATTATTATGTTTAAATAGTTGTACAAAGGTGTTTCAATTCAACATATCAGTTTGTGGTTAAGCATCACAAATTCGACATTAACTAAATCTAACTCCCCCAACCCAACTCCCCCTTCCCACTCTTGCCAGGTCATCATAACAGGTTGTTACCTATTGGCTAATGTAACTTGGGTGTCTTCATCCTCACCAACTTTCTTCCATCAAAGAGGTATTTCTATGCTCTTCTAAGCCCCACCCCCACTGAATTCTACCTCTTCCTTCTGAGTTATGAGTGAACTTGGGTGGGTTTGTGTTCCAAATCAAGGAATCCTCTTCCTTAGCTCTTCCCTCTCCACATTCTGACCCACAAAACATGGGTTCAGGACCAGGAAGTGCAACATTAATTTGGAGATCAGAAGTATGGCAAGGCTGAGACAAGAAAAGGTCTGGATGGCAATCAGGAGTAACTGTCAACCTGAATGTCAGGCCTGAGAACAGAGGTACATCCATGTAATTATGCACAGAGTCTGAGTGACCATCGTGAGACTGGGCAAGCTGAGAGGTTAAGGGGCTGCCCCAAAGCTTACAGCGATTGAACTGGACTAAAAGTCAGGTCTTCCCAACTTTCCATCTGAAGTTCATGCTTCCTTTAATTTGGTACCACAAGGTTTACTGGCAGAACAGAAGTCAGGTTGAGGGCCAAGGCTGGTCTTCTCCTCCCACAAGATTAAGGCATGTTGTGTAGGCAACGTCTTTGTTCAGCTGCCTCTTCCTGTATGCCCGGGGTTGAATACACTGGCCACTCCTTCCTCACCACCCCTTCGTTTTGTTCACAGTTTATAACTCCATCACGTAAAAGACCAGAGACTTCACTGGGAACTGGTTATGAAACAAGAAAAAGCATAGTGGGAAAGAAAAGCTCCACGTCTGATCTCAGTCCCGTCAAACACTCAAGCTAAGAGACAATGCAAAACTTCTGAGAAGCTTTGGTGCCTCCGTGTTCCTACTTGGAAAACAATGTTAAAACTTCTGTAACCCTGGACACAGAAATAGGATCAATTGGCCAGTCAGTACAGCAGACTGGGGGTGCAACTAGAAACAAAAATTCAAGAAAAATAGGAAGGAATAGATTTCAAGAATAAAAGAAAGAACTAAAAAGATTGTCTTTGTAAGTAGTTGATTTTTTTTTCTTAGTCATTCTGCGAAGTAAGAGGGCCAGGGTGAAACTGTCAATGCTTAATTCCAAAATAGATGAAAGGTTCCAAGGGGAAGGAGAAGAAGAAGGAGGTAGCTCTGGCGGGGGAAAGTCCTGAAATAACCCATCACTGATGTTCTCAAATCACAAGGTCATCATTCATCTTTATAAAAAGAGACACAGAACAAAGACAAACAAGGGAAAGGGCTTGCTTTTACATAATGCCAGGACAGGTAAAAGAAATACCAGTAATTCCTCAGGCCTTGAGCCTGACAGAAAAAAAATTGAAAGCTTTGGGTAACATTCTCATTTCAACAAATGCTTGGAGATATCATGAAAGTCTGTTTGATATGGATAGGAAGTTTGGTTCATTTCTTTTAATTTCCTAAATATGTTGAGAATCCTAAAGTCTAACTGTGTGTTGCTCAAGATCAGTCAGAAGCAAACAAATTACAATTTAAAATTTTACAACTAATTTTACTCCCCTAGACAGTGTATGGGCTTCATTACACAAAATACGTTGCTCAAATAAGAGTCAATGTTACTGATTCCACCAGCTGTTTTTAGCACTTGACTGTAATTGTCCTTCTAGTGTTCTATTAGAGCTATCAATGCACACACTTAGAATCATTATTTTGAAAGGAAGAATGGAAGGAAAAATGAACATATTTAATTCAACAAAAACTTGACACCAACTGCCACTAATACCGTAGATCAATGTACGAGAAACCAAATCATAGACTAGCCCATGGCAAAATAAAACGTCTTGTTTATTTATTCAAATTTGAAATGCAACATCATTAGAAATACATAATAATAAATATGATATTATGTAATATTATTTTAATATTGAAATAATATTTTCCCTCAAAGTTTCTAGAAGAAAGGCATCCTTCAGTATAGCAAAGCAAACAAAAAGAATCCTCAATAGATTTGGTCTAGTCTGGTCATTTTAAGGCAAGTTCTGTTGTGGTCTCCTTTGAATTATTCAAACCTCCACACTGGTTTTGCACCGGACTTTGCAAAAATATAATAATGCTACGAAATCTTACAAATTTTTATTAACTTGTGGATTTTTTCTGAAGCAAGAAGATCATTTATATGTCCCCTAAGGAGAAAACAAAAAAAAAGAGGAGGGAGAGGAATTTTCCTCTGAGTTTTCAATTGCATCTTGAATGGAAAAATCAGTTCTCACTTAGATCTGCATGGCTATTTGTGAGCAGAAAATAGTTTTAATTATTCTGACTATGCAACCAAGATTTTCTGGGACAATCCCAATTTCATTCTTTTCAATAAATGTGAATTTTGTTGCACTTTAGGAAATTGTCCAATACATGTATTCACATAGGTGATTAAAATCTATTCACTGTGGCATTATGGGTAATAGTAAATGAATGGAAACAAGTTAGATATTCTACAGTTGGGAAATACTTTAAGATTTTTGGATACTTCTAGATAATATAACACTAAGCAGAATCCAGTTGATCTCTATGGAAAAGTACCCAAGATAAACTGTTGATTGGAAATGATTAAGTTATGAAACAGATGTTTCATATACTCTTATTTATGTCACAGAAAAATCCTACCTATCCTATATTTTTTGCACTGACATGGAATTTTCTGGCAGGATTTCCCTGAAACAAGCATCAAAATCAATACCTTTAGAGGGATAATGAGGATTAAGGAGAAATGGGGACTCCTATAAGTCATTTTTATCTCCTCATACCTATATTTCTACATCATCTTAATAAATTGAGTACTTTGTCTGATTCTCTCAATCATTACTGCTTTACACCCTGTTTCCAAGTGTATATTATTGTCCTCATTCATAGACAGTCTTAGTCATAGTATATGAGCTTTTATGAGGCTGACATTAGATAGTTGGGTAACAAAGTAAGTAAACATCACAGGGCATCACTAATTATGGGGTTGACTACTGAGGTCTACAGCTCATAGGCCAACATGTAAGTGTTAAAGACAGATGGCAGATTCTGGTCTCCAGTAATGTAGAGAAAGCCCTGATCAGTGATCGGTTTGAGTTGTCAGGAGTTGACATGGAAACTCAGGTACGCGGGAACATAGTCATTTCAAGTTGTCCAACTTATTCCTTGGACTCTGTTGTGGCTAATTACAGCACTTTTCCATGTACAATCTCCCTTCCCCTATGACAGAACCCAAATTTGCTTGGGGCTATAAATTCCCTTCCTCAGACTCTCTTGAAATTAATGCTGGGATGACACATTCTGAAAATCATCCTTGATTTCATGAAGCAAGAATAAAAGACAGTTCTTGGTAGCTAGTGCCTTTAGTCCTCCGTCTTTCTATCAGCCTGGAAATAGATTTGAGACATAGATGTACAAAAGGCATCTTGCCATCCCAAATGTGAAAATCACACAAGAGCCCAAGCCCTTAATGACCTTCTAAGAAAGTCTCAGATATCCTGTGTGGATACTCCCACTAGATACTCCAAAGTGTCCAGTGGATATTCTACTGTTATGTGTGAACATTGGCTCTCTCCTATGGCTAAACTGCCATAATTAGTCTTCCTTGTCATAGGCAATTCTAACCAATTCTAGGCTATTCAATAGTGGTTTGGGATAGAGACATAAAGGCTGCCAAGATTCTGGTGGGTGTAATGAAGATTCTGGATAAGAAAACTAAGGAGTCTATAAAATGAACTAGGAAACTCCAGAAGTCAAGAAATGGCCTTGGTGAACAAGATGGCTACATTTTGACATGAATGCCATGTGTCTAGCATCAAGAAGGTAGAAAATGAGGAAACAGTCCTATCTATTCTCCAACAAGTTCCCAGAATGCCCTGCTCATTTCAGTTATTTTTTTTATAATTTGTACATGTATTGTTATTGTGAAGATGACAATCAGTTACACAGATTACATAAGTCAGATAAAGAGTACATTTCTTTTTGAACAGTGTCACCTCTTCCCTTGCAATCTCCCAGATTTTCCCTCCAATCCACACCCACAGTTCATTTTCAACATAGTGTCCAGTGAGTATCACTGCTACATTTGTTTACCCTTTGTCCCTCTATTTCTGTGTCTCCCTTCACCCTCCCGCAAACAGATAAACTTACAAACAAGACAAAAGGTAAAGAAAAAAAAGAAAGTCTCCATAGTCAAGAAAAAGTCATTTCAAAAGACAAATAAACAAATGTTAACTGGAAGAGTTTCTTTTTCATTTTTTTAAACTTCACTTGGAAGAATGCATTATCTGTTAGTAAGTAGTGTAAGTAATTATCTTGCGTGTGGAACTGGCATATTTTAGGCAATCCCACTGAAATGGCGTAAACAACATTTCCTGTGTCAAGAGCAGAGATCCAAGTCTGTTTTAGAATGGTCCTAATCTCCATCTCTTCTGATTTCCACCAATAACTGTCTTTTTATACATGCTGGCATCTGTGGGAAAGACAGCATCCCACATTGACCAAGCCTCCATCTGGTGACAGACGGGGGAACAGGAACGTAGACTGTCACTTCATGCAGATGGATTTCTATTAATACAAACAAGTGACCCTAAAAGAGAAATTGGCAAGCTCCAATATAACTTTAAGAAGATTGTTCTGAATTTCCTGAAAACAGGTTATTTCTAAATACACGCCAGCGCTTTTAAACATAGAATGGGCATTTTGTCCTTCTCAGAGCTGGTTTTATCAAGTAAACTGGCTGTTCTGAGCCCCTTTGCTTGGAGAAGAATGGGGGAGGGGGGAGGGGGGAGGGGGCCGCAGGAGAAGCCACAGGTGTGTCTCCTGGGAAGAGCCCCAGGATTTCCTGGTCACTGTTCTAAGCCCCACCTATAATTAATCCTGGAGGGGTGGGGCTTGGGGCAAGGGGAATGGAGTGGAAGGAAAGTGATTTAATTCATGCTGGCTTTCGCCAGTCCTCTTTTCTCTTGTTAAACTGTAAGAATATGTTGCTTTTAGATATATTAAAGTACATCCATCAGGTAACAGGTGACTCCTTCAAGGATCACTAGGAAGGCTCTTCCAGGCCACTTTTCAGTCTCAATAACCACCCCTGGATGGTCATGGCTAGGACAGCACCACTGAGCGACCGAAAGACTCACCGGAGGATAAAGTCCTCACTATAACCAACCCAATAATCCATCAGTAAAGATGAACCGGTGGTGAATTTATGCAAAAGAAATTCTGTGCTATGATAAAAACGTTGTGTTAGCTCCAGTCTTATATGCTTAATAGGATTCTATACATTGACTTAGTTTTTAAAACATTACTCTCTGCTTCATTTGTTCCCACATTTCTGTGCTCCCCCTTACTTTCCCCCAAACAGATAAACCTACCTAAAAGAAAAAAGGTACAGAAATAAAAAAAACAGCAACAAAGAGAAAACACAACACAAACATAAAAACCAAAAGCAAAATAACAATAAACTTCTTCCTTCCCTTTCTTGGAGTTCATTTCGATAAACATCATTTTACATGATCACATGTACATAGCTATTGAGCGTTTGTGATCATCTTCTAAGAATATCCTCCTTTGGTCTCACTGTGTGAATGTTTAGAGTCCTATTTAATTTGTCATGTCCAAGTATAGTTTTTTTTGTCTATCCATTGTGTTGAGGATTTATAGACACATTCTAATTACTACAGATGAGAGTAGCCACTATGTTGAAAATGAACTATACAACTTGGGGGGGGGGGGAGAAGGTAGGGAGGGAAGAAACGAGAGAAGAGGTAATACTGTTCAAAAAGAAAATGTTGTCATTACCTGGCTTATGTGACTGTAACCCCTCTGTACATCACCTTACAATAAAAATACACATTTTAAAGTAACATTACTCTTCTAGCAATATATCAATGACATAATGAGTCTGATATCCTTATTATACTTTTTTTTTTGCCAGTACTTGGTTCCTTGAGCTTCTTTACTTGGCTTATTTGCTTGGCTGGTGCTCTATCACTTGAGTCACACATCACTTGAGCCCAGTATTTTTGCTGGTAATTTTAGAGATAGAATCTCATGGAGTTTTCTGCCCAGGCTGGCTTTCAACTTCAATCTTTCAGATCTCTGTCTCCTTAGTAGCTAAGATTACAGGCTGATCCCAAGTATTCTTAGTGGCTTACATCCTCTACTTTGAGGAAAAGTATTTGGAATTCCTGGGGGAAAAAAAACTACATTTTTATCCTCTTGAAAACAAACACAGAATGTACTGTTTGGACATAGATTTCTTGAAACTCTAAAATGCTCAAAGCAGTTAGCTCTACGTAAGATATTTCTTTCTTATTTAAAATGATTGAGGCTGGAGGTATGACTCAAGTGGTAGAATACTTTTCTAGGATGTACAAGGTCTTGAGTTCAAACCCGAGAGAGAGAGAGAGAGAGAGAGAGAGAGAGAGAGAGAGAGAGAGAGAGAGAGAGATTCACTTAAAAATAACAGCTTTACAGGTGGATCCATTGCAACAATGAGATGTACAAGTCGTTATGTGGAAAAATGAACTTTACAACTTTGGTGGTGAGTGGGGAGGAGGATTGGGGGGCACGGGAAGGATGGGAAAGGATGGGAAGGGGAAACAAAGGAGGAGGCTACAATGTTTGATAAGAAATGTACTCATTATCTTGCCCATGTAATTGTAACCCCTCTGTACAGTATTTTCATAATAAAAATAAAAAGATGTAATTCACATATCAAAAAATTCACCCTTTTAAAGTACAAAATCTATGTCTTTTTAGTATATTCATAGAGTTGTACACATCAGTCATATCTAAATTTCATTGCCTCCAAAGAAACTCTTTACTCATTATTAAATGTTCCCAAATGCTCCACTGATAAACACTAATCTATTTTCTTTTTCTGGACTTGCCTATTCTAAACATTTAGTGTAAATGGAATCATACAGCATATGGCCTTGGTGATGGTCTCTTTCTTTTAGCATAGTGTTTTGAAGGTTCATTGAAAGCATGCTACAATCCTTTTTACTATAGAATAACATTCCATAACTTAGATAAACCACATTTTATTCATTCTTCAGTTGATAGACATGTTTGCTGGTCTACTTCTTAGTTGTTATAAATGATCCTGCTATGAGCATTTGTGTACAAGCTTTTATGTGGACATATGCTTTCAGTTTCCTTGGTTATATACCCAAGAGTTTGTTTAACAAGCTGCCATAATGTTTTTCCAAAGTGGTTACACCATCTACAGTCCTTCTAGAAGTATATTAGGATTCTAATTTCTCTATCTCCTCTCAACATTGATTGTTGTCTGTCCTTTTAGTTTTCACATCCCCTGTGAGTATAAAGTAGTATCTCATTATGGTTCTTATTTATATTTCTCAGATAACCAACAAACTTCTGTTCATGGGCTGATTAACTAGAGGACAAATATCCATTCAAATCTTAACCTGTTATTTTTCTTTTTATTATTGAGTTGGAAGAGATTTGTATGTATTTTACATTCATATCCCTTACCATATATGTAATTGACAGGATTTTTTTCTATTCTGTGAGTTGTATTTTTGCTTTCTCGAGTGTCCTTTGAAACACAAAATGTTATCATATATATTTCTACTTATATAAATACCACAAACACACATATATAGTATATATGTATCATTTATTTGTAATATCACATATGTATACCAGATATATTGTAGGTGATATACATATATATATATATTTAAACTAAAGGCTTTTCCCAAGACTTCATTTTGGAGCTTAAATCTGTCCTTTGGAGAATTATTTGTTGTTGATTGATTATAAATTAAATATGTATATCTTCTGCTTTCAGTGTTATACCTGATCCTATTGTTTAATCAGACTTTAAATATATTTATGCTGATTTTTCTTTGAAATGTTTTAGCTTATTTCTTATATTTAGGTCTATAGTGTCTTTTGAGTTAAGTTTTGTATATTGTGCAAACTATGAATTTAACTTCCCTTGTCTGTGTATCTAGTGATCTAAATATCACTTATTGAGAAAACTCTCTCTATTGAGTGGCTTCTGTATCTTTCCTGAAAATCAGTTGATCATAAATATGAGTTTGATGTAATATTCTTACTTCCATTCCATTGGTCTATATGACCAATTTTATGCAGTACCCCCCAAGACTTTGTAGTAAGTTTGAAATCAGGAATGACAAGTCTTTTAACTTTGTTGTTCTTTTTTGAGTCTCTTTTAGCTCTTCTTGTCCCTTGGATTTCCATGTGACCTTTAGAGACAAGAAAGGGTAGTTAGTATTCTGACATCAACTGTATTTGAATCTGCAGATCAACTTGAAGAGTATTATGACAGTAATAATGCTAAGTCTTCAAATCCATGAACATCTGCTATTTTTTTCAGTTAGTGAAGTCTTCTTTACTTTATTTCAGGAATGTCTTATAGTTTTTGATACATAAGACTTCTTTTATTAAGTTTACTCCCATGTATTTTTTCTTTTTGATGTTGTAAAGAGGTTCAGGCTAAGGTTTACTTTTTTCCTTTACTTTTTTCTAATATTTGGTTACTTACAACAAAGTCATAATGCCCTTATAATGAGAAAAAAAATCTCAGTCTTACAGCTCGGGAATACTACACATGCACTTTCTTAGCAACTTTTTCATGTTTGAATTTTATTTCTAGTTTAATTCCAACAATTTAGCCTTTAATAGAACTTAAGAACCTGGGGCCATTCTTAACTGCATGTTCTATGTATGTCAAAGATGTAAAATACAAATTTATTGAATGAAACAGATTTTAGAAGCAATGCTTAACGTAAGTGAAGGGTGGTTGGAGTTATAATCAATAAATGTTCATGTTCTAAGCTGGAGTCTATAAAGCTAGTCAAGAGAAAGATACTGCATGTAGCTATGCAATACAAGGGGTAGGGGGGAAGATGGTTTTAATAAGAGAGAAAAACACCTGTTTTCTTGGTTCAAATTTTGAACACAGCTGTCTGGACAGAGCAGTCAGCTGAATCAAGAACCCCCTGCCCCCATCTCTCTCCAGTTTGTAACTTAGCTTTCCTTTGCAGGTTTATTATACTCTAGTTTTTAAACACATCCATCAGCTGAATCACCAGGTTTCCTGAGGATTTTGTCTGGAAATGTCAGCTGAAGACTTCAGTTTAGAACTTAAACCTGACACTCAGAGGGTTATTTGTTTATTTGATCAACTATTAGTCATAAATCAAATCAAACTTGCTGATGACTGTGACAGGACTTTGTTATCTGTGCTTAGCTGTGACTGTAAGTTAGGACTCATTTCGTTGTAGCAGCTCCAGAGTCAGGTCATCCATAGCAGATCTGAAAGGTCTCCCTGTTCATAAAAGTGGCAACTTGGGGAAGGCTAATTCCACTATATCTAAAAATCACAGCTCCTGGCAAAATAAATAAATAAATAAAATGGTAGCTACTCTCTAAAAATGCTCAGCAAGGAGAACAAAGGCCTGGCTATAACGATTGCTTAGATGAGCTCTTGGAAAAATATTGCTTTTATGACTAGGGTCTTTCCTGAAGAAAATACATACTAAAACTCAACATTCAGTATGAATATACTTTTCTAGCATCATTGGTTCCCAAGATGCTCAGGAAAGAAGTAAATGAGAATTCTGATGGAGAAAACGCTCATCAATATGACCATCCCATGGCTTTTAGTTGAGAAATGAGCCTATGGTCTTTCATCCCAGGGAAACAATGGGGGATAGTTTATGATATGATTAGAATCACTCTAACCACTGTCAGGCTTTATGACAAAAAAAAGTATGTGTGTGGGGGGGAAAGGGGTGGGGGGAGGGGGACTGATCACTTCTCTTCAAATTTAGACTTCAAGGGACTCATAGGATACAGTTATTCCTGACCCTTTGCATCACCATGAAAAGCAAAAACAATTCCTCTAGTAGTACAGCGTCTTTGGGATGGAGGTAAGGAATGGAGGTGGTGGCTCATATTTGTAATCTAACTTACTTGGGAGGTGGAGGTGGAGGAGATTCTGGTCTGAGGCTGGCCACAGGCATACAGGAGGTCCTATCTAAAAGTCACAAGTAAAAAGAAGCTGGAAATGTGATTCAAGGGGTAGAGCACTTGTCTAGCAAGACCAAGGCCTTGAGTTCAAATCCTAGTACACCACACAAATAGGAAGAGGAAGAGGAGGAGGAGGAAAAGAAAAGAAGAGGAAGAGGAAGAAGAAGAGGAAGAGGAAGAAGAAGAAGAAGAGGAGGAGGAGACGAGGAGGAGGAGGAGGAGGAGGAGGAGGAGGAGGAGGAGCCTTCTTGGGAAATTCTCTCTTGTAAAAGATGCATAGCTTTCTTCCAGAGCCAGAATTTTCTAGCCATTCCAGAATAGCCTAAATCACATCTAAACATCGCTAAGCTTATTTACCTCCCAAGGAAAGGACAGTGAGTCAAACAGATGAGGTAAGCAAGAGGTGAAAGTCTTCTGTGTGTCTTCACGAGGAGGAGCAAAGGCCCTCATCTCACAGTTGGAAGGAAGACAGAATAAAATGGACAAGGTATTAACAGAAATTCTCCTCAGGTGCCTGTGAGATGGCATCTGGAGTGAACACACTTTCATTGGTAGAATCTCAGAGGCAAATTGCTCCTGGGCTCCTCTTTCCCTGGGAAGCTTAGCCTAAACCCTTTGCCATCTCTTTCTCAGCAGTCACAAAACAGAAGCAGCTTTGCATCCGGTGTAACTCCTTTGCAAGCTCATGGTTCCTCAGATGCTCTGATAGGCCCCATGTCATCTCCTTCCCCTCTATGCATGGCTGGGATAACTCAGTCCTAACAATCACAGGTCATCAACCAACAGTAGAGTCATTCAAGGCCAGGTCTAAAGGTTTCTAAGCATGTGCCTTCCAGGGACAACTTGACTTCCTTAAATGAGGAGCAAAACCAAACATTCTGACTTGGTAATGTTTCAGAGACTTTAACATCTCTTGCTCTGTCCTGGCGTTTAAAACAAATGCTTCCTGACACAACACTTCGGTCCCTCTTTATATTCTTCTCAAGCTTCTGAGCTGAGGAATTATAGTATGATAGCAAGGTTCTGGCTACCTTGTGTTTTGCTGGTACTAAAGGATCAGCTTGTGGAATGTCAGGTGAACATAGTCCTAATTCTTGTCTAGATCATGTTGGGATGTCTGATCTATGGTGTTACATGAGTTTTACCTACTAATGGGCATACACACTCTTTTCATGTGTGGAAACACTTTTGACAGTTTTTGGCATATATTCACTTGCTGAATACTTGTATAAAAATTGACTGACAGGCTTGGAATCGGTCCTGCTAAAATTTTATCTCCAGAAAATAAGAGTAATGATGATTTCTACCCATGGGTCATTTTATAAGAAAGGTCTATGTGATTCAATAAGGACTAATGTGAATATCATAATGACTACTGCATTGCTTTGTTGGGTGAGGTTATTGAAAAATTTATTTATATCTCTAATCAAAGACTTATTTTATGGACTATTGAGTAATTTTTATTTTTAATTTTTTTTCCATTCTTAAAGTGGATATTTTAAACTAGGCTAGAAGTCATTAGTTCTCTTTAAACATATCCTGACCATAGTAGCTGGCACTTGGTAATAATTTTTAAATGCTCAGTGAATAAAATGTGAACAGATCAATCTGTAGGATAGAAGCAGGAAGAGCCTCATGACATAATGCTAAGTAAAAATGTAAAGTTTAACTTACATTATGGTGATTATATTAAATCATTGATTTTATTATAATATTTTATTATATTGATTATATTATAACAATTATGATAAATAGTAATATTATAATAATTCTATTACATATCTCAAAGCATCACAGTGAGTATGATATATATAATACAACTAAAAACAAAGTAACATTATAGCAATAATATTATGACAAATATACAAAAATTGAATATACATATTGACAGCCTTAGCATATAACAGTAACAAGTAGAAACATCAACTTTATTGTGCAAAATTTTAGGGAATTTTTCACTTGTTACATCAGCCCTATTAATGCAACTAAAGACAATGTTATATGGATGAGCCTGATCACACACAAAAAATCAGATGTATAGGATTATGAAATAAGAAAGTAATATAATGAGAAGATCAAAAGAACTAATGTGTATTCAAAGACAGTCATCTTAACCAAAATTGTAGATAAACTGAAATGCATCTGGATTGTGTTCATTGATCTAAGTAGATTATATTATATTTTATCTTGATCAAAACTTGATCAAAAAAATGAAAAGACATGCAAGGTTAGATGCAAAACTATGATTCTGTTATCTGTCTTATTCAGACCTTAAGAACAATTACAAACTGTTACAGCCCACAAGAAATGGAGATGTCAAGATGTAAGTGGCCTTTATTGCAGCTTCTGTAAAAGTCTTTTATATTTCTACAGAAGTATAAATCACGAAAACAAAATAGGACAAAATTACCTAACTGAAAAAAAAAAATCAGCAAGTAAATAACCAGCTAAATAAATAAATACTGGAAAAAATACTTGACAAATAAAAGGATCAGACTTTCCTAAAAATTTCACAAATTCTCCCTCGACTTTAAGTCTCCTATACTCTTTTAACATTTTGTGGATCCCAGTTTTGACTCTGAAAAAAAAATATCCACTTTAAGCATCTGTTCTATCATAGAAAGCTGAGAAAGCTCCCAGAAATACAGTCAAAATTTTTCTAGTCTCATCTTTGTTGGGTGGTCCTCAATTTAGTGATCTTGACAGTTTTGATGAGTACTGTCACAATTTTCCCTCTGTGTCATTTTTTTGCCCTCTTATGGAATTTTATTGAGGTAATTGTGTGTTCAGATGCAGCTGTAAGAAATGATACAAAGAGATCCTATATTGGCCCATTTCTGTTACTAAGAACATAATACCTCAGAGGTTTCTTTGATATGACCCAGGGATTTTATTAAAATTTTCCCAAATTTACCTTGTAGTTGCACTTCGTGTGTGTGTGTGTGTGTGTGTGCATGCACATGCATGTGCGTGTGTGTGTATGTTAAATTCTATGCCATTTAATTTGTAGCTTACAATTTTAGCCAACTTATATTTCCTAATTTTCTTCTTAGATGTCATTCACTTAGGATATTTTAAAAGTGCAATCCCCTCCCCAACCACATTTAACTTAAATATTATACAAAAGCCTCAAATTAAAGAATCATTGGTTTACTACTTCTTATGGTTGTGATTTAAAATGTCTCCCATAGGCTTAGATGTTTATTACTTGAAACTCAGCTATTTTAGGAAGTGGGAAATTGGGAGATGAGGTTTTGTGTAAGGAAGTAGATGATGCCTAATCCCTAATAACTTCCTGTCTCACCACTTCCTGTCCACCAGGAGAACAGCCTTCTCCAAATGATTTTGCTGCAATTGTTATTTAGCCTCACCACAGGCTCAAATGAATAAAGCCAGTAACCTTGGACTGAAACCTTTGAAGCCATGAGCCCATATGAATATTTTTTCCTTGTAAGTTTTTCTCTCAGGTATTTTTGCCACAATATGAAAGTAACTACTCACATACTCTTCCTCTCAGTGGTCTACATCAGCTTTCTACTCAACAGTATGTACTTTGATTATTGGATTTCCATGACCATGAGTCTTATGTAAGTTCACCAATTCCATCTGATTACAGATTTTCATGATTTGTTCATTCAAATAATATGTATAAATGGCTACTGAGTCTTTGACATTAGTCATAGCAACTTGCTATACAGGGGAGACCAACGAACACAAATACTGCTCTCAGGAGACTTACAATCTATTAAACAAACTGAAGCAACAATAAAACTGCTGGAATCAAGCAGCTAAATGCAGCATTCAGACAGATTTGCTCCAAGAGTGGCCATGCTTTTAAGATATTGAATGCAATTTCCTCCTCTTCCTTACCAAATAAAAGGTCTTTACTTACTACCAGTAGGAATCCATTTACTGAAGAATTAGTATATTACAAATGGAATTTAAAGAGATTGCTGAAGTAATATTCAATTTAGGACATTCAAAGGGATTTTGTAGCCACATAAAAATCAAGCAATCCAAAATATCCTGAGAGATTTTTTCCAAGTTCTGTGTCTTTCCCTTTAGTGTATCAGGAGTCAGTTGTAAAGAAAGAAGGTAGTTTAGAGCATTCTTAGAAGAGAGGAAACAAGAAAGGAACTGCGCTTCCAAACTGGAAGCTTTATGATAGAATAGTCCTACCAGTGGAGCCTTAGGAGGAAATCAAGTTACTTACATAGCACACAGCCAAACTAATAGTGTCAGTGAAATTTGCTGTCTTTAAAATGTACACAAACTAAGCAAAAACTACTAACCACAGGCGGTTTCCAAAATTCACTTTAGGTTAAATTATTAGTAATATTAAAAATTATTATATAATATTATCTAATATTATTATAGTAAACAATATTACAACTTCTAAAGGGATGGATGGGTTGAAGGGATAACATTGCTCAAGATGCGTCGTATATGTGAATTACTTTGTTAAGTGGCAAAGTACATAACCTAGAAATTAAGAAAAGTGGATTGGGAGAACGTTGGAGGGATGACATTGATAACGATGCACTGTTCTTATCAACTGCTTTGTTGAATGGCTAATCTTTTGTACAACTACTTAAAGATAATAAAAACATTCAAAAATCATTCTGCTCAGACTATGCATAATTACTTTATGATTAATACTGTCAAATTGCTTCAAAACTCTCATCCATTTCAATCAATTTCTTGTTCGATTTGAAATTGTTTGGGATGATTCAAAGCTTTTTTTCCCCCTCATTTTTTAAAGAAAAATTTGGCTTTGTGCAGATACCCAGTTACTAACTGCTGTGTGCGAATAGTCTAGCCCCCAGCTGGGCTAGCGTACAAGTCAGGATACTAAATTTACACAACACAACATCGGCTTTGCCACCTGCACACCTGCTATCCAGAACATATGGCTCTCTCTTTAATCAACAACACAAAACATAGGCTCTTCAGACACTCCTCAGAGAGTGTAGGCCTGCCTTCCATCCAGCCATTGGCAAAAGCTTGTTTGAAACAGCTGATATTTGAAAGAGAAGCTATACCACATGCTAACTACACATTTCTTTAGGTACCTGGGTTAAAATGTTTCCTTCTTACTTAAATGTAAATATTTGAAAAAAAGAACCCACCAAGGTATCTGGTAAGTACTAATTCAATTCCACAAATGGTCATGAGGTATTTATCCTCTGTAGGTGACCATGCTTAAGGCTGTTCTTGGGGCAAGAAACAAATGTAAAAATATCCTTCCATTTATAAAGCTCATAGACTACAAATTTCTAAACAAGTATCTATAAAATAAAACATTCATTACTTTAAGTCAATGGAAGTGAAAGTAGAAAAGAGGGATTGTCATTTTTTATCTTACTTCTGAGCCAGAAATACAACTGGGAAGAGGCCATCAAGATAATTTTAAAATATTGCTATTGATCATATTTTTGTTTGTTTGTTTTTGTAGGTCACAGGGCCTGAACTCTGGGCCTGGGCGCTGTCCCTCAGTTCTTCAGCTCAAGGCTGGTGTTCTACCACTTGAGCCACAGCACTACTTCTGGCTTTTTCTGTTTATGTGGTGCTGAGGAATCAAACCCAAAGCCTCATGCACGTGAGACAAGCACTCTATCATTGAGCCACCTTTCCAGCCTTATTGATCATATTTAAAAGCTGATAAATTTCCCTTTTCAATTGACCTACTCAAGACAAAACTTTTATTGACATTACTTCAATAATTCTAAAATATGTCTCAGAGTCCTTAGGGGATAAAATGAATATATAGTTAAATTCTGACAATTATATATTCCACCTTGTTATAGAATGTTTTGAGATCAACTAAGGGTGTCTATAAATAGTATGTGGATAATCATCTATTGGCACACCCTATGTAAAAAAATTCAGTTGAGTTTTGTTCTGATTCAAAAAAAGAAAAAAGAATCTTCTGGCCAAAGTCACATATGGGATTATTCACAAGTCTTAAATCTAGGAATAGAATGGATAATGACAGGGCAAGAAGGGATATTTCACAGTTTTGAACCAAAATGTCTGAGTAGCATTTATAATAGAGCAAAAAGAATGGCTATTTGACATAAACAGCAGGAGATTCCATCCACTTCTACCAGCATTGTGGAACCAACACAGGGTTCTAGAAAAGGAAATGGAAAGACAAGGAGGTTTTGCAATGAAAGAGCTCACTCAAGTAAAGAGCAACTCTGAAAAACAAAACAAGGTCCAGAAGGGAAATCTAGCAGAAATTGTTGGGTGGATGGGGACACTGTTTGATCTGAGTTAAAAAATGGTTTCCCATAGGATGTGTTGGCATTTGACACTGTCAATTAAAGAATAACAGTCTTATGACTTGTCTTCTCTCCTGGACTCATTTCAATTTCAAAAACTCCTCATCACGGGGTCCTAGGCTTATGAGAAGTTTTCAGAAGGTTGAAACACATAGCTTCATTGAACTTTTATGACTGTGATCTGAAGTGTTAGCTCAACTCCATATTTTTCCAGTGAATAAATATACTTGAATGAGGGCTGTGCTTTCTTCATGGGAAAATGAAGGATGCCTCTGCCACCTAAAATGCATGGACTATAGCAACACAGCATGGGTTTGATGCATTTAGACTTCTATCAGGCATATCTGTGTGACAATGGGCCTGGTTGCAGAGCCATAAAAACTGCATAGTTTGTGTATTCTCTGTTTAATAGATTTCTCCCCTCAAAATGTTATTGTTGTGTCTTAAAATTCAAACCTAGTGTCTAGCAAAGCATAAACATTTGTTGAGGGAATGAGCTGTGAGAAGTCTTATGCTGAGCAATTTGGTTCCCTCCTTGTTACCTGCTGTGCTAAAAACCTCCTTGGCTGATTCTATTTGACACTTAAGAGACCTTTCTCGGTTTTTATATTGCATCTTATCCATTCCTATTAGATTCAAGGAAAAGAGGTTGAAATAGTTCTTTAGCAAATATTTATGGGGCATCCACCATGCTCAAGGCACTATTGAATTCTAACACAGCCTTTCTCTATAATAGCTTGGAGATTCAAAGAAGAGATGAAATGCATAAATACAAAAAAAATCTCAATCTCGTAATTATAGATCTCTAGTAGCAATGTACCTCTAAGCAATTGACATGCCCAAAATATTACATAAGGTGTAAAAAATAGCTCTCTCATTTTTCGATATTGAGACTAAAGTGACTCTAGCCATACCAGCTTCCAGCGCTGTAAGTGACAGCCCTCTGCCCTAAAGTTCTCTTTGCTATGACTCTCTAGAAAAGCAATGGAGTTGCTCTAGTCTTTTTTTCCCCACTCCCTAATATATTTTTTCTCATTTGCCTGACTGTTTGGAGCTCCAGGGAGTTGAACACCCTTCTCCCTAGTAACTATACCATCAGGCTTCCCAGTCCAAGAGATTATGATTGGGGTCAGGTCACTGGGAGGCAATGTCGGAAGTGCAGGAAGAAGGAAAGGTATGAGAGAGGAGGAGTTTGAAGAGGACTGTGGGAAGAGAAATTGTTTATGCTCCTCTCTTCCTCTACACTCGAGTTATTCTGACAGCAATTGTGTCCTTCCTAACTATAGATTATGTCTTGAGACCCACCATTCAGTCATCCAAAACTTGATAACTTCATTCTCCTTTCCCTCTTCTGAGGGTTAATTTCATGTGTGGACTTGGCTATACCACAGACTGAGTGCCTACATATTTGGCCAAATATGATCATGAGTATGTTTGTGAGGGTGTTCCTGAAGAGGATTAATAGAATAGATTAATTAATTAAGAGGATTAATCAAATAGAACAAAAAGATGGAGTGAGTTTCTCCAGTCTGATTGCTGAGCTTCAAGTCGATCTTCCTAGACTTGAGAACTCAGACTTACACCATTCGGCTCTGTTGCCACCTCAGATCTTAGGATTTCTTGGTTTCTATAATCACATATGTGAACCAGATAGACAGATGTATAGATTAGATGATAGATAGATTGATAGATAGATTAAAAATACATAAAATGGTGCTATAGTTGGAACTCTGAACAGCTTCTTACCATTGTCTGCCTCTAAGGTATCTCCACATCCTTGTGGGTTCTCATAGTTCCATCTACACAACTGTAAATAGTCGCTTCAGTAACTTTTCTCCAAATCCCTGTGGAGCATGCCATATGTTTTCTGCTGGAAGCCTGACTGATACAGTTGCTCATGATTGTTTTTTCATTCACTGTGCCAACTGGGAGGATACAGAAGTTCAGATGCCCTAAGCTTGGAACTATCTGAATACCCACTTGCAAAACTGCTGGACCGCAGATACTCCCTAAATGATGTAGATTTCCTCAACAATGTTCCATCTCCTCTTCTCCAGTGAAGGCTTAGTGTTGCCTGGAAAAATGAAGAACCTTAGATGGCTTAATTAATATAACCAAATTCCCCCACAGTGGAAATTCTGGAGAAGCAGCTGATGAATAAAGACCGATTTCAGGGTACAGTGATGACTGGTTACTCAGGACTGCCTGTTCCAGCTTGACCTTTTGTGGACAGCAAGATAGCAAGATAAAGGACAAAATGATACAATTGAAAAAAAATCCATTTTACTGTGCTTTGATACATTATAAACTAAACAAACTAATATTTTGTTTTTAATAACTCAATTTACAATAGAAAATATGTTTTAGATCCATTTTCACACAGCAGTTTTAGTGGGATTTTTTGTATCATAATTGTTTACCCTTCTTCCCATAAGCATGATCTTCATCCTATGGATCATTTTACTTCCTAAACTAAAATGTTGCTGGTACCTAAGGCATAGTAAGCATTTATTAAATGGATGAAAGAATTAATAAATGACAATGAACCTTGAAGTGTAACCCATTTATACATGGAACCATATCTAAAGCCACCCATTTCCCCTGGGTGCCACAGAGAGGAAGGCCATTGGATTCTTCTGTCCTCACTTGGAAGGTTCTGCCCACATCTCTTTCCAGGCCATTTACTACCTATTATATGGTGAACTCCTTTGAAATTGGTTATTCATCTGTGAAATTACTCAAAAATTCTGAGGTGAGCTATGCTTTTCCTTTCCTGTGGCTTGCAAACCACCTTTGAGCAAAGTAAAGTAAAAGTTTTCAGTTTTCAAATTTTTAACCTATGAACATATGAACCTAATGTGCCCTCTATTCTGCCAGCTTGCTCATATTCATGGGCGAATTAACAATTCTACCATGGAGAAATTATTTTTATCCATCGTTTGCCTCACTCTGATAATTTATTGCACAACAAATGAATGATTCAGTGATGATCTGAGAGATATAAAGCCTTCCCCCCCAAAAAAACCTTCCAGCATAATTCTTCTTATTCCTTGTCATGTAGGTTATTATGACAATTTTTTTATGAATGAAGTCAATTTCCTTCTTGATTTTTCTGTGTTTACTAAGCAGAAGCTATCCGAGCAGTTAATCCTTAGCAAGCCAAATAATCTATACATGACATGAACTGTTCCTGTGGGTCATAGAGTTGAATAGAAGGTTTTCTTTGTAAATGTTAAATGGAGATAAAATTCTAATAATTCTCTGGAGTTGTTCTTTGCTGGAGTGAAAGTATTTTTTTTAATATCGATAACTATTGGCAAGCTATAGGGTGGCTTGTTTCTACTCACTTGACACTAAGGGTTTTTGTTGATGCAGTTTTGTTTTGTTTCCCTGGTAGGCAGGTAGATTTTCCACACAGGATTATTCAAGGACCCAGGCCCCTTCCACATCACGGCTCTTTCTATTCAGTAGGATGACAAAATCCTCAGAAAGAAGCATCCAAACAAAGTATAGCATGCAGAGTGTTCTAGGAGCAATTACAGGTGACCTGGCTTGTTCACATTTCACTATGAGGAGCTCAGCCATGTGGCTGCATGTAAATGTCAGGTGTCTAGAAAACATAGGCCTTGACTGGGCTGTAACATTAGCTAGCTGACTCAGTCATAGGGTTTATGGGCATGGTAGAATTCTGTGATGGACAGTGAAGGAAGCAGCAGCAATTAAATCCAAAACTGGGAATGAGAGTTATCTTTAGCTCCTTAGTCCTCCAGAATGGGCAAGTTTTTATGTTGATGGTAACTCTCATTTGAGAGGAAGCCTAGACATTCTTTTTCCAAGGTCATCAGCTTACAGTGGATTGACTTAGTGAGTTTTTGGTTTACACTGGTTCATATTCACCATGTCCTTCAGATCCTGGACCATATTTATAAAATTTATAATAGTTGCTTTAAGGTCTTGTTCTGCTAATTCCATCATCCCTGTACTTGTTGGTTTATTTCCATTGATAGATTATTTTTTCTTCTTGTTATGAGTCATGTTTTCTGCTTCTTTTCATTCTTATTTATGTTTGTATTGGATACTGGACATTGTGAACTTCTCATTCTGCAGTATTGGTTTATCTTGTGTTCATTCCATGTGAAACTTTGTTCCGGCATACAGTTAAGTAACTTCAGACCAGTTTGATCCTTTCTCCTTTGCTGGGACAAGAGAAGTCTTTCGTCTAGGATTTATTTAGTCCCACTACCTTCTGATATGTGTACCCAGTGCCCATTCATCTCAATGCCTGTCTCTTTGATAGGAGGAAATGTGCTCCATCTCATCTTATTTGAGTTTGGGGATTTTGTGTCTTTCTTTCTAATGTTTTTTTTATCCCAACTTTTTCTGCCAGCATCATGAGGGGACCATGCTACACATTTCTTCCCCCATTTCCTCTTCCCTGAGCTTTACTCTATGCCTTTCTTCTCAGCAGCATTGGTGAATTGTAATTGGGTCTATAGATTATATGAATCTTTATATACAAGTGCCATTTTATATAAAGGATTTGCGAAATGAGGGATTTTAGAAATAATCCCCCATTGAGACCAATGGATGATTGCAATCAGTCTGACTTTCTGTTTGTCCCAGAGGATGGGCAAATTATGTACTAGTTACCTTTTCATAAGCAACAGCAGCCTCGGAATATTTTGTGTTGTGCTATATATTTAGTTTTGTTATGGTACTGATTTTTTTCATGTTTCATTGCATTTAGATGTGTAATGAAATTGGCCTGTAAATTACTTTGATCTTACAGTGCCAAATATCTGTTGGAGAAGGAGAGTGTCAGAGACTAAATTTTAACCCAGTTTGGATGAATCATTCCAATGCATTAGCTTAAATGGTCTCTTAAAGTAGTTGGAGCTCTGCTTGAATTTGAAAGTGGTATCCAACCCTTTAGGATTCTGCCACCCTCTTGGGTGAGCAGCTAATATTGGTTGGTCCAAAATGTCCCAGTTCTTTTTTTTTTCATTTAAAAAGTCTTGCATTAAGATAAGCTACTCAGTCTCTCATGCAAACAGCTGGTCCCTATATCTCTCCAATTCCTCTTCACAGTGGCATCTGAGTTTTAGGCCTGTCGTCATGTGTCTTTCATATCTTTATGGTTGCAGAGAAAAGATAGAGTATGAACCAAGAGTCCCATGGATTCTCACTTGTCACTACTCACAATAGTGAACAGGGACTCAGATAGTCCCACTCTTGAATATTCTGCAGGTTTTGAAGTGGTTTCACAAGAAAGCAATGGTTATCTCTCCTTGATGATTAGTCTTACCTAAATTCTCACTGGCCCAAATGCACCTGATGTTCCAATGGGAACTCTCATTCAGCAGCCTGAGCTATCTGCATCACAGCCCTCAAGTGAAGGCCATTGTATAAAGGCTCAGACTGACAAGCTGCCAAGATAGGTACTCTTAGCTAACCATGATCTTTCCCCCTACGACATTCTGGGAATACTTCATTCTGTCCACAAGTGGGGAACTCTTGTGGTGCTAAACTAAAACCCTTCATCTGTTCAGCCACCTGATGCCACTGAGTTTAGTTCTATGCAGACCTTCTTGTGTACATAGATCATTTGCAGTCCCTCTGGATTATCTTTAAAGGAGAATAGGTTAAGATGAGTGGCAATCAGCATTTTTCCCAGAGCTGCTTACGATCCTTCAAAATTGAATACTAAACCTGGGAATCAGACCCATTTGTAATCCATCATTTCTGCTACTCCTGCCTATGTTAATCTCTCATTATTCTGGGGCTGTCACAGAGGTGAGACAGTGGCTTTTCACTTCCTCTTTGTCATGTGCTTCCACTGCAGACCTCAAGCTTAAAGGAAAATCAGGTCATAGGTTTCCCTCTTATTGGATTACATAAGAGGAGGAAAATTAATAGTAGATCACAACCTTTTGCCCTAGCAATACAGCTTCACTACCTACATTCACATCCACCTCAGAAATTTAATAGTGACTCTTTCTTTGTGCATTTCTACAATGGCATCTTTTCTTCATATTCTCTGTACCCAGCCAAAGGCAAATTTTAAAGAAAAGTGCATTCGTATGCTTCAAAGTATTAATTATTTTTTAAAAAGCAAAACATTTTTTGGCAGTACCAGCAATTGAACTCAGGGTCTTGCATCTAATTCTTTTTCTGTTGGGTGTCTTTTGACAGGAAATTGCTTTATGCCTGGACTGACATAGATTTTAATCCTCCTATTTGTGCTTCATTTGTCAGCCTGTGGCTGGTCAATATGGAGTGTCATAAACTTTCTTTTCGCCCAAGCTAGCCTCAATCATGATCCTCTGATCTCTGCCTCTCAAGTAGCTAGGATCACAGGTTTGAGTTACTGTTCTCAGCTCAAAATATTCATCTTTACATATGATTTGGTAAAGCTTGCTTTTAACCTCCTGTAGTTTTCAATGCATTTCTTGATAACAGTATTCTTTTAGGTTTCTTAAGTTTTTAAAATATGTGTTTTTATGTTTTGCTTTTAGAATGTTATGTTTTGTTATGTTTATGTTTTTAAAATATTTGCTTTTATGTTTTGGCATAATTGATAACCAATACTAAGATTAAACATTTTATTTCGGTGGAGATCCTTGCTATTCATTTTTTTACTCCATTAATTTTTCATCAGTTGTGGTTTGTAAAATAAAAATCTTACTCTTACAGCTGCTAGGATAGTACTTCCCAAGGTTTCTTGGAGTATTAAGAGTTGTTACTCATAGTAAAGGAATTTTGCCATTAAATACATTTGGGAAATTCAAAATAAATTACAATTTAATGAAATTATCACTGTAGCTCTTCTTGTAATTTTCAAATATATTTATGAAATTTAAGCCCCTTAAGTGGGAAATGTATGACATATCAAATGGATTTGAACCTTTTCCAATTTATTTTTTGCTTTTATTTTCTTTTTATTGTAAAGATGATGTACAGAGGGATTACAATTATATAAGCCAGGAAATGAGTGCATTTCTTTTTGTACAATGTCACCTTTCCTTCAAACTCTCCCAATTTTCTCCCTCCTGATTCCCCTCTCCCACAAGTTGTATAGTTCATTGTCAACATAGTATCTAGTGAGTTTCACTGCTGCATTAGTTCACTCTTTGTCCTTTCCGTTTCTTTACCCTCTTCAAATCAGATAAACTTACATACAAGACAATGATTTTGTTTAGGTTTCTTTTTTTAAATTTTCTTTAAGTAGTTGTACAAAGGAGTTGCCATTTGACAAAGCAGCTTATGAATATGAATGAGATGTCTTGATCAATGTCACCTTTTATCCTTTAGAAAACCATTGCTGTGTTGATACTTGTGTTTTTACATGTGTTTATGAACATATGAATAAGTAAAAGTGTCAGCTATGGTTGGTGCTAAATATTTTCTGGTAGCTCTGGAGGTCTCTTTTCTGCCCTTTTCAACTGTACCCAACAGCTCAGAGTGCCCTCTATGAATTTCATCAGGGTTCCTTCAATCTCAGGGTCTCAGTTGAGTTTGGTCAATGGCAGGATCTAGCAGTAGTAAAGGGTAAGTGGAAAGGGAGTCTAGTCTGCACACTTTTCTGCTTCTCTTCTTGCAGGGCCTTGGGTTGGCAGTGCTGGTTCTTCTCCTAAAAGTGGCAGATCTGAAGGAGAGCCTCTTCTATAACTATCCTACTATAGCTTTCTGTAGGGTCCAGCAACCTCTCCTTCCCTTTACCTCTTCAGGTCAAGGAATCTATCACAGCCACTTGCTTTCATCACCCCAGGGTGCTTAACCATCTTTCCCACATAACCCAGTAAAAGGATGTGGTAAGTTGTATCTTTAGCAAACACTCCTCATTAAACCATTGGAATAAGCCATCATTTCCCCTACCACTTTCCTGATTCTCATAAAATGCGGAAATTAGCACACAGTTCCTCATCCTATTTTCCCTCCAACCCAAAGTTTTCCGACTTATGATGACTTTCTACATCCCATTATTATTAGTAGGATAAATAACATTATTTCATGCTGATTATCATGTCATTTTTTTGGAAGTGTTAATGACATCTTGTAATGTATTTTTTCAAAAATACTTGTAAGTTTTAGAATCTTGTTTTCATGGTGTTACAATTACTTTTAGTACTTCTATTCCAGACTTTTGTGTTCTTAAATGTTTCGCTTTGGTTAGTCACTCGGTTACCTAGAGAAGTTGTCAGAAAAGGAGATATGAGTTGTGTATCTTCTAAGTCATTGCATAGTTTAAAATATCATGATATTCCCTTCTCAGAACTATCATTTAGATTCCTATAGATCTCATGAATCACCATCCTCTATAAATCCTTTGGAAGTTGCTTTGAATATCTATTATATTTTAAGCTCATAAGAAGTAACCTGAGGCTGACCTATTTTTTTTTTTCAGGCCCAGTACAGCCCACCTGCTTCTTATTGCTGTCCACCAGCATTTCCAGGAAGTTTCCTGTATTTCAAAAGACCTTCCACTCTACCCACTCACTCCCACACTTTGAACCCATAGGAAATTATTCATTTGAAACTTTCCTATGAGATTCAGCATTTAGTTGTTTCTGGCCTGCTTCAATCTTGACCATGACACTGGCATAATGATGATTTTCCAGTGCTTACCAGCTGCTCTCTGCTATTCAACTATACGCAAGAGCCCTCTGTTCTTTTTGAATGGTTTATCTATTTATTATCAGGACAGATGCATGACTTCCTATTTTTTCAATGACTTGCAATTCATTATTGTACTTAATTATTTTTGTGTTCAGCTTTCCCCAGATCTGGCCAGTGGGAGTCTCTCCAATCTAAGATGCTCTCTTTAGACATCCCATTACTCATTTCTAGTAAGATTAATATTTAGGAAAACAAATGCCCGGGCTCAAATCACAAGTCTAGAACTGACATAATTTCCTCCTTGTACACTTCTTCAAAATCATGGTAGTGACTACACGTCAATGTACAAAGTTTTCTCTACAGACCCTCACACATCTTTCCCCAAAGACATATTCTTTTTTTTTTTTGTCGGTCGTGGGACCTGAACTCTGGGCCTGGGCGCTGTCCCTCAGCTCTTCAGCTCAAGACTAGCACTCTACCACTTGAGCCATAGCACCACTTCTGGCTTTTTCCTGTTTATGTGGTCCTGAGGAATCGAACCCAGAGCCTCATGCATGCAAGGCAAGCACTCTACCACTGAGCCACCTTCCCAGCCTAAGACATATTCTTTTGCACACTGATTGCTACCATTTCTGAATGCACTCATGTAATGGAGAAATCTGCGGACAACTTTATGTTTGGGTCAGGTTTCCAAAAGTTAAAATGTGTTTATGCAAATATTTACCTAAAATATTAACCTTGTGATAGCACAATCTCAATGGTGTGTGTGTGTGTGTAAGTGTGTGTGTCCATTATCATTAGCAAAGATCCAGGGAACCAAGCTACCCCTCATTAAAACAACAATACAAGTAGTATAGGTGTAGGACTTGAAAGAATTTGGTTCTAGGATCACTGCAGCCCAGAAGAACACAGAAGAGAGAAAGACACTATAATAAATTCATAGCCAAAGTGAAGCCCAAGGTGAAGATTTGATACTTGGTACGAAGACAAAGGCTTTTGTCTCCAACTCAGCAGGAACCAGACGTAGAAGAGACCCAGGACCTTGGATAGCTCCAGAGCACAATTGTTTTACTAGGCAAACTGAGCCACCTGATTTGAGCACACCATTTTGACACCCTTATCTGTATAAAATTCTGAGTTCTAAAAACACCTTTTATCTCTTGCCCCGTGTTTTCTTCTCTCTCTATCCAACCATGTAACCATTTCCATACTTTTTGCAGTCTTTGTACATTGTGTGTGTGTTGGGGGGGGGAGTCAGGGGTATTTCTTGGTTCTCACAGAATAATGAAATCTCTAGAGGGGTTTGCAAACCCTAGAGTAAGAGTCCTGGACAAAAATATCAAACCTGTAAAAAGAAAATAATAGAAGACCTCTCCTTAGCTTGGTGTGAATGTTGCTGCTGTGTGGCCCGAGGATGGCTTCCAGCAGGTGTATGCAGCACGTGACTACCTCCTAGGTCAATGTGCAACCATTCACAAACTTATTTTTTTCACCCCCTCCTGTCACTCAACTGTGACACACGGCCATCAGAGACAGCACCCCGAGTCCCTCACTTTGCTCTCCCCACAGGCTGCCACATGTCACCAAGAGCTACAGTTCTCTCTCACACATTTTGCATAATCAGTTTCTATTCTGTCATGTTCTCTCACACATGGCGCTCTGAGACTATTCTGGAAAACAGAGAATATTTTTCAGTTCAGATGAGTAGCATAATTTTACGTTGTGCTCCGCCTGTTTGGTAAATGAAGTCAATTACTCATGTATCTGTCAGAGGAAGAAGAGAAAGACACATTTGCAGGCATGTAACCTGATTTTAGATCCAGAGACCACCCCTTCCCTTCCATCACTCCATCCTGCTGAGAATAGCAACAATTCGAATCATGGCCCTGTTGCTATTTGCATTCAGATTTACTTATTTATTTTTTACTCCACTGCCTAAGTTTCTTCAGTAGTTTCAAATGTTTCCTAGGCTTTGCCCATACTCCACAAGCCACAGCCTCATCAAACTTCTGGGAATACTGCTTGCTACTTGGTTTAGCCATCTGCTTTTCTCACTGGCTACCCAAGGTAGTGAAGTCTGGGTTATCTGAGCCTCAACTCCTTGAAAAATAACAGCAGGGTGGTGGCATTGTATCTTCCTAAAAGAAGAGGTTTGGAGAACACATTTACATTAGAATTCTCTTCAGAGGTGCTCATTATTTTCTACCCTGTTTTTACTATCTGAAGCTCAAACTCTACCATGGCCCATAAATAACTTGTAGGTCAAATTTTACCCAAATACATATCTATTTCTTTTCTCTTTTTCCCCCATTTATTACTTCCCAACAGGAATCCTCTTTCCCAGTCCCACAAGGGTATATGTACCCTCTCAGTAGGTGTGGCTCAGGTGGTAGTTGAGGATGATGAATCATGCATCAAGGAAGAACAGAAGAAGTTGGCAAAACTTAGATTTCAGTTAATATTTGAGATGTGGATATGCACCTACTCAGCAACCTGTTCTTGGGGAAAAATAACTAAGGCGTTGAGTTACGTCTATGTCACTTTTCAGATATTCGACCTTAAGATAATCAGTACTTAAAATTACTTTTCTTTCCTTGCTAAACACTTTAAACCTTACCAGGCATTTGAGGAGCTAACATCAACACGATGGCACCAGTGGTAGTTTGCTGTATTGGGTCATCGTGCACACTAGTGAATTGGTGATACCTTACAGATACCTGCAGAGTGTTCATCTGACCCTCAACTCCTTGTGTAATTTATATGAGAGATGATTCTTTTAAGTTCTACCACAGGACTCTTTTCCACTTGCTTAAATGTTGCCATTCTAAGACTAGATGAAAAGTAAACAATCTAAAAATACTTCCCTCACTAATTTCCCTTAAATTTGCAGCAACGGTATATCTGCATCACATCACTCATCGATGATTCAAAGCTCTTTCTCTCTCCAGCCAGCCTGTCATCATTCAGGGCCTGTGTGCTCAGTTTGGGGCCACATTTCTCTTCCTGTTCCTGCCCACTGCCTCCTTCTTGGGCATCCCACTCCCCATTAACACACAGCTCTGTGGGAGAATCAGGAAGGCAGACATTGATTAAAGCAAACAGGTCAATAAGAATATTTCTGACAAACTTTCCCTGGTGACAGAGCAAGTTAAAGGAAACGTGGTGTATGAGCTCTGGGAACTTAGTTCCTCTAGGGCCATCTCTCCTTTTCCACTTAGCCACAAGCAACTACAGGTGAGCTGTACTGCACTCCTCTGAAATAAATTCAGCATTTTTTTTCTGGCAAAAAGGCATGAAGCTGTTCTGATGGGTAGATTTCTTTTGCCCTCTTTTTATAGTAGTCCTCCTTTGTCCATAATTTCACTCCCCATAGTTTTAGTTTCCCTTTGTTAAAAAAGGTTAAAGAGAGTCGGGCACTGGTGGCTCATACTTGTAATCCTAGTGACTCAAGGCCCAGATCTGAGGATTGTGTTTCAAAACTGGACTGGTCAAGAACATTCTCTGAAACTCATCTCCAATTAACCAGCAAAGAAGCTAGAAAGTTGTGGCTCAAGTGGTAAAGTAATTGAATGCAAAAACCTAAGGAACAGTGCCCAGGCCCTGAGTTCAAGCCCCTATACTAGTACCAAAAGAAAAGGTTATATGGAAAATTCCAGAGAGCAATAGTCCATACGTTTTCAATAATGTTTAGTATAATATATTGTTATAATCTGTCTATTGCTCTTAGCTTCTTACTGCGCCTAACATATAAACTTTAGTTTGTAAACAGAGGAGAAACATGCATATGTAGATTTTGGTACTTGGAGCTGAGATGTTAATACTTCTGTGGACAAGGGAAGGCTATGCCTCTCTATGTAACTGTGTTGTTTGAGTTTTAAATTCATTCAGACCAGGGAACCAAAACTATGGAGTGTGGTGGCACAAGAGCAATTGCCTTTATCGTGGAAGCAGGCAGGGCCAAAGGGGAATGGGCAGGAGAAAGGGAAAAATCATTTGCTCCAATCCTCATAGTGACGGTACATCCCTCACCTGAATTGCATCCAGTAAGCATACTTCCAAGACGCATCCGCTCCCTTGCAAACAAGCTGCCCAAACATCTGTGCGGAGACAAAGGGAAATATGGCGAAGGAACCCGGAGATGAATATTTCAGCAGAAACGTGGGAAGAAGTACACTGCTACTTGCAAAAAGCCTTCTGTACCACATGCCATAAATTAACACAATATAAATTTATACATATTTACACCACATAGTCTCTAACTATATAAATCCTCAATACTCAGACTTGTGGAGTAGGTGTAAGAGAACAGTCCATATGTTTATTCATGTTCTATGGAGTTCTAGGGAACTGAGTGATTTTACACTCTCTCTCTTTCCTATATATGCAATGTATATATTACATATATAATGAAAGTTGATTCAAAATGTTTAAATCCAATTAATGCCTAAAGGCAAAACTCTATTTCAGAAAAAAAAGTGTTGCCATCTTTCCCATAAGATCTTCCCAGCCATAAAGAATTTTAATTCCATTCAACTGAGTACATACCTAGTTGCCCGGGGTATCCAAAGATTGTAGTAGTTTCTGATCTCTCCATGAAGTGTGTGTCCAACAAATGCTTCCTTGATGGAAAGGACAATGACATTGGTGTAAAAGATCAAACTTGTTCTCTGCTCCATATGGAAAAGAGTAAGACGAAAAGACTAGACGCTGGGTGACATTGATCAAGATGTATTGTAATCATAAAGTGACTTGTTGGATTATTTCTTCTAACCCCTTTAAACAACTACTTAAAGAGAGTTCAGAAGTAATAAATAAATAAAATATTAGATGCTATGTTTGCTGAGGGAAAGCTTCATTTGTAATGAGAGATGTTGTAGTAGGGCTGGGGCGGGGGAGGGGGGAGAGATGGTTGAGGTTAGAGTAGTTGGTTCTTATTCTTTGTTCTGCCATTTCCTTACTCTTCTTGGAAAAGTCCCTTCACTTCCGTGAAGATAAAAGAGAACAGTGGTATCTGCTCTGTATATGGAAAAGGAAAAATATTGAGGCAAGAATGTATGGTACAGAGTCGATGCAAAAGTCTTTGGCAATTGTGATGTCTTTATATGTACTTTCAAGTCATTGTTGCAGTTTCTTTCACAATTTGCTAGGCAAACAAAATGCATTCCGTTTCTTTTACAGCTTTCTCAGAAGAAAACTCCAGCTGGGTTGCTGTTGACAGTCTTTGTTTCAGGAGAATGCCATCCACAATGGTCAGAGAAACACAGTGCCAATTGTCAACTTTGTCAGCTTTGGTACATTCATGTGCCTGGGCAGGGATGGTTGATGCATCTTGGACATTGCCCAGTACTCCATGGGCATTTATTAAACTTGGAAAAAAAACAATAAAAATGTTAGGGAGAAATGGATGCCCTTCCACACACAAGGCAGCAATTTTTGTACACATCACTACGTAAAGGTGTAGTGGCTTCAAGTGAGGAGAGGTTTTTGTATGCTTATGAGGGCACTAAAGAATTAGATAAAATACCGTCCCACTTATAGGCAAAGTCCAAGTCTTGCACAATAGAGAGTTGATACTTCATTTGCACTTCTCTTTATACTAACAGCAAAGAGAACCCTTGTCATATAATGCCTTGTCTCTGGTTCAGTATGACTTGCTCATGAAAGGATGTTAGCGATAGATCGTTTGAGGGCCAGAGAGTTGCCATTCTGCTTCTCCTTTCGTCTATCCACAGCCTTATGAGTATGGAAAGAAGATGGCCTTAAACATAACCTAGGGTCCAACGCAATAACTGAGTGAGGCAAGGTCCACATTGATGCCTCTGTCCACACCTCCATTATCTGCAAGGCCACCTCACCTAGCACAGCAGTAAGAGATATGGCAGAATCTCCCAGCCCCATGCCTGGCAAAATTATTGGCAAAAATTATTGAGAGCTATGACTCCCTTCTGAGAAGTCGATTTGGCATACAGAAGAAACAAGAAAATCACCTAAAGGCCACCCAGGAGCAAAGCTCCACCCAGCCCCATCTTTAAGACCACTGATGAAGGACCAGATGTACTTTATTTAAGCATTCTCTTCCTCACATTTTCTTGACTACACTCACAGCTTTCTGGGGATAATGTCATGAATTTGAGAATGCCCCATCAAGACTAACATTTCCAATTTTAAGATCATAGATCACTTTGCTAGTCTCATGAAATCTATGGATTCTTTCCCAGAAAATGCATGTGACCAAACTGTCAACACAATTGCTTATTGGCTTATCTTATTTGTACAGGGGTCATTTCATTGTTATATCTCCACCTAAACACAATTTTAAAAGGCTGATTGCTACTCTAAACCAATGTAAGAGTTTTGCTCTAAGGAATTTTGGGAACTACATCAAGCTGTGGTTGTGTATTTGTTTTGTTCATGCTATTGGGCTACAATGGGGAAGTAGTTTATATCCAGTTTCCTAGTGGTGCTGCTGTAACAAATCACCACAAACACAGTGTTTTAAAATAACATGAATTATTCACCTTACCATTCTGCAAGTCAGAAGCCTCAGATGGTTCAGCAGGGCTGTCTTCTTTCTGGAAATTTTGTCTCTTTGCCTATTTGAGCTTCTAGGAGCTTCTCAAATTCCTATAAATCACATCTTCTCCCTCATTGCAAGCACTGCTTTCATGATTTTTATCTCCTTCTTTGACTCCGATCCTCCTCACCTTCCATTTATGTTTATGCTGATGCTTAGGCTTGGTAACATTGCTTTCACCTCGGTAACCCGAGGCCTCAGTATGCTTAATGACAATATCTTCAGGGTTCCTTTTGTCATGTAAGTTATCATATTCATGGGTGCTGAAGTAGAGGATATGGACATGAGTGGAACCATTATTCATTCTACCACAGGATGCTTTAAAATTTGTACTGTGCACAGTATTTTTAGAGAGAATACGCCATAATTAAAGCCAAAAAAGCTGGCCAGAAGTTAGAAGAGGAAACTTGATTGGCATATCCTCCAGTCTCCTATAACTTCAGGACAGTTGTTGAACGTGGGCCACGTCTGGGTAATGGGAAGCAACACTTCCACGCTTGGTGCTGTTACATTTCTCCAGGAGGAAGTTACTGGGGCTCACTCTACACTGAATGCAACTATGCAATCTGGAGAATTTGTAACTTGAAATAGAAACTGCACGAAAAACCAAAAGGATGATTATGAAGATGTTTAAGTTGTGGTTGGAATAGTTGTTCATACCTAAAATCCCCACTACAAAGAAAGTACACATAGGAGGATCATAATCTTAGGGCAGACCTCCAGCAAAAATATGAAACGTAACTGGAAAAAACACAACTAATGAAAAAAGGACTGGGGATGTGGCTCAGTGGTGGTACACCTGCCTACCAAGCACAGCATGCTGTGTTCAATTCAAGTACCAGGAAGAAAGGAATGAAGGAAAGAAGAGGGGCAAGAGATTGTGCTAGTAGTAAAGGAAGGAAGGAGGGAAGGAAGAAAGGAAGGAAGAAAAGGAGAAGAAGAATCTCAAGCAATTTGAGATTATGTTAATCAAAACAAAATTGTTTTTACCCCCAGTTTTCTGAATATACAAAAGCCAGTTTTCCCTTAATTGTATAAATTTCCTAGATAATCTTTGCACCTATCCTCTTTAAGGACAATGCTCAAGAAGCTATCTAATCTTATAGAAAAAGAAGTGAACACCAGGCGTTGGTGGCCCATACCTGTAGTCCTAGCTACTCAGGAGGCTGAGATCTGAGGATTGCAGTTCAAAGCCAGCCCATGCAGAAAAGCCCATGAAACTCTTATCTCTAATACTCAGAAAAAGCCAGAAGTTGTGTGGTGGTACAAGTGGTAGAGCACAAAAAAGCTCAGGGACAGTGCCCAAGCCCAGAGTTCAAGCCCCAGGACTGGTGAGAGAAAGAAAGAAAAAGAAAGAAAGAAAGAAAGAAAGAAAGAAAGAAAGAAAGAAAGAAAGAAAGAAAGAAAGAAAGAAAGAAAGAAAGAAAGAAAGAAAGAAAGAAAGAAAGAAAGAAAGAAAGAGAAAGAAAGCAAGACAGACGGAGAGAGAAGTGAATGTGGGTCATAAGGGTCATATTAGGACTTACAAATTACCTGAAAAAGCTTTTGCAGAGCTTATATAAGGCTAAGAAATGCTATTTGTAACAAGATCCATAGCCCGTATGCTCAGTTTCAATATGAACTCAATATCTGAGGAAAGGGAATTTAAACCAGCACTTGGGGTTGTTGTTTTCCTTTTTTGATCTGCACCAGTCTGGTGTGTCTGAATGCTGTGACCAAGATAGAATGTCATTATCCTGGTTTTTGTCTGTGACCTGTCAGAGCGGACGATTGGGTTTGAACTGAAAGGCAACACATATGTGTAATTGTGGCAACACAGAAACATTAAATCAGCTTCATATTGGAAATGTTGTCAGTTCCCTCCGTGTTAAAACTGGGTGGGAAAAAAAATAAATGGTAGAGCCAAGGCTGCTGTTTCCTGGATGTTCCCAAAAGCCAGTTCCCAGTTCTCAGCTGAGTCTTGCCCTTGGATTTGAACTGAGGCTGGGAAGCAGATGAATACCACATCTCCCACAAAGAAAATCAATTGTAGGCTTTATATCTTTCTAGAGCATTGCACTGGAGTACTTACTGTTGATCTGCTTTTTCTTTTTTTTTTTCTTTAAATGGAAAACGCTCCAGGGGAGTTTTGTGTACTCCAAACAAGATCTCTGTAGGATCAGATAATAGGGTCTGTGTGAATGTAATACAAAATAGAGAGAGGGTGGCAAGCATGCTGATGAGAAATTATTCAGCTGAGACTTTCATTTGCTAAGGCACATAATATAAAAATGTCACTAACTTGATTGCCATTTTCTTGTGATTTCTCCAAAGCTTTAGAGATTATCTTTAAAACAAAACTAGTTTTAATTCTCAAGTCAGGTCTAGACACAAGATTTAACGTGTGCTTCCCACAAATACTCATGTATATCTTTTTTTTTCTTTTGTCAGTCATGGGGCTTCAACTCAAGGCCTGGGCACTATCACTGAGCATTTTTTTTTTTTTTTTTTTTTTGGTCCGGACGTGGGGCCTGAACTCTGGGCCTGGGCGCTGTCCCTCAGCTCTTCAACTCAAGGCTAGTGCTCTACCACTTGAGCCACAGAGCCACTCCGGCTTTTTTTCTTTTTGCTTATGTGGTGCTGAGGAATCGAACCCAGGGCCTCAGGCATGCAAGGCAAGCGCTCTACCACTAAGCCATCTTCCCAGCCCCTCACTGAGCATTTTTGCTCAAGGTTAGTACTCTACTACTCTAAGCCACAGCTCCACTTCTGGTAAGAGTCTCAAGGGATTTTTCTGCATAGGCTGGCTTTGAACCATGATATATAGATCTCAGCCTCCTTAGTGTCTAGGATTATAGGCATGAGCCAACAGTGAGTGTCTGGCTCATATGTACTTTTGATGCTTTTTTAAAAAAACTATGAACAGACTTAAAAATAACATTTAATATAAGGAGTACTAGATATGGTTGTCCATTGATTTTAGTTGTATAATCAAGGCAAAACTGATTTGAAAAGGAGTGGTTTTTTTTTTTTTTTTTTTTTTTTTTACAAAGAACAACTGGAAATGTTTAGATATCCCAACTCAATGATCAAAAGGGAAAAGATGTCTGAGACCCAGGAGACAATGCATACAGAAGTAAGGTTGCTGTTTCCAGAACTGTGACAGCCAAATGAAACTGTTATGCCCACAATGTTAATTCTGTATGCACCTTCCTCTATTGATGAGTTCACATTCATATATGCAAAGAGTTCTTAACAATTTCAAAGGATCAGAACCAAAACGAACTGTGTATTTGTAATTGTGCATATACATACATGAATATCTATAATTTTTTTACCTCGGTGCTAGTGGCTACTGAGAGGACTGAGATCAGAGAACTGTGGATCATAGCTAGACCAAGTAGAAGAGACCATGAGATTCCATCTCTAATTCATTAGCAAAAATCTTGAGCATAATTGTGATTTAAGTGGTAGAGTATCACCTGTGAACAAGAATGATGAGTAAAGGCTAGGCCCTGAGTTCAAGTCTAAGATAGAAATGGCAAAAAAAAAAGTCATTATAAGAAATTGGAGGCTCGGAATGTGGCTTAGTGGTAGAGTGCTTGCCTAGAGCATGCATGAAGCCCTGGGTTCAATTCCTCAGTACCACATAAACAGAAAAAGCTGGAAGTGGCACTATCCTTGAGCAAAATAGAAGCTCAGGGACAGTGCCCAGGTCCTATGTTCAAGCCTCAGGACTGGCAAAAAAAAAAGAAAGAAAGAAATTGGTTTATGAAAATAAAGCTGATGTCCCAAGAGGAATTATCAAGGTGCTAGATTCCTGGGAAAGGCAATGATGAAGTTTAAATCTGAATCCAAAAGTGTGAGGACTATGAACATCAAATGTCATAAATACTGTCTAGGCTGGCAGGCTCAAGGCCCGGAAAGAGCCAATATTTTGATTCAAATCTCTAGACAGACAAAAAGAATGACATCTTAGCTTTAAAAGAATAAGGCTGGAGTTCCTTCATATACTCAGGAGGGTCAGCTCTTTCATTCTATTCAGATCTTCACCTGATTGGATGACATCTACCTGCATTAAGGAGGGGAATCTATTTAAGTCTATATGCGGTGATTCCAAACAAACACAGAAAATGATGAAGCCTTCAGGAAAAGCTACTAAAACTGAGTAGGAACGCTGACAATCAGTGGCACCGTAACCAGCATCTTCTCCCTTCTCTTGTCCAAGCTTGGTGAGAAGGAAACCATACCACAGATTAGGGCAATCAAGAACACTATATTCCCTCTTCTTTCCAGCTCTCAACTAGCATTTATCATTATATCTCTACTCACTGAGGCAAAAATCAGGTGAGTCCAGCCAAGAGCTAAAAGCTACATACTTCCATCCAGCCCACACTCATGGGATGGAGCATCTATGTTGAGTGTAGTGCTACTGATTAGACTTGGTCTCTAATTATACAATACTAGCTCAAGGTGAGGGATCTAGGCCAAGAGAGTCAAGCTTCAAAGGGCTGAAGCTACTATCTTCCCTTCATCGAATCTCCTGCTCCAAATCTGCAGAGTTGCTCAGAGATTAACACGTCATTGCCCTTGCTTCTTGAAGATCATGGCTAAGTGGAGATGCAGACTGATAAAACAGAGAGCTCCAAATCTCTTTGCAAAGGAACTGATTTCATTAAAAATAGAGCACAAGAGTTCAAGCCCAAGGGTAAGACCATACATAACAGACTGCTGGTGAAAGGCACTGGGGAGGAAATTGTTGGGTTCTTTAGGGATACAGGCTGAAAGATATGCCAGCAAGTTTTTGGGAAAGCATTAGAGAAGGTGGTAACTGGAAGAGCCCCAGGAGTCTGCAGGAAGCTGGTAGATATAGTGAAAGAGATAGGTAAGAATAGGCACTCTGCCAAAACTACGCCATCTCAGAGCAACTTTAGGATCAATTTCATGGCTGTTAAAATAACACTAGCTAATTGGAAGGAGGCAGAGATCAGGAGGATCATGGTTTGAGGCCCACGTGGGTAAAAACCCATTGTAACCCATAAGAATCTGGGTGTGATAGAGATCTCAGTTATGTAAGAAGCACAACTTAGAGGATTTTGGTCCAGGCTTGCCTGGGCATAAATATGAGACCTGTGCAAACCCTCTCCCCCCCCAAAAAACCCTAGAACTAAAAGGCCCTGGAATATGGCCGAATGGTAGAGCACCTGACTAGCAAGCACAAAGCCCTGAGTTCAAACCTCAGTACCACTAACAGCAAAGTATATTAGGCCAAGTATGGTGGTACATACCTATCATATCAGCTGCTAAGGAAGTAGAGGTAGGATTGTGGTTTGAGACTAAGTTGATCAATGTTAGCATGGAAAGCCATATGAAAAAAAAACTGAAGCAAAAAGGGTATGGGGTCTGGTTTAAGTGTGAGGCCCTAAATTCAGTCCTTAGTATGTTCCTCTCCTCTGATAGAGTTGCTACAATACATACAATGTCAAATGTCCAGTTTGCTACACTAAAATCCTACAAAGAAACAGGAAGATACGACCATGTCCTGGAAAAAGAAACAGGTATCATAAAATGTCTTTGAGAGCAACAAAACACTGAATTTAACCAAGTCTTCGGCATCACCTTTATAAAAAAAAATGATAATGTCACACAAAATACAATGTACTGCTAGAGACATAGAAATCATAAAAATAGACCAAATGAAAATTGTGGAGTTGAAATATATGGTATTGAGATTAAAGGGTAAGGCAGGTCATTGGTAGATTGAAACTGTCAGAAGACAGAATTATCTCCATCCAAGCTTGAGATGAGATTGACAGAAGTATGCCATTCAAAGGACAGGAGTGGCAGGGAATGAAGTAAAGTGGACAAAGCCCTCAAGAAATGTGGGGAAGTTGAGCGCCAGTGGCTCACGCCTGTAATCCTAGCTACTTGGGAGGCTGGGATCTGAGAATCATGGTTCAAAGCCAGCCTGGGCAGGAAAGTCTGTGAGACTCTTATCTCCACTAAATCACCAGAAAACCAGAAGTGGTGCTGTGGCTCAAGTGGTAGAGTGCTCACCTTGAGCTGAAGAGCTAAGGGACAGCACCCAGGCCCAGAGTTCAAGCCCCATGACTGACCAAAAAAAGAAAAAAGAAAGGTGGAGACATCATAAAGTGAATACACCTAGTCATAATGGCTCAATTTTCCCCAAATGCATTGAAAATAATTATTCTATATACTCAAGAAACTCAATGAACTTCAAGTAGGCCAAATGCATAAAGGTCCACTGACATAATGTACTAAAATACTAGAAGCCAAACACTGAAGGAAAATCTTGAAGGCAGAAAAAAAAAAAGGCTTATCTTTCACAAGGAATGTCAACAAAACACGCAACAGAAACAGACTCTAGCATGACAGGGATACTGGAATTATTATTATAAATTAGAAGTGGCTGTGATTAATAGGCTAAGGGTTTCAATGGATAAAGTAAACAATATGTAGGAATCAAAACATAATGTAGCTGGGTGATGGGCTCACTACCTATAATCCTAGCTATTCAGGAGGATGGAATCTAAGGATCATGGTTCAAAGCCAGCCTTTGCAGGAAAATCCAGGAGACTCTTATCTCCAATTAACCACCAGAAAACTGGAAGCGGAGCTGTGGCTCAAAGTGGTAGAGTGCTAGCCTTGAGAAAAATTGCTTAAGGACAGCAGCTCAGCCTCGAGTTCAAGCCCCACAACTGACAAAAATTAAAAATAAACAAGTAAATAAAACTATCTATACAGAAAGCGGGAAGTTCTAAGAATGATTTTTTTAAGTACCAGAGATTAAAACATACTGCAAATTTGAAAAAAATGAAAATAGACTCACTATTAGATGGAGCACAGCTGAGGAAAGATTCTTCAACCTTCTCTGTCAATAGAAACTTCCCCAAATGAAAAGCAAAGATAAAGAACAGAGCATAATATTCAAGAACAACAGAACAACTAGAAAAGATATAATAAATGCATAATAGGACTATTAGAAAAGAAAGAGAAGAGATAAAGCAAATATTTGAACTAATCACAATTGAGAATGTCTCAAAATAATGTTAAACACCAAACTGCATATCCAGAAAGCGCAAGATAAATACCAGAAATGCAACATCTAAAAATGTGAAGAGTCAAGATGCAAAATATCAAAAAGGAAGAAAGAATCTTAAAGAAGCTAGAGGGCCATTTTTATATCTATAGGTAAGTAGCAATGAGAATTAAGGCACTCATGGCTTGAGAGACCATGTGAAATGGTAAGACTGTAATAAAGTATTTCAAGTATTGAGAACCACCCACAAACCTAGAAATATGTCTCCTGCAAAGTGATTCTTCAAAAGTAAAGGAGAACTAAAGAATTAAAAAAAAAAAAAAAAACCTCACACACATTTGAGGGAATTTGTTGCCAGCAGACTTGCCTTGAAAGAAATGTTCAAAGAAGCCCTTCAGACGGAAGGAAAATTATATGGTAGAAAATTTGATCTACAAATGGAAAAAAAGAAACTTAGAATAGGGTTAAGTTATGGTAAAATCAAAACTTCCTTTTTAAAATTCTTAATTGAGGTAACAGATCTGAACCGTTTTTTTCAAAATACCAATAACAATGTATTTGATGATTATAGCTTATGTATAGGTAAAATGAATGACAAGAGATAGGAAGGGGGAATTAGAAATATTTTGCTATATTACAAGGAAATTGTTCTACCTGTGAGCTGCTAGACTGTTATTTGAAAAAAGACTTGGGCTCATAAATTTATATAGCAAATTTTAGAATAACCACTAATCAAAATTTAAAAAGAAACATAATTATATACTATGAAGTGAGAGAAAATATAATGATAAAATGCTCAACTACAATCACAAAAAGCAGTAAAAATGTAGAAGAAAAAATCCACAACAAATAGAAAGGAAAAAGTGCAACAAATAGAAAACTGTAACAAGCAAGGCAGATAATAATAATTCAGCTGTATCAATAATCACTTTAAGTATCAATAGCCCCAATTTACCACTGAAAAGACAGCAGATCCAAAACCAAGACTCAAGGGCAAGAAATCCACTTTAAATATAACATATAATTTAGAAGCAAAGGAACAGAAAAGGATATATTACATTAACAGAAACCACAAGAAACCTGGAGTTGATTCACTAATTTCAAACAGAGCAGACTTCAGAGGAAGGAGAATTATCAAGGACAGAGAGGGGCGTTACGTAATGACAATAAGATTAATTTTCATGAAGACATAAAAGTCCTTAATCTGCACACATTTAACACTGGTCAGTCAAATATGTTAGGCAAAATCTGATAGATTTACAAGGAAGGAAAGTGAGCTCTTTAATAGAGACTTTAGCATGCATCCATCAAAAGTGAAACATCAGAAATAATCAACAGGATACAATACAGGCATGTATAGACTCCTCTTTCCAAAAGAGAAAAATACACAGATCTCTTATCTTCACATAGACTATTTTAGAGAATATTCTCCAAAACCGACCAAATTCATGCCCACATGACATACTTAAGTATCTCTGAATTCTCGAATAGGATTAGATATCTGGAAAAAACACTAAGCAAGTACTAGAAAGGAACCTCCTCAGCCTAATAGAAGACATTTCATGCTTAATAAAATAAATGAAAAATGAAAGCAGCATTTAGTGGTAAAAGATTGGATGCTTTTCCCCCAAGATCAGAAACAAATCAAAGATAGTATCTCCCTATTTCCCTCCAATATTATCCTGGAAGTTCTTGCCAGGGCAATTAGACATGAAAAAGACATCAAAAGTATTATGCTTGGAAGGAAAGACATAAAACTATCTTTATTTATGAAATTATAAGATCTTGAATACAGAATATGCTCTGAAATACACTACAAACCTTTCAGAACTAATAAACTTCTCCAGTGAAATTTCAAGACACAAGATTGATATACAAAAATTAATATTTCTACATACTTGAGTGAACAACCAACCCCAAAATTAAATTAAGAAAATAATTCCACTTACAAATGGTATTTTAAAACCCAATAAGGATAAAAGAACTCACCAAAAGATGTGTGAAACTTACAATCTGATTGTAAGGTATTGTTGCAAGAAGTTTAACGAGATCTAAATAAATGGAAACAATATACTATGTTCATGGACAAGAACATGTAATGCTGGTAAAATGTCAATGCTCCCAAAACTGATCTATGTGTTCAAGGAAGTTTCCATCAGAATCACAACTGCTGTCTTTATATGGGATAAACTGATTCTAAAATCCATAATGGAATTTCAGGTGACTCAAAGCAATCAAAATAAGCTTGAAAATTAAAATAAGTTGGGCACCCATGGCTCATATCTGTAATAGCAGGTATTCAGAAGACTGAGACCTATAGGATCACAGTTTAAGGTCAGCCTGAACAAAATAGTTCACTATACTCCATCTCTAAAAGAACTAGCAAAATGTGAGTCTGGAGGTTCAAGTGGTAGAGTTGCCAGTAAAGGAAGCAAGACAAGCAAGCAGGAGACCTTGAGTTCAAACTTTGGCACCAGCATAAAGAAAGGAAAAGAGAGCAGGGATAGAGGGAGAGGGAGGATGGGAGGGAAAAAGGAAGGAAGGAAGGAAGGAAGGAAGGAAGGAAGGAAGGAAGGAAGGAAGGAAGGAAGGAAGGAAGGAAGGAAGGAAGAAAGGAAGGAAGGAAGGAAAGAAGGAAGGAAGGAAGGAATGGAGGGAGGGAGGGAGGGAGGGAGGGCGGGAGGCAGGAAGGGCGAGAAGGAAGAAGGAATTTGAAATCCCAAATGTACTGATTTCAAAACTAAGTGAAAAACTGGTTAGGCACTGGTGGCTTGTGCCAATAATCATAACCACTTGGGAGACTGAGATCTAGAGGATTGAAGTTTGAGGCTAGCTTGGGCAGAGACATCTGCAAGACTTCATCTCAGTGGGAGAAATTGGGCATTGCTGTCATCTACCTCTCTAACCAGCTACTATGTGAAATATAAAATAGGCAGATTGATGTACAGACATGAGTCTTGGCAGAAAGCAAAATTCTATATGAAAAATAATCAGTACAAGAAGGGCTAGAAGCTTGACTAGGAACTGCCAGGCTCTGAGTTCATGCAACAAAACTACCAAAAAACAAAAAACAAAACAAAAAAAAAAAAAACAACCACCAACAACAAAAAAATCCAACAGCAATCAAGACTATAGTTGTGGTGAACAAGATTATAGTTTTAGTGAATCAATGACACAGAATTGAGAATATACTTATGGTTGTGGTCAACTGAATTTTAAAGAGTACTAAGATAATTCAAAGAGGAAAAAAAGAGTTTGTTAGCAAATCAGACCGGGACGACTGGATATCCATATGCAAAAATTAGAGTCAAAGCCTCCTACTGCACTCCATGCACAAAAATACCTTGAAATAGATCTAAAACCTGAATGTAAAAACTCAAATCATGAAATTTTTCGAATAAAAGAATAGTGTTAAACTTTCACAACCTTAGATTTGGCATCTCAGATATGATAATTATACAAGCAACAGAAGGAAAAATACATAGCCAGGCACCACTGGCTCATGCTCATAATCATCAGAGAGCTGAGATCTGAAGGCTCATAAGATCCACAGACTCCATTTCCAAAATAACCAGCAAAAAGAAGAGTTGGAAGCATGATTAAAATGGTAGAGAACCAGCCTGAGCAAGCAAACTGAGCAAGTGTGAGGCCATGAATTCATTTTTTTAAAAATCATATAAATTCAAAACATTAAAAATTCATATAATTTCAAAATGGTTATGCTTTACAATACATTATCAAAATAGAAGTAATATCCACAATGGGAGAGAATATTAAAAAATTGTATCTCATATCTCATGTATCTCATAGATTTTGATTTAGAAATTTTAAAAGAATATCTACAACTCAAGAATCAACAATCAACTCAAGTAAAAATAGTCAAAATGTCTGGAGAGACATTTCTCCAAAGAAGGTTTACAAATGCCTTGTGGAAAGATGTTCATCACTGTTATTCATCCATTAGAAATGCAAATTAGAATCTTCACTAGATAACCTTCTCCACTCATGATGATTAGAATTCACAAGTCAGTCTCAAGTGCTAAGAAATTGGAAATTTTTTTTCATCACTGAAGTCCAGCCCCATTGGTAGCTTTCAAATGGTCCTACATGAAACTAGTGGATCCTGTAACTCTACTCCTTATCATGAACTTAATGGAAGAGAAAGCATGAACCAAACATATGCATAACAGCCAAAGGAATGGAAACTTATGAATGATTTAACAAAGTATGATATAGCCATATCAGTATTCAGTGACAAAACATAATGAAATACCAATACATGTTGCAAAATGGGTGTGTCTTCCAAACCATGTTGTATGAAAGACCATTTACAATATCTTCTTATTCCATTTATATGAAGTGTTTACAAATAACAAATCTAATCACATAGGGAATAACATTTGCAATTCCTTAGGATGAGAAGGCATAGAATTGGCATAAAGAAAGGAATGATAGCTATACAGTGTGGAATTTCTTCTCAGGTGATAAAGGTTACCTAAAAATGGCCAAGGCACTGGTAGTTCAAACCTGTATTCCTCCTACCTACTAAGGAGGTTGAGATCCAAGGATGGCAATTTGAAGCCTGTCCAGGTTGACAAATCTGTGAAGTTTTTATCCCCAATTAACCGCCAAAACCTGGAAGTGGAGCTATGGCTCAAGTAGTATAGTTCTAGCCTTAAGCACATAAAACAAGTAAGAACACGAGTAGCCTAGTTTAAACCCCAGTACCAGCAATGAAAGAAGGAAAGAAAGAAAGGAAGGAAGAAAGAAAGAAAGGAAGGAAGGAGGGAGGGAGGGAGGAGAGAAAGAGGGAGGGAGGGAAGGAGGGAGGAAAGGAAGGGAGAGAGAAAGGAAGAAAGGAAGAAGAAGGAAGGAAAGAAAGATGAGAAAGAAAACAATAGAAGAAAAGAGAATGACCTAAAATTGACTGCAGTGATGGTTGTACAAAGTCATAAAATACTGAAAATCACCAGGTTGTACTTAAGATGCTTGCTGATGCTTGCTCTGCCAGACATAAGCAAGAGCTTCTCAGGGACTTGATAAGGAAGTTCGGAAACTCTTGGTGGAGGAGGTGATACTTGAGCTAGATCTTAAAACCCAACTAGAAATTGGCTTGGTGAAGAGAAAGACAGAGAGGATGGAGCGCAAAAGGACAAAGGAAGAAGGTGACAACAGCAGAAAGCAAAACATGAGAAAAGATCTTGAGGAAAGTAGTAGCAATGGAAGTCTGGGTTCCTGAGCAAGGTGTGAGTCTGAGCAAAACAGTCGTGGGACTTGTGAGTTTGGGAACGATGGGAGAAAGCATCTGTGGTGAGACACACAGACTTCCCACGATAGATTATTCACTTCCTAGGAGACCACAAACACTGCTGTGTTCTTGATCCTTATTAACATTGAAGTGCCCATTGACCAGAAATATGTTAATGTAGCCATGACTGCTACAAAAATATTGAATGGATCAGACCATGTAATCTAGCGTAGAATTGACTGCAATTTTTTAAAAAAAAAATCACATTTTTATAGGATTATGTGAAACTTTCTCTTGGCTGGGCAGAAAATAGTCTTTTCCAGACAAGAACTATGGTGATAGGCATTCAAAAGGAGTGAAATCATTTTGCATGCACTGGTAGATATTATAAGACATAACTGTACTGCGATGGCTGTGTAGTAATTCTTGACCATGGTTTTAAGTGGCTGGTTTGTTTCTTTGGTGCTGGGGTATGAATCTAGGGACTTGTGCATGCTAGGAAAGTGATCTAACACTCAGCTACCTGCCTAGCACCTGGTTTTAAGTTTCCAAAGTCCTTGAAATGTAGTTCCAAAAAATTGTACAGTAAAATAAGCTTTGAAAGACATAAAGGCTGAGAATACTGCCTCCAGTTATGGGATTTATTAAAATAAATCAATGCTGGAGGGGGGACCAAGATGGCGACGGGGCAGTAGGGAAACGCCACAGCTCTCTCCACCAAAAAGAGAGTTCGAGTTCCAACGTTTAATCTCCCCAAGAGACCGACAACAACAAAAAGACGAACACTCAGAGAAAAACCAGAGGTGGAAAATAACAAAAAAAAGAAAGAGAGGAAAAGAAGAATTTCAGAACAGAGAAGAGCGAAGACCCCTCCCCCAACCTTTGCTGGCCGCGCGGCAGTGCGCCAAGCCGCCGGCCAGCCGGCCCGGCGGGGGCTGCCGGAGCCACAGAGACACAGGGGGCTGGTTGCAGATCACCAGGTACCGGATTGCAGAACAGCAGATCGCCAGGAACAGAGAAACCTAACAGCCAGGAGTCTCCACGAGGATCCCACCCCCACCCATCACTCTCCACCGGAGCTGAGAGGCTCCATCCCGCCAAAGCCACCCAGCACCAGCAGCACGACAAAGGGACCTGTCCGCAGACCACCCGCCCAATCGCGATCGCAACTACCCGGCGGGGGCCGCCCAACCCAGCCCGCAACCACCCCAACTGAACTCGGATTACAACAACAACTGACGACCTACAGGGTGAGTACCCAACAGGGGAGAGTGAATCCCTCAAGGGACACCAGAGATGGAGGGAATCCCCAGACCCTGACCTAGACTCCCTACCCAAACACCCGGACCACAGGACTCACTAAAACTGGGAACCGTTCGAGAGCTCCACCAGCCGGTGGAGCACACTCTGCTGGCCAGGCCAGAGCAAGAGCGCCCCTGGAAGGGAGCTTAAATGCCCAAGCCAGGAACAGCGCCCCTGGGTCAAGACTACCAACAGTAGAAGAAATTTGAACTGTGTCCTCCAGGCTGCATAACCTAGGTGGTATACACATTAGCACAGGCCTAACGAGTGCGCTCCAGGCTGGGGCCGGAACCAGGCCCGGGGACCGGCGCCTGAACAAAGCAAAAAGGGTCAGAAGTGGGGCTGTGGCTCAAATGGTAGGGTGCCAGCCCTGAGCTGAAGAGCTGAGCGACAGCACCCAAACCTAGAGTGCAAGCCCACAACCAGCCCAAAACAAACAAACAAAAACACATCAGGAGCCCATAGCAGACTCCAGTATTTGGGAGAGTGCATCCAGAGCATCTGATCTTCCCAAGAGCACCCGCAGGAGCAAACACAAGCAGTCTAGGCTGCTCAACCCTTCCAAAGGCGGGAATTGCTACAGCAGAGAACTGAGAATCCTAAGTAAGTCAGAATAGCAGCTGGAAATAGGCTCCCAACAGAATCCAGATCAGGCACAGACTCTCTCTACCAATACAGAATCAGCAACCAAGCAAAGACAGACACACCAAAACAAGATTGAAGAGCAGTCTCCTGAACCCCCATGCGAAAATCACAGAGAAAAATCACAAGGTTTACCACTACCCAGGACAGCAAGCTCACCTCAAAAGCCAGCAGCCACGCAGGGGAGAGCCCCAGTGGGAGCAAAGCAGGAATGGAAGACAAAAGCTACATCCAAGGGTTGCTGGAGGCAATGACTCAAGAAATAAAGCGAGAAATGGATCAGAAATTGAAAGAGCACAAGGATGAACTATCAAAAGATATACAGGACATCAAACAAAAGTTGGATGCAAAAATAGAAGCTGCACAAACCTCAGTAAGAAGTGAGATAAACGCCAAATTAGAGGTAATGCATACTGATCTCACCTCATTGAGAGGTGAGATCAGAACTCTGAGAACCAACATTGAATCCATAAAGGGATCCATTTCCACCATGCAAACCACAACAGAAGCCACGGTCAACAGAGTGAATGAAATGGAAGGTAGAGTGTCAGATGCAGAAGACAGAATACACCAACTGGACCAAAAAGTGACAGATATGGAAAAATCACTCAAATTAAACCAAAGGGAAATTCAAGAGCAAGCAGATAATGCTAAAAAATTTAACCTTCGCATAATCAGAGTGGACGAAGGTGAGGAATTCCAGAGCAAGGGAATGCAACACCTATTTAACAAGATAGTCAATGAAAATTTTCCCCACCTCAAAAACGACCATCTTAACTACATCACAAAAGCTTATCGAACACCCAACAAGCAAGATCCCAGGAGAAACACTTCTAGGCACATTATAGTAACAATGATGGATCTGAATAATAAGGAAACAATCCTGCATGCAGCAAAAATGAAGAAGGAGCTATACTACAACGGGAAAAAAATTAGAATCACTGCAGATCTCTCCACACAAACAATGAATGCAAGAAAAGCCTGGGAAAGCACCATACGAGCCCTGAGAGCCAATAACTGCCAACCCAGACTGATATACCCGGCAAAGCTAGCATTCACATTCGATGGAGAACTGAAAACTTTTAATAGCAAAGAAAAACTAAATGAATACATAAACATTAAGCCAGCATTACAAAGAATTCTAAGAGGGGGGACACAACCTGAAGAAAGCAGCCAGGAACTGGGACCTGCCCCAAACAGGCATTACTCAAAGTCTAACTGAGCAAGCACAGGAGGAAAGGAAAGAAGAAAAACTTAGGAAAACGGAATGGCAGGGACAACAATGCATCTCTCTATACTTTCTCTTAATATAAATGGGCTGAATTCGCCAATTAAAAGAAAACGAACTGAGGACTGGATCAGAAAACAAGACCCATCCATCTGTTGCCTTCAGGAGACCCACCTCTCAGCCAAACATACAAACAAACTCAGAGTGAAGGGGTGGAAAAGGATCTACCAATCAAATTCCCCCAATAAGAAAGCAGGTGTAGCTATCCTGATATCTGACAAAATAAACTTTTCATTAAAATCAGTACAGAAGACAAGGACGGACACTACATATTAATAAAGGGAACAATCCAAGAGGAGGATATAACCATCATCAACTTATATGCCCCAAATATCGGTGCACCCAGATATGTTAAACAAATGCTCTCAAACTTACAGAATAAAATAGATCCCAATACGATAATACTAGGAGACTTTAACACGCCACTCTCACCAAAGGACAGGTCTACCAACCAGAGGATTGGCAAAGAAGCTACCGAATTAAGTGAGGCCATACTTCAAGCGGAATTAACTGACATCTACCGAGTATTTCACCCTAAAACAACACAGTACACATTCTTCTCAGCAGCTCATGGAACTTTCTCCAAAATAGACCATATCATAGTTCATGCAAGGAACTTAAGCAAATACAAAGGGATCGACATAATCCCCTGTATCCTATCTGACCACAGTGGAATCAAGCTAGCTCTCAATAACAAAGCATACCGCAGAAATTTCTCTAATACATGGAAATTGAACAGCACACTCCTTAACAAGGCCTGGGTAACAGAAGAGATCAGAGAAGAAATAAAGCATTTCCTACAACTCAATGAAAATGAAAACACCTCACAAAGAAACTTGTGGGACACAGAAAAAGCAGTCCTGAGGGGCAAATTTATTGCCCTCAGTGCCCACATCAAGAGAATGGAGACAGACCAAGTAAATAATCTCATGTTGCAACTAAAACAGCTAGAAAAACAAGAAAAAATGGGACCTAAAGCTACTAGATGAAGCCAGATAACCAAATTGAGAGCAGAGATTAACCAATTAGAAAATCAGAAAACCATAACCAAAATAAAACAAACAAAAAGCTGGTTCTTTGAAAAAATAAACAAAATTGATGGCCCGTTGGCAAGATTAATTAAAAAAAAAGAGAGGAAACCCATATTAATAGGATTAGGGATGCCACCAGAAACATCACAACAAGTACCCACGATATCCAAACAATTCTAACAGACTACTTTCAAAAGCTATACTCTCTAAAGGAAGAAAATCTGGCGGAAATGGATGCATTTTTAGAGAAATACAAGTTACCCAAACTGAGCAAAGAAGAAGTTAACCAATTAAATAAGCCAATATCCTATAATGAGATACAGGAAGCTATCAAAAGTCTTCCAACAAAAAAAAGCCCAGGACCAGATGGATTCACAGCAGAATTCTATAAGACCTTTAAAGAAGAACTAATACCCATACTCCTCAAGCTCTTCAGAGAAACAGAGAAGGAGGGAGCTATCCCAAACTCATTCTACGAAGCCAATATCACACTCATCCCCAAACCAGGCAAGGACCCAACCAAAAAGGAGAATTACAGGCCAATCTCCTTGATGAACACAGATGCAAAGATCCTTAACAAGATTCTAGCTAACAGAATCCAGAAACACATAAAAAAAATAATACACTATGATCAGGTAGGCTTCATCCCAGAGACACAGGGATGGTTTAACATACGTAAGTCAATAAATGTAATCCAGCCTATCAACAGAGCCAAGGTCAAGAATCACATGATTATCGCCACAGATGCAGAAAAGGCCTTTGATAAAATTCAACATTCATTCATGCTAAAAGCTCTGGAGAAAATAGGAATAGAAGGAACATTTCTAAAAACAATAAAAGCCATTTATGACAGACCAATAGCCAATATTATACTTAATGGGGAAAAGCTACAACCAATCCTCCTAAAAACAGGAACAAGGCAAGGATGCCCACTGTCTCCACTCCTCTTCAACATAGTCCTAGAACCCTTAGCCAGGGCAATAAGGCAAGAAAAAGACATTAAAGGGATCCGCATAGGGAAAGAAGAAGTGAAACTATCCCTTTTTGCAGACGACATGATACTATACCTCCACGATCCCAAAAACTCCATCCCCAAACTTTTAGAAATCATAAGTCACTTCGGCAAAATAGCAGGATACAAAATAAACCCACAAAAATCAGTTGCCTTCCTATACACTGATAACGCACAGGAAGAGAGGGAAATAAAGGGAGCAACCCCATTCACAATAACCTCCCAAAAAATAAAATATTTAGGAATTAACCTAACCAAAGATGTAAAAGAACTATTTAATGAGAACTATAAAAAGTTAAAGAAAGAAATTGCAAAAGACACTAGGAAATGGAAAGACCTCCCATGCTCCTGGATAGGCCGAATTAACATAGTAAAGATGGTGATACTTCCAAAACTAATATACAAATTCAATGCAATTCCTATTAAAATCCCAATGACGTACATCACTGAAATACAGAAAACAGTCCAAAAATTTATATGGAACAACAAAAGACCTAGAATAGCCAAAACAATTCTAGGGGATAAAGACAATATGGGAGGGCTATCCATGCCGAACTTCAAACTCTACTACAGAGCTATAATCACAAAGACAGCATGGTACTGGCACAAAAACAGACCCGAAGACCAATGGAACAGAATAGAAGATCCAGATATAAATCCACAGGCCTACAGCCAGCTGATATTCGACAAAGGAGCCAAAGACATACAATGGAAGAAACACAGCCTCTTCAACCGCTGGTGCTGGGAAAACTGGGCAGCCACATGCAGAAAACTAAAAGTGGACCCCAGCCTATCACCATGCACCAACATCAACTCAAAATGGATTAAAGACCTTAACATTAAACCTGAATCTCTGAAACTACTGCAGGACAGAGTAGGAGAGACACTTGAACTAATAGGCACAGGAAGGAACTTCCTGAACAGAGTCCCAGGGTCACAACAAGTTGGAGAGAGACTCGACAAATGGGACTACCTTAAAATAAAAAGCTTCTGCACAGCTAAATCTATCGCAACTAAGCTAGAAAGACAACCAACTAACTGGGAAAAAATATTTACCAGCAATATATCAGACAAGGGGTTAACATCCTGTATATACAGGGAACTCAAGAAACTAATCCCTCCCAAACCTAACAAACCAATTACTAAATGGGCAAGGGAACTAAAGAGGGACTTCTCAAATGAAGAAATAAAAATGGCAAAGAAACACATGAGGAAATGTTCATCATCCCTGGTGGTGAAGGAAATGCAAATAAAGACAACCCTGAGATACCACCTTACCCCAGTCAGAATGTCCCACATCCACAAATCAGCCAATGACAAATGCTGGAGGGGATGTGGAGAAAGAGGAACCCTGTTACACTGCTGGTGGGAATGTACACTTATACAACCACTTTGGAAAGCAGTCTGGAAGGTCCTTAGAAAGCTAAAGATTGACCTCCCTTACGACCCAGTCATACCACTTCTAGGCATCTACCCTGAACAACAGGAACCAATATACAAGGACACGTGCACCTCCATGTTTATTGCAGCACTGTTCGCAATAGCTAGGATATGGAAACAACCTAGATGCCCCACCACAGATGAATGGATCCAAAAATTGTGGTATCTATACACAATGGAATATTATGCAGCCAGTAGAAATGACAAAATAATGGCATTTGCAGGGAAATGGATGGAGCTAGAAGGAATCATGTTGAGCGAGGTAAGCCAAGAACGAAGAGACAAACGGTACATGGTCTCCCTGATAAGTGGATGCTAAATCCAAAAGGTTAGGTGATACGATAAAACTAACAGGACTTAAGAAACAAAGAACTCCCGCTCATCTGGTTGAACCACTACTAAATATCCCCATGCTGCTGATCACAAATATGGTATATAACATGTGAACACTGTTATATATTACAGACTGTGGTAGACAATTTGCTCCAGGGAAGTTAGAATGAACTTGTGACTTTGAAATTATGTAATCATTTAATCACAATCAAAAAAAAAAAAAAAAAGAACCTCGGGGAAGGGAGGGAGGGAGGGGATGGTAGGGGGAAAACAATGGAGGGGGTAACAATGTTCAAGAGGAAGTGTACTCATAACCTCACTCATGTAACTGTAACTATCTGTATAGTAGCTTTACAATAAAAAAAAATAAATCAATCAATGCTAACTGCAGTAACAGACTAACTGCAGTAACAGACAAATCCCCATACCTCAGGAACTGAATACACTAAAGACACGTTTCTTGCCTCCGTGTGATCTGATGTGAATTCCTGTGAGAATTACATCTGTGTCTTCCGTGAAAGAGGGATAGAAGAGTTGCTGAGCTATTAGCAGCCCTTAGACCAGAAGTCAGGACTGATCAGATGACTCAATCCAAACTAACCCCCCACGTAGGGATAATAGAGCAACACATGGCATAAGTGAAAACTCTCTATATGAGTAGGATGAAGGCATGGGGCTTTAAGTCTTCTCCATGAAGCTGGCAGGTGTCAGCCTTGGATTTGTACACTGGAATAGTTGTACATAGATGCAATGGGAAAACTGAGTGATGGAAGGAAGAGCGTAAAGAAGAGAAGCCAAGTCAGCAGTCTGATGATGCAACTGTGGAAGATGCAGCTCAAAAATCAGCCATCCATTTGAGCCCACAGAAGAATGGGCTCTATTAGATACAGAGATAACAATGTGGCTGAGCACTAGTGGCTCATGCCTGTAATCCTAGCTACTCGGGAAACAGATCTGGGAATTGAGGTTCGAAGTTAGCTAGGGAAGGAAAGTCCATGAGACTTTTATCTCAATTAACCACCAAAAATCTGGAAATGGAAGTGTGGCTCAGGTGGTAGATTACTGTCCTTGAACAAAAAAGCTAAGGATGAACCCAGGCCCTGAATTCAAGCCCTAGTACTGGAAAGCACACACATACACACACACACACACACACACACACACACACACAGAGGTATTTATGTGAAAGGATAGGGATGTTTTCTCCACCCTTTCTCCTTCTATCCAAGGTAGAATTTGTTCACCCAAACTCCTCCTGTATCTTACTCTTGTAAATAACAGAAATTCAATGCATCAAAATGTCCCATCACCAGGTATCTGAGCCTTCCTTCTGTCCCTTAGTTCACTGGGGCTAGCCAGCTGCTTTTTCCTTCAAGGAAAAAAAATATAATCAGAAGAGAGGAGCATCTGTAAAGACTCATAGCATAAAAGAAGCACTGGATGCCCATGGAGATATTGAATAAGGATATAAGATGGCTTTGTTGAAGAAACAGGACCTTCCCACCCACTGTAGGACTCCCTGGGGTACTCTAAGCATCTGATCTTCCTCCTCTCCTCTTCACAAAGCACAATAACTTCAAAACTGGCAATGATCACAGTGCTGGAAAGCCAAGTTGGGAAAGAGGAAAAATGAAAGTGCTACCAATGCCAATTCCGCCTCCTTTCAGAGCCCAAGCTGCTTCTGATAATTCAACAGGACCAGGAATGGTCCTCAGGCCACCTCCTCTGCCCAGCCAGTGGCTAATGTTCCATCACAGCCAACAGCCTGCTTCCTGGGGCTTCAATCAAACCCAAGTGAACTGAGGGGTTTATCTTCCTGATCATGCACTACAGATAGCTTTATATGCCATAGCCATAATGTACCGTAACAGATACAGGAGAGCTAGCTTAATTAGAGTGATCAGCAAAGGTTTCTCCAAGAAGACAGTGCTGATGAGAATTAAGGATAAGTACAACCAGGAACCAGTGGCTCATGCCTGTAGCTAGCTATTCAGGAGGCTGACATCTAAGCAGCAGTGTTTGTAACACACCTGGACAGGAAAGTCTGTTAAAAAAAAAAACTCTTATCTCCAATTTATCACAGAAAAAGCTGGAAGTGGAGCTGTGGCTCAAGTGGTAGAGTGCTAGCCTTAAGCAGAAGGAGCACAGGGACAGCACCTAGGCTCCGAGTTCAAGTCCCAGGACTAGCAAAACAAAACAACAAAATCAATCAAGTCATAAGTAGGATAATCCTGTCAGAGGGATCAGAGTGAGGAGACTGGGCCAGGAAAGAGTATAGCATGTTAGGAAAAAAGAAGCAGCAGCAATACAGACAGAGCACAGGGAATAGAGGAAGAGTAAAGGTTGAAGACGTGGCCACAAGTCAGAGGATTCTCTTCCATCATCCTCTCAGGAAGCCAGATCTTGGTCCACCCTTCACAATCACTAATTCACTCTTTCTGTTGACCATTATGGAACCTCCATAATATTCTGGGTCCAAGTCTGTTATTACTATTTCATCATTTTAGAATTATCTAGTTACATATAGGTTACCCTTACTCAATGAGCTTCCTGGGGGGGGGGGAAATATATATATATGTATACATATATATACATATATACATATATATATATATATATATATATATTCCATTAATTGTTGCATCTTTAGCATCCAATCTAAATGGGTAAATGTTTTGGGTATAAATGAACAAAGTAAATGGCAGCATTGCAGGTTTGTCCATATAACAATGAGCAGGACTAGCCTGGTGATAGATGTGTTAGAGAGCAAAGAATTCTAAGAAACAATTCATCTCCATAAACACGGAGACTTTGATTTTTACCAGTGCACTGTGTCTTCCTTTCAAGGAGTCCTTCTTCCTTCAGATTCTTTCTCAGGATGACCCATTTCTAAGGTTTCTTTCAGATAAGAAATAAGGTTGTAAGGAACCTTCATTAAGGAGGAAAGTTTCTCCTTCAATAAAAATGACTAGAAACTGTGAGAAGACACAGTTTGAAACAGAAGGCCCCTTGCCAATACAATGACCCAGTTAGGATCCAAAACAAAGGAGAGACAAATCAGGGAATACAAGTCTCCCCAGTACTCCTTCCTTCCATCTTCTGCTCATTGCAGAGGCTTCTCTGAAGTTTTAAACATGATGAACTAATTTCATTTCCCAGAATTTGAAAGTGTCTGAGTCCTCCCAGAAGAGTAGAAATATAATTTTATTCACTCCAAGAATCTGGATTTTTCATTCTTAACTCTCAAAGGCAGACATTCCTCCATTGTCTCATCCTTTTTGTCCATTCATCTCAGAGAACACATCAGGCTTACTGGTGTCAAAAGTTAAAACAATTCAGCAGTGAATGACTTGGGGAGGAAACTACCACAGAATAACACTGTGGTAGAGGAAAAGAACTCGTGTGTGTGTGTGTGTGTGTGTGTGTGTGTGTGTGTGTGTGTGTGCGCGCGCACTCACACATACTAGTACTCAAGCTTGAAATCAAGGCCTCACACTCACACTTGGCTTTTTTGTTCAAAGCTGGGGCTCTGCCACTTGAGCCACACCTCCACCTCCAACCTTTGGTTGGTTAATTGGAGATAAGAGTCTCCCAGTTTTTTTGCCTAGGCTGGCTTCAAGCCTTGACCCTAAGGTATCAGCTTCCTGAGTAGCTAGGATTACAGGTGTGAGCTGCCTGTGACTGGAAAGAACTTAGATTTTTTTTTTTCTGAAGGAAATGGTTTCTAAACAAATGTTTTTCATCAGCCTCTAATTGACAAAGAAGAATTAAAGAACATTGTGTTAGTTGGCTTCTGTTACTGTAACAAATGACCTGAGATAATTGAAAAAGAGTTAAAGTTTATTTGGTCTTACCATTCTTAAGAGTTTTCAGTCCATGGTTGGCTTGTCTTCCACACTGAGAGCTTGTGACAACATAGTACATGATAGGAGTACCTGGCAGAGGGAGACTTTTTACCTCATGGCAACCAGGAAGCAAAGCAAAAGACAGAAAGGCCAGCATCCTAATATCTGCTTCAAGGCACACCCATACAATCTCACTTTTTCCCACAAGCCCCATCATCTCCCACCAATAGCACCTAGTTAGTGACCCAGCCTTCAACACATGGGCCTTCAGGGGATATTTACTATCTAAACTATAATAAATACTTCTTAAGGTCAGAGGTCAGAGCTTGAAGTAGGCAGAGTAAGTATGAAAGTTCTGAAGGTTTCTAATTTTATCTTTAAAGTTGTCGCAGAATTTAACAAATGCACAAAATATGCTATTTTAGACTAAAAATATTCTGTCTTCCCAATGTTCGCCTAGCTTGGACAAGACAACATTAAGTTTATCTTATGTCTTCCTAAAGACTAGCGTTTCCCTCTGAGAGCATCAGTACATCTATTTTAGTCTTGTACCCTGGGCACTGATCCATCTGTCCCTGACAATTATGTATAGGGTTGAGGTTACCCATCATAAGTTTGGGTGAGACAGGAGAAGAGCAGATCCCCCAAAACTTGTATGGAGTCTCTTTAAAAGACTGCTGGCAACGGATCGCCAGGAACAGAGAAACCTACCAGCCGGGAGTCTCCACAAGGATCCCACTCCCACCCCTCACTCTCCACCGGAGCTGAGAGGCTCCATCCCGCCAAAGCTGCCAGGCACCAGCAGCACGACAAAGGGACCTGTCTGCAGACCACCCGCCCAATCACGATTGCAACTACCTGGCGGGGGGCCGCCCAACCCAGCCCGCAACCACCCCAACTGAACTCGGATTGCAACAACAACTGACGACCTACAGGGTGAGTACCCCACAGGGGACAGTGAATCCATCAAGGGAGACCAGAGCTGGAGGGAATCCCCAGACCCCTCCCTACCCCAACACCCGGACCACAGGACCCACTAAAACTGGGAACTGTTCGAGAGCTCCACCAGCCGGTGGAGCACACTCTGCTGGCCAGGCCAGAGCAAGAGCGCCCCTGGAAGGGAGCTTAAATGCCCAAGCCAGGAACAGCGCCCCTGGGTCAAGACTACCAAGAGTAGAAGAAATTTGAACTGTGTCCTCCAGGCTGCATAACCTAGGTGGTATACACATTAGCACAGGCCTAACGAGCGCGCTCCAGGCTGGGGCCGGAACCAGGCCTGGGGACCGGCGCCTGAACAAAGCAAAAAGGGTCAGAAGTGGGGCTGTGGCTCAAATGGTAGGGTGCCAGCCTTGAGCTGAAGAGCTGAGGGACAGCACCCAAAGCTAGAGTTCAAGCCCACAACCAGCCCAAAACAAACAAACAAAAACACATCAGGAGCCCATAGCAGACTCCAGTATTTGGGAGAGTGCATCCAGAGCATCTGATCTTCCCAAGAGCACCCGCAGGAGCAAACACAAGCAGTCTAGGCTGCTCAACCCTTCCAAAGGCGGGAATTGGCAGCAATCTACAGCAGAGAGCTGAGAATCCTAAGTAAGTCAGAATAGCAGCTGGAAATAGGCTCCCAACAGAATCCAGATCAGGCACAGACTCTCTCTACCAATACAGAATCAGCAACCAAGCAAAGACAGACACACCAAAACAAGATTGAAGAGCAGTCTCCTGAACCCCCATGCGAAAATCACAGAGAAAAATCACAAGGTTTACCACTACCCAGGACAGCAAGCTCACCTCAAAAGCCAGCAGCCACGCAGGGGAGAGCCCCAGTGGGAGCAAAGCAGGAATGGAAGACAAAAGCTACATCCAAGGGTTGCTGGAGGCAATGACTCAAGAAATAAAGCGAGAAATGGATCAGAAATTGAAAGAGCACAAGGATGAACTATCAAAAGATATACAGGACATCAAACAAAAGTTGGATGCAAAAATAGAAGCTGCACAAACCTCAGTAAGAAGTGAGATAAACGCCAAATTAGAGGTAATGCATACTGATCTCACCTCATTGAGAGGTGAGATCAGTACTCTGAGAACCAACATTGAATCCATAAAGGGATCCATTTCCACCATGCAAACCACAATAGAAGCCACGGTCAACAGAGTGAATGAAATGGAAGGTAGAGTGTCAGATACAGAAGACAGAATACACCAACTGGACCAAAAAGTGACAGATATGGAAAAATCACTCAAATTAAACCAAAGGGAAATTCAAGAGCAAGCAGATAATGCTAAAAAATTTAACCTTCGCATAATCAGAGTGGACGAAGGTGAGGAATTCCAGAGCAAGGGAATGCAACACCTATTTAACAAGATAGTCAATGAAAATTTTCCCCACCTCAAAAACGACCATCTTAACTACATCACAAAAGCTTATCGAACACCCAACAAGCAGGATCCCAGGAGAAACACTTCTAGACACATTATAGTAAAAATGATGGATCTGAATAATAAGGAAACAATCCTGCATGCAGCAAAAATGAAGAAGGAGCTATACTACAACGGGAAAAAAATTAGAATCACTGCAGATCTCTCCACACAAACAATGAATGCAAGAAAAGCCTGGGAAAGCACCATACGAGCCCTGAGAGCCAATAACTGCCAACCCAGACTGATATACCCGGCAAAACTAGCATTCACATTCGATGGAGAACTGAAAACTTTTAATAGCAAAGAAAAACTAAATGAATACATAAACATTAAGCCAGCATTACAAAGAATTCTAAGAGGGGGGACACAACCTGAAGAAAGCAGCCAGGAACTGGGACCTGCCCCAAACAGGCATTACTCAAAGTCTAACTGAGCAAGCACAGGAGGAAAGGAAAGAAGAAAAACTTAGGAAAACGGAATGGCAGGGACAACAATGCATCTCTCTATACTTTCTCTTAATATAAATGGGCTGAATTCGCCTATTAAAGGAAAACGAACTGAGGACTGGATCAGAAAACAAGACCCATCCATCTGTTGCCTTCAGGAGACCCACCTCTCAGCCAAACATACAAACAAACTCAGAGTGAAGGGGTGGAAAAGGATCTACCAATCAAATGCCCCCAATAAGAAAGCAGGTGTAGTTATCCTGATATCTGACAAAATAAACTTTTCATTAAAATCAGTACAGAAAGACAAGGACGGACACTACATATTAATAAAGGGAACAATCCAAGAGGAGGATATAACCATCATCAACTTATATGCCCCAAATATCGGTGCACCCAGATATGTTAAACAAATGCTCTCAAACTTACAGAATAAAATAGATCCCAATACGATAATACTAGGAGACTTTAACACGCCACTCTCACCAAAGGACAGGTCTACCAACCAGAGGATTGGCAAAGAAGCTACCGAATTAAGTGAGGCCATACTTCAAGCGGAATTAACTGACATCTACCGAGTATTTCACCCTAAAACAACACAGTACACATTCTTCTCAGCAGCTCATGGAACTTTCTCCAAAATAGACCATATCATAGTTCATGCAAGGAACTTAAGCAAATACAAAGGGATCGACATAATCCCCTGTATCCTATCTGACCACAGTGGAATCAAGCTAGCTCTCAATAACAAAGCATACCGCAGAAATTTCTCTAATACATGGAAATTGAACAACACACTCCTTAACAAGGCCTGGGTAACAGAAGAGATCAGAGAAGAAATAAAGCATTTCCTACAACTCAATGAAAATGAAAACACCTCACAAAGAAACTTGTGGGACACAGAAAAAGCAGTCCTGAGGGGCAAATTTATTGCCCTCAGTGCCCACATCAAGAGAATGGAGACAGACCAAGTAAATAATCTCATGTTGCAACTAAAACAGCTAGAAAAACAAGAAAAAATGGGACCTAAAGCTACTAGATGAAGCCAGATAACCAAATTGAGAGCAGAGATTAACCAATTAGAAAATCAGAAAACCATAACCAAAATAAAACAAACAAAAAGCTGGTTCTTTGAAAAAATAAACAAAATTGATGGCCCGTTGGCAAGATTAATTAAAAAAAAAGAGAGGAAACCCATATTAATAGGATTAGGGATGCCACCAGAAACATCACAACAAGTACCCACGATATCCAAACAATTCTAACAGACTACTTTCAAAAGCTATACTCTCTAAAGGAAGAAAATCTGGCGGAAATGGATGCATTTTTAGAGAAATACAAGTTACCCAAACTGAGCAAAGAAGAAGTTAACCAATTAAATAAGCCAATATCCTATAATGAGATACAGGAAGCTATCAAAAGTCTTCCAACAAAAAAAAGCCCAGGACCAGATGGATTCACAGCAGAATTCTATAAGACCTTTAAAGAAGAACTAATACCCATACTCCTCAAGCTCTTCAGAGAAACAGAGAAGGAGGGAGCTATCCCAAACTCATTCTACGAAGCCAATATCACACTCATCCCCAAACCAGGCAAGGACCCAACCAAAAAGGAGAATTACAGGCCAATCTCCTTGATGAACACAGATGCAAAGATCCTTAACAAGATTCTAGCTAACAGAATCCAGAAACACATAAAAAAAATAATACACTATGATCAGGTAGGCTTCATCCCAGAGACACAGGGATGGTTTAACATACGTAAGTCAATAAATGTAATCCAGCCTATCAACAGAGCCAAGGTCAAGAATCACATGATTATCGCCACAGATGCAGAAAAGGCCTTTGATAAAATTCAACATTCATTCATGCTAAAAGCTCTGGAGAAAATAGGAATAGAAGGAACATTTCTAAAAACAATAAAAGCCATTTATGACAGACCAATAGCCAATATTATACTTAATGGGGAAAAGCTACAACCAATCCTCCTAAAAACAGGAACAAGGCAAGGATGCCCACTGTCTCCACTCCTCTTCAACATAGTCCTAGAACCCTTAGCCAGGGCAATAAGGCAAGAAAAAGACATTAAAGGGATCCGCATAGGGAAAGAAGAAGTGAAACTATCCCTTTTTGCAGACGACATGATACTATACCTCCACGATCCCAAAAACTCCATCCCCAAACTTTTAGAAATCATAAGTCACTTCGGCAAAATAGCAGGATACAAAATAAACCCACAAAAATCAGTTGCCTTCCTATACACTGATAACGCACAGGAAGAGAGGGAAATAAAGGGAGCAACCCCATTCACAATAACCTCCCAAAAAATAAAATATTTAGGAATTAACCTAACCAAAGATGTAAAAGAACTATTTAATGAGAACTATAAAAAGTTAAAGAAAGAAATTGCAAAAGACACTAGGAAATGGAAAGACCTCCCATGCTCCTGGATAGGCCGAATTAACATAGTAAAGATGGTGATACTTCCAAAACTAATATACAAATTCAATGCAATTCCTATTAAAATCCCAATGACGTACATCACTGAAATACAGAAAACAGTCCAAAAATTTATATGGAACAACAAAAGACCTAGAATAGCCAAAACAATTCTAGGGGATAAAGACAATATGGGAGGGCTATCCATGCCGAACTTCAAACTCTACTACAGAGCTATAATCACAAAGACAGCATGGTACTGGCACAAAAACAGACCCGAAGACCAATGGAACAGAATAGAAGATCCAGATATAAATCCACAGGCCTACAGCCAGCTGATATTCGACAAAGGAGCCAAAGACATACAATGGAAGAAACACAGCCTCTTCAACCGCTGGTGCTGGGAAAACTGGGCAGCCACATGCAGAAAACTAAAAGTGGACCCCAGCCTATCACCATGCACCAACATCAACTCAAAATGGATTAAAGACCTTAACATTAAACCTGAATCTCTGAAACTACTGCAGGACAGAGTAGGAGAGACACTTTGACTAATAGGCACAGGAAGGAACTTCCTGAACAGAGTCCCAGGGTCACAACAAGTTGGAGAGAGACTCGACAAATGGGACTACCTTAAAATAAAAAGCTTCTGCACAGCTAAATCTATCGCAACTAAGCTAGAAAGACAACCAACTAACTGGGAAAAAATATTTACCAGCAATATATCAGACAAGGGGTTAACATCCTGTATATACAGGGAACTCAAGAAACTAATCCCTCCCAAACCTAACAAACCAATTACTAAATGGGCAAGGGAACTAAAGAGGGACTTCTCAAATGAAGAAATAAAAATGGCAAAGAAACACATGAGGAAATGTTCATCATCCCTGGTGGTGAAGGAAATGCAAATAAAGACAACCCTGAGATACCACCTTACCCCAGTCAGAATGTCCCACATCCACAAATCAGCCAATGACAAATGCTGGAGGGGATGTGGAGAAAGAGGAACCCTGTTACACTGCTGGTGGGAATGTACACTTATACAACCACTTTGGAAAGCAGTCTGGAAGGTCCTTAGAAAGCTAAAGATTGACCTCCCTTACGACCCAGTCATACCACTTCTAGGCATCTACCCTGAACAACAGGAACCAATATACAAGGACACGTGCACCTCCATGTTTATTGCAGCACTGTTCGCAATAGCTAGGATATGGAAACAACCTAGATGCCCCACCACAGATGAATGGATCCAAAAATTGTGGTATCTATACACAATGGAATATTATGCAGCCAGTAGAAATGACAAAATAATGGCATTTGCAGGGAAATGGATGGAGCTAGAAGGAATCATGTTGAGCGAGGTAAGCCAAGAACGAAGAGACAAACGGTACATGGTCTCCCTGATAAGTGGATGCTAAATCCAAAAGGTTAGGTGATACGACAAAACTAACAGGACTTAAGAAACAAAGAACTCCCGCTCATCTGGCTGAACCACTACTAAATATCCCCATGCTGCTGATCACAAATATGGTATATAACATGTGAACACTGTTATATATTACAGACTGTGGTAGACAATTTGCTCCAGGGAAGTTAGAATGAACTTGTGACTTTGAAATTATGTAATCATTTAATCACAATCCAAAAAAAAAAAAATAGAACCTCTGGGAAAGGAGGGAGGGAGGGGATGGTAGGGGGAAAACAATGGAGGGGGTAACAATGTTCAAGGGGAAGTGTACTCATTACCTCACTCATGTAACTGTAACCCTCTGTATAGTAGCTTTACAATAACAAAAAAAAAAAGACTGCTGGCAATTCTAGCGATAAGTGTACTCTTATAATCATGAGTGGGTAAACAAGAATTTACAGAGGTGTTATAATTTATCTCTTTATTTATGTTTACAGAGGTGTTGCAATTTATTTCTTTATCAATAATTAGGTAAGAGACAAAGGCAGAGCAATTGAAAAGACTGGCAGACTATTCACATGGCTCTTAGCTCATTGAGTTCCAGTTTCTTGCAGACCTCATTTATTTCCTCCTTTCCCTCTAGCATGGGAGATGACTCTTTACCCTGACCTCCCTGAAAGTACTGGGTTTGACAGACCACAAGATAATTGTAGCTTTGTATATATTTTTCCCCACTAAACATGATGACATCTTCCTATAGTTCTAACAAATAATTACTTTCATTGCAAATAAAAACATGATCCAACCAATATTCTTGCTGTCTTCCCAGTGCATTGAAAACCTTAGGGCATAGTAAGAGGAGTATATAATACACAGAACAATTTGAGGCAGAGAGAAGAGAGTTGATGCTTTTCTTTATGCTGTTTTAGTTATATCCAAAGGCCTTGGTGGGACAGAGTAGGAGGAAAAAGGGACCTAGCAAAACCAGCAAAGACAAAATTTATTTTAAAATAACATAAGGAGGCTAGGTACTGGTGGCTCATGCCTGTAATTCTAGTTATTCGAGAGGCTGGGATCTGAGGATCATGGTTCAAAGCCAGCCTGGGCAGGAAAAGTTGTGAGACTCTTATCTCTAATAAACCACCAGAAAACCGGAAGTGGAGCTGTGGCTCAAGTGGCAGAGTGCTCACCTTGAGCTGAAGAGCTGAGGGACAGCGCCCAGGCCCAGAGTTCAAGCCCCACGACCGACAAAAAAAGAAATAAAAAATAAAAATAAAATAAAAGCTAGAGTCGAGGCACAGAGGCACTGAGAGGGTATAATGCCTTAATTGGCTGGCATTTGAGCTTTATTAAGAAGTAACTATTTAACAGACTGAAGGGGAAGTAAGGATACTCTTCCTTGGAAAGACTGAAACCAACTCCAAATCTCCTGAGCCACTTTTCTAAGTAAAGTCATATTATTATATGTTAACAGTTGAGCCACATTGCCACTTCCGGCTTTTTCTGCTTATGTGGTGCTGAGGAATGGAACCCAGGGCCTCATGCATGCAAGGCAAGCGCTCTATCACTGAGCCATCTTCCCAGCCCCTACATTGTTTTTTATTAACACACTGGAACAATATTTTTCTATAGATAAATTTTACATTTCATAATTTCCCTTTTCTCTTTTGATTTAATTTTTCTTACAGTATTTTTAACCTTGAAATCTGCCAACCTGTCAACTCTCAGCTCCAAGTTTCAGGATTTTTCTTTCTAGAAAGCACCATGAAGGGCTTCCTCTGTGATCCATGTAGTCATAAGTGCAGGGATAATACTCCTGCCCAAGAAATATGTTCTTGTGCATCATTAAAAAGTAGCAAAAGTGCCTTTTATTTCTCAGTGGGATCACATCAATTTTATCCTGAGATCTCCCACTCACTCACTCTCTACTTTGTTCCCAGCTTAAATATGGAAAGACGGAAGCTCCAAAGGTTATAGACTTTTAGTGAGCCAAACAGCACAATTACCAGTCCAAAATCTCATTCACTAAAAAGATTTTCAAAATGCCTGATAGAATACCAATGTTCCAAAAAAGACTGTTTTACTTTTAAAAAAATTTGCTTTGAAATTCCCTCACAGTAGGACCCATTTCTAATTTACTTTTATGACTTTGTAGTAGAAAGTAGAGAAACTAATAAACCTTGATCATGTAATATCGACATATGTATATATACATAAATGTATGCATATGCAGATAAACACATACATATATACATATACACAAATACATATATATACACACATACACATATACCACATATATACACACAGAACCAGCACAAAAGAAAAAGAATCAACACAAGAAAAATATTAGCTTTGTCATGTTATTACAAAGTGTGATCAGTATTTTCTCTGGATGACTTACGAGAATGACCAAAAATTTTTACTCTATACTTCCTAAAACATTCTATTGTTTCTTAGTAATCGATTATAGTTTGTTTCAAATGAATCAAGCAAAAAATTTTTAGTATTTATTTATTTCTATTAAATAGTTGTACAAAGTGGTTCCAATTCCAGAAATCAGGTTATGAGTATAATGCATTCTGATTACTGTCACCCCTTCCATTATTCTCCCCTATCTTTCCCCCTTCTGTCCCAACCATCACCTTATATTTCAGTTTTTATCTAGTGTACATTAAATATAATGATTGCATTTGCTCACCCTTTCTCATCTTGTTGCTCTCCCCTTCTTTGAATGTTGTGTTAAACAGTTTGCTAGTTATTCAAAAGAGTTATAACATTGGATTTCTCCCTTAAGTATACGGTCCTTTAGTCAATATGTTTGCGTGTGTATACATGCAACCCTGTATATTTATTACCAGTTTGTCTCTCTGAGACTGACTTAATGTACCTTTCCCTCGGTCGATCCATTTCCCTGCAAATGACATAATATTATTCTTTCTCATAGATGATTAAAATTCCATTGTACACATGGAGACAAGTTTTAATCCACTCATCCATTGTAGGGCATCTGGGCCGTTTTCATGACTTAGTTATCATGTATAGTGCAGCAATGAACATGGATGTGCAAGTGTCTTTACCATATTCTGACTTGTAAAATATTGGGTAGATGCCCAGGAGTGGAATTATAGAGAAGTTCTGTGTTTAGTTTTTTGAGAAATCTCCAAACACCATCCAGAGTGGTTCTACTACTTTGCATCTCCACCAGCAGTGTAATGGGGTTCCTTCCCCCACCCCACAACCTGCCGCCAGCATTTGTTGTTGTCCCTATTCTTGACGATGGCCAATCTTACTGGGCTGAGATGGAATCTCAATGCTGTTTTGGTTAAGCAAAGTATGTCTAAATCCTGTTTTATTCTGTATCCTCTCATGAATGAAACCATTGCCACAGCATTATCTATGTAAAGATGGCTCCCAACTAACCTGAAGTTAAAATTTATTCCCCCCCTGGGAACTGTGGTTGATCCTTTCTCTTTATGCAAAAGATAGATTTCAATAAGCTATCAGAGTACCAAGGGATCTTTTGAGGAAGAGGAAGACTAGTGAGAGCAAAAGGAAGGCATGGGGGAGGGAGGGTGAGTATGATCAAAGTGCATTTTGTACATGGATAAAAATATAATAAGGAAACTAAAATATACCAATTAAAATTTTGCTTTTTGAAGCTGAGTGCTTGTAGCTCACGCCTGTAATCCTAGCTACTCAAGAGGCTGAGATCTGAGGATTGTGGTTCAAAGCCAGCTACGCAGGAAAGTCCATGAGACTCTTATCTTCAATAAGCTACTCCAAAAAAGCTAGAACTGGCTCCATTGCTCAAGTGGTATAGTGCTTGCTTTAAGCAGAAGAAGCTGAAGGACAGAGTCTAGGCCCAGAGTTCAAGCCCCAGGACCAGCAAAAACATAATAATAATTGTTTCTTAAACAAGTGTAAATTTTATTTCTCCCTGGATTCACTTATATAGACCAAGGAATCCTGGCCACTTTTGTTAGGACTTATACACAGCATTAGGGCGCTTCTTGCTCAGTTCCCATTCTCTTCCCCATTGGTCAGTTTTACTGGGATGAACTGGGAATAGAGCCACCACAAATGTTAAGTTAGGCGGAGCCAGGTCTCCATCCTTCTATTGTGTTGGACAATGCCTGGCACAGAGTATTTTCCCCAACCCTTTTGAATTTGATCTTTAATGAAAGCATACACTGGAAAGAATGTGCAGAGGATAGAATTCGTACTTTGAAGAAGCCAGGCAAATTTTCCATGGGTAGGTAAGTAGTAACAGAGGGAAGGCTATAAGCCAAATTGGGCTCATCACTCTGTTCTCTACTGCCTCAGAATTGAAGCAGACTAGATATTAAATTGAGTCTCTTAATAGTTTGGTACTGCTTTTAGAATCATCTGTGATCAGATGTGATTTGTAGACTGGCTTACTAATGATGAAATGGTTCCCAAGTGTCACACTTGGCAAGAGTTAAGGCACTGTATCAGATAAGATGCTTTTGACTACAAATGACAATTTAATTCATCTGGCTTAAACCACGGGGAATATTACTGGCTCTCTGGAGATAGATGGGGTTTTATGTATGACTTCTTATTGAAGTAAGGAGGTCAGGTCTGGCCAGCGCCATATTGGCCAAATGGTAGATTGTAGGGTCTGGCATCTTGTCTTCATGCTGGGGGAAGGAACCCCCACCCCCACCCCCCACTTCCAATCACCTGCCTCTCTGGTAATGGGCATGCCCGGACCCCTGGAGGCAGGGGGCAGGCACTTGGCTGATAGGTGACTGAATCTGTCAGTCTAGTGCCTGGGACTGGGAATTTCCTGAGGATCTGCCCCCTGCACCAACCTATTTAGGCCCGGACCAGCCTAGCTGCCAGAAGGATGCCATGTGTGTCTCTGTGATCCTGTCCTGTGTCCTGTCTCCTGGCTCGTCTCCAGTCATCATGGTATCCCAATTTGGCTGTCCATTGGAGCTGAATTGGCTTGTTGGTATTGTCTTTATTTCTTTCCTCTTTAGCATGTTTCTCTTAGCTGTGTTATATGTATTTGCATGCTGCAGGCTTTTGTAACCACTGACAGCCTGCAGCCTGTTATCTATATAATAAAGACTCCAATATTCTATATTTTAAAATGTGGCTTCTGGGATTATTCACCTTCCAACAACATTGTGACCCCTGATGACTTCTGCTCACATGTCCTAAGATACCATAGCTCTGACCTCGTTACTGTCCTTCATTCTCAGGCTGACAGAAACATTACCAGTCCTCACATGTGTACTCGACTAGGTCCATAAAGGGAAGAGTAACTTCTCCTGCCCCTCTCTGTTAAAGGCAATGGCCCCTCTCTGTTAAAGACCCTAGCAAAGTTTCCTTGAGGGAACTGGATCATGAATGCATTCCTGACAACTGGCTCCATCTTGGTGAATGCAAAGCATTGATTGAACAAATCTGGGCTCACCATCCAATCACTGGCCAGTCCATGCCACAGAACAGAAAGCCAAACAATGACAGAGAGGAGGTATGAATGTTGAAGAGATGACTAAAACAAAACAAAACAAAACTCTGTAAATCGAAAGGGATAGTATTCACTTTATCAGCACAGTGCTTTCTGCATGGCGCATATATTTGTTGAACCTATGTGACAATCTAGAAAAGAACTTCAGAGACCCTATTATTATACAGAATAGGACTTCCTGTTGCCATATTTATTATGAGTGGCATCCATTAAGAGAGACTTCGTATTCCTGAGGAAGCCTAGTTTTTTAACAGTTGCTTTGACCTGATGCCTTGACTCTGAATTCCTCCTCTTTTCATAGGTCTCTCGCAACATTCCCGACTTTGTTCTGTCTTCTGTTCCCAAGCAGTCACTATAGAGATGGAGAGACTTAAGCCTTCTAACAAACAGCTCATTGTTTAGCATTTCATCATCTTTGCTTTTACTCTTGCTTTTGTGTCTGCTTTCATAGCCCGATTTCTCCTCTCTTCCTAGCACCTAATTTCCTGCTGTGATGAACTATCTAGTACTCTATAGCCATCCTTTGGGATCTTCAGGGCATTGGATTCCTGAACATTCCCCACAACACCGAATGAAACCCAAGGATGCTCAAGTCCATTGTTTAAAATTGTGTAGGATTTGCATATAACCTACACACGTCCTTCCATATACTTTAATTATCTCTGGATTACTTATAATACCTAATGTAATGTAAATGCTATGTAAATAGCTGTTGCACTGTATTGTTTAGAGAATAATGACAAGAAAATTGAAAGTCTGAACATGTTCAGTAGCAATGCAATTTTTTTAATCTGTAGTTGGTTGAATCCACAGATGTGGAGCCCATGGTTGCAAAAAGACAATTGTGTCTAGCCCTGGATTATGAATGTTTTTCGCTTCCTTACCCAGAGTTCCCATTTCTCAACCTTCTCAAATCTACAAAGCTATTTCCTTTAGGTAACTTGTTTTCCTGTCAGCTGCTTGTCTTCTCTGCTCCAAATTCTCCACACTAAGGCCAACGTTAGGATATTTTGGCATCTTGAACTCCTTCCTTCTCATTACTGGTGAGCCACAATTTACAGCCCGACTCTTTGCCCTTTCTTGGAAACTTAGGGCCAGTACTCTTTTTCTTCTTCTTTTTTACCTTTTCCCTCCCTTCCTTCCTCTCTGCCTTCCTCTCTCCCTCCCTCCTTCCCTACCTTCTTCCTACTTCCCTCCCTCCCTCCCCCCTCTCTCTCTTCCTTCCTTCCTTCCTTTCTTTCTTTCTGTTCCAGGGTTTGAATTAAGAGCTTCATACATGCAGGTACTCATGCCATTTGGGCCATGATTCTAACCTATTTGAACATTGATATTTATTGCTTTTTGTCCTGATCCACACCTGGACTATGATCCTCCTATTTTACACTTTCTGCTGCAGCTGGGGTGACAGGATCACACCGTGACACCCAGCTTCTTCCATTGAGATGGAGTCTTGTGAACCTGTTTTGCCTGGTCTGGCCAGGATCCACAATCCTCCAATCTGAGATGACAGATAATGTGTCATCATGCCCAGGTACTGGTTGGTCTCACAAACCTTTTGCGTTGGCAGACCTTGAACTGCTACACACCTAATCTCAGCCTCCCAAGTAGCTAGGATTACAGGTATGAGCCACCTTGTCTGGCTCGTGCTAGTTATTTCACCCTTCTACCAGCTCCACCACAGTTTATAGGACATTGTATTATGCACTGTGACAATCCTAATAGGATCACTGTATTCATTAGTAAATTATTCCTGAAGATATAGCCTTGTCAGAACAAAGTGTCTTTTTTGACATGACAAAAAGTTTATGGGCCCTCCAAATTCAGAAAGGCCTTACAAGATGGCTTACTTTGAACTTTCAAATCCCATTTGCTGTTTTGTTTTCCATTTCAGTATATAGCTTCTCTTCCATTCATAGTCAAGTGACTAAATTCAAAGAGCATTGGACTTTATTACATATTACATGTGGCCCCTATCCAGAATACTGTCTTGAGCATACTGCTGGATATTGGGCTGAATGATCCAGATGAACAAACTGAAGTCCAAGGTCACATGAAGTTCAGCTAGTCAATAGCAAAGACTGGGAAGAATGGAATCCAGTCTTACCTTGAGTTTTCTAAATTGCAATGTCTATGTATGAACCTACGTACATAAGTATATAGGTATGTATGAGTGTATGTATGTATATGTTTTAACATATTTATACACATTTTATAACACTATCCTTTAAAATGTACTAAATTACTTTGTGTATAACTTCTCTATCATTCACACTTCAGTGTGGAAACCATTGTTGATAGGGAAAAGCATACAGCTAGCCTTCTATATCTGCAGTCCTGCATCCATGCATTCAGCTAACTATGGCTGGAAAAGATTTGTTAAGATTTACATTGTGTTAGGCATTCTAACTAATCTATAGATGTCTGACTCAGTGTAGGCAAGAGGTATGCTTAGTTTCCATGTAAATACCACATCTTTTTCTTTCTTTGCTATACTGAGATTTGAACTCAAGCCCTCACCCTTGGTAGGCTAGTGCAATTTCACCCAACCACATCTCCAGAACAGGTTATTTTTAGGACAAGTTCTCACTTTCTTACCTGGCACAAGCCTGAACTATGATCTACCTCTTTTTAGGCTTTCTGTCCTTGCTGGGATTGCAGGCATGTGCCAGTGCATCATCCTACCTTCATGGAGATGGATTTTTGTGGACTTTTCTATCTGGCTGGCCTGGAATTATGATTACCTCAATCTCAGCCTCTCATGTAGCATGGGATGACAGGCATGTACTACTTTACCCAACAATGGATTGAGAAGGAAGCCTCAAATTTTTCTGCCTGGATTGGCCTTAAAAACACAAGCTAAGCCTCTCAATTAACAAGATTACAGACATGAGGCACTTGTGCCCAGGTACATCATTTTATATAAGGGATTTGAACAGCCTCAGATTTTAGGAGCCATGGAGGTTTGAGAACCAGTCACCTGAGAGATGATTGACATATGACTATACTTTTTACTGAAGGATTTTTTTTTGGGGGGGTCCGGTCGTGGAGCCTGAACTCTGGGCCTGAGCGCTGTCCCTCAGCTCTTCAGCTCAAGGCTAGCGCTCTACCACTCGAGCCACAGCGCCACTTCCGGCTTTTTTCTTTTTGCTTATGTGGTACTGAGGAATCGAATCCAGGGCCTCATGCATGCAAGGCAAGCGCTCTACCACTGAGCCACCTTCCTAGCCCCCTGAAGGATTTTTGAGATTTAAAAAAATCAGTGAAGTCACCCCAGCACATGGCTACACTAGCCTATTAAGTGTAACCTTTCATAAGCTTTTCAGACCATTAGTCCAATGTCTTGATTCCTACTCCAAGGCAAAGAAAATATTGGTAGTTTTGTTAAGAACAAGGAAAACATGGATAAGTACTTTGCAGGCAGGTCATGTGTTCATCTCACAGGATCTATTATGCATCTATTATGAATCAAGCTATACTTGGCATATCTGTGAAAGAGTGTGTGAAGCTTTCTTGCAGAACAAAAAAACAATAACACCCATATTCATGGATTGTGATATTCTGGGTTAACCATATGTGACTACTGTGTCTTCAAAATATTTTATTCTGTTGATACATATAAGGTTTGAAAATGTTGTTTTCTCGGCCTCTGATGTTCAAGGAGGCTGAAGAGCTGGCAGCCTGGATTGTTTTTCTTTTTCATATTCGTATGCAAAAGTTCTACCAGAAACATCCTTCCAACAGATCTTGGTAGTTATGTCTTCAAGAACAAAAATGTGCCTTGTTTTTTGGAACCACTAAAGGCCTTGGTCTTTAACAGACAATGGCTGCTAATAACTCATGAACCAAATAGAACCTTACTTCAGCCCAGCTAGTGAGGTCTTTAAAGGTCATTAATAATCTTAATAGTTACAATAGTATGATCAAACTGAATGGGGTTCTTTTGTCTCAGGATTAAGTCCAGCATACCAAATATAAGGATGTATGGCATTTTAGAGAGAAGATGGACAGTCGATGTTTTATTTGTTCATAATAGAAGCCCCATCCCAGTTACAAAAGGGATTTGTGGAAGCTTTTGAAGAGAAAAGGAGAAGGAGGGAGGGGAGGAGGAGGAAGAAGAGGAGGAGGAAAAGGAGGAGGAGACAGGTAAAATGAAGTGAATGAAGTGAAATAATGAAAAGTAAAGTCAAAAAGGGGAAGGAGAAGATGATCAAAGTTCATTGTATGTATGTATATATGTATGAAAAGACTGTAACAAGCCCATTTTTAAAATTTGAAAGGAAGATTTTAAAACGAGGTAGAGAAAGGAGGATAAGAGTGACTAACACTGCTTGAGAGGCTAGAGCAGAGGATTGCTGAGGAGATCTCTTCTCAAGTGCAAAATGGGTGCAGTGGCATCGAGTCTGTCATCTCAAGCTAAGTAGGAGGTGGAGGTTGGGAGGATCATGGTTACAGGCCAGTCTGAGAAGAAAAGTTTGTGAGACTTCATCTCCAGAAGGAAGAAAGCTGGATACGGCGGCACACATCTATGATCCAAGCAACTATAAGAAGCTTCAAATGTGCAAATCGAGGTCCTATCCTTAAAATAAGCAGGGAAAAGCAGGGCTTGAGGCACGACTTAGCAGTAAAGCACCAGTTTGGCAATTATGATGCCCAGAGTTCAAATCTCGGTGACGAAAGAAAGGAGGAAGGAAATAAGGAAGAAGAGAAGAGAAGGAAGGAAGGAAGAAAAGTAAATTATATGTGTATATGGAAAATCACAATAAAACTTCCCACATTATGCAATCAATATGAGCTAATAAAATATGCAGGGAAAAAGTGGAGTCAACGGATATGAGAACAGCATCTAAGTTTATATAGAATTCAAAATGCAAACAAAATCTAAAACCAGTGCTAGGATTTTTCCTCTATGAAATATGCATAGGTATATCATATTTGGGCAAATCAAACATACACAAGTCTGGACTTGTAATGCCTACATATCAAAAGTATTTTTCAGTTTTATAGAACAATTCATCATCACACTCCTTTGCATAATGGAGAGTTTGCATTTAAAACCCATTGATGTTGTCATAGATAAACTTCAGATGCTCTCTCTCTCTCTTTATGGCCCTTTAAGGCCTTTTCTACCACAAGACAAACATATATAAATAATTTCCATTACAAGGTATGGAACTAACAATTCCACTGGGCAAATTCAATAAAAAAAACATGAGCAAGAGGCCCTGAAGCTAACCAGGGAACAGCAGGAACATACTGTCTCCCAATTGGACCCGGATTTCATGTGTCTAATTATCTTCAAAGGTATAGGCTGTTTGCTGAGGTGGGTGGGGGTGTCCCCCCCCCCACCCCCCGCAAGTCTTGTCTCCAGCTCCTTCCTTACCCACATCCTGTAAAACATTCTCATTCTGCTGCTCACTACATTATCAGCTCTTCAATGGCAGTCCTGTGTCATGTGATCGCAGCTCATCCAACACCTTGAATGCAGTAGGAATCCGAAATCTTTCCTCAAGGAATGGACACACTCTCTGTTAGTTTCTGAATCCATTGTTCTTACAGGTTAGAAATATTAGAAAAGGTCTAGTTTGTGTGTCTTCAGGAACAACAAGGTGACTTCCACTTTACTGTGAGGCTGCAATCAGAGGTCATGGGCAGCTCAGCTGTAACAGGAGGATAGGTTGAGAAAGGGGGTGGGAGAGGAGGTGAGAGGAAGAAGCAGTAACTGGGTCCAGAGTGGACACAGCTGGACCTAGAATTTTAAAAAAATAAAAAAAGGTCTAAGGGACGGATAAACTACACAAGGGTCTTCCATGGCTATGGAAGGGGTCAAGGCAAACAGAAATGACCTTTGCCTTTTCCATCTTTATCACTCAGTTGAGAATATTCTGTGGGTTTCCTCTCTTCAAGATTGCCTTTGACATTTATTTAATCAAAAATGTTAGAGTTAGCACCCAAGGGTGACTAATCAAGTCAGACAGTCAAGGAAGATAGCATGGGTAACAGGAACTTCCCAAGGACAGTCCTGCTTTACATACTCTGCCTATTTTTATCCCATAATTTGCCAATTATTCCTCTGTGTGTGTTGAAAAAAATAATCTATTTCCACTAAAAGAAAGCTTCCATTGTGCTTTTTTTTCTTTCTTTTTTTTTTTTTTTTTTTTGGTACGGTTGTGGGGCCTGAACTCTGGGCCTGGGCGCTGTCCCTCAGCTCTTCAGCTCAAGGCTAGCACTCTACCACTTGAGCCACAGCACCACTTCCGGCTTTTTTCTTTTTGCTTATGTGATGCTGAGGAATCGAACTCAGAGCCTCATGCATTGCAAGGCAAGCGCTCTGCCGCTGAGCCACCTTCCCAGCCCAGTGCTTTTTTTTCTTAACAAAACCATAATCCATTCTCAATCTGAGAGATAGTTCGATGATATATCGAAAATAATGTGACGCAGTAAGAAGAATTCACTAAAGGTTTTCTTTTAAATAGCAAGCATAGTATTGGTATGCATATTTTCATATAAAAATCTAAGGACAGCTAAACACAAGGAAATCTGTGCCTTTAAATGTTTTTTCTTTCTAAAGTTTGGTTTGGGGTTTTTTTTCAGTATTTTTTTCACATTTATTGTTGGATAGCGTTGTACTACAGGAATATATAAAACACAATCTGTCTCTTATTTTGTTGGGTGATAAATTGCTCAATTAAAAACAGGTTATATTGCATGCCCTTGGCCCCATGAGCTGATATCATATTGTTCAGGATGGTAAATGTCACCCCAAATAATTTCAGATGCATCTGTTACATTAGTAGGTGCTAATTAAACATGCATTTTGTGGAGTGACTTCACATAAGATCATTTTGCAGTTTTCTGGATTATTTATGTAACACTTAGGGATCTGTGGGTCACAAATCCTACTATAAACTTTCTTTTCTAAAATTACTCATGGAAAGTGAAGTCGCTCCCTAACAGCATTTTTCCAACTGTGCTTAAAAAAATATTCAAGCCCAATTTTCTAAATAAACAAAAATGTCTTACTAATATGTTCCATGATATGTATTTTCCAGAAGATGGATAAACAAACAGAAATGTCCTTTATCTGGAAATTAGTGCCCTTATTTAATGAGTGGTTCACAAACTCCCCCTGGAAATCCAATGCTTGTAAAGGATGGTCAACAAAGAGGGTAGATGGTGATGTTCTCTGGGGACTGAAGCCTCTGCTTTTACCCAGTCCAACATGTATTCTGATTTAGTATGGTTGATATAGGATCCTTCCTGCCATCCCCATGCTTCCTGAAATGCAACCCAAAACCTCACATCTGAAGAAACATTGGTTGCTTCAGTATTAGCCATTGTGCTTTCTTTCTTCTATTTTTCCATTCGGTGCTCTAACCTACCATAGTTCATCTTTCAAATGAATCATTTTCCACCTATTCGTACATAGGTGGTCTTCTACTCTGGTGATGTCAACCCCGCTGTCTTGCTTGTCTTTTGTGAAAAGAAAATAGATCAGCCTATCGTAGGACATGATGTCTATGTGCAGGGGAAAACAAACTGAAACAGATCTTAATGAGATAAGCTGATGGCTATCTTGATTCTTAGAGCACACTAGAGTGTATTAACATTGCCAAGAAGGCTTTCCTTGTTTGGCTTGGCTTGACTTGGTATCCTCAAATTATTTGATCTCAGAAACTTCCTCCTATAATGAATTGGCATCATTCAGACTACAGGCAAAGGTTTTGTGAATGCTACAACAGACAATCTTTACGGACTTTTCTAACTCCCAATGGACATCACACGTACGTCCTATTAGTCTCTTCTTCTGACAAAAGATTTGAACACCCAGGTCTAGATCAACTAAGCTAAATGATTCCATGTAGTTGATAGTTTTAAAACAAATCTGTTTTACTCAAATCTGTGTCATTTATCTGCCCACCAGTCACATAGTTCATGGCATTTAACACACTCACACACCAGAGTACGGTAAGCTGACACTTTCAAAGAGTGACTAATACTGTGATAGGACAGACGCTTGGGGTTTCAGCCAACTCTTGTAAATTTAGCAGAGAATATCAGAGCGACTCCTTCTGTTACCCTAAATGTCAGGGACTCTTACATTTTCATGAAGAACACGCAGGTCTTGGTTTTTAAAGGTCTTACATGAGCCCTTTCATCGAAAATCATGAGGTCTGCCTGCATTGAGATGAAAGTTGCTATTATAGGTATATGAAAAGTTGACCTTGCTGGGTGCTAGTGGCTCATGCCTGTAATCCTAGCTAGCAGGAGGCTGAGATTTGAGGATCGCAGTTCAAAGCCAGCCCAGGAAGGGAAGTCTGTGAGATTCTTATCTCCAGTTAATCACCAGAAAACTGGAAGTGGCGTAGTGGCTCAAGAAGTAGAGTGCTTGCCTTGAGCTGAAGAGATGAAGAACAGAGCCCAGCCCCAGAGTTCAAGCCCCACAACCAACCAAAAAGAAGAAAGAAGAAGAAGAAGGAGAAGAAGGAGAAGGAGAAGAAAGAGGAGGAGGAGAAGGAGGAAGAGGAGGGGGGAGGAGGAGGAGGAGAAAAGAAGAAGAAGAAGAGGAGGAGGAGGAGGAGGAGGAGGAGGAGGAGGAGGAGGAAGAAGAGGAAGAGGAAGAAGAAGGAGAAGGAGAAGGAGAAGGAGAAGGAGAAGGAGAAGGAGAAGGAGAAGGAGAAGGAGAAGGAGAAGGAGAAGGAGAAGGAGAAGGAGAAGGAGAAGGAGAAGGAGAAGAAGGAGAAGGAGAAGGAGAAGGAGAAGGAGAAGAAGAAGAAGAAGAAGAAGAAGAAGAAGAAGAAGAAGAAGAAGAAGAAGAAGAAGAAGAAGAAGAAGAAGAAGAAGAAGAAGAAGAAGAAGAAGAAGAAGAAGAAGAAGAAGAAGAAGAAGAAGAAGAAGAAGAAGAAGAAGAAGAAGAAGAAGAAGAAGAAGAAGAAGAAGAAGAAGAAGAAGAAGAAGAAGAAGAAGAAGAAGAAGAAGAAGAAGATAGTAAGAAAGAAAAGTTGACTTGGAAGTTCCAGCAGGCCTCTGCAATCCTAGGTACTGATTAGGTCAAACTTTAGCACTCCTAGGAAGCTCTAGGTAGTATATCTCAGGACCACAATGACAAATCCCCCTCTCCAGCAAGCTTTAATAGGTTACCTATTTTCTTGCTTCATGATCTGACACACAGAAGAACAAACTAGACCCTATGTGAGACCCCCAGGCCACATGTTGAGTATGAAGACTAGCCTTAATGTTTTGTCTCATATACTTCACATACCATGATTTGATGACATCCCAACTGAGGCTCTCTTTGGATATCCAGGGAGGATTTCATTGCAGGATTCCCTTTCAGATACCAAAATCTGCAAAGGTTCCAAGTTCCTTCTATGCAATGGGATAGTGTTGGTATACAACCTGCCCACCTCCTGCCATTTTCTCTAAATTATCTTGTGACTAATTTCAATATCTAACCCAAGATGAATGTTATCGAGTCAGTGTACTTTATTGAAATAATGACAAGGAAACAAAAAGTCTGTACATGTTTGGTATAGATACAATAATTTTCCCAAACATTTTGAACAGTAGTTGGTTGGATCCATGCATACAGAATCTATAGGTAACAAAGGTCTACTGGATTTCCTCCCTTGGGTGGAACTACTTTTCCTTGTGTCATACCTTGCCCATCTAATTCTTCCTTGGCTCTAAGGAATGATCTGTATAATCTGGGGACTCCATTCTCAGACATGCATGTGCCCATCACCTTGAAAACTAATTCCAGGTTATCCACTCAGTTTTATCTTCCCCTGTTTGTTTCAATTTCCATCTTTGGTGTATTCCTGACAGCTCAACTGTTTTCAGATAAACTCCCTCCACATCAACTTTCCAAGTAACATTTCTACATTGCCTTACTTTGCCTCTTTGGGCTTCCTATATGAGTCTAACTATAGTTTTAGCAAAATACTGGATAAATGGCTTCATTTAGGCATGTTTGGGCACAAAGGAATAACACAGAATGTTGAAGATACACAAGTAAGCTTAAGTATGTAGCAGTAGGCTGAGGTATTTTGTCACTCAACCGTCACATTCCAGTATGACTGGTATACAAGCCACCCCGGTATAGTTTCATGGGCATACTTTCTGTGTGAACTCTAGCCACCAGAATGCTCACATCTAAATCAGTGCTCATCTTTGAGAAGGCATCTCTGATTGCCAGAGCCCAAAGGGAATCCTCTGGAATTTACATAGCTCCTATTGTCTATACCAAGTGGCACCGCTGTCTAATATTGCATTGTTTGACTGCTTTGTTGGCTCTACTTTTATGTAGGCATAGTCCTCCTGATTGGATAAAGATTGTGTTAAATATATTTTTGTATCTACCACACCATACAACATCAAGCAACCAAGAGATATTTTCATAAAACAGGGTAATAGAGGGTGATCAGAAACCTAGAGCTGAGTGAATTGGAAATTGAGATGGAACATAAATATTGAGTGGGGATTGATGAAAATGGAAAAAGAAGGGATTGAGAGGCAGAATGAAGAAGATGAGTAAGGGAAGTCCCATTTACTGCTCTGCAGGCAATTAAAACTAAACTGAGATGTACTTTGTGTGTAAGAGTTGCAGAATTAGCTCCCTCCCTATATAACTAGAATAGTGTACCTAGTTATGACAACTTCAATACCAAGAGTCTTCCAAGCTTCCCGCATCCTCTACAACCCCATAAACCAATCTCAACAAAGTTCTCAGGCCTAAGATATGGAGCCTCTTCTATCAGTCTCTTGTCCTTCTGATAGTTCCAGATAATACTCAACTAAGATGAGAAGAAAGTTCTGCCCCACACATTCTTTCTCATTCTCCTAGCTCCACAGAAGCCTTGGAAGTCTTTGAGAAACTACAAACCAGAATCCAATGTGCTACTTAAAATGTTTTGAAGTCAAAGACTCTCTTCACACACTCATTATCACACAGAGTGATTTGGATTCTTCTTTGAAATAATTAATCCCTGCATGTGACTTTACATCTTTTATTAGCATGCTGTATGTTGGAATATCTTCACCAGTTTAGAAAATAATTTTTAAGAGGATAAGTAGGCTGGATGTCATAGAATGCTTGCCTAGAATGTGAAAGGTCCTGGGTTCAACCCTTAATGGTACAAAAAAAATTAATTAAAAAAAGGAGGCTGTAGACATTATTTCCTAGTAAGTGCAAGGTCCTGAGTTCAATTCAGTACCACCAAAAGAACAAGTAGTTTTCTTAGTGGTAATATTTTTTGGGGGGAGGTCCGGTCGTGGGGCCTGAACTCTGGGCCTGGGCACTGTCCCTCAGCTCTTCAGCTCAAGTCTAGTGCTCTACCACTTGAGCCACAGCACCACTTCCAGCTTTTTTCTTTTTGCTTATGTGGTGCTGAGGAATCAAACCCAGGGCCTCATGCATGCAAGGCAAGTGCTCTACCACTGAGCCACCTTCCCAGCCCATAGTGGTAATATTTTATTACATCAGTAAACTCATAAATTGTTTGCTTTTTAAAATTTTTTTGTCAGTCATGGAGCTTGACCTCTTGGCCTAGGCACTGTCTCTCAGCTCTTCAGCTCAAGGCAGTGCTCTACCATTTGAGCCACAGCACCATTTCTGGCTTTTTCTGTTTATGTGGTGCTGAGGAATTGAACCCAGGGCCTCATGCATGCAAGGCAAGCACTCTACCACTGAGCCACCTTCCAGCACAAATTGTTTGCTTTTAAAGATGCAAATATAATGGAGGAGCATTCTCTTCCCAAAATAATTATTATAATATCCAGGTTATATTTAGAATATTTTTAACCATTTGAGCTCACCCTTCACTATACACTATAGTTTGGCTATACACTAATTAACAAGTCATTACCTTACTTTTAGATGGATAGCTATTAGTTGTATAATGAATAGTTACACATGCCCAACTCAGAGCTCTTGATAATATTGTTTGTAATCTGTAATTATAAAGCAGAGAGGGTTTAAATGAGTGTTCATATAGCTTGATTTTGAGACTGGGTCCAAAATGCAATTATTAGTATGATGAATTTTACCTGAGCTGATAAGTAGCAATACAAGTGGATCAACAGAAAATCCACAAAGCCTTATAGTTTCTTACAGGTGCAGAAATTAGAGAAATCGGTAGAAGAGGAAAGGAATACAGAATATGTCAGGATAGTGAAGAGCATTTATCTATGATAATTCTCTATTTCTTTCTTTCTTTCTTTCTTTCTTTCTTTCTTTCTTACTTTCTTTCTTTCTTTCTCTCTCTCTCTCTCTCTTTCTTTCTCTCTCTCTCTTTCTTTCTTTCTTTCCTTCTTTCCGTCTGTCTGTCTGTCTGTCTGTCTTTCTGTCTTTCTGTTTTTGCTGGTCCTGGATCTTGAACTAAGGGCTTGGGTACTGTCGCTAAGTTTCCTGTGCTCAAGATTAATGCTCCACCACTTGAGCCACTGCTCTACTTCCAGCTTTTTCTGAGTAGTTTATTGGAAGTAGGAGTCTCATGGATTTTTCTGTCTGGGCTGGCTTCAAACTACAATCCTCCAATCTCAGCCTCCTGAGTAGCTAGGATTACAGGTGTGAGCTACCAGTGCCCAGCTATATTATCTTCATTTTCATATTGAAGTCACTGGGAGACAGAAGATCCAAGTAACTATATACTTGGGTCTGCCCACTGCCTGCTATATGGCTTGGAAAACTGTGTGCCATCTCTCTGAGGCATACTCTTGAAAAGGAGAAATATATGTTTTTCCCCTGACCTCTATAGGTTGACTTCTGTCTCCCATTCCATTCCTCTAGCTATGAATCACACCAAATCAGTTGTAGACTATAGATTATAGATTCTGCTTGCTGTTCTTCATCCTCCTCGCTCAACAAGATCTCTTCCAGTTGATTTGGGGGCTTCTAAGATGCAGTGTTCTGTTTCTTTACTGATTCCTGCCCTTGAACCCCACTGCTGGTAGACTTGCCTCTGAGTCTGAGACAGATTTAAGACAAGGATGTAAAGATTTTGTAAACTAAGAAATTCTGTTGTATTGTTAAGCAGTCACAGAAATATCATCTTCCTCAGTTACCCATTTGGGTCTTAAATTCCACTATGACTTGCACAGTAATGACGTGTTCACTAAACCTTGTGGGGTGATCCATTCCCTCCCTGGATTGTTATGATGGTTTAGATCCCTATCTCTCTCTTCCAGGCTTTCTTAATCCAAGTGTTCATTATTGCTTCCATTCAGAAATCTAATCACCCTTCCACAAAACAATTACATAGCTATTTAAAAGAAACCTTTTTCTTTCCTGCCCTCCTCCCCACCCCGCAATTCATCTATGGTTTCTCATGCTGTAACTATTCATTCTTCATTATCATTTCTTTTTTTATTCTCTCTGCCTATCTTCAGTGGATGACGATTAATAATACCTAGTACTAATAATCTGCAAGCTTGGTTGCAAGGATATTATGAGTGATTTTATGAGGTTCTCAATGAAGGTCATAATACAGACTAGGAACAAATGTCAAAAGTGTAGCTTATTTCCTTACCTACAAGCTTCCCTTCATTGTCAGTGAAAGAAATCAATGGATTTTGACATGATTTTTTTCCTACTGAATCACTTCTGGCTCCTGGCATCACTTCCTTCTTTCAAATAGTCTGTTCTAATACCTTGGAGAGAATTTAATTCCCACTCTGTAAATCAGAATGAGCCTATGTCTGGAACATGTCTGTCCTCCATGTAACTCTGGAGATGAGTGACTCTCAGCAATCTCTTTCATAACATTTCTCATTATTTTTACCTTTGAACCCCTTGGTTCAAAGAAGCAATGCATCTTAACTGTGTTTGGTACAATCTCTTCTCTGCAAATCTGCTATTTCTGAGATCCCACAGTTATGTTTAGGAGGGACATTGATGAGCTAAGACATCAAACGTTTATGGTCTTGAAAAGTCAAGATCCCCAACCTTCTTTGTTCATGAACAATCTAAAAGAAAAAGAATTGTTTCCTGGTGGGCTAGGTCCAGTGCATGTGCAGAAGAGAAAAATCAGAAGCTGCATGAAGAGGAACAGGTAGATACATCAGAGGAATGGAATAAATGGCCATTAGGATGTTTTCATTCTTCCTAGGGTGCATCACCCTTGAGAAAGAAAGAATTGTATTTACTCTCTTCACTTTGGCTTGGCATAATCAGCAGATCTCTCCGCTGAGGAGAAGACAAGTGTCTGCTGGTTTGGATTAAGACACATTAGCAGAGGAAGCATATGGTCATTTACACAGCGCCTGCTCCCACACTGAGCCAAGGTTAACAAATTAAAGAAAGGGAAACGTGCTCCATAAATGTGGATCTAATTAATCGTGAGATCATCGCTCCCAGCTATCGTTATTTTACGAGAACCAAAATTGAAGAAACTGTAACCCACCCTCCATGTGGACATACTGAAAAATCATTCCTGTAAGGAGCTCCTCATAATGTGAAGACAAACACTATTGGATTCTAAGGACAGATTCGTTTCTGCCAGAGTTTTATTGAGAAGATACAGGAAGAAACAGGGTTATTTAATGAAGGACAGGATTGCATCTTCTTTTGTTCTTTCAACAGGTTAGTAATTACAGGAGCAGTAATTAGCCTTGACAGAGAATACACAAAACGATAAATGGATCGTGTGCTCATGGAGGGGCCTCTGCGATGCCAAGCTTATTATTTCCAGTCGGAGCTAATTATCCTTATTATACTGCATGACTCTTTTTTCTTGAATTATGAGTGGGAAAGTGCTGAATAGAGATTTTTCCTCCCAAAGTGTCCTGAACTATGGAGGGAAATGAAAATCACCAACAATGAAATGCTAGTTAGACAATGGAATGATCATCTGTCTATAAAGGGACTCTGAAGGAACTTCCCTTTTCCTGAGCTATAGAAATATAAAGCACCACTTGGAAAATGATCACAGTTTGGTTGTTTTTTTTTTGTTGTTGTTGTTGTTTCGGTTTGGTTTTTGCACAGGGATGCTGGGAGGGAAAGAACTAGTCTCTGCTCAGCCTCAAGGCAGTGGCAAAGCAGCAGGAAGGAAGATGGGAAGTTCTGAATCTGAACATGAGGTAGAGTGGAAGAGGCTATTGTTTATCTCATGTTTTATTTATTTATCTATTTAGTTGGGGGGTATGGGTGGGTTTGGGTGGGTGCTAATTCTGGGGATTAAACCCAGGGCTTGAGTCCTATCTTTTTCTGCTCAAGGCCAGCACTCTGCCACTTGAGCTACACCTCCACTTTTTTGCTGGTTAATTGGAATTAAGAGTCTCATGAACTTTTCCTTCTCTGGTTGGCTTTGAACCAATGTCCTCAGATCTCAGGCTCCTGAGTATCTAAGAATACAGGTGTGAACCACTGGCATCCAGCTTTTTTTTTTTAAGTAAGCAGATCCTTACACATGCCTGCTAAATAAACACTCCAGCACTGAATTACATTTCCCCCCACAAAGGTCTGTATTCAGACACAGACACTCAGTAAAGTTGTAGTTACAGATCTGTGCAATTAAATCTCCACTAGGCAGAGGTTTCAGTGTGGGGAAAGCCCAAATGCCACCTGCAAAGCAATCCAAGGAGAGACTTTGATTTGAAATTCAACTTCCATGCATTCCTTCCATCTTTTCCTCTTCCCTATTGCCCTCCTTCCCTTGGAGTAATACATATGAGCAAAATTCCACAGATGGTGCATGCTTTTATGAGCTCCATCCTGAAATTTGGTTTGAAATTTCCCGTGTCCTCTGGGCTCCTCTCTTTGCAACAGATGCACTTAAATGTTAGGAATGTATTTGTGGCCTGTGCTCCAACCAGAGCTGAAGAAGGGAGAGGCAGAGCTCAGCACGCAGAGGAGACAAGTCATCCATACAGGAGAACCATCCTTGATTGCAAGGGCTGGGCTGAAATAAATGGTCTCAGCCCCTGTAGGCACAGCCAGTCACCTCAAAAGAAACCTCATCTTCTTCAGCTCAGGTCTGTTTTCTAAGTAAGATGTTCAATGTAATGGTTCCCTAAGAAGTGCTTTGCTTTCTTTAGTTTCTTATTGTTGCCGTTAGTAGGCTTCTGGATTCCAGAGGGATGGACAGATGCGCAAGTTCACAGGAGTTCAATTAGGGGAAGGTTCTTTTTAAGGACATCAGGTTCTGTAAGGTGACACCAACTAAGAATACAACACTAGGTCCAGGATAAGGAATGAGTCAACCCTTTTATTTAGTATGACCACAGTGATATGCTCGTTTACTTAGACTAAAATATTCTTGAACAGAAAGTTATAGGCTCTCTGTATGAGTTTAAAATGTCAGCCAAGAAAAGGAGGCAATGAAATATTTCACAATGCTAGCTTCCTCTAACCCTCTAGCACACATGAGATTTGGAGGTGATACGAAATTTTCCAAATAGGGATATGCCCTAGTAAATACAGATAGAGAGAGAGAAAGATGATAGATAGAAATAGAGATACAGATAGAGAGATGATAGATAGATAGATAGATAGATAGATAGATAGATAGATAGATAGATAGATAGATAGATAGATAGATAGATAAACAGATTATTTAAGGAAAGTAGCATGTTTTGGAGATAATTTCAGTTATTTAATGAAGATAAAAATCTCATTTATGCTTGTAAGATGGTTAGGTAGATCAGATATCTATCTAATAATTGTCCAGACCCTATCCCCAGTCCACTGGAATTGGGAAATTCATTGTTTTACCCCATGTGTCATACTCTTCCATTCTCAGTAGAAGTTTTATCTTGTCAGTTATTCATTCATCTTTTCCACAGGACTGTTTTCACTGAACTAAATTGATTCCACTGTCACTATATCTACATGTGTCATTGTTGTTATTCCTTAGCTGAATCTGGTCAATACTTATCTGTTAAGGGACTAAATGGACATCCAGTTTCCAGTTAGAGTTTATAGATACCCTTGGAATCTGATGGTATGATTCTACAGAGATTATCATTGAGGAAAAACCTAGAATGTTCAAGATGTACCATTTTTCCCCATAAAACCACTTAACTTTAGCTAATGACATTCTGCCTTTCAACAATTTTTAATTTTTTTCTCTATCACTTCAATAAAGCACATTGACTTTGACCTTGCTTTGGGGTACCATTTGCTTTGGAGAGAAGCAGATTTTCACAAAATTAAGGTCAGGGAAACACTCCGCAGATCAGACAATTTCAACACAAATGATAATCACGTGGGACCGAGAGTTTCTCCACATCAACTGAGCTGGTTGCTGAATGCATATGAAATGAAGATTTTTGGTTCTGTAATTTCTTTTGCTTTTTTTCAAAAAAATAATATTATTTATTGGATCATGTGTGGTCAATGCCGCATAGTTATAAAGTTTTAGAGAAATAAATCATTCCGGTGGAAATATTTTCCAGCTAATTTAGTAGGCTTTTTCCTTTGGGAGGTGGTGGACAATAATGCATTCAGTTATATTACCCATTCTTTGCAAAATGGCTAGTAGTAAGAACGAATATGAAATAAACTCCAAGTGAAGAGTAGTTTATTTAAATCCAGATTTGGTCATGTCTCTGATCTGTTTAGACCTTCAGAGGTCTCCATTCTTCTTGGGATAAGTCCCCAAATTGCATGACTTCACAAGGCTCTCTGTGACTATGCTTGCTTACGCAGGCATCTCTACTCATGGACCATCTTAGGAGCTCTCAAATGGGTTTAAAGGTGTCAGCCCAGGAAAGTATGCAATTAATAATTGTGCAATGTTATCTTACTCTAACATTCCATGGTGCATGAGATTAAAAGTGATCATCGATTTCTCAAATAAGGACTTGTACCAGTAAATTTTAATTAAGCAATGAGTATATACGGTGGATGCCCTATCCCACAACCACTATCATCACCAACACACACACACACACACACACACACACACACACATCTTTCAGAACCTGATTTCCATAACTTTCCCTGGAAATCTTCCCAGTTTCTGCACACCTGAGTTAGATGTCCCTTTGTCTGATACTATAACAGCATATATGTCTGCCTAAGAGTGCTTTAGAATTATTTGTTCTCTCTCTCTCCCTCTCTCTCTCTCTCTCTCTCTTCTTTGGAGCTCCTTGAGTACAGGAATGTGCATGTTGACCTCACCACAGCTGCATATTACTTGTACCTCTTGCATAATTCATTTACAAAATACACAGTATTGAGTCTCTATATTGGGAATGCTCTGTCCTCCATCCTTCTGTAAACTCCACCATTCAAAGGGGAGCTGTAATTTGAAATTAGACATAGTTCATCCTAATACATAGGATATATCTCTATCTGGTTTATTCTGCTGCCTGACATATGTCATAGGAAACCCTAGGTGGAGGCCAAGATTTGGGACATATGCCAATAATTGTACACACACCTTTCCTGTTCACCACAGAATGTCTTTGTGAATGATGCTGAGGGAAGCAGTGTGGGCACAGACTTCTAATGCTACATTTGCCCAGCAAGCATACTGTTTGTTTATTCATTTGAGATAGATTGGGAACAGAATGGACCCCCCTCCAGCCAAGCCAGCATGTGGTGGTAATGTCTGTGCCATGGCTGCAGAACCCTTCTAGCCTCCCAGGCCAATGTGAGAAACCCACTTCCTGGAATTTTCAGAACACAGGGGCAAAGCAATCAGACATCTGCACATATTTTGCAAGGCAATCCTAGCAGATGGAGTGGCTGCCCTAATAAACCTCAACACCTGAAATTTAGCTTTCAGATTTCGGGTTAAGGTTTCATGTTATTTTTCAACAATTATGAGCTGCAATCATGATTAAATCTACCCCAAAACTGGTATCTGTTCTTCCCTCAAATAACTCTGCCTAGCTTTACAGTCTGCTCAGAGGAATAATTTCTGAACCTGTTTAGGTTTTATAAAAAGCCAGAACATAATGCTGGGGGATTTATGTCCATGGAAATTTATAGATATTATTAAGTATATTCCTGAATGATAAAAATGGGAGGAACTGGCTTTGTTTATGCTCTTTGTGTTTTGTTTTGCTTGGCTGAAAGTCAGGTTGCCATCAACTGAGAGGATAACTCATGAGTCAATGCCTAAGAAAACTTTGAAAGACTTAGATATAACTGTTCTTATCCTTCGGAATGGCTACTACTCAGTCAAAACAGCACAAATCAAGTTAGACAGAGATTTGGAGAATTGTTGTTGTGTTGAACATTTTTTTTAACCCGTGAATTTTCTTTCATTTCTATGGCCAACAGTTTCTGTTATTCATGCCTATTGGTCTGCCTATGTGTGGTATAAGGTTGGCAGGCTAACTTTCATTCTTTATCTCATGAAAATAATAGTGAATAAACTACAACTGAATAAGCTATGTGTTGGGTTGTAAACACATTAAGCTATAATCATCTGAAAGTTAAAAAATTCATTGGTGGCCTGGGAAGGTGGCTCAGTGGTAGAGCGCTTGCCTTGCATGCCTGAGGCCCTGGGTTTGATTCCTCAGCACCACATAAGCAAAAAGAAAAAAGCCGGAAGTAGCGCTGTGGCTCAAGTGGTGGAGCGCTAGCCTTGAGCTGAAGAGCTGAGGGACAGCGCCCAGGCCCAGAGTTCAGGTCCCATGACCGGACCCAAAAAAAAAAAAAAATTCATTGGTGAAAAATGTGTTACAAAGATGGAATTACCTTTTTAAAAAGTATATTCTTCTTAGGATCTAGATAAAACATTGACTATTACATGGTAAATCCAATTGAAGAAATTTCCTAAGTCAATGGGAGAATGCTTATCTGATAATAAGATGATTATACTTACATGTGTGTATTTTTAAGCACTGAGTAAATGAGTCTGGTAGTTGGCAACCATGGCAGAAAACCAGCTGAGTCCTTCGGGGAAGGATATTGTCATTTCCTCCCAACGTGGAGAATCTTGGACATTAGCCTGGAAAGCATTTCTAAAGGTACTTAGCACTAATTAGCACTTTCTACAAAGATCTTCATCTGTAGAATTACTTATAGGAGAGTCGGGCATCTCAAAATGGTGTTGAGTATTCTTTAGTGGCTCATGGAGAAACCTAGGCTGCCTGTGAAAAGATAAGTTTCATTTAAAAAAATAAAAATTAAGCCAATGGAAGATTTCTAAAAAATCTGGGGAATGAGTGAACGTTCCAGAAAACTCATTGTGTAAGCTTATCAATAGCACACAGAACCAAATGGACAGTCAAGAGAGCTATGCTTTGATTCTTATAGCCTGTGGCCCCAAACTGTGCTGCAAGCTTAATTTTCTTTATCTGAAAAATGAGGATGACACTTTCTTTGCCTCACTGAGTCCCTATAGGAGTCAAATGAGAGAACTGACATCAAGTCCTATGGAAAGCTGAAATCGCTGCACAAATACATAGCTTATAGAATGATCCAGATTCTGAAGTGTGCAAGGTCACTGAAAATAACCATTTGGTTATATGTAAAATCTAATCGGTCTAGAAGTGTTAAGAAATAGGTTCTTGGTGAGACATTGTGGTTTTGAATCATAGATTCCTTATTTTCCATATGTTGCTTATTGGACATCCTTCAGGCTCATTCATGACCTCTTAAGAAAAATGTTTAATGTGGCTGGTGCTAGCTTTTGTTCAGTTCCTTAACTATGTGTGATATGATATAATCACTAAAAACTTAAGCACCATCTTTTTGTAGAAATAAAATTTAATGGGATATTTTGCAACCCTATAATGATTTTCTAATCTTGACCTTTTTAAAAAAAAAATATTGTCTTTCAGAGTACCTAAGTGAATTATGATCATTTTAGAAATTTGAAAAAGATGAAAAAGAAAATAAAGTTACCACCTCATTGATTTTGGGTTTTTTTTTTTTTTTAAATCTGTTGCCTAAACTAAAAACTTTTAATACCCTTTCTAATGTCACTGGTCCCGTCTCCAGAGACCTTGGTTACTGTTTTTCCAGGAGTTTATATGATTTTCTCTTACTTAGACTCTGCCAGCTCAGGCATAGAACATTCATATAGAAAACAAGAATTAAACCCAATTGCTTGATAGTCGTCCAACTTCCAATCACATTAAACACTTGCTTTACACATATTTTTCAATTTTGTCCATCAGAAGCTGTATTCTAGTTAACAGCTTATTAACTCAATTTACAACTTTTTATATATTCCAACAGATGGTGAGTGGCCTCCATTGGTACTCTGAACCAAGTTCTACAAATGTTAGGGGCAGAGTTATATCAGGGAAAGGAGCCTATTCTAGTATGCACAGCTCTAAGAAACCCTAAGCAAGAGTCTCAATATGCCCCCTTTTAACACACACAACTCCTAAGCCCTTCCTATATATAATGTTGTTGGGGAGAAGGAAGGACAGAGGTGAAAGACTCAAAAGGGCCAGAAGAGAAAAAAAAGGATCCACTTTGTCCTACTATTATCACAACACATTATAAAAACTGTTTTGCTTATCTGTTCCTGTACTAGACTATGAGCTTTTGAGGCATTAGCTGAGTCATGTTCTAGGTCCAAAATAGGCAGTCAAGAAATAGCTGTTGAAAGGATCTAATGAATGGATAAACAAACAATACACAAAAAGGAGAGTTACAGGTCCTTAAAGTGAAAACATGCGCTATCCATTGTTATATACTTATGGATATCATAAACTGACTATTGGAAAGTATACCTCTGGAGCATTTCAATAAGTTGCCACTTCAGTTCAGATGCAGAATTTCCAGCTTATTTATGAAAATATTAATGCCTCTAGTTGACAGCCAAGTGACATTTTTAGGCTGAGTGATTGCCAACATGGTATACTCTAGCGGAATTTACAATCCACTTTTAAAAAGTGATGCACCTTGGTGTAGCGCAGATAAAACTTAGTTTGGCACTTCGTTTGGTGAAATACTTTCAAGCTCCCAAAGAAAGCTTGAAACATGGATTGAACCCATCTCTATATATACTATGAATTAGTCTGCACACACAAACACTTAAAATTTAATTATAACTTAAGCACAGCAAGAAATCAATAATAACAAATCATAATAAAGTCGAACAACTATAACAATATACTATAATGGGAATATGGTCTCTCCCAATATCTTATTGTACTATAAGCACACACGAGATTGTCCTTGCTTATGAAGACAAGAACTTTCATCTTTTCACTTAAAGGAAGCACTTTGTGGCTTCAGTTTGGCAGACCTGATTAGCCAGTATCACTCCTCTGTGCTGGGGGGCCTTTTAGGACTGTTATTGGGGAAAACAATACAATCCTGTGAGAGTTCATTTAATGACCTAAAGGCCACTGAGCTAGTAACAATCAGGTAGCATATAAAGCGTGGATCCGTTGGGCAGAGGGTCACTCATGCCCCAGGTAGGATGAAGCAGTATGGCACTATCTCATCATGTTACACAGAAAGATATATCCCTTAACATTAAGAATTCTCTTCTTCTGGAATTTTCTATTTCCTATTTCAAGACCACAGAAGACCAGGAGACATGGAAACTATAGAAAGTAAACTATGGGGACGCAGGGGACTATTCTATTCTCAAACTCACTCTTGGCCCTTGAATTGTACTATATATCAACCCCAAATTGTAATTTTGATCCTGTGGAATCATAATACAGTAAGGAATTGAAAGCAAAGTCAAGATAAGTAAGGGTCTATGTGTGCACTTAGAGACAGGTAAATGTGCTAGTCACATTTAGCACTCACTATTATTTTGTCACATTTAGTTTGCTTGTGGCAACAAAATGGTAGCCAACCTACCGAAAAACTTTCTGCTGCTAAACCCAGAGCAACCAGCGTATTCCTCTCTAGGATCAATGTTTGCAAACTGTCAAGGTGCACATAACAAAAGCATTAGTATCTTTGGAATACACAGATCACTTTGTCATCCTGCCTGTTTTGTAATTTCAGTATTAACCATAATGTTGGGTTTGGATACCCATACCTATAATCTAGTTGTGTCATTTCTCAGAATTTATCCTAAGGGAAAAAAAAGCACAGAGATGTGCAAATATTTGTGTATGAATATGCTTACCACAGCATTGTTCATATTAGTAAAACACTTGAAAATAAGCTTAATGTCCTACTGTAGGAGATTGGGTAAATAAAGTGGGATGTAGCCACAGGGTAATACATTACAAAGCCATTAAGAATCATGACATAGAAGGACAGCAAGTCGTGCAGGGAATAAGCACAGTATATTTCACAGCACACTGTTAAATGAGAACAGGTTGGAAAATAGCATCCAGTCATCTCTTGGTATCCATGAGAGACTAATTCCAAGACCCCCACAGATTCAGGGATACTTAAGTCTTTTGGATACCATATATTTGCATATAAACCTACATCTCTACTTTAACTCTCCTCCAGATTAGTTAAAAACAGTTACTACACATGTAAATGCTCTAAAAATACTTATTACAGTGTGTTGTTTGGAGAATAATGATAAGAAAGGGAAGGTCTGTACATTTTCACTGTACATTTTCACTACAGAAAACTTTTTTCCCCTAACATTGTAATCTGAGGTTGATTAAAACCCGGATGGTAAACCCAGAGCTGCAGAAGGCTGACTGTGTAATGTGATTCTACTATTCCAACATATCTACAAATGCATTTTTTAAAAGAAAGACTACAGTGAGATTGACAAAAGTAGTTTTCTCTAGTTGACATTAAGGGTGATCCTGTCTTCCTGTCTTTCATCTTTGTGCCTTTGTCTATTTTCTAAGTTTCCTACGATGAAAGTGTAAAAAAATTTAAAGTGTGTTATTCTAAAAATACAATGAATGAGTTGATACCAGCTCTCAGGTCCAAAACACTGAGCTTCCAGTTTTCAGAGTTCTCTCCCCCTCTTTCTGCTGTTTGAATATATGTTTGCTGTGCTTCCTGGCACATGCCTGCTCCTTTGATGGCTGTCTGTGTCTTGCTCATTTTCATATTCACAATATAAAAGAAATGAAAAACCATGAAGCAATCTCATGTGGTAGCAAATCTCCAGAAAAAAAAAAATTAACCCTCACAGATCTTAAATATAATGCCTAATCCTGAGAACATCCCTCCATCTTTTCACTTGGTTGGAAAAACAAAATAGCCACCCAGGTTAACACATCATAGGAAACTGGGCAGAGTACAGCATGCTTGTAATCTTGGTTCTTTAGGAAGCTGAGGTAAGAAGGCTAGATTTGAAGCTAACCTGGAGTACAGAGTGAGATTTTTTGTTCCTCTCAAAAACCACCACCACAACAAAATTAATGGGGTGGGCTGTACAGGGGCTTAATTGGCTTTCTTTTTTTCTTTTTTTTTTTTTATTGAGCATCTCACTATTCACCGAGTAAACATGTTTTGCAGGCATCCATTAGTAAACAGTTAAACATAGTGATGGTCATTTTGACAAGGCACTGAACATTAATGCCTTGTTCAATCCTCCTCATGACATGTGCTCAAATGGGAATATATTTTCCCAGCCAAGTTCCCCCTGCATCAGTGAAAGAATTATTCGCACAAGGGAGATTTTCAGGGTAGAGGGGAGGAGAGTGCGTGAGGAAAAGCTGGCCTCTCTACCTGGTCCCTTGATTGGCCTCCGAAGGAAAGATGCCAGAGCCAAACGCTTTAGGAAGATCTATTCCATCTAATTAGAATCACGGTGACCAAGGGCGTTCCCTGGAATGCCTGCCACTACCTTACATGGCAGTGCCTGTAACCCTCAGGCAGGTGATTAGGGTCCCTGCAATCTAGCCTAGACTTTGGGTTTTTCTGGTTCCAGCATGCTCAGCCAATCAATATGCATTAATCATCCCATGCTGATTGTGAACGTGACTCAGCCTCTGTGACTCACCCAAATCACACACAGGGAAGTCTGTTGTGACTGAAGATGGGCAGGAGTGAAAGGGAGTCAAGAAACAAGCTTTGCCTGGAGGCGCAGAATATTCCAGCCATGAATGAGGACGCACAGAGGTGAGGCAGAGGCCCAATGTGAATTCCTGAGTCCTGGGCAGCCTGTGGATGGCGCCTTTCCAGCATTGTCTGCACAGCTAGTTTAGCTCCCAACTTACGTTGTTTTGAATTACAATTCTTTTTCATATATAGATACCTTATCCTTCCAACTTTGTTATACAGCTCAGGAGGGGAGGGGCCATGTGGCTCTGAGCTAGGTCTCCAGCCCCCAACTCCAGCCATATAGAAGTGGCTTCTCAATACCGATGATGGGTGCACATTGCCTCCTGGGTGATTGTTTTGATGCTTCTAGGAAAATCTGCTAGCTGACCCAAACCCAGGTGAAACTTTCAGAGACGCTGTCAAGCTTGATTGCCCAGTGAAACTTCTTTGGCCTGCTAATCACTGCAAAACAGGCTCTCTCACTCCTATGAGATTTCCCCTCCTTCCTGTTCTCAGCTAGAAATACCATGAGAACAGACTGTCTCACAGTGTTTTCAGATTTCCACTTCTAGTCCCTGCCAAAAGCAGGAAGTGCAGAAGTGGGCGATAATTCTCTCTTATTTTTTTTTCTTTTTAGAACACTTTATTAAAGAGTTTGGGTTGTTACTTGTTTCCCCCTCCCCAACCTCATTAGAATTAATTTGAGCAATACTTTGAATTTACATAATGATTTTCTTACAAGGCACACAAAGAGTTTCATTTGTCAATGCCACTTTCCCAAGAAGGCAAGGCAGAAAGAGGTACTAAGGGTATTGGACATTAGAGATTGGAGGCACATGGGGGGATTTTCTACAGCAGCTTTCAATTGAGACCCAGAGCTGTCACATGGGGTGATTCTTATTCTGTATAGGTGGAGCCTGAGTCCAATAGGGCTATTGCCTTCCGGCCCTGGTGTGGCCAAATGGTGTCTTTCATCCCACACTGAACTGATGCTTACTTTTTATCACCCCTCCCCAAGCTATGCTGCTCTGCTGCTTTCCTGTTCCCTACCCATAAGCCAACCTTTCAAATGGTCAAAATCAAAAGTGGACAAAGAGCCCCATTACCAGGAACCATTGCATCTGCCTGTTACCACTGAAAGTGGAGGGAGAAAAGAAGAAAAAAAAAGTAGGAAGAAAATAGAGGAACTATACGTTAATGAGAAGGAGCAAGGAAAGGAAGGAAGCAAGGCTGTGTGAGAGACTAAGGAAATCGCTTCCCTTTGGCATGTGTGTTTATTGGGAAGCTCTGTGTACATAGTGCTATTTTGCTTCCCCTTTCTGGAATCCCACCTGGCACTAATATTACCCCCGTGCTTTAGTCCATTTTCCGTGTCTGTCACAAAATACCCAAGGCTGGGTAATTTATAAAGAAGTTTATTTGGCTCACAGATCTAGAGATTGGGAAGTCCAAGGGCACAGGGCCCACATTTGCCTGGCATCAAGTAAGGACCTTCTTGTGGCATCTTCAGTAAGAAATGAAGGCTATCTGAGGTTGTAAGGGATGGTAGGGCTTTAATGTTGTAGTCCTGGTGACCTAATGGCAAGAGGAGGAAAGAGAATCTTCTTACTCCTTCTGTGTATGCAGAAGAAAGGCCATTTGGGGCACCACGATGTGGGAGCCAACTACAAGCCAGTAAGAGCCCCTCACCAGAAACTGAATGGACCAGGACCTTGACCATGAACTTCCAAGCTCCAATAACTCTGTGAAGTTAATATTTTTTAAGCCACCCAGTCTACAATAGTCAGCTATGGTAGCCCTAGCATATTGCTAATTTTATCCTATGACACATTACTGTCTCCTTCCACCTTCCTAGACATGACTTGTAAAGATAATGGTTTCTCACATTACTCAACCTGCACCTCAAGTAACAGATATCTAAGCTGAATCATTATAGGACTGAACTATGGGCTGAGCTTAGTACGGTTCAAAATCACAGTGAAAGACAGATGATCATACATTAGAAATTACTCAACATCATGTTCTTTTCTTCAGACAAAAGTAGACTTCGTCTGAAGCACCTAAAGCTTCAGCTGCAATGAAACTCGCTGGCATGGTCCCCTGGTTAAGCCCTGCATTGCATTTCATTTTCTTTTTTTTTAAGTTCTTAAATAACAGCCCCGTAAAATTCTGTGTCTCATTCCCCCCACCTCTCACCCCCGCATCCAACAAGTATTCCTCTGTCAGGCCTTATTCTAGCCACCGAGTTTATGGTAGGAAAGAAGATTAAGCCTTGCTGGACTAATAAATGAGAGAATAGGTTAAAAAATTTAGACAAAAAGAATTTTTTGAAAATGTCATAACTGAGAGATGGAAGGAGAGAGTGTCTTTTCAAAAGATGGCACACACAACCTGAATCCAGTTTGCCCCTTCAAGCCTCCAAAGGCTCTGAGAACAAGGAATATTTTCCACCTAGAGGGAGACAGGTACAGACCCCAGGCTTCACGTGTTACTTCCATCATTGCTTCCAACATCCACATGGATTAGCATCATTGTCTCCTTTAGTGATACCCTGCAGCTTGGTTTTATGACACACCCATGGCAGAGCAAAGGTCACCTCACAGCCTGCCTGGACTCCAAAAATTGAGAGCTGGTTCTTCTGTCAATGAAGAGGCAGGGTGAGAGCAAAGGAAGGGAAATGGAGAAGGAGTTTTGAATCCCTGATCTTTCTAGCTGTCGATTCATTCTTTGGACATCTGATTCCCTGAGGGAAAAAAATAGCATTCAAATTTTGAAATTTTTGGAACTGAATTAATCAAGCTTGGCTACAAAATCTTCACCCTGCATAGCCCTTATGTAAGTTCCTCCATGGAAATTCCCTTATTCAGAAAAAAAGAAAGAAATAACATACATAAGTGTATATGCCAAGTGATCACAAACTACCATCTCCTCTAGCTATGAATATTACAAGAAAGAACTAGTATGACATGTTGTTTTTCTTCTTTTATCTTCTGAAAAGACCAACCAGAAATCCAATGTGAAAAAAAGCTAATGTGATACTAAGTTTGCAAATTTAAACTAAGAGTTCTGCAGTCAAGACATGCAAAAGTTTCCATAGCAACATTAGCTCTCATCCTTAGGATTTTCAGACCTATTAAAGCCATTAAATTCATACTTTTATATCTGCCAGTGTATATACAGGGTGGTTGAATGTAAGGTTGAGGTTTATTTTCCATATTTTAATTATAAATGATTTCTATTATGGGTTAGAACGTGAGTTTCATGAAAGTACATTGGGTAAATGGATGGTGTTAAACAGCGGGTTGATTTCTTTTGTTCTTCCTCCAGCTTTTCCTTCTTTAATGTTCTATTTCCTCACTCCCCTGGATGCTGAGGGTAGAAAGGATAATGATGTCAGGCTGCTATAAACTACACAAGGAACTCACCTTGCTACAATCATGCTGCCCCCTCCAAAGAGAGTACAAAACCAATTTCAGAGCCAGGTGCTGGTGATTTATGCCTGTAATTTTAGCTACTCAGGAGGCTGAGATGTAGGGAGTGAGGTCTCAAGACAGCCTCACAGTGGTAGAGTGACAACCTTGATCAAACAAGCCAAGGGAGAGTGTGATGCTTGTTACACACACACACACACACACACACACACACACACACACACACACACACTCATAGGAGGCAAGCTGGGAAAGGATGCAGAAAAGGCAAAGCAACTAGATTTCTCCTAGACATCTATGGACTCACATACTCACATAGAAGCCACTCCTCCCAATGTATTTCTGCTGTTACTTTCATAGTTAGAAAGGAAACTGACTTTGCCAGTGGCCACAGATCTAGCCAGTTACTGAAAAGAAAAATGCATGTCTGTATCTCAACTAAGAGTGGAAAATTTAGTAAAATTCCACATCCGCTGGAAAGGGTTGTACTCAACATTTCACAAGCCTTCCATCAAAAAGTATGTGTGTAGTGAACATTTCCTCGGATTAAAAAAAATCGCCTAATAATTGTAGATTCTTGCTAGCAATGTGGATGGTGTTTATTTTTCACAAAAATAAAAAATAAAGGCAACAGATGGGGAAAGCAAGGATGCCGGAAGATTCCTGTGAGTTCCCCCATAGGCAACAGTGTGGGACAGTTGTGGGGATCTGGAGAGAGTGTGGAAGGGGTGGGATGTGAACACATTTCTTCAATGCACTTTTAGTGTGATAGTATCACAGTGTCATAGACATGCAGAAACCCTGAATGAAACCGACGACTAGAAGTGGCAGAAGGCTGAAAGCAAAACCAGCCTGCAATGATCTGGGCTATTTTTAGCTTCCTAATGAAGGAAGAAAGGCTGCCACTCTGTCACTTGCTGCTTATGAGACCGATTTGTTCTGTGCTGGGGTTCAGGCATTCATGAGCAGTAAACCTCCTCTGGGATCCTCAGAAAAGAAAGAGGCCCAAACAGTAATTACTGAGGGGTGGCAGTTCTTTTTTTTTTTTAAGAGTTTATAAATGATTCTTAAGAATCTTACTTAATAGATCTATTAGAATCAGGGAATAAAAAGCTATCCCTGTGACTTTCTGCAAAAAGCTTAGTCCCATACAATTCCATTTCAAAGCCGTTAGGGGTAAAGAACAAAACTTCAGCCTGCTCTTCTATGACCTAAGTGGCTAGTCTCTGTGTCTCTGTCTCTTTTCTTCTCTTTCAGCAGAACTGCAAAGCAAGAGCAAAGAAGGCAGGAGAAAAAAAAAAAAGTCTCCAGAAACCAAAAGGCAAGCTCTGGAGCATGAGTGACCTGCTTTTAGAAATACGAGCTGACAAAAGAGAATGCCTCACTATCCTGCACAAAGGCATTGTGGGAGTTTAAGAAGATGTCTTGGGATTTCTAAATATTTAACTTGCTGACAGAAATTGCCCATTGTGTTAGTAAGAACATGTGAAAATGCAATAGCCCTGCAAATTAGGGGTCATAAAATTTGTAAAAATCCACAGGTCTCAACCCTTACTCTGCCTCTGGAAAATAGAAAGGAGGATGGCAAGCAGGAATTAAGACATTCCCTATTGAGTAGCAATCAGCATGTGTGCTGGCAGCAGGGGTCCCCCGCCTGGGCTCCTAGTGGCACTTTACAATGTAGAGGTTTCTGGATAGGACTTGGGTATCATCTGAGCCTTCTCCCAAGTTCAGCCCAGACAGGCATGCGTTTCCAGATCTTGTCTAGGTTAAAAAAGGAAGGGGGCAATGGGAAGCTCTGAGGAAGAATCAACCAAGCAACTACCATCATCAGTCAGGCCAAAGAGGTAGCAGCCAATGTTGGCCTTCTATCAGTGCAAGGGGAAACTTTCCCTTCCTTCAAGTTCTTATACTTGGACAGAACAGGCAATAGAACCTTACTCAGGATTTCATTTGCATGTGTAAACATGCTCACTATGAGAAAATTCTTTGCCTGGTTCTCAGCCTGGCAGCACCCTGGAATCCCCTGGAGAGCTTTTAATAAGGTAGAACTATCCATGTCCATATTGAGACTATCAGGAAGACTCTAAACGGGTTACGTACAAGCCTTTGTTATTTTTTTCAGCCACCTTTATCAGCACAGCTTCAATTGCTTCTTGCCTCATGGACCCAATCTCTGTCTGGAGATCAGCTACTCTAGACAGCTCAGCACATCCCACCTTTCAGAGCTCAATTTCATTGCCCAGCCTCAATAACTAGCTTCCAGCTCCCCTTAACCACTGAACTTGGACAAGGGACTTGTCCACATGCAAATGCATATCAAGTAGAAACTACAGCATGAGCTTCTAAGGGTTACTATGAATTAATGCAAATTAGAATAATTGTATTTGCCCAGCACCAGTGGTTCATGCCCATAATCCTAGCAACTCAGGAGGCTGAGATCTAAGGATTTCTGGTCAAAGCCAGCCCGAGCAGGAAAGTCCATGAGACTTTTATGTCCAATTAACCAACAAAAACACAGAAGTGTGACTCAATTGGTAGTGCACCAGCCTTTTGATGAAAAAAAGTTCAAGGACAGTGACCAGGCCTTGAGTTCAAGCCCTAGTGCTAGCATAAATAAGTATGTTAACAAATAAATAAATAAATTGTATTTGATTGGAGAGTGAAATCACATTTTGGAAATACTGAATTAAATGAAATATATTCTTAAAATAAATTTTATCTGTTTCTATTTCCAACACTACTAGAAAACTTGAAATTACTTGTAGCAGTTTACATTCTGTTTCACTTAGACAACTTCTATGTTAGACATACTTTAAGCTACTATTAATTTTTCTTCTCTGGTCTTCTTTTTCCTATCCTGGATGTGCCATTTTTTATTAACTAAATTATTTTTCCAAGACTATCATTGCTTCACTGAGCTACTTTCCTGGTGGAACTTATAATAGATATAATACATTTGGACTTAGAATTTGCTCAACTCATGCCATAATTTGGGTCTAAAATTAACACTCCCCCTGCCCCCAACCATCTCTATTTTTAAGGCTTGCCCCTGGATGGTGCCACTGAGAGGCAATGGAATCTTTAGGAAATGAAACCTAGAGCAAGGCCTTTGAGCCATTGGAAGCAGGCCTTTGAAGGGGACTGTGGGTCCCAGACCCCTTCTCCATCTCTTTTGCTTTGTAGCCAAGAGGTAAGTGGTTTTGATTCCCTACATGTGTCTTAGCTACACTAGCCCAACATTATGGGGCCAAACAATTACAAACTAGAACTTCCAAAATTATGAGCCAGAGGAATCCTTTTCATTTTGTAAGCTGATAGTGTCCAACAGTTGTTATAGCAAGAATAGAAAACTGACTAATACAACTCATTTCCAGTGTGAGGAGTTGTTAAGTGTGGGTTTACAAATACTAGAAAAACTCTTAAGCCAAAGTGTTTCCTCTAACTATCGTCCATAAGACTATCAGCAATATTTCCTTAGGTGAAAGTATACACCCTTTCCCTTAACACCCTAGCCCACGTTCTTACCACATGTCCAGGAGCTGTACTTCTAAGGTTTGTAGAGATTCAGAAAGATTCCACCTCTTATGAGGAGAAGCAGGAAAGAAGGGATAAAACCAGTGAAGGTAGCACAGCAGGTACTCAGAACAATGGAAAAGCTCACAACAATCTAAACTCCTCTTCAGATGCAAGAGAAACCTGAGACATATGTAAGGGAGATTTTTGTCCACTGGACAATCTTGCTGAAAGATTGATGCCACTCCTTTAGAGAGAATACTCAAGAAAAATATTCAGTCCATATAAAAACTGGCTCTTTTCTTCTCGTTTAAATATTAAGTCCCTTGGGCATGACTTAAAGAGGAATATATGTGTGTGTGTGTGTGTATATATATATATATATATATATATATATATATATATATATATATGGTCTGCTGAATCACATCCATAGTATAGCCTGGTATATTGTGTGCCCAGGGGGAGGGTCAGCAAATTGTTGGAAATGCTAGAGAAATGAGAGCATTGCTTCACAAGTCATTCTCACACTTAAATTCAGAATTTAAGATTCTGAATAAACCTGAAATTTCACTTTGGTTTCTTTTTTGTGTGAAGTTTTCTTTTATTCAGCCACTTACCAAATGTCATCAATTGCCCAGCAAGTGCTGATGCCCTTACAGTGCCCCTCTCTAGAGCATCTTATAGCTTCAGCTCTTCCCTTCATGCTCACAACTTGGCATTTCTTCCCAGGGTGATCTTTAAAGGCCTGGATTTTCTGTGTTTCTGACATCTGCTCTAGCTGGCCGCAGCATCCTTAAATGTTAGGGCTCTCTCTTGGCTTGCTAGTGACCCCCTGAAGGTCATCTACCCTGAGGGTTCCTGGCTATTCCCTTTATCTTCTCAATCCAGATAAGGTTAGAAAATGGGCAGCTGCTCTTCTCAAGCTTAGGATGAGTATTACTCAGCTTTTCATCACCACTCCTAAGTACCTGAGAGAAAGAAGTGGTAGAGGGAGAATTTGTGTTGGCTCACAGTTTCAGGAGGTTTCCAGCCATGGTTAGCAGGATCAAGGGGTGGGAGAGGCAGAAGATCCTGGTGGGAATCACTTGGCACTGAAGTTGCTTACTTCATGGCAGCCAGGAAGTGGAGGATGAGAGCAAGGGAGAAAGTCTCAGTGACCTAATTCCTCCAAATAGCCTCACCTCCTAAGAGCCCATTTAGCTCTGAGTTCCTCAATATGTCCCAGTCTAGCTGGATGGAATCTAACTAGACAGACTTCTTCTGCTTTACCCAGACAGAAAATGAGGGTAACGAAGGAGGAGCTCCTCCAATTATTCTAGCTCATTGGCAAGCCATGGCAGTGAATGACAGCAGCTGACCTTGGGCCTTTTCCAGGTATAGATGATGACACTGGAGTTCTGAGTCCTGTGGAGCTAGGCTGAGGCTGACATTGGAAAACTACAACACCTGGATTGAGTCTTAGGTCTTCCTGGTCTCAAAGAATGAGTTCCCAGACAGAGTAAGAAGCCAACAGCAAAGATTTATTGATAAAAGATAAACAGATCCCTCCCCCACAGTGTAACCCCCGCTTTCACTATATTTGATGTCAGTATAACATGTGGAGGAGACGGGGACAAACAAGTAGTTTAAGGATTCAGGTGGACCTGTTGCAACAATGAGAAGTACAAAATGTCATGTCAAAACCAGCTTTACAATGTCGGGGGGGGGGGGGAGGGGGGTATAATTGGGTGGGGGGGAGGGGGGAGGCTGGGAAGGGAGGTGAAGGGTAAACAAAGGAGGAGGCTGCAATGCTTGGTAAGAAATGTATGCATTATCCTGCCCATGTAATTGTAACCCCTCTGTACAGTATGTTCTCAAATAAAATAAAATAAAATTTAAAAAAAAAAAAAAGATAAACAGAACTCTACTAGACAGAAGGGACCCCAAGGAAGGGCACATTACGTTGGGTGCATTGTGCATAAGTTAAAGTGTCTCTAAGAAAGAAAGAGCTCATGACTGTCAAGATCATTGGGCAGCCTGTGAGCCATTTCAGTCTCCAGACCCAACCAAAGGTTCCACACAGTCTGCATGAATTCTCTGGGCATCATTTACTCCTTTTGACTGACTGCTCATTCCGATGCAACCCTCTGGAAGCCAATCAACCCACTGTTCACATGCAAGTCTTCCAGGGGCAGTGGGCTATGATGTACAAGAACTCCAGGCCATGGTGACATGATGACTTAAGGGCCTGTACCTGGGACTGTTCAAGGCCTGTTCAAAGGATGCAGGACCTCTGTGAGGTGGGGGGGGCTTTTGCTCTGATTTTGCCAGGCTCTTTTTCTACTCTCTAGGGTGATGGCTTATGCTTAGGTGGCTGTTGTGATGACATGAGTCTGGTAGAAGCTACTGGATGGGGCTGGAGTCATGCTTTGGGACAAAGCACCTAGTGCTGGCATAAGGGTAATCCAGCCGCCTATCCAGAAATCTCTTCCTAGCCTCGAACCTCTCAGCACATTGAAAGGAAAAAGTAACTTTTAAAGAGTGCTAGTAACAAGGACTTATCAGTAGCCAGGTATTTAACCATACCCTGACAATAATTAACTACTGTCCCAGTGTCTCATGGAGAAGTTGGATCCCTGTCATCTGTTTTAAATAGATAAATCTATGAAGTGAGCATTCTCCAAAGCCTAACGGAATGGAGCCACATGGAAAGGGATCAGTTCTTTGCCCACCAATTTGAACTCACTCCTCTCAAAAGACGCTTCCTTGTCAGCTAGTTCTTCCCTCTTCCCCGTTCTCACTCAGTTCCATGGATGTGCCACTTAACCTTGAGGATCTCCCCATTTTTTTACCTCTCCCCATTTGAATCTTACTTCTCTTTTGACACCTTTGTAATAGGTAGTAAATTCCTAGTGCCCTGCCCACCACACTGTGGTGAGACAATCCTTCTCTGCCCTCCTGTAGTCACATTGTCTTTTCAGAGATCAGTCAAGGCTGTAATGGCCAACAGTATTGAATGGAAACTTGCAACCTCACATCTCAGGGACATGGAGGCCTGATGAGCTCAGCCTGAGGCTCAGCATTTCATCACACTCTCGGCCCAAGACCATTTCACCGCACTGACACATCATCCTATTTGTGTATCTGTTTCGTGGACCTGGGATTTACATTGTACGCCTGTCTCCCTTACTCCTTAGGGGAGGGAATGAGTTCAGCTTACCTCTTTATCTTTAAGCCTAGCATAGTGCTAGTTACAGACCAGGTACCTGATTAATATTTGGGGAATGAATAAAGTATATTAATCGGCTATGTCATGCAAAAGGATTGGAAAAAAAAGACATCTCTCCAGGAAAAATCAGAAATCTTGAGAGCTTGTTTGGAGGTTCTAGCAGGAGAGCTCAGCTACTCGTGTACCTTTGACCGAAGACCGGTCCTCCTCTTCCTTCTTCTTCCTCTTCCTCCTCCTCCTCCCTCTCTTCTATAACAGGGAGCAGTGGCAGGATTGTGTGGTAAGTCCTAACTAGGGAGTGAAGACTCAAACCAGGGTTAAGACCCAGATAAGATCCACACACTTATGACAATAGAGTTGCTCATAGAGTTGCTCAATGCTCCAGCTGAACCACTGTGCTGTGCATGGGAGTACTGGATGAAAGCTGTTACAACAGATGTAATAATGGGTGTCAGAAATACTTCTTCTACATAGCACCTTTTTCTGTTCCACAGTTGATATAAAATGCCTAATAAATTAAAGACACTACACAAAGAGCATGTGTTTAATTCAGCTTCTATTAATTCTAATAAGAGAGAATGTTATCTTCCCTCTTACCTTCTTATTCCCTGGTGCTTTAATTTCTCAAAGACTGACAGGGTAGCTGGTATCAGAAATGAGGCTCAATATTAGCCCAAGCCATTTGAGATTTAATTAAATAACCTTTAAAAATATTTTAAACTTTGAATCAATTTGGCATATGTTTAAACTTGAAATCATCAACCAAAGAAAAGTGGTAAAGAGCTTGCCTAACATGTGCAATGCCCTGGGTCCAGGTTAATCTTCAGTTCCAAAAAGGGAAAGACCAAAACAAACAAAAAAATCCTTAAACAAGAAGATTGAATCTTTTCTTCCAGTTAGATGATGATGATGATGATGATGATGATGATGATGAGAGAGAGGGAAGAGAGAGAGAGAAAGTGTGTGTTGGGGGGGTGCACACTTGCGCTGGTCCTAGGACTTGAATTCAGGGCCTGGGTGCTGTCCCTGAGCTTTTGTGCTCAAGGCTTGTATTGCTCTAATTACTCTCACTTGAGGCACAGTTCTACTTTTGACTTTTTGGTAGTTAATTGGAAATAGGAATCTCAGGGACTTTCCTTCCAGGGCTGGCTTCAAATTGTGATTCTGAAGTCTCAGCCTCCTTCATAGCTAGGATTACAGGCATGAGCTTCCAGCACCTAGTTTAGTTTGATTATTTTTAACTAAAAAAAAAAAGAACAGCAGATAACAAGATCATTATATTATTGCAAACTAAACTTTTTTTTTTTTTTGGCAAGTGGCTGATTGTACATGAGCCCTGATGTATGCCCTAGATAAAACTAAATGTATATTTTCCACGTGAAAGTTACTAGCAAGCTCAGAGAATAAAGTTATCTCATGAAAGAGAAGCCTGAACAAAAGGTTGGTTTGGAATGGATGGCCAAGATACAAAGAGAAAGAAAAAAATATACCTGGCATATTCCCTTCTTAGAGCAGAACGTCGCTTTATGGAAGACATAATTATCCTGAGCTTCTCCAGCCCTGGCTGTCTAGCTAATTCTATAGAGAGAGATTATTTAAATGTTCCAGAAACGCCATGCTGGTAGGCTTACATATGAAACAGACAGGTCACCCAAAGATTTTACAAACCCCCTAGAGTGGCATACAATTCACCGGCTGGGTACATTTGCTTGTGGGACTGCTAAGTCCTTGGAGGCCATAACCAAAATGCAAGCAAAGAACAGTAACCATTAGAAAGCTCATCTGGACAGTCTCACTGTAAGGACCTGTAGTACAGCTTTGGATATCAGAAGGGGTTAGTACAGACACAGTCTGTACTGTGCCTCAGTGTGGTTCTGAGGTAAAATTAAGCCTCCTCTGCAAGGTAGTTAGGGATAGAAGGTGGCAGCAGGGACCAGCTCCAATATAGCAGAAGGGAAAAGTCAGCACAAAGTATTCATTAGGCCCAGGGGGTGCAGATCCCAAACACATATGCTCTCATGCTTCTCAGCCATAGTCAAGTGCCTGCTCCTCCCCAGCTTCCATCCTAACAAGAACCCCTTTAGTACTTGTGCCTGAGATGGGGAAATCCAATCATAGGGCAAGTTCATGCTCTGAACCAATCAAGAGACTCCCCACAGCACTTGTCTACTCATGGACCAATCAGACTAGGAACACGCCCTAAGGGGGAGGAGGCAAAGGACCATATATATATATGTGTGTGTGTGTGTGTGTGTGTGTGTGTGTGTGTGTGTGTGTGTGTGTGTGTGTGTGTGTGTATGTATATATGTATGCAAGAACCATATATATATATATATATATATATGCAGTCAAAAATTCAATATATACCCTACAAGATTAAGAATGCAGTCAAAAGTTCAATGCATATCCTACAAAATTAAGAAAGGGGTCAGATGGGAGGGGTGGTTGACAATGTTGAAAGGGTGACTGTGATCCAGATGCATTCTATTCATAAACTTTGTTGAATGGCAACTCCTTTGTACAACTACTTCAGATAATTGTAAAAATAATCAATTTTTTTTAAGTGTAGGTGATTTGGAGGCATGCCTTCATGGTCAGTGGGAAAGTATGTATCATGTGGCTTTCTCTACATGGGTCTGGATGACAGTACACTAGCCATCCCCAGTGAGATGGGAAAGTTACACACTAGGTATAGAGTTGTGCTCCTGGTATTAGGTATAAAGAGCCCAAAGACAGACTTGGTTGGTGATAGGGTCATAAGAGAAAAAAGAAGTAGTAGGGAACCAAAAAGAGAGCATAGCCATGCAGAAAGCTCTTGAAAATCTCCAGGAAAGTGGTACAGGAATGAAGGGTTACTTGGTGTTTCCTTATTATTTCCTTTTTCTGATGAAATGAACTAATGCGTGTTTGCATTTGGCATCTTCTATCCACTGACAATTATCCAGGGAGACATTAAGAACATCTCCATTGGAGAAGCACTTAAGTTACAAGGAAGCTCCAAGAGAGGTAAGGAGATGCAGCAGGGCCTTGCCTTCCTCAGCAGATCATCTGAACGTAGATTATTCTTGCTCTAGAATTTTCCTAGAGTGTAAAATTACACCCAGCTATCCTGGTCACTTTGTAGATGGACTTTTCTTCTCTTTTTTGCATCTGTTTGAGCAGAGCTCACACCCTCCATCTCTTCCAATTCAGAGTAGTGGAGAAGTGAGAGGGCCAGAGTCCATGGCCAAACTTCAGCTGGGCACTTTGTCCCAGTTGCCTAATGAGTTCCCAGTGGAAAAAAATGGGGTCACTGGGGTTAGGAGTAAAGTTCAATGGTAGAGCATGTGAAAAGGCCTTGAGTTCAATACTCAGTCCTAACATATAAAATAAGATAAAGATAAACAAAAGTGAAACACGTACCTTGCTTGGAATACTGCCTAGTAGGTAGCAAACACTTGTGCAGGGCACCAGTGGCTCACATCTATAATCCTAGCTACTCAGGAGGTTAAGATCTAAGGATCTCAATGCAAAGCTAGCCTGAGCAGAGAAGTCTGAGAGATTCTTATTCCCTTATAGAAAGCGGGACTTGAGGCTTGACTCAACTGGTAGCACACAAGGTAAGCAAGATTAAAGCCCTGAATTCAAAACCAGTGCTGGCAGTGAGACCAAAGGAGGCTATTCTTAGGAGAGGATGACAAAGGCTTAATAGCTACCTTCATGTGATCATATGTTTATCGAAATGAACTCCAAGAAATGACAAGATGGGTTTTTTTTGTTAGTTTTCTTTTTCCCCCCTCCTCTGTCATTGCTTTGATGTCTGTAGCTTTTGTCTTGTATGTAAGTATATCCCTTTGGGGGAGGGTAAGGAGGAGCACAGAAATGCTAGGACAAAGGGTGAACAAATGCAGCCGTGATACACACTAGTCACTATGTTGAAAATGAACCATGCAACAAAGAGGTGAGGGAGGTTAGGAGTGAAAAAATGGGAGAAAACAAGGGAAATGGTAACACTGTTCAGAAGGAAATGTACTCACTGCTTAACTTTTGTAACTGTAACCCCTCTCTCTGTATATCACCTTTATAATAACAATAAAAAGTGATAGATTAATAAATAATTGTGGAAAAATAGATTTTGGGGGCTGGGTGTAGTGCTGGGGAAACTGAGGCAGGTGCATTGAGACTCTGTCTCCAAAAAATAATAACTAAAATAAATAAATAAATAAATGATAAGCCATTTTGATTCTTGGACAGGAGTTGGCAAAGGCTTTCTGTAAAGGACCACATAATAAATGTTTAAGATTTTGCAGGACTTACAATCACAACTGCACAGCTCAGTTGCCACTGGCATTACGTAAACAGACAAGCATGGCTATGTGCCAATAAAACTTTATGCACAAGACAGGCCACTGCCAGCCCCTGTCTTGTACTACCCATTCCCTGAGAGCAGGAGCAAGTGTCATATTCTGACTCTGCACTGCTCAGCTGTATGCACAGCGAAGTTGGTGTTCACATAGTAATTGTTCCTGAGCAGATGAATCACAACTCAAAAGGGTGGGGTGTTGACTTTTGGTAAGGTTGGACTTTGGCAATCCTATTCAGACTGGGAAATGCGTAATTCCAAGTTCTGCCAACAGACATGACAAAAGTGCTCCTAGGCAGGTGTGGGCCCTGAGTTCAATAGTTCAATCCCTACTGTGGAAAAAAAAATCATTTCCAAGAATGCTGGAAAGATATACTATGCCTAGCCAAGGCTTCAGACTCAAAACTACAAATGGTAACAGAGGCTTCCATAATGCACAGAACTGACCTTGTGCAGCTTTATCTGATTGGGCATATGGACTCTTGATATGTAGGGCCTCACCTGTACCAGCCTAAGGAGTTGGCTACCTGAGTCTCTCTCTCTCTCTCTCTCTCTCTCTCTCTCTCTCTCTCTCTCTCTCTCTCTCTCTCTCTCTCTCTTTCTCTCTTCTTCCTCTCATAGTATTGAGGATTGAACTCAGGGCTTCATTCTACCACGATGAGCCATGTCCCCAATCTTTTTGTGTGTACTTTCATTTTCATATGGGGTTTATCACTAACAGACTGGAACCATGGTTCTCCTATCTCTACCTCCTAAATATCTGGGATTACAGGAATAAGCTATAGTGTCTAGCCTAAGGTACCCGAGTCTCTTGTGGCATTGCTCCCAGGTTCTTAGGAGAGGAAGTTCAATGCACTGGCCATGATTTATATTTACAGTTAGCAAGTACGCAGGCCAGGAGAGCTGAACCACATGATTTTCCTCTTTCTGTTTTGTATCCCATCTCTACAAATTACAGCACACACACACACACACACATGTACACACACACACACACACGCATGCATACACACACATACACACACACACATGTACACACACACACACACATGCATACACACACATACACACACACACACACATTGTTGACCTCCATAGTGGGTGTCTATTCAATAAACACTCAATAAAGAATTGGTTTTATTATCTCTAGAACAATGTGGAGCTCCCTTGAAGTCATTACCAAGGGCAGCCTCAGCCTGTTTTCTGAGAAGAAAGCTAAGCCTGATGTCTAAGGAATGGTGCTTGTCAACCATGCTGCATGTATGTATATATGTGTATGTATGAATGTATTATTTACTTATCTATATATTCATGACATGCTGGGGACTGAACACTGGGCCTTATACTTGCTAGGCCAGCCTTCTTCCACTGGAGCCATGCCCGGCCCTTTTTGCTTTCATTACTTTGCAGATAAGATCACATTCCAACCCTTTTGTTTCTGCTTTATTTTTCAGATAGGATCACATACTTTTCCCAATGGGTCTTGAACCTCTATCTTTCCACCTCTGCCTTTCAAATATCTGGGATAGGTGTATCACACCCATTTTGCTTTTGGGATGAGGGTCTCCCACGTTTGGTAGGACTGAGTTCAAACAGCAATCCAATTTTCAGTCTCCTTTCTGAGTAGCTGAGATTACAGTTGGGCAGCTACAAGGCTGGCCTTCCTCTACATCTTTACAGGAGAGAAAAAGAAAATACTCACTCTCTGAAGCATACATGAGCAGGTAGTTAGGACTGGGAGATAATATCGTGAATTTTCCACAAGAGCTGTAGGGTGTGAGTTCCATTTCCCAGCTTACAGTGCATAGCTGGCACTTACTGGATCTTGCACTCCTTACCGGTGAGCTGGAAATCATCCTGTTAGGATTGCAGAGGAGATTGTTCAAATGAAGGGGAGAACACTTGTCAAAAATAAAGCATGATTTATGTAGGATGGCATCATTTAATAGGAACGATTATTTAGATAGCAGGATAAGGGTTTCAGCCACCATGGGTCTAAAATAGTTTTAGGAACAGCTCTGCCCAGAGGCTATAGGAACACCTAATGCTCTGATTCTCTGTGGCTACAGTACAATCTCATCAATTTCAGAATAATGGGGCAAGGAGACAGGGGTGGAGCCCATAAAAATCTGTGAAGAGCTAGATTTTATTGTAATCAACTCACCAAACTCAGTCTTTTAGCTATAAAATAAGAGAAACTAAAATGGCCCAATACATCTGTGAGGTATTGGCTTAGATTTTCAAATGCATGCTGGTAATCCCGGCTCTTGGGAGGCTAAAGCAGGAAATTTATCAGTTTAAGGCCAACCCCTGCTATATAGGGATCTTAATTCAAAAGCAAAAACAAATGAATTTTCATCATGTGTACCTGAGTAGGTGTTGATAGAAAATCCCAGAGTTCTTAAAAACAGTATTTTCTTAATTAATGTGCACATTTATCTAATATCTCTGATCCTCAATCTTGCAGTGTTGTTGTTTTTGGGGTTTGCTAGATATGCAAAGATAGGGGGAGGGGCGATTGAACTCAGGGCTTAGGTGCTGGGCTTTTCCCCCTCAAGCCAAAGTTCTACTTGCAGCCTTTGGGAAGTTAATTGGAGATAAGAGTCTCAACATTTTCCTGCCCAGGCTGGCTTCAAACCAGGATCCTTAGATCTCAGTCTGGGGTAGCAGGAATTACAAATATAAGCACTTTTTAAAAATCCATGTAAACGCTGTTTTTCATAGATGCTGCAAGTATAAGTTTCATTTAACATCATTTCCATTTCAGTTTCTACAATCTTCATTTCTAAGAGCAGAAAACCCCCAAACTGTGAAGTCCACAGGAATGCTGAGGCCCCGGGCTTGCAGCCAGGGTTAGTAAGTATACAGCAACCTCTCACTTACTACCCCTTCACCCTGCCCATGGGGCAGCTAGCAGCTGAGCTACAAATGAATACCAGTAATCGAACTGGCTGAGAGGAAAAGCAAATAAAGTTGAATGACCTACTAGCTGGTCTATGGATCCAGGCTCACACAGGAACTTTAGCCAAGGTCCAGACCTTTCGTTCTGGTTTCTTGATTGACAGTCAGTGGGCCAGGAGCATGGGCACGTAGCTTGTGGTTTATCCCAAGATAACCCTGGTATTGACTGGCCTTGAGTTTGTAAGGAGTGAGGGCAAGTTCAGGGCAGAGGGGCAAATTCCACCACGTAGTGCCCATGTCCCAGGAATGTGTGCTAGAGAAACAATACAGAACTAGAATATCAAGGCTCCATTAGCAATATCCCTAATGTCATCATTCTGTATCCCTAGCTTCAAGCTCTAGACCCAGCTCCAAGCAGACTGTTGATAACATGAGTAAGTGAACATATATTTATATCTTTGCTGATAGAAATTTCCAGGCCAGTCAGATGCTAGTGGCTCACACCTGTAATCTTAGCTACTCAGGAGGCTGAGATACATACAGATTGTGGTTCAAAGTCAGCCTGGGCAGAACAATCCATGAGACTTTTTCCACAGTTAACCAGCAAAAATTAAAACAGAGTGGAGGAATGGCTCAAGTGGTGGGACACCAGCCTTGATCAAAAACAAAAGAAAGAAAGAAAGAAAGAAATCCAAGGTGGAATGGGAGGATCAGACAAACATTAGCTCGTATTCTGTAAGTGGCACTTGGACATTGAGGCTTGTGGAGTTTGAGAATAGCTTTTAAAATCATCTAAACATTGAAAACAAGAAGAATGGAGCCACCACAGGCAGACATGTAGTTACAGATGATCAGCATTTGACTCTGAATCATACCATAACTCTCCACCAGCCTCCAGTTTCAGTCTGAAATCAGGAAGAGGAACATTTTTCTGTGAAAATCTGAAGTATGCACCATCATTCTGCATCCTGAAGAGTCCTGGAAAAAATAAGGTCAAGAGGCCTTCCCAGACCTAGGATACTTGTGAGTGACATTTTTTTTTTCTCTGCTATTAAACATGCCATCTGGAAGCAAGCTTACCATCTGGAAAGGCTTTAACTGGGTTCCAGATGGATCTCCCTTTGATCCAATTGATATGGACAGGAGAACACCAAGAACAAACTCTATCCTAGATTCCAAGTTGGCTGGGAGAGCATGGATATTTTAGAACACAGTTAATATCAAGCATGGCACCCATAGGTTAGGAGCAGGCTCTTCAGTAGGAAAGATTCAACATAGGAAAGAGAAAGTCACAGTGAACAGCCAAATGGCACATTCCAGAATATACACCCACAGTCCTGGTTGTAAGGAGGACAGTGTCATCATCTCAGGTTTGCTTTGTTTTAATAAAAAGGTCACAGTTTGTTTTCATTGCCTGGCACATTTAAAAGTGTAAGAAGGAAAATAGTTAAAGATTAGTTCAACTTGTTTTATCCAGTAGCTGAGCTAATCTGCTACAATCACAAACAGAGACAGAAGAGACAAAGTCAAGGGCAAAGGTGACTTCAGTAGCTGCATAGCTGAAGGTTGAGGACTAAGATAAGGTAGGGTTGCCACATTCAAGAAGGCAAAGAGAGACTTGGAAAAGATGATCAGGAGGGCTGTTGTATAGCCACAATTGTCCCACAGTATCTGAGAGGAAAGCCCATAGCATCCCAAATCCATGGATGTTCAAATTCTGGATTATAATGACCTGCGTAGTATTTGCATAAAGTTCATGCACATTCTTTCATGTCTTTTAAATAAACCCTTGATTGTAATATCAATACAATGTAGACTGTAGAATTGTGAAGAAAGGAGGCAAAATCGAACCCATAGGATAATGCCAAGCATTAGGAAATATTCAGTAAGCTGTAGAGTTGTTTATTTTCATTTTTAAACTACTTTCTTGTCATGGAATACAAAGCACTTTTACAACCTTCAGAGATGTGTCATGAACAAGAACTTTATAAGATAAGTGACAACTATACCTCAACACTGTGTTACTCAGGATGAAAATTATGCCCAGAGCACTTTAACGAGTTGCCCGAAGTCATATTTCTAAAACAACAGTGACCTTGGATTTGAAAGTGCCACAGTGGGTTTCTATGCTTTGGTAGTATTTCTTTATGACCTCAGTGCTTTTCTTTACATTTTCATTGAATTGATTGTAATTCTGCATCGATGTGTCTGGAAAGGTGGTTTTTAAAAAAAAAAAATCTGAGAATCCTCGAAAATACTCATTTCTGACATATACACACTTCCAAATATTTGTACATATTTAATTTTTTATGGCCATGCACCAGTGACTCTTATAATCCTAGCTACTCACGTGAGGATCATGACTCAAAGCCAGCCTGATTGGAAAGTCCATGAGACTCTTATCTTCAATGAACTACCCAGAAAACCAGAAGTTGAGCTGTAGCTCAAGTGGCAAAACATTAGCAAAAAAGCTAAGGCACAGTGCCAAGGGCCTGAGTTCAAGTCCCAGGATGGGCATACACACATAAAAAATAATTATGTATATGTAATTATGTTGAATAAACATTTCAGATTGTCTAGATAAGATTGGTTATGTGTTTTCAAACAGACAGGTTCTATTCTGGGCTTCAATATCAAGAGGTAACAGAAGGGACCTAAACCCGATAGCATGCAAAATAGACTGCCATTACTGAAATCCCACACATGCAAAGTCTATAGTAGTACACATTTTATAAATGGCCTATAAAATAAAATGCATATAATATTTAGTGTAACTAAATAGCTAATGGGTGTCCAATCCAAATTAAAAAATGATAGCAGAAAGTACTCAAAGCACAAAGGTTCTTCATGCTTCGTAAGTACCAATGCTAGATTATATGGTTCTAATTTATACATGCAATTTCTAGAAATTCTCCTTATACACTTCTACTATGGAGAGCTAAAAACAATTAAAAAGAAAACCCTTTTCAATGGAGAGTATTATCTATTCTTTGGTAACTATTTTTTTTTAATTCTCTGTGGTTGATCCCAGCTAACTTTTTTACAAAAGATGATGTTCTTTCCAGACCAGTTTTTCTCTTGGAACAAATCTGAGTGTTTTAGCCTCTCATACTTATTCTGTCTAATAAAAACATTATAAAATGGGCACCAGTGGCTCAAGTCTATAACCCTAGCAACTCAAGAGGTTGAGTTCAAAGCTAGCTCCGGCAGGAAAGTCTATGAGACCTGTATTTGCAATTAACCATCAAAAAGCCAAATGTGGAGCTGTGGCTCAAATGGTATAGCACTAGCCTTGAGAAAAAAAGTTCAGAGACAGTGCCCAGGCTCTGAGTTCAAGCCTGAGGACCAGCACACACACACACACACACACACACACACACACACCATGTACATAACATTTCAGTTTCCAGGATTTTATTTATGATTTGTTTATTCATTCATCCATTCCAATTTTGAGAAACAATTTTAAAAGCAGATAATGCCTGTCTAAAATCATGAATTGAGATTATTTTGTCAAGTGATCTTTCATACATATGCTGAGATACAAACCTGCCCAGTCTTTCTTGGCATGTGACATACCACAGCTCTTTTGGCAAAGTCAAGAGACTCAGAGAATTGTGTTTCCTTTTGGAAAAATATGATTTAGCTACCTTAGCTCCCTGGGAGTGGTGGTTTCATTAATGAAGTTGGAAAGCTGAGCTAAATACAAATACTTTGCAATAGGGGGTAGCATAAAGAAAGCCCAAGCTAGAGTTTCTGGAGTTAGGCCAAGAGGAATTCTGGAGAAAATTGGTGCCATCTGCCCTGCTCCTTTGGGGATGGCTGTGGCCAGGCAACTAACTGTGGGATGTGTGTACTTCGCCTTCTCTTGTGAGTTAAAATGGTGACCGGTGCTTCTCAGCCTTTTCCCTGTCACAACAAATTACAAAGGCTCTTCAGGAAAGGATGGTGGAGATTGTGGATCCATCCTTCTATGCTCCTTTCACAGTGGCTAAGGAGAAGCTTCTTAACCATCCACAATAAACTGAGAAGCAATTGCAAATCAGAGTCCTTGAGCAGGGAAGATAGAGAAAGTAGCAGAAGACATAAATATCACATTAAAATTTAGATTCCCCTTCTCATCATTGAGCACAACTCCTTGTAACTTAGAGTACTAATATAGAGTTGAAGACTAGGGAAAGGAGACACAAAACTGACCACTGACTACCCAATAGTGGCTAACAATCAAGACATTGCAAGATATCATTTTCAACATGGCCATTCTGGACATTTATCTTCTTTTCTTTTCCTTTCTTTTTTCTTTCTTTCTTTCTTTCTTTCCTTCCTTCCTTTCTTCTCTCTCTCTCCCTCTCTCTCTCTCTCTTGCAGACTTACTCTGATTCACAAGGTCTGGCCAATCCTAGGAGACTGACACATATGCCATGATGTCAAATAAGTGGTTTGTAACAGAAGTTATCTCTTTCTCATGGCTAAGTTAACCATCTAGCGGATCCCACTTTCAATATCAGATAAGCCAATTTGGAACCAAAAGATTTCTTGCAGAGGAATAATTCAGACCCCAAAAGGGTGGGTGGGTGTTCATTGGTTGGTTTCTGTAGGCCATAGGGATGATTTATGGAGGCCCCATGAATGAACCCCTTTTCTCATGTTGTACATGAATCCCATATCTAGTGTCTCCTCCCTTGGATAAAAATTAACCTATAATTTCCACTTTTAAAAGGCATCTCCTACAATCCAATAGAGAGATTAGTTTGGTAAAATAGCATTCTAGTCACATGGTTGTGAAATGACAGTTTGATTGCAATAGTCTTGGCAATTTTCCAGATTTTCTCCTTGAGGTGATACAACCTAGGGTGGACTCTTAGTGAGGTCATGCTGGTCTTTCTAAGCTCAGGAGCACTTTTTGCATGATAGTGATTAGCTGAATCCACTGCTGATTGTGTTGAGAAAAGATACTAATATCAATTTCCACTTTAAGACTTATGGGTCAATGTTGTCTACCAAAACCTGCAGAATTTGGCAATAGCAAGAATAGTAACAAGGTGCTAAGACTAAAGCTCCTTAATTCCGCTACATTGGGAGAAAAATAATTTCAGTGAATGGAAGCTTTTGTTTTTTAAAGCTCTGAGTTAATGAAAAGAGTTCTGAATTGGAATGAGATCTCTTCTCCAGTTCCCCCTTCTATTCCCTCTGGCTGAGACCATTAACCTTTCTCAGTCTCAGTTTGCTCATCTGTAAAATGAGTGAACTGAGCCAACTTACCTCTAGGGAGCCTCCCAGCTTGGCCTTCCCTTTCTTTAATACATCTCTGTCTATTTATAGCCTCCAACGAAAGAACTGCCATTGGCAGCAATGTGAGAGTATCCTGAAGTAGCTGCCCTGGGAAAACACAATTTTCAGTCACAGAAAAGGCCAGAAGTATAACATGACAACAGCCATAACAACAAATGTTAAATTCCAAAACTGATTTGATAATGTACTTCAAGAATATATAGTACCTAGCTGGGCATGAGGGTGTACACCTGTAATCTAAGCGATTCAAACAAGCCCAAGGCTGACTTAAGAAAGACTCAAGTATATGAGTACTATTGACTAGCTTTGTGTCCTTCAGCAAGTTACTTAGCCCCTCTATGATTCCCTTTTCTTAACTGTAACAGGAGAGTGTTACTATAGTACCTAATACATTTCTTTGTTGAAAACATTAAAGGAGAAAACATGACTGGGCATCCATGGCTCATAACTGTAATCCTAGGTACCAAGGAGTCTGAAATCTGAGGATTACAATTAAAAGCCAGGCCACAGAAGGAAAGTCTATGAGAATCTTATCTCCAATTAGTCACCAAAAAGCTAGAAGTGGAGCTTTGGCTTAAGGGGTAGAGCATTAGCCTTGAGTAAAAAAGCAAAGTAACAGTGCTTAGGCCCTAAATTCAAGCCCCGGAACTGACGTCAAAATGAGTGAGAGAGAGAGAGAGAGAACACAAAAAGTTGTGTAAAACACTCCCTTACAGAGTTCAGGCTCAATTAATGTCACCTATTATTTAATTGCATACAAATTGCATGATGCATACAAAAACTTACCCATAAGTTTAAAATAATTTGCTCTTTAAAGTGTTCTCATTCCTCGACTCAAACAGTAGTTGCTATTTATGATGTGCTCATAATAATTGTGTAATGGCAACAAGACTTTTCCAGAAATGTCAAAAGCATCAGTTTTCAGTTGGGCTTATTACCCAGAATAATAATAATCTGTCTAATATGAAATTGTTTTCTTACACATTCTAGATAATACACGTTGAGAAATGTTTAAAGCTAACAACTTATACACCGTGTATAATTTCCCTCGACTTCCAGATCATGAGAGGCAAAACTAAATATGTGTGAAATTCATATAATAGGCAGTGATTGTCTCCTTTTGCCCATTCTTCAAAAGTTTCAGGAAGCTGTGTCTTTTAAGATTTGTTCTCCCTCCTGTGTTCACAAATGAAAGGAGACATCAGTGCTTGAACAACCCCCCATTTACCCTCAACACTTATGGAGAGTAAAAACCACCCATGGGCTCAACAGACAAGATCTTCAATTCCCCTCCTCCTGGCTACAAAACAAAACCCTCATCTGCTACTTCCATAAATCATTCTCCAACTAGCTCCTGTGACAGACAAGAATCAAAGAACACATTAGCATGGAACTGGTTACAGATTAGAAATCAGGTGGAAGCGGCCTCATTTGTTTCTTCTGTAATGCATTCCTCAAATGGGGTCCACTGCTGTGCATGGGTGAGCACTCCCATACTTGTTGACAGAAGTATTTTTAGAAAGTAATGCTTTCCCATTTATAAAACCCAGAGAGAGGCAGCATGATGTGTAGGCGGTTGTTCTCAGGGCCTGGCTGCTGATCAAAATCACCTGTGGAGCTTTTAAAAGTCTGCAGATGTCATGATCTCACTCTGGGCCAATGCTTTCAAGCCTGAGCTGCACATGGAAAAGGCCTGGGGAGTTTTTGAAAACCAGTATGCCTGTCAGGAAGCTCCTCCCCCCACCCCCACCCCACGCTAATTGCATAAGACTCTCTCTCGGGGATGGGCCTAGAAGGAGGCTTTGTGGCATCACCTTGTCCAGGTGATTTGAATAGAGAGGTAGGCGTTTGAACCACTGCTCTAGATAGATTGAAGTCACTTGTTCATTTCAGCAAGCTTTACTGACAGCTAGGACAGAGCCAACCCCACAACTGATAATATAATAAACACTTCCTGCTCTCTTGACCTTAGAAATATGAACTAAAGTCTTCAGGGTCATGGTCTACCATTGGGAATTTTAAAAAGCTTATCAGCCAAGCTTGACAATCAGTGGATATGAGAAAGAGCAGGGAGTCAGACAGCTGGGCTTAATTCTTGAGTCTGCTCTTATTGGCTGTTTGCTTTGGGGATGAGTTATATAACTGTTCTAAACCCCTCTTTGCTTATCTTTAAAATGGTGAAGAGAGCAAATCTACTCCAGAGCTGTTATGAGTTTTAAATGAAAAAGAGAAAAATCAATAGAAATCTTGGTGCAGTAGCTCATACCTACTAGGCATTCAATAAATGTTCTGTCTCTTCCATCCTCCTCCCTTCCACTTCTCCTGCTGTCCTTAAAGCAATAGGTTGAGCTAAGTACGTGTGATGTACAATTGAATCCGAGCCACTGCCTCTGCTTTCCAGGAGTAATGGGGCAATAAACAATTACAGACCAACCACATCGTACATAAGCTATTCCTAGGTGTGTGGTATCAGCTACTTTTATTGCTGCAAGGGTTCTGGCTGGAGAGAAATAATCACTAAGAATCAGGAGCCAGTGAAGGTTTATCTAAAGTGGAAGAATTTAAGAGGAGTCTTACAAGGTGAGTAGGATTTGCCAGAAGAGGAGAGAGACAGGATATGAGAGACAGAAGAAAAGCAGAGCAAAGGTAACCTAAGCGATACTTGTGGGTAGGTCATATTTTAAAGACAATCTATCCTTTGCAAGCATTTGTTTGGCATGTGTCTTTGCATGTCCTTGATCAAGGGAGTGGAGTTTCCCTTTTTATCAGTAACTGCATGGATAGTAATGTGCTATGTGTTTAAGAACAAGTAGGAGGACTTTAAGGACACCTGCATTTGTTTTATACATGCAATCTTTGCTATAATATTTAGGTTAACTTTGCATGCATCTCTACATTTTGATTCACATTCCTTTTTCCCCAGGGGTGGGATACCAGCAATTCCTTTGTAGGAAAAACCCCGCAGATCTTATAAATAACAATGGATTTTCTGAACACCTACGACAAAAAGCTGAATAAAGGTGACATCATCCTCTTAGAGAGAATTTTCATTCATGTTATCCTTTTAAGTTCTCTGGAGGTTTGTCCAGCACTGTTAGTCTGCTGGCCAATTGTAAATGGCCAGGGGAGCTCCCTGCCTGTTGTTTTGGGCATCTCACCTTGGCGACCTCTTGCCCAGCGACTCTGAATTCTGTTGCCAGCACTGCCTGCACTGTTAGGTCTGGGCCTCCTCGCCGGCTCAGCTGACTGTTGGTGACAGCCTATTCCTCCGCTGAAATGACTTCAAATGACCTACTTTAAAAATGCTATGAACTTGGCCAAATGCCAATGAGTTGGGGTACAAACAGACCTGGGGGGAGGGGGGAAGAGGGCATCCTGTAAGAAACTGTGTGTATGCTTTTGTTTTGGTGATAATTGCTCTTGGCTTCTCTCTCTCTCTCTCTCTCTCTCTCCCTCCCTCCCTCCCTCCTCTCTCTCTCCTCTCTTTCCTCTCCCCTCCCTCTCTCCTCTCTCTCCTCTCTCCTCCAGGGCCTTGGCTGTTACAATTCATCTTTATGCTCTTGGAGTACAGGCTATTGATTTGCTGGGCTGGCTGTTAAGTCACAGAAAGGCAGCCAATCAGAGCAGGACTCTATCCTGTCTCCCTGCTGCAAACAGCTGAAGTAGTAATAAACATGAACAAGAGGTTTCTGGCTGAGCACTCAGCTGCAGTCCACCAGTGCTCTTTTCAGTCAGGGCAAAGCAAGGGGAAGCAGAGGGACAGATGTAAGGCTTAATTCCAGATCAGCCACTTCCCTGGCCTCTGTTCCTTGGATCCCATGGGCATTTCTTAGCTAAACCTAGCTTCTACCCAGTGTGTGTATGTGTGTGTGTGTGTGTGTGTGTGTGTGTGTGAGAGAGAGAGAGAGAGAGAGAGAGAGAGTGTGTGTTGGTAATAGGGTTTGAACTGGGGTCCTGGGAGCTGTCCCTTAGCTTTTTTGCTAAAGGCTAGCACTTTGCCACTTGAACCACAGCAATATTCTGGTTTTACACATTGGAGATAAGAGTCTCATAGACTTTCCTTCCCTGGCTGGCTTCAAACTATGATCCTCAGATTTCAGCCTCCTAAGTAACTAGTATTACAGGAGTGAGCCATCAGTATGTGGCTTTTAAAAGCAACATAGGTGTCTGTAGTGGTGGCAGGGAGCAGCTGAAGGGGCAGAAACATTGGGAATTACATGACTTCAACCACTGTGCCTGACCACTAAAATTCAAAGTCAGTTTTGAGACCAGGGAAGTTATCTGATCTTGTGAATCATCTATCTAAAGACTTCTTCCCAAAGCAGCTGTTCTGGATTTAGAATAGGTAAATTCCCAGCAATTACCATCTGATAAGAGTCTTCTACAGTGCAGAATTTGTTTGTAAAGGCAACTTTTCTCTCAGGATCCTTGAAGCAGAATAATTTGTCTCTGTTGAATCAGTTTGGCTTATTATCAAAAGGGAAGGAAGGAAACAAGTGTTTAATTAAACTCATATTCCAATCTAAAATGAAATATTCAATGTTTCTCTGAAAGGCCCACTTAAAATGATAGACATATAACAGCTGACCTACCACTCAGAGTACATCTCTTCTTGTTACTTAGGAATTTCTGAAGCTGTAGAGATATCTTACCCAATGTATTTTTTTAAACCCTAGAGTCTTCTCAGTTGCCAAGGATCTCTATGAACTCAGATTCCCAGCCTAGCATTCAAGCTCTTCTTTAGGTCTTGGTTTACAGAGAACAATCCATTGAGGGCTATTGAAAGTTTCCTGAAGGATTTAGCAAAATGTTAAATATGGAATTGTCACCCTGAAATGCTACACATGATTTTTTTCACAAAAATTCACAGTTGTTAGCACATTGGTAAATGTTGGCAAAAAAAAAAGTGCTCTATAGATTTTACAGTAGAAGAACATGAAACAATTTTTTAACCATCATAAGGTAGATAGATTCTCCTCCATGCAATATTGACTCAGTGTTGTTGGCAATATACTGACCTGCTCCTGCTTGTTTGGTGGAAGACATTGTGTGGGGGAACATGAGAAGAATAAGGAAGGGAAAATGGTGGATTACAACATGTATTCTATACACAACAGTTCTCAGCTATACTCACGACACAGGCCAGTCTGGGTCCTTACATCATCTTTGGCAAACCATCGTCTCTTTCTTCAACCCAGTGTCTGCCTTGCAGCTTTCTGGCTGACAGATGGAAGGAGAGGCAAAAAGGAGCCAACAATTTGTATCAGCAGATCACTCACACATGCCTTCCCCTGCAGCGGGCTTTAATTTTAAAAACTGAATGAAGGTTGTATGGGTCCAAGACTTATAGCCACTAGGCCCCAAAGTCACAAATTTCTATGGGGGAAAAATAGTTCAGTGGAGGACTAAATTCTAGATTGAGAATGGACTTTTACGTGTAGAAATAGAGCCAAGAACTAAGAAAGCCATGTGGTTTGTTAGAGAACACTCAGCACTGAATACCCTTAGGAGGTCATGTGCCATCAAGAGTCTTAACCTAGAGAGCAGTCTTGATAGCAGACAGAGCTCCACAGGAAGCTTTGACCAGATGAGGTGGAAGAGGTCATGGGATTGAGTAGAAGTAGCATATTTGTCTTCTAAAAGAGTTAAGATGGCCATTTGCCAGTGGTCATACCTGTAATCCTAGCTACTCAGGAGGCTGAGATCTGAGGATTGTAGTTCAAGCCAGCCTGGGCATGAAAATCTGTGAGATTCTTTCCTCCACTTAACCATCAGAAAACCAGAAGTGATGCTGTGACTCAAAAAGTGGTAACCTTGAACAGAAAAGGTCAGAGACAGAGCCTAGGCTCTGAGTTCAAGCCCCAAGGCCGACAAAAAGAAAGAAGAAAGAGAGAAAGAAAGAGAGAAAGAGAGAAAGAGAGAAAGAGAGAAAGAAAGAAAGAAAGAAAGAAAGAAAGAAAGAAAGAAAGAAAGAAAGAAAGAAAGAAAGAGAGAGAAAGAAAGGAAGGAAGGAAGGAAGGAAGGAAGGAAGGAAGGAAGGAAGGAAGGAAGGAAAGAAGGAAAGACAGAAAGAAAAGAGAGCGTTAAGATGTCTTTTCATCGCAGTGACAAAATCCCTAGGAAAATAGCTTAAATAAGGGAAGATTTATTTGACTGATGGTCTCAGGGGTGCTAGTCCCTGGATGGGCTGCATTCATTGGTAGGGGCCTGGGGTGAGGCAGAAAGGTATAGTGGAGCAGGGCTGCCCACCTCATCGTTGCCAGGAAATGAAGTCAGGAAGTGAAGTGGGAGGGAGAAGGAAAGAGAGAAGGGGAGGGAGAGGGAGAGAGAAAGGAAGAGGGAGAGGAAGAGGAAAAGGGACAGGGAGAAAAAGGAGAAGGAGGAAGAGGAGGACAGGGAGAAGAGAGAGGAGAAGAGAGGGGAGAGAAGAAAAGAGAGAAGGGAGAGGGAAGAAGAGAGAGGGGAGAAGGGAGAAGAGAGAGGATAATGAAGAAACAAGGGGAGGCAGCCTCACCTCATTGTTTGTACAATTTCTCCAAATTGCCATTAGATTATAAATCCGTCAGTGGATCAATCCATTGATTGCATTGAGTCAAAGCCCTCATGATCCAATCACTCCCCAAAGCCCCACTGCCAACACCACTCTGAGGACCAAGCCTGAACACACAATCTTTTGGGGAACCTTTCATATCCAACAATCTTTAGACAGAAACATCTCCTATCCAACCAGAACACCTTCCGCTTTAATTTCATAGGCCAAGCAAAAACTATGGCAGGGTTTGTGAAGTTGTCCCCCCATTGTCAACCTGTCTTCATTAACTTCCTAAACATCTGGATGCATGGGATACTGAGCCATGTATCACTCAGGAGAAAGCCTGATATCCTTAGTGGACTATGTCCAAAGAGACAAAGAGGAGAAAACCTCTTGCCATTTATGAAATTCCCTGTCTTGCTTTTTTTCTCCAGGGAAGTTTTGTAATTGTTCCTATGTGGAATTGCTATGTTAGCTTTAGATTCCTTACAAGAAACACAAAGAGGGAGGGAAGAAGGGCAAAGGAGAATACGTGGACCCCCCTGTTAGTCACAGTATGCGTGAGCAGGTCTCTTCATGCACCTATACTCTTCTTGATGTAGAGGCTGTCCACCCGCTGCTGAAAATTCTTCTGTTCCCCCCACCCATTCTTAAAGGTTTTCAATGAGGATAGAGGCTCACCAATGAACTGCTGTAGCCCCTCTTTGGTGTCCTGGAAGTCAGTTGTTCTGTCTTACCGCTCTTCTTCCTCTCTGTTTTTCAAATTGCCTATTTTCAGACCCATATTCAATTAAGTGGCACAAAAGGAAATGCTATAAGACAGACACGGAACAGAAAATAATTGTTATCACAGATGGTAGTGATGGACAAGAACAACAATCAGAAAGGAACTCTACAGAGGCTTCAATTCTGGTAACAACCCATAATCAGGAAGAGCAAGATTCTAATTTAATGTCTACAGTGCAGATTTCATGAAGTCTTTCAGAGAAATTAAGAGAACTCACTTGAAGCATGTTTAGGGAAAAGATTTTGATTTGATTTTGCTCTATGATCTATATAAGGAAGCTCAATAGTTGGTAGACCATATCATGTTGTCAATTCTTAATGGCAACATACAAGATCATTACCTCATGATACCTGGCGCCTGGTAATATCCATAGGTTAAGATATCCCAGTGCAGAGAGACAGGAAAATGTGTCCATGCTGGGAAAGCTCATTTGTAGAGAGAAGCAGGGAATGGAGTAAAAACACTAACTGGTAGTCAGTAGGAGCTTCACTATTTTAGCAAAGCATCATCTCTTGCTTGGTGTCCATGGCTCACACCTATTATCCTAACTACTCAGGAAGCTGAGATCTGAGGATCTCTGTTTCAAACTAGCCTGGGCATACTTTTAAGTCTGATTATCCAGCAAAAAGTCAGAGGTAGAGGCATGGCTCTAGTGGTAAAGTGCCAAGCATGAATGAAAAATGAAAAAGCTAAACCAAGAGCACCAGGCCTTGTATATATATATATGTATACCAACACACACACACACACACACACACACACACACACACACACACACACACACACATCAGTAGCAGCAGCAGCAGCAGAAGCAGCAGCATCTCTTTTCAGTTTCCTTATTATAAGTGATTTAGTAGTGCCAAAATCTATAATGACTGCATTACTGTGGGAGGGGAAGGTCATTTTCCCCAGGAGAAGATTAAAATCCAGTTAAACGTGGTTGCCAGATATCAGAGCTGCAAGAAACTGATTTTCTTCTTTAGATTCTGAGCTAAGTTCCTCTGGCACCCTGCATTAATATGATATTAACAGCACACTACTCACATGGAGCTTCACATCTAAAAAAAGCTCACATTAGGTTTTAAGCCTTTTATTCCCAAAGAATAGAAGTCATGAGGTTAAAGTTTGTTCATACGGTTTTCTCTGGAACAGCCATACAATTTTGTATGGGGATGAATGCAGATTCCATGTGGATCTTTGTCACTGAAAACTCTGGTGACAGAGCTCGTGGTTAAACCTCACTCCCCCTCCTACCCCAATCAAATATTAATGATTTCCTACTAGCAAGCACTCCAGAGAATTCTTTGAAAATGAGATATCCCCCCTGACTGTCACCTTTATTGTTATTATTGTTGTTTGCTATGTATCAGCATTGTGACTCATTCCAACTAAAAGCCTGGAGGAGAAAAGAGGAGGAGGGCCAAGAAGTAAACTCCATTTAACAAGTTGTTATTGAGCATTTACGATGCTTGCCATTCTAAGGCTAGAATCTCTAAATAGAGTGTTTAATCCTATAGACTACACAAGGCAAACATACAAATAAATACGAATCAAGGCTAGGTAAGGTAAGTACCTTCCAAAGTTGATTAGCTAGGTAAGGTTAAGTACCTTCCAAAGTTGATTAAAATGTGGGTAGATCATCATTTGAAAAGACTGAGAAAAGATTTCATAGATGGCAAACAAAGATGTTACATAGAAATATTTGTTATATGCCATTACTGGGGCTTGGATTCATGGCCTTGTGCTCTCAGTTGGCTTTTCTCCATGAGCCTGGCATTCTACCACTTGAACTATAGCTCTCCGAGAAAGATGGTGAAGGGAAAAAGAAGCAGGTGTGAGACATATAGACAGTGGCTGTACCCTCCCACCATTTAAAATAAAAAAAAACAACTAGGTAGAGTTGGGCACCAGTGGCTCCTGCCTGTATCCTAGCTAGTTAGGAGGCTAAGATGTGGGGATGGAGATTCAAAACAGCACAGGCAGGAAAGTCTGTAATATTCTATTTTTTTTCTGCCAGTCCTAGGGCTTGAACTTGGGGCCTGGGCATTGTCCCTGAGCTTCTTTTGCTTGAGGCTAGTTCTCTACCACTTGAGCCACAGCACCACCTCTGGCTTTTTTCTGTGTATGTGACACTGAGGAATCAAAGCCAGAGCTTCATACATGCTAAGCAAGCACTCTACTACCAAGCCACATTCCCAGCCCAGTCTGTAAAATTCTTATCTCCTATTAGCCACCAAAAAGCCAGAAGCTGTAGCTCAAATGGTAGAACACTAATCTTGAACAAAAAAAAAACTCAGTGACATTGCCCAGGCCCTGAGTCAACCTCTTGGACAAACACACACACACATATACACACACACCATCACCACCACCACCACCACCACCCACCACCAACAACAACAACAAAACAAACAAAAATCCTAGGTAAAACTGGCCTGAATCCAGACTCTAGGCCCTGTGGAAAAGCCAGTGCCCTCCTCCTGTTTGGATATGGCTGGAGTATAACCCTCTTCCCACCCGCCCCCCATCCCCAGCCAAGTTCCAGAGCTTGGTCTCTGGTGTGTTAGTGCTGAGAGATAAAGGAACTCTCAAAAGTTGGGGCTTAATAGAGCTAAATAGGCCTTTAGAGAGGTTAAAATAGATCTCACTGGATGCTTGAGCTATCATAACAGTGGTTTTAAGAGAAGCCTGGCCCCTAAGTTGTTCTTTGGTTTCCTAGTTGGTCAAGTGAACTCTTGTCACATGTATTTCCACTGTAATGTCATCCATATTAGGACTTCCCCAGAGGCCAACCAATAAGGTCACCCAATCTTGGGTGATAAGCCTACAAAAAGTATAAGCTAAATAAATCTCTTTCCTTGATATTGTTAACTTGCCTCCAGTAGTAATGACAGAGGAATACATATAATTCTCACTACACTTTTATCATCTTCTCTGTTCTACCCTGTATCTTTCACTATCCATTTGTTCCTTTCACCAAAATTTGGCCTCCTCTCTCAGTTCGTAGACACACACACACACCACCACCACCACCACCACCACCACCACCCCAGTTCTATAAAGCCTTTCTGAAATGCAGTTATTAGTGAAGACGTTACAGAGATTGGTTCACAGCCTAGTAAAGTGCACATCTTGCCACTGAATATGAGACATCACTGTTTTTAGAATTCTTTTAACTGTTCACCTTGTTGCTCACTCATTCTCATTTCCAATGATAAATTTCCTTGTCTCTTCTAGGGGAGAGGAAAGGGGGCAAAAATATCCTTCCCTTCATTTTCTTACACATAGAAATTCATCATATCCTCCAATCTGCATTCTTCTTTTAGACTGTGGGGGGTGCCTATACTCCCGACAAAATGACCTATTGATAGGCTGTCTTCTTCAAGATGTTTTGCCCATGTAAGATGAATGATCGTCTGTATACTTTTTTTTGAGTGTGTATGCTAGTCCTGTGGCTTGAACGCAGGGCCTGGGCAATGCCCTTGAACTTTTTTGCCCAATGCCAGTGCTTTTCCACTTAAGCCACAGCTCTACGTCTGGCTTTTTGATAGTTTACAGGAGATAAGAATCTCACAGCCTAAGATGGCTTGAAACTACAATCCTCAGACCTCAGCCTCCCAAATAGCTAGGGTTACAGATGAGAGCCTGGGTGCAAACACAAAGTGGTGCTTAAAAGAGGAGGACATTCTATCATTCTAAATGATAAGGGCCAGAGGGAAATGCAGGGATTTTTAAGAAACCTATTTCTCATTTGACAAATAAGAAAACCTAGACTCAGACCTGGTTGACTACATGTGATGGAGGTGGTAGGATATCTTCCCACTGAGTGATTTTAGTTTTCTGATAGGGACTTTGGGATGGAGAAAATGAGGTTAGAATACAATATCCTGAGCGTGAGTGCGGCAGACCTAGGGAGGCATGGCCCAGGGCAGTCCTAGTATTCATGCCCTTAGGCTCCCAAGCAGAACTCAGCCTCTATTCCCTCATCAAGAGACATCCAAAGTCACTTAAGTCCTAGGGACAATCAAGATTTCTTAGATAACAATATCTCAGTCTCTTCTAGTTAAGTTACCCTTCGTGTTAAACACTGCTAGTTCAAAGTTTAATTCCTTGTCAATATAGACTGACTCAGTCTCTGCAGGTAAACACTAGTCCTGTGGAAAGCAAACAGGCCCTAGGGTGCGAGAGAGAAGTTACTCTCTAACTGTCCATAGACCTCTGCTCTTCTCTGCCTGGTATCCCTGATATCACTGAGTGGCTTTGCATACTCTGACTATAAGCTAAGGAGTTCAGTCTGGCCTTTTGCTGGTGATGTGCTGGAAGAAATGACCCTGGCCATTTGTCCTTTGTCTTGGGATCTCTAGTAATAATGGCCTCTTTGTCTCAAAGCTAGGCCACTGGGGCTTAGAGACATTCAGATAAATGGAATACAAAGAACCTTAGAACCAGGAGCCTATCTCCTTGGTGCAGAGTATCAAGGGACTAGAGGTCTTTTTAATACACTCTAGCTTCAACCCATCCATTTTGGAAAGCACTGATAGCTTGCAGGTGGGATGGCAGAAAGCATGGAATAGATAGATCTCAAATCTTGCTGGCATCCAAGGAATTCATTACATGTTGGCATGATCTAGCCAACACCTTAACCTTTTCTTTTCAGTTCAGCTTTGTTATTTTGAGATACTTACAGATGCACATGCATTTGTAAGAAATCATTCAGAGATTCCCTCTGCTTTCATCACATTTCCAACATTAGTAGTAACACCTTGCAAATCACAGCCAGGACAGCCTCCATCACGGGAGAGCCTCCTGGGGCTTGAACTCAGGGCCCGGATAATGCCCTTGAGCTTTTTTGCCCAATGATAGTGCCTTTCCACTTAAGCCACAGCTCCACTTCTGGCTTTTTGGTAGTTTACTAGAGATAAGACTCTCACAGACTTTCCTCCTGAGCTTACTTAGAACTGTAATCCTCAGATCTCAGCCTCCTAAATAGCTAGGGTTACAGCTGTGATTCAAATGTTTTTGTTTTTTTTTTTCTTTCATGCGATTGTTTCTAACACATTTATAAGATTATTTCTTTGTTGCTTTGTATGTTCCTCCCCCATGGTATAACCCCTGCTTTCACTGTATTTGATGTCGGTATAATTTGTGGAGGGGAAGGAGAAAAACAAATCGTTTAAATGGGGATACAGGTGGACCCATTGCAACAATGAGATGTACAAGTCGTTATGTCAAAAATGAACTTTAAAACTTTGGTGCGGGGATGGGGAGAGAGCCGGGGAAGGATTGGGTGGGGGGGGTGGGGTGAGGATGGGAAGGGGAAACAAAGGAGGAGGCTACAATGCTTGATAAAAAATGTACTCATTATCTTGCCCATGTAATTGTAACCCCTCTGTACAGTATTTTCACAATAAAAAGAAAAAGAGCCTTGGTACAAAGACAAATTTTCAAGGTGGTGCTCAAAAGAGAAAGATATTCTATAATTCTAAATTATAAGGGCCAGAGGAAATGCAGGGACTTTTGAGAAACCCATTTCTCATTTGACAAATAAGAAAACTAAGGCTCAGACCTAGTTGACTACATGTGATAGAGGTGGTAGGAAATCTTCCCGCTGAGTGAGAAGTGGAGTTTATTACACAGCCACTCTAGCTTCTCCCCACCTTTAGCCTGTCCTCAATCTGAGCACCCATTAATATGTTCTTATTTCTACAATTTTTAACTTGAACGTGTTTTAAACATGGAATCTTACAGTATATAACCTTTAAAGTTTAGCCAAGTTCCCTGGATATCCCTATAGAATGCTTTGTATAAAGTTTAAGTGTATCTTTTCCAAAATGCCTAGGACTAGACATATACCAGACTTTAGATTTGGATTATTGGTGTCTCTTATCCAAAATATCTGGGACTATCTGAATAATTCAGACTGTGGATTTTGCACTATTTGTGTATATGTCATGAGATATTATGGGATGAAACTCAAGTCTAAATGAAAAATTCACTGATGTTTTGTATACACCTAAACACACAACCTAAAACAGTAACTTTATACAATGTTTTAAAATAATTTTGTGCACCAGAACACAGCTAGCTTCTGCTTTTTTTGGGGGGAGGGGTCCAGTCGTGGGGCCTGAACTCTTGGCCTGGGCGCTGTCCCTCAGCTCTTCAGCTCAAGACTAGCGCTCTACCACTTGAGCCACAGCGCCACTTCTGGCTTTTTTTTTTTTTCTGTTTATGTGGTGCTGAGGAATCGAACCCAGGACCTCATGCATGCAAGGCAAGCGCTCTACCACTGAGCCACCAGCTTCTGCTTTTTTTTTTTTTTTTTGAGAACTGAGCCTTCTCAACTGCACTGTCAAATTAATATGTGCAACATTTTTTTTGTAGTATTCCTCCATTGTCTTCTGATGTCTGCAGGGTATGTAGTGATGGCTCATGTTTCATTCCTGATGTTGATCATTTATGTGTTCTCTCCTTTTCCCTTCATTAGTTTCACTAGAAGTGTGACACGTTTATTGATTTTATTGCTGCTTTTGAAGTCAAAGCTGTGCATATCATTGTGATTCGGTGGTTAATTTAATTGACTCTGTTCCTATTTTCAATATTTTCTCTCTACCGCTAGATTTGGTTTTATGTGCTTCTTTCTTTTTTCCCTCTTTGTGGTGAAACTCGGATTCGTGATTTAAGATTTCTCCTTTGGGGGCTGGGAAGGTAGAGCGCTTGCCTTGCATTCATGAGGCCCTGGGTTTGATTCCTCAGCACCACATAAGCAAAAAAGAAAAAAAAACTGGAAGTGGCGCTGTGGCTCAAGTGGTAGAGCTCTAGCCTTGAGCTGAAGAGCTGAGGGACAGTGCCCAGGCCCAGAGTTCAGGCCCCATGACTGGACCCCCCCCCCAAAAAAAAGAGATTTCTCCTTTGTCCATTTATAATAAAATACCAGAATGGGGAATTTAAAAAGAGTAAAAGTCTATTTGGCTCCTGGTTCTGTAGCTTCTAAAATCTAAAAGCTTGGTGCTAGCATCCACTCTGCATTGGCTGAGTCCTTCTGGTAAAGTATACTATATGGCTAAAATTTGCTAGCTAGACCTCTTCCCTCCTCATAAAGCCACCAATGCCGTCATGGGGGCTCCACACTCATGATCTCATTTAATCTTAAATACTACTAAAAGAGCTCACCTCCTAACACCAGAATTCTGAAAGGACACACTCAAATCATAGCACTACCTATTCTAATATGTGCATTTTTAGTGCTATAAATGTTCCTCTCAACACCGCTTTAGCTTCATCCACAATTTTACTGTTCATTCAGTTTGATACTTGGTTTCCGTTGAGATTTCCTCTTTGATCCTAGAATATTTAGGATTGTGGTTTTTAGTTTCTAAGACTTCAGACAGTATTCTGTTAACTTTGCATTGTGTGTGTTTATTAGATGCAGATTTGGTGCGATGATTTCCTGTATGGGTGAGAAAAGTAAAGAGAGTTTAAGCTGTTACTCAAAGCCAAGCTAGCAGGAAGCTCAGAAACCAAGCAAGCTCTATATCAAGCAAGCACTAATTGCCAGGCCTGATACTGACACACATCAAAGAAAAAAAAAAGTGAAGTTGATCAAATTATTTAGTCTTTTTAGGTTTTTAGCTATAAAATTAAGACACTGGGCTAATGCTGTAATTGGCTAATATTACCCCCTAAGTTTCTATTTGATACTGAAGGTTTATAGTTTATGTAAAGAGAACATAAAATTTTTTAGGAATTTCTTAGAAATCACAATCTTGGGTTATTTTTTATTCTAGCAGAAAGGGATTTTTGAATAGTACAGATTTGTAAAAAAAAAGCCTATTCATAAATACTTAATCTTTACTTCCTGCTCATTTGTTTATTAATTCGACATTAATCAAGCACCTAATGCTACAAAACATACACATTTTTTAGATTTCTCATAAGTGCTGATACACAATAAGTAAAAATTACAAAAATTCTCCATGACAACAACCTGACATACAATTTTCCACTTTTCTGACAGAGAGACAGTAACTTCATAAAGGAAAAAAATATATAGAAGGCACCGAGTACTGTTCTGCTTAATAGCATTTGGGAATTGTTATGTAACTATTCCATTGAACAATTATGACTCATGGGAAGTAATAAATCATAAAACAACACTTCAGATTTATTGTACAGATTTAACACTTGCTCTTACATGAAATTTAGAACAAATTGCATTCCTCTGGTCACATCCAGTAAAATGTCAGAAGCTGAAATATGTAAATCCATGTGACAGTAAAGCATCAAATCTGGTTTTGAAGTTAGGCTTCTCCCCTCTCCAGCTCAGACTTATACATTGGGATAGGGGAATACTAGGTAGCCTCTCTCTTTCCCCATTTCCTTCCCCTAACTTTCTGATGGTGATTCACAAAACCTCAGAGTTGGTTGGAGGAATGGGAAGGAGACAAGGAATTTAGAGTAACATTGCTTACTGGCTTGATACTCTCCCCAGTGCTCTCTGTCCTTGCTGCGCATTTGACAGTGCCTCTCTTCTCAGTGTTCTATGAGTTCTTTGGGAAGAGCATCTCTCACTCGCATTTTCCTATGGAGAGAGAAATACATCTTGATAAGGCTGATCATTCACTCTTTCCTCAGTCCCCAGGAATACAGACCCCTTCAACTTCTGAGTTTATTTCCAGTCTTTCCAATGTCTCATGTCTAATCCAAGGAAAGAATTCATCTTCTCTCCTCACTAACCAATGGCCTCAAGAAAAGAAGAGGGAGATGGTCAACACAGAGAATAAAACAACCTGCTCTTTTCATCTCTACTTCCTATCTTGCATTTAAAAAAATTATATAAATGAAAATATATAAATGAAGCCGGGCCCCGGTGGCTCACACCTGTAATCCTAGCTACTCAGGAAAATGAGATCTGAGGATCGTGGTTCAAAGCCAGCCCAGGCAGGAAAGTCCGTGAGACTCATCTCCAATAAACCACTAGAAAACCGGAAGTGGTGCTGTGGCTCAAGCAGTAGAGCACTCGCCTTGAGCTGAAGAGCTGAGGGACAGTACCCAAGCCCAGAGTTCAAGCCCCACGACCGACAAAAAAGAAAAGAAAAAGGTATAAATGCCACACAATCAGATTTTTAATGTAAAGATATTGTACAATAGGGTTACAGTTACCTGAGTAAGGTAATGAGTACATTTCCTATAGAGCATTGTTACCTCCTCCTTTGTTTTAACCCTACCATCCCTTCCCTTGCTACCTCTCCAACTCCTCCCTCCTACCCCCCAAAGTTGTAAAGTTTGTTTTCAACATAGTATCTTGTACATATCATTGTTACAGTGGGTCAGCCTGTATACACAATCAGATTTTAACAACCTTTTTGGTGGGTTTGTTTTGGGGTTTTTTTTTTTAGGCTCTTGGGACTAAACCCAGGAACTTGTACATGCTAAGTACACATTCTACCACTGCGCTACTTCCTAGCTTTGGCTCTCTCCTTGCCTTAAAATACAATATCCTGCCCTCTTGCTTTAGCTGGTTTTCCTCTCTTGTATTATGTTTGCCTTCAGATGTCAGAATGACCCATACCGAATCATGGCTTTGGCGTTAATGCCATATCATTGTGACAAGCAGCCTTTTCTTGCTCAGATTTTATCATCTAAGTGAAGCAAATACCAAGTCTCTGTGTAATCGAAAGAATTTATTTTTCATTATCTGGATATTTGATACTGTGTTAATTTCTAGGATAGCCACAAAAATAACTCCAATTAAAAGGCCTAAGACAACAGAAATTTGTTTTTAAAGTTCTGGGCACCAGGAATTAGAAACCAGGGCCAGACACTCCCTTGTCCTCAGTTGAGGCTCCAATTGGCATCTGTTCCAAGCTGTCTAGGTCAGTACAGTTGTTGTAACAGAATACCATAGACTAGGTGCCTTAAAAAACAAACAGGTATTTCTTCAATTTCTAGAAGCTGGAAAGTATAAGATCAAAGTGCTGGCAGATTTAGTGACTGATGAGGACCCTCTCATGTTTCTTGTATCTTCATGTGGCTAAGGGAAAAATTATCTGTGTGTCTTTTTTGTAGTTTTGGTGGTACTGGGGATTGAATTAAAGGTGTTGTGCTAGCTTGGCAGGTGCTCTTCTGTTGAGCCATGCCTCCAACCCTTTTTGCTTCCGTTATTTTTCATCCTAGCCCTTATTTTTTTTTTTAAATTATTTTACTTTATTGTAAAGGTGATGTACAGAGGGGCTACAGTAAATAACATTACCTTACATAAGTAAGCTAATGAGTACATTTCTTGTCAAACATTGTTACCCTCTGCCTTATTTTTCTCCTACTTTCCCGCTCTCCTATTCCTCCCCCCCCCCCCCACAAGTTATAAAGCTCATTTCCAACATAGTGTCTTGTGAGTATTGCTGTTGAGTTGGTTCACCCTTTGTCCTTTGTCTCACCATTTTGTTATTTCCCTTGCCTTCCCCAAATCAGATAAACATATATACAAGACACAGTTATTCAGTTATTTTTCAGACTAGGTCTCACACTCTGGGCCCATGGCTATAGACCTTCAATTTCTGCCTACTGTGTGACTGGAATTATAAATGGGAACCACTGCATTTGACTTTTGCGTGTGTTCATAGAAGAGTATTGGGGCTCAATTCAGGAGAGTTCCCCTCTTATGACCCAAATACACTTCGCAAAGCCTCACTTCCTAATACCTTCACATTGAATGTGGGAGTTTCAAATCTTGACACTGATTTTGGGGCTCAGAGGCAGTCCATCGCATTTGCCTTTCTTATAGCTTCTGCTGGCTACTGGCAGTCCTTAGCATTCTTTGGGCTGTGACTGTTATTATTCCAACTTCTGCCTCTCTCTTCATGTGGCCATCTTCCCCCATGTGCTCTTGTATTTCTACAAGGTCTTTTCCTAAGGACATCAGTTATGAGACTTATGGTCTACCCCACCACCCCCCGCCCCCATCCAGTATGACATCATCCTAATTGGATTACATCTGCAAATACCCTCCTCCTGATAAGGTCATATTCACAGCTTCTCAATGAGAATGAGTGTTGGTGGGGGAAGGGAGGACACTATTTAATCCAGCATGAATATTACTGTCTTGTCTGTAAGAAGATTCAGTGTAATTGCAAATATGATGGTGCAGGCCTTTTTCCCAAATGCTGCTTAAAAGATAGAAGGATTGCTTTACCTTTGAAAAGGCCCCTGGCAATGGATTCCTCTGGGTTTTGTAAGAGTACACAGCCTAGCAATAGTCTTTCATGGCCTGCCATGACAAAGAGAACGTGCACACAGTTTAATAAGCTGGGTATGTATTGTATGAGAGAATCAAAGCAAGCTAATAATAGCTACCCTAGAGATGGGGGGAGCTGATGCATTTATACACAGCTGAATGCTCAGAAGGATAATGTAGTATTTGTTGATTTTGTCATGTGACTTGGGAAACAAAGGAGATGCAAATGAGACAAATGACATCATAATTCTGAGGAGATTTAACTAGAACCACACACAAGAAAGTTCTACTGGCATTCTTAGTGATGAGATATTGCACACCATTAACCATGTTTAAGTTTCTGCAATAATTTTGTATTTTTTCCTGGGAGCTACCCACCCCATCCCCATTGTACTGGGATTTCCCGTGTCTAAAATATTGAATGGTTGCTTGGAAGCTTCTTTAAATGATGCCTAAGAGAAGACACAAAACTGAGAGCAGGTAAAGAAGAACCTTCAGTGTTCTTCAGAAGTACCATGAAAATTGAGGTTTTCACACAATCTAAATGTGCAGTTTCTTCAGTATTTATCAAATAACATTTACCTTGAGAAAAGTTTAGATGTAAGAAAAGTTTTTACCTGAAGAAAAGTGTAATAAAGTAAATCATGAAATGGTTAACAATAAGATATGTTTGATTTCCTATGAATTTATGCTAAATTTCCTATCCATTTACTCTTTCTAGTCTTGAAATTCTTCTTAGGAGCTGTGATTTTGCTCAGCCATGAGTACCTTTTAGAAAACATAGATAGATAGATGATAGATAGATAGATAGATAGATAGATAGATAGATAGATAGATAGATAGATAGACAAACAGACAGATAGCACTTATATAGAGAGGTGCTTATATCTAGCTAACATATAATACATCTCTATATATCTATATATGTGTGCATCCATCCTTGCTAACTTAATGAGATTGTCATATAACTATAGATATTGCAGTGACTTCATTATATGACATATTTTATTCATTCAAAAGATTTTTAGGCACACTTTTCTTACTATCTTTTTTCTTTGCCAGAACAGGGGTTTGAACTCGGAGCCTGACTGCTGTCCCTTAGCTTTTTCACTCAAGGCTGGCACTCTGCCTCTTAAGCCACAGATCTACTTCCAGCTTTGTGCTGGTTAATTGGAGATAAGAATTTCATGTCCTTTTCTGTCTGGGCTGGCTTTAAGCCTTGATCGTCAGATCTCAGCCTCTTGAGTAGCTAGAATTACAGGCATGAGGGACTGGGTCATTTCTTACTTTCTTTACCCTTTATTTTGCAAACTGCAATTAACTCTCAGTATCTGTGGGGAATTGGTACCGGGCCCCCCACCTGTACCAAAATCTATAGATGTTCAAATCTCTTGCTTAAATGCTGTAGTATTTGCCTATAACCTGTGCCTTTCTTTCTAACTACCTTAAATTATCTCTAGCTGGCTTGTCAGACCTAATACAAGGCAAATGGTATGCAAGTAACTGTTCTAAAGAACAATGACAAGAAAAAAATTTCTGAATGTGTTCGGTACAAATGTGATTTTTTTTTCCTTGAAAGGTCTTCCCTCCTCCTCTCATTGAATCCATGAATGTGGAAGCAATGGGTGTGGAGGGCTGACCATACATCTATCTGAATGAGGCAAACACAGCTCTTTGTATACCTCTGTACTTGAAAACTGAGTCAGTGGATACTTACCCATTCTTTCTATGCAAGCTATTTATGCCAGATTTAACTTTTCCTTTGGATAATTGTTTTCTTTATATCTTACAGTTTTACCACATCTTTATTGCAATTTGTGATGTATGTTCTTTTGTAAGACATTTGGATTCTTGTGAAAGAGTTATATATGTAAGTAATGGAAACAACACCCACACCATTACTTCACAACTAGGGGTGCTGCCACACTTCTGTTTTCTTTTTCCTCCCTTCCTCCTTCCCCTCTCCCTCCTCCCCCCCCCCCCCCCCACCAAATCATCACAAGAATAGTTCTTAGGAATAGAAATGAAGCAAAAGTCTTCCAAGATACAGGGAATGTTTTATTCTTAATTAATGAAGAGTAAATAGTCATTTTAAAACTTGGCTTTCATGACTGACAGTTAACCTAATTGAACTTAAAGCCATTTTGTGCTGGCTTAAAACACAATGGTAGGCTGTGTGCAGTCACTTATTCCTGGAATACTAAGATAGTTGAGAGGTGGAGCTAGGAAGATCAAAAGTTAAAGTCAGCTTGGGAAGAAAAAAAAATTTGTAAGGTCCTATGTCCAAAAAAGTGCTGAGTATGGTCATGCATACCCAACTATTTAGCAGGCGTAGGTCAGAGAATCATGGGAAAAAAAGTGTGTGACCTTATCTGAAAAATAACTAAAGCAAAAAAGGTCTGGAGGAGTGGCTCAAGTGGTAGAGTGCCTAACCCAGAGAATGAAAGGCTCTGAGTTCAAACTCCAGTTACCACACCCTCTCCAAATAAAACCACAATTGTAAATATACTTCTTATAACGTATGAACCACTATGAAGTACTCATGGTTGAGTGCACAATATCAACAGTCAGAACAAAATGGTCATGGTATAACCAAAGACATGGAGTGCCTATGTCGATAGGACTATTTTTATAAAATAAGTCAGTCAGCAAAGAAGAAAAATTTTGTCTCTTTGGAAAAGCATCCCAAGGTAGCAGTTATATAAAACCCTTAAGACTGTTTGTACCATGTCGGACAGAGTTCCAAAGGTAGCCTTTGACATTTCAAGGCCACACAGTGACAGACCCATGCATCGTCCTCTTGTCACTGATATTTGGAAAGAGAAAGGCTTACCTTCATTTCTCTCTGCTGGCCTCTTCCTCTGTTGCAGGCGACCTTTGGGCACAGAGGGAAAAGGGTGAGTCAACAGGCAGTGGGAAAGAAGAGACAGCAGGCATTTCCAGGGGCCAGGCAGGAAGGCAGGCCACGGAGCAGTGGCAGGTTGGTCCAGGCTACTGAGATATATGACTGTGTTCTATCTGCCAGTAGGGCTTCCTTCTGGAAGTAGTCCAGGTGACAACACTCTACATCCGGCACAGTTCCAGGTTTGCTCAGTCCAGTCATATACTAGGCACCCACCAGAGCTGTGGAGGGCGGAGGACATGGCAGCCTGCCTTCCAAAGGAAGTGAGAACTCAAGCATTTGCCAGAGAAGCAGGGCCTAAGTGAAAGGTGCTGAGGTCGAGGACAAAGTTTGATTCCCCTCTCCCCTACCCTTGAATAGAAATGAAACATTTAGCAGAGAAACCGAGGCAGATTGGCAATCAGAAGGGTTTGGTCAAAATAATAAAAAAGAAGACTGAAACTTAGAGTCAATCTGGAGCAGTCAGATGTGCAGGTCTCTAGGCAACCACACCAGTTTCCTCTATTAATAGGTCTAGGGCTGATGGCTCTGATCAAGTCTGGCTCAGTCTGGGTGGGAGCCACTAAAGAGCTTTTCTTATTCTACTATGCCAGGGAATACTCTGAACATCTTGTTAAAACAAAGATTCTGACTGGAGTGGTCTAAGTTGGAGGCCAAGATTCTGAATTTCTATCAGGATCTCTGGTGATGTACAAGCAGTAGCTTGCTGGGCAATGGTGGCTCACGCATGTAATCCTACCTACTCAGGAAGCTGAGATCTGAGGATTGTGGCTCGAAGCCAGCCTGAACAGGAAAGTCTGTGAAACTGTTGTCTCCAGTTAACCACCAAAAAGCCAAAAGTGGAGCTGTGGCTAAAGGAGTAAGGTGTTAACCTTGAGCAAAACCTAAGGGACAGTACCCATGCTATGAGTTCGAACCCTAGTACTGGCACATGTGTGTGCACGCGCACACACACACACACAGAAGAATAACAGTATTCATAGAATTACCACTTGCTCCCTTTCTTTTGGCTCCTATGTCACGGCTCTCCATTCATTCCCCCTGCTCGCTATCATCATGATCACTCTTGATCATCTTTTCTTTTTTCTGCTCCTCTAGCCCCCTTTTCCTACTGCACTTCTGCCAGGACCAACATCAGAAAAGAGCTTATGTTCAGAGACTAGAAGAGGTATTGACAGCACAAACCAAAAGCATTTTCAGATATTCTAGTATGTTTTTCTATTATCACGTAATACCTGAAACTGGGTTATTTCTAAAATATAGAGGTTTATCTCATGGCTCTTGATGCTGAGGAGTCAAAAAACCTGGTAGCAACCCCCAGCAAAGTCCACATGCTGTATCATAATACGATAGAGGCTATCATATGGAGACAGGAAGTGTGCTTGCTTCCTCTTTTTTTTTCAGTCTTGGGGCTTGAACTCAGGCTTGGGCCCTGTCCCTGAGCCTCTTTGTGCTCAAGGCTAATGCTCTACTACTTGAGCCACAGCACCACTTCCAGCTTTTTTACTGAATAGTTTATTGGAGATAAGTGTCTCATAAACTTTCCTGCCCAGGCTGGCTTTGAACCATGATCCTCAGATCTCAGCCTCTTGAATAGCTAGGATTACAGGTGTAAGCCACTGATGCCTAGCTTTGCTTCCTCTTCTTATAAAGAGACTCAGGTCGGTGTAGAAATCCTATACTCATGACCTCATCTAATCTCTAATCATCTCCCAAGCATCCTAGCCCCAAATACTATTAATATATGACTTTGGGACTTCAGTTTCTAAGCCTAGTGTTTTGGTGGGGGACATATTCAAACCATTTTGTCAACATACAACAAAGTGCTTTTATGTTTTTGATTAAGCTGCAATTAATCCAGAATAATTCGTTACAGTGACTGTCCCATAAAGGATATAACTGTAGAGCATGCAATTGATTGCCTTTGCTTCCCTGTTGTATTTCAACAGTTAAGAAATAGCTCTACAAGATTAGTCAGAATGGAATCATGCATTTATTTCATGTTCTTTATGCCTACAAATATAGCCTTGTATATGGTACATGCTCTGTATGTTTTCATCTTCCCAGCACCTAAGGGGTCACTGATCATTAGCTTAATTAAAATAACCCTTGTAATATGGCACAAAAGTTCATTTCTGAGGGGAATTTTCTAATCTGCAAAAAGTTAATCTTGATCCATTCTGTGTTACTCCCACAGAATCCTTGAAACTAGGTCATTTATAAAGAGATGCATTTCTCATGGTTCTGGAGGCTTGGAAGTCCGAGGCCCGAGGGTTCTGGGGCTGGAGCAAGTCTTTGCATGACAAGATGAAAAGCAGCAGCGGGCCAGGCAGAGGTGAATGTGCTAGCACAGGTGTTTCTTCTTGTAAGACCATCAGTCTTATGATGGAAAAACCCTGTTACAATTACCTCATTGTCCCTAATTACTTCCAGACCTTACCTCCAGGTAGGACTACAACATGAATTCGAGGGATGAAGTTTCCACCCATGAACTTGGAACCCCACAGTCAAACCATATCATGGTGCTATTCACATCTTCCCCAGATGGACTAGCTGCTGGGATAGTACAAGATCATACGAAATGAAGTATCAAACACTTAGTGAAACGTTTAGTTAGAAATGCACACTGGCATTGTTTGTATTTTTGAAACAGAGCAGTTATGAGGTTTGGAATTGTGTACCAAGTCACATGGGAATGTCTGGATGACCCAACACCAAGTTATTTGTGCTCTCTGCTCAAGGGAACTGGGAAGACAGAGTTTAAATACCACCTCACTGTGCACTGAGTTTCAATCTTTGGAGGAACAGATGTTCTGATACATCTGGCCTTCAGTGGCCATGGCCACGGATAGCAGCATTAAGTTTGCATATGAGGAGCACAGTATGGTAGATTCTTCATGGAGAGAAGAATGGGGTGATGGGTACTGTCTCTGGGTGCAGGAGAGCCCTAGTAGTCACCGCCCACACTGGGATGTAAACATGTCCAAGGGAGAGAGAAAGAAGCACACTGCTGCCATCCCAGGGACAAGAAAAAAAAATATCAAACTACTTTGGGGTTTTTAAATAATCCCTAAATCAGTCTGGAAATCTACTTGATGGATCATGACTATGATAGACTTGGCATGAGCTATGTGTGCTGGTATACATCATAAGCAGTTTCGAGCTGATCTCCCCTCTTCGGGGCCCTGGACCCCACCCTCCAGGCCTTCACTCTTCACTGCCTGTCCTTTACTTTAGAAGAAAGAATAGCACTCTAAAGAGGTAGAAAAGATTTTTTTGTCCCCTCTTGAAGCAGCAATATTAACAGAGAAAGAAAAATCCCCCATGAGCTATGGCAAAATCCCGTAGATTGGTTTATGAATCAATGTAGCTTAGGCTAAAGCAACCTAATTTCCTGCAAGCCACCTAAGGCTTTAGGCTTCCAGAAAGAAATAAAGCTTGTATGGTATTTGCTCTTAGTTAAGATTAAATGGAAATGAGCATATACACATATATATAATAGAGAAAGAATATATATTCAAGACTTCTTTGAATACTATATATTAGTATATATGCTATCTATGAGTATATATATCATATATGAGTATATATATCACATACTCATATATGTGATTAATTAAAACTATCTCTAAGTAATTGGGTTTCATGCAATTTTTTTTATAATTTTGTTGTGAATATATAATTGTGGAAATGGATAGAATTGAAAGTATATTTTAATGCATTTTCATAAATTGAACATTCACTAAGCACAGGAAGAAATGCTTTAGCTTGGGTCTCCTTTACAGACTCTGGTCCCAATCACAGCATACTTCAAGAGGTTATGCTGTCTTCCTTTTATGCTAGTTTTTTTTCTTTTGCATACAGTTTTATCACCTAAATATGTATTAGTAAATGCTGATTTTTTTTCTGTCTTTCAAACTTGAAGCATTTGGGAGCATATGCTTTTTCCACTCTAGCTTCTATCTCTCTACATGGGGCTTCTAGGTTATTGTGGTCCATTCTTTTCATTGCTGTATGCTATTCCAAAGTCTGACATATGACACTGTGATGATCTATTCTGTGGCTGATGGATGCCTTGCTTTGTTTTCAGTTTTGAACTGTTCTTAATAGAGTTGCTATTCTTCTAGTTCTTGCCTAAACACATTTCTATACAGACACAGGCTTAGAATCTAGGATATTAGACATGCATATATTTAACTACAGTAGATTAGGCCACACAGTTAACCTAGGATAGCCCCAGAAACGCAGTATATGGTAGTTCCTATTACCTTACAGTGGAGTGCCAGGTTATATTTTTCTTGAGCTTCTCTGAATTTTGTATTTTTTTCTTAATAGCTATTGATTTATTTAAATAGATAAAATGTTATTCTGGTATCTTTAAAAACGTCTTGTTCATTAGGGAGATTCTTTTTAAACTTTTTTTTCTTTTTTGGCAGTATTGAGATTGAATTCAGGGTCTGTGCTTGTTAAATAAATGTTTTCTACCTCTGAGCCATCTCCTGCCTTTTTAATTTTTTTCTTTTTCTTTATCCTTTTTCTTTCTTTGCTTCCCTCCCTTCCTCCCTCCCTCCTTCCTTCCTTTCTTCCTTCCTTCCTTCCTTCCTTTCTTCCTTCCTTCATTTCTTCTTCAATAGAGCTTTGCACTTTGCCTGGTCTAAACTCAGATGATGATTTTCCTACCTCTATCTCCTCAGTAGTTGGGATTATCGGTATGAGCCACCATGCCCAATGTAGGATTTTGGTTTGGGGATTATTTTCCTTTTTTTTTTTTTCCTTTTTCTTTCTGTGAATGCCTGGATGCCTGTAACACCCCTAAGCCAATCCCCCCTCCCACAATAGGGGCGCTGAGTGCTGGGTTGTTCCTCCATTATAACAGATACTTTCTTTTCTTCTTCTTCTTCTTCTTTTTTTTTTTTTTTTGGTCGGTCATGGGGCTTGAACTCTGGGCTTGTGTGCTGTCCCTGTGCTCTTCAGCTCAAGGCGAGCACTCTACCACTTGAGCCACAGTACCACTTCTAGTTTTCTAGTGGTTTATTGGAGATAAGAGTCTCACGGACTTTCCTGCCCAGGCTGGCTTTGAACCGATGTCCTCAGATCTAAGCCTCTTGAGTAGCTAGGATTACAGGCATGAGCCAACGGCGCCCGGCTAACAGATACTTTCTTATTCCTGTTGGTGACCTAAAATGCCAGGCAGAATCACATGCTCAGATGACTCACAGCGCCTCATGGAGCCTGGTACCATGAATGAGACTTGTGGCTTCAATCTCGGTAGGGCAAAAAATCCTAACACTGTCCTCCCAAAGGAAAGGTAAAAATCAAGAGCTTATTCTTTTTAATCTTTTAAATGAGAAACATTCAACTTTCTCCAAAAAATTATTTATATCTAGCTTTTCTGTTTTCATTTAAACAGTGTCAATTGAACTTGAACTCTGAAGATGGAATCTTGATTTCAATCTATATTCAGATGGTAACTCTGAAATGCTGTGTGTGAATGTGTAATAGACATCATTTTTTTCTTTTCCTCTTTTTTTCAAGACCTTGAGCTGTAATTATTAAAGCTTCAATTGTCCCCAGTGATATTAGCTACATAATCAAATTTGGATCACAGGAATGGAATAACCTGTAGTGTACCTTCATTACTGCTCTACTGAAAATAGTTCACTGAAGATCATCCTCTCCCCCCATCTGTCACTACAACATGACAATAGTTAGCAAATTAACCAAGAGTATTCAAAACAATCAAATGGATGCTCAGAATAATGCCATGTACAAAGATGATAGATACATACAATTTTACACCATAAAAAGAAAAGAGAACAGTGTTGTTATCGTGTACAAAAATGACAACATTAAAATGCCAAATAGAATTTTAGATTTTAGGAGAAAATATTACTGAACTAGCTATTGAGAAGCTTACTGGTTAATTTTCTAAGGGGGAAAGCTATTTTAAAACAACCTTAAAAATAGCTAGTGGAACAGTTTTTTATTAATGAACTACACAGGAGCCCGTTGGAAGAAAATGATCTAGGAATGTAGAAGAATATAGTCTTAAAGAAAACTATATTTTGGAGGAGAATCTAATCTTCCAGAAGCCTAACACCATTGGAAACCAAGATTGCACCAGAATGAGCAGAGTTAAACTGTTTTTTGTTAGTTTTTCTTTTACTAAGATGATAAAAAAAAAAAAATCCCCTTTCCTCCTACCTTTCCTGTTTCCTAAAAGGGGCCATGAGTTCTTAGATCAGGAAAACCCTGGGCTGGAATTAATTGTGTAAGCATTCTGGTTCTCCTCTGACAATGCATTTTAATTCTTTTTTTTTTTAAATAGGCCTTTTAATTCTTATCTACCAAGGTTCCATGAGAGTTCATGAAAAAGATTTCCCAGCTGTGCCATGTGGTACAGTAGCTATATAATCCAGACACAACTCACAAAGAGTTAGGACAGAAATGAACAAATATATTACCGATAAATAATATCAACCAGTTTCCCTAACAGTCACAGGCCAAAGACTCCAACATCTTGCACTACAAGAATCCACGTAAAAAGTCACTGTTGTGACCAAGGCCATTTAGAATCAGATTTAGAGGGTTAGAGCACTATCAACTTTCCTTGAATGCAAAAGGACCAAGACAAAGAGATGCCCTGGGTTCCAGTATTGCCTTTGCCACTAACTATGATCTTTCCTGGTTTCCTCAATATATTTGGCCCAGATTCTTGTCTATAAAATAAAATGGAAAAAATGAATTTTTTTTGGTTGGTCATGGAGCTTGAACTTGGCCTGGGCACTGTCCCTCAGCTCTTCAGCTCAAGGTTAGCGCTCTACCACTTAAGTCACAGTGCCACTTCCAGTTTTCTGGTGGTTTTTATTGGAGGTGAGAGTTTCACAGATTTTCCTGCCTGGTCTGGCTTTGAACCGTGATCCTCAGATCTCAGCCTCCTGAACAGCTAGGATTACAGGCATGAGCCACACGTGCCTGGCTGAAATAGAGTTTTGAAAGATACTTCTGGTACTAATAATATGGTGTTGTACCAATTGTATTTCTTTTATTCTTTTTTTATTTGTTTGTTTTGCGGTATTGGAGATAGAACTCAAGGCTTTGTGCTTGTTAGACAAGCACTTTCCCACTTGAGCCATACCTCCAGTCCTTTTACATTTATTTTGGCAGATAGGTTGTCACTAACTTTTGCCAGATCTGACCCTGAGCCTCGATCGTGTTACCTAGGTCTCCTGAGTAGCTTGGATTTCAGGCTTTGGTCAATATGCCCAGACTTGTTAAGTTGTATTTCTTAGACTGAATACCAAGCCTCCCTGGTCCTCCTAACTGGGCTCACTAACTCTTTTTGCCAACACACCCCAAGATGACGTTGGCCTGCAAGTCTAACTCATTCCTGATAGGACTCACCCATCACCTCTCAAAGGCAGACAGTACATCCAGCACTTACATTTGAATTTCCTCCAGCGAGCAATCTGTGATGGAATTTTGCTCCTTTTTCTAGCATTGGAACTCCCACTGTGTTCCGGAGCACTACCTGAAAACTAAAAGGATGAGGGACACCAAGTAAAGAGCACAGGCTGCCACCCGTGTGTGGGAGAGCCTCACTAAAGGGTTTAGGACCCATGACTTCAGAGGACTTCACTCTCTGTAGCCTGGAGAGGTTGGCACGTGGAGTGTCAACACTCAATCATGGCAGCCAGAGCTTGGAGGACAATTGGAAGTACTATGTTTTGAAACATCACCCGCGAAACCTGACATTGGAGAGAGAATGTTCCTTCGCTGAGTGACAGCTGATGCCACATGGAATTGCCACAGACTGGGAGCAGATCCACTCCATCCTACTACGAACCCTTTCCTGTTTTGTCAGATAATCATGGTTTCCTAAATCTCAAATTGCAGCCGAACTGCTCTGCAATTCCATGGCTAGCTATTTCGGGAGCCTCACACAGCAGGACAAATGCGCACAAGTCCACACAGTATGACAGAAGAATTAAAAATGTATTTACCATCTGTTGGTAGTTTCCTTGCGGGGCTCTTTTCTTTTTCCTCTCCTGCAGCCACAAATAGGGTCTTCTCACTTCCTTCCAACTTCAGAGAACTGGCTTTTCTTCACATCTCTGGGAAATGTAGGGCTTGATTCTTTTCTTTTCTTTTTTTTTCTCCTCCTTTAAATTTCCCAGACTGTTGAACTCTGAAACAAATTTCAGCTTCTAGGATCATTTCCCTTAAATATAAAGTGAAGGCAGTCTGTGAAAAGCTAGTAGTGTTTTTAGACTTTTGATGTGGCCAGGTGAATTTCAGACCCTCTACTTGGGTTCCAGTCCCAGAGGACTCTGCAAAGCTTAGAGGTGGAACCAGAAAAGAGAGGCAGGAAGTGGAGCAAAGGCAGACTCAAAGGGAATTAAGACCTTAAATTAGGCCTGGGAATTCACATTGGCCCTTTACAGTCTATTTAGTCCTTACCACACAGAGGTGGTCCAGACAAGAGGAATGGTTTCTACTAGGAAACAGCCCTAGGAATGAGGGATAAACATCAGGTGTGAGTTATTTTCAGCCATATAGTAGCAGATATAAAAAAAGTCACTTAGAATATACTTTTATTAGTTAAGAAACTACTTATGTTAATCTGGAAAAATAATAATCCTCAGTGTGAAGCCCTAGCTTTTGTTTCTGGGATGCCTATGTTAGTCCCTCTCAAACAAAACTTTTAAAATGGAGATAGGCCATCTGGATTCTGGTGGCTCACACTTATAATCCTAGTTACTCAGGAGGGAGAGATCTGAGGATCCAAATGTGAAGCCTAGGCAGGAAAATTCATGACACTCCTAAACCTGGAAATATAGCTATGACTTAAGTGGTAGAGCAACAGACTTGAGTTAAAAAGCTAAGGGACAATGCACAGACCCTGAGTTAATGCCGCAGTACTGGAACAAACAAGTAAAGAAAAATGAAGATGGGTATTAAAATGATTTGTTAGCCAAAATGTTGCCATATAGTGTTTTGACTCTTACTGTCCTATTTCATTCAGGTTGTAGCCTGTTAAAAGTTCTCAGGCTTAAGCCTGGTATCTCAGAGGCACAACTGTAGCACTTCAGGGAAGGCCAAGTTAGGGGAAATCAAGAATTCAAGGATGGTCTGAGCTATAGGATGAGTTTAAGACAAGCCTGAACTACATAGTGAGACCTTGTCTCAAAACCAAACCAAAACAAAACAAAACAAAAAAGAATCAGGCTGCATTGATGTGTAACTTCACTTTGAAACTTCATCACTGGGTGACCTTGAACCTTGAATAGGTTCTGTAAATACTAAGCCTGAGAAATTGTTGGCAAAATGAAAGGAAATGACACCTGCAAAGCTTTTATTAGGGTACCTGGGCACAGAATGACAGCTCAATCAATAGCTTTTTAAAAGTTAGAGTTATTAGCAGCTAAAACTGTGCTTTTTCTATGTTTCTCCCAACTTCTTGCTTTGAATTTTGGATTCTGATTTTGACCTTTGTTTTTTGAAAGGTCTTTATAGATTTAAGCCCAAATGTGAGACACTCACAGCTCAGTATAACTCAGTTTTTAATAGTCAGATCCAATATAACTAAGTCAAAGAACAAGTAAGTACTGTTTGTGTCATAGCTTGGACAAGGCAGACTTGTTTTGTACTAACTTCTAGTGATGGTTGTGTTGGGACTGATAAGTCTTTGCACATAGTAGGTCTTGGAATGTAATATTAGTTCATTTATGAATCAATAAGGGCTGGAGGTGTGGTTCAAAAGGTAGAGTGTCTGCCTAGCAAGCTTCAGGTTCTGAGTGCCATCCTCAGAACCATCACAAAGAAAACAAAACTAGTGAGTATTTAGTAGGTGTGAGTCATGTGCCAAGAACTGTTCCAAGTGAATGACACTAACAAAATCCCCACCTTCCCAATAATAAGCAAAAAACAACCAAAAAGCAAATAATATAGAGTATTACAAGATAATGCACTTGTGGAATACCCAAGCAGAACACAGTAGCTCTGGGAGTCAGTGGGCACAATTTTAAGGAAGGTAGGTGCACATGGCAGGCCGCCCTGGCTGGTTGTTTTCTGGGGGGAAAAAAAGACAAAGCTCAGAAGGTTAAAGATGGTGAAATGTGTTTGTCTAAGGAAAATCATCCTAGGCTGAGGGAAAAAAAAAACAAAACAGCAGAAAACCCTAAGACAAGAGAATACCTGCTTGTTCAAAGAACAGCAAAGAAAACAATAAGGCTGGAAGTATGGAAGGCATGACAACAGATGGGACAAAATGATTGTGGTGTCCTTGTCACATATGGCAGATATGGTGGATGATGAGTCTTTGGCATGGCTCTAGGTGGGATGAGGGAGCCCTTGGAGAGCTGTGACAAGACACTGAAGATGGACAGATGGGCAGTGACAGCAGAAAGACCATGTGTGAGGCCATGACAACCATGATGAAGATAGTGCTGGTTTTGGTGTGCTGGTTTTGGTCTGCTAGTTGCAGTCCAGTGGTGAAAAATGGTCAGACCACCTCATTTTTGAAGGGAGAACCAACCAGATCTGTTGGGCAGATAGGCTATGGTGTGGAAGTCATCTAGATGACTCCAGAGCTTTAGGCCAGAACACTTGGAAAGTCAGAGTTGCCTTTACTGAGCGATGCATTTAAAAGCTGTGAGAAGCATCTCATGGCACCTCCAAAAGAGGAAAAAAATAACAACTTTGAGATTCATTGCTAGAGTGTAGGGCTCCTTTTGCCTATTGGGAAAAACCTCCTGAGCTTTGAAAGAGGAGACCTAGAAAGAACACGTTCTCATAAGCAGAAATATGGAAATCTATCCATCCTTGGTCAGCTCTGGAGAAATCAAAGGGCTAGATGTGGTATAAGTTCCTCTACCCTCATGGAACATGAAGATGTCTGCAAAAATGAATAGTTAAAATGGGGGGGGGGGTGGGGAGGAAGGCAGTGTCTTGGTTGTGTTTTCTCTATGGCAAACTTTTTTTTTTCTTTTTTGTTCCTGTTCCCACACTGTTGTACTATTTCTGAGGTTAGCTGCTGTACAACCTCTTCCCAGCAGAGGGCGCTGAAGAGCCCCCGTGGAAACACTGCGCAGGCCCAAGGGCTGGAGCATTATTTGCTTTCTCAGACCTGTTTCTGTGGCCTGTATGTGTGGGACCAGAGCCAGATGTCACTTCTGGAATGACGGGAGGCCAATGTCGAACTCTCTAGAAAACTTTGTATTTCCTTTGGTCTTTTTGTTTGCTGATAGTGTCATAAGTTTCAGACAAAATATACACTTAGAACGGAAATAGATTGTCTTCCAGTTGTGGAGGTCAGAAGTCTGAAATGAAAGCGCCATCAGGGTCAGGCTCTCTCTGAGGGCTCCAGGAAGTCTCTGCCTCCCTCTTCCAGCTCCTAGAACTGTCTGCCCAGCTTTGCAGTCTTGGCTCATTCTTGACAACACACCTCCACCTCTGCCTCCATCTTTCTGTGGGCCATCTATCCTGTACCTTCTCAATATTTTGCTGTCTTCATATGAAGAAAAAATTCATCCTGGATATAGGGTTTGCCCTAACCTAGAAAGACCCCATCTTAACTCTTAAAGAAAGAAAAAAATCCTTCTCTTTAATTCTGACGTACTCATGGACAGCTCCTGGGGTGAGGACCTCAATATACTTTTGGGGGACTTTGTTCACTTATAACAGCAGACAGTGGGAAATCACTGGAGGACCTGATCAATGTGAGCGTTGTGTAACTAGAGTGATGAACAAGGGGAAAATACTGGCATACTGAAATTGTAAGGCAAGGTCAAATAGGACCGGGAGTAACAGGAAGTACTCTGATAATACTCCCTCTCACTAACCATACTCTCTCCATCTGTGCTTATGGTCCTGAGCTGTTTGAGGCTGGAAAAAAAATGTTGTATAAATAAAAAAAGGAGAGAGAATAAGAAAATAGCACTCTTCTGACTCACACATTGGGCAGAGGCACACACTCTTGTGAGCCTCGAGAAGACTTCACAGACGTCTTGATGCCTGAGTCAGATCTCAAAGTATGAGGACAAAATCTCCAGGCAAAAAGAGGTGAGAGGGAAGAAAGATAGGCCTTTCCATGTCTAGAGGGGGCCTGCAGAAGTACAAGGCTATTTCAGTGGTATACCCTTTACTTTGTCTGTCTGTGTGTGATGGGGGAGGGGGGGGGGGGACTAGAGCTGGAACTCAAGGCCTGGGGCTGTCCCTTAGCTTTTTCACTCAAAGGCTGGTGCTCTACTACTAGAGCACCACTCCACTTTGACTGGCTTGGTGGTTAATTGAAGATAGAGTTTTATGAGCAGACTTCAGATCCTCAGATTTCATATCTCAATAGGTACAGTTGTCTTATCTCAACCTCCTGAGTAGCTAGGATTCTAGGCGTGGAGCCACCAAGCCAAACTTCCCTTTACCTCCTTAAAGAGAGTTGGAAGTCTTTAAAGATTTCATCTGCACTGCTCAAATGAGTCTTTTTTTAAAAATGAAGGGGCAAACATGTTTGTGGTTTTAATAAATGCAAAATCAGCACATGATAACACTGAGGACATATATTGGGAGGAGTTAATTATTGAACACATTTGCCAAAGCACAAATATGGAAGCCCCACCCTCAGCCACATTTGGAGAAATCAAAGCACTGAATGTGGTGTAAATTCCTCTGGCCTGATTGCATAAAGAGATCTGCCAACATTTGTTCTCTCCCCCCCCCCCCCCCATATATTCCTTTCAGCACTAAGGGCCGAACTTGGTTCTAAAAACCCGATTATGAACTGAGATACTAAATTCTGAATCATCCTCAGGATCTAGGAAAATTAACTCCTCGCTGATCGCTATCCCAGCTTGTCTGCCTTAAGCCTGCATTAGGACTGCCCAGGGTTTCTGTCACTGAGCAACTCCTCATTTTGGCACACGACTGCACAGGATGCTAACAAAGTTCACACTGGGTCATTGTAGTAGCGTCTTTAACGGTATGACGATTCATTGCTGGGATGGGGGAGGGCCAGGAGGGAAGAGGAAGTGCTCAGAGAGGGGGCGGAGTCATGGCCATACTGCAGGAAAAGCTAGCGCTGGGAGTGATGGGGTTATCCGATCTTACTATCAGGATTTCAGTTCCAGCTTTTAAACCAGAGCAGAAAGTTGGGGCGGGGAGGGGAGGGAGTAAGGATGGAGGGGAGGGTGTACAATCCTGCCGGTGGATTGCCTGTCTGTCACAGTGAAGGGCATCCAGTAACTCCCATTTTTATTAAAATTACGATGTATTAATTCCCTTTAATATCTGACAAAGAAAAGTTTCCCCCTGACGGTACAGTTAGCAGAATAAAATGTTTGGCTAGCGTGGCATGAGTGAGTAATTTGTCTTCTTCTTCTTGATTTACTGGCATCTGGGCAGACAGGGTCTTCCATTCTGAGCATTCATTTTGTACTTAAAAAGGGATTGTTTGTAATTTACAGTTTAAGTCTGAGGGTGATTGTTGGGCTCTGGCAGAAGGTACCTGAGGCCTTAGACATCGTTTCCTGTCTGGGCTGCAGACACACAGCATCAGGACAAACTCTGAGAGAACCCCTGCACCCCACCCCCCACAGTTTAGCTTTGTAGAGACCTCAGGGAAAGGGGTTCTGCAAATATCACACTGCCTGACAGTCCATAGTGCAATCCTGACTCAAGCAGTTTCCTGGGTGAACGCTAGTTATTTATGTCAAAAAGCAAAGTTTGCCAATGCATTTCTCTCTAACTCTTCCTCTTTGGGGCAAACTTGGTAAATTTCTCATAAAATGATGTTTTTAAACTCTGACCCTCATCCGGCTCAGTCTCCCTGGCCAGTATTGACTCAAGAAAAATAAACGAGCTAAGAGAATTGGAAGCCATGTATCTTCACGTCATAAAGCTAGAAGAACAAAGAACTTGGCTTCATTCTTTCTGTAAAGAAGATCTGATGTTCAGCCCCATGCTGGTGGCTCCTTTCTGGAATCCTAGCCACCCAGGAGGCTGAGAGATGAGGATCACAGTTCAAAGCCAGCCAGAAAGAGAAGTCCTAAGGCTCTTGTCTGCATTTAACTAGCAAAAAGGCAGAAGTGGAGATGTGGCTCAAGTGGTGGAATACCAGCCTGGAGTAAAATAGCTAAAAGCTAAGGGACAGTGCCCAGGTCCTGAGTTCATGCCCCAGTACACACACACACACACACACACACACACACACACACACACACACACACACACACACACACATACACACACACACACTGTCTTATGTCTTGATTTCTGTAGCCTTGGAGACACTGGAAGCTTAACATGTCCAATCCACTGGCTACCACTACTTAGAGTTGAAACAATAGTGGCATTTGGCTCTGATTTTAATTTAGCAAATGTATTTCTTTTGAGGAAACAAAATGCCAAGTTGTAATGAAATGCTTTAAATAGATTTCCAAATGCTCCCAGCCAATCCCAAACAAAGTTCAACTTATTCATTCTAAGTCTTAAAAATGTGCTGTTTTCTTTTCATGTAAGAGGAGCTACATTCTTTACATGATTCAGGTCATAAATTATGATTTTTTTACAAGCCATTGCCTTATATTCAATCTTGGCCAGAGTTGCACTGATGTCAATTTATCTAGATCTTGCTTGCAAAATAAACAATACTGGTTAAAAGTCATCTCATTAGCATCCCATTGTACTAAATATATTACCCAGATTTTCTCTTGATGGCCTTGATGCATTTTGTAGTTAAGCAGCCAATGACATCATTTTCACTATCACTGTCTAAAGCCATCTGTCTTTAAAAGGTAGCCCCAAACCATTTAGCAACAAGCAGTAAAACCAGCTGTAATTCCAGAACACTTGAACATAGGTTTCCATCATCTCCCATAAACACTGAGGCACTGGGGAGCCTAACAAATTATTAAGGCCCATACCAGATCTCCCAGTGAGAATCTGCATTGGCTGACAGATGGTTCCCAGCGATCATTAAAACAGGAAGTCGGGTCTATATTACAGGTTGTAAGAGGCTACCCAAAGAAGCCAGAAAAGTACCTAAGTTATCTACTACATTCATGCAGAGAACCAGGCTAGGTTTCTCAGATGTCTAATTATGGACTTTTCCCTGTGTCTCACCAATCCCATTATCTGTGCCAGTGTTGTCACATTCAGGGTTGGGAGGGGTAGATCAGTAGTAGAGTTCTGGCCTAGAATGTTAAAGTCCTATGCCTAGCACAGTTATGCATATGTGTGTATGTGCATGTGCGTGTATATGCAGAACTATATATGTGTGTATATAAAATAGTTATCCCACATATGCAATATGAATTTTTTAGTGGCTCTATTAAGTACAAAGAAACAAGTAAAAAGAATTTTGACAAAATATTTTATTTTTACTCCATTATATGCTATATATATATTATATGCTGTTACATGCTATATATTTTTTCATGTCAGCTTTTAATAAATATAAACTTAGTGAACAATTATATATCTCTGTATCTGTGTGTGTATGTATATATACATATATAATATGCATTTACATGTACATTTACTAAGTCTTTCAAACTTGCTTCACCATTCCAGCACCTTTCAGTTTGGATTGATCTCACTTCAAGCACTCAAGAGGCCATATTGGACAGTGCAGAACTATTTCTACCTATGTTCTTGGGATTTTTTGTTGCTGTTGTTGTATTTTTTTTGTATTAAATTGCAGACAGTGTTGTTGGAAATAGATGAGTGCGCTGTCAATCAGAAAGTATTGGCAGGTGTTTGTTACCCCTTTGATCCCGGGTGATGTCATTTTCATGATCTGGAGGCCTGTCCTGCTACAGTGTGGTTGAGTCAAGGCAGATGACTCAGAAATGGGTCCTACAGAGTCTCAAGGGAATTAAGCCTGGGTGTGGAGAGCTGACCTCAGAGTCTATTGTGTGAGGAGTTTTCACTTTTGGTTTTACTTTGTTTCACTTTTCTGGTCTCTTTAGGTTTATTTGGAAGTGCACTCTAAGGAAAGTGTATTTGTTTTACAAGCACTATAGTTTGTTCAGATTTCAAAATTATATACATATATATGTATATATGATTATACACTGGTTTTAGTTGTCAGTTTTTCCATTAAAAATTCAAACTTTCTGGGATTTATTACATAGCCATAACAAATTGCTCAGGCAGAAACTTGGCAAATTAGTCTCTCCTGTGGGAGGAAATTCTTTTGGACATTAAAAAAAATGATATCAGTAAATGCTTACTTCAACTTATTCATGTGAGTTTTGATAAAGGAAATAGCCAGCTAAAATATACCCTGTATCCTCACATTTTTTTTTTTTGGTTTTACAAATTTGGAATGCTAATATGAGCTTGTAAGTCAACTCTTGCTAGAGGGTTGTACAATTCTCCTCCTAATTCCCAAATTTTCTGGGATTCCACTAGTTGATTCTCCTATTTGGACCCCTGCTTGATATGAGTCTGAGATGTGCTGTATCCATCACTTGTGAGTTTTTATTTCATCGTGGTAAAAAATGAACACTTTTCAAAGGTTTTCTGGTGGTTAATTGGAGAGAAAAGTATCTCATGGACTTTCCTGCCTGGGCTGGCTTTGAACTGCAATCCTCAGATCTCAGCCTCCTGAGTAGCTAGGATTACAAGTGTGAGCTACAGATGCCTGGCACATTTTACCCTTTGAGCCACAGCCCCGCTTCTGGTTTTCTCATCTTCAATAAATCACCAGAAAACCAGAAGTGGAGCTGTGGCTCAAAGTGGTAGAGCACAAGTAGAGTAGAGATGTGGCTCAAGCGGTAGAATACCAGCCTTGAGTGAAAAAGCTCAGAGACAGTGCCTAGGCCCCGATGATGCATTTGCTCTGAACTCCTTACAGACTGAGATCTGGCCCTCAGTTCTCTCAGAGCCTGCTATTATTTTAGAGGTGCATTAAAGAGAGGCTGCTTGATGATTAAAATAACAAAATACTACTTGAGATTAAGACAGTTTCTATTCTTAATCTCTTACTTAAATGCAGACTATAATGTAACTTTATTTATTTATGATTTTGAGGTTTGAACTCAGGGCTCTATTTGTCTACCACTTGAGCCACATTCCCAACCCTTTTAAGTTTACTTAGTTTTCATTAGGGTCTCAGGCTTTTGCTTGGGGGCAGCCTTACACCAGGATCCTCCTATCTCTACCACTTGTCTAGCTGGGATTACATAATGCACCTCCACATCCAGTTCGTTCTTTAATGTAGAGTCTTGTTAACTTTTTGCCTAGACTGGCCTCTTCATCTGCCTCTCAAGTAGCTGGGAATAGATGAAAACCTTTGAAGACTAAAAAACAATCACGTTACTGAACTTTGAGTCTGCATAATTTCCCTCATGGACAAATAGTTCAGGAAATTATTGGAATAATTGGATGACTCTATGTCAGGAGCTGAGTCCAGCGTGGCTTTTACCATGTGTCCCATTCAATACAACAGGGAAGTGCCATAAAGGGTGTGAGATGTCTCACAAATACGACTGCAATGTAAATCCTCGTTACTGCAAGAAAAACAGGAACAAATGTCAAGAAATTATTACAGAAGTGTAACAGGAAGTGCACATATTTTAACCAGCATGTTTGGTTCCAAATGAAATTATTATAATGGCGGGTGAATGGACTCCCTTTTCCAGTAAACAAATGTTATTCTTCAGGCTGCTTTACCTTGTGTGGATTATATTGTTCTCTCTTTCATTTTAATTAGAGAAGAGCTACAAGTATCTTTTCCAAGCAGGATTTATAAAGTTCAGTTTCTGTTAAAAATGTAAGCCCAGCTAGGCGCTGGTGGTTCACACCTATAATCCTAGCTAACTCAGGAGACTGAGATCTGAAGATCTCAGTTCAAAGCCAGCCCATGCAGAAAAGTTCGTGAGGGTCTTTATCTCCAATAAGCCACTCAGAAAAAGCCAGAATTGATGCTGTGGCTCAAGCGATAGAACACTAGCCTTGAGGTTCAGGAGCAATGCGCAGACCCTGAGTTCAAGCCCCAGGACTGGCCAAAAAAAATTTAAAAATTAAGTCTAGAACTCAAAAATAAGTAGATCTTGATTTTATTTAACTTACAATCTGTTCGATTATTGAGTGACGTGAACCTGGTAAGCTGTTCACATTTGCTTGTTGGTTTCGTCTGGCCTTGCTTTGTTTGGAACTATAAAACAGGCTGCTTCAAATGAAAACATATAGTACAATTTAAAATCCATCATGATTTAGAGGGCTTTGTATGCTGTTGTATTAAGAACTCTTGTGCTCCCTCTGCTGCTGTGAAGAAAACATTTATGCTTGAGACCCCAGTGCATTCCTCAACAGTTGCTCAGCTGGCAATGATGCTGCAGATCTGCACATGAATCAGGGCTCTTCTAAATGCAGTTCTCTCTCCAGAGTACTTAGAGGCAGCCCTCAGGCAGGAAGAACAGTTCCAGGCCAGCTGCTCTTGAATACCCAAATCATAGGGTGCTCAAGTCCCTTATATAATGAAACAACATTTGCATCCTTCTGTATACTTTAAATCATCTCTGGATGACTTATATCACCTAGTGGAATGTCAATGCTTTGTAACTAGTTGTTATACAAGGAAAAAAAATAGTTGTTACACTAGACAAGAAAAGTCTGCACATGTTCAGTATAATTTTTTCTTCAAATATTTTCTTTGCAAGTATGCAGAGGTCCAACTGTGGTTACTTTTCATTGGAAAAATTATAACCATAGAAAAATTAATGAACGCAAGAAATAAATAGAAGAATTTAGTTCTCTCACAGCCAAAAAGCATCCAGGCAGACTGCATCCAGACAGAAAGCAGGGTTGTTCATGCTGTAGAGAAGTTGTCAGGATTCACCAGGATTCTGATTCCATAGATCTGATTCTGAAATTGAAAAATCTCCCTTTGCTGCCCTGAGGACTACTCTTAAAAAGCAAGGGTGTAATATAAAAATCATATGACCTAATATATACTCTCTGGCCCTTTTTTAACCTTCAAGAGTAGAGAGGACCAAAATGGCAAAGTAGATATAACGAATTAAAATTGATTTCCATGTTATTTGAATAAGCCAAAAGCATAGGTTAGGAGTAAGGCTTAGCTAGCATTATGACTCTAGTTCTTTTCTTTCCAAAGATTGACTTATCCTCAATGGAATATCACATGAGGTTTGTGTGTAGGACTGCAGTGCTGTGCAATTGCCTATTGGCTTCTTGAAAGATTTTTTTTTTCATCGGGTTTTCATTTTTATGAAAAAAAAATCTCACTTTTAAAGATTCACTTAATTCTTCGTGACTGTGCATTTAGCATTTTGTCATCTGAAAACCAAACATTTCAGCAGCAAAGTAATAAAACAATTTCACCAGTATTTTATTTACGTTAGGCCTCTCAGGTAGCAATTGGTTCAGGTTTTAGTGACAGATTCTGGCTTTAGTCTTAATGGCTAAGAAAGCAAAGGACACATTTCTTGTTTTTACTGTGGGCAATATACATTTTTAGATTCCTTGAGGGAACATTTTAAATTAACTAACTGTAATCTGAATTATGACTTTTAATATGTTTAAGACTGTTAAAATAAATTAACTGCTTTCTGCCAGAGTAATAATTACACTATTAGCTTATCCCCTCCCCTAAAATTTCTTTAAATGTAAGATGTCTAAAAATAGTGTGAAGGTGGATTGGACAGTTTGCAGATGATAGGTTGGAATAAAAACATCTCAGTTAAGCCAAAAACATGGCAACCAATATTTTCTGTTATAAAAATATTTTAGATGAATTTAGGTTTTCATGAAAGCTGTCTGAAACTGAAAAGAAGAGCAGAAGTTCTGTTTATTCACAGGCCAGCAACGGTAATACCTGCGGCACAAAACACCAGTCTTTTCCACCTTCTTTTTTTATGCCGGTACTGGGGCTTGAACTCAAGACTGTAGGCTCTTTCCTTTGGCTTTATTTCTTAGGGCTGGTACTCTACCCTTTGAGCCACACCTCCACTTTCAGCTGAGAGTCTCATAAGAAGCTGGGATTACAGGTATGAGCCACCGATGTCCAGCCTTGAACTCCTTTTAGTTGTCAGCTGTGCCAAGTGTGGGCAAAAGATATGCCCGTTACGTTGTTTGAACTATTACCCTTCACCTTCATTAAGGCTTGTCCAGGAAAACAAAACAAGGCAGAGCCTTTGAAGGAAACTGATGTTGTTAACTGTCCACTAGAGGCTGTAATGAGACCAATAATGTCACTTCAGTACAACCGGAGGTTTAAAGCTAACAACCACCGATTTTTAAATGAACAGAAAAAGAAAGTTGTAGAAAAACCAGTGGGAATGAGCAGTAGCACTTCCACTTAAAGGAACCGTGTCAATGCGCACAGCATTTCCAAATGTGAAGGGCAGAAAAAAAACATGTCCAGGGTTTTCCACCTTCCTCCTTCTTTAGGATGCTTATCATTAGTATTACTTAAAAAAAATTCTCCAGGGCTTTGGCTCTACAGTAGAGTTACTTAAAAGCTGACACATTTCTCGTGGTGATTTTCTTTTTGCGCTTCAGTTGGTGACTAACTGTTAGGTCACAAGTACATGTAGCCACAAAGGTCTCTCAAATACAGCTTACCCGAGAGAGACGCGAGGGAGGAGGGCTCAGGTTTCTAGACACTGAGTTCTAAGCACTTGAAGGAGGTCAAATGCTGCCCTGACACCTACTGGTCTTGCAGCGTTATCTGCACGCAGGCTAGGAGACCTCCACACTGCGCGATGCCCGGGTGGGCTGCGCCCCTACCCCCGCCAGCAGCCACACCTGTTGGCTAGGTGCGTTCTCTCCAAAGGATCGCACTCTCCTGGTGGTGGTACCAGCAGTGGTGTGGGGTGTCATGGGGTTGGGGGCCGCGCTTACTCATTGAGATCAGAGGAAGTTCCTTCGGTGTGGATTCTCTAGAGCCACCGTTTAAAGATCAGTTTACTTTTTTTTTTTTTGTTTCTCCAACACTGGTTACCTCACTTCCGATTAAATGAATGATCTGGATGGAGCGGCGAAGGGCCGCGCGCTGGTCGTCTGTCTGTCTAATCCTGGCCAGGGAGGGAGTTCCATACCCAAAGCCGATTTCCTGACCTGCAGAGAGAGAGAGAGAGAGAGAGAGAGAGAGAGAGAGAGAGAGAGAGAGAGAGAGAAGAGGGCGCCGCGCTCGCCAGCTCTCGCAGGCTAGGAAAGGTGAGGGTGCACGCGCTGGGGGGGGGTGCGGGGGGCGCACCGGGATCCAGGGGCTTAAAACTTTGCCGAGGAGTTGCCCGCCGAGGTAGTCAGCACCACCCGGAGGGTTGTAGGTCCGCGAACGCCCTGGCGACGGCGGGGTTTGAGGATCTCAGTGATCCCGGGCCGGCTTCCGCGAGCGCCGGGGACCGAGGACGCGGCGGGATTAGAACGAGCCCGGCTCCCCCTCCCCTGTGGGGATTGCACGGGTGCCTAGGGGAAGCCTGGAAACCTTTTTTTTGTTTTTGGAGGGGGGGAGGGAAGGAGTCCCCTTCACCAGGTTGCCCGAGTTGTACCCAGCTGTCTTCTCCGTCCTCTCCATCTGGATACAGACGCCCGGGGAGGCGCGCGAGCCCTGCGCGCGGTCACCCCTCAAATTACCTCATCGCCCCAACTCCCCGCCCCTTTCCCAAACCTGGAAGAAACGGTCCCTTCGGGCGGGCCGGTGTCTGCGCTCCGGATCCCCAATCCCCAGCCACGCTAGGGGTGTGTGGGAGTTGGGGGAGGGGGAGGGAAGAGACGCCGACCTCCACCCCCCCCATCACCCCCGCCGCCGCCGCCGCCGCCTCCCCGGGGTGGGGGGCCGCGTGCACCCCAGGGTTAAGGGCGCGAGGCGGCGGGCGCGCGGTGCGCTGGAGGGGCTCGGGGCGGCTCTCCCGGCCGCCGGCCCGAGGGTGCCCCCTTCCCCCCACCTCCACCAAGTCGGATCCTGGAGCTGCGGCGGCGGCAGCCAACTGCTCCATATTTGGCTTCAATTACACATTTACATACTGGAGCGAGCGGGCGAGCGAGCGAGCGAGCGCGAGGGAGGGGGGACGGGCGGAGGGAGGGGAGGGGAGGGGGGAGGAGGAGGAGGAGGAGGAGGAGAGTATACCGCAGACATCATTTCTACTACAGTGGCGGAGCCGTACAGGACCTGTTTCACTGCAGGGGATCCAAAACAAGCCCCGTGGAGCAGCAGCCAGAGCCAGAGCAGCCGCAAGACATTGTTTCTCTCCCTCTGTCCCCCTTCCCCACGCAACCCCAGATCCATTTACACTTTACAGTAAGTGGCTATTTTTTTTTTCCTCCTCTGATTCTTTCTCTCCCCCTCCCCCATTCTCTTCTCTCCCCCCCTCCCTATTTAGATGAAAAAAAAATCATCCCCCCCACCCCTCTCTCCCGAGAGGGGTCAAAAGCAACAACCAGCAAACAAACCCCCTAAGCCCAATCGGCTGCACGGAAAACAGCTGGAAGAGGAGCTAAGGAAATCGACGCGTCGTGCTGTGTGTGTGTGTGTGTGTGTGTGTGTGTGTGTGTGTGTGTGTGTGTGCATACAACAGTCCCTGGCCTCAGCCTCCCCGGCGGCTGGTACCCCACTCTAGGCGCAGGCTCGGCCAGCAGGGGGGCTGCCAGGGCCAGGGTGGGCGCCCGCCCCGGAGAAGGGGCGCGCCCGGGCGGGGGGCGCGGGTGGGGAGCGTGGCGGCGGCGCCCCGCTCCGGCGGCTGCTGGTCCGGCGGCGAGCGCGAAGTCATGTCCGCCTCCCTCCGGGTGGCGCAGGGGGGAGGCGGCCTCGGCCTCGGGTCGTGCTGCCCCCGGTCCTCTACCTTTCCCTGCCCCCCAACCCCCTCCCCTCCCCCGCCAGCGGAGAGGGCGGTGAGAACCACCCGGGCTCAGGAAGGGTTGGACTTTCCCCGCAGGCGATCGCCTGGGCTTGGGGTCCGGGGTCTGGGGTCTTTCCCCACCCCCTCCCACCCCCCACGGAGGCCGGCCTCTCCGGGTGTCCGGCTGCAGGCGGGGAAGGGGCTGCACCGACTACCGGCGGCCGGGACTTTGCGCGCGGCCGGGTACCGGGCGGGGGGCGCCGAGGGGTGACCGCGCCGGGGGAAGGGGTGTGCGGGTGCCCGGAGCGCTGCCAGAGTGGTTCCAGCGGCCCTGGTTGCAGCCACCGCCACCACTACCACCACCACCACCACCGCCGCCCTGTTGGTGCGGCCGCTTCCTGATCATGTGCAGCCGCTACCACCGCCCGGGAGCCGGGGAGCGCCCCAGCCCGGGCCCGCGCTGCCGGCCGGCACCCGCGGCAGGAGCACCGGAGTCGCGGCAGACGCTGCCCTGCGCGGGGAGTGAACGGCTGCGCGGCGGCTGGGAGGGTGAATGAAGCCAGGAGGAGGGGAAGAAGGAGGAGGAAGAGGAGGAGGTGGAGGCTCTGCGGGGATTGGGGATGCGCCCTGGAGCCCCGCTGCTCGTTCACTCCGGGCCGGCCTGGGGACTCTGCCACTCCCGCGGCCGCTGCTGCCGTCGCCTCCTACGTGGTTCCAGCGCGCAGGCCGGTCCCGCAGGGGGCAGGGAAGGGGGCCGGACGGGCGGAGCGAGAGGTGAGGCCGTGTCGGAGGAGCGCGGCGTGTGTGTGTGTGTGTGTGTGTGTGTGTGTGTGTGTGTGTGTGTGTGTGTGTGTGTGTGTGTGTGTGTGTACTGATGTGTGTGCGGGCAGGGCTGGCGGGGGCGAGTGGAGGGGGCCCTGGATGGCCCCTTGGCTGACTCTGCAGGCGTCCGGATCTGCCCCCAGGCCGCCTTCTGAAACTCGGTGGCTTGTGCTTTCATTTTATTTCAGACCACGTAAGGGGTTGACTGGAAGCGATGAAACAATTCAGGTTTTCTAGGGAGATTGAGCAAGAACCTTAGTTGGGTGCGGAGGGGGGGGGAGGGTAGGGAGGGGAAGTCGGGTGGTGAGCAAGACTGCCAGAAAACAAAACAAAACAACACAACAACAACAAATCAGTTTTCTCCAACGCTGGAGATGCAGTTCTATCCCGTGGTTGTGGCTGCTGTTTTGTTTTGCTTTGCTGATCTATAAGCCTACAGATAAGAGGGTAATATAAACACTTGGGAAAAATTGAGAAATTGCTGAAGAGTAGTAAGGTCGAAAAAAAAAAAAAAAAGCAGCCAGTCGGAAGCTGGTTATATAATGCGCGATGTGGCTAACAAGAACGGCAAGCTATTTTTATTTTGTTTACCGTATGTTGTGCAGTAGGGACTCCTCCAAACTGGTTCTGTCCCCGAAAAAGGTCTTTAGCATCCCTGTGAGAGCCACGGGATTACAATCAGTAAAATTAGACGACCCTTCTACACCCACAGAATAAAAACTAATGCCTTAGAGAGGCATTCCGGTGCACTGCATCCGCGGGAATGTGTATGCAAATAAGTTCTCCTTTGGCAGTGTAGTAGTAACATCTCAATGACATCTGTGTTTTATAATGCAGGCTGCTCTTAATATTTAAACAGCACCATCATACATTGCTTATATATTGTACCCCCGTAGTGGGTAGTTAACTTGTTATTTTTAGACAAAGCTAGTTACTTTTTCCAACAGTGTTAGCTAAGCCAGTTCTGTTTGAGTTTCTACAGGAACCTGGTAGTTCCTAGAAGCCCCTGATAAGCCCACCTTTTACTCAAAGGTAGTTTGATGCTTGAGCTCATTTTTAGATGGAAGCTATGCCCCCAGGAAGCTACCTGAATCAAAAAAGACAAAAAAAATAAAAACCTGCACATGAGCTCTTGGAAAAGGATTGCACCATAATGGTTTATGCTGTGGCATTTAATCTTGGATTGCCCTCTAACTGTGCACCGATCAGTCAATATTTTAGGAGCTCTGCAAATAAACCGGCTTGAATGCCACCTTGCACATAAAGCTGAGGTTGTAGGGCCCCCCTGAACCTCCTGCCTGCCTGCCTGTCTTTCTCATCATACAGATAAGTGTCAGTGGTGTAGGTTTTCCATGCACTTACTTCAGCCCTGATCACTCATGTAATTAGATCAGGCTGCCATGGCAACAGACAGTGTTTCTCGTCCATTCAGGTGGGTTTGCCTGAACTACTCCAAGTGTTTTATGCACTGTGTTTGTGCTGCCCAAGCCAGACAAGAGACCTCACTATTTCAATTGTATCTTCTCTGAGTCATTTGGATGGGAGACACTGAATGAGGCTTCAAGCTACTCAACTTTTCTAAAGGAGACCAACAAGCTGTTCCTACTGGGTACAGTATGTAAATGTGTCTCCCCAGACAGTGAAAGGAGGCTGACAGTCCTACTGGCGTTTATTGTGCATAGATCAACAAGTATTTGGTACTTGCTAGAAACCTTTCAGAGCTTACTAAAGCAACATTTCTTTTTGTAGTCTAGTGCTCTTGGCTTTGTAGGCACTTAACCCTTTCAATTGTGAAGAGCACCCCATCCTTCGCGGCTCCTGCTGCTGAGAGAGATGGCTGGCTTTCTAAATGGTTTACTCAGAGGAAATGACTTCTTCAGAAAGTATATCTCCATTGTCACATTTTAAAACTTTACAGCTATTATAAAAACTGGTGCTGACAGTATACAGACATTCTGAGTACATTCATTCTCAATTTGGATCTTTTGCTTATGATCTTCAGTAGTCATTTAAATTTAAATACGTATTTTCTCGGTCAAGCCAGATACGCCATAAGCTGATAGCTAATCGACTGATAATATAATGTATAATGCTGTGTGTGTGTGTGTGTGTGTGTGTGTGTGCATGCGTGTGCGTGCGCATGTGTGTGCTATATGCTGGTACATATGTACTAGCATACAACGTTGGTAATACGGTTTGTAATCAGAGCCTCACCCTCTTCCCTTCACTGCTGGCACTCAGCCACTTGAGTCATGCTTCCACTTCTGGCTTTTTTTTGCTGGTTAATAAGAGACAAGTCTCTCAGATTTGTTTGCCTGTGTTGGCTTTGAACCTTCATTCTCAAATCTTCGCCTCTTGAATAGCTAAGCTTGTAGGGTGAGCCCCTAGTGCCTGGTTGCATGGTACTTTTACTAGGTGAACAACTTATACTTATTTTAGGACATAATTTGGTGAGTATTATGCTTTTTCATTAAGGCAACACCATATGAAGCCTTCTAGGTCCAGAAAAAATGATATTACGGCAAAAATAGAAAGCAGGCAATTAGCTTTCCTTGCTGAAACTTTGGGCTGCTCAGGCAGTCCAAATCAAGTAGAGTATTTTAATAACTTTGATATTTGAAAGAAATAGTAATTGAGAATAATAGTGTCAAGATTATCTGTGACTCAATAGTCAGTTTAGAGTTTTATGGCTGAATAGCTAAATGGGTTAAAATGAAATTCCTCCTTGGGCTAGGATTGAGAAAGTGCCTCCCCTCTCCTCCACTCTCCACTTTTACAGGGAGTTTATGAGTGTCTGCTGGTGAGTGAGTTTATGTGGTTGGTAAGCTTGTTGTGGCCTGGTCAGAGGAAGCATTGCTGTGGTTGAAATGAGCTATTAGTTTTTGGTGAGATAAATACATGGGAAGCAAGAATATAAAGCACAGAAGTTTTGCATGATGCCTTGCAGGTCCTGGATTATACCTTGTAATGTGTGGAAAAGTACTTTCCTTGGAGTAAAATGTGAGCATAGATTTTTGTTTTCAGTGTACAAATAGATGTGGGCTAAAAATAAGTATGAAAAAATGTTTGTTCTTGATTAGGGACTGAGAAAGACAACATTTTCCTGTCTAGATTTCGTTTTAAGAGGGTTTGATAAATAGAGTGGCACTTTGTTGGAAATATTATAACTAGGCTTCAGGCCTCTAAATGTCTTTCAGAGAAAGATTGAAGAAAAACTTTTGAGCCATCAGGTTAAATGTCACATGCTGAAGATTGTCAGCAGTTTCAAGAGCTCTTATTCACTAGCCGGGATTCCTGGAAATAGCCAGCATTGAGAGATTATTACAATGCTAGTAAACATTTGTATAGCTCCTGTTTTTGTAGTCATCCTACAGTTCAAGGACTTATGTTCCTTGTGTATAATAGTTTTTCTTCCGTTCTGAAATGTCAAGTGAATTTTCCTTCTGTATCTATCTGAACGACAGTTTCTGGTAACAAACAGACTGTCGCCATTCACCTGGTTTTTATTCTTTGTATTTTTATAAGAAGTTAGTTGATCATGAGCCCCTGAACCTCATGTAGGTGACGATAGGAGTGAACATTATCTGAAGGTAATACACTTCGGAAAGCTTTAATACCTGCATAAACAAAGTGACAGAATACAGTAAGCCAGACTATTTGTTGCTCTGAAGGGGAGATAGATTGACTTCACATTACTTTATATTTTCAGAGCAACACAAGTAATAGGTTAGTTCGAAATGATCGGCTTGTATGAAATATTTAGATCTGGTCAGCTAAATTGCTTCCAAAGACAAATTCGATTCTGATTGTATTTATCAAAAGCAAGCCCAGCTTATTTTGCTACATACGTTAGAAACAATAAATTGTACAAATACCAGCAGAGGTGAGAATATTCATTTTAGAACTTCCATACAGGACTTCTTTCGTTTTTGTTTCAGATGGGAATTTTTGAGTCATCAGTGCTGTTTCATTTCACTTAGTTTAACGAAATAAATTTACTCATTCAAATTTTCTTTGAGGAGTAATAAAATGATGAGTAATACAGGGTGCTAGTTTTACAAACATTTAAAAATGTCTGGAAGAGCTGTAATTGCTGCAATTGGACTGTTTTTTTTTTAATATATGTATACATATATGTGATTATAAAATCAACAAAATAATATCATATTGGTAAATTTCTTTGTAGAAATGGTGTTTTGATGTATTTTATAAATATGTATCTTTCTGATGAGCATATTACAAATATTTATACAAATATTTCTATCATTCCATGTAGACTAAAATGTTTAGAACTATTAGGGAAAAGAAAAAAACAACAAGCATTATACAATGCTTGACATGTTCTTTGCAGAAACGTTTGATTGATTTTTCTATAACTTTTAATGTATCTCATTTGTGGAGTAATGAAAACGCAATGGTAATTGCCTTAATGTAAGCAAAAATTGTGTCTCGCCTATTTTTCACAAAATTCATTGTAGTATAATCAGAACTGGGGGCAGAGGTTCCCCAGATTGCAGTGTTTTGATTTGGGCTGAGAAGAACTCTCCTTTTTCACAAAGGTGACCTTTAACATGACAAGCTTCAAAGGAGTTATTTAGCAGAAGATTTTAGTGATAATTACCGTAGCTGCTAACCTATATGCACTTACGCTTCTAACATACAGAGAAAATGTACTTTTTTATCATTGTGTATGGCAGATTTTCTTTTATTGTGCCCTTAACGCTGGCCCTGTCTCCCACAGTATCTCCTGGTCTTTATGGACGATCATATCATTACTCAGCCACCTTTTGTGATAATCTTCCACTATTAATAGTATTGTGTTTCTCCAATGTGCTTTTGAAACATCAAACATTCCATTTTTAGTGTATATCATAGTATAAAACATTCTGTAGATTGTTTCTTTTTAATGTTGCTTGTGCATTTTGCAATGGATCCTCACTGCCTTACATTTATTCTTGTGTTTATTCCCTGTGATGGAATACAGCAAGTGATATTAACTCTCCTTATTACTGTAATAGTGTTGGGCACACAAGTACTGTTGAAATAAATAGGCAGTCCAATGTGAAAGTAAATTAATATTTTACAACATTTGCATTGTATTTGACTGTTCTGTGCATTCAGCAGAATGGGAGGAGGCTGTAATTTGGACTCTATAAACCCTTATCTGCCAGGTAAATAGGATTATGTGCACACATCAGTATACAAGCAAACACTCTCCTAACAGTGAACTCATAAAGCTCTGTGGGCAAAATCCAGCTGCTTGTAAAAAAATGATCATCAGTTATTTTGAACCTTCATTTGAGACAGTGCAAGATAAAAATCAAGACCTTCTTTAGGGAAACAATATGTAAGATTAAGTAGAATTTTGTGAACTAATATTTAACTTGGAGACTATTTATAGCTCAACAATCTTCTTGGTAGGGGAACAAAGTCTTCTAAGGATTTAATTACTGAATTCATTATTTGTCCTAGTACTGGGACTTGAATTCAGGATTTAGTGATCTTGATTGGCTTTTCCACTCAAGGCTGGTGTTCTTCCATTTGATCCACACCTACATTTCTGGCTTTGTGCTAGTTAACAAGAGATAAGAGTCTCATACTTTTCTGTCCAGGCTGGCTTTGAACCTAAATCCTCAGATCTTAATCTCCTGAGTAGTTAGGACTACAGGCGTGAGCCACCAATGCCTGGCTTCTTCTAAGGATTTAATGGACATGATAGCTTAGGTTGGTTTATATTACACATGGGGATACTAAGGACTACAGAAATCATTTTCTTTGCATAACAGTCCCAGACAAGCTTAAATAAATGCTAACTGAGTAGGTTAGGTAGAAGGAAGAGTACTTTGGCTACTATTCATTACTTTGAAAAGTGCTGGAAAGAAATGGAAGCTATTTTCCTTTCCAGCTGAGCTGTGCTCTTAAAAATAGTGAGTGTGTATGGATGAAAATAATCATGACTACTGAGATGTGTTGCCATGCACCCAAGGATAATTGGCTCACTTACCTGTTTACAGATTACTCACACTGGAGATCATATTCATAGCTCCAGAATAGTTTCTTTCTGACACCCAATATAATTCCAGGCCTTCTCCTTCCTACTGTTACCTGGCATGAGCTTAGAAAACCCAAAGTAAATTTAAAATCAGCCTAAACAAATATGCAGATCAGCTCCAACAATCAAAGATGAAAAATTCATTTCAGCTTTTACTACGGTGGGAATTATTTTTATAATAACTATAAAATAACTGATTCTTTGCATTTAATGTGGCCGATTGGGTATCAACAGTAGTTTAAAAAGTATAATTTTAGCAGATAGGACTAAAGAAGTACGATGGAAGATCAAATCCTCAGCCGCTTTCATTTTTATTAGAGCATAGGTCTTGACCTCATAAAAACTACTACAAGCCCCAAGCTCTGATGGAAAGGTATATGGAAGATCCATCCATCCATCCATCCATCCATCCATCCATCCATCCATTCACTCATCCATCACTTATTCATTTATTCTTTCACTCATTCGCATATTTATAATACAGTGGCTTATTTTTGCTTGACTGTTGTGGCCTAATGAAAATGGAATAGACATACGTACATTCAATAACGAACTGTATTAAATTTTAGTAGAAAGGTGAATATGTGCACAAGACATTTTTTCTGTATCTTATACTTTTTAAAAGATCCCATTAGATAGTATGCTAATAGTATACTATAGTATGCTAATAGCCGTATTTGTTGAATCTTTAGTTTCTCTGTGTTTCTTTGGATTTTATGATTGCTGCTCAAGTTGCACGTTGATAGATAATATACGCTGCATTAAAATTAGGTTTTGGCTCAATTAGTATTCAATCCATGCCCATTTTCACCTGGTATTTCTTTGTGATCACCAGCATGTGTTTACTAGATGCATCACTAGAGTCTTTGGAGAAAACATTGACAGTGGCTGGCTCAAATGTAGAGATGTAGCTTTTAGTGTGACTGAAGAGACGACCTTATCATGTACTGGCTTTCCTGTGAGCCCTGTAAGATAAAACCAGACCCGCCTTTTGTGCTGATTGATAATTGTGTAATTCCCATTAAGAAAATACAAAATTTGATTATCTTTAAATGCATATTTTAAGCCCAGGCTGATGCCTGTAATACTAGCAAATCAGGAGGCTGAGGTCTGAGGATCACAGTTCAAAGCCAGCCCAGGCAGGAAAATCTGTGAGACTTTTTTTTTTTTTTTGGGTCCGGTCGTGGGGCCTGAACTCTGGGCCTAGGCGCTGTCCCTCAGTTCTTCAGCTCAAGGCTAGCACTCTTCCCCTTGAGCCACAGCACCACTTCCAGCTTTTTTGTTTTTCTGCTTAGGTGGTGCTGAGGAATCGAACCCAGGGCCTCATGCATGCAAGGCAAGCGCTCTACCACTGAGTCACCTTCCCAGCCCCCTCTGTGAGACTCTTATCTCCAATATATTACTCAGAAAAAGGCAGACGTGGCACTGTGGTTCAAGTTGTAGAGCCGTGAGCACAGAGAGGCTCAGGGACAGAGCCCAGACTCAGAGTTCAAGCCCCAGGAGAGGCAAAATAAATAATAAATAAATAAAGCATATTTCAATGCACAGACTCTTATAGTAGACTTGTATTGCTAAAGCAGTTTGTTCTGTTTTTCATTTTGGGTTTCCTTTCCTGCATTCCATTGTAGGAGCATTGTGCAGCAAGTCACCAGGGTGGTCCATTCAAGCTGCAGATCTACCTGTCATTGTTGGACAACAACCTCCTCTTCCACTGGCCCAACAGGGAAGTGTGTCCCAGGTGAGAGAGAGGGTTTGCATCTGAGGATTTTTCCAGGCTCTGACCTGGGGAAATTACTGCTCGTCACGTGTTAGCACGTTGTCAATGGTCCAATGTAATTTTTATTTTTCTGCAAATTATACTGTATGGAAAATTAAGAGAGATTGCCCAGATAGTGTGTGTGTGTGTGTGTGTGTGTGTGTGTGTGTGTTTTAACTTGGATTAAAGCACCAATCATTTTTGGTTGCATTTATTCGATTCAGGAAGAAATCTGCATTTGGCTTTGTGATGATTATTGCTAATTGGATCTTGAGCCAGAGCATTTTCATTGTTGCATTTCCTTAAGGCAATTATGAATGTTCTGATACCAAGTGTCTTAAGTCTCAGTTTCTGCGTTTTAGGTTTTGTTGCAGTACTGTGCATGAGTAGGGAAACAGAACTGTTTGGTCAGTAGCAAGCAGTATGTGATGAATCTTGAATTTCTCCTTTGTCTGTTTGGATTTTACAACTTCCTGATTTCCTCATGTACAGTAAGATTGTCTGGCCTGGACAGTCATTCAGCACTGGGTGTAAGCAAGGGTTTATGACTCATGGTTCTTTGTAAAGAGAAGACAAGAGGCTACTGCTGCAGAGGAAATGAGGATAGAACAGAAGTGAGTGAGCACGTGGGGGTAATGAGGGTTTGGAACACTGGTGTAAGCAACCAAGGAGGAATGTGAAATAAAAAAATAGAGGTCAGTTTCTATTTGCCTTGGTAGCAGTCCTGTCCAAAGCTAGGGGGGTAGTCTAGATCAGAAGTTCCTGAGTCTAGCTGGCTAGCAAAATCACCTGGAAAGTTTAATTAACAATTTGGGGGTCTGCTCTAAATCTTCCAAATCATACCCTTCCCTCTGGTCTCCCTGAAAATATTGCTCTTTCAGGAATGAATACTCCATATATGTGAAAACTGCTGTATTTCCTTACTTGGTGAGAAGCCTAGACCTATTTTCCCAAGCCTCACATCCCCAAATCTGGACTTTTTCTTTTTTTAATCTACATTTGTCAGTAGGTATTTACTTGACCAAGTTGTTTGTTTTGAAGACGATTCTCTGATTCTCCAGATTTCCCCCTCTGTGAACTTAAGATCAAGTTTTTATGTTGCCTATAAATCCTGTGGCATCTGAGATAAGAGCCTGAACTGGCCCATCTGGACTCAAAATCTGGAGGGGGTCACTGTGACTTTGAACAATCACAATAGCCTTTCCAGGCCTCTCCATCTCCAAGTGTGAGGTGGGGTGGCAAAGGGCTGCTGGGAGAATAGAGGGTCATAATGTGGATACCGTGGATAAGATGGTGCAGGCATAAGGTTTGTTAGCATGAAACTTATCTCTGGACAGTTTGATCGTAATGGTGTTGTTTTCTGATGGATGCTCCCGAATCACAGACAGCTAGGAACAAAATAAATATACCTAGACCTTGCTCTCTTTGGACCAATCTCAGAGGCATTAGCCAGCTGCAAAAGCTAACAAGACTTCTATTTGTTTTACTGAATGTTATTCTGAACTTATCACAACTTTCTTGCCATGATAGGATGCATAGCATATCCATGATTATTATCAAAAACTGATAAATTGCAAGCATAAATGGGAGTTATTTGTGCTCTTAAAGGAGTGAAATACTCACCCCCTTCCCCTCCAGAAAGGGACCTGGAAACTATCCTCTAGACAAAAAGGAAGAGGAGGGAAGGAGAGAGTTATCATATCACATTGTGATCATATGAATTATGGAACTGGGTTCTACACATTTTATTGACTATAAAGAGGTGCTCTTTAAATGGAACTAGAATAACCCAGAGTTACTCCAGGCCAGGTCTCTGAAGACCTACCGGTATCTACTAATGGACAGGGTAGGGTGTCTTAGAGCTGCTTTCTTTCTCAATGGTATTAAATATTGAATTCTTATCTGCCAGACAGAAATTTAGCCTCTGAAATTTTGGAGAAATGACTCACTTGTGTATGTGGTGGATACATGTGCAGGAATTGTTTTAATCTGCGGTATTTAAAGAGAGTCATTGGCCATACAAAAATGCCTCAAGAATTTTGTTGTTGGGGGAAAATAAACAGGCATCAAAAATCTTATCTCTTGGTCTATATGTGAACTTATTGAGAGAGACCTAGGTGTTTTTCATCTAATAAGTAAGTCTAAGTATCTTATGAATACTCATTGTCATAATGACAAAGTAGTGCAAAGTCACCTTGAATTTGAAACAACTGACAGGTCCTATGATTGCACTGATAGGAAGCTTATACAGTTGCTACACATTTTGCATAAATAATGGCCTTGTTGCAGTTCTAGCAGTTAAGGATTGTATATGGATAGAGAAACAGTATCTTTCATGTTATATACTCTTACTTTCATTAAGAGTTCTCTTTTTTTAAATGAAAGCCTGGATTATAATTATTCCTAGTTCTTTTATAAATAAGATACAGCTAGAACAAGTTATGACCTAACTCGTTCACAGTTGCTATCTATGTAAAGAAATGATTCATTCATTTATTCATTGTGTATTTTTTTTTAAAGCAACTTCACGGGGCTGTGGGAATGAAAAGTGAGTAAGAGCTACGGGAAGGAGTTTATATTTGTCACAGACAGGCAGGGGAAGGAAGAAATGCTCTGAAATAGCTAAAGCAAAGTGGAATGGGCTGTGCTGTACTTACTGGGGTTCATTCTACCATGGCAAGAAGTCTGAAGGTACCATGGCAAGAAGTCTGAAGGGTGATGATGAGTAGGAGTGATGGAGGACGACTCTGAGAGGAGAGTTGTCTTGGTGGGTCACTGAGAGTGGATTGCATTTCTGTGTTAAAAGATGGAGGAAGCTGGAAATCAAACAGACAAACAAACATTTAATTGGCTAGGATTGGCTGAGCAAGTGTCATAGTATGTAACTGACCAGGCCACTGTGGGTGAAGCTCAGGTCTGGTGAGCATCTGAGTCTTGGGAACTGGCAGATAGTACAGAGTGTGGGGACAAAGCTGCCAAGAGGTGAGTGTGCAGGCGTCCTTGGTTTAAAAAATGCTTTTTGAAGTTGGGCTTTGCGTTCTTGTATCTGACTTAGAGCTGGATATTCAGGAGGATATAACTCAATCTTGGAAGTTACAGGAGCTGGTGTAGAATGTACAAAAAGAGGAGAGAGGCATCAGAAGGGAGCTCAAAGATGGATACGGTCCAGTCTTGATTCTTCTTTTCAAGAGCTAGTTTGGGGTGGCCTAGCAGTGGACAGTTGTTGGTTGTGGTGGGTCTTCTGTCAGAACTCAGGTACCTTGAGAACTCATTGCTCAGCTACAGCTCAGTGAAATATTGTTGGATCCTTTATTCCTTTAAGGCCTTAAAAAAACTAGGAACTTGAGCTAATTTTAGCTAAATCTAATATGTGTGTATGAAAACGAATGCTGCTTTTCAAATTCAGTGCATGCGGTATCTCTTTTCATTTAAACAAATGCTTCTTCTATTTTCTTCTAAACAGTTTTATTAAGAAAATTTTCAGTGGAGCCCTGTACATATTAGCCATGATTCCAGCATTTCCTTTGATCTTTTTCACTGTCAATTTATTCTTCCTTTGTGATGTGCATAAATCACATGTGCCATCTCCTTAGCTTTTTAGCAATTGTTCATTTGTGGCAATTCATTTACTGCACTTTGAGAAATCACATTAATGTGGGTGGGTGTGTTTTAGAACCGTAGAAGATTTCCCAGAGGCTTTCTTAGGACTCCTTTAAATGTAATATGTGTGTGTGTGTGTGTGTGTGTGTGTGTGTGTGTGTGTGTGTGTGTGTGTGTGTGTGTTACACATTTATGTATTCAGAGTGTGAGAGACATTTGTATATGTACAAATCAAGCTACCAGATACAGCTCTGCGTGATTTGACTTTCCCCTTATACTTTTTATAAGACAGAGAAATATGGAATTGATGAGCCTTATCTCTGGAGGGAAAGATGCCCTAAGACTGCATTGATCAAAGTGGAGGGGAAGGCTGGGACTTACCTGGTTCCATTGGTGTTAGGCAGAATAATATGATTAGGGGAAAAACCAACTGAAGGTTTGATGATATTTTTGACCTGTGTTATTTAGATGGTCAATACATATATATTGCCTCCAAATAGCTAACAATGCAGGGACGACTTTCCTAACTTACATCAAGAGACAAGGTGTTTCTGACAGGAGTGTGAAGGATAGAGAAAACACTTTCCAGGGGCAGCTCATTCTGTCTGCAAATACTTAACTGAGTGTACTCTATACGAGAGGCACTAGGCCAGGGAGGCCCTCAGGGAAATAGGAGGCGATCAACAGCTCTGAGCTACCATTCTGAATAGGAACTCATTTAATCTCCCAACTACCATTCTAAGTCTGAACTCATTTAACCTTCCTTGCAGTCCTGTCAGGTAGGCACTATTACAAAGCAGCTGAGACAGAGAGGGTAAGTAACTTGCTCAAGTTTTCCCAATGTGAAGAGATGGCCTCATGGTTGGGCCCCAGCTTGTCCTCCTTAGTGTGGCTGTGGATGATCTTTCAAGCCTGGACTCCTGTCTTTCAAAAGCATACGGTCTCCTACAGAAGACAAGGTGTGCTCAGGTGTAATGTGTAAAGAACCAGAGCCTAGGAATAGTGGGCTGTCAGAGGTGGGGATCAGGCCAGGCTTCCTAGCCTATGAGGCTCTCATTTCGATGCCTGTCTGTATCTTCAGTCACATACAAGGCTGTCTTGGAAATGTTTCTTCCCTTTCTCTGTTGACTCTTCCTCATTCCTCCCTGAGATTCCTATGCACTTTCACTAATTATTAATGAAGGAAAATGATGACAGTAGCAATATGCTTATCTGTTTTGGGGGACTGGCTGAAAGTTGGCTCCAGATGTTGCTCAGCAGTGACTCCCAGGGAGACAATGAACTTTTGACTCTTCAAAGAGTTTCACTGGGTCATTGCTTAGCTTGTACGAGTTGGCAGATAGGAACTATTTATCTCTCCACTGTGCGAGGTGGTGGTGTGGTGCTGAATGCAAGCTTGGAGAACAAAACGTGCAGTCAGAGGAGGTCAGCTGGCCATATGGAAGCCCAGAACTCCCAGTTCTGTGTGTGTGTGTGTGTGTGTGTGTGTGTGTGTGTGTGTGTGTGTATGTGTGTGTGTTTGTGTTGTGTGTACTGGGGCTTGAACACAGGGCCTGAATGCTATCCCTTAGCTATCCCTTTTACACTTAAGGCTGGCACTCTAATACTTGAGTCACTGCTTCACTTCTGAGTTTCTGCTAATTGATTGGAGATAAGAGTCTTACAGATTTTCCTGTCTGGGTTGGCTTTGAACCTGGAGTCTTAGAGATCAGCCTTCTGAGTAGCTAGGATTACAGGCATGAGTCACTGGCTTCTTTCCTCGTTTAAGGAGAGAAATGTCTCTTCTTCCTTGAACCAGTGAATAAGTCTTAGATGATGGAGAAAGAAGATCACATTTTTCTTAGCTTGCTAGTCTCTCTTATACTATGTAAAATTTTCTGAGACTTTTTTTTCTTTTGGTCTTTAGCAGTAGAGCCTCTTCCTTTAGGGAATAGAAGGCCTGAGACTTCCTATTGGTGCACTGGCCTGGCAGATTCTGCCTGCATCACAGCTGTAATCATATGTGACGAATTTGTATTTACAGATTAGTAGGCTCTGACTCTGACATATGACTAAGTGGGAAGCTCCTCCCTACAACAGTTGTATGTCATCTGCTTCAGAGAGCTAATTGCTTGGCAAGTCCCCCTTTGGTAATTCCCTCTTTATTTTCTGATGAGTTACTTAACAGGGATGGGCTTGTTGAGCAGAGCGTGGAGTTTACTGTGTGCTCCAGAAATGCTACCATAGGCCTGAGGGATATGCGTTTTGAATTCTGTTTAGCTTTCCTTACAAAACACTGGAGCCATTATGTGGCCTGTTAATATTTCACTCAGTAGTGGGTTAAACACCAAGCAGTACGCAATTTTCCAGAAGAAATCAAAACCAGACCTCTTTAAAATATGCCATCATGCATTATAAAATTATTAGAAAGGAATTTAATATTTATAGAATGTTTAATGCTCTTTTAAAAAATATGATTTAAAGTGGAGTGAGTATAGAACACAGTTGGACTAATCGTTTGGGTGGCAGAATTTGTTTCCTATCCTGTTTTCAGATCACTCAGATTGCTCACACTGACCTGGCCAGGCCTCAGTTTCCCTATCTGCCAAAAATAAGAAAGTTGAAAGAAACCATCTCTCAGACTTCTTCTATCACTAACATTGTACAGATCTACAAATGTATTTTATTGTAATTCTTCCTCTCAGCTTCCCCAAGACCTTTGCTTCTGTCAAATATCACTTGCTATTTATTTGACTTTGTTGGGTTTTGTATTTAATTAGAATTTATATTTTAGCTATTACTATGTCATTATTTAGAGAGCAAGTCATAAGTAGGGCCTAGCATCATTTATCACCCCATCTAGATTAGTTTCATACCTTAATATTTTTCCTCTGCTCTTTTGTTACCATGCCCTGAAACAACAGCTATTTCTGGAAGTAGAATGTATAATGACTGGAAAGAATCTTCCAGCTAATTGTGGAATAATAATAATAATTATTTTTTTTTCCAAGGGAAGCACAGAAGCTCTGTTCTTGTAAGCAATGCTATCCTAGGCCATACTTGGCTTTTAATTTGCAAGTAGAAATCCTTCTGATGTCATTTGGTTTTAACTGCAGGTGCAGGTGGTTTTCTCTAGGTAATACTTTTTCTGCATCAACTTTCCCAATTAGTGTGTGCAACATTTCCTTGTCTTTTTGGTTAATTTATAAGCAGCTCATAGTGATGTCTTTTGATTAATTACAATTATTAATAGTTTCTCCAGGCAGCTAGTGCAAATAGAAAGAGGATGTTAGAGAGGGGTTTTTTGTTTGTTTCATTGGCAGAAAACAAGGAAGGGATAGTCCTTACTGCTGAGTGAAGCCTTTGAAATTGGGGATGTTGATGTATGGATTCTGACTGTGGCTTCTTAGATATGTGGCCTGACTCACATTTCTTCAGTCTGTAATCCTCAATATTCCCATCTGTTAAAGGGGAGTGATAACATTTGACTTAAAGGATTGTTAAAATGATTAAACGCACACTCACTATATATACGGAGTATGGTGAGATCTCAGTAATTTTGAGAAGACACAAACACATGGAAGAAGAGGGAAGGAACAGCATTTTAGAACTGGGGGATAAACTGAGGCTAATGGGAAGAGCTGAGATTTGTGGATAGTTGGAGGCAGAAAGTACTTAAAAGTAATCAGTCTTCATGGTCAGGGTTTGAATCCCAAATGAACCTTTCAAACTGGGGCAGGGCCAGACTCATTCCCCTTATCTGGATGTGCCAGTCATGGCAAGTGATTGATGGAGACATACTGCATTTTAAACGCCCATTGCTCAAATCTTACAACAACAAAGGGAAGCCAATAAAAGGAAAAGTTGCTTCTGATTTCTCCATTCCAGTTCTTAAGTGGTGCAGTGAGGATTGAACCAAGGACCTAGCACACGTTAAGCAATTGTTCTACCACTGAGTTACATTTCTAGCCCCCTGTGTTCTAGTTTTTGATGATCTCAAATGTTTCTCTCTCCTTCCTCCTCCTCTCTGTTTTTAGTTTTTCTTTTCCCAGTTAGCATAAATATTCTCATCGGCTACCTAGTCTATAAGGTTGTCCTGTCAATGTTTTAAAAACATTTTTTTATCAGATTGTTCTGTCTTAATTTAAATTACCTATCATTTTTGACCATTTGGATTATTTCTAATTGTTTACTACTTTAAAACTGTGGTGAGCATCTTTGCACACTGAGGACTGATCATTAAGTTAGAGGGGGTTTGCTCCGAATTGCTTTCTAAAAGGCCTCTACCAATTTACGTTGCCACTAATGATACAGCAGTGTCTTGCTTCAACCTGATGGATGGCGGGAGTCTTCCTTCTTATTTCCTGGCTTAGTTAATAAGCTCCTTGGTGTTAAGATTTGCATGCCTTTGATCTCTCTCCAGGTACAATGCTTCCATCTCTGCTTATTTACTAATTGTTTTCTTCACAATTAGCAAACGGGACTCTTGCTGTTTTCTAATCTATATATATATGAACTCTTTATGTGTTCTAGATATTAATCTTTTTGTGTGTGTGAAGTCATATTCACTTGCAACTATTTCCCCAGTGTAGTTTTCATTTCTTTTAATGACAGTGCTATTTGTTGTGCAAAAGCTCAAGTGTTTCCATGGCTGATCTCTCTTTTCTTCTGTTTGTACTCTGTATTAACAGAGTAAGGTACTTATAGTTCAGGTTCTGTACTGTGGGAATCACCAGCCTGACTCAGACCTGTTTCCTGTTGAGACCCTAGCCCTGTCTGTGTATTTCCAAACGCTCTCCTTTCTGCCTCTTCCAGTCTGCTCTTCCCTCATTTACATTACACTGTGTCAGCCTCCTAGCTCACATCTTCTCTATCCGGTGCTGGGATTCCTTGCCATTTGCTTGTGACCCACATGCATGTTTGTCCGGACGTCCTGGACTGGCAAAATAGATGGAAATGTTTTCAACAACATTCTAACCTGGAGAAATCAGGCAGTAATTTGAAGGTCTTAAAGCTAAGCCTTATCCAAGGATTCTGGGTCTAGGTCCCATTAGTTGTGTAGTGCAGTTCCTCACCAGGCTGCCTGGCCGAAGGCTTTGACTTTCATCTATGTAGAAATAGAGGCACGAGCCGGGCGCTGGTGGCTCACGTCTGTAATCCTAGCTACTCAGGAGGCTGAGATCTGAGGATCAAAGCCAGCCCAGGCAGGAACGTCTGGGAGACTCTTATCTCCAATTAACTACCAGCAAACCTGTGGCTTAAGTGGTAGAGTGCTAGCGTCCAGGCTCAGAGTTCAAGACCCACAACCAAAAAAAAAGAAAAAAGAAAAGAAATAGAGGCATGGCTGCCTTGTCACTGCTTTCTCTTGTGTAGCTTTTCCCTGGCGACTCTTGCCCTGAGAGATGGATGGGAGTCTGGAAGGAGGAACTAAATGTGTGTGTGGGGGGGGGTCTAGTTTCAAAGTGGGCTAATGGCTCACCTGGGCTGGTATGGGGTTGCCTTGGCATATGAGGGATTTCTGACTGGACTATCTATATGTTTTTCTCATCTGGTCCAACCAGATGTAATCCTAGCTACTCCGGGAAATGAGATTTGAGAATCACAGTTTGAAGCCAATTGGGCCAGACAAATCTGAAACCTTTATCTCCAGTTAACCATCCAAAAGCTGGAAATGGAGCTATGGCTCAAATGATCGAGAGCTAGCCTTGAACAAATAAATGCTAAGAGACAGTGCCTGTGCCCTAAGTTCAAGCCCTGGTCCTGGCACAAAAAAAGAAGGAAGAGGAAGAAGAGGGGGAGAAGGAGGAGGAGGAAGAGGAGGAGGAATGACATCTTTTGGGTGTCTTTGTTATGAAATGTGTCAAAAAGCTATTCTAAGGAGAAAGAAGGAAAAACAGGCTGAATGAAGAATTTTCTGGAATGAAAGCTTTATGCAAAAGAATACTGATTTGCTCAGTCTTATATTTTGTAGTACTACATGTATAACCATGTAAACACTATTATTAGTGAAGTTCAATACAGGAAAAATGGCTTTGTTTTTGGAAGTCTAAAACTGTCTTTCTATTGAAACAATTTCTATTGAGTTACAGTCGCATGATGATTCTTAGAAGCACAGCTATTGTGTTAGGTGGGTGAATGATTTTGAAATTTGTGTTTCTGACATCTCTTCGTCTGGCCTTGATCAGTCTTTCTTAAGTACTCTTGGGACCTTACTCAACAACACCAAGGGAAGGTGGAGAGAGAATTATCTAAAGGAGCTATATTTGCCTGGAGATATGAGTCAGGCTGTTCAACTTCTGGTAAAGTACCATGTGGAAAAGGGAATCCTGAGAAAGGGGCAGAGGAGATTTACGTATTCCTCTGTATAATCTGCCCATCAGGACTAGAAAGATGGGGTAAAAGGACAATCTGGATTGTCCTTTGAGTTGAAGGCGTAGGTGGCCCAGCACTTCCTCTACCTTACATATGGATTTGTCTTCAAGTTGCCCAATTGGTGATACATGATGACACCTTTGACAAGTAAAGATGGTCATTTGTGGTGGTTGATATGAGGGACCATGTACTAGACCTGTTAGAGGTTCTGACAAGTATAGACATAGGAGCCTGGTATTAGAAACTGAGGTGCTCTGGTCCCTTCATTTTCTTCAGCATCCCCAAAGCTTTTTACCTTGCTCTGTTCTATTCTGTCAGGTGCCCGGTAAGGATGGAAAGGCTCTAGATGAATTTGGTTTTGATTCCTCTTCTCATTTTCCAGGCCACCCTTGGTACCCCTGGATCATTTCATCCAGATGATGAAGAAGCATGACCCCAGGTGTGAGTTTGGGGCAGAAATGTCCTTTACATAAACACCTGGAAAAGAACAGTTTTCTCTGGCTACTGCCTTTCTGGTGCCTAATATCAGACTTTCCAGGAGGTAGCAGTTGGCCTTGGCTTTAAAAAAAGTCTTTTACAAGTGATCATAAGGTCCGTAATACAGTTATTATATATTGTTAGAAGCCAAGATGATCTGATTGTTTCTTTCGATATTTCTATCCCTAAAACCTCACTTTCCATTGAGTTTGAAGGATATTTGGTGCTTGTGTCTACATCCAAGTTGGGCTGTGTTCTGGCTTTCCTATTCCATTTAAGCTTCGGTAACCTTTTGTACCTTCCTCTGTTCTTTGGAAGGGACAAGTTGTATTTTTTCCCATCTCAGCTTCATCCAGATGAAGAGTACTATTTTAATGATGAGAATAAACAGATATGAAAGGAGAAAGAAAAGCTGGGTGCCAGAGGCTCATGCCTATAATCCTAGCTATTCAGGAGACTCAGATCTGAAGATCATAGTTCAAAGCTAGCCCAGTCAGGAAAGTCCTTGAGACTCTTATCTCCAAGTAACCACTAGAAAAACAGAAGTGGCACTGAGGCTCAAAGAGGTAGAATGCTAGCATTGGGGACAAAAGCTCAGGGATAGGGCCTAGGCCCTAAGTTCAAGCCCCATGACCAAAAAAAAAAAAAAAAATAGGAGAAAGACACTTTTCTTTTTCAGCAAACTGTACATCTATTTTATTCACCCTATAGCTGAGCCCAGGCAAGTATGAGCAATAAGTAGCTTCAAAATGAAGGCAAAAATGTTTCTGAATGTGTCCTTGAAAGATGGGTCTTACCAGTAGTATAGGAGCCTTCTCAAGGTATAACTCTAGAATTAACAGTTCATATGGTCTTTAAGCCCTAGAGGGAAGGATATTAATCTATGCAAATGAACAAACAGTAGCTGTTTGCTGTCCTGCTGTGCAGGGAACATTTGGTGACCTGACTAATCTGAAAGTTTCTTTCTCTAAGTAGTACATTTAATTTAAGTATTTGTTCTGAAGTCTTAGAAGTGATTTCATTAACTTGAAAAAAAAAGAAAAATACCAGGGGCTGTAAATCCTCACTACTCAGGAGGCTGAGATCTGAGGACTGTGGTTCAAAATCATCCTGGGCAGGAAAGTGCATGAGACTCTTATCTCCAGTTAATTACCAGAAGACCAGAGTGACTCAAAGTGATAGAGCACTAGCTTTGAGGAAAAGAGCTCAGAGACAGCACTCAGGCCCTGAGTTCAAGCCCCATGACCACCACCACCACCAACAAAAACCCAACACGTTCCCATTTTTAGTGCTCAGAGTCATTAAAGTCTTCACGAGGATGAATGTCCCATGTTTCTTGTTTGTCTTGGAGGACTGTTCAAAACTCTCTTGTCTTTTCATGGTGCTTTGCAGTCTGATTTTCGGATTTAGTAACTATAGCCTTAAAAGCCACAAGCCTGCTGGGCACAGGTGGCTCAGGCTTATAATTCTAGCTACTTAGAAGTCTGAGATCTGAGGATATCAGTTCAAAGGCAGCCTGGGCAGGAAAGCCTTTGAGACTCTTTATCTCTGATTAACCACCAAAAAGCTAGAAGTAGAGTTGTGGCTTCACTTGACCATGCCTTGACCATGAAAAAGCTCTGGGACAGTGTCTTGGCCTTAAGTTCAAGTCCCAGTGCTGGCACTGAATAAATACATATATATTAACAACACCACCAACAACAGCAACCGACCCCACAGACATGCAGACCATGTGCAGAGACTGCTGTGCTGTAGGCTTTCCTTGCCTGGTAACGACACATCATAGAATCTAAGTGGCTAGGATGAATTGTTTCAGTGGATAGGCAAGGTGAATCTTTTCTAAGAGAGCCAACATAATCTAAGTGTTCTAAGACTCATTTACTAGGGTTTAGTGCCTAGGTAGTTAGTATTGTAGCTTGATTTTCTGACAGCGTTCATTTTTTCCATCCACTATGTGGCCAAGATCCATTACACAGCTATGTTTTTGAATTCATAAAGCAGAAGGACGGACATGTCTTCACTTTACTGGGTGAGATCAGTAGAGAAGTTTTGAGATAGAGCTAGAAAGATAAAGAAATACAGGAGTCTCTCCCTTGAACATAAGCAATCCTTCATTACCTCCTTGGAATGCTTCATTTTAGGTGTGTTTTCAGTGCTCACGCATCAACTTGATGGATTGGTGTGGAGTAGTTCTCCTTTTGCAGTCATGGTGCCTTTATGGTTTAGCTTCTTAAAACTGAATTTCCCTTAATGCACCATGTCAGCAACTTATACCCATCAGGAAACCAAATTGATTTTGTATATGGAATCTTGAAATCAGATGCCATCTTTTCTGCAAAGTCTCTTCCTATGTAGATAGAAAACACAGATCAATTCCCTAGCTGAAGGCCCTTGCTCTTTCCCCTTTTCTTTTCTTTTCTTTTCATTTTCTTTATGTGCTGATATTTGAGCTTGAACTCAGTGCCTCCTCCTTTCGCTCAGCTTGTTTGCTCTGGGCTGATACTCTACCACTGAAGCCATGCCTCCAGTCTGACTTTTTGCTGGTTAATTGGAGATACAGTCTCATGAACTTTTCTGCCAGGGCTAACTTCAAGACATGTTCCACTGATCTCAGCCTCCTGACTCGATCAGATTACAGGCACGAGCCAGCTACTGGCATCTGACTCCTTGCTGGCTCTCCATGTTTGTTTCTAGAAGTTATAGAAGAGGAGAAAAACTCATCCAGTCATGCAGGAATCTCCCTTATGGCTGCCGTCTGGAAGGAGTCAGTGTAAGACACTTCTACCTGCAAAGAACATGAATGAGTTTCTCCCATGACAATTCAGATCCTATCATCCTATAACACTTAGTGGTTAATCTTGAGAGTAAAATCATTGCCCATCTCTCGATGCTAGAACCTAGATAATAAGTGGGATGAAGCCTCTTTTGTCTTTTGCAAAGTAATGGTGGCCAGTGACCAGGCTGTTGGTTGAAGAAATACTTCAAATCAGATTTGCCTTAGATTTGACTGAACACAGATTTTATATCCAGGATCCTAATTAGTGAGATGGCATGTGAGACAAAGGCCATTTCTCTTCGACATCCTTGCACTATTTCTCCACAGCTTTTCCCCTCGCAGTCAAAGGAGATTGCAGCCTGGGAAGTTTTGCTTGGTGATAGAGTAGCTAAGAATGTTTCTTTCTAACAGGTCACAGAACAGAAAGTGCTGGTGGATGTCTCTTCTTGCCCCAAGATCTTCATTGGAAGTCCTTGGGACTTGGTGTCTTTAATGAACTCACCAAGAGGCAATAATATGTCACCATTTTCTTTTGGACCACCTTAAAGGATGACATCCAGCTTTAGAGACCCTCCTCTAGGATGCCATTTCCCAGAGCCAACATCTTAGCTCTCCCATTGTCTGGGGTCTGTTTCTAACTGGCGTTGACAAGGTGCAAGCTTAGTCATAATGGCCAAAATGCAGTGGAATGTTCTGCTTGATTGGCTTAGGATGGTGAGGGGGGCAGTCACCTTTTGTCACCTACAGAGCAACACTTCTCTCTTGAATTTCTTACGAACATTGCACCACTACTCTAGAAATAAGGCATCAATCCATTCTTTGCATGTTGGCATTTGCCCATAAGCATATCCTGGAATGACCTGGAATAGAGGCAATGGAGGATAAATTCATCTTGTACAGACTTGTTCCTGCTAGTTCTAGCCTGTCTCTCACCACAGAACTGAGCTTTTAAATACACCAGTGATTGGTTTTGTGTCGGAATGTGTGGATTGTTGGATTGGAAGAATTCTCTCCCTGGATCTCTAGTGTTTACATAAGCAGATATTTTAAAAATGTTCTATCACTGAATTAAATAGCAGGGCTTATTTTTTTTTTTAAGTTTTGGATGCTTCAAGGTAGTACAAAATCAAAATGTTAAATGTGAGGGTTTTTTTTTTATTGTTGTTGTTATGAGTTGTAATGCAGCCAGAAGGGCTGTATTATCATTTTGTCAGGAAAGGGTCAAAATGGAAAATTTGCAACCGAGACAAACCAGAATAGAACAAGTGCAAACAGAAGCCGGCAAATCTATGCTCCTTGTTGGGAGTTCAGCCCATGGAATGCTATGTAGGACAAAAGGAATGGCAGAGATATTTCAGTAACATTTTGTTCTCTATCAAAAACCTTCTGAAATATAAATCTGCTGTGTATTGGAGAATGGAGACAGCAATTGATTCAAGTTGAATGGCTTTCATTTAACTAGAGTATCCACAGAAAGCACTTCATGTTCTGACAACCATCTTTTTGGCTTTCTTTGACTTAAAGAAAATTGAATTTCTGTTTACATATCATATAGGATTGTCTTATGGAGAAAGACATAGGTCATATCCCATCACAGTGGCCAGTGTTACAGCACACAGAGACATTACTAAATGAGATATACACATTTCTAAATCATGGCCAGAGCTGCAATAATAATGTGAGGTAGATCATATGAAGCCATTTGAAACTATAAATAATTCAGTTGTAGATGTGCCTTTGTTAAAAAAATTTATAAATAAATTCTCTCTTGCTGACACATGCCCATAAACATCCCTCTCCCCCTCGTTGTATAGTAGAGAAGGAAGAATATGAATGTTAATCATAGAGGTAAATGCACTTTTTGGTCTGTCTGCAACAGATTACCTTCTTTCTTCCCATGATGGTTTCCAGAGTTGCTTCAATTACTGAAGTTTCACAATCACCCATAAAGGGTCCCTTTAAGGGTCTTGCCATGTCAACTGACAGCCATCAGTGTTAGTGGTTAAAGAAACTAAATTTTAGAATTCATAGCCTCCTGCATCAGAGTTTCTGATTTGAGTCTCCATTTTTACTCTCCTCTAGGAGATAGTGGTTGCTTGTGTGTGTATGTGTGTGTGTGTGTGTGTGTGTGTGTGTGAAATCCCAAGATTCAAAACATCAGTCCTTGCACTTTTATTTTATTTTTTTCTCGGTCATGGGGCTTGAACTCTGGGCTGGGCACTGTCCCTGCACTCTTCAGGTCAAGGCCAGGGCTCTACCGCTTGAGCCACAGCGTCACTTCCAGTTTTCTAGTGGTTTATTGGAGATAAAAGTCTCATGGACTTTCCTGCCCCGGCTGACTTTGAACTGTGAGTCTCAGATCTCAGCTTCCTGAGTAGCTAGGATTTCAGGCATGAGCCACCAGCACCCGGCTTTCTAGATATCTTAACAAACACAATGTTTAAAATTTTTGAGTTAGTGATCAAGAGAAAGCTTTTTTTTTTTTTTAAAAAAAAACAAAAAACACCTCTTAGCTGTACTTTACCTTCAGAGTTCTTACTTGTGTACCTGATGTTTTATTTCCTTTCTGTGTTTATGCTGATTTGTTATTAATCTTTATTGTATGCTACTATATTATTGTATTGCTACTTTGTGTATGTATGTATGTGTATATGTATATGTATACATATTTAACTCACTGCCCATGAAAACAGAAAACACAGCTGGGCACCAGTGTCTCACACCTGTAATCCTAGCTACTCAGGAATCTAGATCTAAGGATCCTGATTCAAAGTCAGTCGGGGAGGAACTTACATGAGACACTCATCTCTAGTTAACCAGCAAAAAATTAGATGTAGAGCTGTGGCTCAAGTGGTAGAGTGGTAGCCTTGAACAACAATAACAAAAAAACCCAAAACCCTAAGAGCCAATGCTCAGTTCTGAAGTTCAAGCTCCAGTACCAGCACAACACTCTCTCTCTCTCTCTCTCTCTCTCTCTCTCTCTCCTTTATCCCTTGACTATGTTTTCTAGTGCTAGACAGCACTTCTCTTCCCACTTCTCTGGGATTTCATCTTGCTCAGTTCCAGTGTGTGCTTGTCAGTCTGAAGGTTTGAATTTCCTGACCAAGTTCTTGTATCCAAATCCCTTTCCTGTGCTTAATACTTTGGCATTCCATTGAGCAGTCCTAGTCAAAACTGAAACTTCTGCTAATAAGATCAGTCTCTACAACATGACTAATTTCTCACTCCCTAGTTCTTTCTCGGTTCTTATTTCCCAAAGACAAGCAACCTAACTTCTCCTAAATAACGGCATTTTGATGTGCCTTACTCAAGATCTCTTGATTTGTTTTTCTATTCTTCTGATCCACATCTTCAAACAGCAACAACCAGGAACAGATCATTGACAAATTAGTTGTCCCACCCAGTAGTTTACAATATTACACTCTGTTTAAAAATAATTAAGCTTCTCTGTGTTCTTAGCTGTGGGTCAGGAACTGTACTTGCTTTACCACCCAGCACAGAAGTTAATCACAAACGCGTCCTCTGAACCAAGTCATTAAAAATAGAGCAAAGTTTCTGAACTAGGCAGTTGGCAGCAAGTCCATACTTCCATCTGGGCATGGTTAGGAAAATTCTTCATGATGTTTAAATCACATCAGCTTTGCTCTCTTTTGTATGCCCGTGTGCCTGTATGTAATCTAGCCCTCTGAAGGCGGGTTTGACTGTTAGCTAACCTTATAGATAAAGAAAAGTCACTGAGAAGGAAACAGGAAAACAAAGCCAGGTATGTTCTGGGTGTATATTCTTTATTTGCCAGTTTCTGTGATAGATCAAATGGCATGTCTCTTACTTATTATTTATTTATTTTTACTTTCAGGGTTTACACTCAGGGTTTGGCATGCTTTACCACTTGAAACGTATCTCCTATTCTTTTTTTCCTTTTTTTTTTTTTTTTGCTTTGGTTTTCTTTCCCCCTGCATAGGGTCTTGTGCTAATTTTCTTAGTTTTAGTTTTTTGGCCCTGGGCTAGCCTCAAGTCCCTATCCTGCTACATTAATCCCTGACCCCCAAAGCAACTAGGATTACAGATGTGGCCCCACCACACTTGGGTATTGCTTGTCTCTCCAACTGAAAACTTGGCTGCATACAAACTGTAAGAATATACATTTGACTTTGAAATCTTTATGTCTTTTGGATCTCCACTTACAAGTTACCTTTGCTAATGGCTTTTAGCTGCTAAACTTCCAGACATGAAATGCTGATGAATCTATTTCCATTTGGAGTGTGGCAGATTATGCGTTTCTGCTCCCTGCAAAGGGGATTTATGTCTGGAATATATAGCAGACTTTAAACACTTGGGGACCTAAGTACAGACATGTGAGTGGCTGGTTTGGAGAGGAATTTAATCCTTCAATTTGGATTTTTTTTTTTTATCAGGGGCCAGTATTTCATAAAGTAGATTGGGTTTTGGCCAGCTTTATAGCTATGACTGTACTTTAAATGTATATTTTTGTTAGAAGCCTTAAATTGCTAAATGATATGAAGATTATTCTCCAGTATTTTTTCTGTTGAAGCAATCTCCTTATAACCCTGGAAAACTCCTGTTTTAAAGTTGGGTTTTTCTTCCTGGAGAATTGTTGTATTAAACTAACTAATGTTCAACAAACTCATTGAGAGAAGATGATTACGAATTATTCAAACAACAACAACATCAAAAAGAAATGTTTGACTTTCATTCACCTAGATTTAAAAATACAATATCCAGAGTTGTTAGTGTCTTTATTTCTAAAAACAATGGGAGTAAGACTATTCCTAATTCTATAGTAATGTTAAATATTGATATTAAAAGCCATGGATGGAACATACTCATATTAATTCAAATTAAGGAAAGAAGAATACTTACACTGTTAATGTAATAGCCAATTGTTGATGATGTTAGCTATCTATGATACTTTGATGATTATTTAGGCAGTTAGTCATTCATGAAACTTTAAACCAGAAGAAACCATGAACATACTTTTGTTCAGCTTCCTCATTTAGCATGCAACATAATTCTATTCATTTTATTTTATCAGTCTGTTAGGTGGAAGTACTGTGCTAGTAGGGGACAGTAAAATTGAATAAGTTATGTTCCTGGCTTCAAGAAAATTAAGCCTTCCTTTCTTTTTCTGCATTATTTAAAAGGACCACTTCTAACATGGAGATTTTAGATTTTTCTTATTGCTAGTTATTACTTGTCAGTGTATAAAACATTAGAACTTAATGTATTTTGTGAACTCTGAGAAACATGAAAGTAAATATACATCTTTATATTTTGAGTTAGTGTTAGATTGCATTTACAGTCTTTCGCAAGACAGAATTCAGGCCTTCTCTTACACAAATACAGCTAACATCACTAAGTTAATGAGACTCCACAGACGGTCACTGTCTTCATTCCTCTGTTGTAGAACTGGGGGATTTGTTTCTTCCCTTCATCTGAGCATCTTCTAAATATTGATATATCGAATTCCACTTAAAAACAATCTATTGGTATTATTATTAAAGAAAATCGTTGTTGAAAACGATGGTTAACAGCAGGTACGGGTGGTTCACATTTGTAATCCTAGCTATGCAGGAAGCTGAGATTTGAAGATTATGGTTTGAAGCCAGCCTAGGTTGGAAAGTCTATAAGATATTTACCTCCAATGAACAACTAAAAAGCTGAGATGGAGCCATGGCTCCAGTGGTGATGCTAAGCCTTGAGAGAAAAAAAATCTGCAGGGACAGTGCCCAGGCCCTGAATTCAAGCCCCAGAACCAGTGTGTGGACACACACACACACACACACACACACACACAATTATGGTTAACAAATACTTACTAGAATTTGTGGCTGGAAATAAGGAACATAAATAAGGTTAAGAAAAGTCCCCATGCAGATTGGTGACTGGCTGGCACACTGAGGGTTTGGGAAGTGTCAGTCACTATACTAATCACTTAATCCTCACAGTAAACTAGACAGCTCATTATCATCTCCATGTTGCTGACCCAGTAGCTAGGTTAGTAGTTTGCCTGAGGTCACTCGGCTTGTAAGTGGTAGGGCAGAGATGCAGCCCATGCCTTGACTTTAGCCCCTGGGCCCGTCACAAGGCATACTCCATTGCTTACCACCTGGCACCAATGTAGGAGCTGCAGTCACTTAAAAATGTTGAGTATATACAAAAGCATGTCACAACATCAATGTAACTTAGAGAAACTCAGCAATCATTTAACTCCCAGATCTTTAAGTTACCACAAACTTGATGTGGGCCCACGTGGGTCCTCCCTGTTCTTATCTTCTCCTTTCCCACTCATGTTAGAAATCACCACTACACAGGTCTGGGGTACAGCCGAAGGGTGGAGTATATGCTAGACACACGCAAGGCCCTGGGTTCCATCTTTAGCGCGTGCGCACACACACACCCACACCCGCACATACACACACATTTAAAAAGCAAAATAAGATAATTGGGAAGAAAGGTTTTTGTTCAGGCTTGAATGCTGTGATTGGTGGTGGAGATTCTAGCTAGGTGAGATGTCAGGTTTCTGTAGCTGCATTCACTCAAACATACATCCTCTTCCAAGTATGATGTGCTGTTGAAGGGTTGTAACCAATGGAGCTGCTGAGAGGTGGTATTTAATATGACTGTGCTGACAGATCTTCCACAGCTGCTGAGATGATAACTCACCCATATTAGCTCTTATAGATATGATGTTTTTAATAGTGTGGTTTAAAAACAGCAATGCATTTACATAACTAACATAAGGGTACTTCATAGCACAATGGAAAAAAAAAAACAGTGATTGGAACAGGTTAGGATAATATAACACTGGTGTTCCTTAGGATCTCAAACCCATCTTTCAGCAAGTAGTTATACCTGGTAGTTTGTGTAAAATAATCAGAATGGGTTCTGGCCTGGCAAGAATACTACAGTTCTTTCATCAGCTGGAAATAACCCACTCATTTTTTAATATGAATTTTTTCTTAGTGTATATTAATTTCATGAAGCAACCAGGTTCAATATGCCATTTCCATACATGTATTTCAATCATATTCATTCCTATCACCTCTTCTTGTCTCAAAATGTTCATGCTTTCCCCCAAATATCCCCTCCATCTACCCCCATTCTTTTTCCTTTTAAATATAGATTCTGAATATGAAAGAAAACATATTTATCTTCCTGAGTCTGGCTTATTTTGCTTAACTCGACGATCTCTATTTCCATGAACTTTCTGGCAAATGACATAAGTTCTTCCTTTATGTCTCAGTAAGATTTCATTGTCCATATATGCCACATGTTCTTTACCTGTTTATCCATTAATGGGCACCTAGACTGATTTATAACCTGGCGATTGTAAACGGTGCTGGAATACACTTGAGAGTGCAGATCTAGAAATTGACTTTGATTTCTTCAGGTTTTTATGCAGGAGTAGTATAGCAGGATCATATGGTGCTAGTTTTTGAGAAACTTCCATTCTGATTTCTACAGTGGCTGCACTAATTTACATTCCTACCAACAATAGATGAAGGTTCCTTTTTCTACACATCCTCACCAGCATTTGTTGTTGTGTGTTTTTGGTTTTTTGATGATGTCTATTATGACTTTGTCTTTTTATCTCCATTTCCTAGTAAGTAAAGACATTCTTGGATTGGGGTGGCAAGTTATATGGTGAAAGAAATTTTATACAAGAACCATGTATGCCCGTAGAAGGAGGTGGCAATTTGAGACTCAGAACTATATTGTTTTCAAATTATTTCCCTATAATTATAAAAGCAGACAATGAATTTAAAAAGATGAAGGAAAACCACATCTAACTAAACATAAAATATTTATTAAGGTCTTAGGTTTTAGAATATATATAAGCATATATATGGCCATCTATGTGCATACAAACATTTGCATGAGTACACTTATATATGTATGCTTTGGCTTAATATTTTTCTAGTGCTGCATGTTTTCATGTGTAAAGCTGCTACATATTTTATGGAGCAAGTGTTGATGGCACTTTATGAATCCATTGTACTTTGGAGCTTTTATCAAATAAGGTGGTGTTTTCAATGGCCAGATATTGTTTGGCTATGGAGGAGTACAATGCCATCCAGGGCCAGGAGCTTACTAGGCTTACATGGTGAGCTGGTGCTCTGCCACTTGAGCCATGCCTCTAGTCTGGCTTTTTGCTGGCTAACTGGAAATGGAGTCTAATGGACTTTTCTGCCCTGCCTGGTTTTGAACTTCAATCCTCTCAATCTCAGCCTCCTGAGTAGCTAGGATTACAGGTGTGTGTCCACCAGTATCTTGCTTTACTCATTAGATTGGAGTCTAATAAATACCAGAATAATAAGGCTTTATAATGAGTGTATATTTGCATCTTCCATCAGTTACCATTTTTCATAGAGCAAACCTGGTATTGAGATACTTTTTAATAAACACAACATGCTTGTTAAGCTTCAAGTCTGAAAAAAAAGAAAGCTACATAAGACATTGTCCCAAGAAACATAAAGCTCTAGAAAGAAAGATCTAGTAGGAAAATATTGGCAAATGTACCATGAGATTGTTGCTGATATAAAAGTGCATTTGAGTTTTCCAAGCACTGTACTGTGAGAGCTATTACTATAGGAATTGGCATCAGCTGAGAAAATTTATACTTTAAAAAACTTTAGAGCAAATAAGTGCTTCAGATGCTTTAAATAGCACAGGAAATGTGTAGAATGTTTACTTGACATATGCTATATTGAACACTAATACTGAAACAGACTCTAACCACAGAGAATGCCCGTGTAGGTGGGCTGGGGTGGGGGTGGGGCGTGGGCAGATGGGAGTAAATAGCAGAGGAAAAAAAACCAGTCAACATGATGAGATACAAATTAAAAAGCAGATGAGTTTTCTCCATGATATGGAGTTAGAAGAAAAATACATGAGCATTTGATCAAGTCACCTGGGTAGCAGAGAGCAAAGTAGTTTTCCTGCTAAAGGATGTCTTCGCCAGACAGATCTTCAAAGTCATAACTCTTGGTCATTCTGGCTTTTTTTTTTTAATGTCCTGGAAGCCAAGAGAAGGATGACCTCTCTTTTTATGAAAAAAGAAAGAAAAAAGAAAAAAATCCTGCTTGTTATCTGCTTCATCTGCACATGCTTGTGAACATTTTCGTTGTTATTTGACAACTCCAGGGCCCTCATTTGTGGGTATGGCTCAGGAACTCTCAGGGTGTTTTATTCTGACTGTATCTTGCACTCACTTCACACTTTCAATCCCCACTTCCCTGGTTCTGCTAATATGGATCTTGTCCTAGAACCCAGTCCAGGACACTTGGGGCAGCTCTGAAGCACATATAACAACAACAACAACAAAAAAAAACAGAAACAAAAAACCTCCTTACCATGCATTAGTGTGTCACTTGAACTTACCAGGAAAAAAATAAATATAAGGCTGAGTTGAGGTTGCAGTACCTACTGTTCATTCATGGGTATTTGAGTCAATTATACAGAATCTGTTTTTCTTTCATTTTGCTGCCAGTAATGGGGCTTGAACTCCAAGCCTCTCACTCTCACTTGGCTTTTTCTTTCTTTTTTTAACTCAAGGCTGGCACTCTCCCACTCTAGCTACAGTTCCACTTCTGGCTTTTTGCTGGTTAATTGGAGATAAAAAGACTCACGAACTTTTCTGTTCGGGCTGGCTTCTCAGCCTCTTGAGTACCTAGGATTATAGGCATGAGCCACCAGCACCTGGTTAATTATAGAATGTCGTTAAGGGAATTTTAGATGCATATGTTAAAAACAGATAGGCACCTAGGATGGGTCCAGAAATGTGATATTGTGCAATAATGAAATGTGTTAAAAAGCTTTTTTCCTTCTATCTTGTGGTCCCAGGCTGCCTTAAACTACACAATCAAAAATCGAAACTTCTCCCTGAAGGTTGGCCCAGAACACTGAGCAGAAGCAAGTCTGCGTTGATGGCTTTTCCACTGACTTGAGATTTGACCTTGAATAAATCACGTTTAAATTCTCTGTGCTTCAATTAGCTTTTCAGAGATGTGTGTGGTTGGAGAGAGCCTGTGGGAAGGCAATAACTGGAGTTCACAACAGAAGGAGAAGTTGAAGGAAGAGTTTGTAGCAAAGAGCCTATGGTAAATGAATGCAATTCCCCCAGGAGGGAAAAGTTCTCTTCTGAAAAGCCTCAGTATGTGTGAGTCCTAAGGAAGAGTTTTCTTGTGATAATCTGACTCTGCTTTGTAGAATTAAAAATATATACATGTAAGTATTATTATTATTATTTATTTTATTTTTGCTGGCCCTGGGGCTTGAACTCTGGGCCTAGGCACTGTCCCAGAGCTTATTTTTGTTCAAGGCTAGCCCTCTACCACTTAAGCCACAGTTCCACTTCCAGTTTTTTTTTTTTTTTTGTAATTTATTGGAGATTAGAGTCTCATAGACATTCCTGCCTGGATTGGCTTTGAGCTGTGCTCCTAAGATCTCAGCCTCCTGAGTAGCTAGGATTACTAGTGTGAACCACCAGCACCTGGCACAAGTCTTATTTTTAGATATTTATATTGTATGTCATAAGATGTATGTATTTATTTATGCAAGTATTAGTTTATATTTTATGATATAAATATGTAAAATGTATCAGTTTACCATTTAACTCTAGAGTGCTTTTGTGTTTCTACAAATTTTACCTGTAAAATGATTTTCTTCCTCCCTTCCTCCCTCCATCCCTTCCTTCCTTCCTTCCCTTCCTCCTTCCCTCCTTGCTTCTTGCTTGCTTCCTTCCTTCCTTCCTTCCTTCCTTCCTTCCTTCTTTCTTCCTCTCATCCCTCCTTTCCTTTTCCCATTTTCTCTCCCTCCCTTCCCCTTCCTTCCTTCACTCCTTCCTTCCCTTCTTTCCTTCCCACTTCCTCCCTCCTTAACTTCTTCCCTCCCTCCCTCCCTCCCTCCCTCCCTCCCTCCTTCCTTTCTTCCTTCCCTCCCTCCCTCTCTCCCTCCCTCCTTCCTTCCTTCCTTCCTTCCTCCCTTCCTTCCTTCCTTCCTTCCTTCCTTCCTTCCTTCCTTCCTTCCTTCCTTCCTTCCTTCCTTCCTTCCTTCCTTCCTTCCTCTCTCCTTTCTCCTTCTTCCTTCTCTTCTTTCCTCTCTCCTTCCTCCTTCCTTCTCTTATTTCCTTCTTCCTTTCCTCCCTCTCATTCCCCTCTCTCTCTCCCTCCCTCTCCCTCTTTCCCTTTCCCTTTCCCTCACTTTTCCCTCCCTCTTTCTTCTCCCTCTCCCTCCTTTCCTCTTCTTCCCTTCTATCCCTCTTTTACTCTTTCCCTTCCTAGTTTTTGTTTGTTTGTTTTTTTGTGGTACTGGAATTTGAATGTAGGGCCTTGAGCTTGCTAGGTGAAAGTTATACCACTTGAACCACATTCCCCAGCCCTGTTTTATTTTATTTTTTACATAAGGTCTTGTGCTTTTTGCTCAGAGTGGGCCTGGGCCTCTGTCCTCCTATTAATACTGAGTAGCTGGGATCACTCAGTGCTATGTGTGGCTTTTTTGATAAGATGAGGTCTCACCAACTTTTTGTCTGAACTGCTTTTGAACTTTGATTCTTCTCAGCAGCTAGTATTTGAAGTGTGAACCACCAGTAAAAGGATTTTTACTTAAAACAGCATTTTTTGTTTGTTTGTTTTGTTTTGTTTGGGGAAATAGTACTGTGATTTAAACTCAGGGTCTCACACTTGCAAGAAACGAACTCTACCACTTGAACCATGCCCCTAGCTCTTGTAGTTTTTAATCATTTTTAAAATAGCATTTGGCTTTTGGTTTGGTTGTAGCTCGCACGATAGTCCAGGCATGAGCCCAGGCACCCAGGCACTGGCAAATAATATTACAATTTAAATTGTAATCAAGCCATAGAAAATTCTATTTAATATACAAAACATTTAATTTTATTTTGGAAAGGAATTTCCCATTGTCCCTTTAACTTTTTTTCTTTTTTATTCTGTTTCAGCCTCTCAGACAATCTAATGGGTTTTTCTTTCATCTGGGGAGAAAGGAAGAAAAGTCTGTCAAGCACCTATAGTGTGCCAGATATATTACAAAACCCATGCCTTGTGTGATTTTTGTTTGGAGGGCCGTTTTTTTCTTCCCTAATATATTGGGATACAGTTTAGGAGTGCATGAAAGAAAAGGAAATGCAGAGTATTTTAGTTGGAGGCACTCAGCTCTGGATCCTAATCTCCAGATCCTCAACTTGACCACCTCCCTAAGGTTCTGCTAGCTTGCAACACGGGGGCTAAACCACATCTCCCTGGTTCAGTCCTTTCAGTCATTGCCACATTTCAGCTGCATGGCTATAAAAACAGGACCCGAGGCAACTGGGTTGCAATGCCTCAAATATGAGCAAAAGAATACAGGCTTTGAACAGTATTCAGAGCTCGGCTCTGGCATCCCAGCCGTGGTAAATACAAAGCCCACAGCTCCCAAGTTTCGATGAACAAACATTTCAAAGAAAGCCAGAGGAAGCTTATATATTTAACACAATATCCATGGCTCGCTGTGTCTTTGCTCCCCTCCGTCCAGCTGTTCCTCATTCACTGCAAACCCCACAGCAAGGCTTCTTTTGAAGTTCCCTTTGGCTGCTTTGCAACACATATAAATATACACCTTGGGAGAATAAGGGTGAGAGACAGAAAAGGCAGAGGTCACCATTTTTTTTTTTTTAATCCTGATGCTGCTGATAACAAACTTTGTGGCTAGATACTTTCTACAGCAAGGGAGCATGTGTTTTAAAATCTGTTCAGCGGCCAGAAGGGCGGCTCTCATTGTGCAGAAGCACTTGCCTCCAGGTGCCTGAGGCATCCACAATGTTTGGATTACTGAGGTTCCTCATAACCTTTCCATGTGGCTCTGCTCTAATTGGGTTTTGGAAGCAGCGCTGGAAAGGTGACAGCAGCTTGAGAGCCCTTAGCAGTTAGGTGCACAGAAGTATCTCTGCACACCAGCAGTGTACGGACTTACTGGATGGGTGTCAACTACCAAGCAAAGTCTCTTTTAGAAAAGGATGGTTTGGGCTGGATACAGTGATTGACTCTTGGAAGCCCAGCCACCTGGGAGGCAGAGCTGGGAAGAGACCCTGTCTGAAAAATAACTGAAGTAAAATAAATAAGTAAATGAAAAGCAAAAAAAAATCCAAAAAGACCATAATGGAAGTAAAAATAACTGAAGATGCTCAAGTGATAGAGCATTTTCTTATAACTGAAGATGCTCAAGTGGTAGAGCATTTTCTTAACAAGTGTGAAACCCTGAGTTCAAAACCTAGTATCGAGGGAACGATAACAACAACAGAAAGATGCGTGGGATGAAATTTTAAAAGAACTGAGAAGAATCTAAGCTGGGTGCTGGAGTAAAGGGGGTACCAGCTATTCTGTAGCTCTATTCACACATGTAAGGAGGGTATGTGTGTGGGATTTGTTGTTGGCTATAGCAGGGTTGAAATGTCACTGTGACTCCAACACTGACTCCTTTCCCTTCCCCTCTTGTTCACATTCTTCCCCACCAACCATACCAAGTATAGGCTTATAGGATGCAAAGATCTCCCAGTGACTTTAGCCCAGACTAACAGTCCTCTTACGGCCCTCAATTCCCCAGCACCACTCTAAGAGAGCTCAGTTTATCAGGCCATTCACTCCTTTTCCTGGTCACATTGAGGTGTTGGGTCCTAGGTAGACTCCTTCTGACTCCAGGCTTCCAGGTGGTATGGCAGAAAGAGCCAGAGGCAGGCAGGATGGGATCCTGCTCTTCTGCAGCCCTCTCCTCTCTTCAAGCCCCAGAAGCTACTCCTACAAGGTGGAAGTGTAGAGTAAGGGACCTGCATTGTTCCTGTAATTTCTGCATGTAGAGTTGGAGAATTGCATGTGGATGAATGAGTCCAGTGGGTGAGTGAATATATGATCTTAAGCCACTCAGTTAGAGCTTACCTTATTTCTGTCTAGTAGCATCTTTGCTTGGGGAATGGAGGGGTGTTCTCAATGAGGAATTTTTCACTTGTCCACACCACGTTATATTTATATTAGTAATTCATCTCTGAAAATATGCTTTCTCTGTGATAACCATCCATATAAATCTCACAGACTAACTCTGAGAACATAAGATGGCTATTCTGAAGAATTCTAGAGGGCCAGGAAGGTGGCTCAGTGGTAGAGTGCTTGCCTCACGTGCATAAGGCCCTAGGTTCGATTCCTCAGCACCACATAAACAGAAAAGGCCAGAGATGGCACTGTGGCTCACGTGGTAGAGCACCAGCTTTGAGCTGAAGAGCTGAGGGACAGCACCCAGGCCCCGAGTTCAAGCCCCACAACCGACAAAAAAAAATTATAGAATAGTCTATTTGCACTATGTTATCTGGTATATAGAATTATGCATGTAACACATTTATGTGATTTCTTCTGCTATGCTCCTTAGTTTCTTGATTGTTTAGAACTTCTGAAATAAAAATATTCAAACATACTCTTTCTTACAACTTTGTAATTTTGAGTTTTTTGGAATTCATATTGAGTGTCTTGTGTGAACCTCATTTGCTGAGAATACATACATTTGTGGATGTTAAAAGAATTGAGAGACATGGTAGGTGCAATTTTCAGCATCAAATCTCGCACTGAAATTAATTGTGCCTTTTGTTGTTGTTGTTGTGCTGGTACTGGTCTCTGTCCTATAGCTTTTTGCTCAAAACTGGGTCTCTGCCATTTGAACCACAGCTCCACTTTCAATCCTTTTTGTTCTTTCTTTCTTTCTTCCTTCCTTCCTTCCTTCCCTCTTTCTTTCTTCTTTCTTTCTTTCTTTCTTCCTTCCTTTCTTCTTTCCTTCTCTCTCTCTCTTTCTTTCTTCCTTCCTTCCTTCCTTGCTTCTTTCCTTCTCTCTCTCTCTTTCTTTCTTTCTTTTCTTTCTTGGTTAATTAGAGATGAGAGTCTCACAGACTTTCCTGCCTGGGCTGGCTTTGAAGCATGATCCTCAGATTTCAGCTTCCCGAGGAGCTTAGAATTACAGGCATAAGCCACCAATACACAGCTTAATGGTGTATTTTACTTACTCCTTTCCCCCCAATAGCTGCCGTTGAATCCCAATTTTAATTTCTTTATCATGACAAATTTAAATAATTATGAAAGATTGGGAACTTCCTGGTCTTGATTTATTTAGTTTACTGAGAAGGTTGGAATAGACAGCTACTTCCTTACATTCAAAGTGTAACCTCTGAGTTTTAGATTGTCATGTCTTTTTTTCTCTCAAAATAATGATTACTTTCTGTTAAAAACATCTCTTACTATGCTTGTCATTGAGTTCATATGGAGGAAAGAATACGGTCAGTGTCTTCTATATGTCTTCAATTCCTGAGAGATTCACCTAAAGTAATATCCTGTTAAGACATTCTTCTATGTTATACATAATTGGGTTTGAAAGACCTTAATCATTTGCATTTTAAAATGATAACTGACATCCTCAAAGAGAAGTTGTGCCTTCTGTCACTGAGATATAAAAATCTCTCAATGTTAAATCCCTAAATATTAGTAGACTCAGCTGGGACCACCCCATCTATAACTTTAATACAGTGATTGAATTTCATATTCTAATAAGAAGGAAAATATACCCTGGTGTGATAGGAAGGGGAACTTGGAGAGTTGGTTGTATTTGGAGGCAGGAGGGGAAGAAAGGCAGAAAAATGTCAGCCACCTCTATTTAGCAAATATTGACCAGCTACTATTCCCTGCTGCATACCTTTGCTTCTTGTGCTTGTGAATCTGATAGATTGGAAAGATCCTCACTTATTGAGTTTCATTCTACAAATGCTGAGGGTATGCTGAAATATTTTCTGTCCCTTCCTCTTCTTCTTTTAAATCAGTGTAGGGGAATGCTCAAATAAATGTAGGCAGCTTATGTGTGGACATAAATATGTCCCTTGGGTGGGCATAAATACTGTTTTTCCAACAGTATTTCCTAACAAGGAAGTAGGTATGGACCAAGCATGCACAGCAGGAGAAAGGGAGAGAAAAGAGTGCAGACCTATTTCCAGGCAAAGTCTTTCAGCCAAGTTGATTTTCTAAATATGATTTCAGATCAAAACACTGGATTGAGCTGTGTTTTGTTTCATCTGAACAAACTGATTCTGACTTGAACGAGAGTGTTTCTCTAGTCGCCATCTCTGCAGCAGTGAGTCACTTCCCATGTTGTTGAGACATTTTCTTGCCTTTATTGCTGTGTGTAGTTCAAGTTTTTTCTCTGGATGTTTTGACTCCTTAAGAAAGTCGCAATAACAAATTAACAATCACACTCTTCTGGAATGAAAACACGCAGTAGTGGAGTAATAAATAGCAGTTCTGGAAGCCTGAATAAACAGAAAAGTCAGTGCTCAGAATTTCTAGGCTGTAGAGGACCCAACAGATCCAAGCAAGACATACCATTTAAACACACAAACAAAAAAGAAATGCATGCTTTTATGATTTTCCAAGAGATCTTGTTATAAAAACCAGATAGTCCCTTTCAGTCTTCAAAACTTAACTAGTCTCCTGACCTGCCTGCCTTCAAATGGGCCATAATTTAATACCAGGTTTAATATTAAAGTAAGGTGTAGCATTTCTATGGGAATCTCACGTTAGTCTGAACGATTCTATTTCCTGTCTAGACACTGGTGGGATCTCTATAGCTAGGGACTTCCTGACCCCCTGCAGCTCGCTACTTCTCACATCTGAATGATGTTACTGGAGTCCATCTACAGCCCTACAACCTGTCGTCCTGTTGCAATTTTTTTTTTTTTTTTTGGTCAGTTATGGGGCTTGAACTCAGGGTCTGGATGCTGTCGCTGAGCTCTTTTGTTCAAGGCTATTGCTCTACTACTTTGAACCACAACTCCACTTCCAGTTTTCTGGTGGTTAATTGGAGATAAGAGTCATGGGCTTTCCTGCCTGGACTGGTTTTGAACTGTGATCCTCAGATCTCAGCCCTCAGAGAAGCTAGAATTACAGGTGTGAGCCTGGCTCCTGTTGTAATTTTTAGATTGGAGTGAGATTGTCTATAGATAGCTCCCTGCCTGTTTTTTTTTTAAACCCTTTTTATTGGATAGTTCGCTCTAGTTGTATATGTTGCCTGTGGTAAATGGAATGAACAGTATAGGTCATCTCCTAGGGATGTACCCTGAATATGATTACAGACCATTGTCACGAAAGATATCAAAGTACTTCCTTACTACACATGCTTAGAAGAAAACTTTGATGCCACAGAATCTGAAAGCTTGAAGTTTTCAGATTCCTATTAAACAAAAACTTCCTAGCCATACTAGTGCTGGTAGTTCACGCCTGTAACCTGTAATCCTAACTACTCAGGAAGCTAAAATCTGAGGATTGAGGTTCAAAGCCAGCTCAGGCATGGAAGTCTTTGAGATATGTCTCTAATGAACTTGAAAAAAAAAATGCAACCTATAGCTCAAGTGGTAGAGGATGTCCTTGAATGAAAACACTAAGGGACAGTGCCTAGGCCCTGACTTTAAGACTCAGTGTTGGTCCCAAAATTAAACAAAACACTCCTAATCCATAATCCCATCTACTCAGAACGTGGAGATCAGGAGGATCATAGTTTGAGAGAGCCCAGAAAAAAAAGTAATTGAGACCCCTTCCCCCCCAACCAAATGGGGGCCTGGCAGAACGGAGAGCATGTGGAATTACAGCCACTGGAAAGGCATGTGAAGGAGAACCATGTTCACAGCTAGCCTGGGCAAAAACACTATCTGAAAAACAAAGCAAAAAAAGGGCTATAGGTGTGGTTCAAGTGGCAGAGCTCCTGCTTAGCAGTCATAAGGCCTGAATTCAAACTCCAGTAGTACCAAAGACAGACAGACATACTCAGGGACCAACTTCTAAAGAAGTCTTATATTTTATAAAATGTCTCTCAATTCACACTGAGGAATTAGGGTTAGGATTTTTTCCCCTCTTTTCCTCTTTCAGTTTTTCATGAGCTTGTGCACATTTAAACAAAGTGCCCCATTGAAGGATTATGCTGTTAAGGTATAAAACAATGGAATCCTTTTCTTACCTGGCTGCCAGAGCTGAGAGAGCAGACCTTCATTTTGAGGCTTGTGACTCAGAGAGAGGCGAAGATTTAAATGCTATTAACATGAGAAGCATCTTTTGAACATGAAGTCATCGTGCTTGAGGTTACTTTGAACTCTCCTCGGAGTCTCTTTTATGATTGTACTAGAATCAACATGCTTTAGTTCCATGCTGAAAAGCACCATGGAGTAAAGTTAGACATGAATTTGAAATTGCACGAGAGCCAGAAACTTTCAGATTGTAGTAATGTTAGACTGTGATAAATATTTAGTGAAGCTACTTGGCTCCTAGAGGTTTTTTTTTTTTTTTTAATGGCTTTGGGGTTCAGGATTTTTGAAAAGTCAGATTCTTTGTAATTTAACTTTCATTCTAAGCAAAGAAGTATACTGTGTTATTAATTTTAAATATATATATTCTTAGAAGTTAAAATCGGGTAATTACCTTAACGTTCCAGAGGCTCTTTTGTGACTAAACATTGGAACTTGACTCTGTTGAATGCAGGGAATTTGTCCAGAAAAGCTTAAGGAAATGTAGCCTACACAGAAAGAGTTGCTAGGTTTATAAATAAAAGGTTTAACTATAGGGGTGCTACGTAGCACAAAGTTATTTTATCTATGGAAGATAAATAAGTTTTGTCTCTTTGCCCTCTTTTCAAGATTCATGATTATAGCTCACTTTAGATTGATAGTATTTAAGTCATGTGTAACTGGCCTGTGCATAAATGAACTCAGTTCAACTGTACAAGGATAGGCTTTTTTTTTAAAGGAATAAAGTCACAGCAACATATTTGTTATTAAGCATAAAGTTCACTCAAGAAGATGTACCCAAACTTACGAAATAGGAATAAAAATAATATAGTATACCACTGCAATTCTGGGATGACAAATAATCAATCTCACTGAAAAATAACTTTAAGGAACTTAAAGTTTAGAATTTTTAGTTGAAACAATTTGTAAATCATAGCCAGGCCTTCTAATCCTTGGGAGAATTCTCCTTTATTTCTAAGAAGTCCACACAAATGTTTATGGAACTTACCCTGAAGTATTTTCAGAGGGTAACATACCAAGAGTAAAGATCATTTTATACATGATGACAGACATTCAACCATGTTAGGTAAAAATGCTCTGTACCTTTTTGGGAATAAATTCTGTGTGTGTGTGTGTGTGTGTGTGTTTTCAACTCTTAAACATAACAGATGTATTGAACTAGAGTGAGAAGCTTATTATTTGTAAAGCATGCCCAGAGCAAGGGAAGCAACAACATATTTCGAGCAAGTTAGATGCTTTAACCTATTTACTAAAGAATCTGAATAATAAAACCTTCATTTTTTTTTCTCATAGGAAATATGAAGTGTTTGGTAAAGCTGATGTAGAATCAGGTTTAGTCAGAAGCTTTATAATTTAACCTACTTTCCTGGTATGCTTTTAGATTTGTTTCTAGTATTTTGGATATTTTTCTTTATTTGCTCTGAGCTTAGTATTTATGTATCCATTGCCTACCAAAGCAATAGTTAGATGGCTTTGTGAGCAGAATCAGTGTTTATGAATAAAAATGGAAAGGAAAACCCTCTTGTTTGTAATTAGACCATTACCAGAAAGCCTTTCTATTGGCTTTCATCCAGTTAAATAAATTTTCTCTTTGCAACTTCACACGTACTACATGCACAAATGCGTTTTTGAATTTAAAATAGAGGAACATTTTGGCTAACTAAAAACTCACTATTTCATTTTTTTTTGTTCCAGTACTGGGATTTGCACTCAGGGCCTGAACTTTTTTTAACTCAAGGCTAGTACTCTACCACTTGAGCCATGCCTCCACTTCCAGCTTTTTGGTGGTTAGAGACGAGTTTCATGGACTTTCCTTCCCTGGCAGATCTCAGATCTCAGACCCCTGGGTAGCTAGGATTACAGGGATGAGCCACCAGAGACCAGCTATATTTTCTTATAGACTGTGTAACCCTTTACAATTCCTGAACGTAGAGGCTGTTCCTAGATGTGTGTCATCTTCCCCTCCACTGCGGTGGCACCAGGGAGGGGAGAGTGTGCAGGAACCTCATCTGCTTTGTCATTTCCCCAGTCCTGGTTACTCTGTACAATTGGTAAGCTCACAAAGCTTACTGGTACCATGGTGTAGGCTGGCTGCCAGGAGGAGTCTGTGCATGTGCTCAGGTGAAGAGGCTGTGCCTAGTAGGCCTGTTACTGAGGCTCCTGGAAGGTGATGGTTGAGAGTTCATTTTTGGTCACTGAGCCTTTCCAGAATGGGCCAGGATTGTCCAGGAACAACATCCTATGCACTGATATTTTCCTTTTGGGAGAAAGCTGTAGCTTGTCAGATCCTCAAAGAAATCTGTGTCTCTCAAAACAGTTTTTAAGAACCACTAATTTAGAATGAAGAGATACTGACATCTGAACAAAGCGTAAGGACAGGGATGCTACTGAAAGTTGAGCTACAGGAAACAAGGGCATTGCTTACTTTTTTACACTCAACTGAAAATGGCCATGACACGGCTACATTATATCCCCATTGTGTTTAGTTGACCTTTGACAATCATCTCCATATTTAAAGCACAGTTTGTTTATCTTGAAACAGGGAATAAAGGAGTAACTGATGCTTAGAGCATCCACATGGGGTAACTAGATGATGTAACCTTGTTGGTGATATTCTTTGTAGGTATTAGAAATTTCTTAGCATGAAACTAGTGAGGGACAGTTGGGAGGATGTGAAGGGTGGAGGAAGGACTAACAGCTTTCCTGAAACACTTAGCTCTGGCTCTCCATTTGTACTTAGAGGTATGTAGAACAGGAGACAATTGTCTTGTGTGTGTGTGTCAGCACAAAGGTCAGATTCCTGTCCCTCTGTACAGCATTGGGGAAGTTTGCAAAATGTGCTGGCTAAGGACACCTTGTCTGAGCTGTCATTATGTCATGGTCCTTGTGCTGGTGGTGTAGTATCTAGCTATATACTCTTAGAAGAACAATTTCTTTTTTATTTTATTTTATTTTATTTTATTTTATTTGAGAACATACTGTACAGAGGGGTTACAATTACATGGGCAGGATAATGCATACATTTCTTACCAAGCATTGCAGCCTCCTCCTTTGTTTACCCTTCACCTCCCTTCCCAGCCTCCCCCTTCCCTCCCACCCAATCATACCCCCCCCCCCCACCGACATTGTAATGCTGGTTTTGACATGACATTTTGTACTTCTCATTGTTGCAACAGGTCCACCTGAATCCTTAAACGACTTGTTTGTCCCCATCTCCTCCACATGTTATACTGACATCAAATATAGTGAAAGCGGGGGTTACACTGTGGGGGAGGGACATACAAAGCAACAAAGAAATAATCTTATAAATGCGTTAGAAACACATGCATGAAAGAAACAAAAACATTAAAATACATATTTGAGGTTTCGTTTTCCTAACATCACATTATCTGACTTTTTCCGCTTGACTCATACCTATACTAGATATTGCAAATAAGGGAAACCATGGGACCTATGTTAGAAGAACAATTTCTTAGTTAAGAAATCACCTCAACTGGTGATTCTTAATTAAGAAGTCACCTCAACTGGCAGCTCTGAAGTCATTCTTTTCCTCAAAGTATAGGGTGTAATTACTTAACCTCAATAAGTTCATATGGCTGATAGGGAAAGGATTTAGACATCTCCTTTATGTGCATTGGCTTGACCCAAATAACAAGGGCAGAAAAGCTACCTTTTGGACAATAGTTTTAACAGAAGAGAGCTGGGAGGGGGCGGGGGGTTGCAGGGAGTAGGTTCCAAACCTTGGACATTTTCAAAATAATAGTAGCATGCCTTACTTAAAACAGAGAAACATCTTAGGCTAATACCTCTTGATGGTTTTCTCAGGTCAGGCTTTTATAATGTAGCAGAAGAATAGACAAGAAAATGATTGATTCATCTTACACAACCAAGTATTAACTGAATGTGGTCTCGGCCAGACATAACTCTGTGCACTGGGGATGTAGCAAGGAATGAGGCTGTCTAAGTCCATGTCCTTAGGGAGTGTATCCTCTCCTAGGGTAGATAGCCCTCAAGTAGATGAATATGTTCCCTGTAGTTGTAAATAAGAAAGTAGAGCAGGCTGCCTTAGGCAAAAGACTGATGGGGAGAGGGTATTTCATTTGGGGGAATCAGAGAAAGCCCCTCATGGGATGGACTTCTGTACAGAGATTTCAGTCCAGGTAATAGGCAGCAATGGGAGCCAGTGGGTATGGTGGCTGCTGACATGGCAGTTAGGGGAACAGCATTGTAAGGAGACAGCCAAGTGGCTCAGAAAAGACCAGAAAGAGCCTTTGAGTTAAGCCAGAGGCGGAGGGGAGCTTGGATTTTATTGTAAATGCAGTGGGAGAGTATATACCTTTCTTAGGAGTTAGTCCCAACAAATTACCTCCAATGAAGTGACTTTAAACAACAGACATTGCTTCCCTCAGAGTTCCAAAGGGCAGAAAGCTGAAATCAAGATGTCTCTGGGAGGCTTGTACTCCTTCCCAGAGCTCCAGAGAAGAGGTCTTCCTGTCTCCTTCCAGTTTCTGGAGAATGCAGGTGTCCTTTGACACTTCGGTCTTTCTAGGGCCTCTTCTGTGTCTGTACTTTGTCCTCTTCTATCTCTAATGATAACATTGGTCACTAGATTTTGGGCTCACTATGTAATCCAGGATGATCCCATCTTGAGATGTTCAACTAAAGGCTACTGCAAAGGTCTTTTTTTCCTGGTCATATGCACAGGTTTTATGGTATAGACATGTTTTAGGATAGTTTGGAAAAGCCACTGTTCACCCCATTACAGAAACTACTGAGAGATTTTGAGCAGGAAGAATAAGCATGTAATTTATTTTTACTGTTAGCTGGTCACTCCTGGCTCATGCCTGCAATCCTAGCTATTCAGGAGGCTGAGATTTGAGGATCACAGTTTCAAAGAAATGTACTCATTACCTGACCTATGTCACTGTAATCCTTCTGTGCATCACCTTTACAATAAAATCAATAAAAAAATAATAAAGCCAGCCCAGCCAGGACAGTCTGTGAGATTCTTATTTCCAATTAACCATCAAAAAGCCAGAAGTGGAGCTGTGGCTCAAGTGGTAGAATGTTAGCCTTGAGCAAGAGCTCAACAGACCCCAGGCTCCAAGTTCAAGCAATAGTACTGGCACGTACACACTTAGAAAAGAGATTGTTCTGTGCTTTGTGGAGAATGGTGGTAGTTGGACAATGAACCGAGGAGACCATTCAGGAGGCTGTTGTAGTAGTGGGGAAAGGGGGGAGGAAAGGGAGGGAGAGAAAAGAGAGAGAGACAGAGAGAGAGACAGAGAGGGAGGAGGGAGGGAGAGGGAGAGAGAGAGAGAGAGAGAGAGAGAGAGAGAGAGAGAGAGAGAGAGAGAGAGAGAGAGAGAGAGAGAGATTGACTTCAGTTCTTTGTCTCAGGTCCAGCATATGAGACTTGATGGCTGAGAGGCAGCAGAGAAGGGAGAAGGGAAGGATTAAAAACCAAGGTGTCTTCTAGTTGGATGGCAGTTCCCTCACAGAGAAGGGAAAGACTGCCTTAGGTACAGAAGATATCATTTTGAACTTGGGATGTGGAGATATGAGGTATGAACTTGGAGGTATGGCTTTCTACTCTAGGATACATAAACTGTGGTGCTGTCAACCTTAGAGATGGTGGAATTCAAGCCACAGGATTGCACACCCTCATGTATGGAGGAAGGGTGAACCAGAGCATGGTTCTGAGCCTGCAAAGGTGAAGATGATGTAGTTAATGATGGAGGGCACTCATCTGGTGCTCATTTCACCCATAGCCTGGGGGAAAAAGTGAGGACAGGTTGGGTGTAGGCCATGAGGAGAGCCTATGGCAGCTTTCCTGGGCTGTATTGCGCATTTGATTGGTTTTCTTTTCATCTTTTATTCTAAGCCTGACAGGCCTGATTGGCAGATTCACTCTCTAGTTTTTATTATAGGCCTTTTCTTCAAGCCATCTTCATTTATTAACCTACATTCATTTTTTTTAATTCAGATGCACCAATCAATAATTATTTCACTTGACAGTTTTTGACAGGCAGCTGCTACATTTAGCATGAATTCAAAAGGTGATCTATCAATTTATACAAATGCAGCCAAGTTGTTCTTTCCTTTCTCTGCTTGGGGCTATGTAGAAAAATAGGAATGTTTACTCTGCCCTCGGGAGATTCTAACGTAGAAATTCTTAGAAGTTTCATATATAAGAAAATAGAGGATCTTCCCTATAAAAGATGTGACATTTAATACTATGGAGTGTTACACTTTTTCGTATGTTATGGGGGATTTGGCTTATATTTGGTAGTCACATGAAAAGCTGAATTTCCTTTAAGTCAAGGTGGATAAGGTAGAGATCAGTCATTTGGTAAATGTATATTGGGTCCTCATTTTCTGCATGACATATAGAGTCCCCAAGAATTTTTGTGCCAGAGAAAATCAGCTTAAAATCATGGTGTGTTGCCGGGGGCTGGTGTTTTACGCCTGTAATCCTACCTACTCAGGAAGCTGAGATCTTGAGGATCATGGTTCAAAGTCAGCCCCGTCAGGAAAGTCATTAAGACTCTTTTTAATCTCCAATTAACTACCAAAAAAAAGCCAGAAGTGGAGCTGTGGTTCAAATTATGTAGGGCAGAATTCTTGAGCACAAAGACTCACAGCACCCAGGCCCTGAGTTCAAGCAATGATTAAACAAAAAACAAAAAACAAAACCAAAAACTATGGTGAGTAATGTAGAAAATGACCATTTTATTTTGCTGTATATTTGTATTTAGTGAAATTCTGATGTGAAGATTCTATGTAAAAAATAAATCCTTGAATAAAAGCACACAATTGTTTATGCACACATCTTACAGCCAATTATAGTCAAGAATACCCTCGCCAAAGACTAAATAGCAAGGTTCTTTCTCACTAAAGTCAGTGTTAACATTCTTGGCAGTTCAGATATTCTTTGCTGTAACTGCTGGTTTACATTTTGATAATTTACCAAAGAGTAGATAATACTTAATTCCTAGCTGGATTGTGTAACTGAACTCAGCATTCCCAGCGAGAAGCATTGTCAATATGCAAGTAACCCTTGTCTCTGGGAAACAGCAACGTATATTCACTCACTGCTTCTTCAGAGAGCATGGGTATGACCCACAGGCTAGAAGTTCTGGAAAAGAAGGAGAAAAACAACCAGGTCACCATAAGTGGGAAAGGCAGGACTTTGGTATTCCTGCTTCTTTGGAGTTATGTTTGTTTTCCTTCCATGCTCTGGGGGTATTTGACCTTGCATATCCTGGCATGAAACAGGGAACCCCAAACTGACCTTCTAGTGCCCTATTATTTCACCCCCAGAACATTATTAATAGGTATCATTCATTGCCTCTGTGTGTGTGTGTGTGTGTGTGTGTGTGTGTGTGTGTGTGTGTGTGTGTGTGGTTTCCTGACTAATGTACTGCTTAATAGGATAAAAACACAGTCAACAGTTTCTTGGATCACATTTACCTGTCACAATAGTTTATTTTTTGTTGTATTAATACCTAACCTGTTTATTGCACTTCGTTGTGGCAACTATGTGTGGCAGTTACTAATGCATGTTATGCGTATTTGGCTGTTGGTCCTATTTATTTTCCTCTGTATTTTGGATCACTGAATGAAACTGGATGCCAGTCTTCCTCCAATATGTGCATAGGGAGGCAAGCATAAACATTGTCATCTTAAAGTATCAGCTCTTTGGTTTCATCATCTTGATAAGCACCATAAAGCAGGATATGAATAGAGCTAGAGGTGATGGTAAGTCATGGTGTTGGAGAGGACTGGTTGGATTCATATATACCAGTTGACCTCAGGCCCTGCTTGGGAGACCAGAGATGGCCTCTAGTTCAGGCCTTATCATGGTGACTGAGTGTGAGCTGTGCCATGGTGGGGGCTGAGTGTGTTAATTCACAATGGAAAACATCACAATCTCTGGCCCGTGTGCTTGGAACCATTCCCTCTCTGTGCCAACAAAAGGTAAATCATACTTGGAAGCTACTTTATTGATTTGCTCTGAGAAATTGCAACAGGTTCCAGTAATAGAGTGTGCATGTTCTTTAAGAAATGTCTGTGTGGAGCAGGTGGTTGTTTGGTGAGCAAGGAATCTACATGTGGGAATGGGCAGTACTGACTGTTAAGTACCACCAAACTGAAGCTCTGGAGCCTGAAGCTCTGAAGCTCTGCTCATCTCAGAGGATGGCTTTGCTAGTGGGATCAAAAACATTTCAGTCACTGGCTGCAACCTACTACTGTCATCTCATTAGGATGGCCTGGCCAGCAAACCCAACCTATTCCCTCCAACAGCCCTAACTGCCTACATTGGTTTCATCGACTCATCTAGCTGAGCCAGTCTGTGCCTACTTTTGAGGCCATAGTCTTTTCTCAAATATACGAATACATTTTATCAGATGCTGACTAAGTCAGGGGTGGTAAATGATAGCAGTATTAGTGATACTTATTTCTCATGTGGACTTGTATGTCCACATTCAAATATGCTTAATTCTGATCTTATCAGAAACTTCTTGAATAGGTAATCTGTGTTGGTAGAGGAGTGGTGATCTTCATTATACTTCTTTTAGGTCCCATGGAAGTTTTGAGATAGATACCTCATTGTCCTGCCTTCGAACAAGCTCTGTGAACTGCATAGTGATATGGAGGCAATTCATCTAGTCCAGTAGCAGGCATAGTCCTGGTCCAAACCCAGCCTTCTGCCTGTTTTTGTAAATAAAGTTTTATTGGAGCAGAGCCACATCCATTCATCTTATGTCTGCAGTTGCTGTCATACTACAATGGTAGAATTTATTTGAGTCTTTTCAATTGCAGAATAAGCCCTAAACCAATAAAGTCTAGGATATTTATGGTCTGGTCCTTGTCAGCAAGTAACTTGGCAACTCTGATCTCTATCTTTGCAAGCCATAGAATTGTAGCAAGAAAGAACTAGGAGTTCCCCCACTCTCTGCCCCAATTCAGTAAACAGATGGAGGATCAGAGGATGAATGTGACTTGCCAAGGTCATGTAGCTGGTAAGTGGGAAAGGCAGGTCCGAAGTCCAGATCTTCTAGTTCCTAGTGTATTTGTTTCCTAGTTTTGGTAGGAAGTCATTTGTGAATTTTCTAGTTTACGGAAGACCTACCATGACACCGTGCTAAAATAAAGCTTCTTCTAGTGGCAGCAGCTATTGACTTCCTCAGAGCAGATAACTAGCCAGTTTGGCATTTATCCTCATTTATTAATATTTCCAATAAAACACCTATTACATGCCAGGACTGGGCATAGGGAAAAGGGACATGAATGAACAATCTCTACCCTTGCACTCCATAAATTTGGACAAGAGTTATCAGGTATCTGGACATCCTTTCCTTTACAGTGGTTTAAATACCATCCTTGTGATCATAGGAAGGAAGAATGTGTTAATGGAGCCTGGAAAGGATGGGAGCATAGTCAGAAATAGCTCCACAGAGCTGGAAATGTTGAACTGTATTTCAAAGGAGAAGAGTTCTTTAGGTAGAGAATTGTGGCAGAAGTAGTCAGGGTCTCAAGGCATGACTATACATGGTGTCCAGTAATTTGGGAATGCTTATCAATAATTTGGCAAAAAATATGTGGTGAAGGAATCACAGGAAATACAGTTGGAGTCATATACCAGGGTCAGAAGCCAAATTGTCAAGTTCATAACATTACTAGTCAAGGAATATGGACTTTGACTTATATTCTAGGGTTTCTAACCTATAGAGCCCAGAAGACAGTTCTTACAAAAGAGAACCCACAGTTATACTAAGACTATGGTTTTAGTGATCAGTATCACTAACACTGAAATCACAACTTTCAGACATATGTAGTTGGCTGATACTAAGTTTAAATTGCTACTAAATGAATAATGTCTTTTAGATGATTATATATCTTCTTAATCAACAGATATGAAGGTCAAGATGTCAGTTGCCTGAAGTCTGACACAGTTTTTATTTAAAATAAAAGGATTACAAACTATTGATGTTGACGAAAGTTATGAGATTTTTCTGAGCTTACAAATGATATGGGTTTTAGAGTCAAGAGGCTATATGAATTTGAACAAGTTATTTAATGTCTCTAAGCATAAGAATCTTCATCTCACTATGAATAATAGTGTTTTCCTTTTCAGGATGTTACAGTGATATAGTAATTTATGAAAAGTATATAGCAAATCCAGGTGCCTGACTAATTTTTTTGTAGTAGCTTATGCAGATGTCTTACAGATGCTCTGGTGAAGAGCATCTCATTTCAAGAGGGAGCGGGAGAGGGAGAGGGAGAGGAAGAGGAAGAGGAAGAGGAAGAAAAAGAGGGAGGGAGGGAGAGAGGCAGAAAGAGAGAGAGTGAGAGAGAAAGAGAGAGTGAGAGAGAAAGAGAGAGAGAGAGAGAGAATACGCCCACTTTAGGTAGTGATCTAGGAAATGAAAAATCTCACATTCTGTTCATGCCCAAAGCTATAGACAAGGCAGTGAGTAGAATTTTCTAAAACCTGGTTCAATGACTTTCTGGCACAGGATACCTGATTTTTCTGGCAAATTCCATGGCTCACAATTTCATCAATTAATCTGGATAATTATGTACCTAGAAAAATTGCACCTAAGGGTACATTTTAAAAATTAACTTAATGAATAAATTGACCCCTCTTTGAATTATGTGAAAATGAATAACAACATAAATGTTACCATTCTCTCATTGTGGTATGGTATGGCCTTTGTATTGACCTTATAACAGTATACATTTTAAAGAAATATAGACCAGATCATATATAACATGTTCCAAATTTAAAAAATGGAATATGTATACATTATCAAACATTAATATATCTATGTTTAGAAAAGGATAAGGGGCATAGCTGAGATATTTTAATTGTGTTTTTTCAACGTTCCTATTTAATATATGTGTATATGTATATATAATTTTTTCAACTAATAATTTATTTTATATTATGTAATCCAATATAGGATATCACATTACATTTAGTCTACAGGTTTCCTTAATACATTTAGTCTACAGGTTTCCTTAATCTCTTTTCAATTGCAACATTTTGTTAGATTTGCCTTGTTTTCATAATGTTGGCAGTTTTAAGCCGGATACTTTTCTGGTTACCCTTTAATGTTGTTGTTTTTTTCTGATGTTTCCAGTAATCAGATTGAGTTATAGGTTTGTTTATTTTTGTTGTTGTTGTTTTGCCAGTCCTGGGGCTTGAACTCTGGGCCCAAGTGCTGTCCCTGAGCTCCTTTTGCTCAGTGCTAATATTCTACCACTTAGAGGCACAGTGCCACTTCTGGCTTTTTCTGTTATTAATTGGAGATAAGAGTCTCACGGACTTTCCTGCCTGGGTTAGCCGTGAACCGTGATCCTCAGATCTCAGCCTCTTGAGTAGTTAGGATGACAAGCGTGAGCCACTGGTGCCTGGCTTGGGTTGTAGGTTTTTGGAAAAAAATAATACAGAAGTGCCATTTCATTCTAATGACATTGTTTTAGTATATACATGCTACAAACAATGGCAGCACTGCTTTTTAAAAAATTATCATCTTTAAGTAATTGTAAAAAGGGCTTTCAATTCAACATGTCAGATGAGTAAGTTGCATCTTGATCGGTGTCACCATCATTCTCTCCCATTTCTCCTAACCCCACCCATATAATTTTATTTTCTTGATGCTACGGATTAAACCTAGGGTTATGCACACATGACCTTTCACGCTGAACTAGACCCCTCAGCTCCTATATATATTTTAAAACATTAAGGGAAACTACAGAAAGGAATAAGGTAGCAAAGCAGATGGGGTTTTTTTCCTTCTTGTAGTTTTGGGAGGGGTTATAGAAAGACTGGAGGAGGGGGTTACTCTGTTCAGTGTGCCACAGTTCAGTCAGCTGACACCCTGCTAAATTTGATAAGATGGGGGACCAGCTCTGAAAGGTGGATGAAAGTAAGAAGCAAGGGTAACTGTTGTTTCTATGTGTTAGTGGGGCCAGTCAAGACCTATTATATTTTGCTGAATTTCCTTTCCTTCCTTCCTTCTTTCTTTCCTTCTTTCTTTCTCTCTCTCTTTCTTTCTTTCTTCCTTTCTTTCTTTCTTTCCTTCCCTCCCTCCCTTCTTTCTCCCTTCCTTCCTCCTTCCCTCCCTCCCTCCATCCTTCCTCTCTTTCCTTCCTTCCTTCCTCCCTTCTTTCTTTCCTTCTTCCTTCCCTTCTTCCTTCCTTCCCTCCCTTCCTCCTCTCTCCCTCCTTCCTCTCTGTCTCCTCCCTCCCTTTCTCCCTTCCTTCCTCCTCCCTCCCTCCTTCCCTCCCTCCCTCCTTCCTCTCTCTCCTTCCTTCCTCTCTCTCCTTCCTTCCTTCCTTCTTTCCTTTCTTCCTCCCTCCCTCCCTCCCTCTCTCCCTCCCTCCCTCCCTCCCTCCTTCCTTCCTTCCTTCCTTCCTTCCTTCCTCTCTCCTTCCCCCTCTCTTTCTTTCTTTCTCTCTTTCTTTTCTTTCTTCTGGTCCTGGGGCTTGAACTCAGGGCCTGGACACTGTCTCTGAGCTGCTTTTGCTCAAGACTAATGCTCTACCACTTGAGCCACAATGCCACTTCTAGTTTTTTTCTGAGTAGTTTACTGGAGATAAGAATCTCATGGACTTTTCTGCCTGGGATGCTTCGAACCACAATCCTCTTATCTCAGCCTCCTGCGTAGCTATAGGTGTGAGCCACAGGCACCCAGCTTACTGAATTTTGAAATGTTACATTCGTCTGGGCTAAGCCTGTAACATGCGATTCTTAGTATTTATTATCTCTTTTCCATCTGCAGCTTCTCACCCACATGGGTATGTGCCCACACACTGCAGAGGTGTTGCTTTTACCTGAAGGCAACAAGAACACTGATGAAGAGACAGAATGGCAGGCTGGTCTTAGGCCTATCACTGAGTTTTATAATGAACTTGACTAAGTCATTAACCTCCCTGACTTCAGGAGAATCATATCAGTGCTGTCTCCCGGTGTAACTTTGGAAAACCATTCAGAGTGGATTGTGATATTCTGTGTGCAGGAGAGAGATGGGGGGAGGGAGGAACAGAGCATATGTGCACATGTACATGTGTGCCACTACTAGGGCTGGAACTCAGGGCTTGGATGCTGTCCCTAAGCTTTTTCACTCAAAGCTGGCACTCTGTCACTTGAGCCACACCTCCATTTCTAGCTTTTTTGGTGGTTAAATGGAGATAAGAGTCTCACAGACTTTATTGCCCTGGTTAGCTTTTAACTGTGATCCTCCGATCTCAACCTCTCATGTAGTTAGGATGGTAGGTGTGAGCTGCAGGCACCAAGCTTTTAATGCTGACTCCTCTACACACCCACTTAGTGGACCAGTGATCCAACCTTTCTGGACCCCTGAATGTTCACTTTCTATCCAGCTCACCTATCTGAGGTGGGATATGTACAGCTGTAGGTGGGAAGAGCATGCCCTTGTGCACTGGTCCTCAGACCTGAGCAGGTGCAGGAGAAACACCTGGAGGATTTCATGAAATTACAGATTCCTAGGTTCAGTTCCCAGCACTTCTGACATCCTAGGTCTGATCTGGGGCCTGAGAATCTGCATTTCTCACAGATTCTTCCCTGAGACTGATGTGACTAGCCGAGACCACATTTAAAGGGTAGGTGGCAGGCAACTGGAAGATTTGTATGCAGGACGAAAAGACATCCAGTTGAACCAGTACACATACACTCACTCACTCACTGAATTAGATGTTCTCTGATGACTTCTCCTTCTCTCAACGTTTCCTTTTCTCTTCAGCCTTCAGCCAGGAGAAACAAACTGTGACTCACACTGGATGATTCTCACACAAGCAGCCCAATGGTATTGACAAACCATTATTCATACATGTCCTGCACCAGACGCCAATGGTGTTCTTTGGCTTTGTTCTCCTTTTTTTAAAAAAAATCACTAAGTAAGCTAATTTTATAAGAATGTGTCGGCAAGCAATATTCCTGTAAGCCCAGCATTTGTAAATGAAAATAGAGGAAGTGGTACTGATGAGCACAATCTTACAGAACTTACTCATGGAGTAGTGGGTCTGGATTCATAGAGTTTGGACAAGACTCCTCCCAATCTTCCTTGGGTCAGGCCTTCATTGATTGGTAAAGTTTAATTTGCTTGGGCTGTATCGATTATTTTCTCAAGTGCATTTAATATGTCTCCACGATTCTTTTGTTGGAGGGAGGGAGGGAAGAAAGGACTGCAGGAGAGGAAGAGAGAAAGAGAAAAAGAACTGGCATTAATTGCTTCATCAACTGTGTACGGGAGTCATCTCCTGCGTGTCTTAGTAATTGAGCTGGAAAAAGGAGAGCTGTTATCTCTGGTTCCTGAGGCCAGATTGGGCTTCAGTTAACTAGGATGCTCTCTCCTAGGGACTAGTGATCAGAGAGTTTCATTCACTTAAGAAGGGAATGAATAGATTGTGAATCTCATTATCCTAGCATGTATATGTAAATATATAAATGGGAAATTGCAATTATTTCCTGATGTGTGTCAATGATAGAGCCACAGGCGGGACGTGAGCCCTAGGAGGGAACTGCTGAAGTTGGTTGATTAAAAACAGGAAAACAAAAGAATCTGCGCATACCTTCACTGAATTCCCCTCTTTTGACTTCCACTTATTCAACAGATGTGTTGAGAGAAGACAGATCCTGGAGGGGGTGGGATGTGGTAACTTGGTTATTTGGAAACATAAATTTAGGTCTCTTATTTTCTACTTCTTAAATTTCAGGTCACTCATGTCTTCCTGTTTGCCTTGTACCTTCCTCTTCTGACTCAGTGTTCTCTATTTCTCTTCTCTCTGTTCCGGACGACTGTTCTTCCTGTGCCTTGGGCTTTTCTTACTTTCTTGCTCCTTTGCAACCTTTATACTCGGTATGGCCACTGTTCTGACATTATCCTTAGGTAGATTCTGCATGTTGAAAGCTATCTTTTTCTTTTAACTAGCAAATTTATCTCAGGGAGCATTTACATACAGTAAATATATATATCTTAGGCATATAGTTCAATGAGTTTGAATTATATGTGCTCATCTACATAAGCAGCACCTCAATCAAGATTATTCCCTTTTCCTGAGGGGAGTCTTATATCTCCTTCTGCTCAGTTCCCATCTCCCCATCACCAACCACAACTCTGATTTCTTGTCCAGATGTGTTTTCATCTGAACTTACCTTGCACTTCATACAAATGAAATCATTCATTTGTAGCTATTTGTATTTATTTTCTTTGGTTTAACATTTTTGAGTTTTATTTGCCTTTATCCCTGTATCTATAGTTCATTTTTCTAAGCAAACAAACAAACAGCTGGCCAATATTCCAAGGCTTGTCAGTAACACAGATGATCCACTCACTTGTTCATGGGCATGTGTTCTTCTATTTTTTTAACTCCTGTGAAGAAAGCAACTGGAAGCACTCTGTGCAGGTCCTTTAGTCTTGGCATGTAATGGCTGGGATATAGGACAAGTGTATAACTTTGTAAGGAATGACTCATTGTCTGAAGTGATCACAGCATTTTATGCTCCTCTCAGGTTAGTTCCTATGTTAGTTCCAGTCCCTCCAAACCCTTACAGAGAATGACATCATTCTTTTTCATTCCAGTCATTCTAATGGTTATGAAGTCACAGCACATGATTTGAACATCTTTTTAATGTGTTTATCGGCTCTTCATGGGTTTTCTCTTGTGTAGTGTACATTCAAAGCTTTCAATCATTTTTTTTTTGCAATTGGATTGGAACCCCTTTTTTCTGATGTATAGGCATTCTCCATGTATTCAGGATACAAATCTTTTGTCAGATAAATATACTACAACATTTCAGTTATTAGGCTGTGTTAGGATAAGTCGTTTTTCCGTGAATTCTTATCTTTTTTAGGATAAATTCTTTTTTGACTGTTTAAAACTTTGCCTACTTTCTGGTTACTGTAACATTTTTGTATGTTTCCTCTTGGAAGCTTTCTAGATTAGTATTAACATGTAAGTCTGTGATCCATCTTAAGTTAAATTTTAATGCACAGTGTGAGGCAGGCTACATTTCTTGAAATGTACAAAACAGCTATTGATGAAGAGACTTTTTTCCCCCATTAAATTGCCTGAGTGCCTTTGTCAAAAGCCATTTGTCTATGTATCTGTTGTTCTGTTTCAGCTCTTTCTATTCTGTCCCGCTAATCTTCCTAACTGTACATATGCCAATTCCTTTCTTCCTTGATTGAAATAATCGTTTTTTTTAGGGGGGGGGGTCCAGTTGTGGAGCCTGAACTCTGGGCCTGGGTGCTGTCCCTCAGCTCTTCAGCTCAAGGCTAACGCTCTACCACTTGAGCTACAGCACCATTTCTGGCTTTTTTTCTTTTTGCTTATGTGGTGCTGGGGAATTGAACCCAGGGCCTCATACATGCAAGGCAAGCGCTCTACCACTGAGCCACCTTCCCAGCCCTGAAATAATCTTATAGAGCATCTTGATATCAGGTTGGGTGAGTTCTCTAAGTGTTCTTTTTTTTTCTCGTTTGTTTTATATTTTAGCTCTTCTGGAGTTCCATATAAATTTTAAAATTCATTTATAATAAAAAAAGAGTTTGTTGGAAGTGTATTTGGGCTGCATTTCTGAATTGTAAGTGATCAGTTTTAAGAAAAAGTGACATATTAATGATACTGAGACTTATAATAAAAAATAGAGTCTGTCTCTATATGTATTAATTTCCTTTAGAAATGCTTCCCTATTCTCAATGCAGAAGCACTGTGGGTTTTTTGGTCAAATTTGTATGTATTTTAATTTTTATACTTTAATAATTTTTTTTACTTCAAATCTCTGTTTAAGGTTTTTATGAGGAAATACAACTGATTATTGTTTTTACAGATTGACCTTGTATCTTATAGGCTAATGAATTCACTTATTAGCTCTGATATTTTTGGCAGATTTCTTATGGGTTTCTACATTAACAATCATGTTGTCTATGACACTTTTAGTCCTTTCTGATATTTATTTTTCAAAATTTTTTCCTGACTTGACCATTTGTGAGATGTAGAGCAGGATTGGCAAGAGTGGATAAACATGCCTGGCTCCCTGTCTCAAGGGGAAAGCATTCACTGTCTTACCATGAAGTATGAACTTACTGCGGGGTTTTCATAGTTGCCCTTTATTGGGTTTAAGAGTTCCTTCTACTGTGAAGGTCTGAGAGCTTTTTGTTTGCTTTTGCCAGGAATGAGTGTTGACTTTTGTGCATTTCTTTTTGCTGCCTTTATGAGATGCCATGTATTGATAGATTTTAAATATTAAGCCAACCTTGAGTTCCTGTGATGATCTCATACCCCTTAGAATGTCTACTATCAAAAACAAAGAAAGAAAACAAAATAAAAACAAACAAAAGCTCTGAAACTGTAACAAGTTTTGGCAAGAATGTGAAGAAACCAGAGTTCTTAAGTACTTACTGGTAGGAAGGTAAGTGGTACAGCCACCGTGAAGAACCGTATGGATGTTCTTTAACAAAAAGAGATTACCATAAAATTAAGGAGTTGTACTTTTGAGAGTATATATACTCACAAATAACTGAAAGCAAAGCCTTAAAGAATTATTTATAGACCTGTGTTGAAACACCATTATTTACAATAGCTAAAGTGTAGACGCAACTCAAAAATGTTCAACAAATAAAAAAGTAATGTGTCTATAGATATGTATATCATATAATACACAAACATGCACACACAGAGACGCATACACACACACATACCCTAAAAAAGGAAAAACATCTGACATGTATTACAATATCAATGAACCTCGAGGATACCAGATAAGTCAAATCAGTCACTCACAAAATGATACTTTCTGATTCCAGTCCTGTGGTGTAATTGAAGTAGTCAAAATCATAGATGTAAAATGGTAGTCACTCTAGGCTGGAATGAATGGAGAATGAAGAGTTAGTATGTAATGAGTACAGTTTCAATTTACAAAAGGAAAAGATTTCTGGAGACAAATGGTGGTTGTATAACACTTACTGATAGATAGATAGATAGATAGATCTCTCTCTCTCTCTCTCTCTCTCTCTCTCTCTCTCTCTCTCTATATATATATATATATATATATATTTTTTTTTTTTTTGTCAGTAGTGAAGCCTGAACTCTGGGCCTGGGCGCTGTCCTTCAGCTCTTCAGCTCAAGGCTAGTGCTCTACCACTTGAGCCACAACACCACTTCTGTTTTTTTCTGGCTATGTGGTGCTGAGGAATCAAATGCAGGGCCTCATGCATGCTAGGCAAGCACTCTGCCACTGAGCCACCTTCACAGCCCCTTACCAATATTTTTAATGCTACTAAGTTGTACAGTAAAATGCTGGTCATAAATATTGTTATGTGCATTTTATTATAACAAAAGCAATGAATTAAATAATCATTATATATTTTTGCTTTTTTGCCTGTTGCTAGAAATTATTTTGCTAATCCTTTCCTAAATAATTTTGCAACTATGCTAAGTAAAAATACTTGATTAAATTTTCTTTTCCTTGTATAGTCCCTTGGAGTGTTTCCATTTTTGATAGTTTCTGAATAAATATATGTAGACCTTGTCTTATTTTTTTTTAAAAAGTAATTTGAACTACAGATTGGTAGAGTGTATGCCAAGTTTGATTCCAACACTGCAAAAAGAAAAAGAAAGGAAAAAGAAAATAAAAAAACAAATGATGAAATTTAAGAAAATAATTGAGCCTGGAGTTTTCTTTGTATGAAGATTCAAAGAATATTTTCAATTTAAATTTTACAGAATTACTATGTAGTAAATTGTCCTTTTTGGTGTACAGTTCTCATACCTACGTATAATTGCCGAACTCCTATCTTAATTTGGAGGCTGAGCGGTTGTGTTATAACCACTGTATTAGTGATGAAACAATGAATTCAATTTCTTAACAAGAATCAAACTATCCAGATTTTTCTGTTTATTCTTGGTTGTGTTTTGGTAAGCTATGTTTTCTATTTGTCAAGAATTTACTGAGGAGAATCTGAAACCTAGTACCATTGATTTCAGTACTTATATGCTGGAATTTGCCTTTTCTTCCTCCCCCATCTCAGTGTGAGCTCACTACGTCTATTTTGGCTTGCAGTAGGATTTGCTTGGAGCAGTTGTGCCGTATTCCTTTCACGTGGACACCCAGAATGTTCCAGCTGGTTTGTAACTTTCGGATAACTGGGTCCGATGTCTGTATTTGCAGACCATAGAAGCAGGGCCTAGGAAGGTGGTACGGTTTACAAAGACCTGGGAGGGATGAGATGATCTCTTCATTCACTGGTCTTGTTTTCATGATGCCTCTGTCCCCTTCACTGAAGAGAGCAGGGCAGAAGTTTTCTCATGTGTATATTTGCGCAGACATTTGGAAATGACTCAGTTTGTATATGTAACTTTGAGATGTGTAAAGGCTGTCAAGGAGAATGTATTCTGATCTCTGGTATGGAGAGACAGTATTCTTGGGTGTTGCCCTTACATACAGCAGCCCCTTTTATTTTGGGATACCCTCTAAAGGCTCGCTGGAAGGAATCATTTTACCCCAGGTGCAGAATCACACTGCACCGCCACTTCAAAGGAAAAATAAAAAAGCACAGACATTGCCAAACAGTGTGGGAAGTGTTTCTTGTGGGTACGAGTTTCAAGTGCAGAGAAGAGGTATGTTGAAAAGACATTTACTTTCATCAGCTCAGAGCATCTGTTTTTTATTCTTAAAAAACAGTAATATCTCAAATCATGCCATCCCCCAGGCAGGTAAGCGCTTGAGATTTTGATTTGTACAGATTCTTTGAGGGAGAGCAACCGAGCAGTTGTTAGTAGTGATTTGTAGCCCTGGACAGATTCTGTCAGAGACAGACAGAGGCCTGTGTAGAGGAGGAACTGACACTGAGCCAGTAGATCAGCCATTTCTCTCTTCTAACCCGGCAGACATGGACAGTGTACTTGGTGGATCCTGGAGACCAAATTAAAGTAGATAAGAGATGAAAACTAAATTTTGTGGTTTTAATTTTGGAAACATTAAAATATAACAGAACATTTGTAGTGTAGACACAAGGATAGGGTTTCCCTCACCTCTCCTCTTTGATATAGATTTTTTTAAGGTTGAAAGAGATGCATACTATGAGGTTCCAATTATAATCATTTCAAGTGTGCATTTCGCTGGTGTGGGGGGCGGGGAAGTACTGGGGATTGAACTCAGGGCCTTGTGTACTATAACTTACCTTTTTTCTGCTCAAGAACTCTACCACTTGAACCACACCTCCACTTCCCTAGTGGTTGTTTAGTACATTCAAAATTCTATGTATCCATCAACACCCTAGAGATTGACTTATTCTAGGTATACTTTTCCAAGTTAAACAAATAAAGCAAAACAACATCACCTTTGACCCCACAGCCCAGCAGTCAGAGTCACTGTTTAGAATTAAGATATACAGTCTCCTAGTCTTTTCTCTATGTATATACTTTTGTTCAAAATGAGTTGCATTTCTGTCCATAGAGTTACAAAGAGAACGTTAAGACTTGTAAGAGAATGCCATGGATCATTCCATTCCAACTCTCCATCGTCCAGTTTCAGATGAAAGACCCAATGGTCAAAGAACAATGGCTTGCTCTTTCTTCTGTCTCTCTCCCTCCCCTTCTCTCTCTCTCTTCTCCTCCCCTGCCCTTTCTTTTCCCATCTCACTCTTTCTCCCTGTCTCCCGTTCTCCCCTCTTTCTCTCTCCCTCCCTTTCTTTGGTTTCTGTGTCTGGATTTCATTTTAAATGGTGCCTTCAAACAGGAATTTGTTTTAAACAAGACCATCAGAACATTTTTGTACCATTCCTGGGGCTTATAAACTCAACCCAGTGCTGGGGTTCCCTCCAAATGCAGGATGTTGCTGCTTTTGTTTTTTTCTGGGATTTGTTGTTGTTTCCTCCCATTTGCTTGTCCAATTGTGTAGTAAAACTGAAGTTCAAAAGGTAAGAGTCATTTCTGAGTTTGAGGTTTTAGCCCCTCTCTTTTCCTTCTTGAGATCTTTTTAGTCATTTAGAAATGAGGTGGGGGGGAACAAAACAACCCCCCTCCCTAAAGCAAAGTCTTGCACGCTAAAAACATGTCTATGCTTCCTGTCCTATTCTTATCTCTGACCAGCTCCTCAATTCTGCTTGGCTGGAGAGCTAGGAGGTGGGAGGTGGGAGTGGGGTGGTTAGGAAGCCCAGGGCTGCTGGAGGCTGGGGTATATTGTTTGGGTCAGCCATGGCAACCAGAGCACTGAAAGGAACAGGGCTGCTTTGTAAATGGCCAAGATTCAGCATTATCTTGGGGACTTTTACTCAGACCCGGACCATGGGGATCTCCTGGTAAGATTGTTAAACTTGACTCTCCTGGGTCTTTTGATCACTCTTTTGTAGCCAGTGAGTTGGGATGTGGAATGGGGGTGTCCCCAGCAGGAATATAGAAAGAACAGAGACATAGCAGACACCCTAGGTTCAGAGAAACATCCTTGCATCTTTGCCAGAGCAAGCATCATCTCCCCTCCCCCTGACTCGGCTGGAACCCCAAAATTGCCAGCAGGAAGGAGCCCATGGAAGGGAAAATCCTGGAAGGGCCCAGAATTTGTCAAGTGTGATGGAGACATTATTTGAAGTGTGTGTGTGTGTGTGTGTGTGTGTGTGTGTGTGTGTGTTCCCTTTCTTTTCTGCTTTTTGTAAAGCATGAACTGCCTGCCACATGTGTTTCATAAAAATGTCAGTGAAAAGGAGAGCAAACATACAGAGTAAGCTTCCGTGGCTTAATAATAGTTTATTTTGTGACTCAGAATAGCTTTTCTTTTCATTCAGTAGATCATCCTAGGTGTCATTCCGTTTATTTTAAATAGTGTGTTTCATCCTGAGTGGATTACGAATTTTTATTTTTTAAATTCTGTACTGTGTTGCTTCCTACTAGGAAGTGCACTTACAAAACATTTTAAAAAAGAAATCCTCGATGGGTAAAATCTCTTTGGCTCAGAAGAAAGGCCTCTCACTAGACTGCTGTATTTGGAATGTTTTTCTTGCAAGGGACAATGTGACTCTTACTCAACATTATGAGAGTTTGACATTTTCACTCGGGGAAGGCTAGGAAGTAGGTGAGGTCTTGTTCTACTAAAAACAAGGCCCCTTCTTATCACATTTGCTTATCTGCTCTGCCAGCTCCTGGCTTAGCTCTCTCTGGAAGTCACATTATACTCCCGTCCTCTCTTACAATGACCCACAAACAGTTTTCAGACTTGTCTCTGATGAGTCAAAGGTAAAACCATGGACAAACAAATGGGAAACAACAACTCTATAATCTCCCCACCCCCTTTCCAAACCCACTTGAAATCTGCCTGTGAATTCAGTTTAGATGTGTTTGTTCCTTGCCTACTTATTTAACATCCTGCTCCTTTTCTGGTTATTTCAGTCATAAATAACAAGCAAACAGTGACTACATTGGTAAGACATGGTGGAAGGGGTCCTCACAAATTTTGAGATTAACTGAAATGGCGAACAGTTTTAGTTTGATCATAGCAAGATTTAGCTGGCTTGTTTTTGGTCTGTTTCTGTTGGATTTTAAAACTCAGTTTAATAGTGAGGGATAGAAATCTTTGTTCTGCTACAAGGCTGCCTAGCTCTCCATAAAAAAATCAGCACACACATATCATTGATGATATATATATGTCTATGACTATGTATATGTGTCTATTACATGAATAGACATATAAAATTTCTTGTTTAGTACTAAACTGAATAGCAGCGAATAGGATTTATTGTTCTATAAATAAAGAGCAATGTTCATTTCTGGAAAAAGTTTGGATTGTACAAATGAAAATTTTTAAATAATTCTCTTCTGATTATAAAATACTTTTTATATTATTCTGACAGTTGAGATTTTCCCCTAAATATTAGGTACTTACAAAACAACAACAAAACATCTATTCCCAGTGGCTCTCGCCTTTAATCCTAGCTGCTCAGGAGGCTGAGATCTGAGGATAGATGTTCAAAGTCAGCCTTGGCAGGAAAATTCATGAGATTCTTATCTCCAGTTAATCACAGAAAAAGCCAAAGTGGTTCTATAGCTCAAGTGGTAGAGTGATAGCCTTGAGCAAAAGGAGCTTAGGGACCGTGCCTAGAGTTCAAGGCCCAGGCCTAGCACAAAACCAAACAACAACAACAAGATGTAGTAGTATTAAACACAGTTGTTATTGTTGTTGTTTTTTTAACATAAAATGACAATTGATCTTAAAAAGCTATCATTAGAACTAAATGTGCTTAAATCTGAGTGCTCTGCTTTTACAAATGAACAATCCTAGTCAGAACGAGGTTTAAATGACCAATCCTGCAACACACAGCTTGTTTGTTTGATGGTAGAGGCAATAAACCACTTCTCCAGCCTCCTAATTCAATGCTTTCTCTTCATTGGATACAGATTTTTTAGCTTCAGTTAGGATCCTGTTTTAGTATTTGCAATTATTTTAAAAATTAGTTTGGCTTGAAATTTAGGTTTTAATTTAATTATTTTCTTGCCTCAAGAAGAGCATTAAACTTCTTAAGCTAAATATTATTACCTAATAATGTACAAAGTATCTATCCAAGCTGAGCAATCTCTTTTTTTGCCATTATTTTGAGAATATTAGTTTTTTCTAATCAAACCCACATAGATAAGACCTTATATATTTAATGCAGTGTGTTACCCCTGTGCAAATGCCAAACAAAATCAAGCTTAATGTTTCTAAACCAATATGGCTATTAACTTCCCTACAATGACAACTCAACATGACAAACGGCAATATTTTTCTCTAAAGTTGAAGCACAGCTAAAGTGTCCAAATGTTTAAATTAAATATTCATATATTTACAATTATATAAAAAGACCAAGTAATAGCAGTGTGTTCTTCATCAATAACAACAACCTTTTCTGGTTCTGTAGTCATTTAAACAAAATTATAGTGACATCCACCACACCCCATTAAAAAAGAAAGAAAGAAAGGACAAAGATGAAAAACAAAACCACAGAAAATATAGCAAAGTTTGTTTCTGTCATAGTATCTGGCACCATTCTTTTGTTTTGTTTTTGTGCTGGTACTACGGCTTGAATTCAGGACCTGTTCCTATCAACTAGATTTTTCATTCAAGACTAACACTCTACCATTTGAGCCACAGTTCTACTTGCAGTTTTTTTTTTTAATATTTCGTTGGAGATAAGTCTCAGGACTTTCCTGCTTAGATTGGCTTTGAACCATGATCCTCAGATCTCAGCCTCCTGAGTAGCTAGAAGTACAAGTATGAGCCACTGGTGCCTGTCTCTGGCTTTTTAAAAATTGTTTACAATTAAAAAGATACTCTGGCTGTTTTAATAGGTGTTTTAATAGACTTCACAAAAACAGCTCTGTGTTGAAGAAAAGCACAATGCCCAGTTAGGTCTAGGCAGAGAACAAAGAACATCATGTGCTAGGAATTGGAAGTAAGGGTGGGAGGGTTGGGAGTGGCTGCTACTATGGGCAGCTCAAAGAGAATTCATGTCAGAATGCAGCCTCCTCCCGTGCTAACCCAGTCAGATGTCGGTGAAGTCCTTCAACAACAGCCATAATGATGGAGTGATGTGTTTAGACTTGAAGAATCTTTAGGCAATGTTCAAATCAATAATGAGATGGTTAATTTGCTATGCAGGTGAGACATTAACCACTGAGTAGTGGAACTGGTTGCTGCTTTTTTTTTTTTCTTCTAGACTTTTTCCTTTGGGGCATGACATGCTGAGCCCTAGGAAGGGCTCATTGGAATGGGTTCTACTACAAGAGGGATCTTGTGGTAAATGGTGTACTGAATGACATTCCATATACAGCCTCAGAAGGGAACTTCCCTGAGCTTCTTGACTGTGTCTCTTTTGAGGGGCAATGTGGCAGTAACCATTTCCCATTGGTTATTGGGACTTGATGATGTATTTGTGTTTAGACATTGCCAAGAGACTTGTTTAATCTGTGTTATTTAATCTGTTCTTTCATCTGTGTTTGGCTTTGTTAAAAATGTCTTGGCTGGAAAGAAGATAAGTTTGGTTCTTTTGGGAAGTCAGGTTGGCCATTTAGTTAGAAGACCATCCAATTAGTCACTTAAAAGTCTTTTTATTTTTAATAAGTTTTTATTGTGAAAATACCATACAGAGGGGTTACAATTACATGAGCAAGGTAATGAGTACATTTCTTATCAAGCATTGTTGCCTCCTCCTTTGCTTTTCCTCTACCATCCCTGCCCTCCCATCTCCACAACTATACTCCCCCCCACCCAAAGCTGTACAGTTCGTTTTTTGACATAGCATCTTGTACATCTCATTGTTGCAATGTGTCCACCTGTATCCCTATTTAAACAATTTATTTTTTCCCTTCCCATCCCCAACATCAAATACAGTGAAAACAGGGGTTATACCATGGGGGAGGGACATACAAAGTGACAAAACAATCACCTTATAAATATGTTAGAAACAAGAGCAAGAAAGGAAAAACTACTTTTGTCTTTATCTTGGGGTTCATTTCACCTAACGTCATCTTATCTGACCTTTTCTGCTTGTCTCAGACATATACTAGTTATTGCAAATGGGGTTGCATGAAATTGCAGAGATTCTGCATGGCAAAGGACATAGCTAGCAAGATCAATAGAAAGCCCACAGATTGGGAGAAGATCTTCACTAGCCATACAACAGGCAAGGGTCTCATATCTAAAATATACCTGGAACTCAGAAAATTAAATTCCCCAACAACAAATCCTCAAAGAAACAAATGCTCAAGAAATAAGTGTTCTAAAGACTTACAGAGAAACTTCTCTGAAGAGGAAAGAAGGATGGCCAATAGACACATGAAGAAATGCTCAACCTCTCTAGCCATAAAAGAAATGCATGCCGAAACAACACTGAGATATCACCTCACCCCAGTTAGAATGGCTATAATCAAGATGCGGGAGGGGATGTGGCCAGAAGGGAACACTACTGCATTGTTGGTGGGAGTGAAAACTTGTTCAACCACTTTGGAAAGTAGTATGGAGGTTCCTCAAAAAACTCCACATAGAGGGGCTGGGAAGGTGGCTCAGTGGTACAGCGCTTGCCTTGCATGCTCGAGGCCCTGGGTTTGATTCCTCAGCACCACATAAGCAAAAAGAAAAAAGCCAGAAGTGGTGTTGTGGCTCAAGTGGTAGAGCGCTCGCCTTGAGCTGAAGAGCTGAGGGACAGCACCCAGGCCCAGAGTTCAGGCCCCACGACCGGACCCAAAAAAAACAAAAAAAAAAACAAAAACAAAACTCCACATAGAGCTCCCCTATGATCCAGCAATCCCACTTTTGGGCATTTACCCAAATGACCACAAATGAGACCATACTAAAGCTACCAGCACAACTATGTTTATTGCAGCATTATTTACCATAGCTAAGCTATGGAACCAACCCAGTTGCCCCTCAGTAGATGAATGGATCAAGAAAATGTGGTATATATAACAATGGAATTCTATGCCTCTATCAGAAAGAATGACATTGCCCATTTGTTAGGAAATGGAAAGACTTGGAAAAAATTATCTTAAGTGAAGTAAGCCAGGCCCAAAGAAACATAGGTCCCATGGTTTCCCTTATTAAAAATCTTTGAGATTAGCCAGGTGCTGTTGGCTTATGCCTGTAATCCTAGCTACTCAAGAGGCTGAGATCTGTGGACCTTGGTTTAAAGCAGCCGGGGCTGGAAAGTCCATGAGACTCTTATCTCCAATTAACCACCAGAAAACTGCAAATGGCACAGTGGCTCATGTGATAGGACACTTACCTTGAGCTGAAGAGCTCAAAGACAATGAGCAGACCCAGAGTTCAAGCCCCACAACTGACCAAAAAAAAAAAAAATCTTTGAGGATTCATCTCAGTGTTGCCTCTTTTATAGGAAATTAGAGAGAATAAACTAAGGGTAAAAATGCTGGGGATAAAAGAAATTTAGAAATGGAAAAATAAGCTTACCTTTTCAGAGAATATAGGAAACAAAATTGAGTAGAAAAAACTTAAGAAAGCTCTCAAGAGCCTTTTAGTGCAAACAACAAACAATGGAAGAATCACTTAAAGGGATGAATGGGCTGGGCGCTGGTGGCTCACGCCTGTAATCCTACCTACTAGGGAGGCTGAGATCTGAGGAACACAGTTCAAAGCCAGCTCAGGCAGGAAAAGTCCATGAGACTCTTATCTCCAATAAACCACTCAGAAAAAATGGAAGTGGCACTGTGGCTCAAGTGGTAGAATGCTAGCCTTGAGCTGAAGAGTTGAGGGACAGTGCCCAGGCCCAGAGTTCAAGCCCCATTACTGACAAAAAAAAAAACAACAAAAAAGATGAATGGACCACTGCATTCTAAATAGCATTTTCATCACCAAGATTTGAAGGGAATAGAAAGTTTGTATGTAAATCCAAGAGCAAAGAAGTACATGGCTATTAAATGACACGGACAATGTAGCAGGTTGGATATACAAACATAGTTGTACTTAGAAGTTTTGGGTTCTTAATACTTGAAAATGTAGGAAAATATGCTAATATCATGCAGATAATATGCTAATAATATGGTAACCTTTTTTCCCCTGCTTTTTAATGTAAAGTAAAATTATCCAATGTCTGTGCTTTTTACTGAAATCAACTTAACTTCCACCAACAAGTGTATTGGTTCTGCTAATGCTAATAATACTTTAATAACCCGCTCTGGGAGGTATTTCTACTTTAATAAGATTCTGTTGGGGTGAGGTGGTTCAAGGGCTCTGTAGTGTTTGACAGGAGTGAGCAAGCCTTGCTAGAAAGTTCCTAAGATTTCTACTATTGGAACCATTATGTCTCTATGGTAGGATTATCTGAGTGAGAGAATTTAAAAAATATTACACAAGACATATCATGCTAGTATTTTCCTTTTTAAAAAAATTATTAATAAGTTTTTTATTGTGAAAATACCATACAGAGGGGTTACAATCACATATCAAGCATTGTTGCCTCCTCCTTTGTTTTTCCTTATCTCCCCCCTTCTCCCCCCCCTTTTCTACATAGCATCTTGACTTTTCATTGTTGCAATGGGTCCACCTGTATCCCTAGTCAAACGGTTTGTTTTTTTCCTTCCCCTCCCCAAATTATACCAATATTAAATACAGTGCAAACAAAGGTTATACCATGGGGGAGGGACATACAAAGCATCAAAAAAAAATCACCTTATATATATGTTAGAAACAATAGCAAGAAAGAAAAACCATTTGAGTCCTTTAGTTTTAGATAGGTTAGAACTGTCTTTCTCTAGGAAATGAGGAGGCAAGAAAACTCTTTTTCCACTCTCCAGAGAAGGGAATTCTCTCAATCCACCAGTCCCTGGTGGGTTTTTGACAGCTGTCTCCTTCCCCGCCAAGTAGGTCAGAAAACAAATGAATTTCTTTCCTTCATCTCTTCCTCTCCACAAAGAGAGCAAAAACTTCATCCTTACAAGTCCTACTGTGACTATTCACTTTTCTTCCTTCTTTCTCTAGTCAAGATTTAAATACTTAATTTTGAATCCTCTCTGAATTAACTGCCTTCTGTTTAGTATATTTACTCAGAATACTTATATGCATTGAGTGTTACACTACAAGGTGAAAAAGATGTCCTCAACATTTTTGAGCAGAACTAATAATAAAATTCAGCCTAAAGTTTCCTCCCTTCCTAAATGGAGCTTAGTGTGGTGAATATTATTTTAGAACAAGCTGCTGTCATTTATATGGAGTTGTGATACAGATGTAGTCGAGTCTGATGCCTGGGAAATTTTACTGGTTCCTTCTATCCACTTTTCTTGCTTGTCTTGAGGCCTCCCTTTTATTTGCTTGTATCTATAACTATAAGGGAAACTAGATAATGAGTACTATAAACTTACCCAGCAGAGTTGTATACATCATTCTAATTCCTTGTTCTCTCTTCCTCAGTTTGGCTGTGGCCTTCATGGCCATGTTATAGATGGTAGAGGCTGAGAGATCCAGGCAAGACTTCCCAGGGTAAAATAGAATATTAGTATAGAAAGCAAGACCTATATGTATGCATTCCATATCTGAATTTAATAATAGCTCAAATGACCTTTGGATAAAAATAAATTCTCTGGTTAAACCATTCACAGCCAATAGATATTTTCCTTTTATGGGACTCTAGTATTTACACAACGAGGAGGAAGAGAAAGAGGTGGTTTGTGAGGTATAGTCCAGATGTTCCAGATGCTAGGCTGGGCCCTGGGCTCTGTAGTTGTCCATATGCCTGTGGAGTTACTCTGGTGGTTCCTGGGAGTCAGAGACCTGTGGCTTAGTGGTGTTTCTCCTCAGCTCCTGCCAGGAAACAGAGGGGAGGTGGTAATGTGGATAGTGTGGGTTTGCTAGCACTGCCACTTTTGCTTCCTTTAGCTGAGAGAGGAGGAGCTGTGGGATCTTCAGGCACCCATCAAACACTTACTTGGCACATAAAACTGGGAGAAAGGCAGTGATAAATTAAACCTTAATTTTTATGAAAGGTCCTGTTCCCCAAAGTAGAAACAGTGTTTATAAATGGATTCTTTTCTGAAAGTTTCTAAGTCTGACCTTTGAAACTCAGAGTACACAGGTCATACTGAGTCCCAAGTACCTATCCAAGGCTCAAGAGCATGTCTGCCACAGTCTATACAGCCATGAAACCCAAGAGCCCCCTTTAGCAGGTGGCAGGTTGTTATGTGGTTTCTGGAATAACAATGGGAAATGAGTTATTTATTGGTAAAATAAGAGCAGTTCTCAAGTGCCTAATAGGACATGAAATCACTTATTGAAATCATGCTAGAGGACTCACCTAAGAATAAAGGAAAAAAGCCTACAGTTAAATAAGATTCACTGGAGGAGGAATCTTCTAGCAATCAGGACTAACTCACAACTAAACAATTTGAATGATTTGCTAATGAACCCTCTGCCACTCCAGATGTTTAAGTAAAGCAGGAAACCTATCAGTGTGAGGAATTCTCCAGAGAGTGCCAGTGAATTGGAGAGAAGTTTAGCTGATTATCTCTGTTTTTTTCCCTCCTATCACTGACATGTAGTTTGTTTCCCAATTTTTAATTGAGAAAGATAATAGGGATAATTCAACAGCTGTAAAATAATTTAAACAAAGGCAAGTAGCCAAACTTTGACAACCTTACTAATATGGCCTTTTATGTATTATGGTCTTCATTACCTAACATATAATTTCCTTAAAACAAGGAGTAAACCTGTAAAGTGTTATTTTCCCAGTGAAAGGAGAGAAGAATTAACTAATCTGTTTTATACTTTTACAATAATAAGATCCTTTATGGTATATTTAATTATAACTCATTTAAATGGTTAACTTGATTGACCAGCATAAACCAAAATATATTGGAAATATTTAATCATCTTACATAATTTTTCTAGTTTCATTCACGTGTGTTAATTGTACAGAATAAGGGTTTCATTGTGACATTTTCATATATGCCTACTACATACTTTGGTAATTATTACCTTCCTTCCCCCATCCTCATCCTCTTTATTTTTCCTTCCTCCCTCCCTCCCTCCTTCCCATCCTTCCTTTCTTTCTTCTTTGCTTCCTTGCTTTATTTTTTGTGAAGTACTGGGGCTTGAACTCGGGGCCTGGGTGCTCTCCCTCCTTAGCTTTGTTACGCAAAGCTGATAATCTACCAGTTGAGTCACACCACTTCTGGGTTGGTTAGTTGTAGATAAGAGTCTCTTGGATCTGCCGAGGCTGAGTTCAAACAGGGATCTTCAGGTCTCAGCCACTTGAGTGGCTTCTTTCATGTATCCTTCCTACACAAGAGAAATATGATCATATTTGTCCCTCTGAGTCTGGCTTATTACATTTGGCTTCTTGCATAGTACAGCTTTCTCATTTCAGGCCTTTGACTTGACTGTTCCTACGCACTAAGGGTCCTTAAGGATTCCACAGCACCAAGGTCCTTGACTTGTATGATTAATGTGTTGGATCCTCCAATCTCCTGCCCTAGAGTGGGCCATATTTTTCAGTGAACTCTGACAAAGGTGACTGGAGGTAGGACAGCAGCTAGGAGAAAGTGTCATATCCAGACAGCTGGTGACTTACTCTCTGGACTTTCCCTAGATCATGAACTGTCAAAGAATTTTGGTATAATTAAATGTACTTCATCCTAAACTGGGCTGAACATAATTTAATCTTTCCCTGAAGGTACATCAGAGTCGTGGAGTGCTTTAGGGTCACAATGAACATCAATTACCTTCTCACAGTATGTGTGCAGACAGAGGAAGTTAATAGAGCTTCGTTTGGCCCAGTCCTGGGTGACTGGACATTTATTGTTTGATAATGGGGACTTCAGTTGGCCAGGCTTTGAGACTGATGCTGGACGCTAAGTTCTCTTGCAGGAGAGAATGGGATAAAGGTGACTTCTTTGTTTTGGAGAGGCTGAAGGTTGGTCCTAATAACTCACATGTGAGCTATAGTTCATGACATTCATTAGTCTGGAAAACACTTTTTTACATACGTTGTCTTCCATGATTTGTTTCTTATGATATTCCTGGAAGGAGTAAGGAGTAAGGTCATTTACCTAAGGTCATACAATATATATGGCAGAAGCTATGGGACTTCTAAACTCCATGTTCTTCTTAGCATGTGAAGGAAATTAAGGTTTATTCCCCAGTACCACATTCTTTGTATTCTATGTATGGACTCATTTATCATCACATAGCCCTGTGAGTGGGCTGCTCTAGGTTCTTTGGGTCTTGTCATAGTATAATCTTATTTTTAGAGATGAGCACTGAGGTTAGGGTATGCACCAGGGAGATGAAGTCTGAACCTAGTAGTTCCAAAGCCAAGGTGAGGCTCGGCACCACAATGTCACAAGAGTGCTTGCTGCATAGATACACTGATGTGAAATAGGTTGAGGAAGATGAGTCTGCAGATAGCTTCCTGTCTAAAGATCTCGGCCTTCATGGGAAGCCTGTGATCACTTTACTGAGCTTTTGAATCTAGATTTGCCAATTTGAGATCTTAGAACTGTTCCCTATGCCCCAGTTTCCTCATGTGTCTAAGGAAAATACACAATACTTAACATTCATTCTGATAAGAATAGGATAGAGCTACATGAAGTACCTAGCATACTGCTATGTGTTTCGTAATCTTTAGTTTTTAAAGCAATTGCTGTTATTACTGTTATTTTTATTGCTATTGTGTATTTACAATGGCCAAGGTTATATGAATAGCTTTTAAACAATTAAGTATTTGTAAACAGTGCATTTTTTTATGTATTAGTTGGATGCAATGAGGCTTTAACATAGGCAATTCCTGGAAATACATTAGTTAATGGTATTCTGCGTAGCAGTCCTTGACTTATGATTTTATTTCATTAGGCAGCTAGCAAGTCATCCAAGAGCCTGGATAACCATCTAGATTATTAGACATATAGTTAACTTGTGACTGTGGTGACCTAGCTGCTGCGATATGGGTTTGGACGGAGAGGCACAAAGACAGATGTTGATTTCAGTGGTGACAATGGGGCACTCATCAGCTACACACATGAGCCGCATGGAGCTCATTAGAGTAAAGAATCTTAGTCCCTTCTGGCTGCTGTAGTAAAATGCAATAAACTGGATCGCTTCTAAAGAGAAATCTCTTTCTTCCTAGTTCTGAACTCTGGAAGTCTCAGATAAGGAAGGCATCAGCAGATATGGTGTCTGCTTTATAGATGGCAGCGTCTCACTGGGTCATCACGTGGTAGGAGGACACAGCATAACACCGGGGCTTCTTAAAAAGGGAGTCATTCCAACCGGGGGATCGGATCAACTCCTGCTATGGGACAGTATAGGAATTTTGAAGGAGAACGCTTCAGACTAGCAAGCACAATGGCCTTTCTTATTTTGTTCACACAGAGCTTAGGACTTTCAATGATGACGCTCTTCTAAATAACTTTCTTTGGCTTTTATTTATTTATTGAGAGCATTTTCTCAGTGGTTACTGTGACCACCCTTTAGCCTATTTTCTTTCTGTCAATTTTTTTTTGGGGGGGGTCAGTCATGGGGCTTGAACTCAGGGGCCTGGATATTGTCCCTGAGCTTCTTTTGCTCAAGGCTACCACTTTAAGCCACAGTGCCACTTCTGGTTTTCTGGTAGGTAATTGGAGATAAGAGGCTCACAGACTTTCCTGCCCAGGCTGGCTTCAGACTATGATCCTCAGATCTCAGCCTCCTGAAAAGCTAGGATTACAGGTGTGAGCCACTGGTGCCCAGATTCACTTATTTTCTTAACTAGGTAATTTAGGCTGTAAACTGTAACTCAGGAACTCCACTCATTGAAATTGATAGTAATTGCATTCCATTTTAAATGTATCTTACCCTTTAATAAATGTAAGAACTCTATCTTAAATCTTCAATTCTTTTTAAAAATTTGTTCTTTTTTTTTTGTCTGTTATAGGGCTTGAACTCAGGGCCTGGATGCTGTCCCTGTTCTTTTTGTGTTCAAGGCTAAGTGCTTGACCACTTTGAGCCACAATTCCACTTCTGGTTTTCTGGTAATTACGTGGAGATAAAAGTCTCAGGGCCTTTCCTGTCTGGGCTAGCTTCAAACCGTGATCCTCAGATCTCAGCCTTCTGAGTAGCTAGGAGGCTTGTGTCTAGCAAATCTTCAAACTTTTAAATAGGCCTTGTTCTCTCTTTTCTTTTGCCTTATAGAAAATTACTCTTGTATGTTTCACATTTCTGACCTATGCATATTTCTTCTTTATTCCTTAGAGGAATTTTTAATTCACTCTTTCAGTAAAGTTTTCTTGCTTGTTCCATGTATATATTTTTTTAAGTTTAGGGAATATAGAAGTGGGAGAAAAAAAAAACCGACAAAACACAGCACTGCTAGTCCTCGGGAAACATTGCCATAATTCTATGATGCCATGATAAAAGGAGTGAATAATGATTTGGGACATAGCCCAAGGGATATTTTTGTGACACACCTACAGTGAAATTCCAATGGGAAGCCATCTTTGTCAGTACTGAACACACAAAAGTACTATTATGTCATTATATCACACATTTAAATGTAAAGACTATGGACTAAGGGCCTAGCTTAGTCATAGAGAGCTTGTCTAGGATGTATAAGGTCTTGGGTTTTATCTTCAGCATCACAAAATAAATAAAAATAAACAGATAAATGGCATGACAGACACATGTAGTGACTGTGAACACTGCTGGAAGTTGGGATTCTGATTCTCTTCTTGTATTCCCTTATCTTTCCTTTTCCTCTGTCTAATTCTTAGGTTTTAGTGGGCAGTCGTTTCCAGATCTTTTCCTAGAATAGCATCCAGTGATCTGAGGACAGTAAACATGGGGTACATTTGAAGTATACTAACACCACATTTCTGAAGGGGACCAGGGAAGAGGAGGAGGAAGTGTATGATCCAGACCTGTGGGTGGTCCTCAGATCTCACGTAGGGCAGCTTTGAGTGAATTTGTGTTGGTTGGATAACTATGACTTGGCAAGTACCCCTCCCTCCTTGTTTTTCCCCCCTCATTCTCAGTAAAAACTGAAATGTCATGGTTTTTCAAAGTTCTGGTCACTGCCACACTTCTAGGTGTTCATGAAAATTTGAGCATACTTTTATAGATAAATGGAAATATATTTGTGTCTGAAATGTATTTTTCCAATTACTTTCTCCTCTGGTTTATAACCTGCCTTCAATGTGTTGGGGCTCCCCATGCTGTAGTTGTTTTAAGCCCACCAAGAGGTTAATTACCTGTGAAGAATGAAGAACTACCAGAGGGGAACTGTGAGAGCTGCAAGAGAAGTTTAAAGTTAATCCACTTGGTAATGGGAATGGTCTCTCATTTCTATCCAGTTTCCAGGTGGAGGGAGAATACTGTTAAGCCATCTAGATAGAGCCAGCTGGGTGCTGGTCCAGTCATCAGTGGAGATCTCACTCATGCTCACCAATGACGGTCTTTCTCCTAGAGGTGACCCAATCACAGCACAAATAATACACAAAGAAAATTTAAAAACACCCAAATTGGTTTCCTTAGTTACCCTTAGAAATCCTGCAATTTTTTTCTACTTTTGTTTATTTCATCTTCCTCTTTGAAATTGGCTGAAGCCTCTTGCCAACAAAGTTATTTTCATTTAACCATAGTGAACAAAGTTTCAGTCAGAAGTAAAATTTCAAGATTATTATTCATTATCAACCACTGTTTATAACAGTATGTTATACATTTCAACGTTGCAAGTATATTCCAAACATTCTCTTTTTAAAATTACATTATTTTGATTTCTTTTTGTTGTACAAAGGAGTCATTTTAAACATTCTTGTTACAAAGAATTTGTGTGTGAGATGATGGATAAGTGAATTATCTTACACAGTCATTTCATAGTACATAATGTGTGTGTGAAGTCAATACATTATACCCCACAAAGAGATGCCATTATGAATTGAGAATTAAAAATGAAATTTAAATTAAAAATCCTACTCATTCTCATTTAAATAGTGAAGCCTTAAACCTTAAAGTGCTTTCCTGAAACAGATTCAAACACTGTAGTCTTCAAATGCTGCCTGACTGACCAGTTCTATCCCAGGAGTAAGTATTGACTTGTTCAGGGATATGCCAGACAGGAAATTCCAGCTGCATATAAGAAAGGCAATGTTTCCAAACATACACACACACACACACACCACAACCACCACCTTACACATTAGACATACACCTCACAATATACACATACCACACATATACCTACAATATACACATACGGAATACATATGTGAGTGACATATATACACAGTATATATGTGGAAATATACCCATACCACAAACATCCAATATCAACATATAATATCTATGCAATATCTATATAAAACACATCCAATGTACATGTATATAATATACAAACAGTATACATACCTACCACACAATACACATAATGCACACACACATAGGTACGTGTGCATACCTAACACATGCTTACACCTACATATAACACAAACATATACATGCCTAACATATATATATATATATATATATATATATACACACACCCAGGCAGACATACAACCTAACATATCTGTGCATGCACATTGCATACATATACACACAATACAAACATATACATACACGAATATAAAATATACATATATACGAATACATATACACATAGATACATATAAACATGAATACAAAATATACATATATACATATACAGACATTCTTATCCAGAAGCTTATCCACTTCTGTTCTTCCTTTCCACAAAGGTATCTAGGAAAAGAAGTGTGTTATCTAAGCATGGTTTGGTGCAGTCAGAGATATAGATCCTAAATGGGAATCTCAAGATACTAAACTTGATTTTGCAAAGTTGTTCATTGGTAGTGTTCAATGGCAGCCCCACTTCTAAAAAAGCAGGCAGTACAATAAAAAAAAACTCTTGTTTCCATTTCTTGGAGTTCATTTGATAAGCATCATTTTATATGATCATATGCACATAGCTATTGAGCCCTGTGATCCTCTCCTAAAGATTCTTTTTTCTTCTTTTCTTTCTACTTTGGTTTACTGCCTTCCGTTGCTTTTTATTTCTGTACCCTTTGTCTTGTATATTAGTTTATCTGATTTGGGGAGGGGAAGCACAGAAATGGTGGTGCAGAGGGTGAACCAATTTATCAGTGAACCCCACTGGACGCTATGTTGGAAATGAACTTTACAACCTGTTGGGGAGGGAAGTCAGAAGGGGAAAAACTGGGAGGGAGGGTGTGACACTGTTCAAAAGGAAATGTACTCATTATCTGACTTATGTAATTGTAACCTCTTTGTATGTCATCTTTTACAATAAAAATTTAAAAATCTGAAAAAAAAAACGAGCAGGAAGAAAATGGAGCTGGAAAGTGGTCATGCAAAGAAGTCCCTGCGTGGTGTTGGACTTTCTATGAGCAGGGTTATATTGAGACAGGCTGGCTACATTGCAGGATGTTGCAACTGGTGAAAAGTTAGCCAGCTTGCAATGTGAAAGCTTTCTGAATTTAGTCAGTGCCCTATGCAGAAGGCCCATAGGAGGACTTTTATGCCATTGAGCTTGAGATCCTTGATAGGGAACCTTCAAGGCTGATGCTGAGCATAGAACTCTGCAATTTTTTTTTAATTGTTGTAACCCCAGAGCTGGTAGAAGAATTTTTTCTTCATTTCCTTATGCCAAGTATGTTTTCTCAAGTCGGGGAGAACTAAGACTCAAGACAGACATTGCATTAATTCTGTTCTGTTTTCTTTGACTAGAAAGGCTTTTTAAGAAAAGTCACTTGATGATATGGTTTTTATTTTTCACTGAAGGTAACCATTGTGATACAGTGTATTGTAAATCCCCACAGCTTGAAAATAAACAGAAGAGGGAAGGTTAGTAGCAAGTCCTTAACTTTCAGTTCATCCACCGAAGAAACACAATTGCTGTTAAAAGCAACCCCGTGAAAGTACAATTGAAATAGGCCTTATATTTCATTGGTGAGAATTTCTGGCAGAGAAGTGTATGTGGTATGTTTAATCTCCGTTGCCATGACAACAGTGATGATTTTACAGAGCTTTAGGGGAACCTCTGTAAGTACCAAATAAAGTTAGGTATGGTAGAGGAATGAAAAGATCGCAGAAGCCATGCTGTTCTAAAGAAAAATACACAGATTCACTTGTGTGTGGTTTTTGTCTCCACTGCTTGTGCATTGCTCTGTGTGTGTGTGTGTGTGTGTGTGTGTGTGTGTGTGTGTGTGTGTTTTCTATTTTACTTCCTTTTATTTCAGGCTGCTTGTAGAAAATTGCTGATTCATAGTGTCATTGTCTTGTTTTCCTGGGGAAATGCTCAGTCCGTTTCAAAGTTAACTTTTCTATAACAACCTTGAATTCAGTGTCCGTAAGTAAATTTGGCTGTTTTCCACTCGTAGACACGAAGCACTTTGGCACGTTTCATGACAATAAATGTTAGATTTGCCCTAAAGAAGTAGAAGAAATGCCAGTAATTTCCTAAGAACTCTTGAACCTGGCTTTTTCCCTCTGTCTCTTAATACATTTTAGAGCTGAGCTTTGGATGTATGTAGGTGGCATTAGAAGAATCTTGACTTCACTGGTGCCATCTAGACAATCTTGTCATTACATCGGTGAGATAGATCACTGTGAATTTTTTTTTCATGGCAAAAGTAGAAAATTAAATTTTCGAGGTGAAGAAAGTTTTCAGTTTTGTGAAATGGATTTTACTTGTTACAGTAAATTGAGATATAAAGCTACAATAATGAAGATGGTACTTTTATTTATGTTTATACTTTTTATTTTTTGGTCAATATTAGGGGATTGAACACAGGGCCTATGTACCTTGGCTTTTTTACTCACAGAGGACACTCTGCCACTTGGGCCAAACCCCAGTCCAGCATTTTGCTAGTTAATTGGAGATGGAGTTTTCACAGACTTTGGTGTCCAGGCTAGTACTAAAGCACAGTCTCCCAGGTCTCAGCCTCCTAAGTAGTTAGGATTATAGGTATGAGCCATTTGGCCTGGCTGAGATTATACTTTTAGGTGAAGATTTCTCCACACAGCTTGATTTCCTGGTTATAATTACATGCCAATGGCTTGGTATTGATTTATTTAGAAGTTAAGTTCATCATGGATTCTCCCAGCAAATGGGATCACACACCCTGACAGTTCACATTTTCAGACTATAATTCCATCCAAGGTTTACAAGGAAATTAGATAGGATTACAGCCCCATATACATTTTGGAAGACTACATTGTTTTTGCAAATACTTTATAAAATCAAATCATTTTCTCTGAAGGCTTATGGGACTTTAGAAACCTAATCCTTGCCACTTAGGAAGTCCTCAGTAAATATTTTTATTTGATTGGCTTCATTTATATCATTAGCTTCATTTATATCATTTAAAAAATATCTAGTAGGCCGAGTGCCGGTGGCTCACACCTGTAATCCTATCTACTCAGGAGGCTGAGATCTGAGGATCGAGGTTCAAAGCCAGCCTGGGCAGGAATGTCCATGAGATCCTTATCTCCAGTTAACCACCAGAAAACTGGAAATGGTGCTGTGGCTCAAGTGTAGAGTGCTAGATTTGAGCTGAAAAGCTCAGGGACAGCCAGGCCCAGAGCTCAAGCCCCACAACTGACAAAAAAAGAAAAAAAAAACAACTAGCAAAGTTGTACTTAATATCTGCAGGATTTATAAGATACCTTGCCTTGACATGTGATAAAGACTTCCTGTTTATTATTGATAGGAAAACTGGTTCCCTAAGAGAACGTATTATTTAATCTTTTGTTTGTTTGTTTGTTTCTAGCCTAGAGGGCAACATTGAGTGACTGTCTTGGTTATGGATATTCCCTTCAGTGAATTCTGAAAGTGTTAGTTTATTCCTTTTCTATATTCTTTCCAACACACTCCTGCCAATGTCTGTGTGTCACATGCCTTGCAGGGGACCTTACATGGTGAATATTCACTCACAGAGACTTAGGATAGTCTGTTGAAATATTGGATGAATGCTTTACTTTATGTCTTAATTAGGAAAATGACTGCTACAATTCACAAATTTATGGTGCATTACTTGATTTGAAATGACCTCTGTTTTTTGCACTTTTGTAGATTCTACTTCAGATGGTCTACTTTCTCTAGTGTGCTTGGAAGCTCACAGGAATGCATTGTGCATTTCAGAGTCTAATATTGCTCCTAAACATCAGACTCTATGTTACATATTTTGGGATGATAATATATAATCCGTATAACAAGGCCTCTTGCCTTGAAAAACACTTTATTGAAAAGCTGAAAGGTAATATAACTATTTTAAAATTTACATTTCTGTGAATTTACATACATACATGGAGGAATTTTAGAAAATACAGTAATTTCAACTAAGGAAATTCGAAATTAAGGCTGTGTGTGTGTGTGTGTGTGTGTGTGTGTGTGTGTGTGTGTGTGTGTGTGTGTATTGGTTCTGGAGCTTGAACTCAGGTCCTGGTCCTGGGTGCCATCCTTGAGTTTTTGTGCTCAAAGCTCTAGTGCACTACAACTTGAACCGCAGCTTTACTTCTGGCTTTTTGGCAGTTCACTGGAGATATGAGTCTCAAACTTTTCTGCTCAGGCTAGCTTTGAACAGTGACTGTCAGATCTCAGGCTCCTGAGTAGCTGGATTACAGGTGCAAACCACCAATGCCCAGCTTTAAATTAAGGCTTTTAAACTATTGGATTAAAAAAAATATATATAAAATTACTTGAATCATCTATCCCCTACAGTTTATAGTCCTGGAAATAGTCTCACTTTAAAAGTTTATATGTATAAGAGTGATATAAAAAAGAAATATACTGTTAGAGCTAATGCTGGCAATTCTTGCTATTAAAAGAATTTATTGAGAAATAAAATACCTTTGCTTTCTGAATTATATTTTGTTGAAACGTTAATAATACTTAGAGAACATTTCACCTTTTACAGTTAAATATTGAGTTCCCTGATTTGTTTCTAACTTTTGGTTTATTACTGGTAACTGTTTCATGTTAGATATAGAAGTGAAATTTAACAAAGTATGGTTTATCAGTGAAAGAAAAAAGAAGGAAGATGCATTCTAACAGGGAGCACTACTGGATTTTCTGCAAATAGACTTAAATGTTGCTCTGTGTGTCTGTGTATGTGCGTGCGTGTGTGTGTGTGTGTATGTGTGTGTGTGTGTGTGTGTGTGTGTGTGTGTGTGTGTGTGTGTGTGTGTGTGTGTGTGTGTAGTGTGGATACAGAAAGTTGTGTGTACCTTTCAAAACCTACAAAATGCCTCATAGTGTGTAGGCGGGGGAACCACTAGGTGCCCTCACCAATTACTCATTCCCTTGTCTCTCCAGAAAGGGAAAACCCAGTGCCCCACACCCCACTCATTCTGAGTACTGAAGGCAGGAGAATGGTTGAGTGGAGAGATCAAGGTTATTTAATCAAATCCTTTATATTAGATATTTAGCACCACACAGTTTTACTACTATCAGTATGCATTGCAAACTAGTATATAAGTGGTATTAGTGATCAGGGGGTACTACTCATGGAAGTAAAATCACAAGATACATGTTTACTTGGCATAACTGAAAGAAATTAAATTCTTCCCCATTTATTAAGTAATCAATAATTCCCGGAGGCAGAGGTTGAAAGGTTGTATGTGTGTGTATGTGTGTGTGTGTACATGCATGCACATGTGTAGAAGTTAACATACATGCTAATTCTTTGGTTCTCTAAAAAAAAAATGTCATTCAGTCTTGTCGCATTACACCTCTGTCATCTTCAGAATATAAAGATGAATTAATGAAGAATCCTTAGTTCTTTGAAAAGGAAGTTGTACCAATTGTTCCCAATTTAGGAAAGGAAACACCTTGCCAATAAGATACCAAAAATATATAGGTTATGTAATAAATTCAATTATGTATTCCTAGTAATAATACATCATTTATGCTAGCAGAAACTGAGGACTGGGATTTTATCCAATGCTAAGTAGCACTGATCTGGGACCAGGGAACAGTGTTGATGTCACTGGTCTGTTGTTAACTGTTTAGTGTCTTTCAGCAAGGAACCTAAGTTGTCTGGGCCACAGGAAAAAAAGGAAGTTGGGCTATAGTAGTGGTTTTTAAATGTGGCTTCAGAAACCTCTGGAGAGTTCTAGATCTCCTAACAAGGCTTCTACTGAATTTGCCAAGGGCTTGGGTGGAAGCTGGGGGGGTGGGGGGGGGCGGCTAGGGAGTTTATACTAGTTATCATCCCTCAATCGGAAAATTTCAAATTCTGAAATGCTACAAAATCTGAAATGCTTTTGAACACTGACATGACGCCCATGAGTGTGACTGGTCAAAGTCAGAATGCAAATACACTAAAGATACCTTATAAAATGACTTCGGCTGTGTGTACAAGGTTTATATGAAACAAATCATTTCATGTTTAGACTTGGGTTCTATCTCTAACACATCTCATTATGTACATGTTAATATTCCCAAGTCTGGAAAAAAATAGCTGAAACCCTAAGTCCTTTTTTCTAGAACGTTTAGGATCAAGGAGTCCCAGCCTATGTTAGGATAGCTCTTAGGCAATCTTGTCCAGAGGACCATTGAATCTTAACCATCTCAAGGACACTGCTGACTCCTATGTTTCAATAAATCCCCAGAAGTAATTCTTAGCCAGTAAGAAGCAATGTGTATCCAGAAGAGAAACTTCAAAATGAGAAGGAGGTGGTGGATTTTTATCATCATTTTGCTTCCTGTCAAACAAGCCTAAGATCTTTCCAAAGGCACAGAAGTAACAGAATACAACAACCATCTCCACTATTTCTCCCTTGAAGAAATCCAGCAGCTACAAGTGATGAAAATTCCTGAAAATTTGGGACTGATTTCCAGATGTTCCTGTACCTTTAAACACGAGCCTTGGCTGGATAGGCCAACCCTGTGGCCTGTCTCTGAGGAAGAGACAAGTGGTTTTTTTTTTTTTAATAGCTATTTCTGTCATCATGCCAGACTAAAGAAGGGGCCAAAGACCCATGAACCATGCCCCTCACCCTGGAGGTGTTGACAGCTCCCTGGCACTCAGATACCCAGTCTGGCCCCTGCAACTTGGGCACAAATAACATCTCATGCAGGAGAAAGGAAAGGAGCAGAAGAAGTAGAAAAGTGGTGGGAATGTTGAGATGATAATACTCATGGTGGCAGCAGAGACATTTACCAAGAAGACTGCTGCTCTGGTTAACCTGGCAGAACTTGTTAAGCATGTTTATGCTAGAATAGGGTTTAAACTTTCATACAAAACATGGTCTGTTTTGAAGGACTCATGTGAAAGGTTTGTTTGTCCCAAACCTAAATCTAAGCGTGTGTCTGTTAGAAACACTCTCAGGTACTCAGATCCCTTGAATAGCATCTTCAAAATATGGAGGGCTGAAGACACATCTTCAGATCTCTATTGAGAATTGAGCCATTTCTCTTCTGAGCATCTCTGCCTTTGGAATGTTAAAGAAAGGGGTTGTGTCAAAAGTTCTAGCAGGGCAGTTCACAGAGGTAGGAAGTTGAAATAACCTTAAAGGCACTGAAGCTGAGAAACTGCCTTCTTTATCCTACCAGCCACAACTGGTTTTGGAGACTGTCAATGGAGAAGCTCAGGGCTGTTCATTTAGAAAGCAGTTGTGTTGTATGCTTCTGGATGTTGGCCTATTTTGTGTGCGTGCTCTCTCTCTCTCTCTCTGTCTTTCATTCTTTTACTCTTCATCTCTTTCTCTTCTTCTCTCCCTCTCTCTTTCTCTCTTCCCTCCACCCCCTCTCTCACAAACATACATACCCACATACCTTGCCCCACTCAGTGGTAAAGGAAACCACATCTTGCTTTAAGCTCCACTGGCAATAAAGAGAGCTAGGTTTGCATGCTAAACATATGAGGAAGTAGTTGTTGTATTACAAAAGAAGTCTCTTTATTAAGTAACTTTTTTTTAATGGGCAGGTGGAAGAAAGCAAAAGATGTCTGCTCTTGAATGTTTTGGAAACCTGGATCCCATCCGCTAGCTAGTTGCTTTTGGCTGTCAAGTTTCCTTGTGCCAGAGCAGCTGTGAGCCAGTTCTCTGAGCCTCCTCCTGACCCATGCTGGCAGCCTCTTAAAAATAACTGTCATTTCAAGTTCAGTGAAAATATATAACTCAACAAATAAATACATATAAAGTATTTGAATAGAAGTGGGAAAGCGAGGATTAGCAGACTGACAAGCACCAGTCTTGCCATGAAAAATACTATCAAATGCTCCTAAGAAGGTTTCTCCTTACATGAATACTTGTGCAGTAAATGTGGACACTTGGATCTCTTCTTCTAGGTCCCTCATTTCCCTGCTGAGAGGTTTTGAGTGAAGCCATGCGTGAACATTTTCTTGAAGAAAAAAAGCTGACTGTGTTTGTCATTGTTTATCAGTGTGTGTGTGTGTGTGTGTGTGTGTGTGTGTGTGTGTGTGTGTGTGTGTGTGGTAACTGGCTCAGCATCTTAAAGGAAGAAATTAAAAAGCGTATTCAAGCGGGGCACCAGTGGCTTAAACCTGTAATCCTAGCTACTAAGGAGGCTGAAATCTTAGGATTGCCGTTCAAAGCCAGCCCCAGCAAGAAAGTCTGTGAGACTGGTATCTCTAGTTAACTACCAGAAAACTAGAAGTGGTGCTGTGGCTCAAGTGGTAGAGTGCTAGCCTTGGGCTGAAGAGCTGAGGGATAGTGCCCAGGCCCAGAGTTCAAGCCCCATGACCTACCAAAAAAAAAGCAAAATAAAAAACTCAAAACATCTTCATATGTCTCTTTTCTTTCTTCTGTTAATGTTCTTTATTACACTGGATGGGAAACCCTCATATATATAGCACACGACTGTTCTGATCTTGTGGCTGAATAATGAGAATAGCAGAAAGGAGAAGGGAAGTTTTGGGTGTCAGACTCAGCGTGGAGTCTGTGGCGATTGGATGTTGGAAGGCATGGGGCGGGGGTGTTTTAGAAGCCAACAGCTACTAACCAAGACAAGCATGTGAGATTTAGTTCTGCTTCTTTCCCTTTGATTGCTGCCTGAGATCAAGGCTCTTCGAGAAAATACAGCAAAGGGGTAAAGGTGACATTAGCAGCTGGCAGGGGGCTGTTATTTGTTGCCCAGAGTGACTTTCATTTTCAGAACTCTGTTTCGAAGACTAGACATTAGTACTTTGATCATGTATTTTTTTTCACCCCCAACTTCTGAATCCCCCGTGCCTATATTTCACTTGGCATTTAAAGTGCATGGTTTGGAAACTTGCTGACAAATGATCTCCATGGCACATTGTGCTGGCATCTTGGCCTTCCTGTAAATGCTCCCTGCATGTTATAGGGAAGTTGCATAATCACAGTTACTCTAGTTTACTGAGCAATCTGCTCAGTGACTAATGGCCTAATCAGAACTGGAAAATATACAAACAGTTCAACAGAAGCCATTGATTCGCGGAGTTCTTTTCATCCAGACAAGGGTGAGCTAATGGGAATAAAAAGCACGGAGGTGTGTAGCTGCGTCTTTGATGTACTGAAGTTGGTGTTCCCACAAATCCTGTATATTAAAGCTCATTGATGGCGGATTCTTTTTCATATGCATGAAGTAGAAGTGCCAAAGTGTCATCCTAATTGGCTCTTGTTCCCTATTCCTTAATGGGCATGTTACACTTGTTACAACTTCTTTCTTTTCCTCTGAATACTACTGACTGCAACAGCTTTGGCGATGTAGCCTGTCACGTGACCCCGTGGTGTCACCCTATACCGCTCCTGTGTCCTGGTTTCTTAGGATAGAATTACAGTGGAGACTGCAGCAGGACTGAGTGTCTCCCTTCAGGGGCATTGTTGATTGACTCAGATTCTTGCTCCCTTGTCCTCAGTGACACCTTTCCCTTCCAGAATGTCCAGCTGAGAGGCACAGAGGGAGACTGAATGTAGTGATGAAGTACATAGAAAACAACCAGGTGACTCCTGAGAGCCCTGTCCCATGGGGAGGGGGAGGATGAGAAGGAGAAATAACACGTGTCAGGTCTCCTTTTGTTTAGAATTTGCCGCATTTCCCCCTAGCTGTACATCCCTCCCCCTCCCCTGTCCCCTTCCATAATTCCTGGTCTGTCATTGATTTCTCTCTTTTTAAAAAACGAAATCACTCAAGCTTTAGAAGCTTGCCTCCCATTCATATAATAATTCCAACCATTCCTAAAAAGCAATGATGAATGATGGAATGTTGTGCTTTCTAAAAATAGTGAAATGGATTGTTTCTTTAGGCAAAGACCAGTTCAGTTGTATGTGTGTGTGTGTGTGTGTGTGTGTGTGTGTGAAAGAGGGAGAGAGAGAGAGAGAGAGAGAGAGAGAGAGAGAGACAGACAGACAGACAGACAGACAGACAGATAGACAGACAGACAGACGAATAGACAGATACCTTTGGCACATTCCACACCCCACATTCATGGTAATGTGCTAAGTATTCTTTCTGACTGATTGAGTATTAAGTGGCATGCAGGCTGCCTTGTGAAATGCCAGTGACTAACATCCATCAATGGGAGTTATTTCTTTTGAAGCTGAAATCCCTGGAAGGCAGGAGAGCCACTAGCTTTTTATGCTTCCTGGAACCTGTCCCCTACTCTCATAGGTGACCCCTCACCCCCGGCCCTGCATCAGAGCTTTCCTGCATCCTTTTCCCTGGGAAGGATCCTATGCCTAGAAAACACATGGTAAAGTCTGTGCTCTAGTGGGTGAGTCTTCCAATGACTAATTCTAATATATATTTTAGTAGAAGAAGCTGAAAAAGTATAGTGCTGTGAATTTTATTTGGAGCCCTGAATACCACAGATTAAAATAAGAAAGCAGAGATCAGGAAAGAGCAGAAGGAGGTATTTTGGGATTGGGGTCTTTCTGGGGCTTCTAGAGGCAGTAGATGTTGAGGTAGTCACTCAATTTTTTTGTGACTGACTGAGGCTATGTCCTGGATCCTCTATCTAGATACTTCCTGCTGTTCTTGTTGGAACTCCAGGGCCACAGAGCAAGGAGTAAGGCAGCTGCGTCTGTACTTACAGTTTTACATATTCTTTTTTTTTTTTTTTTTTGGAGCCAGTCTTGGGGTTTGAACTCAGGGCCTGAGCACTGCCTCTGAGCTTTTGTTTTGCTCAAAGCTAGTACTCTACCACTTGAGTCATAGCTCTTCTTCTGGCTTTTTAGTAGATAATTGATGATAAAAGTCTCCTAGACTTTGCTGAGGCTGGCTTGGAACCCTGATCCTCAGATCTTAGCCTCCAGAGCTAGGATTATAAACATGAACCACTAGTGCCTGGCTTCATTTTTACCTATCTTTAGAGAGCTTTACCATCAGTGTGAAAAGGAGACCACCAGAAAAGGAAAGGAAGGAAAAAGAAGAACAAAATATATTGGGCCTTGGGGAAATTGTTCATACTTACTTAACTGTTTGCTTTAATTTTTTAAAGCAGATAATATAGCAACTACATTAAACACTTCTTTTTTTAATTTTATTTTATTGTGAAGATGCTGTACAGAGGGGTTACAGTTACATGAGTAAGATAATGAGTACATTTCCTGTCGAGCATTGTTATCTACTCCTTCTCCCACTATCCCTTCCCTCCCCTGAAGCATCTTTTTAAAAGATATTCTTAGCTTTTATAACACTAAGAACTCAAGAGGATACTATAATTCTTTTGACTAAAATAATGATAAATTTATTAAAATGGAATAATGTTGAAAAAAGAAAACATCATTGAGCTGTGGGTACAGTTAGGGGTAGAGTCCTTGATTTGTATGCATGGAGCCTTGCATTTGATCCATAGCAACTAGAAAAGAAACACAAAACACCAGACTGACCAACCAACCAAACAAACAAACAAATGAAGAGCCAGTTTAATGTTAGCACTAAGTGAAGGAAAACTTGCCAAGCAAAGAACACTTTACTGGTTTTTATCTAAGTCTGTTCAACACTAGGATTTCAATGCTGCATGTTAATAAGGAATGGCTCGAATGCACAGATATTTACATGTAGCCTTCTGCTGAATTCTTTCTAGAGTCTTAGTAATTTCTAGACTTCAGTGTACATGACTATTGCTTATGAAGAGTTAGATATACCAAATCATTTTTCTAGAATTTCATGAGGAAGCCAAGAGAAATTTCCAAGTTAAAGTTTGAACAGTATTTGACTTTTACAAAACTTTTGAATATAATCTTCCACATGAAACAGAACAGAATTTCTTCTTTAATCCTTCCTTTCTTTCCTTGCTGTCCATCATCCATCCATCCATCTTTCCTTTTTCTCTCTCTTCCTTTTGATAAATTCCTCACTTTTTTTTTTTTGCATGTGTGAAATTAAGGTAATGTTGTCTACTGACATTCAAATCTGAAAATTACCAGTATGATGAATACTCAGATCTGTTAGTAAACATAACACAGTATTCTATAAAAAATATATCTGTATTCCCTACCCTAGGTGCCTACTCAGTTTTCCCTCTCTGCTCCTCTCCCCCTTTTTTTTTTGTTGGTCATGGGACTTGAACTATGGGCCTGGGTGCTGTCCCTCAGCTCTTCAGCTCAAGGCTAGCACTCTACCACTTGAGCCACAGTGCCACTTCCAGATTTCTGAATGGTATATTGGAGATAAGAGTCTCTTGGACTTTTCTTGCCTGGGCTGGCTTTGAACTGTGATCCTCAGATCTCAGACTCCTGAGTAGCTAGGATGACGGGCGTGAACCACTGGCACCTGTCTTGCTTTCCCATTTTTACCTTGGAAAGTACAGTGGCCAAAAGATAGTCACAGAGCATGTCAAACTATCTGTAAAGAAGACAGAAACATTCTAGCTTCAAGGCCAATATACTATAGGGAGAAAATGATAACTGATGTATAGGGCAGTATATGACACTGCACTGGTAGAAAGAGTTTAAAATAAAATTTACATAAACTACCAATAATATCCTCTTGGTGAAGACTAAGTTAAGATCGATGGAAACATGTTTTCTCACAATCAAAGAAATGAAACTAAGTACTCAAGAGCACAAACGATGAGGGAAAAGTCTGTGAAAATCCTGAAAGTAACTGGAGTCTTGACATTGTACTAACCATTTCATCCCTACCTTTGTCACAGCAGGAGTAGAGAGCCTGCATATTTACCTCAGGTCATTTATTTATCCACCTTATTGCTACCAGTTCTGAGTGGGAAGTTAAATGAGTTGGTTCAACCAGGAAAACTTTTTCCCCCTCTCACTATGTTGTTATAATAGTTGCAAAAGAGGGATTCACTTGGAATTATTGCTATAATTTAGGAGATTTTTTTTTAAAGCATTTGGCTAGAGCAGCATTTCTTTTTTAGGCAAACAGCCACTGATAAAAGTTTCCAGAAAAAAAAAACTTACACATGTGCCAAATTCTTTCCAGACAACCACTTCATTTAAAAAAAAAAATTACAGTGCCAATTTTAAAGTGTACTGTAAACCTCTAAAATAAGTATAGTGGCTGATTAAGACACAGAATGAATTAAGCACAGTAATAGAGAGTCATGGACAATTATATCTAAATCTCATCAATCGCCTCTTGCTTTCGTTCATAATTAGTCATCTAGTGAAAAGCAAATATATGTAGACATTTTGAAGCTGCTTCAATAAGGATTAGCTGCTTGAACGGACAAATGTTCAGAATAAATCTAGAAGAATAATACACTTCAACAGACTATTGGCCAATATATTAGTAAAATGAGGATAAAATAAACAGGAATTGGGAAAAAATCCTATGATACAGGTTTTTTTGCCTGTGTGTGTGTGTGTGTGTGTGTGTGTGTGTGGTGAAACTACTAGAGATCAAGGCAGACCTAAGAATAGACCTGCAGAGAAGAAGTAAACTAAGGGCCAAATTAGAATGACTTCATCAACCTGTTAAAAGCAAACATGGTTGCATATTGGACTTTAAAAATTAACCTGGGTAAGGGTTATGTATCTCCTTGCCCTCTTATCAAGGTGGGATGTTAAAGTAGCACTCATTCTGGGGAAAGGGATATAGAATCAGAACCCTTCCCCTCCCCAGAGCATGCATAATGAATGCCTTTGCTCCAACTGTTCAGTGACCAGCTCCCAGTACCCTCTCCTTGATTCATGAAGCCATGTTGGTTTACAAATTTGTCGCCCAGACCAATGTTGGAAAGTTCTTTTAGGGACCAGGGAAACCTCTTGTTCCGTAATCAATTTCCCAAAGTACATTGCTTCCTGTGGCCACTCAGACATTACTCATTAATTTCTTTTCTTTTTAGTTAACTAGCAAGTGAAAAATAAAATGTGAGATAAAACACTCAGTTCTTACAAAACATTGCAAAAAGCCAGGTGCTGGTGGCTTACACCTGTAAGCCTAGCTACTGAGGAGGCTGAGATCAGAACGTTGTGGTTCAAAGTCAGCCTGGGCAGGAAAGTGCAAGACTCTAATTTCTAAGTAACCCCCTGAAAACCAGAAGTGGAGATATGGCTCAAGTGATAGAGCACCAGCCTTGAGCGGAAAAAGTAAAGAACAATGCCCAGGCCCTGAGTTCAAGTCCCAAACTCTAGCATCAAAAGAAAAAACAATCACAAAATATTGTAAAGAATGCTTTGAATGTGGGAGAAAATGAGCATATTAACCCTCAGCATCTTGTAATGAAATAGAAGAAAATCAAGTTTTTATGGTAATGTAGAACTGTGTCCACTGAACATTCCAGAAAGAAGCCAATTTTGGCGTTAGATTCGGTAAGGAGAGGTTTCCAACCAGAAACAATCATACTAAAATTCTTTGATCACCACAACCATAAATATAATTTGTGAGCTTGGAATCAGGACCGAATACCTAACATTATGAGCTTTTTATAGAAAAAATATATATCCACCTTGCCACTTGTAAAGTTGTTCTCTTTCATAGACCTGGCATGCCTGGATCTGTTCATTATTACCACCAAAATATAGAAAGTACAAGGGCCATAATTTACTCATGCACATCCTCTGGTCTTAGCCCAACTAACCACTCAGTAAATGGTGAATAAGATGAAGAAATAAAGTATTTCCATTTCTCTGAGAGCTAAAAGAACGTGAAACTAGAGTGAATATCACTGTGAGTGGGTTTTCATATACTGTCAATTGTGGGTTTTGAAATAAGAGCTACTTTGTCTATTATTTTTATACAAGTATGTTGTATATCCAAGGCACTTTGCAAGTCAAAAGTTATAGGATCTTCAATCTGACTGGGATTTAAAACATGTAGCTCAATCCATAAGGGCCTTCTTCTCCCTGGTATTTCCAATCAGACATATATAAGGGGCAAATGTAGGTTTTTAAACTCTTTTAGAAATCTTACCTTGTCTGTATTTTCCCCAAATGTCAAACTCACCCACACTTACCTATGCGATGGATGTCTCACTTTGGTGATGCGTGATGGGGGTCAGGTTGGAGACACAGGTGTTGTGGTGTTACCTGTGTTTATGCTGACCTTCACAATGACTGCTTTGTAAGACCAGTACCATTGCCTAGTAGTTCCCTTTGGTTTTGTTTATGTTGCAAAATGACTGAAGGAAAAGATGAGAAATCCTTACCCGAGGATGTTTGGTTTAAAATCTTAGTCCTCAGTTCTTCACAGTCATGCGACATTATTTTCAGACTTTATGAGAATATTGTTTGATTGGGGAAAGATTTCTGAGAGCAAATGTGTAATTATAGTATTAGCATTAATTAATATGGTGGTGGCTAACTGAGGATTAATCTCCAGTGGCTGCAGGGAAGTTGTTCTGTTAAAAAAAAATCAGCTACTTCGAGTTGTCAGGGATGTGTTCTACCACTTCTAGAACATTCTTCACAGTCACTAATCTCTGCAACTCATAAGCTATATCCATCTAGACTCATCAGAACTCCACTCTGTGTAGCTCTTGACTAGGCTGGTTGTGAGTGGATGAACTTAACAGTTAGTCTTGGAAACTGTAGTTTTGCTTACGACTTCAGTAAAAACAGGAGATTATGTTTCCATTTGACTGCTTTCCTGGTTTGTCATTTTGAAATTGAAAGTCTGAGCAGAATTCATAACTGCTTAGAACAAGGCCTTTTAACATCTTTAAGTCATTTTCTTGGAGAGAACTCACTGAGGAAAGAATCTGTTTCTTTAGTAGCATTAATTTCCTAGTTCAGGACAGTGGCCATTTCCCAGGATCTGCTTCCAAAACATCTGCTCTGTCTTCAGAGCCAGGCTTTCTGTCAGTCCTCGGACTGTTTAGTTACACTGTGCTGAACCTTCCAATTGAAAGGATTTTTTATTAGTGAAGTCTAGGAAATAAAGTTGTAGCAAGCTGGAGAGAGTTCTTTGTAACAATCACTTAGGAAGTGTGGGCCTCCGCGGCACAGGTTTGGGCTAGGACCACTGTAGACAGCCAGCCACATTCCTTCACAGGCCTGGGCTAAACAGCTGTGGACAGCTAGCCATGTTTCTATTGCCTGTAGCTGGGAATACAGGGAGCCAGGCCATTAAAAAACAAAAAAGCCTGTGCTTGAATTTTGACTTAGAGCTATTTCGAAATGCCAAACAGACTGAATTCTTGGGAAATGCATTTCAATGAGATCAGCTGTAATTTAAATGTGTGTATGTGTGTGTGCACATACATGTGTGTGTATTTATATATCTATATATCTATATATCTATATATATCTATATATATCTGAATTGCTCCCAAATTTGAAACTTTCTGAACACCAACATGCAATAAGTAGAAAAATCTCATACTGTGAAACTTTATTCCATGAAGAATATCATTAGAAATATTACAGGAAAGGATCTTCAGGCTATGTATATGTTTATGTATGTGTGTATATATGATATGCAGATTATGTATGTATGACACATTGAATATAATATGTAATTATATGTATTATTATATATAATTGTATGTTATATAATATAGTATATATTGTAATTATATACACAATATATAATGATGTATATATACATATATAATTATATTATATAGTTATTTAGATATAGATATTCTAAAATCCCCCCAAACTCTGAAATCTGAAGCACATATGGCCCCAAGCATTTCAGATAGGACTCAGCCTGTATGCACACAGTTAAAGTGATTCTTCCCTTGGGATGGAACACAGTGGACAGCTCTGAGTGAGTTGGCATCTGTCTTAGACCAGTGGATCTCAACGGGACCATTTTGCCCCTATGGGATGTATGTCAATGCTTGGAAACATTTTGGTTGTCATAACTGGGTGGTGAGACCGTCACCTGGTCAATAGAAACCAGTGATGCTGCTGAATATATTACAGGAGACATGACAGCCCTCCACAACTAAAAATGATGTGACCCGAAAGGTCAGTAGTGCTAAAGTGAAGCAACCTTGCCTTCAATCTTGGCCCTCTCGTCCTTTCTAAAGTGATAATCCAGTCACCTTTGATGAATGGTGGGAGTAGGGAAAAGCTTGGTAGAGAGAGAGATGGAGAGAGCCAAGGTTGCTTGTAAGAGAACTTACACAGATAGCTGGGATTCTGTCTCTACTCACTTGGGAAGACTTATTCAAGTGTGGGCAGCCAGGCTATCCATGGCCTTTGTGTTAGAAGTGACCTGAGTGTTGAATGTCTTCAAAGCACATGTATTTGTTTTCGGTTGCTGCTGTAACCATTTGTCACTGACACATCGGCTTAAAAATGACCACATTTATTACCCATGGTTCTGTAGGTCAGAAAGCCAACACTGATCTCACCAGGCTGAAATCCTCAGGCATGGATTTCTTTTGGGATCTCCAGAAGAGAATCCATGACGTTTTCCAGCATGGAAAAAAGGCCATTGGTACATTGTGGCTCCTTCCTTTCTCTTCAAAGCCAACAAGATTGCATTTCTCCTCCTGAGAGTTCTCTTTCTTCTTCCATTCCTATGCACCCTTAAGATTAGTTTAGTTACCAGTATCATCCAGGATACTATTTCCACCCAGGATCCTTACGGAATCCCACCTGGCTATTCTTTGTGCTGGGGACTGGTTACAGGTTCTGAGACTTTGATATGGATCTGTGTATGTGTGTGTGTGTGTGTGTGTGTTATGTGTGTTGGTACCAAAGACTGAGCGCTGGGCCATGTTCTCTTGGTCAGCTTTTTTACTCATGTCTGTCACTCTACCACTTGAGGAATATCTCTAGTCCAGCATATTTCTAGTTAATTAGAGACAGCCAATGGGTTTTTCAGCCTGGGCTCCCTTTGAACCAAGATCTTCCTCCTAGTTCTGAGTAGTTAGAATTATAGATGTGAGCCATGGGTACCTGGCTCAGATGTCTAAATCTTTTGGAAGGCCATGATTTTGCTTACCACAGACCCTAAGTCACTGCCAGTGCCTTTCACTGACTTGAGCTGGATGACAAAACCAAGAGTTATAAAAATTTTATTGTTTCTTAAAGCCTCCTTTTCAGTGGTATCTTTTCAGTGTTTTCAAAGCCATGTTTTTGTTTGTTTGTTTAATTTAGTGTGACACACAAAACATTGGGAGGATATGGGAAAGTAATTGTTTAAATTGGGAAAGATACATCCCAGTAAGCAAGAAGTCAAGGGGGAAGCAAATGAAGGAAGACATGCTAGAAGAAGAGCTCTAAAAATTAGATATAAACATCAGTTCTCAGTTGGAAATGAGATGGTGTCTGGCTAAGAATTCAGATTGTAAGGGCCCTGCAAGCCTGAATGAGTCATTGGGGGTGGAGTTCTTGGTGTTTTTGTATGTACGAGTGGCGCTAAGAGTTGAACGGAGACTTTTGCACATGCTCAGCATGTGTTCTTTTACTTTGCCATTACCCTGTTTTGTCTCTTGTTGTATTATAAATGAGTCCTCGGATCTCACTTTGAGAAACATTGCTGTAGAAATGTGAATACCTATTTTCAAACAAGACTGCCTTGTTATAATTTAGTTTTAAAAGGAAACATTGCATAATTCCGGTATTCAGGGTCAGTATAAATATATGCTCAAGTTCTTGACATTCTCAACCTTTTGCTTTCATGGCTGGTCAACTTAATTTGTGTCCTGGAATTTGTAAACCTTTGTCATATTTAACCACATTCATATTCAAAATATGTAATGATTTTGACCCTTGATGGTTCTTATTATGACTGTCATCTTCTTGGTGTGATTAGCTTTTGTTGACATGAATAGGATTTGGGTTTACTAATGTTCAGTTGGAATTAATGACTCTTGGGAATGTTGTAACAGAGGCGCTGAGTTCCTTTCTAATCAGTTAGCACCAGACCATCACTGCAGGTTTGTTTCAAAGCCTGGAGATAACATTTGTGCATTCCTTAACACAGAGTAGTTGTTCAATCAATGTTAATTCTGGAAACAAATTGATTAGTTTCATTTCAGGAAAGAAATTTAGCAGTTGAGAATTCTCATTCATTTAGTCTGTAAGCATCCCTTTCTTGAGAGAATCTTCTTTGATATATTTATGTTCCTGGATAACATCATGGTTTTTCTCTCCTGAAGCTCTGTGATTCTTCTGTTTTCTCTTACACTCTTTATTGCAAAGGAGCTGTGTCATTTGTATTTATTCTCTCTTCCTGGATGAAACATAAGAGTCTTTTTTTTTCTTTTTTCTTTTCTTTCTTTCTTTCTTTTTTTTTTTTGCCAATCCTGGGGACCTGGTCTCTGTTCCTGGGCTTCTTTTGCCCAAGGCTAGCACTCTACCACTTGAGCCACAGTGCCACATCTGGCTTTTTCTGGGTAGTTTATTGGAGGTAAGATTCTTACAGACTTTCCTACTTGGGCTGGCATGGAACTGTGATCCTTAGATCTCAGCCTCTTGAGTAGCTAGGATTACAAGCATGAGCTACCAAGTTTCTTAAGGACATAATCTAAATTGGAAATTCCTTACTGTGGGCAAGTGCATGGCAGAATTCTTTCCCAAATGACTATTCTGTATGTGTGTATGTGAGAAGTCATTAAACAACCCAATAGTTACAACATCATCTTACAAATTTTCAGATATCCTCATTTATTCAGAAATGTGCAACTCTTTTAGAAAAGAACATTTGAGAATTGTTACTAAGCTTTGTAAAAAAAAAAAAAGTCATCGTGTGGTGTCATGTTCTCAAAAGTTAGCCAGAGTAAATTTATGTTAATGAGGAGAGTTTATAATCTAGATGATTTGTTCCACATGTAACATCAAAATGAAACATAAAGTTGGGTTGTTGGCATGTGGTTATGATAAGCAGATGCAGTTATTTTATATTACTCTTTTAAATTCATATTCCTATCTTATCAGTTTACAGCAAGCTGGAGATTAAAAATATCATTTATTTCTGTCTTTATAACTGCCTAAAAAACAATCTCCTCAATCATTAAATGTTCTTCATTTTGACATTAGTAATGTTTTAAAATGTGGTCTTTCCAGCAGGAATGAAGTACAGCAGTATAACTTGGCAATGCCTAACAGCACGTGCTTTGAGGATCATTTTTAATGATTAAAAGTCAAATTGTATTTACAAAAATCAAGTCCCCCAAATACAAACAAGCCAAGCAAGCCCAGAAAGAGACAATGGTGAAATGTTCATCTTGACCTTTTGTGATTTCCTCACATTTGCTTTCTCTGTATCTCTTCATTTGTAACCAAAGGGGAAGAATAGTGAAGTCACAGTCTAGAATTCATTGACATGTTTTTCCCATTTCCACTTCCTCATTCACAATAGTTTCAATTACATCTCATTGTCATCGATGGATTCTTTCACTGTGGGAAACATGTTGCAAGACCTATCTAGCACATGCCTGAAACAGATAGTACCAACCTCTGTGTCTCCATCTATAAATGCCTATGATCACGCTTCATTTACCAATGTAGTACAGTAAGATGTTCACAGTAGTAACGGCTCATAACACAGCACAATTACAACATACTATAAGAAAAGTTATGTAAGTGATCTTTCCCTCCAAACATCTTAGCGTTGTGCAAATTGTAGCAATCCTGGCGTTTGATGTCTAATGGGGAACTTTCACCTTTTCCCCACTTGACTGTTCATCTTTGGCATGGCAGAACTACCAGCATCATCCTCTTTCACTCAGCACGGAGTGGGACAGCACAAGATTTCATCACACTACGCAGAACAGCATGAAATTGAAAACCTTAAGAATTGTTTATTCCTGGAATTTTCCATTTAATATCTTTTGAACACAGTTGGCCATTGGGTCACCAAAACCATGGGAAGTGAAATTAGGGATATGGGGACACTGCCGTCCAGTGATAAGATCTGGGCTCTGGAGCCAGGTTTGGCAGCAGCCTGGAGAGCGGATTGTGTGAGCAGTTGGACTTTTCAGTGGGGAGGCTGAGCGATGGGCAAAGTGAAGCCAAGAGTGTTGGAGAGGCAGAGAGGGGGAAAGATTCAAGTGGCAAAGCCAAGAAATAAGAGAGGATTTGTTACCAGTCTCTTGTGAAATAAGAGGAAGGAAGAGGCGGTTATGCTATTTCTAAGCCGAGCAACTTATTCATGTTGCATATGAGGAGCAGACATACTGGACCCATAGAAGCAACAGGACCCAGGACTCTCTCCAGCTATTGACATTGGTTTGCCAATTTCTGGGATCCTTCAATATATCATTTGTTCTGGGTCATAGCAAGTAGCTATGGTGTTAGGTGTTCAGGAGTGAGTGCAGGGAGTGACATTATCACTGATATGAATGTGGTCAGCAACAGGACCATGTTAGTAATAGTGTATAATGTTAATGGCAGTTTACTATACTTTTCTGATCTGAGCTTGCTCACTTTGGATTTCAAGAGCAATGAGAAGAGTTGAGTATTCAATAAGTTCATCAGCTCTTTACTAATTAGTGACAGATATTCAAAAACTCCGTTTTGTGGGACAGTACACCAAGGAGTCCTACCAAAATGGAAAACAAGAACAGTGCTTCACAAACTATAATTACTTAACCGTTGCCAGAAGTAAATAGTTTAAATATACCAAAATGGCAACCTCAGGAAATATGACTAAGAAGTCAACTTATGCCACACTCTTTTTCTCCACCTTTGTGGTGATTGAAAATTTCCACCGAGAATGATAGATGAAAAAAAGAGGTAATATTAGAATTTGGAGAAAGGCACAAAATTTACTTGATGCTTCACAACTTTCAGGTCAAGAAGCAAAATTTCAAGTTAGAGAGTTTATCACTGGACTTAGATATGAACCATTACAATGGCTCTTCTTTTTTAGCATCTACAAGGGAATTTGACATAATCAACACTCTCTTCATTGTTGTTGTGTTTTTTTTTCAAAGTGCACCAGTCCTAAAGTTCCTCAGGTTCCTCAATTTCCTTGGATTTGACATACTCTGGAAGAATTGTTAGCATTTGATTTATATTGTACATCTCATACAAAATGTGGAACATGATTTTTAAAAGAGTAATTAGGATGCCAAGAAAATGAGATGGATTCTGGCTTCTGTGTCCTGTAGCCTGTGGTCCTAAAATAATAGTCATTCAAAAGCCCATGCTAGTTTGTGGCATTCATATTGAAAACAGAAATACACAGAAAACTTGAATAAGACACAGAATGATAGGTAGTAGGTATCATTAAGAATGGTTAAGTATTTAGGAAGCACAATATATATCAATATAACTAAATTATACATTTTTTTTTGCCAAATGTTAGTATACAACTTTTTCTAATGCAAGTTCAAATAAGAACAGAACCAATTTTCCTATCCAAGAATGTTACAAATAACTTACATGGAGCTTCTCAATGGCTGTACCATGTGGATCATTGTTCTCTATAACAGAATATCTAAACTCTCTGAATGAATTATATGGCCACTCTTGTTTAATCTTTGGACTGGAAAGATATTTAAACAAAATCAGCATAAGACAGGCCTATGTCCTTTTTCTTTTCATTCTCCTCTCCTCCCTCAGTCTCCTCTTTTCCCTTTTCCTCTTTTCTTCTTTGAACACAGCTCCTCACATATTCTAAGCACACTTCATCATTTCGTTGTATCCCTCGCCCATTGCCTCTTTCTTAGTCCCCAACTAAATGGGAACAAGCATGAAATTTTATTTGGCATTGGGGAAAGTGATGTGAGTTCTGCAGAAAATCTTAATCTTACACAGAGTCTTACAAACACATGTCAGCTATGAATAACTGTGAGAGATTAGACTCACACAAATTTAAAACAGGGCACAAAGGCAGAGGTACACAGGCAAGCCCACATTAATGGGGGTCTAAAGGGTCAATGGAGTAGTTCTGAAGGACATGTGTCTTGAATTGGGCATTGAACAATAGTTGAGAATAACCTAGAAAATACCTAATAAACTTTTAGTGGCTCTGCGTTCGCAGAGGAAAGCTATCTGAGGTGGGAAAAATGATAGAAGAGGAAACATATGGATAGTAAAGATCAGTGAATACCTTTCAGAGGGAGTAAGGAGTTTAGAAAGCACTGGAAATGGGGAGCACTGCTTTACCATGGTACCTTCCCAATGACAAGTGTGTGTACAGACCTTGTTTCCCAAATGCACTTTCAGAGGAAAAGATAGGAGATGTGAGGCCAAGGGTACCTTGAATTGTGTTTACAGAACATGATTATCAGCAGCGTTCTAGCCTCATGACCTTTGAAGAATCAAAAGGTTGAACTTCACAGCGTCTTGCAAATGTGGCTTTTGAATGAGACTGCACTTTCCACGTGATAACCAGTAAGTAGGCTTCAGGAGGCCAAAGAATCTTTTTACTTTTATCTGCATGTGTTAGAGTGGGCTCTGAGTCCCTTCATCAAGCTTCTCAACAGATGAGTGAAGGTCAGTTACTATATATTGGAAAGGAGGCTGTATAGTGCTTACTTAGGGATTGGAGTTGTGAGTGTGTCATTTACTTATTTGGCTCTTTTAATATGTTATTTAGCCTCCATTGTTTGCTTGCTGAAAAGAACACAATAAACTGGCCACCACCAACCATGGTTAAGTATTTAGGAAGGACAATATGTATCAATATATCTAAACTCTACATTATTTTTTGCCAAATGTTAGTATACATTACAACTTTTTTCTAACATGCATTTACACGAGAAGGCTTATAGGACATACTATAAAGGCATAACATTCAAACATAAGCTATTATTATTTCATGAATACATTGACATTTAATGGCAAACAGTCAAAGACAAACAGTATTGGTTTGTAGTTCTTTGGGTATCTTTTTTTTTTTTTTTTCAGACATGGGGCTTGAACTTGAGACCTAGGCATTGTCCCTGAGCTCTTTTTTGCTCAATTCTAGCTCTCTACCCACTTTTAGCCACAGTGCCACTTCTGGTTTTCTGGTGATTAACTGGAAATAAGAGTCTCATGGACTTTATACTCAGGGTGGCTTTGAACTGTGATCCTCAGATTTGAGCCTCTTGAATAGCTAGGATTATAGGCATAAGCCACTGGAGCCTGGAAAATATTTTTGTAATAATACTATGCCATTATTTGTGTTTTTTTTTCCTCTCCCAAGTGTATAGTAGAGTTCTAGAGTCTAAGTAATGTATTCTAATAAACTATAAAATCTATTTTATTTTGGAATATCTACATAATTTATGGAGCCAATATTTTTTCACAGGACTAAGTGGTCTGTTTAAGAATCTACAATTTTACTCTCCATGGGGAAGTTTTTACTTATGAAACTTGGGTCTAACATAGAAAAGGAGTGTCCACAGTTAGCTGAAGAAGAGGCCATATTTTCTCCATCTATTTCAGCCATATAACAGCAAACCAAATTCAGAAGGGTATGTATAAATTTAGGTTTTTGTAGTTTTTGCTAAATAAAAGTACATTATCTCTGAGCTACATCCCTAGCCCTGAATGTAACAATTTTCTATTAGGCCAGACACTAAAGAGATTTATAAAAAAGTCAAACCAATTGACAGTCCTCTCACTAATGTCTTTGTTTTTGAAAGTAGTTATTTTTGAAAATAGTTATTTTTCATAAGTACAGATTATTTTAGGTACTGTATATATCAATGAATATGTTCACGTGTGTGTCTAATTAACATGGACTGGGCCAGTTTTTCAGTTACCTAAGTGGCAAAGTATGTACTCAGCATGTTTGAGATCTTAGGTTTAATCCCCAGAACCAAAAATAACAAAGCAGAGCAAAACTCAAAGAATAAATGTTTTAATGTTCTTAGTTTCTTTATTTTGAATGCACTATTTATTGTTAAATAGTAGCTACTTAACTAAGGTCTTTGGATTTCTTGAGGAATATTAGAACTTGACACCAAAGAGTTTGAGCTCTATTAGTATAGCATATTCCTTACTGAAGTAATTTCTGATCAACAACTATCCACTGCTTGCTTATTGTGTCTGGAGAGAGGTCCTGTGATAAAGAAATATATTGTGCCAACTTACATGCTCTTTCCCCTCCTAGAGGTTTATTATATATATATATATATATATATATATATATATATATATATGAATGTATCAAAGTCCCTCAAGAGTGGTCCCTAAATTTATTCCAATTTTTTAATCCTTTTATTTTTAGCATAACATAATGCTCATGGAGGACTGGGGCACACAGCTAGTATATGTATATGATTCATGATACTTTTTCCCTATTCTCTTATTTAAAAAATTACCATCAAGTACTTAGCTTCAAACTCATATTTTATTTGCAGAGAGACTAAAAAAATTACCAGGTAATTTGATTGGCTTTCTTAAAAAACAACAACAACAACAATACATAGTCTGTGGCTTTATTTGGCTTCTGCTCTCTGAAGCTGTTTCTACTTATGTTTCCAAACTCATCCGTTTTGAAAACTCTGTTTTAGGCATTTCTGTGTGTTAATGAGTAGCATCTGTTCCTTATGTCATAAGACAAAGTAATTTCATCCTTACACAAATTGTCCAAATTGCAGGTTAAATGGTAGCAGTGTCGATGTTGGGCCACTACTACTGTTTGGTATTTTTAAATGGCAAAAAAATACCTTTGGGGACACATTACTTACTTTCTGCTTTTGGTAGCAGAAAGATTTATAAATGGCAATGGGTTTCTTCATTTTTCTTTTCATGAGTTGTTTTTCTAGTATTCCAGTTCTCACTAAATGCAAGCGCAGTCCTAACACTTAAAACATTAAAATAAGCACATTTGTTCCCGAGTATCTATGGAGGATGGATTCCAGGACCCCTGCCCATACCCAAATCCCAGATGCTCAATTCTTTCCATAAAATGGTATAATATTTGCAAATAACCCATGCACATCCACCCCTGCTTATCATATGTGATAGAACAAAATGTCATATAAATTCTGAAGCTGTAATTTTTAGAGTATAGTGACAAGCAAAAGATTCTAGCTGAGTGGAATCTAAGCAAAATATTTTTCCCTGAGTATTTTTAATCCTCAGTGGGTTGAACCTAAAGGTGCAGAGCCTAGGGATCTCTGTCTGGATTCAGGGATCTCTGCTTCGATCCAATTCTGGATCAAAACTGGCTTTGTGATGGACATTGCATCAGAAACAATGGCTTCCACACCAACCAGTAGTAGTTCTTTTCTGTCACATGCTATCGTGAGTTTGTATTGATCGAGGCAAAAGTAAAGATAATTCCTTTCACTTTCTGTATGCCACATGTCGGAGTCAAGCAAACAATAGAAAGCTCTTAATTTGTTACAATAAAAGGGACAATACTCATTGCCTTATACATAATTCAGCTTGTTTTTAAAAATGGTTTTGGTTTGACCAGTTCATTGTAAAATATTTAAATATTTTCTGAATCCTTAGTGGTTTCCTATTGACCACTGAAAAATGGATTGTCCCTCATTATTTTGAAAAATCTAAACAAATCACAGTAAGCGTCTGATTCAGTGTCTTGTTCATTTTTTTCAGCACTGAGTATAGCACCCTCCTGCCTACCTGCCCTTACCCATGATTCTGTAGTTCTAGTTACCCATTGTCAACAGAAGTCCAAAAATATTACCTGGAAACATTCCAGAAATATGATTCATAAATCTTTAATAACTTTTGTTCCAGTATTATTGTTGTGATTATGTAAATGTCCAGGTCCTCCGTTTCTTTTCCCTTTCTTTTTTTCTGGTCTTCTGACTCTGTCTGAAGTTGATAACATCCATTAGAACACAAGAATAGGTAGGCAATTAGATTAAACACAAGCCAGTGTATTTGGCTGCTCATTAGCAGCAGTGGGAAGAATTTACTGAAAAGGAAAGCATATTTAGATATTTTTTTCTTGGAGCTGGGGATGTAGCTCTGTGACAAAGCACTTGAGTAGCATGCTTGAGGCTCTGGCTTTGATCCCCAGCACACCAGAAATAAAATATTTTCCCCTTAGGGTAGAAGGCATGAAGTACAGGGGATTGAAGTCAGGGTCTTGAGCCTGACTTTACCAGTGAAACACACCTCCATCCCTGGGCACATTGGCATGATTGCTTAAAAGGCATGTACAATTTTCAGTGGTTTTTGTTTGATACCTCTTGCAAGTGTGTGTAATTGAGGGTCAGCTATAATTCACAAAATGACTCATTTCCAGCTCCACTTCTATGGAGATAAGAATGGAAATTGTTGTCACTAGGATGAGTCATAGCCTGTGCCTGCAGCCTGCTCTCCCCACCCCCACCCCACGCAGTCTCAGTGATGCTACTCCAGGCACCTGGCGCTCTGACTGCCAGCAAAGGTCTTAAGGAATCGGTGGAGCCTTGCTGCCCCTGTAACACAGAATTTGTCCAAGACAGGTGGTAAGAATTTAATTCAGAAATGAATTTGCTTCTTTAGGGCAAAAATGCACAGAAAAAAAAAGAGCACTAGAAAGAAGGATTAGGCTCCTGGTGAGCTTCTTTTATTCAAAACATTCAATTATTACATTAAATAAGAGCAGGTCTGTGATCCCAGCATGTGGAAGGCTGACCCCTCTCTGTCTGTCTCTTTCTGTCTGTCTCTCTCTCTCTCTTTGTCTCTGTCTCTGCCTCTGTCTCTCTCTGTCTCTCTCTGTCTCTGTCTCTGTATACACACACACATACACACACACAGAGTTTTAAAAGTTAGGGAGATTATATATGCTGGTGGCTTTTATCTGTAATCCTAGCTACTCAGGAGGTTGAGACCTGAGGATTGTGGTTCAAAGCCAAACCAGGCAGGAAAGACTTGAGACTATTATCTCCAATTAACCTTCAAAAATCTGGAAGTGGAACTGTGTCACTAGCCTTCAGCGGGAAAAGCCAAGCAAGAGTGCAAGGCCCTAAGGTCAAGGCCCAGTATTGGCATGTGCGCGCGCATGTGTGCGTGTGCGTGTGTGTGTGTGCGCGCGCGCACGTGTGTGTGCATGTATGCATGCGTGTGTGCTCATGTGTGCACACATGCACACACACACACAAATACGTTAGTGAGCTTGAGTGATTTAATCTAGTCTATAGTCAAAGTACATGTTAAATTGCTGTGTACTTTAGGAGATATGTAACTCTCAACTCCTTTGAGTTGAGCTATCTGGAAACTTCCCTTCCAACTTTAAAATACCAAGATATGAAATTGGTTAACATAAGAAAAATTTAGCTCAAAAGAAAAAAAAAAAGATTGATGCCAGCCAATATAACTTTGAGTGAGCCTGCTAACATCTTTCCCTCTCCAAATTCTGTTTTTACTAAACCAGTGAGCTAAAGACAGTTTGTCATACTTTGAACTTCCTGGCTTCTGTTGATTTGTATCAATATGTTACTGTTAGACACTTGAGTGAGAGCTGAGTTACATTTCATGAAAACTGATCTGAAAACTTAATAAAAAAAATCCTTAAAACCCTGTTTTCTGTGAATTTTGATACTATTGAGGAAATAAAGAGACTTTGCCATTTTCAGGCAGTTTCTCTTCCAGCTAGACTGAACATTTCAGGACACGGAACTCAACTCATTTTTAAACATTAACCGGGTGCCAGTAGCTTCTCAAAAGTTTTCAGTGTCTACATGATTTAACTCCAGATACACACAACTCTCCAAAAGCTCTTTCAGAAAAGCTGACCACTGGGCCAGGCCTGGTGGTGCGTGCCTGTCATCCCAGCTTTATGGGAGGTAGCAGAAAGACGATGACAGTTCAGGCTGATTCAGGGCAACACTATGCGTCAAAAGAGACACAAGCTTTCTCTTACATGTGTGAATCTGTTCAAAATTACATATATGTGTGTACATAACTATATGAAACGTATACAGGGTCATCTGCATTATATCTATGAATATACGAACTGAAATGTGATTTCAATGTGTAACTTCTTTCAGCAGCTAATTTACAGTTTAACAAAACGAATACTGAGAAGTTAGAACTTGTGTGGGGGGTTGGAGGTTGAGATCAAGAGGAGGGGTGGTATGGGCAAATGCAGAGAGGAAGGATGTGCCAATACAGTCATAATATTAATGTATGTGAAAAATGGAACTAGATAAGCTGAGGGGATGGGTGGGGTTGGGAGAGATGGGAGAGAATGAGGAAAGGAATGACATTGACCAAGAGACGTTGCACTCACAGATGTTGAGTTGAAACTCCTCTGTAAAACTAAAGATAATAACAATTGAAAAAAATGAGCCCCTAGCTAAAAATAACTATCAAGCAGGATCGGAATAGAGATATGGCTTAAGTGGTAAAGTACTTGCTTAACAAGCTCCAGGACCTAAATTTAAACCCCATTACTGCCCCGACCAAAGGCTGACTTATTTCAGAAAGTAACAACTTCAGACTAAGAGTTAGTTAGCCATACAGCAACCTAGAGAAGGTACCAGCGTAGCTTCTCACTTATGAGTGGGTCACATGATGAGATTTATGGTGATTCCCCCCAGGATACTTAGAACCAGGTGCTAATCTTGTAATGAGTTTTCAAAATAGATGGTAAGAGCTCATTACATATATATTATAGTTATATAAAATATACATTTATATAAATATGTGTATATATAAAGATAGAGACATCTTTTGAGGACTTTTTTCAGTATCTCAAATAGCCATTATAAAAAAAAAACCAGAAAAAACAAAAAACCAACCCAAACCCTTGGTAAAGATGAGCAAGCATCAGAATAAACGTGAACCCCATTCTGTACAAGTGAGGCTTAAAAGATTCTAAGACATAAAAGAACTTTCCAGAGTGACCTTGTCACACACAGCTCCGCTCTGGTGTGTAGGCTTTCTGGGCTGTTCTGAGTGGGGGTAAAGAGGCATGCATATCTTAACGATTCATTTTCTGTTTTCCATCTTGGGAGGCAAAGGGGTATTTATCAAATTTATCAAGAGGCAGACTAGGGAAGCCCATTAACGGCCTGTTTTTAGTACAAAATAGGACTTTCCTTTACTCTTTTTGATTCAATCCCAATAGCCTGGTATTGGAAAAAAAATTACTAGTTCTTCAGTGAATCTGAGGTTTTATTGTGCAGAATTGGGTGATTTTTTTTCTCGAAACAAAACTTTCTCTACTTTCTGAATGCCCTGAAGAAACAGAATCTTCAATCATGTAAAAATAATGAAACCTGTATTTCCTTCATTCAGTTAATAAACTTCAAATTTGGCAAGCACGTCTTCCACTTGTATACCCACCCCAAAATCCTACTTGGTTTCCTTTCTTTCCCTGCGCACCCCCACCTCTGGTATTTTAGAGTACCCTTGTGTACATAAGATGTGCTGTAGCTTCGTTTTGGTAATTAAGATGCTTATTTGAGGTTATCAGATAGCCATTTGAGAAAGGCCAGGGATTTCCCCTGAATCCCCAGTAACTGCTTGAAGTGGCATTTTCCTTCTGACTTGGTGTTTTGTGTTGTTTGAATGCAGCAAACTGGAGCCTAATGAAAGAAACTATTTTGAAGACTCAAAAGTTGTGCTGCTCTGGACCATGAACAAGACAGAGGGGACTTCAGCCTGCACAAATCACCTGGAATCCTGATTGATTTCTGGTAAGTCATCAGGAGAACTTGATATCTGTTAGTTTTCAATTTCATCTTGCAGAGTTTATTTAGTATTCCCGGACATCTTATTGAATAAGATATTTCTCTACAGCCCAAGTAATGAAACATTTGAGAAAATGTTATTTTAATGACCATAAGCCAAATGGCAAACAAATTCACGCGGTGGGCTCATTTCTGAAAACCGTGGAATAGTATGATCTAAGGAGAACACATTTGTGGTTAGAAAAAATATACACACAAATACATACACAGAATTGCCTACACAATTAAACATACAAACAACAAATCTATAAAATCTTCCATACATTCTATTTTATCTGAAAGGATAAGGTTTTAACTGGTCACACAAGAGAAAGTAGATTCGTTGGACAATTATTTGCTACCCTGTAATGAAGTATTGGGGTGGCAAGATAATAATCATTAAGAGTTATCAGGTCTTGTTCAACAAATGCTCACCAAGTAATTTTTAATAGGGTACAGTGTGATGATTTCCTACCTTGAATACAGTATGTGATATTCCAATTGGGATAATTAGTATTCCATCTTCCTCAACATTTATTTCTTTGTGTTGGAATGCTTATTCCTTTTAATTGTCTATAAGGTTTATGATCAATTATTTTCATCTATGTACTCTAAAACTTACTCCTGCTATATTTCTTGAGGTACTTGTAACTGAACACGATCCTCTGAATGAGACGCTTAGTCTGAATGAGAATCTTAATCTGGGAGTTGCAATTCAAGCATTTACAACTATAAAAGAATGATTGAAGAATTCCAAAGTGGGCTGGGATGTAGCTCAGTGGCAAAGCGCTTGCCTAGCAAGTGCAACATCCTGGGTTCGATCCCCAGTACCAAAAAAAAAAAGAAAAGACAAAAAAAAAAAAGAATTCCAAAGTACATCAAAGAATATTGGCTTCAGAATATTCACTCATGGTATTTCCTGGAAACTTAAATCTTCTAATGGTGACTTCAGAGACATATCTCCTTGGAATGTCTCACCTGTAAAATCATTTTTTGAACTGAATTTTTATTATCTTTAGTTGTACAAAGGGGTTATAATTCAACATGCCAGTTTATGAATATAATACATCTTGATTGATCTGACCCCTTGTATCGTCCTCTCCCATTCCTCCCAACCCCACCAATCCACTCTGTTCTCCTAGGATATACATTGCATATTATGATTTCATTCTTTTCCCCTTCTTCTCTTCATTCATTTGCCAACCACCCTTTGATCTCTCCCCTCTCCACACATCTCAATGACCAACTTCCTGGTATTCATTTTGTTAGGCTATAAATTGTGACAAGAGTTGTACCATTTTAATTCTCCCCTGAAAATATAATACTTTAGTGAACACAACTAGATACTTGTACATAGGATCCTGTGTGTGTACCTATATACTTATAAATTAGATCTAACTTCCACACAGGAGAGATAACATATGTCTTTTGTCTCTCTGGGTCACCTGTTTAAAAAAAAAATTGAACCTGTGTCTGAGTGATCTCCAAAGGCTTTTGCAAATTTACAATGTAGTGCCCTGTAGTGAAATTAATTAAATAATCAGACCCTTTAATTTTTGCCCAGTGGAATTTTCTGTGTATGGGTGGAGGAAAGGGAGTACCTTGGGACACTTCCTGCTCTCCCCTTGTGAGCCATCCAGACAGCCTTTTAGTGAAGCAAGCATTTGGTTTTGGAATCCATGGTTAATAATTTATGGCCTTGCAACATTGAGAAAATACGTCACCATCTTTTATAAATATTCCCATTAAATAAACAAGCAAGGCTTCTTTTAGTGTCCTTTCTTTTCTCTGTAGAGGACAGAACTTTCTCCTCTTGTATTTACTGTCATCAGATGACTGAGAGCTGCCAGCCTTTGTACCTGGGGAGTCCCAAACTTTATTTTACATTGAACAGGATTTATTATTTTTCTTTCTCACCGAATATCTCCTTTCTGAAGGAGAACTGTGAACGATGCTCTAATTGATGCTCAGATGTTATTCTTGTTAGCAGCTGGCTGGCTGCCTCAGAGTGCTGCATTATTTGGGTTTCTTAACAGCAATTTCTCCCCCCCCCCACCCCACCCCAGCCCTTATAAATGTTAGATTGTGAAGTTCAGGAAACCACATGAATGCAGCAGAGTGAAAATGCAAACATGATGTTTTATAGTTCTCCTGATGAGCACATCCTGTAAGCAACCTCAGAGGCCTCTTTACCTGTTTGGTGGTCTTCTAGCCCATGCCTTCATCCACATTTGTGCTGTGTGCTTGTGGACACCTTGTCACCGTGAATCAGGGGGTTTGATTAACAGGATTGCTTAGGGCTGCTTATGTCTAAGTCCTGCCTAACATCAAGCCAGGCACTCATTCAAAATGCCTGCCAAGTGCTCAGGGCTTCATTAAGGTTCCTCTTAACGAATGTCTAGGATGCTTAGAAGCTGCATCATCACAGAATGGATTGCTATGTATCATTTGTTGCTTTGTGGTTATTTGCCAACACCTCATTCAGGTGGCAAACTACTTCAAAACAGGAACAGGTCACAGGCCAGTGTCTCCCAAAGATGGTCTAGTTTCAGGATCTCCTGCATCCCATTCACCCAGATGTGGCTATTAAAATCGCATACTCAGGAACCCTGGGCTTATAGAATCAGAATTTCTGGGGATGGGGGAATCCAGGAAATGCACCTCTGGTAACTCTTTTGTAGGTTAGAGTTTAGAGGGAGCTTAGAGGTTTGCAGGGAGGTTTGAAACCAACTGACTGAGAATAATTCTGCCTCCTTCTTTTTGTCTCCTTACCCACAGCAGAGACAGAACTGACCCATGATAGATGCCCCCAGAAGTATTTGCTTGTTGATCAGAGCAGCATGAAACCATGAGGATTCCCATTTATTCTTCCATTAGCCTACCCTTTGGGGGATGTGAAGTCAGCATGGCATCTGAACTTTTAGAAGCTCAGTTTTGTCCAAATGGGTGAAGTCTTTTCCTCTAGGTCAGAGGCTCTTTGGGAAATCTCTCTAACCACTGACTCTGTCCCTTCTAACATGACAGTAATGCCCAACTATGTCTGGGCATCATTTACTGAGAGTGGACTAGAGCCACAGAATGGTCTCTAGAGCTACACAGGGAGAAAAATAAGACAGGAGGAACTGTGCTATGATGCACTAGAAGCTTGAGTTGTAGTTCCTAGAGCCACCCCTGCCACCCATGGCAGTTTACCGTGTGTGTGTGTGTGTGTGTGTGTGTGTGTGTGTGTGTGTGTGTGTGTGCGCACGCGCATGTGTGTTCCTTTCAGCTGGTAGACCTCACAGGAGGTCTGTTATGGCGGTGGAAGAACAGTCCTGTGGTTGGCAGGGCTAACAGTTAAGTGGCAGTGAATGCACACCAGAGCACCCATTGGCAGTGGCAGATGCAGGCTTTGCATCTGCCTTGAACCTGACCCTGCCTTGCCTCCTCCTCTTCTTCCTGCTCCCGCACCAGCCTGAAGTGATCCCCAAGGGCTTTGCAGGCTGGGTGTGGTTGCTTCTAAATTTCCCAAGGGCCCTTGCTAGTGAGTCCAACCTGGGTGGGTGCGTGGGTGGGTAGGTGGGGGTCTAGTGTTAGTTTCTGTTGGAAACCAAGCACAAGTCATCACAGTCTAGCCACCCTGGGTTCAGAAGGAACAACTGAGGCCATCAGGACATGAATTACCTATTAGGAATACTAGCGTGGAATGGATATGGGAAATGCAAACTCACTTTCCCCTATTGTCTCTCACAACACAGAAGTCTTGTGTGTAGGGGCAGTGGTACAAAGAGCTGGGCTGAGGACCTGTGGGGTGGAGGAGGGGGTGGGTGGAGGGGGGAGCGTCTTCCAATTCAAGTCCATCTGACATTGTCTACTTGGAGAGAGTGTCAGCTTCCACGGCTTTCACTTTGTACTCTTTCCCACTCCAGTCACAAGCCTCTGATTGACCAGATGATGGGGTAAACGAGTTACTTGGGCTTTCTCACCTCTAACCCCAGGATGGCTTTGGGTGTACACATCCCAAGGATTGGGATTCAGCTGGTTCAGAATATCCATGTAAGCCAGAGTCCAGTACACATGCGCTGTGCATGTAGCCTTGAGACCGAGTGCGCATGCGTGGTCTCATCCTCGGCCAAATGCTTAAGTTTCGTGTGGTTGGAGTATAAAACAGGCACCCTGGGTTGGGTGGACAATGGGTGAGAGGTGTGTTGATGGACAGAAGACGAGCCTGTGGACAGTCTGCTATTGCTACTGATAACTCCGTGGACAGAGAGCTTTCAATAAACATGACCTCTATCCCCACCTTGCCTGCAGTCTTGCTTTGGCTTGCCAGAATAAGAGACCTTGAGGACCACTAGCAACAAAGATTTCAAGTACCTCTTCCTTGGAGTTGCGTGAATTTGATAGGAGGGGCCACAGAAACACTTGGTTTATTGGTGCACAAACACTGTCTTGCAAATATCCTGCATAACCCACAGTAGTAAATCAATTGTGTTCCTGTGGATTATTATACAGGATACTCCAGAGGTACAGGTAAGAGATGTAAGGGATGAGGTAGAGGGAGAAAAGATGCAGAGCTTCTGCACCTGCTCCAGGCACAGCATCCACAAGTTATTTTAGTTTTTAATGGAAACTTTATTATGTGGACATAAGTGATGAAATTATTATCTGTATTTAATTAGCTCAACCTTCAGCCTCTCTCCTCTCCCTGGATATTGGGAGGAAGGCTAATAGTCCTAGCACCGAAATCTTGCCTTGGTCTTTCCTTGAACTGCCCTCAATCCTGTAGCTGTGGTGACAGACAACCATCAGGTCAACTTCTTCATATGCAGAAAGACACTTAGAACTTTGGAGATTCTTGTGTGCCAAGAAATGAGGACAAACAGCAAATATATATTTCATAATATCACAAATACTAAGTGTATTGAATTTTTTTTTTGACTGTGGGGCTTGAACTCTGGGCCTGGGCACTGTCTCTCGGCTCTTCAGCTCAAGGTGAGTGCTCTACCACTTGAGCCACAGCACCACTTCTGGGTTTTTCTTTTAGTTTTCTTTTTTTTTTGGTGGTTCATTGGAGATAAGAGTCTCATAGACTTTCCTGCCCAGGCTGGCTTTGAACTGCAATCTTCAGATCTCTGCCTACTGAGTAGCTAGGATTATAGGCACCTGGCCACTAAGTGTATTGAAAAGGTAGTGTTTTTGTTTGTTTGTTTGTTGCCAGGCCCCAGTAGCTCATGCCTATAATCTTAGCTGTTTAGAAGCTGGTTTGGGCAGATCATGGTTCAAAGCTGGTTTGAGTACAAAAGTTAACAAGATCTCTCCTCAACTCATAGCTGGGCATAGTTATCCCAAGTCACTGGGAAGCTGAGATTGGAAGAATTGCTATTCCAGGCCAGCCTGAGCAGAAAAATCTGAGAGACTCCATGTCCATGGAGGGAAGCTGGTTCATGCACTGGTTCATGCCTACTATTCCAGCAACAGTGGGAAGTCTAAAATAGGCATGACTCAGACACATGCCTTTGCAAGAAGCAAGACCACATCTCAAAAATAATCAGCAAAAATCAGGGCTAGAGGCATGGCTCAAGTGGTAGAGCACTAGTATAGCAAGCATGTGTCCCTGAGTTCAAACCTCAGTAGGACCACAAAAAAGTGCGTTTTTTTTTATTCCACATGTGGTGGCACATACTTTATAACTCTGGTGCTTAGGAAGATAGAGGTTTAAGACCAGCCTGGGCTATAGAGCAAAAATCTGTTCCAAACAACAAAACTTTTATTTTTTTTTTTGGGTCCGGTCGTGGGACCTGAACTCTGGGCCTGGGCGCTGTCCCTCAGCTCTTCAGCTCAAGGCTAGCGCTCTACCACTTGAGCCACAGCGCCACTTCCAGCTTTTTTCTTTTTGCTTATGTGGTGCTGAGGAATCGAACCCAGGGCCTCATGCATGCAAGGCAAGTGCTCTACCACTGAGCCACCTTCCCAGTCCCAGCAACAAAACTTTTTTGCATATGCAAAAAAGGCTGTAGTTCAGGTCCTGGATTTAGTCGCTTAGCTGGTTTGCTTAAGGCTAGTGCTCTACCACTTGAGCCACAGCTTCAGTTACGGCTATTCTGATATGAGACTTTTACTTCTGGCTCTTTTGATATAGGACTCTCACTTTTCTACAGAGGCTAGCTTTGAACTGCAACCCTCAGATCTCAGCCTCCTGAATTGCTAGGAGTAGATGCATGAGCCACCAGTTTCCAGCTTTTTTATTTTGGTTTTGAGACAGGGTCACACTATGTAGCCAGGCTCAATCTCTCAATCCTCTTACATCAGCCTCCCGAGTGCTGAGGTCCATAGGTATGTACCACAATGGCAGTTCCTTCTATTCCATTTTAACTTTAGGCATTTGGAAAGCAGCAGGGCATAACAAAATATGTTCTTTGCATATTCTCAGCCAAGTGAAAGGAAAAGCAAGGAGGGCAAATGAGGCTTTTGAACACATGCTTCATGAAGGCCTGGCTTGCTGGATTTTCCTCTGGGTAGCTTTTACTCAGGTGGATGGGGTGGAGCTGTTTTGTGATGCAGGAGAAGATCCCACAGGTATAGAAAAAACATATACAATTGTTTGCCTAGTTTTCTTTAAGCTGTTGTGAAAGGTTATCATACAAAATTGAAGAAAATTGCAAGTGCAGGCTTTTTCTGGAGTACCAGATGTTGGCCTTTCTGATTTGGAGGCATTTGGTTGTGCATGGAGAATTTCATTCCTAGAAGCCATCGTTTCCTTCCAAGTAGGAAAAGAGAAATATCGGGCCCCCCAAAACATCATGTGTCCTGTTAGACATGATGTTACATGCACCATTTACCATGAAGTATTCTTGAGATCTGCAGGATTTCCAAACTGTCACTGCTTTGGGGAAGGCTGCTAAAGAGGGGGAAAGAGCCAGTCTACTTTCTCCTTTTGCTAGAGACCATCATTAGAAAGCTTTCCAGGAATTCGATTCCTCGGGTACCTAAGCCAATGTGCTGTAGCATAGCCCATGAAATGCCTTGTGTGAAATGTGGTAGAACTTGCTCTTCTAAGCTGATGCTATCACAGGCTAATGGCAGAGTTCTTCAGAGAAACTGTGTGGTTGGGCCTACCAAGTAAAACTACCACTTAGAGCAGGCATCATTGGAACAGGTGTCAATTTACTTGGTTGATCCCTTTCCTTCGTGACAAACCGAAAGCTGTGAACAGAGGTATTGGTTGTACAACAGATGAAATTAGGATTGAATTGCTACCTTGGCACACTGTTGAACTAAAAGGTTAAGTGCCCCCCACCCCAGCCCCCTGCTCTTTCTGCACATATTCTCCCTGGAGGCATCCTGGCCATGACTCTGCTCATGACTCTTTGGAAGCCAAGCTCAGTTACTGCAGCTTCATCCCTATGGAGCTACTTGGAAAGTCAAAGGTATTTTCAACTTGAATGTAAACCTCACATGAGGTCATCCTGTCTCCCTGTTTTTGGGCTCTGTTGAGAAGAAACTGGATTGTCAGCTTGGAGCATTTGATGACTGTGGACATCTTCTCTTCTTCTGCCCCATCCTTGGTCCACACGATAATGTTACTTATTGAATATTTTTGTGATCTGTTCACTGCTCTTCGTTCCCTTCCCTTGAGTCCTTTCATTCAACCTTAGCATCACTTCAGGACTGTGGCTGCAGCTTTCAGAACACTATTCTTGCCTGAAGTATTCTTGTCCTGTTTGGCATTCCTTTTATTCTGCTATTTTGAGAATTAACTTCTCAAAGAAAAGCTCTGATCTAATCAATCATTCTCCTACTTTCAAATTTCTAGTTGTATGTGTACACGTGGAAAGTCATTTGCAAGCTAACATTAAGTATAAAATTCATACTTCAAAGTGGTAGATATATATTGATTGAAGAAGAATAGCAATAATCTATGCCTATCAACGAGGCCTAGAAGTAAATGGAACAAAAATGAACTTATTTGGAGTATTAGGGTGGTTTTGAATTTTAAAAAAACCATTCAATATTTTTCCTTGTGAGGAATGGATATGGTGTAGTGATAGGAAAATTTGAAAAAGTATTTCTTTAACTTTCTATTCTCTGTAAGATTAAAATGTGGACTTCCCTGTAGGTCATTTAAGATCCGTGGGAAGCCATTATCAATCAATCATTTGAATCTCATCTTCTGTAGATTTCTATTTCTCTCATCTCTCTATACACCTGTCTTTCCTTTCTAAACATACTGTGTAATTTAATTACAATGTTTCTCTTCATGTTAGTTCTTCTGTGCATAATTCAATTTTAATACCTATTCATGCATTGAGTTTCAGTTGCAATGTCTTCTCTCTGTGTGTTATCATCATTGCAATGCAATAAGTTCTTTCTTTGCTGGTCCTAGGGTTTGAATTCAAGGCCTGGGTACTATCTTGAGCTTCTTTTTTGCTCAAGGCTAGCACTCTATCACTTGAGCCACAGCACCACTTCTGTAATAAGCTTTTTATGTAGTTATCTCTATGGAAGGTTTATAGATACAGATATTATTAAAGTTCATTTTGAATTTGTAGTCCAAGTGTTAAAACTTATTCACATATATGATATAGTCTAAGAAGTATTTACAGGCAGTCAAAAGAAACATACAGATAATCTTCCATTATTAGCTATGCTTTGTACTATTTACTATTTCATAAACTTATAAAAATTAGATGTTTCTGGAGAAACAATTTTTATGAGAGTATTTAGACATCACATCATATCATTTAAAATAAACAATTACCCAGGTCAACCATGGGCAATTAGAAAATTTTAACAGCAGATAGACAGCAGATAGACTGACTTTGTGAAATTACTAGAAATCACTTTTCTTAACTGTTTCACAGTGTGCAAAATTGTGTGGGCCAATCAGAGTTCTAAATTAATGACCCATGCCATGTGATGTGGGCATCATCTGAATATGTGGCATTTTCTCCTTGAGGGAATTTTTAAAAGTGAGGCCTGAGTAACATTAAAAGATCGATGTAACATTTTCAGTTCTGAAAAATCTATTCTGCTCCAGGAATATGCTTGTTACTATATATTTTTTTTGATTTCTAAGAATTCTATTTGGCTAAAATACCAAGAAAGGGAAAAAAAAAACCTTGGCTTCAATAAAGGAAAAGTCATCTTCCAAATTAATTTTGATTCTCCTAAAGTTCCTTTCCAAAGGATGCTTTTCAGTATCACATGTCTAAAATGCCACTAAAAAAAATCACTGTGAACAAAGAATTCGAAATGAGATTTGTGGTAATCAGTTATGTGAGGCAGATTACACAGGTTTTAATATAATATTTTGGTATTAGGGGAAATTTGCTTAATGCTGTACTATATAAAATATACATACCTTATATCCATACATATTTAGCTTGCATCAGTAAGTTAGAAAAGACAATTCCAGTTTGAAATTTACTATTTTTTTTTTTTTTTGCATGACACCTGTACCTAGCTTTTAGTTTCTTACTTACAAAATCATGACAAAAGTTAGGATTGTCACTGGGCATTGGTGGTTGGTTCATGCCTGTAAACTCAGGAGATACTGAGATCTGAGGGTCAAAGTTCAAAGCCAGGCCAGGCAGGAAAGTCCATAAACTTGCCTCCCGTAACCAGTAAAGAACCAGAAGTGGAAGCATGGCTCAAGTGGGAGAGCACCAGCTGTGAGCAAAAAAGCTAAGCACGAACTCCAGGCCCTGAGTTCAAGTCCCAGTACCAGCATATATGTGCACATGCATGTACACACACACAAAAAATTGGAACAATTTTTGGATTAAGAAACTAGCCAGCCAACATTTATTGACTTGATTAGCTTGAAAACATCAAATAGCATCTCATTTTCAGCATTTTATTTCAGTTGATCTTTGTTCATTTTACATAGTGAAGAGCTGTAACTGAGCCTCTCTCTTTTCTGACCTGAGCCGTGCTTTCAGTTAAAAACCTGGCCCATCATCTGTTTGGAAGATACAAAGTCTACCAAGGTGAATGAAGATAGCCTTCCAGTTTACATTTCGTTAGCCTCTGGTGCACTGTCTATGGACTGCCAGCTTTTCCCAATACCATTGCTGATCATTTATGAAGAGCTCCTGACTGTTGTTGTATTGCTCTTTTGTGAGAGTTGGTACTCCAGAGCATCCTAACTAGACTATAGAAGTTTTTATTGCACCTCTGGTTGCTTTCTGATATAGTAGATGTTTATCTTGAATGGCCCTCTGCAGACTGTGTCTACAAGTCTAGTTTGTGTGTGTGGAGGGGGGAAGCGGGTGGAGATCCTTGCATCTTTAAGGATGTCCTGTATTAGCTAGCCCAGGCTGCATCTGTGCATCTGTGAGCTGGAACCTGGAGGTACAATGGAGTGCTGGGGTACTTGCTGAGCATACGTGAGGTCCTGAATTGTACTCCCAGCACCAAAAGGGAAATAAAAATGTGAGCTCTAGAGTAGTAGCTTCAGTCAGGAGAAGGGTGAAAGAGGCGTGAAATCTTCTTGAAATTTTTAAAGATCTCTATAAAGATTAGATTATCTTGGAGATCCCAAAGTGGTGTGTGTTTTTATATTTCCATTGAGATAGCATTGACAAATAAAATGGTATCTAATCAACACAAGAATGTCATGCTTTTTGTGAAGCACTGGTCATTAATCTAGCTAGTTGATACATTTCAAAGTGAGCTTTCCTTCCTTTTTGCTTTCTTCCTTTCTTTCTCTTTTTGCTGTTGTATTTTGGTGGCACTGGAGTTGAAACTCAGGGCCTGTGCTTGGTAGGCAAGAGTTTTATTGCCTCTATTCCCTCGATCCAGCCATTTTGGCTTTAGATTATTTATTTTAAATAAAGTGATGTTGCATTTACCTGCACTGTCTATGTTTGTCTGATCCCAAATGTGATCCTTCTCCTTTTGCCTTCCATGTAGCTGGAATTATGCATCTGTACTACCACCTCAGGCTTATATGTTAAAGTAGGGTCCCACTAAATTTTTGCCCCAGCTGGCCGTAAAACTTAATCTTCCAAAGTTCTGCTTCCCAAGTAGCTGGGATTACAGGTGTGAGTTACCATACCTGACTTATTCACACTTACTTTCTTCCTTGTGGTAAGCTCACTTAAGAGCTATCTCTTCATAAATTTTCAGTATGTAATATACTATTATTAACTCTAGTGACCATGCTGTATGAGCAATCAAGGGGCCTCAAAGTTTTAATGTCCAGCCTATGATTACAACCACCACAGAAGTGTTTAAAGTAGTACGTAATAGATTGCTATGAAGTGGTGGGACAGCAATATAATACGTTTAAAGCCTTTAGATTCTTGAGGCAAATTTCCTGGGTTTGAATGCAGATAGACCACTGAATAGCAGCCTGATGTTGAGAAAGTCATTCCACCACCTCTTTTGACGAACCCTGTTTTTATCCACCCTGGAAAGATTTTTTTTTTTTTAATGAAAAAACAGCACAGGCCAACATCTGTCAGAGTTGTAAAAACTACATGAGTTAGGTAAGTTATGTCAGGCTTTCCCAAAAGTATCAGTCATTTCATATTGTTTTCACAGTGTTCAGTTACTCCATTCATAAGAAAACATTTCCATACTATTGTGGATGCCTTGCTGAGCACTTCATACTCAGGGAAGACGCGGCAGAGCACTGTGTGTGCATGGTGAGGGCTCGCGAGAGCTTGTAGGAAGCACTGACTAGACTCTGAAGAACAGCTTGGGTTCCACCTGGTGGGACTGTGCACATAGGGCATGCACCCAGATGGGAAGAAGAAAGAGGGTAGAATCTTCCCTCTCAGGAGGAATAGTGGGAAACTGGGAGGAAAAGTAGCTTGACTTTCTAATGCAGTTTTCTCTTGATATATTGAAAGACTGGTTCCAGGAGATACATACATATATACATATATAGCATACTTGTGTGGGAGTGGAGGTGCATGGGGGGGTTTGCACCAGTACTAGGACTTGAACTTAGGGCCTTACCCTCTTCCTAGTCTTTTTCACTCAAGGCCGGTACTCTACCGTTTGAGTCACACCCCCACTTCTGGGTATCTGGTGGTTCATTGAAGATAACATATTTGGAATCTCCAGATTAGAATATCTTGGGTTTTCTGCCCATGCTGACTTTCAACCTGAATCCTCAGATCTCAGCCTCCTGAGTAGCTAAGATGACAGGTGTGAGCCACTGGTGCCCAGCTCTTCCTCTATATTTTAAGTCATGCATGGATTTCTTATAATACTTGATACAATGTGAATAGTTGTTAACTTATTTAGGGAATAATGTCAAGATAAATATCTAACATGTAGAGAATGTCTATAGGGATTTTTTTTCAAATTTGTGATTGACTAAATCTGTGGGTCCAGAGCACCCAAATATGGTGGGCCTCCTATAATAATGGTAGCCCATTAATGTGAACTATCAATTGAGGAATTTATGTAAATTAGCTCTGATCACAATTCCCTGTAATATAGCTGTCTCCTTACTACAGATGAAAAACTTGAAGGAATTGAATAGTAGGGACTGGGAATTTTTTAGTGTAGAAAGCCTTTGAAGGTTTTTAGAATGGGAGGGGATCATGATCTGCTTTACCAGTGATTGGTTTAATCAGTGTATCTAACTTTTTGGCAGGACTGGAGTTTGAACTCAGGGGCCCTGCTTGCATGGATGGTACTCTACTGCTTGATTCATGCCTCCAGTTCAGCTTCCTGCTAGGTGGAGATGGAGTCTCATGGACTTTTCTGCCTAGGCTGGCCTTCACCATAGTCCTTTGGATCTCAGGCTCCTGAGTAACTAGGATGTAGGCATGAGCTACCAGCATGATACCAGTCATTTATTTATCTGCTCTGTTAGAGACTGGACTCCCTGGAGTTAGATGAGGCACACATTACCCAGAGTTCTCTATAGAAAATATCTCTGGCTCATCAGCATAAATACTGGGCTGTCTGTTTCCAAAGTGGTCTCAAGAAAACCTCAAAAGCTCATTGCATGCTTTCCCTTAATTTAGGTGATTCTTTTTTAGTTCTGTACGTGTCTCACTTCTTTTGACTTTATTTCTTTTGACCTTTGTAACATAGCCTTTTTTTTTTTTCAGTGTCAGTACTGGGATTGAACTCAGGGTCTCAGGCTTTTACTGGGCTTGTTTGCTCCATGGTTTGCTCTACCACTTGAGCTGTACCACAGTCTGGAATTTTACCAGTTAAATGACAATGGAATTTCACCAACTTTTTCTGCCCAGTTGGTTTTGAACTGTGATCCTCTAGGTCTAGTCTCCTGAGTATCTAGGGTGGCAAGAACAACTCACCTATACCCAGTCCTTCTTTGTAAGACATTATCAAATAGCAAGTACAAATTTTACACTTAAATTATCTGTGATTACAATGACAGTGCTCTACCATCACCAGGTCTCTGGTTTCACAGTCCTCTCAGCCTTCCTTTTCCCACACTGACTTCAGTCCACTTTGCTAAGCAAGCACCCTCCTGCCTCTTCCTTGGAAAGAAACTAAAACTCCACCAGGACCTAATCTCCTTTGCAGAGGTTGATAGGAAAGAAAGTGTTCTTCTAAATGATACCATTGGCAGCTGGCCATTTGGAGACGGCCATCAAGTAGGCCACTCTCAAGTGGCCGGTGTCCTATGCCAAGGGAGCCTCCAAAGTGAGCCAGCCCTTCGCTGTAAATAGAACATGGGGGAGAATCCCCAGCAGGAACCTCAGGTATTTAAAGCAAGCACTGTGCTTCTTCCATCTGATTGAACACAAATGTATTAAAACCCAAGCAGAGAGACGCTTACATCCAAAAGTTGGCAAGAATGGGGAATGGCATTTCATGAAAGAGGAAGTTCAACTCTCAACTCTCAAAGGTCAGGACCAGTGAAGCTCACAAGAATATATTATGTAAACTGGACCCAAATGGCTATTTATTAACTACACAAACTCCAGAGTGGTTATCTGTACTAGGACATCAATCAGCTATAAGAGTTTCTAAAATATCAAACGCAAATATCAAATTCTTGCGTTGAACTCTGGAATTGTGATGGTTAGGCAATTTTCAGGGGCTCAGTTCATCTGCATCAAGATGCACTTCGCAATAGTATATATAAGGACCCCACTTTCCCACTGAGCAGCCAAACTAGTTTCATCCTGAGCCTCTTGGTTTCCTTCATTCTCTACAGAGAGTCAGGAACTCAACAGCATTCTGTCTCCAGGACCTACCTGTCACGTGGCCATGCCTTTGAAAACGAACTTTAATTTGATTGCATATAATATACACTATGCATTATAGATATATCATTTAAACATTGCATATATTGTATATATCATATATGTATCTGATATACCTAATATATATTACATTATACAGCACATATACATGTGTATGTATTAATTGGGGGTAGTGATATGAGAAATTAATCATTAATATGTATTACTATCCCTTGATATCCAAGAGAATAGGTTCCAAATCCCTTATATGTTATGGCCATAACATAAGGATGCTCATGTTCCCTATATAAAATGATGTGGCAGGGCTGGGAAGGTGGCTCAGTGGTAGAGCGCTTGCCTTGCATGCATGAGGCCTTGGGTTCGATTTCTCAGCATCACATAAGCAAAAAGAAAAAAGTCGGAAGTGGCGCTGTGGCTCAAGTGGTAGAGTGCTAGCTTTGAGCCAAAGAGCTGAGGGACAGCACCCAGGCCCAGAGTTCAGGCCCCATGACTGGACCCCCCCCCCAAAAAAAAAAATAAAATAAAAATAAAATAAAATAAAAATAAATGATGTGGCACTCATATAGAACCCTCCAGCATGCCCTAAATTATGCCTAGATGACTTATAATGCCTAACACATGCCAACACTGTGGATGAAGCATCTTGTTCTAAGGAATAATGGCAATACAATGGACTTTGCAGGTTGATATTTCTCCTATTGTTTGATCTGAGGTTGGTTGATTCTGGGGATGCAGAACCCATGGATACAGAGGATCAACTCTCTTTGTCTCTGTGTGTCTCTCTCAGTCTCTGTATCTGTCTCCATCTCTATTACTCTCTCTCTTTTTGGTATGTGACAGGTATTTACCACTTTAATTATGTTAAAGGCGCTATTCAGCAGTGTTATATACAGTTCCAATTTTGTACTATCCTCTCCCAGACTCCATTTCTAGAATTTTTTTTAATCATTGCAAACAGAAACCCCACACCCATTGACCATTCACCCCTTTGTTCCTTCCTCCTCCAGTTGCTGGGATCTCTACTCTACTTTTTGTCCTTAGGTATTTGGGTATTTTAAGTACTCCTGAGAATCTTACACTGTGGTCCTTTTCGGTCTGTCTCTTAACTTACTTTTTTGAGATAGAGTTTTGCTGTGAAGCCTAGACTGGTCTGAAATGTAAGGTCCTTATGCTTCAGCTTCCCAAGTGTTGGGAATATAAGCATCTATCACCATGCCTAGCTTTTAATTTCTTTTTTTTACATTCATTGTTTGTTTCAAATAGACTTTTCTTATAGTAAGCATCTGCTGTCAATACTTCATAGTGTCAGTAATTATCAGCAAGATAGAATCCTCATTCTAGGTTTTAAAAACTACATTGTATTCGAATCTAGGTAAAGAGAAAACGTATACATTTTTCTGGTTAAATAAGTGAGGAAAATATGTATCAAACAATAGACATAAGTCCTTCTACTTATGTAATTTCATATTTCTTTACATATCTCTTTTGTGTTGGTTTCCTCTGATTTTGCTTGTCCGCCTGTATTTGGTCTTTCTAGAACTCCTCTCTTCCCTCCTCTCCCCTCCTTTTCCCCTCCCTCCCTCCCTCCTGCCCTCCCTCCCTTCCTTCCTTCCTTCCTTCCTTCCTTCCTTCCTTCTTTCCTTCCTTCCCTCATTCCTTCTTTCCCTCATTCCTCCTTTCCCTCAATCCTTCCTTCCTTGTGTATGCCAGTACTAGAGCCTGAACTCAGGTCCTGGATTCTCTCCCTTAGCTTTTTTGCTCAAAGCTGGCATCTCTACATCTCTACCACTTGAACCACACCTTCACTTCTAGCGTACTGGTGGTTAATTGGAGATAAGATGCATGAACTTTCCTAACCAGACTGACTTCAAACCCAGATCCTTACAGCTCAGCCTCTTGAGCAGGTAGAATTATGGGCATGAACCACCAGCACTTTGCCAGATTTCTTTAGATACTATGTTTCAATGTATACCTACTCTTCATTTATTTTAAGATGAATCATTTTGTCTACCTGTGTCTGCTCAACAATAGGCAGCAATATGTGATGGTGGTGTTGGATGCTGGCAAATCACAACCATCTACTGTGATGCTGTTCCTCAAAGCAGGAGTGTTTCTTTCTGTATAGAAACACAAGCAGCATCATTTCACTGCAGCAATGGATCTGTAGTAGTGGTGAACATAATTCATTTTCTATTTACATCTTTAACGAGCCATAATTAAAAGTAGTGAGTTGGCGTGTCAGAGGGAATGTGTTATTTTCAGATGTCTGTGATAGCAGTTGCTACTGCTGGTTTAAGCAGTGCTTGCCTGGCATGTAATATTGCAAACCCTAAGAGAGAAAATTCGGGAGGGTATCATCTATTTCTTGAAAGTGAATGGGACAGGAATGACTTTCTGCTTTGTTTAGAGACTGGTCTTAAATCCCTAAGCTTGTGATTCTCAAATCTTCATAGACATAACTCATTTTCTCTGGTAAAGGATAATCTGGATTGATTTGAATTTTGAAGTGTTCAAAGCTTTTCTTCCTTTCCTGAAGTCACAACTGAAATGTACTGGCAACTGGGTGCCAGTGGTTTGCTCATATAATCATAGTTACTCAAGAGGCTGAGATTCAAAGCCAGTTCAAGCAGACAGAATTGTATGACTCTTATCGCCAATTAACCAGCAAAATTCTGGACATAGACGCATGGCTGAAGTGTAGATCTCCACTTTTTTGCCTTGAGCAAAAAAGAAAAGCAAGAATATGAGACCCTGAGTTCGAGGCCCTGAGTTCATGTCCCAGTACACACACACACACACACACACACACACACACACACACACACACACACACACACACACACACACATCGGAGTATTCTCCTTGGATGTGTTCCAAGTACAAGGCTCAGACACTAGAGCGCTGAGTGTTGGAAATGGTCTTTTCCTCCATTCTGACAGGTTTTGGGTTCTCTGTCATCCTAGTGGTTCCTACCACATCTGCGTCTGCATATCATTACAGCTGGGGTACTCAGGAATATGCAGGTGGGTCTTCACACACTGCATGGCTGCATAAGAAATACCAGTGGACTGCAGGTTTCCTGACCAAAAAAGTCACTTACTGGAAGTCATTCACAACTCATCTAAGATGTAATGGGTAAACATTTCTATTTGGCCACTTGAACACAGCAAAAAAATGTGTACTGAAGTATTTATGGTATCTACTTGGGGAAGAGAATCGGAATAAAATCTGTAGAGCTTGTCTTCTTATAGGCGGCCCCAACCTTGAGATGTATACAGATTTGTGCATGGATTATAGGTCAGGCAAACTATTTTGATGATGGTACTAGAGCTGGTGCTGTAGTTTAAAGTTCTCTCACATTGACCCCATGCCCAAATTTGTGCTCTTCATTTTGCAAAACTCTTTAATTTTTATTGTGGCACCAGTATTGAACCCAGGGCCTTGTACATACTGAGCAAACATTTCTATTACTTGAAACACACCCTCATCCCTCCTGGTTTTATTTTGTATTTGAGATAGGGTTTCTATGACTTTGGGCTGGCCTAAGATTTGAGATTTTCCTACCTCCACCTCCTGAATAGCTGAAATTATAGGTGCGAAGTGCTACAATGGCTTTGTAAACTCTTTTTTTTTTTTAAAAAAAAAAGAGACACCTCCCTCCCCTTAGTCCTCTACCCTTTCCCTAACTTTATAAGCTTCAGTTACCATAGTCTGAATTCCCTCCTGATGATGAATATGTATGAGCTGTGCCTATGCATATGTTAATTAAATATATTCATCTCTCTTTCATACTAGAACATGAAATTTCAAAAATCTGCCAGCCTGCAAAATAGGAAAATGAAAGGGCTGTGTGGAGTCTGTCTCTACCAGTTGTTTACAAGGAAATGTATATCTTGGACGTTTAGCAAATAATAATATCATGTTTAACTGATAGTGATTGTGTCCTAAATTTTACAAGCTAATGACTCACAGTTATGACTCACATATTCCTGGGAATACCCCCATCTGACTTGCCATTTGCCTAACGTAGTGTATAGTACAGCAGACTTGCTTAGGAGTTCAGTAAAAATGAACCATATAGTTTTCTGTTTTGTCCCACCTTACCTCAAGAAAAATTAATTGAACCTTTCTCGGTGTGGTGGCTTGCACCTATAATCTCATCTATGTAAGAGACAGATCCAGGTTCAGGAAAGCCTGAACCAAACCCAGTATCATTAAAAAAAAATCAAACACCAGCATCAAACCCTGTTATCATTCAGAAAAAGGAAAACTGAACATGCATTGTTTGAGACTCTTTTTTGTTCTTGTTGTTCCTATCTCGACATGGTTATTTGAAGGTAATTTTCCCTGTAAGAACTCACTTGTTGCAGGTGACTCTGTCTTGAGGAACAGCTGTTGATTTCCAGTGTGTAATCACTAGCTAAGTGCTGTGGCAGCTTCTTATCACCTTAGCTACTCTGGAGACATAAGTGGAAGAGTCAACTTTCAGTCCAGGCTAGACATAAGCACTTAAGATCTACCAGAAAAACAGGTAAACTAAGAGACTGAGGATGTGACTCAAGTAGTAGAGTGCCTGTCTAGCAAGCACTAGGCCCTGAGTTCAAACCCCAGTATCATTATGAAAAGGAAAACAGAACAATTATTCTCTGAGGCTTTTTGTTGTTGTTCTTATCAACATGGCTATTTTAAGGTAATTTTCCCCACAAGAACTCACTTGTCACAGGTGACTCTGACTTGAGGACCAGCTGTTGATTTCCAGTGTGCAGAATCGGTTTCTTTCTTCCTTTCTCAAAGAGTTCCTTTATTGTTTCTGGTCTGTTGTTTGATGCCAGAACTAATGTAGTTTTGGTTATTTTTTTATCTTTTCAATTCAAATCATGACATTTCTTTGGAAACAAGAGCCCTAAGGAAGAAAAGTCACTTACTCCATACCCAATTTTTAAAGGAATCAATTTTTTAAAAAAATCTTTCATTTAATCCATGATACCATTTATTAGCCATTTAAATATCATGTTAGTCAATAGTCAAGGGAAGTGTGATACTCTGACTGTTGGAGAGAATGGCAGAGTGTGTGGACAGCAGGTCTCCATGGGAGATGCTGAACAGGAGGGGGACCACAGATTGGAGGATGAGTCTGTTTTTTGTTACCAAGACAATGGCCTGTTCGACAAGGGGACTCGAGCTAATGACCAAGCAGCCACATGAAGGGTTAGAAGAGAGAAAAGTCATCTGGCCAAGAATGCAGAATTGGAGAGTCGATCTCTTAGGGACAAGCTGGAGGTGATACTATGCAGTTTTCAGTTCCTACTGTGCCATTCATTTTGTGACCTTGGGAAAGTTCCTAACTCTCTCTGGAATCCCAGTTTTCCTCCCTTCTGAGTGGAAGGTCAGAGAGCCAGATGTTAGATGTGTGGCTTCAGTGGTAGAATACCAGCGTTGACAGAAAATGCTAAGTTAGTGACCTAGCCCTGAGTTCAAGCCCCAGTACTGGCATGAAAACAAATAAACTGGGAGACTGCAAGCATGGCTCAAGTGGCAGAGCGCTTCTCTAGCAAGCATGAGGCTCCGAGTTCAAGCCCTGGTAGGCAGAGCCACAAGCTAGAAATGCTGCCACTTAGGTGTCTGGCTCTCTCCATGGGCAAATGACCACTAGAGGGGAGGTTAGGATTGAACTCTGGGAATACTCCCTTGCACCCTGAAAAGACATCACCCGTTTTCTTTTCTCTGTGATTGAACTGGTTGTTCCTCGGTACAATGGACTTCACTGTGTATTTACGCTCAGTGCTTTGCTGGCTTCCTGATCCCTACCCCACCCATGCTCTCCCTACCCTCTGCTCATGTCTTCAAGATGTTTCTAGAGCCCTGTGAGTACAATAGATTTTGTTCCTCTCCCTTTGAAGCCCCGTTGAAATGATTTGTCGGCAGATTCAGGCAATTCATTTGTCTTGTCACCATCCTGCCTAAAGTATCAGAATCCAATGCATCTGTGTTTGGGTTTTGTGATAGGCTGTGTATGCTTAGTGGGAGCTTGCTGAGCCCTCTCCAGGTTGCTACTTCTTGAGTTAGCTGTCACCGAATTGTCAAAAACTTCAGTTTTGGGGGCTGGGAAGGTGGCTCAGTGGTAGAGCGCTTGCCTTGCATGCCTGAGGCCCTGGGTTCAATTCCTCAGCACCATATAAGCAAAAAGAAAAAAAAAAAGCCGGAAGTGGCACTGTGGCTCAAGAGGTAGAGCGCTAGCCTTGAGCTGAAGAGCTGAGGGACAGCGCCCAGGCCCAGAGTTCAGGCCCCATGACCGGACCCCCCCCCCCAAAAAAAAAAAAAAAAAACTTCAGTTTTTGGACAGTGTGTATAATTAGCCCCATCTCTCAAGAGTTTAATAATCAAATGACAGAGACTAACAAGATAATAGTATTAGTATTAATGACAAGGACAACGATAGGCCTCCCTCTCTTTTTTGCTTTCTTTCCTTCCTTCTGTCCTTCCTTCCTTCTTCCTCTCTCTCCCTTCTTTTCTTTTCCCTCCCTTCCTCCCTCCCTCCCTTCCTTCCTTCCTTCCTTCCTTCTTTCCTTCCTTCCTTCCTTCCTCTCTTCCCTCCTTCCCTCCTTCCTTCCTTCCTTCCTCTCTTCCCTCCTTCCCTCCCTTCTTTCTTCTTCCTTTCCTTTCCATTCCTTTCCTTTGTTTTCCCTTTCTTTCTTGTCCCAGAGTTTGAACTCAGGGCCTGAGCCTTGTTCTTTAGCTCACTGTTCTTTTTCACTCAAGGTTGGAGCTCTATCAACTCCGGGGCTAATTGATGGTTAATTGGAGATCTCCTGACTGGGCTGGCTTTAAACTAGGATCCTCAAGACTCAGCTTCCTTAGTAGGTAGGGTAACAGGTATGAGCCACAGGCACCTAGATGATTAGGCATTTTCTGAGTGCTTGCTGCATTCACTGATGTGCTCAGTAATTTGTATGTGCCTAAAAGTGTGCCACACACACTAAATAAATGTCTGATTTTCGAAATAATACCAAGAACTAAGATGATTAGTATCAGCTCCTTCTGTGGATGAGGAGGAAACTGAGGCTGACTCAGGAGAGATGAAGCCACTCCCTGGTAGAGGTATGTGTAGGATTAACTTTGACACTTTACAATTAGTGTTAATGAAGTGCTAAGTCTCTGGTTGTGCAGATGCCAGAACAGCAGGGGTATGTTTAGAAGGGATTATGGGAAAGAGTGACTTAAACTGTTTTGTAGGAAGAAAGAGGTAATTGTGCAAAGAAGACCAAAGGGCATTTGGAGCAGGAGCTAATTGCAAATGAATATTAAACATAAAGAAGCCCAATAGCTAATAGGTTTGTTCAGTGAAAACGACTAGCATCCAGCTCTCCGATGGCAGCCAAGTGACCGGATTGCAATGAACACTGAGTTATTTACGAGCTGTGGTGCAGGCATTGCTGTAATTAGTAGCAGGTCAACACCTTAGAAAAATTTCAGCTGAGTGTAAAGACATATTTCTAGCAGAAAAGTGTTAGTCTGAAAAGCAAGTAAGGTGTAGGCATAGTTGTCCTGCCTTCAGGCAATTCCTCCTTAGCTTGCTTTTCCCATGTGACACTGGCTTCTCACACTTACTTTGAACTGTCACTGGTTTTGCTTCACTTCCTATTAATTAGCTCTGAGTCTTGGGCCTGTAGCCACTTGGAGCCACTCAGGACATGTTTTGTTCCAGCCCTCCTGGACAGCCTGGGAGATCTGTCTTTTCCAGTGTGTCTGTCTTGTCTTGGCAGCCCTTTACATACATGGCAGGTGCCTGGGGGAGTTGAGGAGCAGCCACTGTTGGCCAGCACTGTGCTGTGATGGCTTGCTCTCAGGCTGCAGAGAATCAAACACTGGGCCGGAGATGTTAAACTTGGGCAAGAGCTAGAAACACAATGGAGAGACCTGGATTTGTGATGAGAGCTTGGTGAAAATGCCGGAATGATGACAGGGGATTGGTTGCATGATGTGTTTGTTTCAAGGGCTTTTCCCTCCACACCTGGAAAAAAAAAATGACAGAAACAGACATTGTGCGAGATTCTTCCAGGCTTCTCAAAGGCTGGCATGTTTGACTGATTAATTAATAAATGGCTTTGCTCATAATTCTCCTTGTTTGGAAAAATCTTATTACAGTGATAAATCCATCAAACAAGAGAATTTACCAAGTAAACAAGTTAGTGTGTCCCTTTCAATTTGTGTGTGTGTGTGTGTGTGTGTTTCTCTACTGGGGCTTGAACTCAGGCCTGGGTTCTGTTTCCTTAGCTTCCTTCACTCAAGGCTAGCACTCATTCTACCACTTAAGCCACAGCTCCACTTCCAGCTTTTTGGTAGTTATTTGGAGATGAGTCTCACATACTTTCTTGCGTAGGCTGGCTTTGAACCACAGTCCTCAGATCTCAGCATCTTAAGTAGCTAGGATTATAAGCATGAGCCACTGGCATCTAACTGTGTCTCTTTATAAATATGTTTTTATATAACAAAATGACTGCCCATCAAGAAGACATTATAAAAAAGGTTATCAAATGTAATTATATCTATCATCTATTTTCCACTTTTACAAAATGTGCTTTTTTCCTGCTACTTTACCTTATTGATTAACCTGTCATTTTCTAGAAGTATCTATAGAGGTTGGTGGGTATGTTGCAATGGCAATGGTTGCTTGTTTTTTGTTGTTTGCATTTTGCTTAAAGACCCTCCTGCCTTTTAGAACATTGGAAACTCAGCACTGGCAGGAGCCATCCTCATCCTAAGGAATCTCATGATTTTCCCTCTTGTGCCTGGTGACATGGCTCCTTAGAAGTTAAAATGGTTCTGGGCTATTGGTGAGAATCTAACCTGCAAGAAATCAAATCAAAACATTCCAGAGCAAAGATTTCCTCTTTCCCTTTTGCCTAGAAATCACACAGCATTAACAGTGTTTCCTTTATCTACCTCCTGTGATCAGTTACCAAGCTCCTGCACACATTTGCACCTGTAACCCTCAGACTAGCCCTGTATAATGTTAGTTACCAATGAACAGCTATGCAAAGGTCACTTGTAGGGTGATCAGCTGACTCCATGCTTTCCCACTGGAGGTCGAGGAGAAAAACAGTGAATGGAGAATCATGTATACATCATTCACTTATCATGGATCAAAGAGAGTGGAAAAGAAGGCACCCCATGAGGACCGTGCATTATAACCCCTCATTAACATCAGCTCACAGACCCATGCAGTAAACACTTCTCTCGCTTTGTGGGTGATAGGGGACAGGGATGAAATAAGATTGGTTCATGCCACATTGTAGAACAGGAACAATAAATGAGTTTGCTGACTTGAAAGTCATGTTCATTGTCCAGGCTCAGTGGATTATTTGTGAACTACTTTTCCCTTTCCTTCAGATGTTTGAGGGTTTTTTTTATTAATAAAATTTTTTATTGTGAAAATACCATACAGAGGGGTTATAATTACATGAGTAAGGTAATGAGTACATTTCTTATCAAGCATTGTTGCCTCCTCCTTTTTTTCCCCTTAACATCCTTGCCCTCCCAACCCACTCCCCCCTCAAAGTTGTAAAGTTCATTTTTCGACTAACATCTTGTACATCTCATTGTTGCAATGGGTCAATCTGTATCCCTATTTAAACAATTTGTTTTTTCCCTTCCCCTCCCAATTATACCAACTAACATCAAATACAGTGAAAACGGGTTATACAATGGGGGAGGGACATACAAAGAAACAAAGAAATAATCTTATAAATATGTTAGAAACAATAGCAAGAAAGAAAAAGCGTTTGAGTCCTTATCTTGGGGCTCATTTCGCCTAACATCAACTTATCTGACCTTTTCTACTTGTCTCAGACCTATACTAGTTATTGCAAATAAAGGAAACCATGGGACCTATGTTTCTTTGGGCCTGGCTTACTTCACTTAATATAATTTTTTCCAAGTCTTTCCATTTCCTAACAAATAGGGCAATGTTATTCTTTCTGATGGAGGCATAGAATTCCATTGTTATATATACCACATTTTCTTGGTCCATTCATCTACTGAGGGGCATCTGGGTTGATTCTATATCTTAGCTATGGTAAATAACATTGCAGTAAACATAGTCGTGCTGGTAGCTTTAGTATGGTCTTGTTTGTGATCATTTGGGTAAATGCCCAAAAGTCGGATTGCTAGGTCATGGGGGAGCTCTATGTGGAGTCTTTTGAGGAACCTCCATACTACTTTCCAAAGTGATTGAACAAGTTTACACTCCCGCCAACAATGCAGTAGGGTTCCCTTCTGTCCACATCCCCTCCAGCATCTGTTGTTATTAGAGTTCTTGATTATAGCCATTCTAACTGGGGTGAGGTGATATCTCAGTGTTGTTTTGACATGCATTTCTTTTATGGATAGGGTGGTTGCGCATTTCTTCATGTGTCTATTGGCCATCCTTCTTTCCTCTTCAGAGAAGTTTCTCTGTAAGTCTTTAGCCCACTTATTTATTGGGCAGTTGAGGGTTTTTTTTTAGTTATTCTCTAACAAACTATAAAATTCCTCAGAGGATATGAGGAATGTAAAGCGGGGGAACCTGGAACACAGTGCTGATCCAGTAGCTATTTTAGTGATTTGTGGCTGAGGTGAGAGTTTTACAGTCACCAAGAGAATTCAGAAGACTGGTTGTCTTTACCCAGAACTAACCAAGGAAGGGTCCTACAGAAATGTGGATCCTGAACCCAAGGACCTGAGTGAGAGAAGGCGAGGGTATCTGGTTGAAGTTAGAGGTGGATGGATATCCAGTGAGACTGTGGGGTAGAATAGGTACTGTTAGACAGGTGTTGCTTTAACTTCAGAGGGTAGCATGATTTAACCTTTCAAAGTCTGGGTGATTTTCATGCTTTGTACCATATCATAAGCTGACTAGTGTCAAACCCATGGAACTTGGGGGGAATGTGGTATCATTCCCATATTGTGAGATTGGTGATTCATTTCTAATTCTTAGATCACTATATATTCAGGATACCAGAGTTTGGGTCATGTTTATGCTGCAGTGGTAAAAGCCATGGGCTTGGAATCAGAGAGACATGAGTTCAAATTCATCCCCTATTATTTATTATCTGTGAGGTCCTGAGCATGATGATTTAAGCTTCTGTTCTATCAACAATAAAATATGGGCAATAATCTTGCTTCCAAATATGGCTATACAAAAAGCAGAGTGCCTCACTCATACAAGTATGTATTTAGTGATTTTTATGATCAACTAAGAGAAGCAGTCCTACTTACTATGACTATAAACACTATAGTATACCTGTGAAAGAGACTTGTATAATCCAATGAGAATGAAATTTCTGCTAGAGCAAAAATGCAAATTATTACTGGGTACATTTCTGGCAGACATATGAGCCATTTACATAATGAAACCTCTCTAAGATTATTTCTATTAATAGCAATCCTTCTAAGTATCAATCTGACCATTTTGTATTTAGAATCATCCTCTCTATGAACAGATTTCTTTTATTGCCATGTCTTCTTAATATCTTCTGACAAGTATCATTATCTCTTTACTTCATATTTGAGTGTTTGTGATTTTTTTTCTGAGTCTTTAACCATGCTCATTTACTACAGAAGAATTTCAGCTTTCAATGATACATCATTTTAACATCGGAATTTGGAGGAAATAAGGTTGTTTGCTTTCTTGGGTGCAGAGTCATAGGTGAGCAGATGATACTGGGCTCTCTAACCCAGTAGGCTCTGAGACCATCCTCTGTACAAAGAGATCCCCTCTTTTAGCTGTGCAAGTGAATGACCTTTGGCATATCATTGAATGACCTTTGGCATATCATTGGATGACCTTTGGCATATCATTGAATGTATATTTGGACCATGAAGGCCCTTGAATTTCTTTTTAGGGATGTGAACTGCAGGGTTCAATTCTTGGACCTAACAGCTTCAGCAAAACAACAACATTACATGTGTCCTACTCTGGAAGGAAGTCCTCTTGAATTAAGTAGAGATTTTTTCCTTCTTATCTCAAGAGTCATTAGTTACAGAAGCTCAAAGACTTGCTGAATAAACGAATGAATGAATGCATGAACATGAAAAAGCATCTGAGGAATTGTCAGTGGATAGAAAGATGTTTCCCAGGAAGGCAGACTCTAACACCTCTTCTAGCCCCATAGTTCTGTTCATGCAAGCGCCACTTCACGACAGGTGCCTTGGCAGGAAACTTTCTCACCTTAACTTCTATTATAGCTAATAGGTTGTTGAGATCACACAGCATTGCCCTTCCCATGGGAAGGCTGTACCATCAAGTAAGTAAAATTAAAAAGAAATAGAGAGAAAAAAACATCAGAAACTTTACATGTAATGTGTTTTTTTAAATTCTGAATATCATAACTGTATTTCTGTTTTTAAATGATGTTTTTACTAATCATTATTTATTTCTCTATTGCCAGTCAAAGGGGTTCCTTGTGGATAGCTTCTAAGGAATGGGGATTTTGATAAGGATACCAGGCTGACTTGTTGATTTTAGGAACAGGTACAGGTAGGCTTCAGGTCATGGAAAATACACAAAAAAGCAAGCAAGAAAACAAGTCACCAAAATAAAACCATAAATCTGGATTTGGCAGGTTGTCACATGTTAGTTTTCCCCGAGATTAGCACCTTCTACAAAGAAATGGTTGGTCGGTCTTACAGCTTTGAAAGTTTAGTTGATAACCAGTTGGCCCTGTTGCTATTGGGTCTGTGGTGAGGCTGCACATCATGGTAGAAGCACGTGGCAGAGTAGAATTGCTTACCTCATGATCGGGAAGTGAAAAACAGGAAGAGGAAGGAGCTGGACTTCCCATAATCCCTTTGGAGGACACAACTTAAATGACTTGAAAACCTCCCTCTTAAGGATTCTTGGACATTTCTAAAGCACCATGCAAGTTACCAAGCCAGCTTTCAGGAAACATTCCAGCAGCTCACAAGGTGTGATCGGGAATACTTCTTCCCATTTACACAGGTGATTTCTAAACAAGTGACTGCTCAAACTACTTTGCATCTCTGTAGTGGCTGATTCTCTATCTTTTCCTGTGTGTGCTTTTGAAGATTTTGTAATCATTAGTGCTGATATTACTGGAGAAAAAAATGAATTGAGATGTCTATTGTTCTTTTGTGATAATTTCTACTTGTAGGACTCCTTAGCATCTTTTCTCAAAATGAGCAGGCTTTTCTGGATGGGAGATACTAAACTCATTCTTCAACTTGTTCTTATTTTTTTCCTTACTTCCATTTGATGCCCTGTAGTTGGCCTCCCTGACTTCTAGAGTGGTCCAACAGAAGTGAGGAATGGGGATTATGTCTTGTATGGAAGGAGACCTCCCCATGAAGAACCTGTCCGTGGTATGATGTTGAGGATTGTGTATGAAACCATTTAGGAAGGAGACAGAGCATTTTAGAACCTCTTACAATGACTCACTATATGTAGCTCAGCAAAGCAGACACATCCCAGTGATGTCTCTCATCTTCTGCTAGATAGCCCTTGAGTTCACTGCATAGAATTACACTGTTCTAGAACTCAGAGCTCTTGGGATCCAAACTTGGATAATTAAAGCAAGAAATCGACGCAGACAAGTAAACAGGGTTTGACCAAGAGGTCAGGCTGGAACCAGAAGTGAATATATGTGTTCCTCATTTTTTACACTAGCTGCTGTTCTGCTATTGACATTGTCTTCATAACATGTCCAGTTCCAGGGCTCCAGCACTATCCTCAGCAAGGGCTCAGGGTCTGCATTTACTGTATGAGGCTTCATTGGCAAGGTGTCTCAGACAGATGTGGTATCTGGACCATGACAAATATCCGAGTCAAGAATCAGCAAGAATTGGCTTCTTCTGAAGTCCTTCTCCTTGACTCAAAGGCTGTCTTCTTCATGTGTCTTCACATGGTCTGCCCTTGATGCGTCCTGATCTCCTCTTCACATAAGGGTATCAGGGAAGTGGAGTAGGGATCATATCCACAGGACCTTCATTACCTCGTGGAAGGTCCTGCCTCCAACCACTGCGGGCCTTCTATGTCTCTATGTCTTCTGGTTCTGAATACACAAATTCAACCGAGAATCAAAAATATTTAGGAAAAAAAATGAGGCTATACTGAACATGTCTGTCCTGGATATGCGTTCTTGTTATTCCCTAACCCATCCAGCATAGACATTTACATAGCGTTTACATTGCCTGTAATACACAGGCAGTCTAGAGGTGACTTAAAGTATGTGGAAGGAGCCTGCTGCTAGTGACATCAGTAATTCTAGCTAGTCAGAATCTGAGGACCAAGTTTTGAAACGCAGGCAGAAAAGTTCATGAGACTCTTCTCTTCAATTTACCAGCAAAAAACAAGAAGTGGAGCACCAACCTTGAGACCATGAGTTTGAGACCCAGTACTGGGAGAAGGAAGGAAGGAAGGAAGGAAGGAAGGAAGGAAGGAAGGAAGGAAGGAAGGAAGGAAGGAAGGAAGGAAGGAAGGAAGGAAGGAAGGAAGGAAGGAAGGAAGGAAAGAAAATGATGGAAAAACAAGTGAAGATTGGGAGACTATCTATAAATCTTGTACATTTATTGAAAATATTTAAACCAGGTACCAGTGGCTCATGCCTGTAATCCTCGCTGAGATCTGAAGACTGAGGTTAGAAGCCAGTCTAGACTGGAAAGACTATGGAGACTCTATCTCCAGTTAACTACCAGAATGCTGGAACTGGAGCTGTGGATCAAGGGGTAGAATTCTAGCCTTGAGTGAAAAAGCTAAGAGATAGTACTCTGGCCCTGAGTTCAAATCCTAGTACCAGCACACATCACCATACCAACAACAACAAAACTACCAAAAAACAAGAAAGGCTCAGTTCCTGCCTATTCGGATTGGAGTCTGTGAGGAAAGGTGGCCATTGGAAAGAAGATTTGTTCTAGGTTTGTGTCAAAATTCTCCATGGTGGCACATTTACCTTAATGTCAGCTGCTCTTTGCTTCTTGCTGAATTTAGGAGCAGTCGTGAATCTGCCAGGCTGGGTAACTGGCATTCTGCAAAGGATGCATCAGAAGCGAATGCTGTGCTCATTCCAAATATGTCCTTCTATTGCCAGAACGCTCTCTCTCAGTATCTGGATGACTCGTGTATACTCGGCATATTTTTTTAGAGAGGTGGGGGGGGGAGTAAAGCTGCTATTTTTACCATCTACAAGTGTTCTGATGCTTCCTCAATAACATGGTTACTATACAGCACCCCAACTGCTTCTCCCCTGAGACCACATCTTAGTCTGATTTCGGTCCCTAATATCTGGCTTTGTGCCTGATACATAAACGATTGTCAGGGAATGGTGGCTGAATGATAAGTGCTGAGTGAGAAAATTACAAATTGTGAGAAGCTGTCTCACAGGATGGATGAGCCCCTTTATAAAGATAGGTAATAGGTGTGCATCCTTCACTTCCTGTTGGGTGACGACTCATTTTGAATCAGACACCACTGATGATGCTTAAAGATGGAAGAATCATCTGGAGGGTCATGCACAGATACAGAATCCCACACAATGCATTGACCTGCTCGGCCTCTAGGCAGCCAGCCTGGCTCTCAGGGTAGGTGGTACCTGCCATTCTACGTGCACCACAGCCACACACACACACCAGCTGCCTTTCTTACAGAACCACCGAGAAGTGAATTAAGGTGAACTTTGAAAGAAGGGCGAGACGCAGCTCCCTTGATTGATGTGGGAGCGGGTGTGGGAAGGTTGTTCCACGCATAAAGATGGCATCAAAGAGGCTTGGCTGTTTTTCCATTTTCCAGTCATCATCGACAGTTTTATATTGTTTAACATTTTTTTAAAGTGTCCTCAGAACCTTAGGCTATTAAGAAAAACAAAAACAAGTATTTTATGGTAGAGATTATGTAGAATGATAAGAGATACATTTATGATCAGTGGTAAAAGCAGAGGTGGAAGCCTTTGAGAATTTAAACTGAGAGAAGTCAAACGATTTAAAGAGTTCAAGTTCAATGGCAAATGTGCTTCACCCCCTGGGGCAGATGGTAGGTGTATTTTCTGATTCCTGGCATACTCTGTTCAGTTTAAGCCCTGGGTTTTGCTAAGTCATTGTGTCAACATTATGAGTGGCAACATTAGACCTTTATGGCTTGTCATATTCTCAGCCACAGTATATGTGGTTATAGTGCTGTGGAGTGAAGTTCAATATTGATTATCAGCATTTTTTTAAGTTGTGCAGAATCTATGGGACCTGAGGAAAGAACTCTTCTCTTTGCTCTAACATGACTCACTACTGACACAAATCATAGTTGTTTCTACTTTGGGGTAAAATACAAATAGCATGTAATTTACTATCCTAACGATTTTTAAACAGCTCTCTGGCATTGAGTACATTCGCATTGTTGTGCAACCATGACCGCCATTCCATCTCCAGAACTCTTTTTTGCTTTGTAAAATTGAAACTCTATCCGTGAAATAACAGCTCTCCATTTTACCCTCCCCATAGTTCCGGACAACCACAATTATAGTCTCTGACTCTACATTAACTCTCTACAGAAGGCAAATCAAGTGGTATTTGTCATGTTGTGACTGGATTATGTCACTTCACTGTTCCATTTTTAATAGTATCTTTATTGGGATTTATGTTACTTATGTCACATCATATTAAAAAGTTTTTTCACTAGATTTACAACTGAAGCATTTTTGCATATTTGAAGCAAGTAAACAGTACATTTTTAAGTTTTCAAAACTGCACACATGTAGGCTGGCAATGATAGTGCGTACCTGTAATCCCAGCTACACAGGAGGCAGAGGTAGGCAGATCAGAATCTGAGATTGGCCCAGGTAAAAATGCCAGACTCTATCTGAAAACAAAAAGAAAAAAAAAAACCCTAAAATGCCTGGCAGTGGACTGGTAATGGGGATAACTCAAGTGATAGAGTACTTTTCTATCAAAGGTGAAGCCCAGAGTTCTAATCCTATTACCCCCACTCCCACAAAATTCACACATTCTTCTTTGCTGTTTAAGCCCATTTATAAGATTACCATGAAATAAATGGGATGGAAGGTTAGGAAAAAAGTGTCTAGATTATGACTAATTTCATTCAGTTTAATACAGAGAGCCAAAATATTTTTGTTAGCATGTTTGCTTTCATTGAAATGTCTTAATTTTAACTTCCAGGAGCCAGTAATATATGATTATTTCTTATTATTCGTGAGATGACATTGCTTGCAGAATCGTTGTGATACGCTGGAAATTCAACAGAAGGAAATTTTCTAAAGCCTGGATTTTTTTCCCCCAAGATAAGTTTCGAATTAATTTAGATAGACACAGGACTGGCATTTGAGTTATTCAAGATCTGAAATCTCCAGCTCAAAGAGAATATTTAGGTCTAAGTTAGCAAATTGAAACTTGGTGACTATGTAGTGCTGGCTGGGAGATATGTTTGTTGTGCTGTCATTAGGGGAACAGGTAATGTCTAGTAAGAATGCATGTAGGCTTAGCAATTTTCCTTGTGGAGTTTCCTTAAAATAACTTATGTAGGTGCTGCAAAGTTGTCTGTCCATTTTATAGTCCTTACTTATAGTGCTAATTATAGTTTAAAGAAATAATCCCAAGCCACCCAACTGTTTATCAAAGTGGAATAGGTAAACCAAATTATGATATAATCAAGTAATAAAGATGAGTGATCTAGAACTATGTAGAGCTCAATAAACTGGTAAGCCTATGAAGTAGGTTGCAAGAACATTCACAAAATAAGAATGAGTCTGTCTAAAAGTTTGCAAAGTAAACATAACTAAACAAGTAAGGTTGAATTTTACCCTGAGATGGTTAAAAAAATAAAATTGGAACACTGCTGGGCACTGGTGGCTCACACCTGTAATCCTAGCTACTCAGGAGGCTGAGATCTGAGGACCACAGTCCAAAGCCAGCCCAGGCTGTCTGTGAGACTCTTATCTCCAATAAACCACTAGAAAACCGGAAGTGGTGCTGTGGCTCAAGTGGTAGAGCGCTCACCTTGAGCCAAAGAGCTCAGGGACAGCGCCCAGGCCCAGAGTTCAAGCCCCACGACCGACAAAAAGGAAAGAAAAGAAAAGAAAAGAAAATTGGAACCCTAGAAAGACATTAATTAGGATAGGTGCATCATGATTCAAGGTGCAATTCTAGATTTTTGGAAGGAGAAAATCAGGGGACTGTGATCAGAAGACAACTGGAGCATAAAAGTTCATGAGATTTCATTTCAACCAATGGCTGGGTGTGGAGGTACATGTCTGTATTCCCCAGTGACATAGAAATCAGACAGTGCTGGCCTGGACATGAAGTGACACTCTTCCTCCTGGAAAATAATCAGTGCAAAAAAAGTGCTCAAGTGGTAGAGTACTTGCCTTGTAAGCATGAAGCCCAGAGTTCAACCTCCCAAACTGCCAATAAATAAATAAATAAATGAATAAGAGAAACATTGATTCAAACCCTTATCTCTCTCTTTCCTGAGAGTATACATTGGAAGTAAGAGCTAGCAGCTTTTTCTGCCATTTCAATACTCATAGGAAACTTCTAGGTACTCTGCCTAGTAAGTCTTTAAACTATCACATACCCACTACTGGCAGGCTAAACTTCAATAGAGAGATGGTTAAAAAAGAAATGCATGCAGAACATTTTATGTGTGTGTGTGTTTTTTTAAATTAACATTCCTAAAATAGAATTTTTGAAGAGAAGCTTTTCGTGAATGATGATAGATTGAAAGCTATAACTAAAAATAGAGCCGCAGGTTTTAATAAATGAAAATTAGTCAAGATCCTTCTTGGTACTTCCTGGGTTCAGAACTAAATCCGTCACCTCATTGCTTTAGCTAACATGGGCTTTAAGCTACTCTCATATCTCTAGTCCTCTGCCTGCTGGGTTATCATTTGGGGATCATCAGCAGCACCACCATCATTCTTATCACCATCACGATCATCATCATTACCCTCTTCCCTTGCTTTTATGTGGCCTGAGTTAAGGTCTTTGTACATGTCCCATTTCATGAAAGCGTATGTCTATCTTAGAGTATTTGCGTTGTTCTGAAATGAATTCCATTTCCATCTCCTTTGCTGCTTTCATTTTCCTTACACATCTCTGAATGCCTCTCTCTCTTCAACTCAGTGGAGAGAAGCTTCCAGTCCATCCAAGTGAGCCTGTGCCTACTTCTCTCACTAGAGTACCTCGAGAGTTTAGCACAGGACTTTGCATATCTAAATGCACAATAATCATGCACCAAGTCAATGCATGACTGAATTGGCTCGGTAACTCTTTGAGCCGATATTGTTGCTATTATTATTCTACAGATTTTTTTTAATGGAGGCTCAGTATGTTAAATTACTTACCCACCTTGTGAGTGCTGAGGGCTAGAATTCAAACCAGGGTGCCTGACATGAAATACAGGTGTCTTACCTGTTCCGTTAGGTTGGGCTGCCTGCTCTGTGCTGCTGATCCTGATGTGACTTTGTCTCTTTTTCTTTTCATCCTATCAAATTGTCATTAATTCCCTAAATATATATATACATATATATATATATATATATTCCAACAAATAATCATGCGCCCCATTTAGGACTATTTCTATTTTGCATGTACAAAGACTTGCCTGCACTTCAGATTCAGCTAATTCCAATCTACTGCAGCTCTCGCCTGCCCTGTGGAGTGCTATTGTCTAGGCCTGAGGTGGCATCTGGCCAGAGAGGGCTGCAGACAAGGCTTCAGGTAGAAGAATTCACAGGGAAACCCACAGAGCAGGGCTATCTCCTCCATGCATGTGGTCCCGTGCTGTGTCTAATGGCGCCTGATCACCTTGGGCTCTGAGCAGGTAATGCCTCCTAACCTGAGCTCATTTGTCACCTTCCTACACTGGATTGAAACAACCCTGCATGGGAAGAGCAAAAAGCCTCTGCCGGATGCCTGGAAGGCATTTATAAATTCAGAAAGCATTTATTCTTGTCATTCTCTTTTGTTTTGTTTTGGGATACAAGGGCTGGCCGGCTTTGAAGTTAAAAATAAAACAGCTAATGTTTTATTTAAAGCTGAGGTCGTCACCTTTATTTTAATAGAACCTCAGGTCTGGATGGGTCCTGCATGAGAGCCCTAGAGGAAGTTGTGCAGGACTGGCCAGTGGGTAGAGTAGGCCCTACGAACAGCCTGGTGACTCTTTACTGCTCAGCTAGTCTTTCTCAGCTCACTGATTGCCTAGTCTTAAAGCTATCCATTTTCTGGAGGGTAAAAGCCTTTTCTTAAGCTGTATGTGGGCCAGTTGATGATCAACAGCCCCTGGTTTCTTTGATCCCTGGCTTTTGTATCAAAGCCGTCTGTTCTAGACCTGGGTTGACTGTTTACAGAACTCAAAGCATCTCTTAAGCCTTTATATTAACTATTCCTCAAATTTCTTAGAAGCCTAAGACAGGAGGGACTTTATCTTGGCAGATTGTGTGTGTGTGTGTGTGTGTGTGTGTGTGTGTATGTGTGTGTGTGTGTGTGTGTGTGTGTGTATGTGTGTGTGTGTATGTATGTGTATGTGTGTGTGTGCGTGAGAAAGAGACAGACAGATACACACAGACATATAGACACATTGACACACAGACACAGAGAGAGAGACAGAGAGACAGAGACAGAGACAGACAGACAGACACAGAGACTGCCCTGAATGAAGACATGCATGGTTTGTTAGTGGGCCTGGACATCCTAGAATCAGATTGTCTTGATCCCCTTATGGGATTGTCTTCACTCCACATTTGCAGAGAAAGATGAAAGAGAGAACAGAGAGGGACATGGGGTGGGGAATCTAGGGCCTTGAAAAATATACATTTCCCTCTGAAAATTAAACTTCTGAGTTTCCCAATTCACCCATGGAACAGCCAAGGACAGAGCAGTCATAGGATCAGGCCTCAAACTCACACTGCTAATTACTCTTATCCAGACACTGATCCCAGTGCTTTATATACATTGTACCTAGATTCAGTCAGCAGAACAACCCAACAACATAGCTAATGTTGGGGCTCCATGTGGCAAATGAGAAAGTTGAAGGCCTAAGAAAATTGATCCCAAATGGCAGAGCTTCAACTAACAGAGCTCTAATTTGAATGTAAGCAGCCTGACTCTTAAGCCTACTCTATCCATTGCTCCATTTTCCTGATCACAGAAATACTATATATATATTTAGGAAAATAAGGAATAAAAAAAATGAAGAGCTTAGTGCCAGTGGCTCACACCTGTAATCCTAGGTACTTAGGAGGCTGAGATCTGCAGATTATAGTTCAAAGCCAGCCTGGACAGGGAAGTCTATGACTCTTCATTTAACCACTAAAAAGGCAAAAGTGGATCTGTGGCTCAAGTGGTAGTGTGTTAGCCTTGAGTGAATAAATGCAACACCTAGGCCCTGAGTTCAATCTAGGACCAGCACAGAGAAATAACAAAAAGAAGATAAGTACAAACATTTTTGGTGTCTCTAGCCACCTCCATGTTAAAACTGGGACCATTCTGGTTGTGAGCTTAGTGGGTCACTATACTGTACCTTTCCCAAGCCAACATAGCATGTTCTTATGGCCTATGAAGTTGCAACTTTCTTGTAGATATTTATACTTCCAGTAACCATAAGTAGAGTTCTTATAATTCACTATAATTCCTATAATTCATGCAAGTAATATATTTGTTCAACATTTAACTCTGCTTTGCTCTTATTAGGAATACTGGGTTAGACTTCCTTATACGTATTCATTTTTGAAATATCTCTGGTTATTTGGGTAAATTTCTAGACTTGGAGCTGTTGGCTCAAATACTCAGGACCTTTGTAAGGTTTTTGATATGTGTTGTTAAATCAGTCTACTTGAACACTTACCAAGCATGATTGTTCACCAGTCTGCACTCTGGACCACACTGAGTACTGGAACTATAAAACAGACACAAACAAAGGCCTTTGCCAATTTGATAAGTTAAAAATTATATCTTTGTTTAAATTTTCTTTTGAGTGTGGTCTTGCATGAAATGATGTTTTCCTTATGTTTCTCAGTTTTTTTTTCTTGTAAAAACCAGCTATTTGCATTCCTTGCTTTGTGTTAGGAAATGTATGTTTTAATTGTAATTATATGTACTTGTGTGTTAATGGTATTCATTGTTAGTGATATTACAAATGTATTTCCCCCGTTGATACTTTCCTTTGAATTTTATTCATGATGATTTTGATGTACAAATATTCAAAATGTGTACGTCAAACACATTAATAATTTTTTTTGCTTTTATACACCTAAAAGAGCCTTTCATTCAGTAAGATCAAAGAAATATTCAATTGTAACTTCTTATAGCTCTTTTATTGCCTTGTAGTTGATAGTTGAGGTTTGCTTCAATGTCTGGTTTCAGACATGAGTATCTAGAGCACTTTTGCCAAAAGTTTATCCAATTTGTCTCCTGCCATTCATTTCTTTCTTTTTGTATTCTATTTTCTTTGTGTGTTTCCATTTCAGTTTTGATTCTATGATTTTAATAATTTGTAAGGCAAGCAGGCAAACTCTCTCCTAGAATTTTCTTTTTTTCCCCAAAATTTCTTGGTTATTTTTAGCCTATTCGTTTATTATTCCATACATGCATGATGGAAGACTAATTTGCTCAGACGTAAAAACATGTTTAAAATAGATCTTTACTGCAACTCATTCCATATGGATTTAAAAAGAACGGAAGCCTCCTTACTCTGTGACAGTTTTCGATCCCTGCAGTCTTCCTCCTTGTACCTTAGTAGAACACGGTCGGTTTTTATACAATTTGAGCTGCTTTGGTTAAGTTTCCCATAGAAATTTGATAGTGTTGGTTATAATTATGGACTTTAATCTTCATATCTTTTATAATTTCACCTTTTATTGCTGGGCTTTAGGAAAAGCCCACGCACATCTCCTAAGAACTAGCCATTTTGTTAATCTCGCTAAATTCTTTAAATGCTCTCAGTAGTAGTCTCTACTAGCATTTCCAATAAGGAAAAGTGAAAATGGTTTACTTTCATTTCATCTCCAACATCTCAGTGTTATGTTGAATAGTAATAGCAGAGCAGATACACGATTGGACTCCTGAATTTAGTAGTTTTTGCTATGGTGGGGATAGAACCCAGAGCCTCATCATACTAACCAGATCCTCTACCACACTCTCTGCCCCCTGAATTTAATCTTTGATTCTTAGAATTTTTTTGCCTTTAGTGAGACATTGGCTATTGATTTATGAGAAATGTCTTTCATTGTGGACAATGAGTAGTATTCTAATTTTCAATATTAAGGTTCAACAGACTATTTCACAAAATACCCTTTCACTATCTTCAATAACAATAATTTTCTATGAAGTCAGTAAAACTTTGACTTGTGTAATTTAATTTACATATCATGGATATCTTCTATTCCTGGAAGTTTTTAAAATAACTTGATCCCCAAACTAAATCACTGGACTCGGATCCTTTTTGGTTGTTATACTATGAAAGGCATTCCCTCTGAATTGTTTTCTTTTCTTCTTTCTCTTTTTGTAAAAGTGTCACCGGGTAGCTCTGGCTAATGTTGAATTTTCACACTCAGCCTCTGGACTGCTGGGATTATAGGCATGCACTATTACTCCGAGCTCTGAAATGTTTTTCTGTAGTAATTTTTCTGACCAGAAAAAAAAATTGTGTTTACTATAAAAAGATTTGCATTTCTCTAGAAAACCTTCCCTTTCTATATTTATAATTTTATTAATATACATATTATTTATAATCAAAATGCCTTCAATCTTCATGCTTTTATTCCACTATTTTTAATTTCATTTATGTGTTCTTTAGACCATGGGACTAGCGAGTGGTAAGTCTGTTTTGTGTTGTATGTTTTTAAGAACCACCTTTTGAAATCTTGCAAATAGTGTAGGTATTGGTTTCTGCTCCTATTTTTTGCTATCTTTAGTGTTATTATTTTCTTTTTCAGTTAATAGAGCTGAATGTCCTTCCATCTGAAATTTTCTTCACAGTGAAAATATTTAAGGTATTCATCCTTCACTAGAAGTTACCTACATTTTGCTGCAGTGTCTTCATGATGTGTTGGTTTGGAACATAAATGTCAGCTCTCATTTAAAATGTACTCCTTGTCACAAAAAAGTTTTGATTTTTATATTAACATTGTAACTGTTATTTTTAAATGTACAGGTGCCTGACTCTCCTTTGCCCTATATTTTATATTTAAATTTTTTATAGGTTACCTGTACATACTATTAGGTCATTCTTAATTTATTATTCCATCTGCAACTTGTTGTTGCTGTACTGACTTGTGAGCTTAGGGTGGCACTTGCTGGGCAGGTGCTTTACCACTTGAGCCATGCTCTCAGCCCGACTCTTTTTATTTCTTCACAGAATCGATACCTATCTTCAGTGTTGTTTAGTTGTTCTAACTGTTGTCATCTTATTCTTGATTTTTTTTATGATTCCTTGATATTTCCATTATTTCCCATTTTGTGCAACGTGATTTATTCTTTAGTCATATTCTCCTTATGCATTATATTTCATCTTCTGGTTGTCTTTTGTAATTTGATTAAACTTGACCTCTGTTTCTAGTTGAGAAATGTCAGGAATGTTACTTGAGCGTACCTCTTCTCCATGTAAAATGAGATCCACACATTTTTATTCTCCCCTGGAGTTCACCACAACTGCTCTCTCTTGGCTTTTCCTCTTAAGAATGGCAGTCTACCACTTGAGCTACACCTTCACTTGTAACTTTCTGCTGGCTAGTTAACAATAAGAATCCCACGGACATTTCTGCCCAGGCTGGCTTCAAACCTTGATTCACAAATGTCAGCCTCGGGGCTGGGAAGGTGGCTCAGTGGTAGAGCGCTTGCCTTGCATGCTCAAGGCCCTGGGTTCGATTCCTCAGCACCACATAAGCAAAAAAAAAAAGAAAAAAAAGCCGGAAGTGGCGCTGTGGCTCAAGTGGTAGAGCACTAGCCTTGAGCTGAAGAGCTGAGGGACAGTGCCCAGGACCAGAGTTCAGGCCCCACGACCGGACCCAAAAAAAAGAAACAAATGTCAGCCTCCCAAGTAGCTAGTACTACAGGTATGAGCCATGGCATCTGGCTCTTTCCTACTGGGTTTTAAAGATAAATGTACATATTTTCATCTAGTGAATGATTATTTTTCAATATTATGCAACATCTTGTATGAATTGTGTGGATAACCTGACTCCTTTTTCTGTAACTCCATTCAGCAGTTTTCTGTTTACATTATTCAATTTCACGTTATAAATGCTTTAAAGTTCAGTGATTCCTCCTTTTCTTTATTTTTAAAAATGAAATTTTTGATTGATTTAGAGAATTTCAAATCATGTTTTTGATGAAATATGGTATTTTCTTATTTCTTCTTTAGTTTCAAGAATATGTTTATGCTTTAGTTGTCATACCTCAGTAGAAATCTTGATTCATTTAGAAATTTGACATCAGAAATATGCACAGTTGTTTCCTTTTTTCTGTTGTTAGACAGGAGTCTCAATTTTCTTCCTCCTCCTTTTCTTCCTCCTCCTCCTCCTCTCCATTCCTCCTCCTTCTTCTCCTTCTCCTCTTTTTTCTTCTTCTGTATAGGTACTAGGACTTGAACTCAGGTCCTGGATGCTGTCCCTGAGCATATGTGCTCAAGGTTGGTACTCTACTACTTGAGCCACAGCTCCATTTCTAGCTTTTTGGTGCATCACTGGAAATAAGAGTCTCAGAGATTTTCTTTTCTTTTCTTTTTTGTCGGTCGTGGGGCCTGAACTCTGGGCCTGGGTCCCTCAGCTCTTCAGCTCAAGGCTAGCAAGCACTCTAGTACTTGAGCCACAGCACCACTCACAGCTTTTTCTGCTTATGTGGTGCTGAGGAATTGAACCCAGGGCCTCATGCATTCAAGGCAAGCACTCTACCACTAAGCCACCTTCCTAGCCCTTGTCTCATAGACTTTCTTACCCAGGCTGGCTTTGAGTCATGATCCTCAGATCTCAGCTTCCTAAATAGCTAGAATTACAGGCATGTACCACAAGCACCAGGCTTGTTTTTCATTTTATCTTTCAGTATTGGGCTTCAATCCAGGGTCCTGGGCATGCATGTTAAGCAATTCTTTACTACTGAGCTATATTCTTAAATTGCTATCTAAATATTCTGTTGTTTCTTTTAAACACATTGAGCTTCCTACTCTGTAAGAATTAATTGTTTTTTTTTCAGTTCAGAATAGTTTTCTTACATTGTAACTTTAATATTTGCTTCTTTCATATGTGTTGGATTTCCTTCATAAATGCAAATATCTGTGGGAAATTCTGACTTTGTCCTCTATCCCTGTTTTAATCTATTTTACTGTTTATCCTTTTTATTCTTTTCCTCTGCATTTTGCTGTAGTGTTTCAAGTTCATTTTTCACATGGATGATTTGACTTTCCAGAGTGCCAGTTTTTACTTTTCATTGTTCCTACTGTAGCTTTATTGATTGATTTTTATTTTATTTTATTTTATTTTTTTGTCAGTCGTGGGGCTTGAACTCTGGGCCCGGGCACTGCGTATCAGCTCTTCAGCTCAAGGTGAGCACACTACCACTTGAGCCACAGCACCACTTCCAGTTGTTTGGTAGTTTATTGGAGATAAGAGGCTCACGGACTTTTCCTGCCCGGGCTGGCTTTGAACCACAATCCTCAGATCTCAGCCTTCTGAGTAGCTAGAATTACAAGTGTGAGCCACCAGCACCTGGCTTTGATCGATTGATTTGTGTGTGTGTGTGTGTGTGTGTGTGTGTGTGTATGTGCTGGTACTGGGGCTTGAACTCGGGGTTTTACACTCTGTCTTGGCTTTTTTCACTCAAGCTACCACTTGAGCCATACCAGCTTTTTGCTGATTAATTGAAAATAAATAGCTCAAGGAGTTTTCTGCACAGTCTGGCTTCAAATTGTGATCTTCATATCTCAGCCTTCTGAGTAGCTAGTATTGCAAGCAGAAACATCTGTGAATTTTATCCACCAAAAAGTTGATCCAGTTCTGTTAAATAATGAACTTTCTCCCTGGGGTATAGATCACATTAAGTAGTTAATAAAAGTTAGGCCCACACATAGATTTGCCAGACATAAGCTTTAGCAAAGTGCAAGCTCCACCTATATTCCTGAAATTGTCCCCTGGAGTGTCGTGCTGCAAGGTCCAATTAGGTTCAGAAGAACACCCGGCTAGCAACTCCTCACTTTTGCCAGCAAAACGTTTATGACTCAAAGTGATGCCCATTCAACCTTTGTACTTTTCCTGGTGGCCTTTGTAACTGGGTTCTGGTTGTTCAGCAGATAATTGCTTCACCCTAGAAGCCTGGGCGATCCTTCCAGGCCCTCCCTTCCAAGGGAGAGCAAGAATGCCCACATACTTTAAGGAAACAAAGAACAATAGTATCACATGTCTTTGGAGAAGAGTGAAAAAAAAAAAACAAACCACCTCAGTTCTCTTCACATCTAAACACAGTGTGGTCAGAAACAACAAGCTGGAAGTCAAGTGCACACAGGCAGAGGGTATCTCTGTTTAATGAACTTAGAAGAGCTTTGTTTATTGACTTATGTGGTATCTTTTCTGTTGTCACCAGTGTAGCTGCAATTTTTGTCAACAAAGTTGACTACATAAAAGAGAGGCTGTAGAATGTGTGTATATGTCTGTCTGTCTCTGTGTGTGTGTGTGTGTTAGAGATAGAGCTAATCTTTTTTGATGGGACATGGAGATCATAGGCTGTTCTAGAACAGAGGCAGTATTGCTAGGATTCTGTGAAACAGATCTGGTTTTGTTTGTTTTGTCAGTCATGGGGCTTGAACTCAGGGCCTAGGCACTGTCCCTGAGTGTTTTTTGCTCAAGGCTAGTGCTCTGCCACTTTGAACCTCAGCTCCACTACTGGTTTTCGGGTGATTACTTGTCTCACAGACTTTCTTACCTCAGATCCTCAGATCTCAACCTCCTGAGTAGCTAGGATTATAGGCATGAACCACTAATACCAGGGCGATGGAACAGATCTGACCAGAACTACAATCAAATATTGGCCTGCACACAGTAGTTTAAGCTGGAGATCTGTTCAGAACAAAACATAGGACCTCCTGACTTATTTTCCCATGAATCGTTCCTCTGTCGTTTGCTGCTCACATTATGTGTGAGAAGGAAGATGTACAGTCCTGTTGGCTCAGCATGAGCTAAAGGCCCTTTGCCTAAGGCAAACAGCTTCTTTGTCCTGTGATGCCTTGGGCATTTCACCCCAGCTCCTGGCTATCCAGAAAGACATGCTGTGAACTGCAAACATTTGTTTGTATCAGCATCAGTGATCAGTTCTTAGAGATGTGAAGGAATGATCAAGGATCCATCATTAAGGACCCTAAGGGGCAGTTTAGTTGGCAATAACCTTCACCTAAGATATCTTTATTTTCTAACCTATTTCAGCATAAAGTAGGAGATGCTCTCTAGCGTTTGACCACAGTTGCCCGAGGCAGACGGGAATATTTCCATGTGTTTTACATGACAGAAACAGGCTTGGCTCTTCCAACACTCGCAGTGTTCCGACCCTGCCACTTTATTTTGAAATTACACAGGACTCTAATGCTGACATTAGGAGTGCTTTGCATGGTTACCCAGGAAATATTTCTACTTAGTCCTGAAACACCTTTTGCCATCTAGGTACCCACTGCACATGTTCAAAGGTAAGGTTGTCTTAGCAATACTGTGCAAGAGACATTAATAAAGAAATACAGTATTTATTGAGCTTAGGTGCTGTGGTAAGGGATTTTGACATAGGATATCATCTAGTCCCATAGCTTTGTAAATAAGCACTATTAGCATGATACTGTCTTGGGAAATTTCTATAATTTGTTTCAGGCCACAGTTACCTCTATGATCCGTGGGTTTTCTGCTTAGATAATGTATATGTTTACTGCTATACCCCACTGAATCTCCTACCAATTTGCTTACTATATATATATGTCCCCTAGTGCCTGGCCACTGGTGTCTCACACCTATAATACTGGTTTCTCAAGAGACTGAAATCTGAGGTTTGAAGCCAGCCAAAGCAGAAAAATCGGTGATACTCTTATCTCCAATTAGCTACCATTGAGTGGGAAGTGTCTATCACTCAAATGTTTGAATGCTAGCCTTGAGCAGAAAAAATCAAGCAAGAACATGAGGTTCCGAGTTCAAGTCCCAATATTGGTCAAAAAAAAAAAAAAGGAAAAAAGAAAAAGAAAAGAAATAAAGTACCTAATTATGAGCTCCAGCATCCAAATCTCTGAGTTTACTCTCTAACTACCATCCCCTATCCCCTCCTGCGCCCCCCTCCCCCCCCCTTCCCCCCCCCCCCCCCCGACCCCAAGCATCTTACCTATTTCCTACTGCCTCTAAAAGATTGTGTTAAGTGCTCAGGATCTTAAGAACATTACAGGAGGAGCCAGGAGGCTCTGAGGAGTCTGTTAAGTGCCCATCCCTGCTATAAACTAGTTCTCTTGTGGCTGTAGGGAGGTCATCTCTGTGACATGAAGTGGTTAGAGGGAAGAATGTCCATTTTCGCTCCCAGCTTCTGAACGTGTATGCACCACCACAAAATAGGAAGCCTGACCATAAAGAAAGAGGATTTAATGTTGTCACAAAATATAACTTATAGAAGACAGTTAACTGGACTTATAGTTCCTGATACTTTTAATTAATATTAATTAACCAGTACTGCACTGCCTGGTAATTAGATATTAGTGGAAGCAGTTCATATAAAGGATTAAAAGTTTCTATGACTTTTATACTAATAAATGCTCTTTCTTGTTTCTTGCCCTAGAATTTGTTTTCTGAGGTCTGTAATGAGTAATTTCCTCCACTTTCTTCTGATATGATAATAGAATATATTGCATACATATGCAAGGAATATAATTCCCACATGTAACATATATCCTGGGTCTCACTTCTACAAGTTGGGCTTCCTTGTTTCTCTCTTTCAAAAACTCAAGTATAAAGCTTTCTTTCTTTCTTTCTTTCTTCCTTCCTTCCTTTCCTTCTTTCTTTCTTTCTTTCTTTCCTTTCTTTCTTTCTTTCTTTCTTTCCTTTCTTTCTTTCTTTCTTTCCTTCCTTCCTTCCTTCCTTTCTTCCTTCGTCTTCGTCAGTCATAGGGCTTGAACTCAGGGCTTAGGCTTTGTCCCTGAGCTTTTTCACACTCAAGGCTAGTGCTCTGTCACTCTGAACCACAATTTCACTTCTCGTGATTCATTGGAGATAAGAGTCTCACAGACTTTCCTGCCCAGGCTGGCTTTGAACTGCGATCCTCAGATCTCAGCCTCCTGAGTAGCAAGGATTATAGGTATGAGCCACCAGTGTCTGACATAAAGCATTTTTTAAGCCCCCATCTTTTATCTCTCTTGAGGATGGAATTTTGTTTTGCTTTGGCTTGTTTGTGGCACTAAGGATGTAGAACCCAGGGCCCCACCCATTCTAGGCAAGTGCTTTATCGCTGAGCTGCACCTTCAGCTCCGTTCAAGGAAATGGCTTCCATCTGCTCCTAGTCCTTACCACATGCTCAAGTCTGGCAAAAGGACCTTCACCAAGGTCTCCTTCCAAACCTGTATCTCATGGAGGAGACTCATGGAGATAGGGGACCCCTGTGAATTCAGTTTCCTCTAGCCTGTCCCACCAGGGCCCCACTTCTCCAGGGCAGATTATCTCCTGATGACAACTGGGAAAATCCTGGCAGAGCGCAGGGACTGCTGGGACTCCATGCTCTGTCCCTCATGCCATCTGCCTTTGTGACCAAGGCATCCCCATATCTGAACTCTGACTTTGATGACCCTTGCCTCTGGCTGCTCCCCTCTTCTATCCCCCACGGTGGTTACCTTCCCCTGGCAGCTCTACTCCTCCTACACCCTGCTGTGCCTTACCTCCAGGCCCCTTGTTTGGGAGAGCCCCAGCTCTGGTTCCTCGGTAAGGTCGTCCTCTGCCTTTCCATGTCTCACTTACTTCTGGAAACCTTGTCCAGGGGCCATCTCAGACCTCCACACAAAGTCTGAGTTAAGTCTAGCTTTGGACATACTCACCTCATGTATCGTCAGGTTGGAGAGCAGTGTGACCTCACCTACCCCTCTCTCGACCAACTGCTCCTCTTGATGTCCAGGGCCAAGGGTGGGTAAACTCAACTGTTGGACTAGAAAGGAATGGCACTATGGCCAAGGATGTGTAAACTCAACTGTCAAGGCCTAGAAAGGAATGGCACTCTCCCTTGAATATTGGGGCTTCCTGGGGTAGGGTCTGGGAAGGAGAAGAGAGAAAGTCAGGAGTGGGGAGGGCATCTCTGCTGTCAGGCAAGTCAAAGGCCTGGTTGATGAGGAATGGTTAACTGAGGAAAAGGCTAATCTCAGACCTGCCTGTAGGGGGCACCTGGTTCCAGCATCCAGGACCTCATGCTTCCAGAAACTGTTGAAAGGATCAAACTCTCACACTTCCCAGAAATTGGATTCTGGGTAACAGGCCTTTAGTAGAGGTAGACAAGCTATGCTGCTGGATCCACCTACACTTGAAGACCTGTGTGTTCTGACAGTGGTCTTTAAGATTGCTGTGTGCTGGCTGCTATTCATTATCTCATAATTAGTAGTATGCTACATTATATTATGTAACTTGGGCTCAGTTACATAGTCTCCCTATGGTCATAGTGGAATACAAACCTAAAGTATGATTTGGAAGCATTCTTGATTTTTCTGGAAGGCCTTAATACAAAGCAAAGCAAGTTTATTTTGTTGTTGCTGTTTTCAAAATAGACCCTACCACCTTAGCCTATCACCTTTCCTTCTTCAGAATGTTGTTTATTAGCTGATGCTGGAATTTAAGGGCAGTAAAACTTCTGATGCTTCACATTAAAAATGAAAAAAGTTTAAAGAACAGAGTGAAATGAATGTATCTACTATATGGAGTGTCAGGAGCATTGATGATCATTGGGCCAGGTGGGAAGGGAGAGGGTACAGAAATGGCTGGAGACTGAGAGGCATGTAGCAGGAGCAAAGGGGAGGGAGGCCTCCTTTGGAAAACCTTCATTTCTTCCGTGGATCCCAGATAGCTCTGCCAAAACTTCTACTGGGGCCACAAAATAGATACAGAGGGCAGACACTTTGCTTATGCATAGCACAGAAAGGAAAGTACAATCTGGGGGTGATGCTAAGTGCCTTAAAAATTGGGCATAGGTTTTGAAAGCTGTAAGATTTGTTTGAGAACCCCCCACTTTGAGATACATAAGAGTTTCCTACTTGTTAAATAGATGGTAATTGTGAAAGAGTCTACTTGTATTTCTTCTCTGAGTTGAAATGCATACATGTTAAATATCTGTCTTGCTTACTGATTGCATCCTATTCTAAGAGCAGAACAGAAGAAGAGATTAGGTTGTTCGCAATATTGGTGGAAGAATAAACATGAGGCCCGCAGTGGAAAACCCTGTGTTTACATCTCACCCTGTGTCCTGCAGGCAGATTAATTTCTCCCTCGTGGTATAATATCACTTCTAACATGAGTAATTTTCTCTGTGTGCTTCATAGGGTAAAAGTGTTAATAAACTTAAATATCAAGAATTTCATTTTCAGTTTTTGCATGTCAGAGAGACTATAGTTTCTTTAATTTCTGTTTTTGTCTTTTTGTTTTTTGGACTGCCTGTATAATTCCAGGAACAGGCCTAGCTTTGTTATGCTTCTTAAATCTTACCTCACCTGGCCTAGATTGCCTGCATTCCAGATTGCAAGAAAGTGCCGAGAAAAAAACCCGTGCCTGCAACCAGCAACAGGCTCCAACAGCTGGGCCATTTTCTAAGAGTCAAAGGACATGACTTCAATTTCCAGGCCTGGCTTTGGCCTGCTGCTTGAGAGCTGACATTGAAGCCACCTCAGCCTGTGAGTTGGAAATCATTGAAGTCGCTGCCTAATTCATAACTTATAAGTGATTAAACTTGTAAAGTATTTCGAGGCTATTACTTTCATTCAGTTATTCCAAACAAACATTTGTTATTGAATGAATGGTGGCTTTGATATAAAAACACTATACAGGCATCACACCCTGGCAGCTTGTAGATAGCAATTTTTTTATTTGCTCTCCTAAAGGAATTTCATTACCAAATCCTCATGAGTCTTCAACCTCAAGGAGAATAATCCTTTCCTTTGTCGGAGTTTTAAATTTAGAATAATCAGACAATAGTGAAGTATTCTGTTCAAAGCATTCCTTTTAGGCGACCCATCTATTATACACTGCTCTTAAGAAGAGATGAATTTGATTAGCATTGAACATTCAATGCGGGCTTTTTTTTTTTGCATAGCTAACACCAGGGAGAGATTTTTCTGAACGTTGTGCCTACTGTTTAATATGATTACACAGTCAACTTTTAATGATCTGTATTAATGGAACAGAAGCAGTGATATATATATATATATATATATATATACATATATATTATGTACATATATATCACTATTCCAAAATCATTTCTTTTGGCTTTGAATTGTTTTGTGATGCTTTTATTTACTCATGGTTTGCTTAGATAGTATTAAAGTTATATTACATTTTGTGCAGTCAGTTCTTTAGAGAAAGGGCAGTAGGAATGACCCAGGAGTACACAAGAGGCTGAGGAAAAGTCAGCTGGAAGTTAAAACTTGATTACAGATAATATCCAGCACGAATGATCTGAAGACTGAGACTCTTGGTTATTCAATATTTTAAAAAAAACCAACAATTCACTGCAGATGCAAAAGAAGATACATCAATCATGTACCAGATCTCTCTGAATGACACCTTATTCTTTCCCATCTTTTCTTTTGTATTTTAAAGTTTGCTGAAAGTGAATCTTTTAAAAATCCTACTCTGGTAACACTACCGCAATGTTAGTCTATGATCTTGAAAATGTGTTCTGGGTATCATGGAGGGGGAACAATGGGTAGAGGGGGACTGAGGAATGATCATATTAATGTTTTAAATAATATCTCCTTTATTTGTGATGGTGGTTACTCTCATCTTCGTGTTTATTTGTCTTGTGTTTAATGAGCAGCATTGTGAATGGGAGCCTTTGGGATTTGCAAAGTCTTCTCAGTTAAAAATATATTTCTGCATCCATACAGCAGGGTACCTGCTCTTCCTGCCATGTTTCAGCCTTCCTGTGGTTCATTTACCTGAGTGATGGGTGAAATTGCGTAGTTTGGGCCTGGAGAGGCAATGATGGCTGGCTCCTCACAGTCAGAGAAGTGCAGTGATGCTATGGTGTCAGGAAGGAAAGCAGATGTTGGCTATACCACTGGGTATGGGGCCAGCCCTGGTAAGTAGCCTGAGAGACTCTGCCTCAGCCTGGCCACCTACAGGTTGAAAGCTGTATTTCTTCTTATTGCTGGCTTGCCTACCTTTCTCCTGGCCAGGGCCCTGGTTGGCAGATGTTCTTATGCAGATGTACATGACCACTTCCTTGCCCCCCAGCTGGACACCGAGTCAGGGACAGCCTTGGGAGGAGAGAGGTGCGGCTCTTGTATGAAGACTTGCCAGTCAGTGTCACTAATAAATGTCCTAAAGAAGATCCCCACATGGCAGCGACAGAGCTGACTTCACATTTGCCACACAGATGGTGCCACAAAGCCAGATGCCCTTGCTCACTGCCTCCCCCCCAACTCCATAGTTGCTGACTGTTTTGTCATTTGCATATCAGGAAGCCTTCAACCTCTATTGTCCTCACAGGTCATCCTATGGAAGAGGATGAGAGAACCACTGTCTAAGCAGCTGCTGTGGATGTGGCCTGGGCTGTGTACTTTTACATACATCATTGAACTTTAGCCTCCTATTAACCTGACACTGCTGTCTCTGCCTCCTTTTATAGCCAGTGAACTTGAGGATCAAGTTATTACCACCCCGAGAAAAAGTCTACTTCTTTTATATATCTGGATTCTCTACACACACACACACACACACACACACACACACACACACACACACACACACACACACACAATGATACATCTAGCTTTGGAGTTTCAGGTAGCAGTGAGTGTTTGGAAGGCTGTGATAACAATCATACCATGTTAGTGACCATTGCCTGCAGAGGGACAGGTTACTTGGTCGGCAGTCATCCATCCTTCTGAAGAACCAACTTGGCTTAGTTACCTAGATCCTGATCTGTCACCCTGTGTCTAGCACAGCTTAGAACCCAGCAGCTTCTTTTCACTCTCCCTCACCACAGATGTCATACTTTTAGCCCCATTAGTAAAAATTTGAACCCATACAGGGAACCCCAATAGTTCCCCCCCACACCCGCCTTCTTTCTCACCATAGATTTAGCAATGCTGTATTTAGCCTTTGGGAAGATGTTCCCTTTTGCAATGAAAATAGCTTTCTGTGGTTTGTCGGGAAGTAGCAGTATTTTCGAATGTGTAAGATACTCTTTGAACATGGGAAGGAACACTTCTCTGAGTGGGTCTTGCTTCCCTGATGGTGCCCAGAACAAAAGGTGTGTGAACACATGCTTGGCAGGGCTAAGGGACAAGGCAGGGGGGCACATAATATGTTTCACACTTAGGCGATGTTGATGAAAACGTTCCTTTACAAAGTCCAAAAGAATTTTCTTCCCTCCACCGGAGGTGTTTCTAACCACTAATTTGCCCATGATGCCACTGGGCAGGCTGATGTCCTCGAGGAAGGAGGTAGGGCGGGGGAGAGGGGGAGGAGGAGGGGAGAAGGGAGCTTCTCTATTCCTATAGGGTAGAGATAGAGCCAGCAGTGGGTCGCCTGTGAAATCAGGGAGCTGTTTTACCTGTCCAGCACCTGCCCAGGAGCACCCCAGCTGTGAGAGTTACCAGGGAGTAGGCAGGCTGTCCTCATGCTGGTCAGGAAAGAAAATACATCATTGTGATGGATGTGTGGGTGGGTGGTCCAGCTTGTTCCAACAGCTCCTTTACAAGATCTTATAATAAATGTTTAGCTTTCTTTGTGAGCTGAGCTTGCCAGATGAAGGTGGAGCCCTTGGTATTTGTTCTTATATCTGTGTTGTCTTTGCAGAGGACTGCCTGCTCCTATAACAAATGCTGTTGGGGTGCTGAATGCAATCTCTATAAGATGCTGTGGGGAGGAAGTGGGTTCTGACCTCATGTCCCATAGGAGCTTAAAAGGAGATACAGGAGGACTAATTAGTTCCTCATTAAGCACTTAGAATGAGATACCATAATTCTCCTGAAAAGGTAGTCTAATCGCTGAATAAAAGGCCAGACATATTTTTCACATAACCTTTGAATACAAAGTCATTTTTAAATAGTTTTGTTTAATTTTTACTTATTTTTTTATTGTGAAAATACTGTACAGAGGGGTTACAATTACATGGGCAAGATAATGAGTACATTTCTTATCAAACATTGTAGCCTCCTCCTTTGTTTCCCCTTCCCATCCCTTCCCATCCTCTCCCACCCCCCCATCCAATCCTCCCCGTCCCCCCCCCCCCCCCACCAAAGTTGTAAAGTTCGTTTTTGACATAACAACTTGTACTTCTCATTGTTGCAATGGGTCCACCTGTATCCTTATTTAAAGGGCTTGTTTTTCCCCTTCCCCTCCACAAATTATACCGACATCAAATACAGTAAAAAATAGTTGTTTTTTTTTTGTGGAAAATGAGTGTATTTTAATGGGATCTTTACCTCTCAGTGTTACAAAATGTTTTTTTTTTGTTTTTTGTTTTGTTGCGTTTTTTGCAATGTAATGTTTTAACATAGTTGCTGATCCTGAAAGCTGTTTTGTAATCTTGAGCTGCACCTGAGGTTACAGACCCATTTTCCCCCACTGTATTTGCAGGCATCCAGCATCAGATCCTAGATCTTCAAATAGATTCAGTCAGTTTGTTGTTGTTGTTTTACTTTTGAGATAGGAGCCATATATATGTGCTTATATATATGTATATATATTTCCCCCATGGTGGCCTCAAACTGGAGAGATCCTCCTCCCTTGGCCTCCTAGGTGATGAGTTTACAGGTGTAAACCATCCCACCCAGCTAGGGTGATGGTTAAAACCACACTTTAAATAGAAAATAAACCATGAGCATCTTCAGACTTTCCTGACCTCTCTCTCAGTGCTGTCGAGCGAATGTGCATATGATCATATAAAATGATGCTTATTGAAATGAACTCCAAGAAATAGAAACAAGGTTTTTTTTAAATTGTACTGTTTGCCTGCCTGCTGGCTTTCTTTCTTTCTTTCTTTCTTCCTTTCTTTCTTTTTTTCATCCCCTTTTGTCAATTTTTTTATTCCTGTACCCTTTGTCTTGTATGTAAATTTATCTGATTTGGGAAGGTAAAGGGAAAGCACAGAAATGGTGGGAAAAAGGGCGAACCGATTCAGCAGTGCTACTCACTAGACACTATATTAAAAATGAACTACACAACTTAGGGAGGAGGGGAGATGGGAGGGGAAATACTGGGAGAGAATGAGGAAGGAGGTGACACTGTTCAAAAAAGAAATGTACTCATTACTTGAATTATGTAACTGTAACCCCTGTGTAAATCACCTTTATAATAAATTTTTTAAAGCCAGATTCCAGGGTGATTAAAAGAAGGCCTTATATAATTTACACAGTATGAGAATCTAGTCAGAGGCAACTTCAACTGAAACTCACCAAAGCACCCCAAACAGGCAACTTGACAGGTACTAACAGCTTGCTTGTTTTACTTGCTGTCACCAGTCCATGTTCCAAAGACATCTGTTGTGCCTGTGAAAGCCTCTTAGGCTTCCTTCTTCCTCTCACCACCTGCCTTTCAGCCGTTCCCTGCCTGGTGAGTTTACCCAGTAAGAAAGACACCAGAATGGAGAAACAGCCCTAGCCAACCTCTAGTGTGTTTCCTGGTGCCATAGTCTCTTCTACGTGCCTTGATGAGGGACAGCAGCCCTCTCCTCTCCATAACCACTCTAGTAGCTGCCGTTGTGTAGGGCCAGCCTTCACAGTCCTAGTGTAGTGACAGACTTACTATATTTCTTTGCCTCTCCTCATCCTCTTTGTGTGCTGACTTTGTACTCCATCACAGCCAGGGCTACTGGCATGCCTGGAGGAATAATGATAATTTAACAAGCTGATTTGGAGCCAGGATCAAACATTAAAGAGCCCCAAGTTCTGACCTGGATCTTATGGACAGAGAAGAATCTTTTCCCACCAGGCCAAGATCTGGCAAAACCTAACTACCAAGGTTCTTACTTTTGTTGTTAGAAAGAAGCTGAGGCTTTCTTTATCAATTCTAGCTCTCTGTACCTTCTGCTTCTCTCTCATAGTGGAGGAAATAAAATTTATTTTCACAGTTTTGGGTACTTGAAAAACAGCATAGGAGGTGAGCAGTTCGAGGTTCTGCATGCCTCCTTTAATACCTAGCGTCACTGCATGATGAATAAAGCCCTAGAGAACCTTCATACTATTTACTCTGTCCAGCCCAAGTCATTTGTTAATGGTGTTTTCAAAGGGGGGGGGAGGTAAAATAAACATATTTTAGGAAATACCTCATTTGTTATATTTGATAATGAATGAGGTATAAACTCTCCAGCATGTGAAAGAGATGTAGATGATGTTGATTTCTTTGTGAGCCTACTAAAAACAAAAGTAGAAGCTTTTGATCAAATAGGTTGTTTTCTAATTCTGAAATCATTGATTGGTTAGAAAAATTATGGGGTGTTCACTGCTGGTGGGAGTATCGATTGATGTGGTCACTTGGAAATTTTGGACACTGTTGGGTAACAGTGAATATTCATATAATGATGACTAGGCAGCCCCCAGGGAAGTTTGTGCTTACATGTATTATTTCTAATGGACACAGCATGTTTCCAACAGAAGAAAAAAAAACAACAACTGAAAGCTGAAAAAAAATCTTGACGTCCATCAATACAGGGAAATATATATATTCACACTGGGAAGCTGTTAAAAGAAACACTGAGATGAGTTAAATTTAACAAAGTCTACTTGAGTAAGAAAAATGGCTCTAAAACTGGGCGGCATTCCAGAACTAAGATGGTTTGGATTGCTCCATCTCTCCCCCTTATCCCTCACCCCCCTCCATATATAAAGGTTTTATTTATAGCCAGAGAAAAAGATGAGTTATACAGCAGCAATCTGATTGGCTATGTCAGCAGTGACCTTATATGGCTGTTGCCTAATCAGCTGATGGGCTGTGATTGGCTGAGACTCAACTTCTGTGATTGGCTAAGAGTTCCTTGGTTATAGAATTATACTCAAAGATTAGGTTATAAAGTCTTTACATATTAAGTTAAGATACAGTTTACTATGTTCATACATTGCTTTGGGTCATACGTTACCATCCAAGTTCAGAGAAGGAGTTGAGCCAAAATTATTTCAGTTTAACAGGACAACAGAATATTATGCAACAATAGGGAAGAACAAATTACAACCACCTGAAAATAATATATTTGAGAAACATTACTGTTAAGGAAAATGCATTACAAAGGACTACTGTATGACTGGATCATTTATAAAGTCTAAAATCAAGCAAAATTGGCCAAACGTCAGTAGCTGATGCCTGCAGTCATAGCCAACTCAGAAGGCTGTAATCTGAGGATTGTGATTTAAAGCTGGGTGGAGCAGAAAAGTATGTCAGACTCCAAAATAGTAGCAATAAGCTGAGCAGGAGGCATGGCTCAAGAAGTAGAGTACCAGCTAAGCAAGTGGGAGGCCTTGTACTGAAGAAAACAAAAGTCAAGCAAATTATACAGTATGTTTTAGGAAGTAACACAAACAAAATTTGGGATAGCAGTTGCCCTGGGAAAGGGAGGATATTTTAGAAAGTCACAAATAAAATTAATCAAGTCACGAATGGTTCTTAAATCGGGTGCTCAACCTATGAGTGTTCCAAACTGTTAGCTTATGTATTATATTCATATTGCATGCATTCCTTTTTTGCAGGTCTCAAATTGCACATAGCACAAATATTCTTAAAATGGTAGCATAGATGAGCATTTTCCCTTCTTGCTCCCATTTTTTCTTCTTTTTTTTATGAGCTATTTAAAAAACTTTATTTTATTGTAAAGATGCTGTGCAGAGGGGTTACAGTTACGTGAGTAAGGTAATGAGTAGATTTCTTGTCGAGCATTGTTACTCCCTCCTTTTGTTTTTCTCCTACTACCCCTTCCCCCCAACTTCCCCCCCCCACCAACTCCCCAGCCCTGAAGTTGTAAAGTTCATTTCCAACATAGTGTCTTGTGAGTCTCATTGTTGCAACGGGTCATCTCGTGTCCTTATTTCAGCATTTTGTTATTCCCCTTCCTCTCCCCAAATTAGATCAATGAAAAACAAGATGCAAGATACCAAAATCAAATACAATGACAACAGGGATATACCATAGCGGGAAGAACCTTCAACAGAAACAAAGAAAGTCACATAGTATGTTACCTCTTATATACCGGCCTCCATCATCTTCAGATCACTCAGGGGTGGTGAAATCCCTGGGCTCACTTGGATGGTAATGCTTATAGAAAGGCAGTAACAGCCAAGTGGAACCAGATAGAGAGGTTAGGATGTCTGTCTACAATCCAAAGCTCAAAGCCCAAAGCCCAAAGCCCAAGAAATCTTGGAACATAGAAGAAAGAAAAATCCACAGAATAAGGCTCAATGACCTCTTAGAAAAATCCATGTGTATTGTCCCAACAATGACTCATACTTGTGAATGTAGACCAGGCTGAATTTGGTAATTATGAGAAACTTGTTCTTTTTTCTGCCCACTGTTCTTTTCTGAGCAACATGGGCCTTTGGAGTGAGGTAGGAGTTGGCATGTGTGTGGTGTGATGATGTCATATGTACGCAGATGGGCAGATGGGCAGATGGTCACGGGCTCAAAGGTTGTCTTGAAAAATCCAAGGCAGCTCTGTAAGAACTTGGTTGATGTGGGAATAAGAACTGGAGAAGTGGAAAATGGAAATCAGGGCTGATGTTCTGTTCCTTGGCGGTACTGCTTTTTGTTGCTGTCACTCCTCACCCTCAATGTACTGGCCAGTATTAGGAAGCAGAGCAAAGCTGCCCGTGGAATTTATAATTCCTTCATGGATTGCTGACTCAAGGAAGGTGGGGCATGCGAGGGTTATGGAGGAGACTTTGTCTTCTTCACCATTTCTATCCAGTGAGTGCATGGGACCAACACCTAACTCATACTTTCCTTGAGAACACTCAGAGGCCCCTGTGTTAACTTAGTATTTGCAGATGAATTCTCAGACAGGAAAAGGTACAGCATGTCTGTTTTATTTTAAAAAAATAGTTTCAACAGCTTTTATGTAATGCTCATGCATCTGGAAGTGAGAATGTTAAAAGTTTCATTTCACTAAAAATGGAAAAAATAATTATACTTTAACCTTTAACTTTAACTCACCACAAGAGGCCTTTGGGGAGTACCAATGTGTGTGTGTGTGTGTGTGTGTGTGTGTGTGTGTGTGTGTATGTGTGCATTCAATGTGTGTTTACTGTGAACACATTATGTCCCAAGAGCTATGTAGGTTGTTATGAAAAATGCAGTGGTCTGGTGAGGATGTCTAATAAGCTCATAGTCTAGAGAAATGAGAGGGGGTAAAATACAGTACACGTGGGAATGTATCACGAAGGAAGTAATACCCAAGCCCAAGTGAAGGGACACATAACGAGAAAGAATAAGAAGGACATTCCCCACCAAAGGACTAAAGCAAGTCTAGATGAATTTTGCCCTATGGCTAAAATTTCACCAGATTTCATGGCACACACACACGGGTCCTCCTGATGATAACATTAATGATGAATCCACATAAAAATTGTCGAATTAAGGATTTTGTGGCTAGCTTCATCTATTCTACCCCCTTATTTTGTGTTGCAAAGAACACTATATTTACACACTGTTCAAACACTCCTAGTATTATAACCAATGAAGAGAACCATGATTCAGTTTAACTGTGGCTTCGTATGCTTGAGGGAAAACAATTGGAAGTTAGGAAGTTAGTTTTCCTGGCACATATTTTCAGGTAATTCTAAGCGCCTCTGAGAAGAGGGTTGAGCCCCAGTCAAAAATCTGACATGCTTTGTTGTTTGTCATTTATCACCGAGATGAGGTGAATTGAGAATGGAAATGTCACAACGTAATACTGTTAGCAGCTTGTACTTTGATAGCGCATAGTATGTCTAAAAGACATTTATATATTGACTGTATGAAAGAGAGAGAATAATATCATAGTGTTGTAAGTGTGCTTTGTTGCTGAGCCCACTGTGCACAACTACTGTTATGTTCTGGTAGCATTATAAATCACTTACATGATTTTTTTTCAAAACACTGTTGCAAAGTAACCTTGCCTCCTTGCCCTCTCTGCGTAGTCAATTTTATTAAATTACTGCAATTCTAAGTCAGAATCTTACCTGTCTGCTGTTCATTCAAACAGTTGATGGCAAATCCATTAGACAAATCCTTAGTACTTATTTATAAAGTCCTTTCACTCTGTACAGTAATTCAAAGAAATAGATGAATATGGATCTCTATGTTGGGTTTTAAGCAAAAGAAATAATGTAGATTAGGGCAGGCATTGGTGGCTCATGCCTGTAATCCTAAGTATTTAGGAGGCTGGAATTGGAGATCATGGTTCAAAGCCAGCCAGAAAAGGAAAGTCCATAAGACTCTTATCTCCCATTAGCCTGCAAAAAGCTGATAGTAGAGATGTGGCTCAAGTGGTAGAATGTCTGTGGGAAAAATGCCAAGCGTACTAAAAGAAAAAAAGTAAAAAAACAAAAGTCAAGCCCCAGTACAGGCAACAAAATAACACCACCACCAATAATAATAACAATATAAAAATAATGTAGAATAAATATTTAAAATAATTATAGCTAAATATTGCAAAAGAAATGCAAATCAAAACAACATTGAGATATCACCTCACCCCAGTTAGAATGGCTATAATCAAGAACTCTAATAACAACAGATGCTGGAGGGGCTGTGGACAGAAGGGAACCTCCTGTATTGTTGGTGTGAATGTGAACTTGTTCAACCACTTTGGAAAGTAGTATGGAGGTTCCTCAAAAGACTCCACATAGAGCTCCCCTATGACCCAGCAATCCCACTTTTGGGCATTTACCCAAATGATCACAAACAAGACCATACTAAAGCTACCAGTACAACTATGTTTATTGCAGCATTATTTACCATAGCTAAGATATGGAACCAACCCAGATGCCCCTCAGTAGATGAATGGATCAAGAAAATGTGGTATATATAACAATGGAATTCTATGCCTCCATCAGAAAGAATTTGTTAGGAAATGGAAAGACTTGGAAAAAATTATATTAAGTGAAGTAAGCCAGGTCCAAAGAAACATAGGTCCCATGGTTTCCCTTATTTGCAATAGCTAGTATATGTCTGAGACAAACAGAAAAGGTCAGATAAGTTGATGTTAGGTGAAATGAACCCCAAGATAAGTATTCAAATTTTTTTTTCTTTCTTGCTATTGTTTCTAACATATTTATAAGATGATTTCTTTGTGGTTTGTATGTCCCTCCTCCATGGTATAACCCCTGCTTTCATTGTATTTGATGTTGGTATAATTTGTGGAGGGGAAGGACAAAAACAAATTGTTTAAATAGGGATACAGTTGGACCCATGAGATGTACAATGAGATGTACAAGTTGTTATGTTGAAAAACCAACTTTACAACTTTGTCCGGGCGGGGGTGTGGGGGTGTGTGGGGGAGGCAACAATGCTTGATAAGAAATGTACTCATTACCTTGCCCATGTAATTGTAACCCCTCTGTGCGGTATTTTCACAATAATTTTTTTTTTTAATGCAGCACATAAATAGCAACATTTGTGATTTCTTTCATTCAATCTTACAGAGAATTTTTGGGCATAAAGATTTCTGTTAATGCCTTTGCCCCTCCACAGGAAGACTACAGATTATCCAAATAGTAGACTGACCTTCAGGTTAGTGACTAAAACTCTTGGCAGTCTGGAGGGTTTTTTGAGTCTCTTTCTAGCAGCTTTCAATGCCCTTATAGAGATAATCATGCTAATAATGTTTGAAAAAAATTAGCAACTAAAACTGCCATATTTGAAGCATAAACTTAAAAACTTGATTGCCTTAACTATAATGATGTGAGAGAGAGAGAGAGAGAGAGAGAGAGAGAGAGAGAGAGAGAGAGAGAGAGAGAGAGATCATGCAAAGGCTGTTTCTCTTTTTTGTGACTTTAGCTAATGTTAATTGAGGCCACAAAAGCTGCTGAACTCAGTGGGAATCTTGTTTTTATAATTACAGGTTCAAGTGTCTTACATTGAGTTTCTCCTGTCACCTATTGTACTCAAGCAAAATCTGTGGGAAAAGCTCTACTGGGAAGGGGCCGATTGCTTCTGGTCTCCAGTGGATGAAAGCAGATGGTATCGGTAAATATCTTGAGTCGCTAACCAAAAATGATGATCATTTAGCTATGTTTAGTGGTGGGCTATATTAATAGCTCTTCACACATGCACACACACACACACACACACACACACACACACACGCACACACACACACATATACATGTTCACACATATGGAATGAGTGTATATCTACCTGGCCAGTATTAACCTTGTATTTATTCTTCCTGTCTCTTCATAAAACTAGAACTGTTGAGCCAGGCATTGTTGGCTCCCGTCTGTAATTCTAGCTATTCAGGAAGCTAAGATTCACAGGACCAAAGTTTGAAGCCAGCCTGGGTAGAAAAGTCTGGAAGAGACTCCATGTACAATCAATCAACGAAAAGTTGAACTAGAGATGTGGCTCAAGTGGTAGAGGACCAACCATGCAAGCAAGCCTAGCAATTGCAATGCCCTGAGTTCAAATCCTGGTAAAACACACACACACACACACACACACACATACACAAACACACACACACATACACAAACACACACACACACATAGAATAGAACTGTTGCTTTTATAGTGGGAAAGAGATAACTTCTACTTACTTTGAGATCACCAATTAGGATAGATGACAAGGCATTGGTAAGAAATGGAGAATTCTGAAGGAATATTCATTGGCACCAACAATCAGAGAGTCGTCATAAAGATCAATAGAATCAATAAAAATATATAGTCCGCTAACTTTCACTATTCTTAACAGCATTGTTTTATAGCAGTAGATTGTTTTTTATACAACAGAATTTTTTTGGGGGGGAGGGGGGTGAGGGTTGGTCATGGGGCTTGAACTCTGGGCCTGGGCACTGTCCCTCAGCTCTTCAGCTCAAGGCTAGCGCTCTACCACTTGAGCCATAGTGCTACTTCCAGTTTTCTGGTGATTAATTGGAGATAAGAATCTCACAGACATTCCTGCCAAGGATGGCTTTGAACCACAATTCTCAGACCTCAGCCTTCTGAGTAGCTAGGATTACAGGGTTGAGCCACTGACGCCCGGCTTACAACAGAATTTTTATGGTTCTGTTCTACACCAGTGAATAAATATCCTAACATTCATTCAGCTGATCTCCTTAATCTGGCTATTGCGTCATTTATAATGTTTTTGCTTTTATGCTGCCAAAATATTCTTGTAGTTCTATGCTAGTTTCCAATATTAATGGCTTCTTTAACTTAATTGTCTATCAGCAGCAAATTGCTAAATTAGAGGGTTTTTTTCTGGTTTTAAGATTTTTGATACTTGTTGCCAAATTATTATCCAGTAGTTATTTCAGTTTCTATTTCCATTTGAAATCCGTGAGAATATCTACATCACACCCTTTTCCAGGGCTGACAATTCTAAAAACTAGAACTCTTTGCCAGTTGATTGTAAGAAATAGTGTCTCCCTATGTGCGCATACGTGCGTGTGGGTGCTGAATGCTGTATGCGCAGAATGGAGAGCATTTATTTTGTACGTCATACTGTTTTGAAGAACCTTCCTCTTGTAGACAGTAGCAGACTTGAAACTTAGCAGCTTTTGACATTTGAGAAGTAGTACTAAATCGAGGAGGAGTGGAAGAGCCCTAGGGAATTTTAAGTTCTTCCTTTTTGGCCAAGTATTTTTAGACAGTTGTGAAATAACTGGATAGCAATAATTTTCCAATGGAAAACACGTCTTTTGTTGTGCTTAAAAAGAGTAAGAATGCATTTAACAAAAAGCCTTCATGAACATGCATCTGAAGTTTAAGCTCCTCCTGAGCTTAAAGTAGGTATATACATGTGAATGTATGGATACTTTTATATGTGTCAAGTGTTGGGAACAAGATCAAATATAATTACAATCAGCCTGTAGAATGAATTGGTTTCAGGTCCCACTGGATGAGGCTGCAGGTCCAGAATGCCTGGGCACAGACTCCAACCCCACTGTTGCCTCCAGTTGTCACGTAGAACAAGTAAATGCAGATAAACATAGTACCCATTTCATGGGTGTTGCTTCAAATAAATACAATGACATGTGTAAAGCTGTGAAAGTCTTGTGGCGAGAAAATGTCCAGCAATGCACCAAAATGATCATGATAGATGTCACCAAGTATAATTCCAGTCTGGGAGAATTATTCTGCCCTTCTTTCTCCTCCTTTTCTTTCTCTCTGGTGTCTAAAAGAATGTCACAACTTCTGAATGACTTGCATTAACACCCAATGAGTGCATGTTCGGGGCAGGCTACTTGATTGATACGTTCAAGTCAGAGACTCAAAGCAACATTAGAACTCTGAACTCACACACCTGTCACCTGACTGGGGGCACATAGGGATGAGCTCTGTGTGAGAGCAGAGTTCCATTCTCACCCAGGCTGCCTCTCTCCTGGGTGGGACCACAAATGTCTGGGATTAGATGAGCTTGTAAGTGTCTTGTGAGCCACAGAAGGAGTGTTTTCAAGTTTCTGGCACCGTACATGAGCTGACTCAGCTGATTCCTCTCTTGTTCCTATTACTAAAAATGTTTCATTTCACTAAGTAAGTGAATGAACAAGAAGATAGAGTAAGAGACCCTCAGCTCTTAGACAATTTGGGCTTTGTCCGACATAAGCCCCAAAGGGAAACTGGGGTTTTAAATCCTTCACCCCTTTGGCTACATCTGAAGATTGAAAAGTGAAAAGGAGAATAAGGGTCAAAGAATGGTTTAGACTTTGGGAAGCCAATACAAGGAGACTGGACAACTTTAGCTAATGCCTTACAAATGGTTTCCCACGCAGCCAGCCTGTATGTGTGTGTAGATGCTGCATTCATTCCAATCTGAATTTCCTGTCTAATTGGAATAGCTCTGTATTTCTCAGTAAAAGAGGGGAACATCTGAATTCCCAATTAAGACATTTTAGTCTAAGAATGCCTCTTTAATGGGTCATAAACTATTCTCCTATAAGTGATTCTGAAGATGAATAAGAAAATACAAGTTGAGTCCATACACATATGAGTATTAATTCAACAAAATGAATGTTTGTAGGAGAGTGAACAACAAATACATCGGCAAATATAGGTCAGAAACAGAGTTTCTAATGTTCTTTCAGATTCCAGTGAGGCCCTTTCTGAGTGTGGGTAGAAAGGCCGAGTGTAACTGCAGTGAGAATGGAAATAACACAGCCATACGGAACACTGAGTATTTGGAGAGCACTTAGCTTCTTCCTCCTCCACTCCAGAATCAGTACACTCAAACAGAGAGAAAGAAACTATTCTCTAGCTGTGGGTTGCTGGCTGGTGTGCAGAAACACAGACATGTTGATTCTCAAAGGCTTATCAGAGTACATTTCTCTAGGGAGGCAGGAAAGGAGACAATATTATTTGAGCATTTCCAGCAGTGCTGTCATCACCAGTGTTTAGTTGTCTCCATTCCTTAAGCCTAGTTGTCCAAACCGTGTTTGTAGTCTTGCAGGAGAACTATCTGCAAGACCAGGCCAAAACATTTCTGAGTCTGAATTACTGGGACTCCATGGGAAACTTTAGGAGACTCTAAGATGTGGACAGTAGAGAATTAAATGACAACTTTTGAATTGTGACAAATGGAGACAATATCTTTCCACTCCAGTCTCATTCAGTCATTCACCACTCGTTTATTCATTTAGCTAATGCTCCCTTAAGGGCTAATTCTTCTGTTATACTACAAGGCTTTGGAGACACAGATTGGGTCAGGCCAGCATGGGCCCAGAGACCTTGTCTCCAAAATAACCAATATATCAAAAGCTGGCAGAGTGGCTCTGTAATAACTTAACTATACAGTTGTGTACCAGTATAACTAACTTTAGTTAACTTCAATTTTAGGTTCCAGATGATAGTAGTCCCACTGGTTGTCACATCTTGGTCAGTTTACTAATTGGAACCCTTCTTTTCAGCTTGGTTTGTGACATTTAACTTTCTTCCCTCCTTTTCTGAATCTGTGTAGGTCTTTTAACGAATAGAATCAATGGGATATTTCTTTTATCTCCTTGGGCCTTCAACATAGGTTTTGCAGATACTACATTTCTGGTTTTAGATTTACTATATATGATGGGTCCTTCCTGTCAACCGCCCTGTTTTGTGGCTCAAGCATCTATTATGGAAAAGCCAGACATTTTTCCTTCTCTTGACAGGCCAATATTGGTTTTTTATGCCACTCTACTACTGCCAACACACACCACACACACACACACACACACACACACACACACACACACACACACACACACACACACACACACACACACACACACACACACCTGTAGTTCATTTCAGTTCATTCTGGAATACAAGGCCTTTTCCCACTTACATTTCCATGGCTAAGAAAACCTATCTTGTTATACATTAAATAATCTAAAATAGAGATCTTCCCCCAAAATGACCTTGAACAGAAGTATGCTCTCCCCTTTTCCTCTGAACTTCATTCAATTTGGATATAGCATCCATAATTCAGAGCCATTTTGGAGGAAGGCAGCATTTTAAGGTACTTAATGATGTTTTTGTGGTAAAAGGAAAAAGATGGAGAGTCAAATGCTCAAGAGAGTACATAGCATTTTATCTGTAGCTTTTCTAAACTATTTTGGAGCACATTAAGTTTCTAAACAGAGTTTACCAGCCATTGGTGTGAAACATTTTACTTTTTAAAAGCTTCATAAATGGTAGGATTTATGATAGCAATGTGGAAATATTCACATAGTTGTGATAACTTTTATGAAATAAGGTAGAATACTTTGTCATGATGGAATAGAACATGTTCAAATGTGTGTATAAATGAAGCTTACTGTTTTATGTTTCCATATTGGGGCCCTAAGCCAAGTGCTGTGGGTTCCCTCCCCCAATCCTCTAATACATTGCTGTTGGCTTATGGTTGTGTCAACCATGAGCAAGAGAATGCTGACACAACTTTTCTCAAAGTGACAGGATTCTTTGGTACTTTGTGAATTACACCATGTTCTCTCAGTGTTTATCAAATGAAATGAAACTTTTGATGTATTTTCTTTTTTTATTGTAAAAATACTGTACAGAGGGGTTACATGAGCAAGGTAATGAGTACATTTCTTATCCAGCATTGTTGCCTCCTCCTTTGTTTCCCCTTACCATCCCTACCCTCCCATCTCCCTCACCATCCCCTCCCTCCCCCACCAAAGTTGTAAAGTTTGTTTTTTGACATAGCATCTTGTACATTTCATTGTTGCAATGGATCCACCTGTATCCCTATTTAAACAATTTGTTTTTTCCCTTCTCCTCCCCAAATTATACCAACCAACATCAAATACAGTGAAAACAGGGGTTATACCATGGAGGAGGGACATACAACGCAACAAAAAATATCACTTTATAAATATGTTAGAAACAATAGCAAGAAAGAAAAACCACTTGAGTCCTTATCTTGGGGTTCATTTCACCTAACATCAATTTATCTGACCTTTTCTGTTTGTCTCAGACATATACTAGTTATTGTAAATAAGGGAAACCATGGGACCTATGTTTCTTTGGGCCTGGCTTACTTCACTTAATATAATTTTTTCCAAGTCTTTCCATTTCCTAACAAATGGGGCAGTGTCATTCTTTCTGATGGAGGCATAGAATTCCATTGTGTATATATACCACATTTTCTTGATCCATTCATCTACTGAGGGGCATCTGGGTTGGTTCCATATCTTAGCTATGGTAAATAATGCTGCATTAAACATAGTTGTGCTGGTAGCTTTAGTATGGTCTTGTTTGGGATCATTTGGGTAAATGCCCAAAAGTGGGATTGCTGGGTCATAGGGGAGCTCTATGTGGAGTATTTTCTAAGTGGAATGATGAATATTCTAACTCCCTTCCTTCCTTCCTTCCTTCCTTCCTTCATTCCTTCCTTCCTTCCTTCCTTCCTTTCTTCCTTCCTTTCTTCCTTCCTTCCTTCCTTCCTTCCTTCCTTCCTTTTATTCTTCTTTTTTTGACAGGACTAGGTTTGGTTTTCATGGCATTGTACTTGCTAGGAAAATAAGAAGTCTACCACCTGAGCCCCACCCAGCCGTTTTGGTTTTAGTTTGAGTTTTATACAGGGTCCCGATTTTTGTCAAAATATTACAGGTGTAGGTTATGATACCTAGCCTAAGTATTCTTGCCATTTTTATTTTTTTGGTAGTACTGGGGATTGATCTCAGGGCCTTGTACAGGGGTTCTACTATGCTCACAGCTTTTTATACTTGCTATTGTTCATGTAGGGTCTTACTTTTCTTGCCTGGACTGGCGGAACTCCATACTTTTTGTTGTTGGGATGGAATTTCATGAACTTTTTGCCTGAGTTATCCTCAAACTGTGACCCTCCTGATCTTTACCTATCCACTAGATAGGATTACAAGTCTGAGCCACCAGGCTTCCATCTCTAATAGAGATAGAAGGGAAATTGAAGGTCATTTAGACCCTTCTCTCCCTAACTCAGGAGATGCCACCCAGCATCATTAATACATTTCATTTAGCCAGTACTCAAACAGTGGTTTTTTTTAATCCATTATTTGTTGAAACTGTCCTTGTAGGATTTTAAAGTAATGTACCAAAACATCTTAAGAGTAATGTTTTAGGTTTGGGTTGTTTGTTTTTAGGTTTTCTTTATACCAAAGCTTTAACTCAGGGTTGTTCATTGCCTTACTTCCTTGGCTGTTGCTCTACCCCTTCAGCCATACCTCCAATCCAGTTTTTTGCTGGTTATTTTGCCGATGGAATCTTGAAGACATTTGAACCATGCTCCTCTGAATCTCAGCCTCCCTAGTAGCTAGGATCAGTGATGTATTAAATGCACTGGCACCTGGTACTTTGCTTTTGTATTTTGCTTTGTTTTATTTTTAGCTAGCAGAAAGAATTCTATGCCAGGCAGTACTATCAAAAAGATCATTTCTTCAGATTAAATGCAAAGTTTGTCTAATCTTTCCTTAGGCTTTCACTAAATGTCTTAGTGAAATTTGGAAGGGGAGTTTCTATGACTTGGCAGTCACATTGTGTTCCTCCTATTTTTAAAAAAATGTTAATTCTTGTCTCTCCCAATTCTCTCTCTCTCTCTCTCTCTCTCTCTCTCTCTCTCTCTCTCTCTCTCTCTCTCTTTAATACAATGGGGGCAATGGGTCACTATGAATTATACACTTTGCCTAAGAATATATCGTAGTTCATAGGAAATGTTCCATGCACATTGGCTCTTACTACCGGGTCTTTTTCTCCTACTCAATATGTATTTTTTGTTTGTTTGATTTGGTTTAGTTTTGGTGGAGATTCTCTTAAGTATCTAAAATAGATAAATATAACCAAATGAAACAAGTTCAGTGCTGGAGAAGTAGGGCTATTGTTGGCCTCTGTGTCAGAGATGTGATCCTCTGAGCATGGCTGCGGGAGAGCCCAAGTTCAAGTGGAATGCCTTTGGACTTGAGAATCAGAAGGACTTTGAACAGGTGCTCAGCGATGCTGTGTGGACAGAATGCATTGTTCTCCAAGGTTTTTTCTACTTCTAAAAATGATCATACTCCCTCCTTGATGTTTTAAGAATTGGAAGCCCTGGTAGAAACACAGAATCTCGGTAAATCCATCCTCAGTGCATTTTGTTGAGTTTGTGTTGACTGGTTGTTTGATCGGTGCCCTCCTTCTTGCTCAGGTAGAACAAATAGCCTGTTCTACCAGAGATAAGGATCCAACAACTTCAAACAAAACCAAACACTCATTTGAGGTACCGAAGCATGCTCCTTCCAGATGCTTAGCCCCTCATACCAGCCTTTGAGGGGGGGTGCAGGAGCAGTGCTGTGCTTGCTGCTGGGATGCAGCCATCTTGGGTATGGGGTTTGGCGGCTGTGTAACAGTCAAGCTGCATGTGGTAGGTTATGACAGTCTGGGGGAAAGGAGAGAGACAGAAATAGCAGATTTCAAAATAAAACAGCAGGGAAAGTGGAGTTGGGCAACACCAAGAGAAGGTAATCTTCCAGAGAGGCTGGCATGACCCCCTGTTCAGACGGCGTGAACGCGAGTCTTCCAAGGCCAACTTACTACTGCTTCAAATACCGGAACCTAGCCATATTCCTAAACAGGGGCTTGCCTGATAACTCCTGGAGCCATTGCCTCATGATCCCCGCCCTCTCTCCTCTCTCTCCTCTTTCTCTCTTCTCTCTCTTTCCTCCTCTCTCTTCTATCCTCTCTTCTCTCCTCTTTCTCTCTCTTCTCTCCTCTCCTCTCTCCTTTCTTTCGCCTCTCTCCTCTCTCCCTCTCTCCTCCTCTTCTCTGTGATCTAATTATCAGGCTGTGTTGATACATAACTAGAGCTGTTCTTTTTTTTTAAAATAAGTTTTTTTATTGTGAAAATACTGTACAGAGGGCTTACAGTTACATGAGCAAGGTAATGAGTACATTTCTTATCCAGCATTGTTGCCTCCTCCTTTGTTTTTCCCCTACCATCCTGTCCCTCCTACCTCCTCAACTACTCCCCGCCTACCCCTCCACAGAGCTGTTCTTTTAAAGCCACCTCTTTCTTTTGCCCTTGCATGAGGTAATATCATACTTACGTATCTATGACATCAGAATGCTCTAAGCTGAAAATCATTGTTAAAGTAGCTTTGGGCCAGCTCTGTCATATGAACTGACAGACAAGAAAACTGCTCTGCACAATTCTAGGACCATGGTAATAACACAGATTTGGAAAGAAGCTTCAAGAAATGTACCTTGGGGATAGGGGTGCAGTTCAGTGTACCATGCATAAAGCCCTGCATTTGATCCCTAACACCGAAAACAAAGATACCTTGGAAATACAGTTGAGGGAAAATTAGAACTATTTAGATTGTCTGTAATGGGGGTAACCATTGTGATAAATGTTAGGGTAAATGTTAGGGTAAGATCACGGTTGTCACAGTGTATAAAATTGAAAAGTACCTTGCAATCAGTGCAACCAATTGTGTAAAAATAAAAGGCAAAGAAAAGGTTTATGAACGGTTTGTTTGAAGTGATCAAAACATCAGAGTCTAGGACCTTTGGATCTTTCAAAGGATGATTCTAAGGTGGGGAGTGGAAATGGGGAAAGCAGGTAGCAGTTTTTAAAGCAGCCTGGAAATTTTAGTTTAAGCAGAAAAGAGAATTTTGGAAAGAAATTTAAACGGATTCAAGTGTTACCTCATTCAGAAGCACACCCTTTAATAATTAGTAAATAAGGCATGCAAAACTGTAATGTGAATGGATGAGAACTGTAGGTATGCTCTTTATCAGAATCTGCCATGATTTTCTAGTGTATAGTAAGCTCTTAGGGATAGTAATCACATATGGGAATAATCTAGAGACCCATTCGTTATTAAGAGGGGCAAAAATCCAGATGCTAGGGACTCACACCTGTAATCCTAGCTATTCAGGAGGCTGAGATCTGACGCTTCAAAGCCAGCCTGGGCAGCAAAATCCGTGAGACTTTTATCTCCAATAAACCACCAGAAAACACTAGCCTTGAGCTGAAGGGCTAAGGGACAGCACCCAGGCCAAGAGTTCAAGCTGCATGACCACAAAAAGAGTGGGGGCAGGAAACTACTGTATAAACATTTAAAAGTCTACTTGAATTGTTTTTTTGGTGTGCTCTTCCATTTTTTTCTAACCCAGAAATTCTCTTACGTGTATAGAATTTTCTGAAATACTTGGACAAGCTCTCTAAAAGAATTGTCCACTCTCCGGTTGAGCTATAAATGACATGGTTGTATTATAAATATTGTCTACGAGTAAACCTTCAATAAGAGATGTCTGGTTACATTTAGCAACTCCCCTTTTTGGAAGGCTGGATGGAGGGGTGCTGGGAGTGAAGAACAAGAGTACTAAGTAAGATGCTGATAGATGAAGAGATAGAGAAGGCAAATCACAGCGGGTGGGTCTTTACCAAGGGCGGCTGCCATGCTGAAATTCCCTTTATGCATCAGCCCATCTGTCTCATTAGCTTCTGTCTCTTAATCACAGACTCCATCCAGTGTCTACATGTCTTTTTTTAGCGGCTTAATCTTCTAGCAAAGTTAACTAAAGGAAATCAACTGGATTATGTGCTGTTTGTGTGTGTGTATTTGCATGCATGCCAGGGGGTGGAACAGGCTATATTTATAAATAGATACAAACCTAGAGAAGAGTCTATGCATATGAGCATATTTGCAAGTGCATTCATGAATATGTGTGCATGTGTGTGGGTGCTCACAGACGCAACACATATGTGCCTGTGTTGTGTTCTCACTGACACGGAAAAGACACAGTGACATTAATTAGAAAAGGTGATATACAACAGTGAAAGTAGAGATCTTTTGGTGTGTACTATGGTAATTGGAGTGGATGATGCAATACTATGTGTGCCTAAGAGTTTGCTTATTCATGCTTAGAACAATGGTGGGAGTTAAATATTAACCAGTTGAAGTGTCAAAAAACGCCTGGATACAAATTCTCTATTGTGTGCAGTTAGTTCAGCAGTCAAGCATTGGGCTTTCCATGTGTCTCTGCTTGCTGGGAATTCAGAAAGCCTTGGATGAAGAATGTTCCAGAGTATAATTTGTGGCAGAAAATGGTGCCCCTGTTGTTTGTTTATTATTCCTGTGAAATGTTTGCAGGACTGAACTATCACACGCAGCAAAGAACAGCTTTGTTTGGAATACAGGAGAAACAGTACAAGAAAATTGAATTAAGGGAAGGCATTGAGAGAGAGTCCATCTTTGATTGATGAAGCTTCCTATTTGTGCTTCATTATTCCCTGTGAGGGAATAAAAATGATGAAATTGGACTTGAAAACTGGATTAAGACAGATGGATTCTTCACTTTTTTTTTTACCTTTTGCATTTCCAGTTTTCTTAGTGAGGCATATCACCACTATATAAAGACTATGTTTACTACATTAAATCTTAACAAGTCAGCCTTTGTCTGGTCCTGGTGCCTCTCATGATGTAATCCTAGCTACTCAGGAAATAGAGATCTGAGGATCAAGGTTTGAAACCTGACAGGGAGAAAAGTTCATGCGACTCTTAACTCTGCAAGAAGCAGAAGTGAAACAGTGTGTTCAAATGGTAGAGCACCAGTCTTGAGTGAAAAGTACAAGTTGAATTCATGCCCCAATACTTGAACAATAATAGCAGCAACAAAAACTCTAAGAAGTGAAAATTATGCCATTGAAGTTGCATTTTTTAGGAATTAGTTTATAAGATACAGGGGCTGAGTATATCTGGGTAGCAACTGTCTCTAAATATTTTATTTATTTTATAATTTTTACTAATAATTACATCTCTAAGTGTTTTATCTGGCTGCTTATTTTAGTAGAAGCAATGGATTAAAGAAGGGAATTTTTGGTTCAAGAACTCTATTTACCCATATGTTATCTACCTTTCTTTTCTATGTAGAGTTTAACTTCAAAAACTGTCCACACAAACTTTTGGACATACATGCAGTCTCTCCTAACTAGATTCTTAATCATATGGTAGAAGAGATTGTTTTATTTGTTGTTGTAACTCTAACAACTTAAGTCAAACATAATTTGTTGAATGAATGAATGAGCTCATCAACTGAGCTCAGCAACTACTGTGTGTCTGTCACTGTTTTACCACTGAGGGACAATGTATGAGAAAAATAAGATATGGCCATGTGTTCTCTGAAGTAGTTTAAAAATCTAGCTGAGTCATCAAACAATTTGATCAATGAAATAAATGGTAAAGTATAACACAAAGAATAAAATAAAGACACATCTGTCCACACTACAGAGTGCTGATTACTAAGGAAGAAATGAGGAAAGTAGAAGGGCATCATCGGACTCTGCAGTATTTTTTTTTTTGGGGTCCGGTCTTAGAGCCTGAACTCTGGGCCTGGGTGCTGTCCCTTAGCTCTTCAGCTCAAGGCTAGCACTCTACCACTTGAGCCACAGCACCACTTCCGGCTTTTTTTCTTTTTGCTCATGTGGTGCTGGGGAATCGAACCCAGGGCCTCAGGCATGCAAGGCAAGTGCTCTACCACTGAGCCACGTTCCCAGCCCCGGTCTGCAGTATTTATTGCCATGGAAAGTTCTCATGGTTGATGAATTGAGAGGGACACAAGTAAATTGAATGGATGAGAATTAGAGGGCCAAATTTCAATCAACAGGCCTTTGCAGAGGGATTCTTAACATAGTGTGTCACTGAGTGACTGTGGTTACTTTTGCATCACCAAGAATGGATGCTGACATCATGAATTCCTTTGATAGGGAGCACTGATGACTTATCTTTGTGATACCCCCCTTCATTAGTGCAAATGAAAGACACTAGAAAATAACACACCATTCTTCCAAAGTCTTGAAAGAGAAGGAAACACTGAAGGACTGACACCCAATGGAGGAGACAAAAGAATTATAGCAAGGAAATGGAATCTAGCAGAATCCTAGGCTAGACTCTGAAACAGAATAAAAGGTTTCAGTAGAATGAGTAAAATCTTAATAAGTTCTATAGTTTCCTTGGACTTCTTAGCCGAGGTTAATTTTCTAGTCTTAATCCTTGTCCTCTGGCAAGATGCTCACCTATAGGTTAGCATCTAAATTATCTTTTGAAAAATGTAATCAGAGGGCCCAACCCCAATCCATAAGAAGCCATTGTAGAGCAGTCATGACAATACACAGCTGAGAATTTGTGGTAGTAAGAGGGGATTCTTTCCAGGGGGATTCTTTGGGTACAGTGGATGACAAGAGGACTGAGAAAGGAGGGAAGAAGGAGGAGTGAGAATAAATTTCTTATGAGAACCAAAACCTAGTGCAAGCCTTAGTCTGAGGTGTAAACACAGGTGCACTGACAAGAGGAACAAAAGTACAGGAAGAGGCAGTTAACTTCTGTAGTATACATTGGAAAGGCCAGCTGAATAAGTTGTGTATTTTACTAGGGATCAATAAGAAAGAAAGTTGGATGGCTTTGTGGAAGGCAGAGGAGAAGGTTCACAAATCCCTGACAGAACTGGGTTTTTATCTCCTCGTGGTTGTAGAACTAACTGGGAGCTGGGGCTCACTGCTGCAGTTATGAAAGAGTTGGATAAGTAAATTGGGAGTTCCTAATAGCTAGTGAGAGATGATGGTTCCATTGGGAAGGGATGCAAGAAAGAGGAGGCAATAGTCCAAAGCATTTGAATGGATAGAATCATCAAACTTGGTGATTGATGGGTTTGGAGGAGGAGGAAGAAAGAAGAGACAAAGATGATTCCGAGGTAATGTCAGAATAATTTGGCTGACATGAGAATGTCCACAGTGCAGAAACAGGTATGATAGGTGAAGATGATTGAAGAGAGTGTATTGTGTATACAGTGTGAGCCCCTACTACCTGTGGCTAGAGCCGAACTGAATGAATGGATGGATGACCCAGAGAGTTCCTGCTTCTCAAATAAGAAAGAAGAGCATTGGCCTACTCTTATTTCTAGAAGAGGCCATGACCAGTGTTAGGATATGTTTCACTTTGACACTTCTTTCCTCTTGATAAAGATGTCAAGGCTGGGTGCTGATGGCTCATGCCTGCAATCCTAGCTACTTAGGATGTTGAATTCTGAGGATTGAGGTTCCAAGCCACCCCAGGCAGAAAAGTCCCAGTGAGACTCTTATCTCCAGTTAACCACTCAAAAACCAGAAGTGGCACTGTAGCTTAAGTAGTAGAGTGCTAGCCTTGAGTGCAAAGAGGCTCAGGGACAGCACCCAGGCTGAGTTCAAGCCCCACAACTGGAAAAAAAAGAGATGCTAAGCTTCCACTTGGGTTCTACTGACACATATAAACCAAAACACAAAACACCACTGTCCTTGGGAAAGCCACACATTCTCCCTTCACACTGCCAAGAGATCGGCCACAGGTCCCAGAGGAACAAACATGGAAGTTAAAACAGTAAATACAACTTTAGAGAAGAAATAGAAAAACTGTTTAAGCATGCATAGGCTTATATCCCAAGCCTCTCATTTTTGGGTACCACATTTTTCAACTTATATAGTACCTACTGAGCAAACCCTTAATTACTGTTCTTCTGGTAAGATTTTGTCATCCTCTTCTTTCCCCCTTCCCCCCCTCCCCCGCACTGGATTTGTCCCTTGCTCCATTATCTAGGATTTTCCAATATCCTTAGTCTCTTGACTTTGGTCACTTTATGAATTTTCACCTATAGATTGTTTTATCTTTGAGACCAACCAACATAAATTTTTTTTGTCTTGATTATTTCTTGTTTCTTAATAGCTTGTGTGTGTGTGTGTGTGTGCGTGTGTGTGTGTGTGTGTGTGTGTGTGTGCCATTTCTGTGACTTGAACTCAGAGCCTGAGCACTGTCCCTTAGCTTTTTCACTCAAGGTTGATATTCTACCACTTGAGCCACAACTCTACTTCTAGCTTTTTGGTGTTTAATTGGAGTGTTACAGACTTTCTTGCTGAGACTAGCTTTGAATTTTAGCCCCAGCTCTCAGCCTCCTGAGGAGCTAACTAGCTAGAATTATTGGTGTGAGTCACAGAAGCCTAGTGACAATACTTTCTTTGATTTCAGTCAGTCATTAAGATACATAAACATGTTATTGGCAATAGTAAAATGGAGAAGAAGTTAATCCCTCATACAGTTAACTCTAAGTTGCTTGATACTTGGAAAAATGTGTAATTGTAGAAGTCGTGCTTCTGTTTGGGAATTGGGCATTGAAGTAACCTTTGCCACATGTAAACATAAGCTTCAAATGCTTTTTTTTTTTTTTTTGATGAGAAGGTTCTGGTTCTGTGAAGTAAGCATTGGCCATGGTGTATTTAACACATGGCTTCAATGGCATTGGGCAATCCACTATGAATTAGAGTTTTGTGTAGAATGTAAAAAGGAATCACATCTTTTGTGGCTGGGACATGGGCCCTCAAGGCTTCCTGTGGAAACACATAGATTGAAACTGGTAAGATAAAGAATCTTTTTATATCCTTCTATACTAATGTATTGACTTCCATATTCTTTTCTAGGGCACATGATTGAAAATGATAATGGCAGTCCATGTCCTGTAGCAAAGTTCTTTATAAAAATCCTTTGTCTTTAGCCAGGTGCCAGTGGCTCATGCCTGTAATCCTAGCTATTCAGGAGGCTGAGATATGAGGATCGCGGTTCAAAGCCATCCAAGGCAGGAAAGTCTGTGAAACTCTCCAATAAACCACCAGAAAACCGGAAGTGGTGCTATAGCTCAAGTGGTAGAGTGCTAGCCTTGAGCTGAAGAGCTGAGGGACAGCGCTCAGGCCCAGAGTTCAAGCCCCGCGATCAACAATGACAACAAAAAAATCCTTTGGGCTGGGAAGGTGACTTAGTGGTAGTAGAGTGCTTGCCTTGCATGCATGAGGCCCTGGGTTCGATTCCTCAGTACCACATAAGCAGAAAAAGCTGGAAGTGGTGCTATGTACGGCTCAAGTGGTAGAGCTCTAGCCTTGAGCTGAAGAGCTGAGGGACAGTGCCCAGGCCCAGAGTTCAGGCCCCAAGACCAACAACAACAACAAAAAATCCTTTGTCTATGGGTTCTTTCCATAGTTTCATATGTCAGTTTCCCTGCAGTTTCAGAGTGACTGAGCGACAGAATGCTCTCCTTACAGTGGCTGTCTTGTTTTGTTTGGGGGTTATTTGGTGGTGGTATTATTTGGCAGCCAGTTGTAAACAGAACTCTGGGAACTTCTCATGGACATAAGATGAAGGGAGACAGAACTCTCATTGTCATGTGTAATATACTCCAAGCTGCTTAGGACTGGAAGGCCCTTGGGTTTTCCTTTGTCAATGAGATGGTACATGACCAGCAAAGAAACACTTCCTATCTCCCGGGAAGCCACATGGCAAGTGAAGGATCATTTAACCTGTTTTTCTAGAGCTGCGATCATTGACAAGATGGAGAGCACCTAGAAATTTCAGTAGAAGAGCCAAGGGCCAAAAGCCAAGTTTTAGAATTAGACTAAACCCATTTCATATTGTATCTAAATCTAGAGTTTTAATTATATCCCCCCTAAATCTCAGAAATGGAAGAAAGGGACATTTAGAGACCAAGGCCTTTCCTTCTTTCATTTCTCTTCTGTTCTGTTAAATGGAATGAATGAATAATGGCAAATGGATGAAACTAACTACTTCTCTTTGCTTTTGAAGTATTTTTATTAGCATATATTAGTGGCATGAAAAAGTTTCATTGTGATTTTCCATACTTGAATCGAATGAACTTGAACCACGATCACTATCTCTGTTACTTTCGTTCTCTCTTTTCCCTTTTTTTTTTTTTGTCGGTCATGGGGCTTGAACTCTGGGTCTGAACACCATCCCTCAGCTCTTCAGCTCAAGGCTAGCGCTCCACCACTTGAGCCACTGGACCATTTCTGGTTTTCTGAGTGGTTTAATGGAGATAAGAGTCTCATGGACTTCCCTGCCTGGGCTAGATTTGAACCGTTATTCTCAGATCTCGGCCTCCTGAGTAGCTAGGATTACAGACGTAAGCCACTGGCGCCTGGCTTTCTTTTCCTTTTTTATTTACAATTTTTAATTGGGTTTCATTATTCTATTTTCCTATATGCCTCCTAGCTGCTTTCAACAAAATTTCAAATGATATAATTTCTGTGGGTTTAGTCATAAAAATGATATGATTCTAGTTCTCTTCTCCAGAGAACATATTTATGGGACTCCCATCTATGTATGAAATGTGGAAATAGTAGAAAACAATCTTCTCAGGAAAGAGAAAATGACCAACACAATATCCTGTCTTTTACTCTGCAGTCCTAATTGGCTCTGGACCCTCCAAGTAAAGTTAATGATTTAACAAGTTTAATTCTTTAATTTTCCAAATGGACTTAAAAAGAATAGGTGGATTTTCTAATGTTAAATATGCCAATTTCAGCATTATAAAATTTCTTCAGTATACGGTCCGTTAGTGTGAAGACAACCCAACCTAGTAGATATTTCAGAGTGGCTGAACATAAAACAGCTCCTGAGCTGGACTAAAGAGCCGATAGTAGAAAGGGCAGGAATGGTTTGGTAACAACATCTCAACTCTTAGTGGTGCAGTGATACTAAAAATTTCCTTTTAGATCACATTATAATTAACTGGGGAAATTCTGCCGCTGGGGTTCATTCACTTGGTGGTGAATTTTATTTTATTTTTTTAAGGATTAACAGGTTTTATTGACCTATTTCTTTGCTATTTTAGAACAAATAGGGTTTTTGTTCATCTTTTGGTGGTAAATTTTAGACCCAGAGTCCTTGTCCCTCATGATTTAGCCAGTGCCTGAGGTGTTGAGACCTTAAGATCTTTGGCATTTGTCCAGTAGAAGGGAGAGTAAGTAGCCTCATTGGAGGCTAGTAAATGGAATGGACAGATCTCAGGCATGTGGACATGGTTAAGTATAGGTAAAGTTGGAATCTATTCATTTGCACATGAAGGATGGCCGGAAAACTGGTTTGTTGGACAGTTCACCTGCTTCTCCCAAATTGGACAGCTTCCTGTCCTGACTGTATCCTTTACCTGGTGTTAACCTGTGTATCACACTATTGGTGGCCATCATAGCTGTGCCCCTGAATCAATCAATGGATCATGACTTCATTACTCAAGCTATCTGGATCTGAACTTACCTTCTGCAATTTTCACTAGAAGAAGAGGAAGTGGTTGTGGGAAAGGAGGCAAAGGGGCCTCCTAAATGGCAAACTGCCATTTAGTGATGCGGCCCTATTACCCCTCTGGGCTTGGAGGGAATCCCTGCCCTGAAGCTGTTCTTGTGACTCAGGACCTGTTGCTGCATCTTCCATCTTCGCTTCCTTGGGGCTGAGTGCCTGAGCTCTTCCTGTTTGCCTTGGCTAAATTTCTAGGGAATTCCTGACCTTACCCCAGGCCTTGTCATTTGTGTGTATATGTGCTATCAAAACTCTGAAACCAGTTTGAAACAACTTTTACTACTCTTTGCTGGGGAGATGACTAATGATGGGAAGAGTAATTTGAGACTGGGAGGGGAGGGAGCGGGGTTAGTATTAATAATGAAATCTTTTCACTTTTTAAAAATATGGCTTAGTTGAAGCAGGCAGACACGAACATATAAATGGAGACAGGCAGATATCAAAAAACACTATGAAGCTCCAGGATATTTGGTATTGGGGGGTTTAACTCAGGGCCTGTGCTTGTTAGGCAAGCACTGTACCCCTGGAGCTATGTTTTCCAACCCTTTTTTATTTTATGTTCCAGTTAGGGTCTCATGGTTTTTCACAGAGCCAGCCTTAGACTGTGATCTTTCTACCTCTGCCTCCCATGTTGCAGGTATGTAGCACCATTTCTGGCCCTGCTCTTAAGTTCTTTACAAAGTATTAGAGCAACCTGCTTCACAGTTATTGGCCACTGCAGTTTTTCTACATCCTGAACTCAGGATGTAGGACTCAGTTTGCTTTGATGCAAAACTAAGCACTATGTGTCACATGATTTCACTGCAAAAATGAGTTTTGAGTTTTAAGTAACAGATTTACAAATGAACTTTCTGTACACAAGTCATTCATAAATCCAGGGCGGCCTGTCCCAGGCATGTAATCCAGAGATAACATTTATCAGTGCCTCATCAATATGGGTTTTTCAAGTTGACTTATGTGCACTCTTCTCTGCCCTCATTTTGCTGATAGTTTTACTCTTAAAATTTAATACTCTTTTTCTGCTTAGAGAAACATTCTCTTTGGAGATGTTTCAAATACCCTCATGATTTGAGATAGTGATTTTATCTCCCAATTTATCTTTAGATGGATTCATGGCTAAGAACATCTTTTGCACAGGCAAAAGAAAAATCGTAGAAAAACGGAAAACTATTGAAAAGAAAACCAGGAAAGAACAGCATCTTTCTCTTGTATTGCTGTCAGATTTCTTGTAGTGTAATTATTATGTTGGTTTGCAAAGGTTAAAGAACACTGAAGTTTGTAATTCTCTGCTGTGTATGTGCATGCCACTCATGGAAGTGTGGGGGGGGGGGGGGAATCTAACACATCAAAGCAAAATAACTTGTTAACATAAAAGCTCAGAGCCTAAATAGTTTGTCACTACAAAGGCATACTTCATGGCTTTTCATTTGCTTTTATACATGAATCAATGTGTCAGTTGCTGGTCCATGGAGCCATTATACAGATTACAAATGTATACATGTGTGATATGCACAGAAATACTCTTGCCCCACCATATTATAGAGTAAAAAGCTGGCATGCTGGTCCTGGAGATGTTCCTGCTTAGGAATTGTACTTCTGCATGCAAGTGAAGATTTTGCGCTGTTAGCTGAGCAGCTGATAGAACAGAATCACAAATGTTGCTGATGCTGTTCTGTGGGGAAGTAGAAATAGAATTCTGGGGATGGTGTAAGCTTGTCAGAGCGAGACTGTCAGAGTGATGTGCTTCCATATTAAAAAGAATACTTTGTTCCCCCTCACACACACTCACACCCCTGCAATAGGATAAGAAACATTTATTTCTGTTGTCGTTCTGGCTTGTAGCTGTAGATGCAGACTTTGATGTCAGTGGAGTTCAGATGTGTTAAATAACAGAGCTGTTTAATGGTCTTTCTTTTCTGTTTTTAAATAGTACTGTGTTCTAGGCAAGAAACAATTTCCTCTAATTTTATGTATTGTAGCCTCTGATGGTTTTTCTTTACTGTCTGAGCTATGAGTCTTGGTCTTTCTGTCATCCTCAGTCAGACATCATTATCCCCTTCATAGATTCCGCATCGCCTTAATGTTCATTAATTGGCAAAAACCTTTAGAAGGGTTTTGCAAAAACTAAACAACATAGCTGTGCTTTAATAGAAAGAAGCCTACAAGACGGTGAAAAATCAAGCAATTGATGAACTCTTGAGTACTATTTGAAAGTGAGGTATTGTAATGAAATACTCTTAGGGTATTACTGAGCATTGAATGCTAAAACATATAAAATAAAATTTCCATTTTCCCATAACTACAATGTTACAAGAGTAGCTACAATTTGTTCCATCCCACCTTTAGGGAGACTCCAGACGTATAAAATGCTGACAGAAAAATCATTAGTTCTGAATATCTTATGAGTCCTTTCACCTTCTCCAAGCATCAGCAGAATAAACACTCTATCTCTTGTCTCTGGATGCAAAATCTTGAAATTGTAAGAATAGAATCTAAGTTAATGTAATGGCTTCACACTTTATGGTCATAAACCAACTCAAGTTTATACGTTTTCTTGGCTATTTTTGTCAAGTAGAGATACATCAAATATTTATTCTTATTGTTGGATGTAATCTTAAATCCCAACGGTGTAGAAAGTCTCTCATGTCCATTTGGAAATCCTTCCCTCACCGCATATACAGCACAGTCAGGTGGTTCTCAGTTCCTATGGAATTTATTTGTAGATCACGCACATGAAGCAAAGCTGGCACCTCCTCATGAAAATTGGGCCCTGTGGGTTACTTTAAGGTCCTTGAATGTACTTTGCCTCTGTAGAAGTTTCTTTTTTATAGCTGACACTCCATTGATCAGAATAACCTGTTATAAAATATGATGGTTCATCATGTTTTGGGTGTTCGGTGTTGCACATTATATTAAAAGACTTCAACATTCAAAGAGACATTCTTAATCCTGTGTATTAAAATACTTCTCTTGGAATTTTTTTCTTCTGCCAGTACTGGGGTTTGAACTCATGGCTTTACATGCTCACTTGGCTTTTTTTACTCAAGGCTAGAGTGCTATTGCTTGCACCCTACCTCCACTTGCAGCTTTTTGAAGGTTAGTTGGCAATAAGAGTCTCACAGATTCCTCTGCCTGGCTTGGCTTTGAACCATGATTCTCAGACCTCAATCTCCTGAGTACCTAGTGTTACAGCCACTAGTGCTTGAAGAAATGTTTTCATGTTTAATTCCTGGAATGTTCAAATAGAGGTGGAGCTTTTGCTATTTTATTTTATTTTGGTTTTAAGCTAACATTACTCAGAGACATATCACTCAAGTGGAAATTAATATTATGGTGATAATTATTAGTGTGATTCTGATTATTTTTGCAAATGAATGAACTTCTTTTTTTAATGTCCATGTTCTCTTAAAAACCCTGTCAATTTTTATGAAGAAGGCTAATTTCCTGGAACCAACAATAAGATGCTAGAGGTTACTTTTAAGGCAATTATTGGTCTGTTTATCAGATAAATCAAACATCCAATGGAGCAAGAGAATGGTTTTTCAATACTGTCTCCTTGCAGTTCCCTTAAGACAATGCCATTACCTGGTAGGTGGAGTAAATCACTACTTCCTAGAATCCTGACTTACATACAGCAAAGCAAACAAAAAAAAAAACAGAAAAGAAAACAAACAAAATGTTTCCAAATGTTATGAAAGACCCATCTCCCTTAAAGTTTTTGCTTATACAGATTAAGCAGAATCCCAGCCATATGGGAGGCTGAAATTTGGAGGTTTGTGGTTCCCAGGTTAGACTGCACATAAACACGAGACTCATCTTAATTAAGAGCTGGAGGTAGTGACATATACTTTGTCAACCCAGCTGTATAGGAAGTGTCAATAGGAAATTACAGTCCAGGCCAGCCCAAGCATATATGTGAGATCCTACTTGGAAAGTAACAAAGACAAAAGAGATAGAGGTGTGGTCTCTAGAGCTAGAGTATCTAGAAGTGCAATGCCATGAGTTCAAACCTCAGTACTACTAAAGAAGGAGAAAGAAGAAAGAAGAAAGAGGAGGAGGAGGAAGGAGGAGGAGGAAAAAGGAAGGAAGGAAGAAAGAAAGAAAGGAAGGAAGGAAGGAAGGAAGGAAGGAAGGAAGGAAGGAAGGAAGGAAGGAAGGAAGGAAGGAAGGAAGGAAGGAAGAAAGATGACAACAGCATGGATTATTTTTTTCCTGACCCTGGGGCTTGAACTCAGGGCCTGGGCACTGTTCCTGAGCTGCTTTTGCTCAGTGCTAGCACTCTACAACTTGAGCCACAGCTCCATAGTCTCAGACTTTCCTGCTTAAGCTGGCTTCAAACTGTGATCCTCAGATCTCAGCCTCCTGAGTAACTAGAATTACAGGTGTAAACCACCAGTACCCAGCTGTGGATTAATTTTTAAACTACTGGATTCATGTGAGCAGACAGAAAATAGTAGCTAAGATAAAAAGATGCAAGTGGAGCAATTAAGAGGAATATCTTCCCATAGCATCCTCATCTCCTGGGGAAGGGAGTGACATCATAGGATGCTCAGAGTAAATAAACAGCTGAGATCCTACTTTCGCTCACTCTACCTGTCAGGATCTCCAGCATGCTTCTGTGTTTTACTCAAGCCTTGAGGGACTAAGAAGCATTGAACAAGATATGGCTTGCTTTTTAAAAATGCAGTGCTTTATAGCCTGTGTATAATGATGATAACCATGAATTGCAGAGCCTTTCTCATCATCCCTTAAAACAAATTCCATACCTATTAGCAATTACTTCTCACTTTTTCCCAATCCTCTACTTTCAGCTCCTACAAAGCATTCATCTGCTTTTTCTGGATATAAATAGATAGATAGATAGATAGAGAGATAGATAGATAGATAGATAGATAGATAGATAGATAGATAGATAGATAGATAGATAGATAGATTAGATAGATAGATAGATAGATAGATAGATAGATAGATAGATTTGTTTATTCTAGACATTCATATAAATGGATCATATAATAAGTGGGATTTACATCTGACTAATACTGTACTGTATAGATATACCACATTTTGTGTACATACTCATGATTTGATGGACATTTCAATTGTCTCTACTTTTTTGTCTACAGTGCCAAAAGCATTGCTGTACATGTTCTTGTGTAGACATCCTTTCATTTCCCAGTGTAGCTTACTTTTAAGCAGTTATAAATTAAGATAGTGTTTTATTTTTTTTTCCAATTTTACGCATTTGTTTGCTTTACAACTCTTTCTTCTTTCTTCTCGTCTTTCTCACACTTCCCAAAATAGTCTTGGTTGAGAATGTGGCTGCAAGAGAGTGATAGCATCTATCTAACTTTTACTAAGCAGAAGATACTCTTCTGTGCTTCACCCACATGTTGTAACATTTCCCAGATCACCCTCACTCTTCAATTTTTGCAATAATGCAATCTCAAGCCAGGCGTGATGGTACACATCTGTAAACTGCAGGAAAGGCTAAGGTAGGAGGATTGCAGTTTGAGGCCAGCCCAAAAAGTGCAAGACTATATGAAAAGTAACTTAAAAAAAAAGAAGGCTAGAAACATAGCGCAAGTGGTAAAGTGCTTAAGTCCCAGTAGTATATGTATATGTATGTATATGTATATATAAACAAATAGCTGTCTATCATACACCTGTTCATCTCAGAATTCTGTTTCTATTCATGAGATCACCCTGATTTGATATCCACTATCAAGACAGGGCAATCTCATGTTCAGGGACTCTGCATGCCCTTGGGCATGGAACAAGTATCTGTGCACCCATCCTGTGAAAACTATGATTATGAAGTCCTTCCTTGTGTTTGAATGAAGTGGTACTGATGAAGTCTGGTGCTGGCCAGGGCTTACCTGCCTGTGTTCTCTGCCTGGTGGTTTTTCCATCTCCTCATTGGAAGCCTTCATTAGCACATCACCTCAGCCACCCACAGCTACTGTCACCCTTAGGATGTGTGTAGCCAGCCAGAATGGATGTCACAAACATACAATCACCAGGTCTGCAACTCCTCACTTTGACCCCAGTTTCTTTTCACCTCAACGTAAAAAGTCAGAATAGGACACAAGGGAATTGTGGCATCCAAAGGGCTGTCCCCCTTTCCTGTGGTAAACCTTGTGATGCTACCCTCCAGCTTGGCAGCCCTGCTCTCCCAGATTCCCGGTAGTGCTGAGCCATGAGCCTATTCTCTACAGGTGTTGTTGCTACAACACCTCCTGATCTTTGCCAAGTGGACAGGTAAAGGCTGCCATCTTCTTGTGTTTTTAATATTGATTTCTTTATAAAATATGTTTGCGTATTGTGAGAGACATTCCTATTTACTTTTTTGAGAAATACATATTCCTGTTTACTGCCCACTTTTTTTCTGCCTGGATTTTTCTTTTCGATTGGTGTTTAGTGGCACCTAATAGCTTGGGAAAATTGGTACTTTTGCCTTATGGTTTCCCACCCCTTCGTTTAGTTTTTCCACTGGACTTTTCATGTTTGTAAAAATTCTATTCTCAGACTCTCTTTGACTTTTAAACTTTTGACCTATTTAAATCTTCACTCAAAAATCAGACTTTTCAGTTGTCTCATATCTTTATTAGTACTTTTAAAATCATAGCTTTGCTAAGATAAAATGCACATACCAAAAATAATCATCCTTTTACCCTGTAGGACTTAGTGGGTTTTTTTTTTAATGTTGCAAATTGTACAGCCTTCGCCACAATCTCATTTCAAAACATTTTCATCATCCCCCAAAGAAATTCTACACCCATTAACCAACCACTCTCCCTTCTCCTCTCTACTTCCCCCAACTCCAGGCCCTTCCTATCTTTGCTCACTGTTCATCTCTAGGGATTTGCTTGTTCTAGACACTCTGTAAAGCATAGAACCACATAACAAACGGCCTCACCTGAATGGCTACTTCGACATGGCGAACTGTTCTCCAAATCCTTCCTTACACTTTATGTTGTTCTTTAAGTTGAATTTTGGAATTTCTTTTGGCGTAGGATGTGGACTAAGAAACTGTGTTTTGTCCAGATGGCTGTCCTGTTATATTGAAAATCCCTCTTCTTCTCACTAAACACAGTGCCAACTTTATCCTACACTGAATTGTTGTCTCTGTTGGCATCTTTTACATTTCTATTGATTTTGCTATTCCTGTGCCTGTGTATTCTGTTTTACTTCCTGGGGATTTAGAGTATTTTCAAATATCTAGTATGGTATTGTTGTCTTCTTTCTTTTAATGACTTCTTTGTGGATAATGCTTCCTGTTTTGTTTTTCATGTGGATCTCAGAATTAACATTCTAGTGGCATTTTTGATACTCATTCAATTTAAAATAGAAAAATCATGATTTTTTTTGGTTTGATACACTTGTGTTTGAACAAACTCAGGGCCTTAAACTAGCGAGGCAGGTGCTTTACAATTTGAGCCATGCCTCCAGCTCTTTTTGCTCAGATTGTTTTTGAGATAGGGTCTTACTTTTTTCCTGGGCTAGTCTGGAACACCATCCTCCTATTTATGCTTCCTATCATAGCGGAGATGGCAGGTGTATACCATCATATCCAGGCTTTTTGGTGTAGATGGACATCTCATCTTGTGAGCTTTTTGATAGGCTGCCCTCTAACTTTTATCTTCTACATATCTGCCATCAATGTGGCTAAGATTATAGGCATGAGCCACTGGCCCATGGCTAAGATTTACCTTCTTGTTACTGACTTCCCATTTCAGGTTAAACTGGACTTTTGCAGGTGACTATAGCTTCTCTATCAACAGTGTTTAAAATTCTTTTCTTTACATAAATCTTGTCTATTTCTCCTTTAGTTTACCCTGGGGAATTTCATCATTTTGGTCCATTTTTAAAAATGAGACATGTTCTTATTGACTGTCATTTAGGGAGGCTATTGATTTTCATATATTACTTTTGGTCAGGTGCTCTATGGAATTCTCAAGTAATGTTATTCAACTGACTTGCTCAGATTTGTAATTCCAGTGTCTGCCAATAATGATTAGTTTCCTGCTTCTTCTCCAGTTTTATATACCTATCCCTTTCCCTTATATAATTAACTTGGCTCACCCCACCAGGACCAGTGTTAAAGAACAGTGTTCATGGGGCTGGGAAGGTGGCTCAGTGGTAGAGTGCTTACCTCCAATGCACGAGGCCCTGGGTTTGATTCCTCAGCACCACATAAGCAGAAAAAGACAGCTCCCAGGCCCAGAGTTCAGTCCCCACAACGGGAAAGGAAAAAAAAAAAAAGAATGGTGTTCATGGCGGACAACCTCATGCTATCCCGAACTTTAATCGAATCTTTTATGTATCCGCATTAACAGGGAAGCTGCCTTTCGGTCTGAACATGTTTAATGTCCATGTGGCTTTTATTAGGCTTTATAGTGAGGAGAGAGCGTTTTTGGAAATGATGGATCTGATGGAAGGAATCCTGTGCAGAGGCAAAGCATGCTCTGTAGGTTCTCCTGCAGTGATAAAATCCTAGTCTGCATTTTCTCACCAGCCTTGACAGGAGTGTGTGAGTGGGAAGTCCTTGCCATGAAGGAAGGAGGCAGTGATTGTATTTTAATCTCATGCTATTTTTCTTTTGCCAATCAACTGAGGCGTCTAAAACATCACAGGAAAATGTAGGGATTAACTGAAGGCTTTTGCTAAGAGAAGAAAAGGAAGGGGGGAGGGAAAATGAGCCAGGAACAAAAGAGATAAAACATACATCCTTTTGCCTCCGTATCACCCACCCCAAACTCAAACGGTGATAAACCAAAACATATTGTAGCTTTCTTTTCTAATTGCCTGCAAAAAAAAAATTAGTCTCAGTAAAGGCTAGGAAGAAAATAGTGCAATGTTTTCCCACTTGGAAGCAAAAGAGTCTAATAAAGAGTTCCAAATATTGAGAAATCACTGGAGGAAAAAGGAATGCCTATTGAAACGTGTTTACATGTTGATTCTTTTTGATGTTGCCATTTAAAAAAAATGTTTTGATCTCTTGCAAAGAAAGCTAAACTGGAGAGGTATTTTATGTGCTAACCCAACTCTGACATTACTGTAGTAATAATTACTAGGACAGGCTGTCCCTTATATTAGCAGAACTAGAAAACAAAACCAAAGACAGCCCTGCTTGAGGCTTTGATGCTTGCTGGAAAGATCTAACATACAGAACTGGTATGTTGTAGTTACAAACAGAAGTATAAACTGACACCCTAAATTAAAGAAACGGATGGCTGGGTGTGTGGGACCTATTAGCCATCATCTAAATGACTCTAAAGGATTAGAGTTAGGTAGGGAAAACAAAGGGAAATGAATGCTTGAGTGTGGGTACTCAGTTGGTTTGGAATGCCCTCCCCACACCCCCGCCCTCTGCTCTTACCAGATGGTCTCCTATTAAACAGCTTTGGATATTTGTTTTGTGCTCTTCAGCTCAAGGTGAGCGCTCTACCGCTTGAGCCACAGCACCACTTCCAGTTTTCTACTGGCTTATTAGAGATAAGAGTCTCACAGACAGCCTGGGCTGGCTTTGGACTGTGATCCTCAGATCTCAGCCTCCTGAGTAGCTAAGATTACAGGCATGAGCCACCGCCACCCAGCTTATAACTCTGGATACTTGTGTACATTTTTATCAGGGATGTTATGATCCAAGTAGCTAATACAGGGCCTCAAGAAGAGCAAGTAAATGTTCATAGATGGTCCAGGAGGAGGAACCAAAGCAGGGCCAGGGCAGAAAAGTCTATGAGTCGAGTGACCCAGTGGTATGGATGTGAAAAGCACATCACGCACATGGCTCGAACGGTGATCATTGGAAAGACCTCTGAGAGAATATGCTTGAGGTGGGTGATGAACAGCAAGTGGATGAAATGTTTAGCCAAGAGTCTCTAAGCAAAAGCAGCAGAGTGTGTCCATGCATGGGCTTGAAGGAGTCTTTCAACCCTTGGCAACCGTGAATAACAGTGTGAGGAATTCCAGGCTATGGTGGGGTGGGGGAGAGGTTTCAGTCTTTAAGAAAGGAGAGTCTGGCTGGCACGGGACGGAGTAGAGCTTTGTGTACCTGTCTAAACAGTTATTAGGATGGTAGCGAGCCATGACTTCTGTAAAAACCATGGGCCCAATGGCATTGCCACTTTGGAAACGTGGCAGCAAGCATTAGTAGCAGGTGCTGAGAGACCTGTGGGAAGGAATGAGCTCTGGGCCAAGCTAATGATTCCTTCCACATTCCATACAAGTTCCAGCACAGGGCTGAGAGTGCAGTAGGTTTCCCAGCTGGACTTTTACTTTAACAGAAGCTTGTGTTTTGTCAGGACCATCTCTCTCTGTTTTATCATTAAATCATTCTTTTGTGTAGATCATTTCTTCCCAAATTATAATTTTGCCTTTGATCGAATTATGTTAAATTATCATGTGTCACATAAACATAGCCTAATCTACTTTCCAGTTACTGCACAAGCATCTATGTCATAAGAGACATTGCTCTCCTTCGTTTCTTTATCATCCTCTCTCCTCCTCTCCCCTCCCCTTTTATCCTCCTTGCTCCTTTCCCCTTCCCCCCTTCCCTCATTTCTCTTCACTTTTCTTTCTCTTCCTCTTTACCTTCTCTTCTGTTTCTCTCTTGCTTTCTCTTACTCTCTAGCTCACTCACTTATTCATCTCACTCTGCAGTCCAAGCTGATCTTGAAGATGAGATTCTCTTGCCTCAGCCTCCCAGGTGCTGAGATTACAGGCATCCACCACTACAGTTGGCCTGTGATCTTATTTTTTTTTTACTGCTAGCTTCAAATACCTTGAAAATAGGTGACTCCAAATGCTGCTCTATCTCCAAACATGGCTGATATGCAGAAGAGTAACTCTTCTTAGTTTCAAATACTTGAGGTTTAGTGAACATTCCTCTTAGCTCTCAGGAAAGATAACAGCTATATATCTGTTAACTTCTGGTCCTCTTCAAATGGAGAATGCATCCTGTCTTGTTTAGGGATAGTGGCTCATGTTCAGATTGCTATAGACCATCAAGACCAAATAGAGGTCTCTCAAGATGAATGAGCACAAACAGAGTAAGAGATAATGGTAGTGATGGTGGGCCAGATGAGTGGGTGTTGGTTACGTAGAACCATGTATCTATGTCAACCAATCTGTCAGTCATATATTTTGAAAGACCACTGCATGCCAAGCACTGAAAACGGATGGACAAGATGGATGATGAGATCATGCTCCTGTCCACTTGAAGCTACATGTTAGTCACTGCAGTGTAGCAGATAGAGCATGAGTAGCCAGTTACAATGCATCCAGATAAACGGTATGGCAGGGGAGAACTGGATGTGGTAGAAGTAATGAGAGGGACAGGTGCTTCTTGTGTGGGGAGTTTGGCTGGGGTTCCATGAGGCTCCAAAGTTCCCTGAACAAGTACAGGAACAAGATGTACTTCAGACAGGTTGGGATTAAATAATACCATGAAAGAGAAAATGTGTAATCTAGAAGGGGAAATGAAGTATTATATATAATTTTTAATAAGTCATCAAAATAGCATTTGAGTCAGACATTATTTGAAATGTACATGTGTCTGTCAGTAACCTTCTAAGACCACACCATTGTTATTGTTGTTGTTGTTGTTGTGGATCTTGGCATTGCAATAGGCCGAGAAGCAATATCCTAAGAGTCAACCCTGGAAGAAAGTAGAACCTGAGTAGGACCTGTGAAAAAATCTCCACGTCAGGATGTCCGTGTGGTTCCACAGCCAGGCATTCTGGATTTCAGCCACTTGGCTCTGTGCAATTTCAGTGATGTAATATAATGTCATCTGGAATCTATAGAACAGCCACATCGTTCGACAGAAAGACAGAAAAGCCCAGGCCAAGTTGCTCTCCATTAGAATTCCATATAAGCATGGTTGCAAGTTGAAGGGATGTAGAAGCCTAGAGAGCGGTTGAGCAGCATTACCTTGGAGACTTACAAATGACAATCCCACCCCTCCGAACTGTTCCAGTCATAATGTATTCTGTGTGGTGGACAGGTGTTGTTGTTGTCTAAGCTAAGACATAATCAGCTAGTGAAAAGTATACCTTTTGTACATTGAGTAGAATGGCAACTTCCCATGCCAGTCCACCTGTATTAGTCCACGTTTTGCTACTGAAATGAAATAAAAGCTGGGGACTCATAAAGAGAAGGTTGTTAGTCCAAACAGGTTAGTGCTGGCTTTGGGAAGAGTTCCCCCCCACTCCCCCAGGCCAAGTATGTTTACCAATTTGTAAATGGCAGCACAATGGCAGAAGTGGGTGCCAGGAGAGATCATCACAACACTGGGAGTGAAGGGTAGGAGGGACCAGACTGTCAATCTCTCACTCGGCCCCACCTCTTAAAGGCCCTACCACCTATCATATGGCCACATCAGAGACCAGACTTCTCAACACTTGAACTCTTAGGGGAACAACCACATCCAGAACACTTCAGAAATCCAGAAAAGGGAAGAGAAATCCTTTCCTACCTTTTTCAACCTCCTTTTATTTGAGGCCCACTGAGTGGAAGGGGCTGTTCCTTCTCTCCTGGTAAACTGAGGGGTCTCTCCATATTGCTTTTATTTTTTTAAGCCACACATGAAAAGTTTAATAGCGAAGATATATTTAGCCCTGTTAAAGGAATCTCAAGGTTAGATATTAAGCTGCTTTAGATAAAAGTAGGTTCTTTTCCTACATTTAGGGGCCAAGAAACACTTCACTACACAGCCTCATGAAAATTGAGCCGGACGTGCTCCTTAGACATTGACTGTGTTGGCTAGAGAGATGAATAGGAGTTGTTTGGACCCAGTGGCATGGAATGCTTTAAAATTTTAACAGCTGAGGATTCTTATTCTTACTTTGAATTGTTTCTTTTCAAGAGCCATCCTCTCCAGGTGCGAGGTAGCTGCTTTGAGTGGCTAGAAAGCCACCATGGCATGTCATTGAGAGCATGTGTCGTTGAAGAGTGCTTCAACAATACTCCCAGAACCCTAATGCACCCATCACATGCGTATGTAAGGTGCTTATGCATGCATACTTGTATAGTTTAAGCTCCTGGGCACAGCCAGAGAGAAATAACTGGCATGGATTGGTTTTGTTCAAAAGATATTGCTCACTTTGCTCTGTCACTTGAATATAATTTCTCTGTTTTTTGTTTAGTTTCAGTCTTTGTTTTCTCTCAGAGGGAAATGTCCATTTTTGAAGTCTGTAACTTTTGCTAGAATCACAGATCTTTAGGTCTGGAAGGGATGGTAGAGGTCTAATATGCCCCGTGGAAATACCACAGTAAGGCAATCATGTAGAGATGCCCAGAGGGCATCCCAAATATAGATGGATATTGGAAAGAGAAATGAGGAAGAGAAATGGATTTTAGAGTCACTATACATACACTAGCTCATATGTGTATGTATATAAGTTAACTGCTGTATGGTATGTGCACGAGAGGATTCCATTAGTGTAACTCCTTTAAACAACTAGCTTAGAGTTTAACAAAATGAATACTATGACACTGGAGCATGTGTTGTTGGGGTAAAGTGGCATCAATGGGATATGGGGTAGATGAAGGGAGAGAGGAAGGGTAGGTAAATATAATCTTAGAACTCTCTCTCTCTCTCTCTCTCTCTCTCTCTCTCTTCTCACACACATACATATAAAAATGAAACCAGAGGAGTGTGTGGGGTTAGGACAAATTGGGGGGATTGTTGGAAGGGGTGAAAATTGGTCAAGATGTATTGTACTCATCCACTGACATGTTGAATTGAAACCTTCTTATATATACTTACTTAAAGGTAAAGAAAAGCATATAAAAATACAAAGAAAGAAAACAACAAAAAAAGAGTTACTTCATGTAGTACACATCTGATAAGGTCATTCCTTCTGTTCACATCTTCAGAACCAGCTCAGGTTTTACAGAATCAACTCACATTATTCAGCAAGGCCTTTGCCACCCACCATAATATGGTGTCCAGTTGCTTCTCCATCCATGGCCATCTCTATACGTGCATGCATTTCTGTCTACTATGGCCTCCTGATCCTGGGACACAAATGTTTGTTATTCCTCTAATACTGGCCCAGGTTCCACTTTCTTTCTAATTTCAGGTTGTGGACAACCAAAGGGAGTACAGGGTCCAGTCATGGACAAGAAAGTTTATTATCCACCTTCATCAAACTTGGGCCTGGGTTAGCCTTTTACGTGTTCTTGGGGCCATTTGAGGTCATCTGGACTGGCCTCCCTCACTGTGCAGGACTCCAATCTGCAGCAGCCATAACAGATACATATGTTGCTTCTTTGTGCAGTAAAATATGTAGGAACTTATCCAGTTTTCTTCTTTTTAATCCTTCATTTATAGTGCGTTCTTTCTAGTTTTATGCGTCTCCAAGGACATTGTGTTGAATTATCCTGTCTGAAAAGCTATGCCAATTTCTGAAGTAAGATATGACAATTCTTACCCCGGCTTGACTCGTTGGTTTATTTAGGCATATTGTATAATCTCCACCTTCATTTGTCATCCATAAAATGGGACTGAGAATAACTCACCCCATTTCCTAAGGATAAATAAAAGCTAGTCTTGAGACACTTCGGGGAAAACAAAAAAACTTTTAAAATGTAAAATGCAAACATCTTTTATTCTTCCTACCATATTGCTTATAGTCAAGAAAGAAAATTTTCAGTCCTTAGTTTGTGTGATATTAAGTGTTGCCAAAGTTGCTTGACGTTGACATCCAAGGAGATGCTGTGTATTTTGGCTGGTTACTGTAAAAGCTAAGTGCCCGTGGTTGGTTACTTAACCTTTATGAACTTCTGTTTCTTCTCCAGTAGACTGGGAAGAATAAACTACCTTTAGAGCTACCCTAAATGTACAAAGGATGAAAGGAAGAGGAGCAAGGATGTGCTGAAGATGGCAAAGAGGATGTACTATTGGCAGAACTGGCTGGTTAGAAAGAGTGGTTGTGCTCATGCCTGTAATCCTAGCTACTCAGGAGGCTGAGATCTGAGGATCATAGTTCAAAGCCAGCCTGGGCAGAAAAGACTTATCTCCAGTAAACCACCAGAAAACTGGAAGTGGCACTGTGGCTCAAGTGGTAGAGTGCTCGCCTTGAGCTGAGGGATAGAGCCCAGGCCCAAAGTTCAAGCCCCACAACCGACAAAAAAAAAAGAAAGAAAAAAGAAAGGAAGGTTGCTTGCAAATCATGTATCCGAAGCTTCGAAAGGAAATAGAATAAATGGGCATGGAATTATGATAAAACCAAGTGATCACTTGCTGGGGCATGTTCATAGGTGTGACAAGTTTATTCTTGAGTATTGCCCCTGAGCGCTGATGGACAGCCAAGGGCATTGATGACAGAGTCTGGGGGAGTTGAGTGGTCTCCATGGGAGCTGGCTTCACTTTCTCACTCACCATTCCTGAATGAGACAAGAATAAAGTGGTGTCATGCTGTAAGTCATGCCTCCTTAAAGACATAGTGAAATCCTCACCCCTAGACCTGTGCTTGGAGTCTTGTCTGCAAACAGACCCTCAGAAGAGGTTACCACAGTGGGCTCCCAAGCAGTGGGAGTTTTTCCTTATAAAAGGGAGAAATTGGGACACGGGAAAACCAAAGAAAAAAAGAGAGACAGATGCAGGAAGAACACTATGTAAGTGTGGAACCAATGTCAGAGATTGCCAGAATGCCACCAGGAGATGGGAGAGGCCCGGAACATTCTTCCTCATAGGCCTCAGAGGAACCAACCCTGTAAACACCTCATCAAAACCTTCCAGCCCCCAGAACAGTGAGACAATACATTTCTACTGCCCAAGCCACCCGCTCATTAAACTTCCTGATAGCAGTACCATTGGACTAACACAGGCAAATAGGCCATTTGTTTTCACCCCTCAGCAACCTTTGACTCTTGATCCATGGTCGAGGCTTTTCCTATGCTTTGGTGTTTTGAGAGCAAATACATTAAAAGCCTAATCTCAAGGATTGGGATTAATTTAGACTGGATTTGTATGTGTTTGTGTGTGTGGGTACCAGAGCCAAGGCCTGGTTTCACTCAGCCTGCTTACTCAGCTGGTGTTATACCAGCTGAGCTATGTCTCCAACATAGGATTTTACTAGTTATTTTGGAGACTGAAACTCATGGACTTTTCTGACCAGTCTGGTTCTGAGCTGTGATCCTCGTAGCTCAGCTTCCTGAATAGCTAGGATTACACATGTGAACTACCAATGCCTACTTGGAAAGTATTCTAAATGTTATAATTACCTCCATTGTTCCCTAAAGCTACACCCTGAGGGGTGTTTGAAAGAGTGGAATTGAGCAGTGTGTTTTTTTTTTTTTTTATCACTTGAAACCCTTCCTTTGCTCATTATTTTTCCAAGTTTACATGCTTTCTGGAGGACATTGGTGTTTTATGAGAAGTCACCTAAGAGCTAACGGCCATACAAAGTGACCTGACACACAGGAGGGCAGACAGGACACACAGGCTCCTTGTTGGCTGCCCATGGCCATCTGCCCTTGTTGATAGTTTTGCATGGTTCTTGATTGATATTATAAATAGGCAAATGGTCTTTGGCAGAAAAAAAAGCTTCCCCACCCCTGAGTTACATATTTGCTGATTTTTTTTTTCTGCTGCTGCTTTTTACTTTCTTTGGGCTTCCCTGTTCTTTCTCTGAAAAAAAAAATGCTAGAACTTTCCCAGGAAGAAGGCCTGCCTCCCTCCTCTTTAGGAAATGTTGATTTACATTATATGAAACAGTTGTTCTTTAAAGAAACTTTCATTTCAATATGTTGAAATTGTTGGTTCTTATTTACAGATGAAAAATTAGCTTCAGGTCTCAGGGTCCTTCAACTACAAATGTCCCTATCCTCCCTCAGCTCATTAACATAGGGAACCCTCACCCCTGCAGAGGGCATCTGATTTTTCTAAGCTTTATAGTTGCAAACAACTCTCCCAAGCCTCCAGGAAAGCAGATATATATATATATCAGTTAGAAGTTAAAAATCTGGCTAAGTATGGTAGCTCCTGCCTGTAATCCCAGCTACTCAGGAAATAGAGATCAGGAGGATCACAGTTTGAAGCCAGCTCAGGCAAAATGTTCGTGACACACCTGTCTCAACATGGTGGTACAAACCTGTGATCCCAGTTATTTGGGAAGCCCACAGGCAGGAGGATCATGGTCCCAGTCCAACCTGAACCAAATTTTGAGATCCTACTTGAAAACTAACTAAACCAATAAACAAACAAATGAACAAATAAATAAAGTTGCTGGGTACATAGCTCAAGTGATAGATTTGCATAGGAAACTTGAAGGTCTGAGTACTATGGGAAAAAATTGAAAGGCAACTATTTTTGTAACTATGTGGTAATTATGCCTTGTAGTGGCAAGTTTCTAACCCTCTTTATTAGTTGGGACAATTATAGTCAGCTCAGAGAGGGGAAAAAAATGGCCAAGCTGGGATGAAAAGTTGGGGTTTCTTGATTTCCACCCCTATAATGCTGGTATTCTATGCTAATATCAAAGCTGAAGGCTCAGTTCAAAACATGGAGAAAAGTTGGTAAGGGGGAGACAGATGGAGACCTTGGAAGAAAATACACAGTCCCTCTCTTCTTTGAGAAAACCTGGGCCCCCACCCACCACTTTGTGACAGGTCAGCCTAGGATCACGTGACTTCTTAGAATCCAGGATGATGAAGAAGGTCAAGAATTCCTATGCTTCATTCTGTAGGGAATCAATGACAGACTTGCAATCAGCAATGAGTCACTACCAATGCTGGGTAATGACTATTGGAAGTTTTATTCTAGTCTACATTTCCAAAATGCCATGAAAAAAAGAATTTAGGCTTATAAAATGTATACCTTTGACTCTTCCTATCCTTTTTTCTAGACATTATTGTTTAGTTTACTGATGTTTCACCATCAACAACAAACTCATTCCTCCAAATGAAAGTAAGCCCTTTCCTTTGGTCTGATCTTTATATACATACACACACACACATATATATACATATACATATATATATATATATATATATATATATATACTGTTAAAGACTTCCCCAATTTTTTTTATTTCTTAACAGATAATAGATGGCTGTGCTTTCATGATAAATTCAAAAGCTGCTCTCTATTCCTCCCCATTTTGAATTGCAGAAAAGAGTACAAAAGATTATAGAGTACTTTAAAATAAATCTGGGCTAATTATACATACAACTGCATTCAAGAAATGTGAAGATTTTCAGGGCTTTCTTTGCTACCCAGTGCCACCTGCTCACAATTTAAATGGGCACAAATTTAGTTCCATTAAACAAAACACAGCAACTCTTCTCCTAGCATAAACTCCTTTGCATCCTATTTTGGAATTGAGAAATGAATTCCAGTGTTGTCTTGTTAGTTCTGGGCCTGTGTCAACCAAGTTCCAGGACTGTTGACTTGAATAGTTTGTAATCTTGCTTTCAAAACTCTTGCAAGCAAATAGGTTTGTGATGATGTGGTTTGTGGGTTTTGCTCTAAGTTTCCTTGTACAGTCGATGGCTTTGAACTTGTGGTTACGACAATTCCTAGGCCGTTGAATTGAAGAATACATGTCTTGGCTTCTTCAGCTCATTAACGAGATTTTTTTAAGCTCTCTATGCTAAAAAGAATAAAAGAAGAAAAATCCTCCTCCAAAATTTTATGTTGTGAGCCATAGCATGGTCTCTGCAGAAATTGCCGGATGCAAATATTCACTTTAGTACGTTAACATATATGAGGTCATTTAAATGGACGTGAATTAGTGAATTTGCTTCCCACTTCAACTCTGATTAATCTAGAATGTTCTAGATCTCTGTAAGTCCAAAAGGGTGTTTTTCTTTTATTATCTTTCAGTTGTGGTGTAAAGGAATTGCCATGTAAGAAAGCAGTTCATGAGTGCAACACATCTTGATCATGTCTCCCCATCTCTCCAGAAGGTTGTTTCTTTGAGGACAATGCAAGTTAAAGCTACATTGGAAACTAAACAGGAGCTGTGTGGAACTTTTTCCGGAAGGCTTTGATGCATGCTCTGGTCTGCTGTGTTTCAAAAGTGGACTTTGAAAGATCTCACCACATAAAATGCTCCCTTGCCACGCTCTTAAGGGAAAAAAAAATAACTTCCTTGCCAAAACTTCTTTGTCTTCTGGTATCTGGACTTGAAGACCTTAGCATTGTTGTCTAAGTTAGGAAAGCCAGCTGTGGTTGTGTTCCAAAGAAGAGGAAGTCTTTATGTTCCTCAATCTTCTTTGCTCCAAGGGCCACCCCACTCCCAACTACACACACACACACACACACACACACACACACACACACACACACACACACACACACACACACACACACAACACACACACACACACACACACACACACACACACGCCCTACATTCCTTTCCATTTTGTCCTTTCAAAAACTCCTCCCTCCCCTAGAAAAGCTAAAAATAATGGTAATGCTTTCCAGTGATCCTCCCTTATTAGGATCGCAGAGGCGAGCTGCCGGCCGGGGAGGGGAACCTTCATGGTTGGTGCTGCTAGATCTGTGTGTTTACAAACCTTGGCTCAGCCTGCCCTTTTCTGAGATGTTCACCCTGCCTCACATCCTGTTATCTTTCTTGCAGTGTGGTAGCATGCCAATGGGCTTGGCAGAACCTGTAGTTTGAAGGTTGCATGGACCCCAGGGAACCTCACAGCTAGATTTCATACACTCAAAACACTTTCACCCCAAAGGATTGTGGCTGTGCCCCAAAGTTCAAGCCATCAAAAGTTATAGGGCAATATCACCTGCCCATTATGATGTGGTCAAGAGGATGAAGAGCTCCAGACAAAGTCCCTGGAAAGGGGACAGCTGGAGGCGAGGTATCCAAGCAGAACTCCTATTTGCGTATGTTCCTGAGCCACAAGTTGGCCAATAAGGCCTAGAGACAGCTGGCTCTGGTTATTGTGGGAACAATGAAAGGAAGGCCATTGTGAAATTCCTCAGGGGTCAAAGGCACAGCCTCATTACACACTCAGCTCTGCTGGCAAAGGGTGAGGCAGCTTCAGAGCTGGAGAACATGGAATGGAAGGCTGGAGGAACAGAAGATTTTTGGCAAGCTATCATCTGCTTTCACCAATTTAGATCCTGAGGTCCTGACAAATTGTGTGACTCACTCAGGATAGCACACTCAGGACTGGACAGTTTTTGTTGTTGTTGTATTGTGTTGTATTTTGTTTTGTTTTTGGTCAGTCATGGGGCTTGAACTCAGGTCCTGGGCACTATCCCTGAGCTTTTCTGCTCAAGGCTAGCACTCTACTACTTTGTGCTACAGCGCCACTTGCAGTTTTCTGGTGGTTGACTTTCCTGCCTAGGATGCCTTTAAACCACGATCCTCAGATCTCAGCCTCCTCAGTAGTATGAGCCACCGGTATCCAGCTAAGACTAGATTTTTTTTTAAACTCATAATCTAATCCCTAAACATCTTTTTGTGCCAGTCCAGGTGCTTGAACGTAAGGCTTTGTTTTCTCAGTTGGCTTTTCTGCTCAAGGCTGGCTTTCTATCACTTGAGTCACACCCTTACTTCTAGCTTTTTGTTGGTGAATTGGAGATAAAAGTCTCTTTAGGCCTGAGCTGACTTTGATCCTTAATCCTCAGATCCCATCCTCCTGAGTAGCGAGGACAAAAGGTGTGAGGTCCCCTGAACATCTTGTATGTTTCAGATCTGGTTGTTGAAACAGCATTGTTGATAGAGTCATTACATTTCATTATGGCTTCATATGCCGTAATAGAGTTCTTCTTGCTTGTGGCAGACACTTCAGCACTCCAGGGTACTCCAGCCAACAAATTACATCTGAGTGACCCTAGAGGAAGTCAGTGGTTTCTATCTCCCACCCCAGATGCTAGGATGAGTGGCTTTGTGCCCATCTTTAACTCAAACATGCACCTCTGGAAACATCAGACAGCCATGTTTGCTCACATCTGCATTCTGTGGCACTCTTGAACTTCTTTTTTTTTTTTTTAAAGTAGCTGAAATGGTGGTGATTAGAACACAGAATTACTGACAAAAATTTGTCATGTAGGCCCTGGTTTGAGGCACAAGTAGATCACTTTATAGGTGATGGATCATTCTTTTGTCTATTTTACTTTCCTGTGAAGAGTCTGTGGGATCTTCCTTTAGCATGCATGTGAGCTGATAAAGGACTTTCACTTAAAACATTGACTATTTCAGACATGTACCCAGATGGGTGAGTAGGGGAAATTTGTCTGCCCCCAATGAAACAATACATTTGAGTAAAATGAGCCAGGTGATGATATCAGTGGGAAAAGGCACCAGAAGTTATTTATCATCAGAAAAATTGATGCTGTGGCCACTTGCCATCTTCATCCTCCCTTCCCCGAAAATTTGGTGGTGGCCGTGGGACATAAAAATCAGTAAGCTAAACAGAGACCAGAGCTCCACTCCATGCCGTCTCATCATGCCCAGAGATTAGTAGTGGATGCCCTTTTACTGTAACAGAACAAGCTCAGTTCCCAGTGAGCTTTTCCAGGCTTCTGTTTCACAAGTGCCAGATGCAGGACTGTGGCATTTAGTTCCTGTTTTCCCTGTGCATGGTGGTTAGCAGCTATGAATACACTTGGACTCACTCAGCACAGGACCTGGGGATGCTCCTCAGTCGTCAGGAGTGACCCCGACATGAAAAAACTGTAATAGTTTCCCAGGTCCTGGGACAAACCAGGGAAGCTCAGCCAGGCATGCAAGTTAAAGCTGTCACAACCGAATGACAGGGTAGGAGACAAGATGTGAATGTAGCCTGTCTCTTCACGCCATCATTTTGCCTTCCCCTCGCTGAAGCTTAGTGCTCTCAGCTATTTGAAGAGAGCAATTTAGATTTATATTAGGGAATGAATAAATAGGCTGCAGTGATGAAATCTCATCTGGAGTGCATGCAGATTGTATATGCTAATGACCATGCTCAGTACCTCCTATCTGTGGAGAAGCAGAGCCTATCAGAAGGCCAAGGGCTTCTTCTGTCTCCTCCCTCATTCATCCACTTAGACATTTGAGAGCAACTTAGGCATTGGGGAAAGGTTATTGAGTTTTTTTTTCCCATCTCTCAACTTTACACCTCTCCTTATAGAGCCGTAAAGCACTTGACAAGCTTTCATGTAATTCTGGGTGATGGATTCCCTCCCAGAGGGTTGGAAGAGATGGTTTTACATAAGATGCACAGACGAATCCAGTCACAACCTGAGAACTCTCCTGTCTGGGATCACTTGACATCACCAGACCATCCTTTGGGTCCTTCTGTCGTTGTTCACATCCTTATTTCTTTCCATAGAGTTTGAGTTGCTCAAGGGCAAGGGGTCAAGAAGCTTTAGTTTCAGCCACCCCATTGCTTTTGCTTTGGCAAAGTCACTATGTGTGAATGCGGGACAATTGCCTGGTGTTGGTGAGCAGGTGAGCTCTTAGAGGGATCCTCCTGTTCTGACTTGCTCTAACCCCACTGGGACACTGGCATCAGGGACAGTTCTAGAGGCAGAACTGTGCTTTCTAGAACTGGCTTGTTCTTCCTGATCAGCTTTCCTGCTACTGTGATTTACTCAACTGTGTAAACGTTCTGGGGACAGCAAACAAAACTCCTGGGCGTACTTAGACATCTTTGGCCCTGGATGATCATGAAAAATGTGCATGAAAGGGGGCTGAGAAAGCAGCGAATATCTTTCAAAGACAAAATGGGAAAAGATGCTTGAGTCTAAGGACGGGAGCTGGATAGGCGGGAAGGGCAGCGTCACAGCTCAAACGGGAATTGAAGGCAATGTAGGTAATCCTTTTCCACCTTCACAGGGTGATTTAAGGATGAATTAGAGGCAGCCATTCATGCCTTCATGCCACATGGTTGAATCTAACAAGTCTTCACGGAAGCCTCTGTTGGGAGAGAGATTCCTAAGTAAATATGTAGCATAACTATTCTTAGCAGAAGGATAAAGCATGGGCACATGTTTTATACATTGCAAGGCAAAACACAAAGGTAGTATAGCATTGCTGCTGCTATTAACTAGAGTGTCTAAATACTCATCCATGTAAGTTTAGGCATCTTACTTAACTCCTCCTGCTTCCACGATGCCATCCATGCAAGAGGCATAAAAATGAAACCTATCTCATCAGACTATTGGGTAAACCAATTTGTATTTATGAAGTAAAATAGGCATTGTTATTACTGAAATTTTTTCCCGGTGCACAATGAGGTCCATCCCATTGGCAAGTTCCTTAAACAGCGTTTATCTCTCTTCATCCCCAGTATGGCCATCCTTTCTAACTATACGTACACTTCTGTGTTTGTCTTCCTTCTTGTGTTGTGTCCCCAGAGCAGACATTCCATGTTTGAATGGAGAAGCAACAGGAACATTGCGTCAGGGAAAACTGAGGGGAACAGCGCTGTTTGTGTTGCATGGAAGCGCTGTTCTCACTCTCTTTACTTCTCCCCTTTTTTGGAGGTTGGTTGGATTGGCACTCCTCAGACTGAACAAAGGCTCCGCTTTGCAGCAAGGATTCTTCTGTCTTCTGTGTGTCATCTGCCTTTAAGGGTGTAATTTGTTTCTGATGTGTGCAGGGAGCTCCCCAGAGAGGGCTTTGTGGATGGTGTGCGGAGGCTCCTGTATTGATCGGTGATATAACCGTGCTATAGTGGGTGAATGAGGTAATTCTCATCGGCTTACTCAAGTCGTGACCTTGAGGCAGCTCAGATGACAAAGCCATATAGGTGGATCCCTGGATACAGAATGTCCTTGTTGAAAGGTAAATCTGTGTGAGGTTGACTAATAGTTTTAAAGAAATGACACACATGCCCCTGGGTGGGAGGCAACCCAGGTCTTGGTAACACTGTTGAGGCTGATTTTTAAGACTTACTTGATTTGTGCTCCTCTCTTCTTTTTTCTCATTAGATTCTAGTTCTCCCTTAAACTGCCATGTAGAATGTTGTCGGTGGGATGTCCAGAGCAAAAGACTTGGACCTTGGAATTAGTAAGCTGGTTGCAGTTCCTTCTTATCTTTTTCATCCTTCTTTTGGTGCCGGTACTGGGTCTTGAACTCAGGGCCTAGGCTGTCTCTTGGCTTTTTCACTCAGAGTTGCCACTCTATCACTTTAACCACAGCTCGACTTTCAGCTTTTTTGGTGGTTAATTGGAATCTCACTGACTTTTTTTGCCTAGGCTGGCTCTGAACCTTGATCTTTAGTTCTCAAGCCTCCTGAGTAGCTAGGGTTTCAGGCATGAGCAACCTGCACCTGGATACATTTTTAAAAAATTCAATAATAAGGTGAGACTGAATTGAAGATGGAAAGATTTGTAATGCCAAGAAAGAGAGGAAGTGAAGCAAGCTAGGTAATAAAATCTGCATGGGAAAACCCCTTGATAAAAAGGAGAAGTGGAACAAACAGTTGTCTATGCATTTAGCCTTGAAAGTAATTTTCTAGACTAACTAAACTAATTCTATCTGATTTAACTTTGTGTAGCTTGAATTCAGTGCCTGGTTGCTGTCCTTCAGCTTTTTTACTCCAGGCGAGCATTCTACCATTTGACCCACAGCTTCACTTTCAGCTTTCTGGTGGATAGTTGGAGATAAGAATCTCTTGGATTTGGGGCTGGGAAGTTGGCTCAGTGGTAGAGCGCTTGCCTTGCATGCCTGAGGCCCTGGGTTCCATTCCTCAGCACCACATAAGCAAAAAGAAAAAAACCAGAAGTGGCTCTGGCTCAAGTGGTAGAGCGCTAGCCTTGAGCTGAAGAGCTGAGGGACAGCACTCAGGCCCAGAGTTCAGGCACCACAACCGGACCCAAAAGAAGAATCTCTTGGATTTGTCTGCCCAAGCTAGCTTTAAACCATGATCCTCAGATCTCAACCTCTTAGATTAGCTAGGATTACAAGTGGGCCACCAGTGCCCAGCTTCTATTTCTAAACTATCTAGCATCTCTGCTGCTGCTGACCTAGCCTTAACCACCCTGCAATAAGTGGAAGTCTTAGAGGAACAGACTTGGGATAGGAGGCAGGTAAAGGATAGTGTGTCGGAAAGATCACTGATATGGGACCAGTAACTTTGGAATCACTGAGTACTCATCAGCTATCATGCTCTTTTTCAGTAATAGCATATGCTAAAATTGTACTTAGCATATGGCAATACTGTTCAAAGTGCTTTGGGGTATCTTAACCCTTGAATCCTCATGGCCATTTTATGTACATTTTACATCCAAGAATAATAAGCAATTTGTCTGAAGTCAGAGTTGGTACCTTGGTCAAATTACAGCTTCATGATGTTGTAGGGTATCACAGTCTTGAAGGCAAAGGGAACCCCAGGGGAATTTAATTGTTTCAGAGAGGGGTCCACCAAGTGGACCTGATAGGCCAGGAGTTTGTGATATGTAATCACATATCAGGGCTGAACTGTAAGCCTTTCTTTCTCTCCAAAGCAAAAGTTTTGAGGGTTTTTTGGCCTGCATCTTGGTTGTATTCTAGTTAGAAAACGGTTTCTGATGTGCCGCTCCTCGTGCCCTGGTGCCTTCCTCTGAAGGTAAATGGAGTCGGCTGTCACCCTTGAAGGCATCATGTTGGCAGAACTCAAAACACTTTAATCCTGCAGCACTTGCCAAGGACATTGATTTGCTGGTAGAATACCAGGGAAACACTGAAGACAGGTTGAGCATTTGCTGGTGCTAATGAATTTGTCAAGCATCTAAATCCAAGGCTGGTGCATACTTATGGTGCTCTGGAATATATCTTAACTTTTATAAAAGGTGAATGTCCCAACAACATTACCTTTTGAACTGATGTTTGAACCAGAAGAGGCATAAAATTCCCTACATCAACTCATTAGCTCCCAATTCAAGGGGAAAAAAAGTAATATTAAGGATCACAAGTCTGAGGATCTATTGTACTACATAGCAAGACCTTAGCTCTAAATCAGTCAATCAAGCACTATTCTAAATAATAAATATCTTATTTACTTGGCCTAGGCCAATTAAGAATTGAAGGTAAAGTAAATAACTGAGCTCCTGGAAATTGTATGTGAACTAGATGCATTATAAATGTGCCACTTAACTAAAATGTGTATTGACTGGATTAGTAATGATGTGTCTTTGATCATGGTAAATACAAGTGTTGACATCCATCCAAGCCACAGAACTGACTTGAAGGCCAAAATGAAATAGAAAGCTGTGTGGAGTCAAGAGAGCATGTCCTATATAGCCTTTCACTAATTAATAAACACTGGCCTCTGGTCTGTTGTTGCCTAATTGCAACACATTGGCCAAAGTCTTTTTTTTCACTTTGAGGGAGGGAAGTTTTTTAAGACAGGTTAAAATGAGAAATCAGCAACCTAATTTTTTATTAACGGGAATGAAGAAAGAAGAGATAAACATACATTTGGAGCAAATAATCCCTTCTAGGATGAGCCTACAACCATATTCATGAGATATCCCAATAATTGATTATGAAAAATCTCAAAAGTATCAAAAACGAAAAAAGTTGTAGAGTGGTCACCTGCCAATCAGCCGCCTAGATTGCACAAGTAATATTTTACTGTAATTTCATTATTTCGTATCTAGCCACATGGCCATCTTCCAGTCTATCTTCTCTCAATGGATATATTTCAAGGCAAGTTCATTTGTGGCATTAACCAGTCCACTATGAACATTCCTAATCTAGAAATTAAAAATACTCTAAAATCCAAAACCTTTTTTTGAGCACCCACTTATCACCCAAGTGAGGGGGAAAAATCCACACCTGAGCTCATGTAACAACAGGTTGTATTCAAAAAGCAGGTGCACTAAAAACATTGTATAAAGCAACCTCCAGGCAATGTGTATAAAACATATATGAAACTTAAACAAATTTGGTGTTTAGACTTGGATCCCATCCCTGAGATATCTCATTACATATATGCAAATATTCCAAACTCTGAAAAATGTCTGAAATCAGAAATACCTGTGGTCCCAAGAAGACACTCAACCTGTATTTGATTTTAGCTCCTGCTTTTTTACGTAAAGCTTATACACTGTACACATTTCAGTATCTCTAACCCCTATTCTACTGTGTTACCATTGTCCCACACCCTCCCCTCCTGTTCCTTCCCTGGTCCTATATCAATCTCTGGAAACAATTGTGATGATAGATTTTTTTTTTTATAATGTCCAAGGGATGTTGAAGTTAACTGAGGGTGGAAAGCATAAAAATATCAGTTGTTCCTGATTTATTTGAGGAGCAGTGACACACAGGAATATGGGCGATTTCTGCAGCCAGTCCGTGGGCTTAAATTTTGGCTCAGCCATTGGCCAGCTGTGCAGCTCTTGAATCACTCATCTACCTTCTGTGTCCTTCAGTTTCTTTCCCTATAAGGGAGGTGCTAATAGCTGCTCACTTTCCAGGTTTGTGGAAATGAATGAGTTGAAACTGCTAAAGCTCTTAGAAAAAATTCACACTCATTTCGCCTTCAACTCCATCAATTGCCAACTCCAATATCTTGGGCAGACTAGTCACATATTTTCTTATTCTCATTGTACTCATCTGTGAAATAGAAATGAGACCACTTAACAGAGAAGTAAAAGAGAACTAAGTAAAAGCAAAATAATAGATGTAAATCACTTTCCAGAGTCCTACACAGAAACTTCTTTTTGTTTTACTCTTACTAATTAAAGTCCATACTTATATTTTCTTAGTGGTTACTTGATGTTATTTTCAGCTGCAGAATCTCTTCCTGGGTGACCGTTTACATTCAGTTTCTAGTCTTCTTAGAATCCTCTAGAATGTGGCCGTGTCTCACACGGTATTTGGTGACCTTGACAATGTGGAAAAACATAGAATCAGTTGTCTTATGGAATGTTCTCCAATATTTTTCTTTCTTTCTCTCTTAATGGTTTGCTTGCTTGTGTGTGTCTGTGTGTGTCTGTGTGTGTCTGTATATGTATGTGTGTGATGGTACTGAGGCTTGAATTCAACGTCTAGCATTCTTGTTTGCTCTTTTTACAAAATGCTAATGCTCGACCACTTGAGTCACATACCCCTTTCTAGTTTTTTGTTGGCTTATTGGAGATAAGATTCTCACAGACTTTCTGCCCAGGCTGGCTTTGAATCATGAGCCTCAGATCTTAGCCTCCAGAGTAGCTAGGATTACAGACATGAACTACCAGCTGCTGGCCAATATTTGCCTTATAATAAGAAAAACACAAACTGGGAACAGTCCATAAGATGTCTTCATCATCTCACATCGGTAAATTATAATTTCTGTTGCATCATACCTATACAGGGTCCATGCTACCAATGCAATTTATCAACATTGCCTGCTGCTGAGCTCATCACATGGCTTGGGGAGGGCTGGTCAGATTTTTCAGATTTAAAACTACTCTTTTCACACCTACTCCACCCATATAGGCCCCTGTGTGCAGATCATGCTACACCTCCTGGAAGCCAGAGCATCTTCACAAATTATTTGGAATTCTTCTGCATAGGGTGTTTGCGTATTCATCCTCATCTTATGTATGTATATCAGGGTGAACTTGTGGGCTTTTGTTTTATATTTGCGTTATATGTTAGTGCTGTTATTGAGTTGATTCAGTTGTTCTAGTTCAGGCTGTTAGCAGTTTTGTTGTTGTTGTTGTTTAGGAATATTGAAGGTATTGCATTCACTGTTCCACTCATGTATCCCCAGTGCCCCAGGATGTTCATTCGGTGTACTCTTACTTTCAAGCACATCAGCACTATAAGAAGCGCCATATTTACCTTGGAAACTCCCTTCCTTAGTCTTGGGATCATCTACTTCTGTTATTGAGGAATAGTGTTTGAAACCTGGGATGTGCAGAAACTTGATAGTCACCAGCTCTTGGTTCTATCCTTTATCTTTCTGGCAGTACTAGGGATTGAATGTAGGGCCTTGTGCTTGCTAGGCAAACATTTTTGTCACATTCCTGAATCCTTTTGCTTCTCGTTTGTTTTCCACAGAGGGTCTTTTGCTTTTGCCCAGAGCTGGTCTTGAACCAAGATTCCCCCCCTCCATCTCCTGAGTGGCTGGAATTACAGGCACATGCCACCATGGCCAGCTATCCTTCCCTTTGGTGGATGCTTGGTAAGTGGGGGTAGTAAGCCCAACAGAGTCCTCCTAATATGGATCCTCCTCAGTTGCTCAGTCAATCCCAGTGGCTGAGTTCAGCTCACCCAGAAGACTGGACAGAAGTCAGCCCTGTCAGTCAGTCATGAATTTCACTGAGCTTAATCCAGTTCACACAAATGGTACTAATCAGTAACGACTGTTACTATACATTTCCCTCCTATGTTATTAGTCATATTTCCATTACTCTAAGAACATGCCTGAGATCTCTGCTTATAGAGAGAAAAGATTTATTTTAGCTCATAGTTTAGGAAATTCCAACCCCTAGTTGGGGCCCCATTGCTTTGGGCCTAGAGTAAGGGAGAAAGCACAGGAAGAGAGCAAGGAGCAGACCTAGATCCCATAATCCCCTTGGATTATGACCTAACGACCTTCCACCACCCTCCACCTCTTAAAGTTCTACCGTCTCCCCATAGCACCTTTAATATGTAGACATTTGAGATCCAAACTTTATCATCTGACTTTAGCTATCTAGAAATACAATATATACCATTCCCTTGATGATTTTTTCCTCCGAGAAATCTTTTCATACAGTTTAATTCCATACTTTGAATTCTCTGACAAAAAGGATCAAATATATGCACAATAGAGATATGTGCCCCTAAGTCAACACAGCATTTTACAGACTAATCATTAAAACTCTCATAGCTAGAGCACTAGGTAATTTATATATGATGACCATGTTAGACAACTGAATTGGAAATGCATAATCTAAAATTGCCAAATGATTGCTCAGTCTTCCATCTAGTTCAGGTACCATAGAAAAATGTGTTGTCACCAGAGGGGAATTCTCAGTACTGTATGTAAGTAGCCATAGGACATTCCTCTTTCTTTGTGAGGGCTGGGTTACAAGCTCCTTTCTATTCAGACCAAAAACATGGGAAGGGTTGATGTTCTTCTGCCTCCACTGAGAAACTGTGAGCCTGTATCCTTCTGCTTGTAATAGGTAATGCAGCCTTGGATCAGTTGATTTTGCAAATGTGATGCCTGGGAATATGCTATGCAAATAAGGACAGTAAGGTCACCTCTGGGGCATGGTGTATGGTATTAAGTGTTAGGCGGAATTAGACTCCGAGAAGCTTATATTTCAACTGAAGTCCACCCAAAGCAGTCATATACATGCCCGATCAAGGAGGGTTACAAAGAGGAAGAAATTACTTTCATCCATAACGGGATTGTGAGTTTTCACTGTAATTCCGACAGATAGGTTTACCTTGCCTCCACATGGCGATTTCTTTTGTTTTTATTTGGTCATTTGTGTGTCCCTCCATCAGGCATGGGAACTTTTCCCAACCTCTTTTCCTACTCTTGACCTTGTCCTTGATCCGCTGGCAAATTAACTCTCTGAGATTGTAGGACTTAGAGAAGAGCATTGCAGGCCTTCGAGCCACATGATATACCTTATGTGTTAAATTCACTGTACACTTGAGGAGGCCTCATTTTTTTTTAATTGTCCAAAGGATTTTTTGATGTGGAACCGCTCTGTTTTTTAGCTGATTTCCTGCCGTGTTTAAGCAATCCTTGCAATCCCTCAGCTGTCTCCCATGACCCATTCTTCTCAGGAATGACTGATTTGATCCCTCAGATAGGTTGGTTCAAACAGATTTCCTGAAATCTTCCTTATAGGGCAAAGTGGTCGCCATGTTCCTTGTCCTCATTCTCTTCCTCTTTCTTGTGGTCAGATACCCATAATATTACTGTTCTTACTTCTACATCTGTACAGTTGAGTGGCATGAAATACCTTTACATTATATTAAGTCTGCTATCACCATCACCCAACTCCAGGCTTTTTTCCATCTTCCTGAACTGAAACTCCACATCCACTACAGGGTGCTATCCATTTCCTTGACCCTTAGCAGCTATCATTCCATCCTCTAATTCTATTAATTTGACTATCTTTGTATATTTCAGGTAAATGAAATCATACAGTATTTATCCTTTTGTGCTTGGCTTATTTCATTCAGCAGAATATCCTCAAGGTTCACCCTGTTGTAGGGTGTGTTAGAATTTCTTTCCTCTTCAAGGCTGATTAATAGTTCACTGCATATTTATGTCACATTTCATTTGTCCATTTACCTGTTGACAGACCCTTGACTATTCCTCCCTTTTGGTTATTGTAAGCAATGGTGCTATGAACGTGGCATTTACATGTCCCAAGTCTCTGCTTTCAGTTCTTTTGAGTACATACCCCGATATGAAATTACTACGCCATTCAGTAAGTTTTAAAAAAATTTTGAAAAACTGTCATGGGATTTTTTTCCATAGTAGTTTCACATTTTTTTTTATTCTGACCAGTGGTATAAACAAGTTCTGATTTCTCCACACCAGTGATGTTTGCTGGACTTTTATTTGGTGAGATGTTTGTTTGTACGAAACCATCCTAACAAGCGTGAAATGGTGCCACATGGTACTTTGGGTTGTTACTTTCCCAGTCATTAGTGATGATAAGTCTCTTTTTACCTGCTTATTGGCCATGCATGTATCTCCTTTGGAGAAATGAAGATTCAAATCCTGTGCCTACTTCTAAAATAATTTTTTATTGTTGCATATGAGCCTTGCTGATTGCCTAGATAGTACACTACTCTTGGTTATGATTGAACTTTCACCTGGGCTTCTGAGGGACAGTCTATATTCCCTTTGCATAAATATAAGGCAGAGATGAAAGCACGCTAATTTACCACTCGGGAAACTACAGCTCCATTCTAAGATCCGCCCTTGTCTGTTTATTGTGGAGGAAGTTTACAGTAGCTACTGCACAGTGAAGCCATTGAAGCTTTGGGATACTGTATCCTATTATTTAATCTAGGGTTTGTTTTGTGGTCGATACTGAGGATCAAACTCAGGGTCTTGTGTACACTACGCAGTCATTCCACCACTGACTTGCGCCCCCAACCTGCCAACTAACCTTTTACTGTCAAAAACTATAATGCCTCCTTGGGAAAGGAGGAAGCTAAAGTTTGTCGGTCATCATTTCCACATATAATGATATCTTGAAATCATCAACAGGAGTTGACAAATTCTAGTCCATTGGCCAAACTTTACCTTAACCTACTTTTGTGAATAAAGTTTTATTAACACACTACCCTGCCCACTTGTTTTTTTCATTACTATGGCACATTGCATACAAAGCCTAAAACAATTGATGTCTGGCTCATTATAGGAAAGATTACCGACTCTTGCCTTGCCTGCTTTTCTAGTCCTGGGGCTTGATCTCTGGGCCTGGATACTTTCTCTGAGCGTTTGTAGCTAAAGGCTATGAGATATACTGCTCTTAAGTATTTACTGAACTATGTCCAGCTTTATGTCCAGCGCTGTGGTCCCAAAGCCTCTGTTAATCGAGTGGGGAAACAACTTTGGCATCCTAATCAGTCCTGCAGCCAGATGTGACCCAGCATTTCCTAACACAGCTGGAATCCTTTCAAGTCACAGCCACTCAGTCCATCCTTTCCCTGACTTCTGTCTTAGAGGGCAAAGTAGTCTCGTGTGTCTGCTTTCTCTTCCTCCCTTCTCTCCTTCCTCTTGTCATCGAATACATATTCCTATTCATTCTAAACTTCTGTGAGTAGCTCTGATGGTTAACTACAGTAAGAGGCATTGTAGTAGAGGCACCAGCCCTACACTGTAGAGCCAAGACAGGTTGCTGCCTTGTGCTCCAAAATAGCCCCCTAATTCTCTGCCTGTCCTCAGAGATAGAGAGGAAGCTTTGCTAAAGCAGTCACCATTGATTGTTCAGTTCTGAGGTGCTGTTGGTTTACCGATTTTGTTACACCTTTCCTTTAACCTCTTGACTATAAAGATACAATAAACCATTCAATAAACTTAGGCTAGCTGCTGGAAGAATTGTTAAAGTGCAGAGGTACTATCTTTGGAAAGTTTATACAGTATGGTATTAAACACTGACTTTAAAAAGTTATAGATAATAAATAACCTTTCAGATCCCTGGAAATTCTACACACACACACACACACACACACACACACACACACACACACACACACACACGGACGCACACACGGACGCACACATGCACATATACACACAGGAGATGAGGGAGGGATGGAGAGAGGAAGGAGAGAAAGAAGGAAGGAAGGATCTTAACAAGAAGAAAAAGAGGAAGAGGACAGGATAGGAACTTTTAATACCAGACTGACAGCTATCAGGGATATTCTCCTACATGATTATGCTATCAGGGATATTCTCCTGCATGATTATGGGATGGTCTTTTTGTGTATGTGCCAGTCCTGGGGCTTGAACTTGTGTCCTGGGTACTGTCCCTGAGCTTTTGTTTGGTTTTGCCCAAGGCTAGCACGCTACCACTTGAACCACAGATACACTTTTGGCTTTTTGGTGTTTAATTGGAGATAAGAGTCTTAGGGAATCTTAACTGCCCAGCTGAATGTGTTGATGGGCCTTGACTGCCATGTCTACTGTCAACCAATATGCATGTACTGGGAACTTTGTAGTTCTTTCCCTACCTTTGTAAGGGAAGTCAAAGTTATTTTTCCCCTTAGAATATAGCAATTAGTATTTCTCTTTTGGATTAGACTTCTAGTTCTACAACCTAAAGTGGTTTTAACTATCACTCACTAAGTAATGTGTCTGTCTTAAATTTTGAATTGAAATATTGAAAGTAGAACTCTGGGGAAGACCTTTTTAAAAATGTTTTCCTCAGTCAGTAGTAGCATACTATTCTTTCGTGGGTTATTTGTGGGTTATCTCTGTGTGTGCATGTATGTGCACGCAGATGTGTGCATGCACACTGCACACACACACCCGTCGGCTTATGGGTGTTTAATTGGAGACATGAGTCTCACAGATGTTCCTGCCCTGATTATATTTGAACAGCAGTCCTCAGATCTCAACCTCCAGAGTAGCTAGGATTATAGGTATGAGCTACTAGCACCTAGCTTCAATATTCCTTTTGTTTTATATATTTGCATTTCCCAAGAATAGCTTTCTACTATATTTTACTGTATGTATTTATAGTCATCTATAAGTCTTGGAGTTTATAGTCATCTACAAGTTTTGGAATTCAGATAATGTCCTGCAAAATGCCAGGGACTTCTCCAACTTGAGGTCATTCATGGCTTCAGTAAGCAAGCCTTCCTACTTATGGTCCCAGGGAAACCATTCTTTTCTGTGTGTAGAGATGGCAGTGACTGAGCTAGGATTTAGGACTGTACAGATAAGTGATATAAAACATACGCTATCATAACTGGGTCTCAATTCAGGGAGAGCTGAGAACCCAGAAAAGTGTACCAAGGAATATGAAAGGTACTCCTCATTGAGATCTGTAGATCCTATAATAGAAAGTCCGAAGACTTTCTTTCTACTTTAAGTCAGTAGACTGACTTAAATCTCACCTTGATTTTTTTTTTCATTGAATTGAACTGTGCAGCTCTTGGTGGACTGCGAAACACAGATAATATTTGGTCTGAGGGAAAAAGTGAAATTACATGACATAAAATCTAGCGTTATATAATCTGTGGCCTCCACAAGGCCAGTGCGCATGTTCCATTGTCATTCTGGCTCCGTCTTTGGTTCTGAGATGTTAGCATTGCGTTTAGGTCAGAGGAGAGTGTTCAATCCGCCACGCTTTGATAACTAAAGTAAAATGCTGATGGAGATCATTTCAGATCGTCTCTCTGCTGTTGATTGCATGCTTGTGGTTCATAATCAGAATGAGGCAAAGTAATTGTTAGAATGACTTGCCAAGGATACATTTTGTGTCGCTGCAACTGTCAGCACTTTAGGTCCACTGTTCTGCCTGAGAGTGCTTGCCTGGCATCCACTGGGCAGCTAACACACAACTCTTCCTTAGCTACCATGGCTAACTTTTTTTCTAGCATCTACCCCCCCTCCTCTAAAAATTACCTGCAAAAGAAGGGACTATTTAGTGAAAGCAAGCCCTTACATTTGTGTGTGTGTGTGTGTGTTTTATTGAATATTAAAGTATAGAGACTTGGATATAAACATCCATATGTGTGTTGCTACAAAGCTCCTTTCTTTGGCCAGGAAACCTTGACAGTCTTAGCTTTGTCGCTTACTGGTTATATAACCAGGGCTGATTCCTTTTATTAAGCCTTGTTTTCCTCATCTCTGTATCTGTGGGTCTAAGAGAACCTGTTTTCCAGAGCTTTTATTAGAATTAGAAATGACAGGTTAAAAAAATGGTCAGCAGAAATCACCCACTCTGTTAAAGGGAGTAGCTAATATTAAAGGATGCTTTCTCAGGATGATCTAATACAATGGTATGTTAGATTTCCATCACTGGAATACCTGAGAGAATGAACTCATAAAGAGAAAAGGGTCATTCTGACTCACAGTTTGGGAGGTTCCAACCCTATCCTATGATCACTCGGCCCCCTTTCTTTCTGAGTCTGGGGCCAAGTAGCCGATGGCAAAGCGGAACTGCTCACCCCATGATCTGGGATCAAAGAAGGAGGGGCTGGAGTTCCACCATGCCCTCAAGGACTTCTCACTAAACCCTACCATTTGTGTACTTTTCTTTTGGCTTGAACTCAGAGGCTGATGCTTACTAGTCAGGTGCTCTCCCAACGGAGCCACACCTCCAATTCTAGACCCCACCTTTTTACAAGTTGTACCACTTCCAAGAGCACCACCCTGGTGTCTAAGTCTCTAATACATGAGCCTTTAAAGGCCAACTATAGCCTCAAAGCCTACTGTGACAATGGAAATGTATTATCAACCAGTTTCCCTTGCTAAGTCATACTAGCAGAGACATATAGCTGGATGCAGATGTTAGCATATGAACCTTGTCTGCTGGAGAGGATGTGTGATGAATCATCTTGTGTATACCTTCAAAAGATACAAAGGGCCCTTTGAAGGCAAATTTAAGGATGCGTGTAATTTAACTTTGAATGCCTGAAAGGGGAACTACACGATATACCACTCATCCTGAACATCTGCTGCTTGCTTGTGGGGAAATCAGTGTCTAACAGAGAATCAGACAACACAAGTTTCTGGTTAGCACTACACACATCTCACCAGCACCTAAATTGTAGTATCCAAAAAGATGTTTGTAAAATGTAGCTCGGTTCATAACAAATTTAAGGTCTGTGGTTATCTCCAAGTGTTGATTCTTTTATACATGATCAAAATAGAACAGTAGAACATCTCCACTGAGATGTCCCCCACCATAAATTGTGCCCTCTAAAAGTCTCATCAGCTGGAGCAAGAATAGAATATTTAGGAGAAGGTGGCTGAAGGGAGCATTCCAAGGCTCTGCCATTTCTTTAGGTTTTCACAAATCCGGCTCTGGTCTCTACTTGGTTTCTCCACCTGTGTCTCTCCAGGATTTTTTTTTTTTGGGAGGGGGTCCCGTCGTGGGGCCTGACCTCTGGGCCTGGGCGCTGTCCCTCAGCTCTTCAGCTCAAGGCTAGCGCTCTACCACTTGAGCCACAGCGCCTCTTCCGGTTTTTTTCTTTTTGCTTATGTGGTGCTGAGGAATGGAACCCAGGGCCTCAGGCATGCAAGGCAAGCACTCTACCACTGAGCCACCTTCCTAGCCCTCTCCAGGATTTCTTAATAGGTTTCTTGTTTGGCATTTCTCTGCTACCGCAATGTGTCCTGTCTTTCCCTGCTGTTCCCTGCTAGCCTTTCACCTCTTGCCTGCTGGCAACTCTGAAAAGTTTCAACTCTGAAAAGTTGAGCTTCATTCACAGCTAGAGGAAAAATGATCTCCACAGCCTGTTTTGATGATTATGGATCTAGACAGACTTGCCCAGCTTACTCTAAAGTGGCATCTTTCCAATCATTGTTAGAAGTGTGAACGCAATTTTTTTCGATGGAAGGAAAAGACATGTCATATGATTCATACAACCCAAACCTATCATTCTCCCTGAGAAGAAGACTAGACATTGCACAAACATTCCCCCTTTTCATACCTTCTTGGTGGTCTTGATATTCTTAGGATTCCAACCTCAAATAATGCAACTTAATTTCTAGGGCTTCTTGGGACTCTGTAATATTCAGTGTGTCTCTCTGCATATCATTAATTCTGCCATGATAGGACTGAACACAAGGATACCTGTTTAACTTCAGACTTACAATTTCTTCCTTTGAAATAGGCATCCCTAGCTATTGTGATTTCTAATCTTTAAAATTTTGTCCCCTTCCAACATAGTAGATGTGATTTTATTCCCTGGTATATATGTTCGTTTGTATTCTTCTAAGCCTACACCCACTCATACCCAAACAATTTTTTTGTTGTTAAGGCTTATTATATTTATGCAATCTGCCTTTTTCCATCTTGAAGAAAATGTAGACGAGAAAGAACACACATGCTACCACAATGTGTAGCCGTTGCTCATAAATATGGATACTTTGGAAGATTCTGTAAATTCAACAAATAAATATTTATTGGTTTATTCTTCCAATGCAATACTCTGACAGTGCTTAAAAATTATGATGCGGATACATTTATTAATGTTCAAAGATGTTCTAATAAATCATAAAAAATATCAGGCAGTAAAATAATATGAATTCTTTGCTAGTGTGTTATAAATGCATTGTATACATATGTATAAGTTCATTTCTGTAAGCATGTGTTTAATATACTGTCTATCGTTGGGTGTAGGAGAGAGCCAGAAGCCATATATATGAAAATGTGGAAAACAAGACATAAGCTGACTCCTGTGACTGGGATTTTTTGCATCCATATTATCTAATTGTTCTATATTAACCGGTTTTGTTCTGTTGCTATTTGTCTCATCTAATTTGGGGATGGAATGGGGGTAAAGCGATGAGAGTGCAGGTCCTCACATCCAGGTGAATTATCAAATTATATAAATCTCTCCTCGCATCTCTCTTCTCTTGTTACAGATATGCAAATGCATTGGGTCAAATGGTAATAGAGGCATTTCTTTTTATTAAGTCTCTTCCACCTGCCAAACAGTACAGTGAGAACTTGAGAAGATATAGGCAGCAGGTATTATTATTGCCATTATGCAAATGAGGAAAGAGCTCAGAGCGTTCCCATGGCTGGAAGGGCACGGCTAGGAGGTGACAGAGCCGAGAGGCAGACTGGTGTCTGACTTTCAACTCCATGTTTCCTGGTCTTTATCATTTTTCCTGTAGACATCTTATCTGTCATTAGAATAACAAACAAGTCTGTGTATCAGTGTGTCTGTGTGTGTACTGTATAAGGTTGCTTTTAAAAAAATGTCATAATGTACCATCTTTCACTGCTGGTGTTGTTTCTAGCCACCTTTTCAATTAGACCAGGTCATTTTTTTTGTAGTCACAACATGTTAAGAGGCCTCCCCAATTCTAGGACAGTTTGACAAGATAATGGGTGTCACCTGAACCTGTGTTGAGTTTTCTCTGAGACTTTAAGAGGTACCTTTCAGATTCTGAGACAGAGTCTAGTATGTGGCATCCAGCCAGCTAGTGGACGTGTCAACAAGGAAACTTTCCTCCTGGCCCCAGTGCCCAGGCCATCCTGCTCTTAGGCAAGGGGCAGGAAAGCAGCAGACTTCTGCCAGCTTTGAGAATGAGTCCCAGAGGCTCTGAGAGCATGTGAACCTTGCCAAGGGGACCTCAGCAATTCCAAGAACTTTGTTTCACAGCCCCCTCCTAGTTCTGTAAGGACTAGTCTGCAGACATTTTTAAAAGTTGCGTCTTGAACTGAATTGCTTCTGTGGTGTAGATGAAAGTCTTTTGCTGTCACTTCCTTATCTGCTTCCAGACTTTCTCTGTCCAACTCTCACACCATATCAATTCCCATCCTGGTTTGGCAGGCGTCAAACACCATAGCTTCCTCAAGGGATTGCTCAGTTGGCTTGATAGATGGCCTCTAGCACCTCTCAGCCAAATCCATGTTTCCCTATCAACCTAATCACAGATGGCTGTGGGTAATAGACTTGAGGGTATGCCATTGTTTGAAAAGGACCAAGTATGATAAATGGAGTCTTGTGAATATTTATTGAGGTATCTTTCATCAGCCCCATGGAGGGCATGCTGTACAGGACATTTTCCTTATTTATTTATTTTTGTCTATACCAATGCTTGAACTCAGGATCTCACACTTGCTGGGTTCGCTTAGCTAGCAACGTGATGCCTCCAGACCAGCATGTTGCTGGGTAATTGGAATCTCTTGAATCTTTGTGCTTGGGTTGGCTTTGAACTAAGATCTAATGTTCTCATTCTTCTGAGTAGCTAGGATTACAGGTATGAGCACAGCACATGTCTTTGGACAGGATATTTTAAATGGCCCACTTAAAAACTATGTACCATAATATATGCTCCTTGTCAGAAGAATCGTCCAGTTCATCACAAAATTATCCATGGTTCTGATTATTTTTTTGCAGATTGATTATTTAAAGCATTGTGTTTAAATTCATGTAGTTAACCAAACAGGTCTTCATCCATTGTTAATCAAATGTGTATCATGAATCTAGTAAGTGCCAAAGTAGGTGCTGAAATTCCCTACAATTGCTAGGCCTGCTTCCCTGTGCTGACTCAACAAATGGACTTTATATTGTCTTCTTAATTTTTTTCCTTTCTTTTCTCTTTTTCAGTTTTCCAAAGAAATTAGACCAAAATTTTCTCAGTGACAAGACACAAACCTGCTGTGTTCAGAGGGTGAGTGATCCAAATGTTATCCAACTGGTCACTGGGGTTTCATGCCTGTAATCCTAGCTACTCAGGAGCCTGAGATCAGGAGGATCACAATTCAAGGCCAGCTCTGGACATACATGTGAAAGCCCTTCTCAACCCATAGCTGGGTATGGTGATGCACACCTGTCATTCTGTGCTATGTGAGAGACTGTGATGAGGAGAATCACAATGGTTCCAGGTCAGCCTTGGGTAGAAAAGTCTTCGAGACTCTCATCTCCAGAGGGAAGCTGGGTGTGAGACATGGGCCTGGCATGCAAGCAAGGATGGAAAGCCTAAAGTCAGTGGATCTTGGTCCAGGCTCATACCTTGATGAAAATGAGATCCTGTCTTAGAAAACAATAAGCCAAAAACAGAGCTGGGTTATGGCTCAAGTGATAGAGCATCAGTGGTCCTGAGTTCAAGCTCCAGTACCATCCCATTCCAATTTTTTTTTTACCCAATGTTGTGAGATTCCAAGAAAAAACAATAATCTGAGTCAGGTACCCACCATTGGCTCATACCTGTAATCCTAGCTACTAAGGAGTCTGAGATCTGAGGATTGTGGTCCAAAGTCAGCGCTGGTGGAAAAGTTCATGAGACTCTTATCACCAATAAACTACTCAGAAAAAGCCAAAAGTAGTGCTATGGCTCAAGTGGTAGCGCTCTAACCTTGAGTACAATGAGGCTCAAGCATCCAGGCCCGAGTTCAAGCCCTAGGACCGGGGTGTGTGTGTGTGTGTGTGTGTGTGTGTGTGTATGTGTGATGTGTGTACATATATATATATATATATATATATATATATATATATATTGTAATATGCAGGCTCCAGAAACTTTTCTCATGAGGTTTTCCTATTTGACAGCTCTTATCATTTGAACCCCTTGAGAGGATGGCTTTCCTCATAGGTTCTTCTGTTGTTTCTTTAGTTACTTGGTTTTGTCTTTTTGTGTATTGAGACAAGGTCTCATGAGCTAGGCCAGAATGGTCTCAAACTCAAAAATCCTCCTTTCTTGGCCTCCCAAAATGCTGGAATTGCAGGTCTGTACCACCATGCCCAGTTTTTCCCAGCATTTCTTTGGGCAGTTCCCACATTTTGCGTCTTAGGAGTTGTCACCATTGTTGCTCATGCCTCATTCTTGTCTGGCTTGCAGAGAAGATGAGAGGTTTCTTTCCTCCAGTGGTTAGTGTACAGAGATGTGGCCGTGCAAAAGGAGAAACCATCTGGTTTGTTCACATGGCTGTATTGAGAATAATGGGATATGAAAAGTAAACAGGATCTTCAGGCTTGTCAGGCAAATGCCCTATGCAGATGAGGCAGCTGAGGTCCAGAGGACTTAAAGTCCCTTCTCTGTGGAGTCATGAACAGGACTATAAGAGGGATATTTGGCACTGGGCTACATGGTTTTCATCCTGCACAAAACTAAGTTTTGACTCCATAGCTACTCTCCAAGGGCTTCCATTCACATAGTTAATTTAACTTGATTTGAGTGCTACTAATCTAATGGTTATGCTTCATTCCCATCAGACAAATGTTAGGAGTGATGCTGTTTGACTGTTTGACTCTTTGCAATCATATTTAGAAACTAGGATGAGGGGTTAGCAGACAGATAGGCATGTATCGACCCTGCAAGGAAGGGAATTTAGAGCATGGTGATTTCCTAAGGGATCTGAATGTATTGGATATATCTCTCTCTATATTCCCAGCTGAGAGAAAAGAACTTCCTCTGTTCCCTTTCCAAACCACTACATTTCAGTCCCACGTGGTGATGTGCTGATGATGGGTGGTGCAGCTGGTTTGCAGCTAGAAGCCATGGTACACCTGCAGGTGTGTGCTCACCAGCTGCAGGTCTGCACGCCCAACCAGGGATGTCCACCACCTGCAGGGAGTAATGGCTAACCAGGTTCTTGTGACGCAGTACAACTGTGGGCTGCAATTATCAAGACTTTCAGATAAAACATTGCTTCACTAAGAAAAGAAAGTTTTAGGCCAGAAAAAGTGGAGAGAACTTCATTTGCATAATAACCAGGAAAAACCTGGGTGTTCGAGTGGTAGAGCACCAGCTGAGTAAACGAGTTGAGTAAATGTGAGGCCCTGAGTTCAAACCCCAGTAACTGGCAGAGAGAGCAAGAGAGAGAGAGAGAAGGAGAGAGAGGGGGAGAGAGAGAGAGAGAGGGAGGAGGGAGAGAGGGAGAGAGAGAGAGAGAGGAAAAAGAAAAATGTTTTGGGTTTTATAAAGAGTACAGTGATATGATTGATCAGATGGAGATAAGCATAAGAACATGACTCTCCATCAGAATCTGGAAAGGTAGACTATCCTGTAGTTGTTTGATGGAGTTCTATGCTCAATCTGGCTCAGAATCTTGCGCAATTAGGTTGGTGAGCAAGGGACACTTGGCAAAATTTTTTGGCTCACCTAAGGATTGGTCTAAAGGTGTTTGGAAGAGCCTGAGGCTGTTATTTGATCATGTATCATCTTACCTTATTAACAAATGGGAGCTTCACTTCTGGATTAACTGAAGTCATTATTAGAGAACTTGATAGGTCCCTTTATCCACCTATGGATATTCTGGCATCTACTTTGTGCCAAAAGGATCATCTGTTTATCACTTTAATAGTGATCTCTCCTGCCCCCATATATATTCATTACATGTGTATTCTCTGCTTTCCATCATGATGAGAAAATACTTGAGATAAATAACTTACAAAGAGAAAAGGTTCATTTTGACTGATGGTTACAGAAGTTTCAGTCCCTGGTCAGTATCCCTTTTTGCTTGGGCTTGTGGCCAGGCAGAACATTTTATAGGGGAGCCTATGATAGGCCCAGCTATTTATTTCATGGTGGCTATTAAGCCAAGGATGACAGGAAGGTGTTGGGAACCCAGAAGCCCCTCCAAAGCCCCTCCATTAGTCTCCTAATTTCCTACTAGGTGTCACATATTAAAGAAAGATTCCCCCATCTCTCAATAGCACCAAGTCCTGAGGAGCACACCTTTAACATCAAGGAGTAGATGTTGCTGATTCAATCATAGTAAAGTATGAACTTGGGTTTTTTTTTCCTAGAGTATGACATAATATTATCTGGGACATGGAGATCTGCTCTCCAGGGAATCCAAAGTTCTGTCTATATAGAGAATCAAGAAATTAACCCAGCTACTTGGGAGGTGGCAGCAGGAAGATCATGTCCAGGCAAAAAGTAGCAATGAGATCCTATCTAAAAACCAAAATGAAAACAGCAGGTTTGGTGGCTTAGCTCAAGTGATAGAGCACTTGCATAGCAATACTGGAGGCCTAGGGTACCATCCTCAGTAGACTAAAAGTAAGGGGCAACTAAGAGCCCTAGGAAAAATGAGTAATGCCAGACTCTACCTACACTATGCTATTCTTTGGGTAAAGAATGCAATGGTAGGGAGGGGTGAAGCAAGAAATGGTAAAGGGATGAAAGGCGGATTGAGAAGGACTACCTGAACTCACATAGATTATTGTGCCTGGCTATGGTGTTCACAGTCAGAAGACATCAAATTATTATACAAACCCAGGCACTAGTCGCTCATGCCTGTAATCCTAGTACTCAGGAGCCTGAAATCTGAAGATCATAGTCCAAAGCTATTTATGGTAAAAGTAAATAAATAAATAATAAATAAATCAGACTTTAGCCAGTCAAAAAAAGACTAGATTGGAGGCATGTCTCAAGTGGTAGAACACAAGCCATGTGCAAAATATTGGATCAAAAGCATGAAACCTTAAAGTTCAAACTTTAATACTGGCACACACACACACAAATTATTATGCAAAATGTTATGATCCATTTTTTTAAACAAATGAGGGGAACCTAAATTGAAACCATGAGGGTTTTTGTAAATTTTATTTTAAAGATGCTGTACAGAGGGGTTACAGTTACATGAGTAAGGTAATGAGTACTTTTCTTGTCAAACATTGTTACCACCTCCTACCCCTTCCCTCCCTTCTCCCCTTCCCCCTTCCCTCCTACCTAAGGTGTAAAGTTCATTTCCAACATAGTGTTTTGTGAGTATCATTGTTGCAATGGGTCATCCTTTGTCCTTGTTTCAGCATTTTGTTATTCCCCTTCCCCTCCTCAAATTAAATAAATGTATATACAAGATGCAGTGTACCAAAATCAAATACAGTGACAACTGGGGATATACCATAGGGGGACCAATATACAAAAGAAACAAAAAAAATCACATAGGTTTTATTGGTCTCCAATTGAAGCTCAGAGCCTGGGATGTAGCTCAAGTGATAGAGTTCCTGCATAGAATGCATGAGGCCCTAGGTTCCATCCCCAGCATGAAAGGGGGAAGAAAAACAAAAGAAAGAGAGAAACAGCCAAAAGAAAGCTCAGAGGCTGGTCCTCACATGTCCATACACCTTGTAAAACTGGAGCCACTGGGCTCTGCTTCTCTGTGTGCAGTGGGGCTGGGTCCTGGAATCAATGCTGCTCTTGTTTCCAAGTTTAGACAAGCACTCACCATCCATGATATCCCTTTAAGAGAAATCCAGCAAAATGTTCTTGCCAGTACTGCAATTTTATTTGCTCATGGCCAAGTGGCAATGGCATGTACTGGTTCCATAGCAACATGTCTGTGCAGCCAGAAAAATATAATGCTTGGGACAGCCAGTGTATACCGGGCAGGGCAAACACAGCCATGATAGCCCCTTTTCCTTATCCAGCTTCTCCTGGGCTTTTCCCCTCCTGGGGCCTGCGATAGTGCAGGGAATGTGCACTTTGTCATCCTGCTATCTATCCCTGCTATTAGCATTGTGCCCGTCCCTGTCCAACTTGGAACGTGATGAGGGAGAAGGTGATGCTGGTGTACCATCTTGCAGGCTCCAGAGGTGCCAGAAGGGCTGAGGACCTCCTGCCTTAGCAATAGAGAGTCTGTACTGCCTTTTTTAAATACTCTGCGTGCTAATGGAGCACCTCCCTTGTAATAGCATGGCAGGGGAACAGAATTCCTGTACGTGACAGTCAGCTGCTCCTGGCTGGAAAGTCGGCAGGGAGAAGAAATGGTATGAGACTTAGGGAAGCAGAGTGTAGGCCAGGGTAGCCAAGCCTGACAGGTTACATTGAGAAATACAGTACCCATGTATTTCTGCCTTCCATGAGATCCTACCAGAAACTCAGCCTTATCAACTATGGTTTCTTCATATTTCCCACCTAGTTACTCTGTCATGGAGTCATTGTAAGCACTCTTATTTTACCCGGGGCTACTTCTTTCTGAACCCTGGAAGTGCTTTTGAAAATCTGACATTATCTTGTTCATCTTTTTCTTAAAAAAAAAAATCCCTAATTCCCAGAACTAAGCCATGTGGATAGGAACCATACCATATTTGTTCATGACAATGTCATATTCTCTTTCTTTCTCCCAAGGAAGTTGTGACACAAGTATGTAAACATGTTGTAATATATTTTACAAGTATGAAGTATTTTTCACAAGTGTGAAATATATTGAAATATATCCTTAAATTTGTGTGTGTGTGTGTTTGCGTGTGCATATGTGCGTGCATGTGCACACGTGCCAGTAGTGGCATCTGAATTTGCACGGGTGCTGCTCTCATTTGGCTTTTTTTTGCTCAAGGCTGACATTCTATCTCCACTTCTGGATGATTAATTTGAACTTTGAATTTAATTTGGCTTTGAACGTCTATCCTCCGATCTCAACCTCCCGAATAGCTAGAATTACAAGCATGAACTACCAGCACCCAGCCTGGAAATTTTTCTTTTTGTTTTTCACATAGCTATAGAGTTGCAAGGTATGAATATTTTTCTTCTGGGACTGTTGACCATGAAATATGTATCTAGGATTTTCACAGACCCTGAGCTAATCCTTTTTCCTACACTAAAGGAGGCCATCTCACATTTGTCTTTGGGGCCAGGTTTCTCTAGCAATGTCTTTAGAGCCATCAAGTGCGAGATTTGAAGGAGCTTTCATTAAGGTGACAAGTTTGATAGACTAAGATAGTGATTCCTTATTTAGTTTTGAGGTCTGTTGGGGGAGGAAAGATTTTTTTATCTGATATTTTAAAAATTCATCTTAAAAGAGTTCGCTTCCTTTCCCAAGTTTTGAGCCGACTATAAAATAAGATGAAAGTTGTAAGACAGGTAGAAACCCAAGTAGAAACCTTTGTGACTAACAATGGCTATGAAAAATGTTGTAGTTAGGTCAACAGCCAAAGAAGTTCATCCCTCCCCTACTACCTGCATCCCCAGTTTGGTGCGAGTAACAGATTAGATAGGTGGGAAGTATCTGCTGTAATGGCATGCCAAAGAAATCTTTCTAGGTAGAGGACAAGCCCTTCCACATTAGAAACCACAAAGCAGTCTTCTTTCTCTGAGTCTGAGAGCAAGAAGGAAGGAGAAAGAGTTAACCCGACCCAAGAGGAGGTCTTGGCACCAGGCCCCATCAGGTATCTTATTACACATACACATGGGAAGGGAAGGGCAGAGCGACAAGGTTTGGGGAAGCTTTCCTCATGGAAAACATGGTTGGGGCATAGTGTTTCTCTCTTGCTCTGTTCCTGTTTCTTCCCTCTGGCCCAACAGGTAGAACTCTGACCCCCACTCCCTCTTACCCCCTTGGCCCTGCACTCTTCCTGAGAGCTTTCTTTCATAGCGCTTGGTTGTATGATCAGCTTGTTGTTGACAGCTTTTTGTTTGTCTCTTGTGTGAGAACTTGGCTCAGGGAAACCAGAAACCCCATTGTCCTCATTTACTGCTGCATCCTAGTACTTAGTATGTGCTAAGCACACGGGAGGCATTTGATTCTGATTTGTTGAATGGATAAATGTTGTTTGATGCTTCTACTCACGCTCCTTAATTGCCAAGACAGCCCTTGCACTCTGACTTGGCTGGCAAGAGTGACTCATGGGAAGACTTGGGTCACCCCCTCGTGGTCTCTGGAGAGCTTTTGCTAGTTTCCCTTCTGCTAAGGGCAAGGAGAATCCTCTTGGTCTGTCACTCTCCAGTTGCCAATATTTCTACACATTGCTCTGGTGAGTATGTGTATTGGGTGTGTTCGTGTCTGTGTGCATGCAAACATCTGTGTGTATATATTATATGCATGCACACCTGCATGCTGTGTGTATCTATGTGTGTGTGTGCAATTGTATGTTCTCTCCTCCTCTGGCTCTGTAACATTTTGTATCACTCATTTGTTTCTGTGTCTATCATCTCTACTAGATGGTAAATTCAGGGACTGGGCAACACATAATTTATCCTTATTTCTCTGCTATCTGACATTTAGAAGATGCTCTAAATAATATTGGCATTCTAATCATTGATGTCGTGCTCAATAACTTCCTTAATATTTTACGCGTATTAGCTTATATAATCCTCACAAAACTGTGCTAGAGACATTGGCATTCTCCTTTAACAAATGAGGGAACTGGGGGGCATGGAGGCATTAAGTGGCCCACAATCCCATAAATTATCTGATTCCAAAGCAAAGAGATGAATAGGAATCACAAGTGGTTAAGGAGACAGCCTCTTTACACAGAAAAGCTAGCTAATCTATGGTTAGTGCTGGTCGACATGGAATCCTAAGGTCATGGGTGAAATGTGTTGACCACATGCCTGCACAGGGCTGCTGGTGCTCAACAAGTAGGAATTGTCATTAGATGTTAGGGATGACTTCCCAGGTGGAAATCATGCAGCAGTTGCTTGCGCTGCACATAAGGCTCAGCCCTAAATTTGGGGAAAATTGGGGAGGGGGAGGAAGGAGGGAGTTGGAGAATGAGGCGGAGAGCCTTGGAAGTCAAAGCCAAAATTACTAGCTTCAAGAGGCTGTCACCTAGTTAAAGGGGCGAAGCATGATTACAGGTAACATGAAGGAAATTAAAAGAAAAAAAGGAAAAATACTTTGAGAACTACCATTAGGCATCTTTCTACATGGATCCATTATTGCCAAACAGTGGTAGAAAAGAAAGTAAAAGCTATTATATTAGGATAGAGGAAGTTTTTTGTGGCAGAAACAATTAGCCCTCCGTGGCTTGGCAAAATCAAAGTTTATTTCTCACTCTGCAGTATGTGTTGTGAATGGGGTGTCTCCCCAGTGGTGACCTTGGTGCCAACTCTGTGACGCAGGTGGCTTTGATCTGTTCTCTGGCCATCTAGAAGCCTCCTTCAGAATCACAGAGGAAGAGAGGACAACTGGAGAATGGCACTGGCAATTAACTGCTTCAAAGCTTTGTCCTGGAAGGGACATCTGCTGTGTTCTATAGTATTGCATTTATCTTTTTATTCTATTACCCGGCACACAGTAGGGGCTCAGAGAATATGTGTAGTGTGACAGAATGAACAGAGGAATGAATTGCTAGACCTCTGAGCCCATGCACAGCCCCAACACCTGGCCTTGGAAAAATGAAGAGGTCTGTCCCAGCAATACTTACTAAAATTAAAAGAGTGTTAATTAAAATAACAACATAGCTCACATTAATTAGCTATAGTGAATGGAAAATCACTAGGACATAGGCAAATTAATTCCATTTTAGTTGGATGTTGGGTTCTCACTAAATGCCTGGCCGTTCAGACTTGGCCCTCTCTCAGCTTTATCTCTGTCTGGCTGAATAATCCATCTTTCAACTTTACTCCATCCTTGTGTTATGGGGTGCCAGCCTGTGTTTGTACCCTTGTTCCTTCTGAATAAGTAAAAAAGTCACGATCCTCATTTAAAAATAACCTTAAAGTGAGGTTAACCTGTCTAGGGTCTCCCATGATTACATCAGTGCTACATCATCTTCTGGGTTGGGATGTCTCGATTTTGCACCTGCTGACAGACCTAGAGATGGGCAGCATCCAGCTCCAGCTGGGCCAGAGACAGAGCATTCTGGAAGGGAACATACTCTTCTGAACAATGCATAGCTGCTAAGTCAGAAATCAACATGGAAAGAAGAAAGTTCTTGAAGTAAAAAAAAATAGTAATAATAAAAATTGCATGGGTAGTCTTGGGAAGTCTTGCCATTTGTGTTAGGACCTCCAATGTCTCACAATGTATCATTTGGTTAAGAGAAACTTGAGTGCACAGAAGACCCAAGAACAAAAGCCATTAGCAAATATCTAGGTGCAATAGCCAGTGGGAAATATATTTGACTTTCCTATTTCCTGGGATGTAACTCATAAAATCCTTAGAAACTTCAAAATGGAAGGCATTTGTGTGTACTATTAAGCAGATTGATGGCCGGCTGCACCTTCGTCTTGGTAACCTCAGCATGAGGACCAGTCAGCAGAGAAACAAAGGCAGGCTTAGAAGGTTAGAAGTTTCAGTCCCACCCCAACCTCCAGGAAGCTGAAGGTTAAGATGATCTCAATGGCCAATGATGCAATCAATCATGCCTACATAAAGCAAAGCTTTGGATAACTTTCAGGTGGCTGGAGATGTGAGAGTTCCTGGTGGGTATTCCGCCCAGAGAGGTGGACCTCCAGAGAGGTCTCCACCTCTTCCTTCTTCATGTTTCCTTCATGCACATCGTTGCCTACACCCTCTGTAATGTCCTGCACAAAAACCAACTAGAAAAGTGTTTCTCTGAGTTCTGTACAAATTGAAAAAGATGAGGTGTTGTGGGAACCCTTGTTTAAAACAACCTGGGGCTTGTAGTGTAAGAGTAAGGGGCAGTCCTGGAGAGGAGTCCTCAACCATGGGAACTGACGCTAGCTCTAGGTGTCAGAGCTGAATTACATTCGAGGACACCCAGCTGCTAGATCTAGAACCATTTGCTTGCTTTGATATGTTTGGATCACCCTGCATGCGTGCATATGTGTGGCATGCACACACGCACACACACACACACACACACACACACACACACACACACACAATCATGCTTGTTCATAGAAGCTCTCTCTTTTCATTGCTGAGTGAGTGTATATAGGAAGAATTAAGTGTGGTTCACTCCTGTGCCTTCAAACTTGGAAATGGAGCTTTGTATAGGGCTTGGAAAAGGCAGTGCTGGAAAGAGGAGGGGGATTATTTTGCTCATGGCTGTTTCAAGTAGGGGGGGCAAGGCCTTAGGGAGGGCTCTGATGGAGAGGCGAGGTCGCTGGTGACTTTTTGGCAGGTGGGTGATGTGACCAAGTGTTCCGGTGAGATTAGCCTTGCAACTTTGTCCATCATCCAGGAGATGGTGAAGCGACCAAAGGCTGGGGCCCGGGTAGGGAGATAAGACCTTGAAAAACGTGGCAGATGCAGAATGGAGGACCAGATGCGGGACTCACAGTGACCAAAATGGGTTCACTGTTTGGACCTAAGAAACAAGGGAAAGGAAGGCATGAGAGATAACTGAATTTTTAAGGTTATATGACAGTTGAAGGTGCCCTGTGTTTGAGATATCTTCAGATGAGGCTTCTGAGGCAAAGTCCCTTTGAGGAACAAAGTGGCCTTCACTCCAACTTTTTCACTTAGCCTTCTGGCTTAGGATCAAATCTGTGTGTGTGTGTGTGTGTGTGTGTGTGTGTGTGTGTGTGTGTGTGTGTGTGTGTGTGTGTGTGTGTGTGCTGGTACTGGGACTTGAACTTGGCCTAGATGTTGTCCCTTACCTCTATTTGCTTAAGACTGGCACTCTTCCACTTGAACTACAGCTCCACTTTGGCTTTTTTGCTGGTTAATTGGAAATGAGTGTCATGGACTTTCTTGACCCAGGTAGCTTCAAACCACAATCCTCAGAGCTCAGCTTTTCCACTAACTAGATTGCAAGAGTTAGTTACCAGTGCCGAGCTTGGGCTTCAGTCAGCCGCAGAGCGATCAGGCAGACATTTCCTCTCCATCCTGGCCCTCTAGTGGGGATAAGAAGGTTTAAATGTAGGTGAGAAGGTAAAATGCAATGCAGCTGCTGAACCTGGCAGTTAAGCAAACAGTTGCTGTGTTGCCCCATTCTATCAGGCCTGCAGCCTGGCGGTCAGCTTCCACCTCCCCCATGAATCTAGGAAATCAGTGGTAATGTCAGTTGGTAAGATTCTTGCAAACTGAAGAATTAAAAAAAAATCTCCACAGGGCCTTTGCATGACATAACCTCCTTGGTTTGACAAGAGGGAGCCAGTTCTGATGTGAGGGAAAGAAAAAAGAAAAAAAAAAAACATTGATGAAAGTGGAGGAAAACGTATTCCATTCCTATTTTATTTTCTGGGGCTGGCTGGTTGTGTCGCTTTTCATAGATGCTGTTCTCTGTGGCAGAAGTCTAATTAGAGAAGCACAGGTTGGATGTAACTCACACACAAGGCTAGTCTTCAGCTCAAAGGAATCAGAATGAGTGTCTGGGCTCCGTGGCAATCAAGGGAGTTATCAGCCTAAATGTCTTTGCCTTGTTGAAAGGAAAGAGCTGGAGAGATGGCTACAGGGGGGAAGAACTCTTAAGCTCAGTCTTTCTCCTTTGCTTCTTATTTTTATATACTTTTAATTTTTATCTCCTTTCTTTTTTTCTTGTCTTTCATTAGTAGTCCAAATGGAATTTCGAGGGAACAAATCAGTTTATAGGAACAATGCATCTTGATTGATGCGATGTCTTCTCTTCCATCATTCTCCCCCTCTGCTGTTTTCTACATGGGTCTGTTAAGAGGGCTTTGAGGTCATCTCCACCCCCTGCCCTCTGACGCCCTTGGCTGCCATGACTGATCATACACTCACTCCTGCTGATCCTGGCTGAAGCAAGATCAGCTGCCCTCTACAAAGGCTGTGTTGCTTCTCAAACCCAGTAAGGCAGACACCCATTTGGGCATGAAAGTCATGTATTCTTGATTATTTCATCCTTCTCCTATACCTCTAAAACCATTATTGTACATTCTAGTGATGGAGGTACATCTTGTCTTGTAAATAGTGAGCTATTCCAGGCTGCTTGTCTTTTCCAGAGGTGTATATTTAAACAGACAGCCTACACGTATTTATAGATCATTATGTATTGCATTGCAGGGGGAAAAGCGGAAGCTCGCTTTAATGTTCTGCTCCCCTTTCCTATAGTTTCAAGTGTAGTTTCTCACTAGTACTAGAGACTTTATAAACGTTTCAAATCTCCAGTGGTATCAGTATTCTTTTGATGTACTTTGTGTAGAAACTAAAGCTGGAAGAGGCTTCAGAGCAAGCTAACCAAAGAAATGTGGGGCTTTTGATCACTTTCCATTAGGGCGAACAGTAATCTCTGTCCTGACATATACTGTTTGAGAGGACAGTTGCTGTTTAATGAAGATAAGAATGTTGCTGGGTATTTAATATATCTCAACTGAGCAGCTGAAAGATTCATTCATGAGATGAGATCTGCTATCATACAGCCAGCGGATTCTGTATGTCCCAAATATCTCCCTAGCCATTGGTTGAACTTTGAGAGGTACTTGCATTATGGGAAGGGATGGGAAGGGGAAACAAAGGAGGAGGCAACAATGCTTGATAAGAAATGTACTTGTTTCCTTGCTCCTGTAATTGTAACGGTATTTTCACAATTAAATAGAACACAGTACCTATTCTATTTACAAAGGCTTCTGTGTTGATAGTGAGGCCCAGGGACTTGTCAACCACATCTTGCTACGTAACATTTGGTCACAAGTACAAAAAGGACATGTGGTCACAAATTCCTAGAAAGTACTACTTATTCATATCTGGTTGGGTGGTGGAGGTGACAGGCAGAGGGAATCTAAAGTCATTCCTCTTATCTTCCTTAGAATGAAATCTTCTGCTAGTGCTCTTGCTTCTGGTTTTGGCTCTCACCCTGACTTGCAGGAAAGAAAGAATGGCTGTTTATTGCTGTTGGTGTCTGAAAAATCTGTGGGTAGAATGCTACAAAGCCTACCACAGGGCCAGTGACGTACTTTGCACAGTTCACTTGATTTCTTCTTTGCATTTTGACATATTATAAGGGGGAAAAAATGCTCATATTCTAAATTTGTCTATCTTAGCAGAGAGTGTCTTTTAAAAGTTTAGGATGTAGAAATGCAGTGCTTTCTTATTTTTTTTTCATTTAGTGTTTAAAAAACTGATGTGCTAGCATTGCCCTTAGACTATAGGTTCCTAATTGGGAGACAGCCAGAAACAACACAGTGACTTCACTTTTAATTAGAAATGCATTACTTTCCTGTGAGTTGAGAGATGATCAGAGATATGCCTGTTTTCATGTTTAGCTTATTTCCTGGTTTCGTGATTATAATAAATTTCCTAAGCTTCAAAACATGGGAGCAAATTATATCATCTGCTGGAGTTAAACAAATCATGTTTTGTGAGAAAGGAGCATTGTACATGAAAACTATGCGCTAAGATCTTTCCTGCTAGCCATGATGGCAGACCTTCCAAGGTTCTGGCTTTGTGGATAATGATATCCTCCTCACCATGAGGCTGAGTGGAGGGGGAGGCCTTCCTGTGTTCTGCTGCCAATGGACACCTGGCCGCCTCCGGGCACATTGCCTGGTAATTAAACCCAAGGGTATCTACAGAGATTAGGGTGCTGGGTGAGGGGAACCATGGTAGTAAGACAGGTAGGGGTCAGAGTCTCACCATTATCAGCTTAGATACTGAAGGAAACCAAGCTACCTGACAAGTCACCTGGTTGCCAAGGCAACCAATAAGGGAAGGAAATAGCTTGGCACTCAATATCAATCACTGCCCACTGACTTTCCTCAGAACCGAATACAGTTTTCATTAGTCCTTCTCATGTTGGCTTCTGTTTCTCCTACTTCCTGAAGGGAATACCTTTTTTGCACACCAGATGTCTGATCAGCTTGAATTTCTGAAAACATTAGTCAGCAGTCTGGAAAAAAGTTTCAGAAGTTTCAGACTTGATGCTGCTAGACATCTCAATGGAGGATGCAATATCCTGAAGGAAAAGTTGCCTGTCAGCCCCAGGTCCTGCATATCCCCCGGCTCAAAGCTATTTCCTGAAATGTCTGTTGTGCCAAAACATGAAAGGATTTAGATAGAATTCCATGCCGTTGAGATTGTTAGCTCTCTGCCCATTTATGAGGAGAGGGGGAGATGGAGGTAATTACCCTGTCTCTTCATATGTCTTCTCTTTGAATTATGGAAGTCAGGATTCTTTTCTTCACAAATTAATGCCCTCTAGTGGCCGGTGTCTAGCCATCTGAGAAAGAAGGTAACTCACTTTCCATTTCTGCCCCTGACTTCATTAAGCACCTTCTTTATAATAGGTGAGCATGGATCACCTCCAGTTGTGCCGTTGGCTGCATCAGATGAGAATAAATCTGTGTTATTTGGCACATCTGTGCTATCAGTCTACTGGACATGACAGATAACTTCTTAAAAACTCTTATGTAACTATTTACACAGCCAACTGATTCATTGAAGTGACAAGATTGTACTATTGTCAACAGCAGATAGATCTTCTGCTGACATTCCCCTATAAATTGGCAACTGCTAGTAAAAGATAAAAATCCTTCAGAGAATGGCTTGGCCAAGGTAACATTTGTCTTCCTCATTCTGAAGGTTGATAAAGTTCACCTTCTGCTGTCTACTCAGCTTTACTGTAGTTTTATGTGGCTAATACATTGTCTGATCTTTGAATAAATCATGTAAATGATGTTTGGTTTTGATGTTGCATTTTCCTGTTCGGTTCAACCAGTCAAGTATTAAATGAATGGCTACTGTGAACTCAGTCAAGTGCATAGGAGTCACTTGGGCTCTTGTTAAAATACTGGTTTTGTTATGGTAGGTCTTCAGTAGAGGCTGGGATCATACAAATAGTCACATGGTGGTAGGTAATACAGAAGACTGAAGTCACATTCTTTGCTCTGGAGAGTCAGATGACATAAGGCAGCAGTTGATAAGATGTATACTGATAGTGGGAGAAAAAACACATTCTTTGTGGGATATAGAAGTGGTTCCTTCTCACTGGGAAAAATTTGGAAAATTTCCACCTAGGAGAAGATTTTGAAATTGGCTTTACTTGGCCTCCCTTTAGGATGGGCATGTGTATAGTAAGGGCCAATGAAGCAAAAGGCACGGGTTCTGGAAAGTGATGAGTACTCTCAGGGATGTGCTGGGGAGAAGTGGGTGACACCATTGGGAAGGGAATAGGAACTTGGGAAGCACAGAGGCAGCAGTAAGAAGAGCTTTGGAAAGAAGAAAGTGGATTAATTAGAGCTGCACTTTAGGAAGATCTGGCCCACATATACAGGAAGAACTGGTGTGGGAGGTGATACCCTATTCTAAGAGAAGAAATAATAGGAAAGATTGCATGACTGATATTAGCCATGGGGAAGATAGTGGGTCAAAGGATAGGGAAAGAAGGTGTCCAGGGGGCAGAGAGTTTGGGTCTTGGTGCTTGCACAGTTATCATACATAAGAAAGTTAGGGTGAGCTAGCCAACATTTTTAACAAGAAGATCAATGACATTTTCATATTCATTATGATCACGTTCATACATTAGATAGGATTGACAAAAACAGCTTTGGGGGCTGAAATATCATGTCTTACTACTTTGTTGCTCCTTAACACTTTATTACCTGGAATTATATCATCTTTAGTTTTATTTTCCTTTAGAATGAACATATATTAATAACTATGAGGGAATTTCTTTGTGATAATGCTATACATATGTACATTGTACATTGAACATGTCAACGCCTGCCTTTCCTCTCATTTTTTTTCAAAGTGTTTGGTAGGTTTCCTTATAGCTATATATACATACATGTTATACTTCTTTTTGTTACCCATTGAAGCCCTCACCTTTAAGATGTTTACAAAGTCTAATGGAAGAGGCAGGAAAGAGAATTGTCACCAGAAAATTACCATGAGAAATGAGGGAGAAAGAACAAGAGAAAGAATGTGAGGACAGGGAGGATGGGTCTGCTGGTATGTCTGTAGCTCATACCATGTAAATTTAGATTTAGGTTATCTTTGATCATTTCAATGAGAATTTGAGATCTTTTTTTCCCCACCTTGACTGTAAACCTTTAAGGATTTAGAGATTTAGTCTGAACCATCAGTTTTGTACTTTACCTATTTAATCTGACACAGATGACTGAAACCATATATAAAGTAATTTAGAAATAATCCTTTTTTCCAATTGCATAGGATATAAAGCGATTTTATTTGCAATCTTAATCTACAATACTAGTGTCTTTCTCTTCTCTGAACTACTTTGAGGTTATCAAATTATTTTCCTGGACATATCATCGTGATCTACCCATCTTGAGTTGTTTGAAGTACAATATGTTTTGAATCTGTGCTTGATGCTATTACTAGAACTTTTGTCCCAAGCCACAGCACCCATTCCTATAGTAAAACTAGTTAATACCTGATTAACTAAAACCAGTTGTAGCATGTGAGTATGGATACTGGGAGGTATGCTAGGTGAGGCGCCATTACTGTAATAATATCCTAAACAGTATTAATGAGAGATTTTTCTACTCCTTCACAGAGTATATTTCCACACATTATACAAACTCAACCATTAACTGTTGCTTTTGAAAGTAATAGTTAAAATACCGCTTTTATTTATAGTGGTTATCAACTGCTTACAACTGTGAAAGTCATACTGTCAAGAATAATTACTAGGTAAATTTGTTTTCTTAAAAAAACTACTGTTATGTGACTTTTATAACTATGCAAAACTTTGATTAAAGTAGTTGTAAGGTTATACCTTGTATAATAAATACTTTGTTGATCAAAATAAAATACTGAAGGGAGCAGCAACTAATATAATATAATATAAACTAACATTTATAAAGATTTGAAACATTAGGGGAGGCCCAGTCTTTTCTAGGTGCTGCATTTCGCAAAGAATGCCTTGTTACCTTTCTTTTTATTTATGCATGCATTGATAAATAAAGTTATCTTAAACTATAAGGAAACGCTTCTATCCAGTGAATGCCCTTTAACAAACACTAAGAGAAGTATTTGCCAGATATGTTTGAAGTTTAGTCTTTTCTGAGAAACCTTTCAAGGTTTTCCTTCTGACCTTGCATTGCTTCAATTAGGTAATACCTCTCCTCCATCCACTCATCCGTTTATTTTTTAATTAACTTCAAGCACGTTGAATATCTCTTGCTATTCTTACTCTTGTTATATGAATGGATAAAATAAATATTTTTGATTATATATTATATTTGATTATATGTTATAAGCACATATATGTGCTTACTTCAAAAATTAGAGAAATCTATGTTGAAAATACCTAACTGGAAGTCTCATAGATAGATGAGACTTTCTATTTAAAGACTTGAAGTATGATGACCAGGTTGTGCAGTGATAATTAGGTAAGAAAAAAAGAATTACACACACTGACAGACACACTATAGAGGGATATATATATATAGAGAGAGAGATAAATACATATATATATATATATATATATATATATATATATATATATGGACTTTCATTGGCTATTTGTCTATCTATTCATTCGTCCATCGATTCAATTGGTTGGTTAACTTTTACCCTTATTAACTTACAATCTGTTGTTGTATGATATTATCTGTTATCATTAACATGCCCTTTATTCACTTAATCCAGAGGAGAATTAATTTTCCCTCTTACCACAAATATGATCTTTTGGGTCCTAATTAGGCCCATTAGGCCACAGACCTTCAGTGAGCCTTCACTGAAACAAATTAATAATAATATTTATTTCATATATTTGACCTGTGAATTCCAAAGTCATTTTTCAATGTTAAATACATCAGTTCTCTCCTACCCTTTCTGAACAGTACACTAATTTTTTTTTTTTTGGGGGGGGGGTTGATCATGGGTCCTGAACTCTGGGCCTGAGCACTGTCCCTCAGCTCTTCAGCTCAAGACTTGTGGTTCTAGCACTTGAGCCACAGCGCCACCTCCGGCTTTTTTCTGCTTATGTGGTGCCGAGGAATTGAACCCAGAGCCTCATGCATGCAAGGCAAGCGCTCTACCACTGAGCCACCTTCCCAGCCCCTACACTAATATTTTTGACCTCATCATATAAATAAATTCTGCATTTTCCAAAGAATTTAAATGTCTTGGTTGCCATAAAATAGGAAGAAAAGAATTTAAAAAAAAAAAAAGAACCAAGATAGGGACACAAGAGATTTTATCTTTCTTGCTGTTCTTTTTAATATACTTATAATGTACTATATGATTTTTTTTGTTTCTTTTGTATGTTCTTCCCCCATGGTATAACCCCTGTTGTCACTATGTTTGATTCTGGTGCCCTGCATCTTGTATATACTTTTTTCTAATTGGGGGAGGGGAAGGGAAATAGCAAAATGCCGAAATACTATTACAGGATGACCCATTGTAACAACAAGATGTATAAGACACTATGTTGAAAACAAACTTTACAACTTTGGGCACAGGGGAGGTGGGGAGGTGGAGAGGAAAGGGATGGTAGGGAAAAAACAAAGGAGTTGATAACAATGCTTGATAGGATATATATATGTACATATATAATAGAAATGAACTCATTACCTTGCTCGTGTAAATGTAACCCCTCTGTACAGTATCTTTACATTATATATATATATATATATATATATATATATATATATATGAAAAAGAAAAAAACTTACCCTTTCTTGGTCTACACAAAGATGTAGACCAGGATTTTCTGAGAACTTTAGATGGGAGAGGATGGAGGGAACATCAGCTTTGTTTATGCAAAAGAATGAAATAAGATCCAACTAGAGAAAAATCATTAGAATTACCCGTCTGGACCATTTTCTTTAAAACAACTCATTTAGTTGGGTGCTTAATATGGTGATGAATTTGAACAGATGCTGCCCGGTCTGTGTCACCCTAACAATGAGTCACAGTGAATGGACAGATTGAAACGAGTCTTCCACCCATTTTACATTTTTGTCCAGAGCATCTAATTATCTTTAATTCCTGTGGAACTGTGTGCGTTTCCTTCTGAAACCATGATGTCCTCAGCCTGGGCTTCATCGGAGAAATGAGTTCTCTTCTACAAAGATGGAGTCAAGAACCACACAGAAAGAGGATCTCTTCTTATGGGAGAAAATGGGATTGTGTAACGTGGAGTGTACTAGCACACACCATTCCTTGGGTACGGGAACGAAAGCAGAGACTTTTCTACTTTTTCTGGCATGGGATATAACACAAAAAGATGCTTGAATTGCTTAAATGATAGAAGGGTTGAAATGTAGATAGCTCTGTGGTAGATCAGTTGTCTAACATGCACAAGGCCCTGACCTACAGCACTGCAACTGATGATGATGATGATGATGATGATGATGTGAAGAAGGAGGAGGAGGAGAAGGAGAAAAAGAAGGAGCAGGAGGAGGAGGGGAGGAAGAACCACCTTATAGTTGATATTCTGAATCACCTATTTCTGGGACTCTAATTTGCTTTCTTTAAATGTGGCTCTGCTAAGCATGCTTTGGGAATAGGATGCTCCTAACAGTGTCCACGGATCAGTTCTAATACAGTATTTCAGAAAATCTAGGTACTCTGTAAATAGTCAGTTGCAGTTTTGTAAGGGACAAAGAGCTTTTTAAGCAAGGCTGGCTTGTGTTTATATGCAATTCCCTTCCTCCTTGTATTGCAAAGGGAAATCTCATTGCTGTATTTAACATTCTATTTTAGTAGACTTCCAGTGTACTTAACCTCCCAAATAAAGCCTATATGCTTCCTTTTTCTTACTAACACTTTGTGGTTGGGATGGCAACCTGACCTAGTGATAGGACATGCACAAACAGTACAGATGCCAAGTCTTTCCATTCACCCAGGAGAAACCTTCTCCATGGTAGAAGAAACCTTTCTGGGTAGAAGAAATTCCAATGGTATGATGCTCTCTGGATCAATGTGACATGTGATTACTGGAGAAGGTTGATATGTTGCATCTTGCAAGCAAAGACTGAGCGGCTGCCTCGGTGCCTCTTAATACCTGGATATAGCTGAGAGGACAAATTTAAATTGTGTCTGGCTCAGTCTGGCCCCTTGTTCAGTGACCAGGTCTCCTCAGAGAGTGTAGTGAGCACTATGAATGAGGTAGAAAGCATTAGCGATGATTCCAAGTTAAGAAACAGAAGCAGAGTGAAGGCCACAAAAACGGAAGTTGGGTTGCTGCACAATGGATAAGATAGACTCTTTCAATCACTAGAGCTAAATCAGCCACACAAAGAGTAGGTGTTTCAAATCTTGGGCTTTCAATCAGAGAGCTGTTGAGTATGGGGTACAGAAGGAAGTCAGGAACAGCTTCACGTTGGTGTCATTTTCATTGACCCATGGATCAACTTTCTTTAATTTCTCTGGAGCCACTGAAGATGCGCTGCATTGTGGATATAACAATTACTTTCCTGGTCGGGGAAGAAGAAATGTTCACAGTATCTTATATACTCATCCTATAGAAAATAAGACCTAGATTCTGAAGGTCAAAAATAGCAAACCATGTGACTCTCATACATAAGCTAGGTATGGAGAATATACAGATGATACACAGGCTCTGCTCTTAAAAAAAAAAAAAAAAAAAAGCATGCTTTTGGGAAGTCTGAGGAGTCCCAGCAGAGAAAGTTGGCCCTCAACAGCGAGTCAATGTGAGTTTAGGAAAACATACAGGAAATTCGTTTTGAGCAACCCAAACTATTTGTTAGTACCTCTGCAAGCAAGCAGGAATTTCATTGACCACATGTCTCCACCACATTTACCACACCTCTTGGTAGAGGACATCTTGATGGTATAGATGAAAGGCCTGAGTAGGTGGGGGCCAGAAAGACGCGAAGAACCTGGTAATCCACATGAAGGTCATTATTCAGTGTACTACTTAAAATATACATGTGATCCACAGTTCTGGTTTTGCATAATGAAGGCGTTGTGGAGTTAGATGGTAGAAATGGCTACCCAGCATTGGGAATGGAGTTAACCCACTGAACTACACTGGTAAAAAATGGTTCAGATGGGCGTCTGGAGTAGGATTGGTTGGAATCTATTGTAAACTTGTGTGGACATGTAACCATGGACTCCTCCCCCAGATGACTAATGTAAGTTAGTTTTTTTTTAAAGTGGTTAACATGGTAAATTTTCTGTTATGTGTATTTTACCATACTTTCAAACCTATGTATATAACATAGGCATGTTCCGATGAAACACAGGTTTCATAAAAATGCATCCAGTCTTGTCACCCACCCAGTCATCTTCATTCATTCCTCCACTTAACAAACATGAGTGAAGCCCTTCTTATGTGCTGCAGATAGTATTTCATGGGCTGAAAGCTTGATTGCATTCCTAAATATAATATAGACTCTCTGTCCATGATTTCTTGCCTGTTCATTTAGAGGATGAAAGTCATATAAACCATAATTACTCAGCATGGTGGGGTATGAATTAAGTAAAATATGGAATTAAGTGAGCAGATGCAGAGTTGAGGTAGGGTAGCTTGATACTTAACAAATGGAAAAGATATGTAGAAGAGAGATGTCCCAGGGACAGGTAGCATGGTCAGTGGCAGTCATCCATCATTGCTAAGGTGTCCTGAGTCTGGCCTTTAGAGTCTTGTGAATTAGAAAAGAACAGTCACAGAGGAATCTAAAGATTCTCTGGTACCCTCATGGGTGGGACTGTTTTCAGCAGTATTTGGTGGTGATGAATGAGGTAGAGGAACTAGTATGGTAAGCAGTAGGAATAACCTTAATTTCACTTCTTTATGTATTCAATTACTATCTCCGATTTTGTTTAAAATGCAAGGTTCTGGCTGTAAAAACAACCACAACACTGCTGTTGGTGATGAGGAATCATTAAGTATGTGTTTTCCAGTTCAATATTTTGCATTCAAAGCCAGGTACCTTTCCTTCTCCACGCCCCCCCCCCCCCCCCACCTACTTCTGAACCCTATCTCAAGGTAAGGTGAAAAAATGAACAGGATATTTCAGTGAACTGTTTTGTTGGGATGTGTTTAAGAATATGATTTAGAGATATTTTAGGCAAAATAATGTCACAAATGTCACTTGGCCTCATCAGCGTACACTGTTTACATATAGAGACTTATCAAAATGAAGCCCCCTCATTCCACTAACTGATGATAATAAAATATGGGGGAGGGTGGGGAAAAGATAATAAGCGAAACAAATCTGTATTAAAATGCTCAGTTTTAAAAGCAGATTCCCCAGTAGCTAAAAAAAAAAATCATAGAAATATAAATTCTGTAACTTTCCTCTTAATCCTTTATTCTTCACTTAAAATTGGATCCAAAAGAAATACTTTTTGTTTTGGAGTTTCCTGCCTGTTTTTGAGACGTTCGATTTTATGATACCCTGTCTTAAACCTGGCTGACAACTCCAATTCTATATGTAGGATTGAAACTTGGTGGAAAATAACAGTTAATTGTACTTTTTTTAATGTTCAAAATGATATTCTGGGCAAGTCTTGTTTCTATATGGACTGCCGCCAGAATCCTACTGTTTTTCAATTTGTTTAAGTGCAACAGCTTAGACAACATATGTACATGTTCAGTTGAAGATAAAGGATATCATTATTTTTAGCCTATTACAAAGAAAACCACATTTTCTCTTAAATGTCTTGATCTAAAGTAATTTGAACACAATTTCTGTATAAGTCATTTCCAAGAGATTGGCTGTCAAGTGTATTTTTTTTCAAAGTAGCACTTTCCTGTAAGACCCAATGAGGCTTTGCAAATTGAGATATACTCTGAGACTGAAATGTGGTTGAAGATGTCAGGTTTTAAACAGCACTTTGAGAAGTAGTTAACTTAAAAGTATAGCAATTCAAAGCACGCTGAGGATGATTTTGAAGAGTAAAGTCTTGATATAGTTGGGGGGGGGGGGAAGGTTGATAGATTCACTACAATTAGAAGACAAGCATCGACAATTCCCACTTGTGAAAACTTTTCTCCTCTAACCAACTTCTAATATTGACCTAAGAAAACCTCCATCAAATCTTCCCTCTTTGCCATCACCAAAGTCTACTATAGTGAAAATAATTCCAGTTCCCTTATGTCATTACACACAGCAATAAAATCACAACCCTTCTCTCCTTGTGTTTAGAAGAAGAATATAGATCTGTGAAAATGTAGACTGTGAGAATGTAGATTGGAGAGACTGAAATGTACTTCTCCCCCAAGCCTGGTATATATGTAAAAGTCACATTTGTTTGAATCTATCACACAAATATCTCATGTTCTTTCTCAGCCTGAAAGAAGATGAGAAAGGGACTTCCTAGCATCAGCCCTCATTGCTGATATTTTGGGTTTTGTTCTGCTGCTGTCTAAAGTCTTGCTATCATACCCTATGCTTCAGTATTTGTGACAGTATAGGTAGGGTACTTGTATTCTCTACTACAAGAACCTAAATAAATATCAGAGGTTTTTGTGCATTACATCTTTTGGCTTTACTGTTCCAACTTGTTGTGCTTTATAATTCTTTCTAGGCACTAGAGTGATCCATAGATGTATTGACTGTTTCCTCCATGTTTATTGTTTTCATACCACAATAAAGGTTTTTCATGACTGCCCTTTGCCAGTCTTACCACAATACTGAAGAGAGTGACTTTTCCCTCCTCGTCTCTTAAAAACCCTATCTGGGCATGTTGTGGGTGTGTTGCCATGTTTTCCTGAATTCATATATTTCCTGTAAGCCTGTTTCCCTCTGTAGACACACACACACACACACACACACACACACACACACACACACACACACACACACACACACACACACAGAGCAGAGGGCAAGGAAATTAAATGGTAGGGGTGGTACCTGCCATTGCTTTTCATGACTATACTGACAGTTGGCAGCTTACCATGGTTCAAGTTAAATTTTATTGATTTTATAATGTTAATAAACAATAGACATTCAATAGAAAACATACTTGGCATTTTGAATTTTGATCTTTCCCCAGACTATATGATCTCTCCTCTCCCCTCCTCTCCCCTCCCCTCCTCTCCTCTCCTCTCCTCTCCTCTCTTCTCTCCCCTCCCCTCTCCACCCCTCCTCTCCCCTCCCCTCCCCTCCCCTCCTCTCCTCTCCTCTCCTCTCCTCTCCTCTCCCCTCCCCTCCCCTCCTCTCCTCTCCTCTCCTCTCCTCTCCTCTCTTCTCCTCTCCCCTCCCCTCTCCACCCCTCCTCTCCCCTCCCCTTTCCACCCCTCCCCTCCCCTCCCCTCCCCTCCCCTCCCCTCCCCTCCCCTCCTCTCCTCTCCTCTCCTCTCCTCTCCTCGGCACCAAAAGCAACCACAGCTTCCAGTCAGCCCTGGGCCTTGAGACTGGAGGAGGAATACCAACTCTACACTATGCTGTGTTGTTGAGTTAGGATGTTCCATAGGTTTCATGTGCTTTCAGCTTATTGTATTCTCCATTTATGATGAGTTTATCACAACATAACCCTCATGTGAACTGAGGTGAGTCTGTGTGTCTCCCAGCCTGATGCTACAAGATAGGGCTGGACAGAAGTTGTGAAGTTGCTGTTCTCTTCGTTTATCTGGGCATCAAGTTGTATGGTCACTCTGAAAATAGGTTGACTCTGTGGGCATCTTGGAGAGAAGCTGCATAAACCTTAGACTTTGAGCCTGGAGGAATTGTATTATAATCCATGCTCTATTACTTTCAAGTTCTATGATCTGGGACTTTTGCTTTAATCAGTCTCTGAGTTTGTTACCTCATCTGACATGGGAATAATAAACCTACTTTCCCAGGATTGCTGGGAAATGAGAACTGATAGGGGAAATTCTTGTTTTGTTACTTTTAATCTGAACCTTTAAGACTTTTTAAAACTAAAGGAAGACACCTCTCATGGCCTGCAAGCAGAGTTTGCTAACAAGATAGGCATTGCCCTTGAAGAGAGAGAAAAGAGCCACCTCGGATGATGGACTTTTATCATCAGTTCCCCTAACTTGGCCTGCAAGTTAAATTCCCCTGTGCTGTTTTCCCAAAGCCCTTTGACTGGGGCACTTCAGCCCAGTCCAGTGGGGATCTCTGTGGGTGGAGTCAGGGCCAGTGTTTCATAAAGCTTCCCAGGGGATTATGATATGCAGCCAGGATCCAGTGAGGATGCTCTGGGAAGAGTTGCAAGTCTCCAATTCTGGCATTGGTTGGGGGCGGGGAGTGGAACTTGGAATGATAGAACCTGTGTTCTAGTCTTTTTCACTTAAACAGAGACTTGAGCATTGGGTGAAAGGTATGGTCTTTCTGCTGGTCATATATGATTTAGTATAAATTAGATTATTACATTCTCTCCCAAGAGCCAATGCTCCTGATGATGGGTACTGGGCTGGGAAATAGGGCAGAATTTTTTAGCTATCTGAGGACAGGGGCTGTTCATTATAAGGGAGACAAAAGGAAAAGATCTTGAAGAACAGGAACTCAGTATTTCTAGGTATTTGTTGCACTTGGCAATTATCCTTATAAAAGTCCCACTCAAGAGCTAGCTGACTTCTCTGACTGCTCTTCTATAATTCTGGTGGGTTTTAGTTCTTGAAAATGTGCTTCACGCTGGGTGCTGGTGGCTCACGCCTGTAATCCTAGCTACTCAGGAGGCTGAGATCTGAGGATCGCGGTTCAAAGCCAGCCTGGGCAGGAGAGACCATGAGACTTCTATCTCCAATAAACCACCAGAAAACCGGAAGTGGCGCTGTAGCTCAAGTGGTAGAGCTCTCGCCTTGAGCTGAAGAGCTGAGGGACAGCGCCCAGGCCCAGAGTTCAAGCCCCATGACCGACAAAAAAAAAGAAAATGTGCTTCACCTTCTAATTGAAGGATGAGGAAGAAACCTATTCACTGTATTCAATGGAAACTCGAGACAGGCACTTCACACTCAAATGCCAGTTAAAATCATATATATCTATATATCTATATATGCATATATGTACTTTTGTTGCTGTTTTCTTTTTCCCCAAGAGAAAGGACTAAAACTACTCTCTAATCAAAATATCTCTTATTTCTTCTCAACAATTGGTGCTGAATATACCAGACATACACCATGCATACAAACACTAGACCCTTACTCAAATCATATACCAAAAAAAGTTAATTATAAATCAATAACCTAAATGCAATAGCTTAATTTTTTTAATTAAAAATCTCTCAGAAGAAAATACGAGAGTAAATATTTCTGATTTGGGATTTGCAATGAATTCTTACATCTTTTATTACCTAGTCAGCCCTGGCAGACAAATCCATGAGATTCTTATCTCCATTTAAGCAGCAAAAAGCTGAAAGTGGAAGTCTGGCTCAAATGGTAGAGCACCAGCTTTGAGCAGAAAAAGCTAAATGAGAGTAAAGAGGCCTGTAGTTCAAGCCCCAATACTGGCCCTCCCCCCCAAAAAAAAACAAGAAAAAGAAAGAAAGAAAAAAGTGGTTAAGTTAAATGGAAGATTTTATTTGAAATGAATTTAGCTTCCATTAAATTAATTAATTTTTAGAAACTCTTCTACTTCCATCTTTAATACCGCATGCATGGTCAGAAGGCAGTCGGTTTTGCTAGGTTTTGTGCCATCAGGTACTTTTAGTGATTCCATCCTTTCTTCCATCCAATACCAAACTTCTCCATGCTCATCACAACGCCATTTCCATGCATATCACTTCCTTCCCAGCACATTCATTAACTTAGATCTCCAGTTTCCAGCACAGCCCAGAAAGCTCTCCGTTTGCCCAACTACCAGCTCAGTCACCGAAAAGTAACAGCCCAAGTTCCATCCAACTGAACTCACCTATCAAGTCTTCCCCAACGCACATTAAGTCTGAGTCCAAGGTAGAGGAATATGCACACCACGTCCTGGCAGGCACAGGCAAACAGCGCAAACACAGGGCAGGGGCGGGTGGGGAGTCACAGGTACAAAAATATAACTTGGTGTGAGAAGACACCAGGCATTACTAGCAGAGTCTAAGTGCTTTAAACTCTGGGTAAGAGTTCTGATTGCCTTGATGATGATTCTTTGAGCCCAGAGTGGTCTGAAAACAGAAGGAAGTTGCATTGCTGTATTACTCTCTTCATTTTCACTTTCTTCCTTTTTTTCCCCTCCTCTTTTTTTCTGCTGGGGTCAGCAGGAATGCAGGAATGGGAATCTTTTTTCTTCTTCTCTTTAGATCAGTCTTATTATGATTATGATTATACTGAAAGACCTGCGGGAGAGGGATGCTGAGATCTGAATTAAAAATAGCATTTTCTGTCCTCCCACACACAACACTTGAGAGCTCTGAATGCCTTTTCTAAATGCACACTTTCTGCCTGGCTGGATAAAAGAAGCTGTCACTTAATTTCCATAACGAAGTCATTCCCAGGAGAATTCCATTGTTTTAGCAATAGAATTTCTGTAAAAGGCCTCTTATTTTCCCTGGAAAAAAAAAAAAAGGTAACAAAAATGAACTTTTGAAAGCTTATTAGACAAAACAATTAAGGAGTAAGATTTCCCCCCCCTCTTCTTCTGATATGTTAGGAGTTGTAAGGGTGAAAAATCCCCTGAGCCTTGATGTAAGTCTAAACCCCTACATGTGAAAGTGGGGGAGAGGAGAACCCCATTACTCTTTCTCCTAATACAGAGGCCTAGGCCTGAACTTGAGAATTTGTGTTCTGGAACCAGGTGCCTGGCTAAATAGTTGCTGCTGTTCTAAAAAGTTGAAAAGATTTCTCTCTCAAGAGAGGTAGGAAAGGCCTCATCTTCGGGGCTCCTCTCAGAATGGAGAGTCTTTCTACTTTCTGGGCTTTCACTTCCAAGCAAATTCGATGGATCCACTTTGAATATCACTTTCTTGCTTTTTAATTCTAAGGGGGGAAAAAAGTGGAGGGAAAGGGGAGTGGGGAGGGACACTGCAGGATGCTCACAGCACAGAGAAATTCTTTGGGCATTTTTAACAAAACACAATCATCAGGTGTTTTGATTGTGTTTCTGGACTCTGGAAACAACTCACAGCTGTCTCTTGCCAAAGTGCTTTACTCAGAAAATATGCATGGCTATTTGTCTTGACAAAACAACATGTCTCAACATTTTGAGCTTCAAATTTTATGGCAAGTGGTGTTTCCCTGTGCAATGTGACTTTTAAGGGCTCAGACTGGCAAGTGAGCAGAGGTGTGAGCTGATGCTCACACCAAGGGGCCTCCCCTCTGCTGCCCCCATTTCCCCATACGATGAGTATTTGTTCCAAATATGATTTCGAAATCTCACCTCCACATTCATAGAAAAAAAGGCTCATTGCATTTCCTAGCACTTACCTGGCACCAAGTAACCCACATCAAAGTCTACCTGCCTTTAGGGGTTCAATCTAGGTAATCCCTAGATTGAATGCCAAGTGCCATTCCTGTTACTTAGAGTTCACAGCTGAGACCATTGAAATCTCAGTTTTAAGCTAAAATCATTTACTTAAGCCTCCTCCAAAAAGAGAGACGTTTTGAATAGTGTCTTTGTCTACTGATCCTTTTGTTCCGATTGCATCAGAAAGTTGTAATACTTAAGGCAAGGAAGCAGCTACTTGAAATGGTATGAAAAAAAAGAGGTTGTCCTGGCTTTTCATTTATTAAAAATAGGTGAGCAAGAAAAATAGGTTGACTTAAGTTGGTCTAGAAAGTCCCATTGGTCCCCCATTTGTCCAAACATGCAAAGTAGGGAAGGTAAAACTGCCAATGACTTTGAGTTGTAAAAAACAATTCTGCTTGTTTTCACCTTTAGTCACACAATAGTACTATAACCTCAAAAGCTGGAGATTATGGTCCTAGCCAGGCTCTTTGTTTTTGCATAGTAATGTAAATATACTTTGTGTGTGTGTGTGTGTGTGTGTGCGTGTCAGTCCTTGGGCTTAAACTCTGTGTGGGTGTTGTCCCTTAGCATTTTGCTCAAGGCTAAAGCTCTATCATTTGAGCCATAGCTTCACTTTGAGCTCTTTGGTGCTTAATTGGAGCTAAAAGTCTGAGGCACTTACCTGCCCAGGATGGCTTCAAACCTTCATCCTCAGATCTCAACCTTTTGAGTAGCTGGGATTATTGGTTTGAGCAGCTAGCACTCGATTGCATGGTAATATTTTATTTTATCTTTTTAATGAAAGAAAGGAAGGAAGGAGTTATAGCTGCAGTTGGGTGCCTCCAGTGTGGTATTTTGAATGTCCTTGGGGAAGTATTACTCCTGTTTCTGCAGGCGGAAGCTGGGGCCAATTCTCCTCATTTTCTCTTCATTCCTTATTTGGTATTTAGTGAAGTCAGACCAAATAAAACAGTGTAGAATGCTATCCTATAACTCCTAAAACCAGGGCCAATAGAGAATGAGAGGGAAATAGTTTACCATTTTTTTCTTTGGGAATTTTTCTGATTTTTTTTTGTCATTTTGAGAGAGAGAAAGAAAGAGAGAAGCCAGGCTTTAATGGCTCAGGCCTTTAATCCTAGCTCCTCAGGATGGTGAGATCTGAGGATCCCAATTTAAAACCAATCCAGGTAGGGAAAGTCTGAGACTCTTATCTCCAGTTAACCACCAAAAGGCTGGAAGAAGAGCTGTGGCTCAAGTGGTAAAACATCATCCTTGAGTGAAAAAACTAAGGGGTTAGCACCCAGGCCTTAGAACTCCCCCGACTCCTCTCCAAAAATAGAGCAGAAACTGAAATAAACTTAAACGTCAGAAGACATACATAGTTTCCCAGTGGCCTTCACTGCCTGAGACTTAGAAATGTGTTTGAAATTACCAAAGCAGGAAACATAAGCTATGTCCACCTTCCCCTACTTTTGCCCAGCCCTCAGCAACAGCCCCAGACTAAATGCTGACCTTTTCAAGCAAGCATGAATAAAACTCTTCTTTCCCAGGAGGCTCCTAGCAGCCAAAGGGGCGTCACCCAGGAGCTGTGTAACCACAGTGTGGTCTCCTGGCTTCTTGATCTAAATTCCTTTGGCTCCTGGGCTCCTGGGCTGCCATGCCTTCTGGTGGATATCAGCAACCCCTGCGGGAACAAGGGAGATAAACGAAGAAAGCCAGAAATCTTGAGGAAGGAGCATTGAGTCCTTACAACAACTTCCCAGAGACATTTATACCACTATTCAGATCAGATATTCTGCACCTGTACATTCAACTTCTGTATCTATTTTATTCTTTTTGTGGGGAGGTAGGTACTGAGATTGATCTCAGGGCCTCACATTTGTCAGGCAGACACCCTACTACTTGACACATTCCCCAGGTTCCTTTTTTGCACTGAGGCAGCCCAGGCTGAATGGGGCTACGGTCTTACTTGTGCGCCTGTCTCTCTGGGAATGGCAGGCACATGCCACTGAGCCCAGCCATTGTACTTCCCTTACAGACAGGCTAGCAGGCAGGCACCACTGCACTCAGCCCTTGCTTGAGATGGAGACTCACCGAGACTGGCCTCAAATGGCAATCATCTGATCTCTGCCTTCCCAGTAGCCAGGATTACAGGCTTGACTCACCACACCATGCTCAATTTGTTTTATTCTTGACATGCTGAACATGCTTTTCTTTGCATGTATAATAACATTTCACAGCACACTGTGCCCAGTGTCATTAAAGAGGACACACACATCCACACCTGCAGATTTTCTCCTTACCGTTGTGTGATAAACCATGCTAATAAGGAGAGATGTAGAGTGGGTCAATGTGAATTTGACTTTTTTTGTTGTTTTTTTTTTTGGGGGGGGGTCCGGTCGTGGGCCTGAACTCTGGTCCTGGGTGCTGTCCCTCAGCTCTTCAGCTCAAGGCTAGCGCTCTACCACTTGAGCCACAGCCCCACTTCCGGATTTTTTTTTCTGCTTATGTGGTGCTGAGGAATGGAACCCAGGGCCTCAGGCATGCAAGGCAAGCGCTCTACTACTGAGCCGCCTTCCCAGCCCTGAATTTGACTTTTTTTTTAAAAAGAAAATCTTTCATCGTCAAAGTTTTTCAGCGTATTTATCTGGTTTTATGATCTTTGGACAGGTACTAATTTTACGTTTGATTCCCTGATCACAAAGCAGCTAATATGTACAGAAAAGTATAACCTCGCTAGCCAAACATAGCTATTTCGAAAGAGGTTTTTATAATGGGAAACTCACAAATCACCAGATGCTGATTAAAGGGAGAGCGTGTGACCTGATGAGTGCCTCTGATGCATCAGAATTCCTTCAGTGTCCACTTCCATCCTATCTTTGATCTCCCCTCATTTTCTCTGAGATCTGGCTTCCCTGCAGATGGCTTTTCCTGTGGAAAGGGGATATTTGGCCCATTGTAGCTGCAATTTCTGTCCCCATGGGAGGGGGCGCAGGGTGGGTAGAGGGATCAGCTCTGCCCTGGGGGCTCCTGGAAGACAGCTTTCTCCTACTCTGCAGTTGCCTACGGCCTTGATTGCTTCTCTTTCTTCCTCAGAAAGAAAATACACAGACTCAGCTTCAGCCCTGAGTGGGAAACAGAGGGCTCTTACTGAACATTCCATTGATTGGCTGTTTTATTGGCTTAGGTAGTGATTTTTCTCCAAGTCACCCAGAGGGAGTTCTGGCCCGAGGAAGAAGGAAACTTGAGGACATATCGAAGTGAAAACAAAATGCCACGTTCTTCCGTTAGCCCACAAGAATTTATCAAGGGGTTGGCGTTTGCAAGAACCCTCTAAGGCACTCCCCTCACCAAAATGGCCAGACTAGCCAGACCTTGGTGACTCATGTCTGTAAAATTCTAGCTACTCAGGAGGCTGAAATCAGAGGATCGCAGTTCAAAGCCAACTCAGGCAGGAAAGTTTGGAAGTTCCTAAGACTCTTATCTCCAATTAACCACACAAAAAAAGCTGGAAGTTGAGCTAAAGATCACGTGGTGGAGCTTTAGCCTTGAGCACAAAACCTCAAGGACAGCACCCAGGCCCTGGGTTCAAGCCTCCAACCTACACACACACACACACACACACACACATACACACACACAAGGCTCCTCCTTTATGGAGTGGTCCACAGTCTTCCCAGGGAGATGGCACCTAGTTTAGGATAAAGAGTAAAATGGCACGTGACCTCTGGGAAAGAATCAAATAGGTAGGAGGTCACATGCTTTAAAAAAAATGTGATGATTGAGAAACTTGTCACATAGAAGAGTGAAGGAAAGGACTGTGGGAAAAATGGGATATGCACTGGACTTGGGAGGGCTGGCATGAATTGTGACAAATGAAGTTGGAAACATGAGGACGTTAACATGAAAGTGTGGCTGGTATTGACCACATGAGGGAAAGTAAGGAATAAAGTTGGACATACATAAACAGCAGCTTGAGGAAAGACCAGAGTCCAGGACACTTTATCTCACCTGATAAAGTTAGGCACACCAACTGTAATTTCTTTATATTAACATTATTTGCCTTGGGACTTTAATTGTACCTGAAAAATACCTTTACAACATCAGCACAGAGATTAGTGTTTTATTAGTGTTTTATTGAATCACAGAGGAAATGTGTGTGTGTGTGTGTGTGTGTGTGTGTGTGTGTGTGTGTGTGTGTGTGTGTGTATGCGTGTGTGGACATCTGGGGATTTGTCAGTCTTGGATTTTATCTATCACAACCATTACTAACAGCTTCAAGCATAAATTTAACATTTGACATGGCTGGATCTAGGGGACTTCGCTTGTCACCAGGATCCTGGTGTTTGAGATTTGGTGCCTAAATGTGGAACCTCATTCTCAAATAGGCTTTTCTCATGAGGTGGTAAAAAACAGCTCCTGGCTAAGTCTAGTAAAGAAGAGAAACAGGATGTAACTACTGGGGATCTATACTGACCATGTTCAGAGAAGTTGGCCAGAATGAGAACTCAGGAAAGACCACTGTATGTACAAGGTAGAAAGCTAGCCTGGCTTTTTAATAAAAATAATTTGCTAAAACATTTTTTAAAAAAGTAAGTGTTAGTGCTGGGTGCTGATGGGTCATACCTTATAATCCTAGCTTACTCCAGAGGTTGAGATCTAAGTTTCAAGATTCAAAGCCAGCCTGGGCAGGAAAGCCCTTGAGATGCTTATCTCTGATTAAAAATATCAAATAGCCAGAAGTAGAGCTGTGACTCAAGCAATAGAGCACAAGCAAAAAAGCTCAGGGACAGCCTCCAGGCCCTTGGTTCAAGGCCCAAGACCTGCTCAGAAAACAAATGAACAACAACAACAACAAACCACCAAACTATAGTGATAGAAATTAAACTCCAAAGCTTGAAAAGCTGTTTGGAATTGAAATACTAACTGGAATTTCTACCATATTTTCAACCATTTGTTGCTGAGCAATGAAAGAAAGGTGACAAGCCATCTGAGCCTGAGGAAGGCCTTTCAGGAAGAGCAGTGGTTGAGTATTTTGTGGGCCAAAGAGAAGTTTCTAGATGAAAGGAACGAGACAGGAAGGGATAGGGATGGGGAGGGGGCAGGTATAGGTCACACCTGACCCCACCAAGAGCTGGAGTCAGTAGAAAATGGATTAAGATCTCAAGTGGGGCAAGGAGGGTCGTCACTAGAAGTTTTCCCCTAGATTTGACAGCTCTATTTGTTTTAGTGATTTCTCATCTCTCTGGAATAAGCAGGTATCATTCCCCCATGTAATCATTGTACAATGATGGACTGTATTCAAAAGATCCTCCATCTCTTTGTCTGGCTGTGTCACTGGCAGGAAGATGGTTCTCAAACCCAGAACCTCCATCACCTGGGAACTTGTTAGGAACATGGATTCCCTGGCCTGATCTCAGGGATTTCTCCAGTGGAAATTCTGAGGATGTCTCCCATTAATCTGTGATTGTTTTTAAAGGCTCCAGCTGCCAGCTTTCAAATGAGAACCATTGCCTCCAAGACCCCGCTTGTCCTCAGGCAGGGTGAGGTTTTCAGTAAAAAGGGAAACAGAATCAAGAATATGAGTTCCTGCTGATGAGGAGGTGGAGGGGTGGCGGTATCAATTGTGGAGGAACCTGGCAGCTATTCAGAAGCCACTAAGGACTAGAAGAGGAAGGTGTTAGAAGCACAGAAGCAAGAAGGCCGAGTTGTCATTGTCTTCAGGCTTGTGGAAGGCTTCCATTGGACAAAAGGCAGCATGGCTTCATGTCCTTGGACAGTGGAGAAAGGTGTGCATGGTGGGGGAAGGCGGGGAGTGATAGTTGTACAGGCATCATTCCTGTCTGGCAGAGGTTAAGTTCCAGAACTGGTCTTGGATGTGGATCACTGAATTTAGAATCAGGCTCTTCCATTCGACATTTGGAGCTTGCAAAAGAAGGGCATGGCAAGATTTCTTTCATAGAAGGCTTATAGAGTTTGTGGAGCCTTGAGACTTAAATAAATCCAGTGGCATATAACAAGGCAGGATGACAGTGTGCTAATTGGAAAGGACCTTGGGTCAGAATGTGTAGTAAAGACTACAATTGCTGTAGGCAGTCAAGAAGTGGAGAAATTGGCACAGTGTCATTTTTTCCTTTGGACAGAGGGTGAATCTATCAGCTTGGCATATTTCCCCAAGTCTGATGGCAAAGTATTGATCAATTTGGGCTGGATTTTTTTGTTTGGGGCATTTTTTTTCTCTCTGGGTTGGCTAAGGTTTGTTAAATCTGCCAGGTTAAAGTGAAGGGTTGTATTGGAAGACTTTGAACATGCACTGTTGTTCATGTGTTTGTTTGCATGCAGAGTAGGAGAGACAGTATTTTATCCTGGGTGTCTTAAATGGAAAGAGACTCAGAGAAGCATAGTTTCACTTCAGACAGCCTTTCAACATAGGAAAGACATAAATGAGCCTGCCTGAGGGGGCGTTTGTTTTGTAGGGTGAAGGATGCAAATTACTTATTTTCCCTAGTAGAAGCCATCTCTGGGATAGTAGGAATACGAAACCACTGCAGATGAACAAAGCTTTTCCATTGCCTTTTCCATCTTTGCATCATGCTCTCCTGTGGGTGGGTCATCAGATTCCCCAAACTCAGACAGTGAATGCAGGAGAGAACTATCCTCATGGCCAAGGGGAAGTCAGAAGCTTTGGAAACTACACAAAGGTACTAGGATTGTTTTCCCCAGAAGTTTGCATGCAGTGTGGTCTGGTGTTTGCTTTTTTTTTTAAATGGTTTTTCCAGCTGTGCACCACAGGTATGAAGAGAGCTTGATGATAAGGTAACTTGGGGAGCATTGCGGGGCAGGGCATTCCTTTCTAGTCATAATAAGTACAATGCCTATGAGCAAGGGTGTTCCCCTAGCAGAAATTACTACTGGTGATTGTCCTGGGGTCCCAGAAATCAGAAGAATCATCTCCCATTTCAAGGTATTAAAAATAGTCGTTGCAGCCGGACACCAGTCACTCACGTCTGTAATCCTAGCTACTCAGGAGGCTAAGATCTGAGGATCACAGTTCAAAGCCAGCCCAGGCAGGAAAGTCTGTGAGATGCTTATCTCCAAATAATCACCAGAAAACCAAAAGTGGCGCTGTGGCTCAACTGGTAGAGCACTTTCCTTGAGCTGAAGAGCTGAGGGACAGCACCCAGGCCCAGAGTTCAAGCCCCACCAATGACGTTAAAAACAAAACAAACAAAAAACAGTCATTGCTTGTATCTTGATAGAGGAGCCCCAGCTGAAATGTCTCCCCTAAAATGAAATAATTATTTCTTAAATGCAGGCCACCTGCTCCACCCACAGGCCGTTTTCTCTTTCTAGAAACCCAAGGTTGGTTTGTTAACTTTTTGTAAAGTGAGCCTTTTGTAGTTTCTCCTTCCAAAATAAGGTTATCCCCAGCGATAATAAATCACAGTTCTTACTTTTCCATTATTCTACCTAACTAGTTTCCAATCATATACAAAAAGCCATATGCTAGGGTTGTTAAATGTCCCTCTTGATTCAAGAAGTTCCTTGACTCAAGACAGGGATCTGTCTTTCTTGGTCATCGTGACATTGTTCAGTGGAACATAGTCTGGTGGAAATAGTTGCATGAACACTCTATTCAGTGAATGGTTAATAAGGAAGCACTTGGTAAATTGGATTCACTCTAAAAGTGGTGATTAATTATACAAGAGGCAGACACCTCTACCCTCCCTTCTGTCCTAATTTTGTCTCTCCCTTTCTTAAAATATACTTTGAGGTATGCTTGTCAGGGTTCTAACAATTCCAAATCTAAGATTTGCTATTTGTCATTCTTGCCTGGTTTTGAGTAAGGGACGACTTTTTTTTTTTCACTCTTAGGAAATAGTATTTACTTCAACCACAGGGCTAAGACTACAACTCCCACTACAACTCAGTGCATACTCCAGACTGTGAAGGGACAAAGCTGAACCTGGATAAGTTATATGGAAAGCAAACAGGATTCTAGCCTAATAAAGTGTGTGGCTTCCATCATTCCCAAAAGTACCAATAGAAGTTCTTGTTCCTCAAGCATGCTCTGGAGTCCACAAGGCAAAATAACTCAGTTATTCTGGACTGGAAGCAGATCTTCCTGGGTTCATCTTAAAGAGGGAGAGGGAAAAAAAATATCAAGAAATCCAAGTGTGGAAAATATTCCTGATTAGTCTATGAATCGGCCTTTTCACTAAAAGCAACAAACCTTATCCAGGCCTTTCCAACGGGGCCTTGGTGTGCCACTTCTGGGTCTGTGTGTTACCTTTGGTGGTGGTTGGAAATGGCAGGTGGCCAAGTGGAAAATTTCACAGCCCTGCAAACATTCAGAGCACAAAGCAGTGCAAACCTGAAATCCATCAGATGGCCCAAGTAGCCGTAAGCTTGCCTTACTCTGTGCCTCTTCCCCTTCACCTCGCCCCATTCCTTCCCTTTCTTGGGAGATTTCAGACATTTGTGATCCTATTCTCCTCTCTCCCCTGTCCTGTAGCACTGTGAATTGGTACCAATATCTGGGTGCTCCAGGGAGAGATTACTGTTGAAGAGCCAGCCAGAGCTGGCTGTTCAATTCTCAATCCATGCTCAGTACCAGGCTCATGACCACTAAGAATATTGTGCAGTCTCCTTGGGAGCTGGAAAGATCACAAGAGCGATCTTATTAATCCTCCTGGCAACTCCGTTCAGTATGGAAATGGCAAAAGGTGGTTGTCCTTTCTTCCTTTTCGCAAAGTGTAAAATCAAGTGGCTTATTTTTGGATTTTGTTTTTCATGGTGCTGGGATGGAACCTAGGGCCTCGCACATTCTTGGCAAACCACTGAGCCTAGCTGCACCCTCCAACCCTAAGTGGTTGCTTTGGAGGCTGTGTGATCAAGTTGTAGCTCAGCCAGGATTGTGTCTGAAATACCCAGAATTGGCTTCAACTTTATGGCATAGAAAGAAAAGAAAAAGGGTTGAGGGGTGGCTATGTCCTGTTAGTTTCCTGAGGCAAGAGAAAAAATACATACGACATCTCTCTATTGGAAATGGTCTTTGGTGAATTATCATCAGTTCATCTGATTGATCTAGTGGCTTCATTTGCTGAGCTAATGAGTAATTCAATAATGCACTCACCTATTTATTTTCCTTTTGTTCTCTGCTAGGAATTTCTCGCTTTTCTATACAAGGAAGGAAGAATAGACCAGACCCCAGCCCCGGCTTCCATGGTGAAGTACAAGCCAAGGCTACTTGGGAACTGTGAGCAGTGAATGTTGTAAGTTGACCCAGAGCAATTGCTCTTCATCTGCAGAGGCTTGCCTTGTAAGAATTTGTGAATCATTGGCTGCAACCCAGCCAGGGTGATGAGGGGTGTTAGCAGGAACTCTAGCTGATCATCTAATTAATTCCTTATTTTAGAAGAGGAGTTTCTGCTTGTGTTTGCTATGAACTTGCCTTTCTCTCAGCTTCTGAACCCTGCTCATTAGTTCTGGAATAAAAGAGTGGAATTCAGTGATCTCTTTCATTGGAGGAATACCTGTTCTACTGGGACAGCTAATACTGTCGTTTTGAGCAGCCTCTGAAGGGGTTATTGCCGTTCTTTTAGGTTGATGAATAGACTGAGAATTGGTAACCAGGATTTTCATCCAACTAATGTTCTTTCTTATGTGAAACTTTGAATGGGAACACCTTTTTTTCTGGGCCTCACAATCTTGAAGTATACAAGTATGAGCAGTGACTTGTGGTCCTCATTCAAATTTTCTTATTCTACTGACTTTTATGAAGCTATTTTCAATTTTGAGATTAGCAAAAGAAAGTCAGATGAATATTATTGAGATGTTTTAATATCAGGTAATTAATAAGATGACCTAATGTCAAAGAGTTCCTTTTCTATGAAACTTTAAGGGGGTTTTCCCAACTCTTCCACTTTTTGGAGATTTTACCTCTTTGCTAGACAGAGTTATACATAAGTTTTAGAAGAGTTGGAAGTGGTGCTGTGGCTCAAGCGGTAGAGTACTCATCTTGAGCTGAAGAGCTGAGGGACAGTGCCCAGGCCCAGAGTTCAAGCCCCACAACTGACAAAAAAAAAATAAAAAATAAATAGAAAAGTGCTGATTAGGAAACAATAGTCATAGGAAATGGAGTTTGGCCACTGAGCACCTTTGAGAAATAAATACTTTCTTCAAGGGCCAATTTCAACCTGGTTTTTCTGTGTTTGGTGTGTGTCTAGGCTAAACAGAGAAATTACAGTTTTGTAATATGCACGGATACTTTTATATGTTACTATGTGTATATATGTATGGTTTATATGTTACTATGTGTATATATGTATATATGTATCTTCATAATTGTTAATCACTGACTTTGTGCAGTTGCCCATAGACTATAAAAGGGCAAGATGGGGCATATATGAGAGGGAAAAAAATATAACAAACAGGAAAATTTCTGCTGAAAAGTTTGGCTTTTTAAACATTTGAATTAGACTATGTCTAGGCATCCATATTCCTTGAGGGTTAACTATTAATACTGAAATATGTATTGAAAATTTGCCATTGCCTTATAGTTACACAACAGGCAAGTATTTTATGTGTTTCCATTTGTACATATAATTATCTTGGTTCTAATGGAAATTACATAGCTTCTGGGATCAGTGGATCAGAATTCTAGGTCTTGCCATTAAGGTCAAGTATATTTATGATTCTGAGCAAGTCATTAATCCTCAAAATGGTATTGTAAAATTCTGTATGTTGCTATGTACTTTGTTCAGGGAGCGTTTGACCATGGCTGAGGCTTCCCAAAGGAGCAGAACATTGTGTAGGCACTTGAATACTTACCAAAAAGCTATCTCTTGTTGTAAAAGTTTCTATCACTATCAGAGAATAACTTAAGACTTTGTTGGATTTGAGTGCTAAGAGGTTTTACTAGAAAGTCTTTTTCCCAGTTGAATAAGTGTTGGGATGATAATATTGTGAAGGTGTATTTTTTAATCCCAGAAAGCACATGTATTACAGATAAGAGCTATATGTCTCAGTTTTCTATAATCAAGAAAGTTTTGTTTCAAATCTGATGTTTCTTTTTAACTATTGCTTTGAAGTGCTCATGTTAGACCTCAGACATTAAGTGAGGTTTTCAAAGATGTTCTGAATTGTAAACTTCCTAAGATGTCACATGGCCAACTTAAACTCATTTTAGAATCCTTCTGTCGTGAGAAAAAGGAAGAAAATACTGAATTTCAGTGAGCTTCTTACATGTGCTAAAGAGTTTTCAAAACAGTACTACTTCAGAAGGAAGCTCCCAATTTTCTTAATACATTTTGATATCAGTAAACTGTTCTAATCTTGGCACAATCTTCTTACAACATGAGATTTTTCTCTAGATCTGATGACTTGAGTATCTGGAGGTCAGGTTCTCATAGGGACAGTATGAAGCAAGAAGCTGGTAACTTTCATGGAACACGTGTTTGTACATAGATGGGGCATGGCTGAGGGTGTCTGGGCATGTAATACTCATAGCAGATGAATGAAATACTGTAGACTGCACCCAGATCATTACTCACTGCATCAACTCCTTTCTGTGGGTTGGTATCATCTCTCACATCTGTCATCAACTTCTCCTAACAGATGGCCTTTGCCATGAAGGTGTCTCAGATGTGGTATTCTGTGTGAGAAAGGAGCAGAAGTGAAAATGAACGAGTCAGGAGACCTAGGTTGTGCACATGATGCCGCAGGTGGCCGTAGAACTGTGAGCCATGGTACTCTGGGACCCATGGGAGGATGGGCAGCAAGAAAAAAGATACCTCTATTGTTGCTTCCACTCTCTATGTCTAACATTGCATAAGGTGATGAAGCACATTGGACCCTCCTAGAAATCAGTGATTGGTCATGATCTCATTTACAGTTGCTTCTAATACATTACCATGAAATTCTTTCCATAATACTTTCCTGTGGACCATATATAAACCTACAAGTATCTGTTTGAGAGCTTCTAAGAATACCATTTAGTCTTTTTGAGTTTTAGTGTCTGTATTCATTGATCATTCTGATAATTAAACAGGAGCTCTATAGTTGTACTTTCCCACCCCCTCTCTCTTTTCTATCTCTCTGTTTACCTGCAGTGCTGAGGATTGAACTCAGATCCTCCGACCTGTTAGTCAAGTGCTCTACCAAAAAGCTATGTCTCCATTCTGAGGTTTACTCTTAAACAACTACGATAATATTGTTCAGCGCTGAGCAAGGGGATTGGGATCTTGTATTTCTGGCCTCAGCTTCCCTAAATGGTCTTCTTTGGCCTTATTAAAGCTATTTGGCATGATCTATATGCAGTGGCAACACTCCACCTCTCTCCATCTTCTCCTTTTTTCCTTCTAAGCATTTTACATGTTATATTTTGGCTATCATCAGTCCCCTAAAGTAGACTGCAAGCTCCAGTAGGATGGGGATGTTCTTTATTGTTATTATTTCCTGGTGGATCCCTAACACCTGAAATCCTACTTGGTCCAGGAAATACTTGTCCAGTGATTATCTAGGGATAGAGTTAGTGCATGTTTAGCCTTGTCTTATATGGGCCTATGCCATGAGGAAAAAAATAGATAAACCATATTCTCATGAGAACTCCTTGAGTCTGATAACAGTTTGATGAGGGTAATGAACAGATGGCGTGGACAGACCCAGTCTTATTTTCTTTTCCTTAAATTTAGTCTATGATACATGCAAATAAATATGCAAGAGGAAATGATTTGTTTAAGAAAGAAAGTATGACAGAAATATCAATAGAGCGTGGGGATTTTTTCTGATACTTTTTAAGACTTCTACGCTCTCCCCTTTTCCATCTGAGTGGTTTGTGGTCTGTGAGCAACCTGCCCAGGCATCCTGTGACCCATGGTGCTTCTATCTCCTATCTTATCTCTCCCACCTTTGAGCTCCTGGTAATTCCCAAAGTGGGCCTGCACCAGAAGTGCTGTATCTACCTGGAAGTTGCCTCCCTAGAAAAATGACTGGCTGGCACTCCATCCCAGTGCTGGGCTTGGGAGAAAGAAACTGTGTGCCAGTACAAAGTAGGCCTAGAACTTCCTGTATGAACAAGGGATAGTTGACAAAAGCCTTCATAAGAAGACAACCTATTGCCTTGCTCTCAAGGACCATGGGAATAAAGGTGTCAGTGATTTTTCTGTTTATCAACATCCCCCCTTCTCAAAATACCTGCCCAGCAGGTCAGAATTAGGCCATCTTTAGGAAGAAATGGAAAATACAAACACTGCTCTGCCTGGATGAGTAGTGTTTTTCTGTCTTTGTAAATAGAAGTTTTGAGAACATGGGACCTGGATTTCTACTTCCAAGAATAAAGGAATTATATACGTACTCTAGTAAGAGCAATGTGTTGATCCATACCTTTTAGATTGGCCATCTGTAATACTATATTCTCTAGCATGATCATGAGATAAACCAGGGTCAGAAGATGAGGGAAGATTTTTGTTAAAAGAGGGAAAAGCAACCTCCCTGTGTTTAATCCTTGCTTTCAGCCTCTGGAATTGGCCTGTGTATCATAAAGGCAAAGAGCACTTTCCATGCAAGTAACTGGGTGTAATCTTGGCCCTTTTCCTCAGACTTCCTCCAATCACCTCTTCCTGAAAGCCTCACTAATTCCTGCCCATTTTTGCTTTGTGTTATTGGGTGGCAGGGGGCAGAAAATTTGCCAGAGTTGTATGAGATGCTGCTTCTGAAGGGAGATGTAAGTGTGGCTGGTCAAGATGTAGCCTTCCTGGGTTTCTTCTTGGCACCATCTTCTCTACGCTCTTCCTTTCAACATCCTGAAGAAGAGGTAAAAGTGCAAAGAACACCCAGAAGCAATGGAAGGAGAAGAGTTCATGAATCTACTATATTCATGTATTCTACTGTATATTCATTCATGAGGAAAAAGCAATCATCAATAGCCTAGTTAGAATGTTTCCTAACTGAACAGCCTTAAGGGAAAAAGTTGGTGTGTCTTATTGGAGTTTAGAATTCAGTACACAACGTACTGGAAGACTGTTGTGTACTGTTGTGTGCTCTGGTCTGCCAGAAAGGCATTGCTGAGTCCTCTGTGTTCACTGACACCTGGAGCTTTCTCTAGAGCATCATTGCAGGATGAATGTAGTGGTGGGGTTAGTTGTGCTGAAAGGGATGATGGGTAAGATTCCTCAGAGCCAAGTTTTGAAGGGAGGCTTCAAGCACTGCTGGGTTCTCTTGATTAGGCCTGTAAGCAAAGATAGGATTTTACTCTCTGTGCTTTTGAGAAGGAGAAGGATGCTTTTGAGACAATGGAGCCCTTGAGATCTCAGACAGTGGAGCCCAAGAGACCTTAGAACCAGGCATTTCTTCCCATCAGAAATTGTGTGGTTTGACCCCTGATAAAGACCTACCATGGGGATTTGTAAGACAAGACATAGTCCCCATTTTCCTTAGCACTGCTTTCTGTCTTCACATGTACAAGTTGAAGCAAGAACTGGGTGCCACTTTAAAAAAAATGATAATGCCTCCCTTCCAACAGTAGTACATGTAGCATTTCCAATTGAGCTCTGGCTAAAAATCATACTTGGAACGAAAAATGTGTTTCTCTAATGGTGTAATCTTCAAAGTGCCCCATGTTCAAGAATTGGTACTGGGGAAAGAAGGAAGGGCAGGAATGATTGGTGACAGGGCAGGCCTCCCCTGCTGACAGATAGTCACCCTTGGAATGTTCTTCTAGAGATCAGTAACTCTCCTAACTTGGGACACATCACAGGCTGATCTGTTCTGTCACCTGTGATGTAATACTTCTAAGGTATGCCATTTCTCACAAAGCCTGCAGTCCAGACATTAATTCTCTTATATACATTCATAGTTCTCTGTAAGCTTATTCTGATTCCTTCACTTTATAGGAAAGTTAAGTGTAAATAGGAACTCAGGAGCATTGTTTAATGACAGTGACATAAATCTATTGCTTTATTTTAAGCAGAAAAAAATTGTTCCTTAAGTATAAAGAGATAAATAGTAGATAATTTGTTTTTAATTGTCCAAATTTTCTATTTTGAAAATTTTTTATACCAAAAAAATCACTGACCTGCTTGCTAAACATATATTTATATTTAATTTCCAATGATAGTTATATAATAAATCATTACTAAGTGGAATCTTAACATTGAAAGAATTTATTTTCTTCCTGCTCTGAGGATTATCTTAAAACCTTTTTTAAACATCACAATGATTTTCATCACAATGACTTTTTTGTGTACCAGTCCTGGGTCTTGAACTCAGGGCTTGGGTACTGTCCCTGGGCTTTTTTTTGGTCATGGTTAGCACAGTACCAATTGAGCCACAGCTTCATTTCAGGATTTTTGGTAGTCATTTGGAGATAAGCATCTCACAGGCTTTTTTGTCTGAGCTGGTTTTGAGTTGTGATCCTCAGAATCTCGGCCTCCCAAGTAGGTAGGATTACAGGTGTGAGCCACAGGCACCCTGTACAACAAGCAAGATAGGCAAAACTAGCTGGTTAAAATCTGCATTGGAGAAGTTTGCAAATCATTTTTTGTTTATGCTGATGTTCCTGAGACAATGTACTTTTGTTGAATTGCCCAAAATAGAAATATAAATGGGATATAAGTGATCTTTTGTTTCAGAAAGTTGTATTTTGGAAACTTGGGCAAGTTCTTCTGGTCACACTCACTGTACTCTTGTTTCTCAGTGCTCAGGATACACAAAGCTTGGGACCATCTCCTGCAGCCTGGAGTGCAGGCACTGGGATGTAACTTTCTGGAAAAATTTGCTGCTAGGTTCCATCAAAGGTACTAGGGCTGCTGAGCATCACCTACTTCAGTCTGAACATGAGCCATCTTCACTAACAACCAGACACCTTACTGGGGCAGGGGGGTTCGGGGGGAATTCCTAGAAATAAAACTCTATTAAAATCAGTGTTCTACAGTTTCTATGAGGTAGCTCTTCATTTTATTTTGCCTTCCTTCTCAATTTGTTGGAACTTGCATAGAATTGAAAAATGATCATTTCTCCAGGACTGAAATCCAAGTCGTTACTAGGCCATCTTCATGCCTGCGGCTCTTCGAGCTGTTACACATTACAAGCACTGTAAAACTTACCCTGCAGAACAAAGAGAACTGGCCACAAAGATTGTTCTGGTCTCCTCCTATGGCAAACCCTAGTTTTCTAGTTTCCTCTGCCTTTACATTGTTCTGCAAGAAATGGGGGACAAGTAGTTTGCTACAGTGCAGGAGAACAATTATTGTACAGACCTGTTTTTCCTTCTCTTATAGCCACTTTCACTGATTGCCCTCCTCCTCTGTCTCAGGAGCTTAAGAAATGTACAAATGTTCACTGGTATTTTTTTCTTTTATTCTGTACTGACATGCATAATTTGTTGGAGTCATTCAGGCTCTATCTGAAGCTAGTTTCTTGTTCTTTCTCTGTTACCACATCAAGCACCAGGGTCGTACAGCTGAGTGAGAGCCACCCATAAAGTAGTTACTCTACCACCTCCTTTAGGGAGCAGATTAGCTACCAGTGAGTATCTGGTTGCTGTCAGTGGAGTTTGTCATTCAGGTTCCAGGCTCAGCTTGCAATCTATTAAAGGGCCTCAGCAGTGGACCCGTTGTCCTGGCAACCCGATGGCTGGTACTTCCCTGGAGGCGCCTGAGGGAGTGGCCCTGGAAGTCGATGGCCTCAAAGAATCAGAAGGGAGTTGGCAGTCACCCTGCTCAAAGAGGATTTTCCATTTCCCTCATCTGGGCAGGCCTCCAAGGATACTTAACACAGTGTATCATGGGAGTGTCACTTACTAAGGATCTTTCTGGTCCAGATATCATCCCATAGAGAAGAGAGAAGTAATTAAACGGATGATCCAGGCAGAAGGTGGGGATACTGGGCCAGGATGTTAGGTGATCTCAGTACATTTGATGCTATCATTTTCTTTTTCTTGTGAATAGGGCTAATGTTCTGGTGTTTATCAGCGTTGGCATTCAGAGTTGGGGACCTGAAGAGATATTTGGGAGGAATCAGAGGTCAGGAGAGGGAGAGGATGAAGGGAAATAACCAAGGCCGCTAATCTTGTCTCCTGTTCCTGTTGCAAGTAAGGTCTTAAAGCTTCCAGGGTAACAGGAGCTTTGTTTCTGCGTCTGGTAATTGATCCATGGGCCCAGGATTGAAATGAAACACTGCTCACCTTGTGCTTCCTTTGTAAATGCTCTCCTCCTCCCCATATGCCATGAGAGTTGGCTCCAGTGACTTCTTCTACAGTTTTCAGATTTGGATCCAAAAGAACAGAAACCCTGGGCTGGGAAGGTGGCTCAGTGGTAGAGCGCTTGCCTTGCATGCATGAGGCCCTGGGTTCAATTCCTCAGCACCACATAAGCAAAAAAGAAAAAAGCCGGAAGTGGTGCTGTGGCTCAAGTGGTAGAGTGCTAGCCTTGAGCTGAAGAGCTGAGGGACAGCGCCCAGGCCCAGAGTTCAGGCCCCATGGCGGCCGCCCCCCCCCCCAAAAAAAAAACAAAAAAAAAACAGAAATCCTGAAGAAGACATCCTAAAACTCCCTAACTTAGCTTGATCTTTACTATATTTTTTAGGTCTAAAATTGGGCAGTCCACTCAGTTGACATTGAGTTTCTTGGGAGCTTTAGCTCATAGCCCTTCATTGTGGAAGCCCTTGGGTATCAGATTTGCATGCCATTTCCCCTGAGCATGCCTTTTTGTTGACCTGAATGTCTCTCACTTGCTAGGCAGGGACTCTGTATCACTCGAGCCATACCCTCATCCCTCTGGCTATTTTCAAGATAGAGTCTTGCTTTCTGGACCATGATCCTCCTATTTAGGTTTCCTGTATAGCTAGCTTACAGATATGTACTACCATACACAGCTTTTTCTGTTGAGATGTAGTCTCATGAAGTTTATTTTTGGGTTTTGCTGCTGTTGTTGTTTCTGCATTGACTAACCTCAAACTACAGTCTTCCTGATCTCAGTCCCCTGAGTAAGACTAAGTGTGAGCCACTATACCAGACTCATCATTATTTTAAATTGTTGAAATGATTAAAGTGATTGAAGACTATGTGTACTTACTTACTAGGTTCATCTTTGTATTGCACAGAAATAGAGATTTTCCCTTTTGTAAAAGTGATAATTTAACTCAAAATTCAGTATTTGTGATGCACATTTGTCATTGTTAACAGCATACAGATAATAAGGAACGTTCTGTTATGTTTATATGAATAAATATGGCTACTATGAATAACATTCCAGTTAGAATTTTAAAATACTTCTCTAGGTTTTAGAGCTGCTATATTTATTTTGGTTCTTTTTGGCTACACTGGTGATTGAATTCAGAGTATCACATACCACTGGAGCTCTACCACTCTTTCAGCCCTTTCTTGTATTGCTTCTTTCTTTTCTTTTTTTTTTCCGGTCCTGGGGACTGAACTCAGGGCCTGGGCACTGCTCCTGCACTTCTTTTGCTCAAGGCTAACACTCTACCACTTGAGCCACAGCACCATTTCCAGCGTTTTCTGTTCATGCAGTACTGTGGAATCAAACCCAGGGCTTCATTCATGCTAGGCAATCACTCTACCACTAAGTCACATTCTCAGCTCTGCATTGCTTGTTTTCAAGTTTGGGACTCAACTTTGTGTCCCAGCCAGCCTAGACTGTGATCTTCCTACTTACACTTTCCCAGGTAGTTGGGGATGACAGGCTGGTGACATACAGCAGCCATTGTGCTTTCTCTCTAGCTGTGTACCACAGTACCCAGCCACTGTATGATATGGAGTCTCTTGAATTTTTATGTGCAAGCTGGCTTTGAACCTTGATCCCCTGATCTCTGCCTTCCAAATAGTTTGGCTTACAGGATTGAGCCACTACAACTAGCTTGATGGCTGCTATTTTAAAAGACAAGAAAAATAGATGATAGCCCTATTAGCTTTCATGAACCGCCTGTCTCACACATGCTACGATCTCTCTAGATGCAGAGTAATTAGAAGCGCACCTGGGAGGGGAGGAACCCATTACGTATTGCTGCCTTCTCAATCTGCTGTTGCAGATCACAGGGGCAGATGTCAATCAAAACAGTAATCAGAGAAGGGGAGATGGGGAGATGGGCTGCCTTGGGCGTGGTTCAGAAGTGGGAACATCAAGTTAAGAATAGATACCTTGATTCACCTCCCATTTCTGCCCCTTTGGGACCAACTGTTTTCTTCCAGTGCCCCTGTTTCCTTGTCTTACAAAGATGGTTATCATTGTTAGATCACTACATCCAATTTAAAGCAATGAGTCTAAATAGGTAGCTTCTGGATATAAATCCCAGGCCTGCCAGTCAGTAGTAGTGTATCCTTGGGGAAACCTTTCAACCTCTCTGGTCCTTATTTAGCCTCATCTGTAAAATAGGACTGAGCATACCTACCCAAAAGGGTTATTGAGAGAATTAAGTGAAAGTATGCATTTGAGCCCAGCAACTGCTCCTTGGTAACTGGCAGCTATGATGCTGTCATAATGATAAATGTCTTGAAACAAAAATTTATCATGATGTGCTGAACTGAACAGGTGAACAGTCGCAACTGACATTGTCTCTGTAATTGGAATTGCCAATTGTCATTGCCACTGGACCAACACTGAATTTAGTTACATGTTGTTAAGACCTTCTTTGACATACAGAGCAATTAGGACAGTGAAAGTGATCTCACTTTTCAGACTTATACATGTATCTGTGTCTGTCTGTGTGTGTGTGTGTGGTGTGCGCGCACAAGTGCTACAGACTTCTAGAATTTTTAGGTGAAGTTTGTTAGGATTAGTCAAAGTGAAAGGCTGTGAATTTGAAAGCAAGTTTGGAGGCTATGCTATTCTCATCTATTAAAAGTAGGGGGATTCCCAAAGGTTATTGATATACACAACTTTGGAGGGAAAAAAAGAAATATGATAGTTTGATGCAGTACTACATCCAGGGGATAATAGACAAAAATTAGCTAGTTTGATGCTTTGGAATTGAGGGTAGAAGAAAATGTGGGACTGAGGGTGTTCATCTACCTTCTTTGAGCAAATATTGAGTGTGTCTAAAAACTAGTTCTTTACAATAGCTCAAGGCATTTTCTATAACTGGGGTAAGATGTGAAAATGGACAACTCCTTTATACATGACCAGTGCTCTTCCAGTGGTACCCACAGGATGCCATGGTTGCAAACCACTGTGGCATTTTCTGGAGTCAGGAAAGCCTTTGCCGTTAGACCTGAAAGGATGAGTTGGTATCACACAGAAGACAAAATGGTGTTTCAGTTCATCTATACCTCTTACCAAGCAGTTTTAACATTTAATGGCTTAAAACGTATGTATTCTACATTTTATGACTCTATGGGTAACCTAGGCTAGTCTAATCTGGGCCAGCTTGGCTGGGATTGGTTAATACAGAATGGCCTCATCTGCATGACTGTTGGAAGGCTGACCCAAGGGTGAAGGAGCAGCTATTGACAGTCTGTCTGCTCCATGAAGTTTCTCCTCCTCCAGCAGGGTAGTCTGAAATCTTCATACTGCAGTTTCAAGAGTTCCCAAGTGCAGCAAGAGAAAACAAACCCCAGTGCACGGACACTTTGCAACTCTAATTTCCTCTGGGCCACACCAAATTATTTAATGAGTGCATATAAAGGAATGGGGGAAGCTCTTGCCCTGAACATATGGTAGACACTATGTGCAAAGTTCAGAGGTGAGAGGATGTAGTGCGCTAGAAAACTGCAGGTAACTCCAGGTGGCTAGAGAAGAGTGTGGTGAGAAATATCCAAAAAAGAGACCAGGTTAGGAATTACCTTTTCAGGAAGTGGCACTGTGGCTCAAGTGGTAGAGCGTTCCCCTTGAGCTGAAGAGCGCAGGGACAGCACCCAAGCCCAAGGTTCAGGCCCCACAACCAACCAAAAAAAAAAAAAAAAAAAGGAATTACCTTTTCAGTCAGCTCTTCTGAGGAGTTGGGAGTTTTATCTTCAAGACAGGAGAAAAGCCACTGAAAATTTTCTTCTTCTTCTTCTTCTTTTTTTTTTTTTTGCTTATGTGGTGCTGAGGAATCGAACCCAGGGCCTCATGTATGCAAGGCAAGTGCTCTACCACTGAGCCACCTTCCCAGCCCCCACTGAAAATTTTTAAGCGGGATATTGACATGATATACGGAAGCATTCTGAGCTGTTTTTGTGTGTTTTTTAAAGCCTAAAAGCATGTGTGAGTATGGGTAATTTAGGGAAATTTCCAGACTGGTATCCCAGGGTTAGCTGGGAATAGACAGAAATTAAGACTGACAGGTGGTTTAGACTTCATGAGTGCTTCTGAGCCCAAAGAGGTTGGAAGCCTTCAGGGGCGTAGCAGAAAGCCAGGACTGGAGTCCAAGCACTCTTACATTGGGATCTGGTGGGAGAACTCAGGCCTGTGATGGGCTTGGCCCACTCCTCATCCCATCTTTCTTCTGCCAGAACCTCGGGACTGTGGAGTCTCAATAGTAGGGGATAATTCAAAAATAGTCTCTGAAAGTGTCTCCTCCCTGTAATAGAGCAGGGTCAACCCTAGCCTAAACCTCTTTTCTTTCCAACATTATTTTTTTTTCCCTCAAAATCAACAATGTCTCCCAGAGGGCCTGTGGACCTTTTAAAAATGTCCCCTCACCTCTTAGATGTCCAAATCTGACCTTTTAAGTATACTTTTAGATCTTACATGAAAAGTACTAAAAATAGAAAAATCTCTTTTTTCATTTTACTAAATCAAGGGACCAAAAGGGAGAACTTTACCAGTATAGTTGGAGGCCAGGTTGTCATCACTGGATGACTTTGAGTGGAAATGTCAGAGTACTAGAAAGTACCTCTGGGTGATCACTCAGATGTGGAAAGTATTTCTTTATGGAGATAGATGGGAAAGTGGGGTTCTGAATGCACACTCAACACCTAACTTCTGCATTTTCTTTCATTTTCCAAATTAAAAAAAAATAAGTCAGAATCTAGACAGGATAGTGCAGGCTGCTGGAGATGGCTTCTGGTTCCTGTTCCCTCTTTTTTCTTTTATTTATTTATTTTTTTTGGCTAGGTGATGTACAGAGGGGTTGCAGTTACGTAAGTCAGGTATTGAGTACATTTCTTTTTAACAGTGTCACCTCTTCCCTGGTTTTTCCTCCCAGTCTTTTTTTTTCCCTCCCAACCCCCTTACCCCACAAATTGTAGTTCCTTTCCAACACAGTGTCTAGTGAGTATTACTGCTGAGTTAGTTCACCCTTTGTCCCACCATTTCTGTACTTCCCCTTCTCATCCAGAGCTACCTTTCTTAACCAAACACGGAGACTGAATGGAAATCAATAGGATAGCGGAAGGCAAGGAGAGCAAAGAGACACACATGATATTCTTAGAGATAGGCAGGACACTTAGGTAGCTAGATTCTCATTTTCTTCACTTAGTTTGCTTTTGTACAAAGCATCTCTTTGTGAGTTGTGTACCTGACTGCAGAGAGCTAATGCTAATTCTCTTCATCTTGGGGTCACTGGAGGGCATAAGCCCCAGTTCAGTTAAAGTTACACAAAGGTACCGTTCTGCACCTTGGGCCTGCTGGCTCAGCTCCTTGGTTTTGTCACCCCAACTCAGCTCACTGAACAGGATACATCTTCCAAAACAGGAGGGCTTGCTAAACCCCAGGGCCCAGCCACAGCCTACAGGCATTTGTTTGCTGCTGAAAAACATCACAAGAATTTGAGACATTTTTATCAGAAAGTCTTAGTTAAACAATTATGTGGAGGGCTGATAAAGGAATGGGCCATAGGGGACCTCATAAATTCAAGTGCCCAAATTTGGCAAGCTTCGGACTCATGTGAAGTGGAAATGAGAACATGCCGTGTTTTGGAATTCCTGGTTTCTGCTTATTTGCTCTAATAGCAGAACATTGCATAAACAGTGACTCATTGCCTTCTATACTGAAAGGAAGATAGGGTTTGCTGTGTTCAATCTGGTCTGGCTTTCAGAGCAGAGTGTGGAGCCGGGGCCAACAGAAGGAATGAGCTCGGCAGTATAGGTGCCGGGTGCCGGGAGAAATCCCCAGATTTCATGCTTCCTTCCCGGTACGAATACATGACCTTATGTGACATTTTTTGCATCCAATCTTAATGAAAATTATATGCTTCTCTGTATAAATACTTAGTCAATCTGTTCTGGAGGAGATGGAGCCTGGAAGAGGAAAATAGAATCTTTCTTGGGGACATTAGAGGCACAGGTGTTCCAGTTCTACCAGCTGTATTACTGCACTGAATTTTGCCTGTCTGCTTTCTTACCTGCTGTGCAATCTATGGCCTTATGCATGGTGGCCCTGCTAAGCAACAAGAACATAGGTATGTAATTACAGTCCCACCTCAGGCCAAATGACCTCTTCTTGTTGACTTTTTTATGAAATTCTAATTTCATAATTCGGTGTTGGCTTCGGCAACACGTATACTAATTTCACAATTCAGTTAAGTCTGAAAAGGTGAGACTTCTCACAGTTTATTGCGTCCACGGGACAGTCATAATCTAAGGTGGATGGAATCCCTATGGTTGCCATGTTTTAAGATACTGCGGGGGTAACTTTATAGCCCTGGGACTCCGTAAGTCACAGCTGTCCTGCCCCTCAGCCGCTCTGCAACTTTTCCCACCCCTTTGGCTTCTGTCATTTTTCCAGTTGCATCTTGCTTTGTTTTCACTGGGCCAGTATGGGCTGCAATCCTCCTATTTGAGCTTCTCAAGTGACTTAAGGGGACACTTTGTCCAGATTATTTTATTGGTCGAAATAGGTTTTTAGGAACTTTTTGCTCAGACTGACCTTTAACCATAAGCCTCCCAATCTCCTCCTCCCAAGTAGCAAGGATTCTAAGTGTAAGCTACAGTGCCTGGCTTCTTACACCCATTAATGAAACTCTCATTGGATAGGATGGTAACAGTTCCCCTCCCTCTTATGAATGCTTATTTGCACACACACACGTACATGTATGCATACACACATGCACAGGCACACACGTGCATATGCCCACAAACTCCTGACATGCTCTACCACTCAGCTACAATGAGGTGGGAGAATTCCACTGGGCAAGACTGCCTTCACCTCTACTGGCTTTCTATTCCCACTCTGGTCTGAGTATAGGGTCATAGTTGTTGGCTCTAATTTTCACATTATCCCCTCGGCTCCAGTGTACACATATGTCTTATCTGCTACAAAATTCCAGTATCTAGATTTCTTATCTGACTACTACTAACTACTCAACCACAGCAAACTCAGACACACCAAGCTCGAAAGCATCTATATTTTTTCCATCTCCGTTTTAAATTACTCACGTATCTCAGTTTATGAAAGTGAAAATTCAAAGTTGGTCTCCCAGATTACATTATGTCACCATGGTTAGGGAATTATTTAGCCGAAAACAAGTTTATCGTCTGATAAATAATAATCCTTTGCAGGCTTTCAGTTGCAGATTTAAGATGGCTTGGGGGAAAGAGGTTTTAAAGGAGCACTAACATTAATCTGGTCATGACCTTAACCTGGAGAGGTGCATTTGTGAAGGAATAAGGGAAAAGAGGGTTTGAATTTGCATGTGTACATGTGTGTACATGTGTGTTCCAGTGCTAGGGCTTAACCTCAGGACTGAACATTCTCCATTGGCTTCTTCACTCATGGCTGGACTCTACTTCTTAGTCACACTTCCACACTAGCATTTTGCTAGTTAATTGGACAGGGAATTTTGTATTCTTTACTCCCTGGGCTCAGATTACAGAGATGAGCTACTGGTGGCCAGCTTGTAGTGCTTTTTTTTTTTAATGTCAAAGATATCAATATATATGTTTATACATTCACTCTTAGATTTGTGATTTTTATTAGTATCTATTATACAAAATAATGGGCATATATATCATATATATATATATATATATATCATGTTCTATATATCATGTTCTTTGATCATATTCACTTAGCAAATTATCCTTTCTCCTTCAATCATCACCTCTTGCTGATCTTCTCCTTCTGAAATACTCCCTGCTACTTTTCTACTTGTCCTGTGTGTGTGTGTGTGTGTGTGTGTGTGTGTGTGTGTGTGTGTGTGTGTGTGTGTGTGTTGGGTCTTAAACTTAAGGACTCACAACTCAGCTCTTCTACTCAGGGCTAGCAGCTATTACTTAAGCCATGCCTCCAGACCTGCTAAAGCTACACCTTTTTTTCTGAATAATTGAAGATAATCTCAAGGATTTGTCTACCTGGACTGGCTTCAAAACCAAGATAATCAGGCTAGAATTACAGGCATGTGCCACTATTACCTGGCTTTGAATTTTATTTTATTTATTTTAAATTATTATTTTTTGCCAGTCCTGGGGCTTGAACTCAGGACCTGGGCTCTGTCCCTGAGCCTTTCTGTGCTCAAGGCTACCACTCTACCACTTGAGCCACAGCACCATTTCCAGCTTTTCCTGAGTAGTTTATCGAGACAAGAGTCTCACCAGACATTCCTGCCTGGGCTGGCTTCAAACTGTGATCCTCAGATATGAACCTCTTGATGACGTAGGATTATAGGTATGAGCCACCTGTGCCTGACTTGAATTTTATTTTTAATAGTACACTCATAGATCATTCTCAGAAAGGACTTTTGGGTGTCATTTCTTTGAATCTATTAAGAAGTAATTATGTATCTAGTTGATATATGCTATCCATTCTGATTTCTGTCCAAAAGCTTCCCATATTAAAAACTATTAGTAAAACAATATCTTGGGGGTGATTTTATCCAAAAAAGAAATGTGGTTTTTACCTGACTTACATAACTGTAACCCCTCTGGATATCACTTTTATAATGATTTTAAAAACAGTATCTTTGACATAAATTTCAGTTACAATATAGCTCACCAGCTTTCCCCCATTTTTCATCATAATAAAAAATCACATAACACAATTTAATATCTACCATTTTTAAGTGTAGAGTTTGCTAAGATTAGGTATGCTCAGATTGTCATGTTACCATTTATCTCCCGGTCTTGTGAAACTGAATCTAGATCTGTAAAACCATTGCTTGTTCTCCCAACCTTCCATTCTGTCTCCCTGGCTCCTACCATTCTATGTCCAGCCTCTATCATTTTCAGCACCCTGGATGCCTGCTGAAAGTGGGTTATAGAATAGTTATCTTTTTTTGTGACTGGCCTGGTTTACTGATCAGAATGTTTTTGAGGTTCATCCATGTTGTAGCATGTTTCAGAACTTGCTTCCCTTTGGTGGCTAATTTTTACTGAGTGGATATACCACATTCTGTTCATCCATTCATCCATGGATGAATGGCACTTGGGTTTCTTCTGCCTTTTGGTTGAATAATGCAGCTAGGAATAAAGATGAGAAGTATTCCTTCGGTCCTTTCACCAACTGTCTTCTATACCTTCCATGCATGTGTAGGAAGGCAATGGGCATGGACCCTCTTTGATCATCTTTGAGTAGTAGAATAATTTATAGATGATCAGCCTACCAGTGTTATTGGAAATAACCCACTCTGCCTGCCACTTGGCTGGTGCCGGAAATGTGGCTGAGAACATGTCTACAAATACCGAACAAAATGTTCAGCTTGTTTTCTATTAACATATAAATAACCCTTGGATAGAAGCCACAGATATTAGCACCTCGATGTGATTAGTTTAATCAAATCCTTAATACTTTTCTCTGCCCTCGTATTCTTCACTGCTTGCCTTTGTTACAGTTGTCCCCAATTCATAATGTTGCATTGTTACTCCAAATAATGTCACCATATGGAACTGTCTACACAGTATGCTTAGTATTTGCTTATTCTGATAGGACAGAAACTTCTTCATGGAAGGATCTTAGGTCTTTTATATTGGTGTTTCTGGCTGTAATAAAACGTCACACCCAGACAATTCTAAAAATAAACAGTTTGTTGATTTATGAGGCATTTATTAGCTGTCCACTCTGGCTGAATCCGAAAATTCTGACATTTCTAAAAGGCTTGGGTGGCCAAAGGCCAACTCTACATCTTGCCCAATTTTGCCTTCAAACCTAATTTTGTGTATAATTAATTGTAGGGACTTGACCCTGAGGTGAGGCTTTACATCTCAGATCATTTTCTACAGCATATCGACCCAGTTTTCTTTCTTCCATTCAGGAACATCACTCTAAAGTTACCTTAAGTCTTTCTGTCACAGAGGACTGTGTTTCATGAATCATTATGATTGTGTGCCTGCACTTTGCACATTGGTAACAGGATCTCCCTTAGAGAGACTGTGTTGTGTTGATGTGTAACTGCACCTCAGAGTATACTAGTGACTCACAGCCCCAGGGCAGTGTGTATTCTATTGGATTGGTAACGCTACTAATCCCACAGTGACTCCCCTGGAAACAGTGATTACTAATAACAATTGGATGGCACTTCCCCTGACTGCATTGGTGTCTTTTAATGCCACAGGGGCCTCCCTGGAAACAGTGGTTACTCTGATAACAACTGGATAGTGCTTCCTTTTTTTGAGGCATTAAGAAGTCCTGAACTAAATGGTTACGTTAGGCTCTAGCCTCAGAGAGGTTACTACTAAGGTGAGTAAGAGCCAAAGAATTATTCTGTATTTTATGGTTACTGCCACATCATTCCTATGACTATTGCTCCAGTTCCCTACTAGAAAGCTAAAAAGAGCTACAGAATATTCCATTGGATGGAAACAGACATCAGATGTCTTTACCAAGTTTGTTTCTTACAGAATAGTACATGGGACCTTCAGATCATTGTTTTTTCAATAATGCAGATATTATAATAAATAGCTGTAGCACAAACACTCATATTGACAATATTGGGTATATTATCTTATGAAGAAGTAGTAAAATTATATTTCCCTAGTAGTATATGAAAGTCTTATTTATTCGTGTCTTTTTGTCATTGGTTAAGGCTATCCAATCTTTCAGGGAAATAGAGGTGTGGCTGAGGTGGTAGAAGAAGGCAGTAAAAGGCTCTGTGTGGTTGTATTCTGCAATAATTAGGTTTGAATTTAGGGTGTTACACATCTGTATTCCCAGGTAGGCAGGGGGCATAGATAGGTGGATTTGTGTTACAAAGCAGTTCTGAGCAAAAATTCAAGCACCTATCTGAAAAATTACTGAAACAGAATGGGCTGATGTACAATTTAAGTTATAAAGCATCTTGCTAGTAATCATGAGGTCCTGAAATCCAACACTAGGACTGCACACACACACACACACACACACACACACACACACACACACAAAAACTCCATTTGTTTTACACACCTCGTTTTAAAAACTGAAAGTTGGACAATCTTTTTCTTTGAGTTCAGGGATTCTGGTTTGTGCTATTGTCTTATTTTGCTTTTTCTCTCTCAAGGCTGATAGTCTACTACCAGACAATCTTTTGTACTTTTTTTTAAGGCAGCAGTTGAGCTTTTGTTCTCCTGCCAAAGGGTTACATAGGGTTGTTAACAGGTAATAAAGTTTAGAGTTCACTGTTTTACCTTTTAGTCTGGCTTTCCCGTACTTCTACCTTAAGGCAATAGGATTAAACATTATGATTGCCTGCCAGTGGCCTGCTTCTGTAATCCTAGCTTTTCAAGGAGGCTGAGATCTGAGGATTGTAGTTCGAAGCCAGCCCAGACAGGAAAAAAGCCAAAACAAGAGCTGTGAGCTATAGCTCAAGTGGTTAGAATGATAGCCTTGTTCACAAAAGCCCAAGCCCTGAGTTCAAACCCCTGAACTGGCAAGAAAAAAAAAAAGAAGAACAACGTTAGTGATAATAGCAAAATGCAGAAATAATGAGCTATAATAAATACCTATGGTAACTTTGTGACAACAAAAAATAAAACCATGCCAGGCTCTGGTGGCTCACACCTATAATCCTAGCTATTCAGGAGGCTGAGAGCTCAGGATCTCAGTTAAAGCCAGCCTAGGCAGGAAAATCTGTTGAGACTCTTCATCTCCATTTAACCACCAGAACCAGAATTGTTGCTGTGGTTCAAAGTGGAAGAGCACTAGCCTTGAGCAAAAGGGCTTAGGGACATTGGGCAGACCCTAAGATTGACCAAAAATTAAAAAACAAAAAAATAGAATGGGTGTGATGGGATGGTGTGTGGGGAGAGGTTGTTGGTGGGGGAGGGGAGGTTTCTGGAGCTAGAACCAGCTTCTTGCTGGGTAATTGGATAGAAGAGTTTTATGGACTTTCCTACCTAGGCTGGATTTGAAACATGGTTCTCATCCCAGGCTTGTGAGTAGCTAGGATTACAGGCATAAGCCATCAGTACCCAACTACAGATGACTTTGGATTAAAGATACTTCCTGAGACAGATTGGAAAATTGGGAAATTGTCCAGATATATCATTAAAACACTTCTCCTGAGGATCCTAGTCTTCATTGCTTTTCCCACCTCAAGGATCACTGCCAATTCCCCTACCCCGTTCCTCTGGGTAAACAACAGTTTGGATGGATAAGACCAAAAATCTAGCCGAGCACTGGTGGCTCACGCCTGTAATCCTAGCTACTCCGGAGGCTGAGATCTGGGCATCTCAATTCAAAGCCAGCTTGGGCAGGAAAAGTCTGTGAGACTCTTATCTCCAATAAACTACTCAAAAAACCTGAAGTGGTGCTGTGGCTCAAGTGGTAGAGCACTTGCCTTGAGCTGAAGAGCTGAGGGACAGCACCCAGGCCCAGAGTTCAAGCCCCACAACCGACAAAACAAAAACAAAAACCTGACATTGGGGCTGGAGATACGGCTCAAATTGTAGAGCGCTTGCCTGGTGAGTGTGCAGGCCTAGGTTTTTTTCTGGAGTACCACAGACAAAACAAATGAAAGACAATGAAATACATCTGACATTGGTGATTGAAATCGCCACACATCCCTCTGTTTTGTTGAAATACATTTCATTTGTAAAGTGACTGTGATTCATGCTAATTCCTGGTCACGCTGCTACACTGTCTTCATAAATAATTTGCATCGTGGGGTGTTCTGCATCTCTGTGCATGTTGATGATATTTTTAGCCGGGATGTTATAATAACAATCTTTAGACTAATCTAGGAGGTAAGTGCTAAGGAGTTGGGATGGGGGTGGCCTCCCATCTCCCCAACATGCTTTCCTTTGCTGTTTTTGCTGTTCCTGCCATTACTCTCCATGACTTTAGCTCTTTGGAATTTCTATTCTTCCCCCACCCCCACTTATACATCAGGATGTGGCTGTTGAAATCATTTTGGTAATGAGAGGCTGAGCTAACCCTGATCTGAAGCAAGCTTTGGCTTTTGTGTAAGGCACTGATATTCGGCCCTTAACAAGGACTAAATTATTGGAAAGTTGAATTATGAGCTGGGAAGGGAATTCTTGCATTGGGAAAAACATTCATTTTTACATGAAGCCCCTATAATAGCTTGAAGAGAAATTAGGGAAACACAAACTAGAACTCTAAAAGGTCTGCCAGATGGTGGTCTGTTGATGTTAGCAGTTGTGTTTATTTTCTTCCAGAACATTTTCTATACACATGTATACAAGGAAGTTCATGAGACTTTACCCAAAAATGACTTCCTGCTTGATAGACTTTTCTGAACCTTCTTTTCTCATATTGATATGTTACCTACTTCTTACCATGTCGATGGAAATAGTCCTGTGGTTACTATCATTACCAGTGCCTGCCTGTAGGAGTGAACATTTTCCTCGCTGGGTTTTTGCTAGTTCATTGGAGCTAGGAGTCTTCTCAGACTCTTCTACCAAGTCTGACTCCTAACTGCGAACCTCAGATCTCAGCCTCCTGAGTAGACAGTACATGCCCTCCCTCCTCTATACCTTCTGTTTTTCTGTTAGTCTCCATTGTGCTACCATCTCTTGCCTAAATATGACTAGATGAAAAAGCCAGCATAAGAACTAAGCAGGAACTTTGATAGATAGCCTTCTGGGTTTTCACCTTCAAAACTTGTGAGAAACTATAATACTCCACAGTATCTTCTGCCCTGCACGTGCCCTCCTCTTGGGAGATCTCCATTCTCCAAGTGCCAGACGAGCAGCCCTCTCCCCTAGGCCTGCCTAGGAGTCATCTTCCTGGCAACTTCCCTGAATAGTTCCACTTGGCTCTAACCAATATCTGGGATATATTGGGTGCAAATTCTATAAACAGCTGACAGTGCGGTGTTTTTGTTTTGTATTTTTAATTAATAGGCTGTGTTGTGTGTGCGTGCACACGCGTGTATGTGTGTGCAAAAGTAGTTTTGCGTTTATTAAAAAAACCCATTGGAAAGTAGAGAGAGTTCCTACATTCCTGGCCTGCACTCTACACTAACTTTTTCCACATTACAATTGTTACAACTTGTGAACAAACATTGATAAACTATTACTGAAGTCCATGGTTTGCATAGGGCTCATCCCTTGTGTTCTGAATTCTGTGACGTGTCCATTCTTCGTGTATCACATGGAAGAGTTTCATTACCCTGAGAATCCTCTGTGTTGTCAACTCCTGATCTTGTTGTCTCTTGTTGCTTGTCCTTTATAGAATGACTCATAGCTAGAACTATACCTTGTTTATTAAGACTTGACATTTTCTATTTATCAGTGTGCATTTAAGGTCCTTCATGTCTTTTTGTGGATAGCTCCTTCCTTTTGGGGACTGCATCATACTCCATTGAATGGATATAATACAGTTTATTTAATTATTCACCATATTTAAACAATGAAGGATAAAGCTGCCATGAACATTTGAGTGCAATTTTTTAATAGAAGTATGAGTTTTTGTTGTAGTTTTTAAATAAAGAGTATGAGAACTGTATTGAATGGTGAACATATATTTTGTTTTCTTGGAAACTACCAAACAGCTGCTCTCCTTTTCAGGTAATCATTCTATCATCTAGGTGATTCTCAGCACTTCCTGTGCTTGGATTCCTGAGCTCAAGTTTGAGCCTCCTTTTTCCCTTCTACTAATTGCCTTTTCTATACATAGAAGGAATGCTCGCTTCTGTGTCCTCCTGAGCATAGCCTGACACCCTCTCATATGTCGGTACAATCTCCTCCTCCTGTCCCGAGCTCCCAGGCACAAATAAGAGTGAAGAACGTAGAAGGCAGCTCCATTGCAGAATCGGGACTGGTGGTAAACTTGCCCTGTCTCCTAATCCATGGGAGACATGTGCCCAGTGCCCCAACAGATTGCTGACTCAATGGATACCCCGAGCCACCGCTCTTTCTTATACATGCATCCTTGTGGGCAAGTTTAATTTCTAAATGAGGGGCAGTTAAGAGGCAAAACAACCAGAACAACACCATGGAGCAAATGGAGACAACTTTTCTATCACAAAAGCGATTTAAACCTGAGAACGCGAAGGCATTACCCGGCATCTTTCCTCCGCACACAGGAAGCATGCCTTGAAGCTTGAGCTTCATAGAAAAAGACAAAGCGAGTGAGACTAAAGATAGAACACCGGGAGAGTGACATGACAACCTTTTTAACCTTTCAAGCAACCACGGTTTCAGCTCAGCCTGTACTTGTTTGCCTTGAGAAGCAGGGGGAAGGGGGAGAGAGAACGCTAATTATGAACTTCACGTTTCCTTCAGCTCTACTATTTTCAATCCTATATAATTTGTACAGCTGAGGAAGCAAATGCTTGCTTTTCATCGTGAAGAGAAGGTGCCCCCATTTAATGCCTAGAAAAAATCGATTTTTAAAGAGAAGGGAAGTTTCCGAGGGCCTCGTGATTCATGACTTGTGCTCACACAGAGTTCCTTCGTGTTTTTCCAGTGTGCTGGCCCCCGGGCTCTCTCTCTCTGCCTGCGTTCTCTTTTATCTTCTGGGGTCAGATGAGTTCACACACCAGCACTGAAGTGGAACTCAGGAGGAGCAGCTTGGTGATGCTTGGGAAAGGGGTTGGCTGCATCCTTCTAAAAAGACACTTCCAGAGATTGGACCTTGATCTTAATTGCCTCAGCCTGACTACCATTTCTGTGCAAGGCCCTGAGAAGAGAAAAAGCTGTATGTTGTGGTCTTGTTGTGAAATAGAACCGAAGCTCCACAACCCTTAGCCATTGTCTCTGCTGCAGATAAGGCAAGCTTGCTGGAATGGAAGCATGCAGTTGAAATGGAAGCCAGCAGGGTTATAAGAAGTGTGTCTGAGGGATAAACCTGTGTCTGCCCTCTGTCCAATGGAACCTTCCTTCCCTGAGCCAGGGTGACTGGGGGGGTGGGGCGGGGGGAAACCACATCACCAGTGGAAGATGGACTGTTTCTACTTCCATTCTTCCACACCTGGAGAACCTGACCGGGTGAATACACAGAGGTTGGCTCAATGATGACCCCGAACTTATAAAAAAAGGGAGGAAGGCGCATCTTGGTTATATCCCTTAGGTTCAGACATTTGCTATCAAAGATCCACAGGTGGTAATTATTTTCTTTTTTTTTCTTCTTTCTTTTTGTGCTGGGCCTGGGGCCTCAGCTCAGAGCTTTGTGTTCTTGCTTGCTTTTATTTTCACTCAAGGCTGGCACTATACCTCTTGAGCCATTCCTCCACTTCCAGCTTTTTTTTTTTTTTTTGCTGGCTACTTGAAGATGGAATCTCATGTTGTTGTTGTTTTTTTCCTGCTTGGGCTGGTTTCAAACCACAGTCTTCAGATCTCAGCCTCCTGAGTAAGTAAAGGTTACAGGTGTGAGCCAGCAGTGTCCGGCTTTTCTTTCTTGCTTTTAGTCATTTTATAGTAGCAGTAACCATCCACAGGTACAAATCTCATCCATTGCCTTTGCTTAGTTGCTCACAAATATTTTTTTAAATGGGTCCTTTTTTTTAAAAGACACAATCGAATGTGAAATCTCAATATATAAACCAAATAAAGGAAAATTTTGTTAGCATAGTGTATGCTGGATGTTACTGTGGCTGCTGACTTCCAAGGTTTGTCACCTACACAAAGTACAACGCGGCTTTGTGATGCATGCAGAAGTTTGAAGCTGTGCTCTGATGCCAACTGCCATTGACTTCCAGTTCCGTTTCCAATTTGCTTCCTTTTACTGTTGCTTTTATGCTGGACAATACTGAGAACAATCTTGGTTCCTCAAACTATGGAATTACAAATAATAACAGGGCATTAGTTACTTCATGCAGTTTCAGGCTGGTTTTGTTTTCACTTAAACTTACCCACTTAAATATTATTCACTTAGGACAAGCTTATTTTCAAGTGGAAATGGGTAAGAATGTGTATTTCTTAATAGAGAAGCCTGTGATCTGAGAAAGCAAGGGTAACTTTCCCGATTCCATTTGAGGCAGAAAACCATGTTTCAAATTACACCATGAAGATGATGCTCATTGGTGTGGGGAAGGAAAAAAAAGGGAAGAGGTGGCAAGGAGGAAATGGAGGAAGGAAACTCACACCTTAAAGGCTTATCTCTTTATTCAGTTCCGGAATGGACAAATTGACTTTGTCTTGGTTTTGTCTTGTTTTCTTTTGGCCCAGTGAGTCTCCTTCTGGACTTTGTCTTACTTCACTGATATTGACATTTTTGGGGCAGAGTACTTTTTTGATTGTCCAGTGCGAGCAATTCAACTTTTGTCATACCACACTCTGAGATACATACCCTAGTCCACCGATGGCAAAAAACTTGAGCTGTTTTGGCTGACCTTAGCTGGCAATTGAATATACAGTGGCCATGTTCTGCTAGGTAGCTCACAGGAAATATCAGACAGGAAAAGAGAAAGCCCTGGGAGGAGAGCAATGCCCTTTCTATTAAGACACAGGCCACACTGGAAGTCTGATCCTGAGACCTGCACTTACTGGCCTTGTGGTCTTTTCATCATTCCCATTCTTTCAGAGTGCTAGTTATAAAGTACTGCTGAACAGGTTTCTAAGAGTCTAACTTTAGAAGTACTCTATTTTCTTTAAGCCTTAAACAACATCTGGCAGATCAATGGATGGTTATTAAAGGCGTAGAGACCTAATATAAAAATGAAATTGGGGAAACCCTACATGCAAGCTAGAATCCTTGAGGATACCTTCTATGAGAGCTGCTGGAGGTACTGTGGTTTTGTTGCCTTAGCCAAAGCTGGTGTTAACCCTTCTCTTGTGCATTATCTAGCTGGATGGCTTTCAAAACTTCAGCATCCAGTGATAATAACTGCCCAGTGCTATATAAGTAGAAGTATTGTCCGTCATCCTCCATGAGCAATTTAAGGGGCATGTATTCATTCCCTAAACATTCACTAAGTGACTTCTCAGAGGTGCTGGGGTTGGAGCAGTGACCTGAATAGACTCTTGTCTTCAAGAAGCTTTATTCTAGAGCAAAAAGACAGGGATTAAATGAACAAGGGATGGATGGTGTAATGGCAGCTGTGTTGGCAAGTCTGAAGACTATGTGAAGTCAGCTAAGATGGAATGGTAGAGGCTGGAGGAGAAGAAAGGCTGCTCTTTGAGATACTGATCTGAGAGTGACAAACTGTAGCAGAGACCTGAGTGAAGGGAACATGTTTTTGTTTGTTTTTCACTTGCCAGTGAAATATCCCAAGTAGGAACAGAATTGTGCTTGAGTAAGAAAAAAGCTGCAGGTCAGCATACAAGTGTGCAGGAGACAGGGGGTAGGGTATCAAGATGGTGTCATCAGATCCTCTATGATGCTGTAAGTTTTATCAAGGATGAGGGCTATGGTTTTCTGTTGGTGTTGTTTTTATTTATTTTTAACCATAAATACGTTGAGAGGAGAAGGATTTGAGCAGAAGCATAAAGGATCTGATTCATACCTTAATATCTCAAGGGTACTTTTAACCCCAGACTCTTATTGGTGGGACTTAGACCTTAACTCTTGCATTAAAATTATTATTAATTATATAATGATTATTAATCTACTAATGAACAATAAGGGACTTTTAAAAGTAATGTAGCTAATCCAGTTTAAAAATGTTGATGTTCAAATCTTCTCATAGTTTGAAACAACTATTAAAGCGACATGCTTCAGTATGGCTCACAGAAGAAATCCTTTAGAAAGCCTCAGAAGTACCTTAGTATAGTTGGCTCACGAGTTCTTTGCCTGCCCCTGTTCCCAGCCAGTATCTTTGCTACTGATGTCTGTTTCTGGTTCTTCTTCATCCTGGTATGTTATAATTGCCCAGCAGAGAAGCACTGTCATCATCAGAAGGCAGTAAATTCTTTGTGAAGGGAAGGAATCCTTTTGGAAAATAGTGCTTGTGATTTTTTCTTCTTCTTTTTTAAGGGATAGTTGTTGAACTCAGAAAATGGGAGAATTCAGAATCACAATTGTTTTTTTCCTTAAGAGTTTGCTTATTAGCTGGGTGCTTGTGGCTCATGCCTGAAATCCTAACTACTCAGGAGGCTGAGATCTGAGGATCGCTGTTTGAAACCAGCCCAGGCAGGAAAGTCCATGAGACTCTTAACTTCAATTAATCACAGAAGAAAAAAGCCAGAAGTAGTGCTGTGGCTCAAGTGGTAGAGCACTAGCCTTGAGCAAAAAGGAGCTCAGAGATAGTGCCTAAGACCAGAGTTCAAGCCCTAGGACCGGCTAATCTTGGTTTCCATCCAAGGGACACATTTCTGTATCTTCTCCTAGATAGGAGAGAAAGACTCATTCATAAAGTGCTTTATGAACTTTATAAAGTTTATAAAGTGCTTTATGAAACATACATTATGAAGTATGGTTTGGCCCTACTTTTGAAACAAAATTTTAGGACCACTTGATTATTAAGGACTCTAAGAGAATATATTCTTTTTAAATTTTTTGTACCAGTACTTGAACTCAGTGCTTGCTCAATTCTTCCACTTATGGCCGATGCTTTACTTTTGATTCCTACATTCAGTTTTGGCTATTTTGTTGGTTAATTGGAAAATCAGAGTGGTCTCAGATTTTTCTGCCTGGGCTTGCTCCAAACTATGATCCTCAGATCTCAACCTCCTGAGTAGCTAAGATGACAGGTATGAGCCACTGGTGCCTGGCTGAGAATATATTATCAAAAGGAAACAATAACGTGAAGAATAGGCTGGGTACTGTAGCATTCTTTTAGTAAAATTTTTTTAAGTGTCAAATATTGGGTTAAATTGTTTAAAGCGTATTGAAAATGGAAATAATTGATATCATACAAATACAGCAAAACCATGTATGCAGAAGAGCCACCTGTGGAGTGTATTCAAAATGCCGTTTTCTTGGCTTCATCCTTAGGAATTCGGATTTGGGAACCTGAATTAAGGCAATCTTTTATTTTAATAAATTCTCTAAAGTAGACTGGCATAGGGAATGTGAATTTCAATAAAATCTCAAATGACAGCTGTGGCAAACCACATTTGAGAAACACTGCTGAATTCCCCCAAGAAACTTGAACTTTCTGTTACAGCAAATGTCAGACACATTCAAAAACAGAGAAATAGTGAAATGACTCCCTACCCCACCACCTCCGCCAGCTCCCATGAACAATGCTAATCAGCCCCAGTCCTGTACCCACAAACAGCTTACCATCTCTAATGAGTATTTATATAAATGATGGCGGTTCTTTGCTTATACAAAACCACAATACCATCATTGTTCCTAAGAAACAATTTTCTCTTTGACATCATCTAGTCCTTTTCAGTGTCAGAAGTTGTAAACGAGTTTATTTGCTCAACAAGAAATGTACTTATTGCGTTACTCATGTAACTGTAACCCCTCTGTACAGCATCTTTACAATAAAATTAAATTTTAAAAAAGTTTATTTGCATCAGTATTCACATGAAGCTCTACCTCTCTGACACTACTACTTCCATTCCCATCAAATTTTTTTTCTCACTTTGTCAGTCCAGGGATTTGAACTTGGGGCCTTATTCTTGCTAGACAGATGCTCTACAACTGAGCCACACCTCAGCCCTTTTTTGCATGGATCATTTTTGAGACAGGCTGCAACTGGACCACAATCTGTTTATTTTATGTCTTTCATCATAGCTGAGATAATTACTGCATACCCCAACAAGGCAACTTCTTGAGTTAGGATGGGGTTTTGTGACCTTTTCTGTCTGAGCTAACCACAGCCTCTCAATCTCAGCCTGCTATATCACTAGGCATGCCACTGTGCCCAGCTCTGGGTTGAGAAGAGATTTCTGGAACTTTTCTGCCTGGACTAGACCTCTAACTACAATCCTCCTGATCTCACTCTCTCAAGTAGCCAGGATTCCAGGCATGATGAGCTGCCGGTGCCTGGTTTCATCTTCTTTTTTTTTTTTTCTGTTGCAATTTTTTTTTCCTGTTACAAAACCAAGCCTTTTGTCTGAATTTCACACTGTCTCAATTTGGATGATTCTATCCATGAGCGGTTGGGAACTACATTGCTATGGCCTCTGGATTTCCTGAGATATCCTAGAAAGTTCTAGAGGCCTTGTTTTGTTTTCTTTGTCTGACTAGCGCACAGGTGGTGCTGGATTGTCTATTTCCTCCAAGAGTTAATGGTTAATCATCTACAGTGAGATCTTTGCGTAAATTCCGAAGTTTGTTAAGGATTGCTGAATGGTCCTAGTCCAGTTCCTTTATCCTTTGTGCACTGTTCATGAAGGGAAAATTCCGGCATCTATACTGTTTCAGCTAATGCCTCAGCTCTTGGGCAAAAAAGAAGGGTCAATGCTTGATTCTACCTTCCTTTATTTAAACCAGCTTTCTGGTTGAGTGTCCCCCTGGGCCACCATGTTTTAGAAGTGAACATGTATCTCTGGTCTTATGTACTTCACAGTGATTCCTTTTCTGATGTTCAAGCGGTCTCCTCTCTGATCACCAGGGACACGTCCTCATTGTGGCTTCTGGGTTCCTTGAGTGTGGTGCTGCTTGCTTGGGGTAGCTTCTTCCTTTCTCGGCTCACATTCTGTTCTAGGCTGCCTGCTTCAGAATTGGGATCCACTTTTCTCTGAGACCCAGTTCCTTGTCCTGAGAAGCGGTATTTGGAGACCACAGCATAGCCCCCAAGGAGTCTCATCACAGGCTAGCAATTGTTTCACAGTGTTTTCTGAAAATAACAAAAAGCCAGGAAACAGGGATAGAGTTGCGTTTATAAGTATGCATGTGTGTATGTGGATTTTGAGATAAAATATATCCTAAAAGATTGATACCTATATCTCATTCATAGTATCACAGTACAATGAAAGAGGCCCCTCTGGGCCATACCATCACAATTCAATGCTTTGTTCTATCTTACATGACACTCTCAATAATTTCCAAATAAAGCTCAGTCATGCCCCAATAATAATATACTTAAAACTTTCTAAGTGTTTTTTTAAGTTTTATTACAGTGCATTAAAGTCACTTAGAATAGTCCCTGTCTTTGCATTTATTCCAATAACTGGTTCGTTTCATATAAAATTTTTGTTTAATTTTGGTGCTAGGGACCAAACTCAGGGTCACCCATGTTAACATGCACTCTATTATTGAACTATATCCAAGTCCTAGAAGTAAATTATATATGTGTATATGTGTGTGTATGCATGTGTATATATGTATATGTGTGTATAAATGTATATATATGGGTATATAGGTTTATATGTATATGTGTATATATATATATGCTTATTTTGAGACCTTCTAAGGAAGCTTTTGGAAAATTCCTGTTTAATAATTATGTAAAAAATATACATTTTCCTATAAGCAAACCCACAAAACATGGCAAAGTCACCGAGTACTTCTGCTTTTCCTCCCCCATCTCCCTCATAAGCAGTTTCTGCACTTCCTTTTATGTTTTAGAACAAGAATTATACATTGTTTGAGTAGGTTTTATACTTTGTTCTTCTAGATACCTGTATGCTACTTTCTTCACACCCAGAGTGCCTCTCAGTTCCTTCTTTAGGTATTGTTTATTGGGCTTGCAATAGGGAAATGGCCTTTTATCTCTTCCTTTCTCTGTCCATTCTGATATTCCCCCTGGACATTTATGCCAGGATACTTACTCTGTTCTTGCATGGTCTCTATCCTTGTAGGTTTTCTATATGTTCTGTCTACATTGTCAGTGTAGTACTGACTTCACTTCTGTCTCCTGAAGCTCACCTCCAAGTTATTCTCACCCCTGTCTTTAGATCAGAGCCTCTGTGGCCCTGCTAGCTGCTGGGTCTTCTCCCTGCATGTCTAAGGAAGGGCTGCTGGGAACAGTCTTCCTTGTGTCTGTCTACCTCTTTTGAGGATTGCTGTAGACTTAGAGATCAGTTTCGCTGGATAACAGATCCCCAGTTTACTTGGCCTTCCCTGGAGCATCCTTCTATTAATTTCTCACATAAAACCTGAAACCTAAAAACTCTAATGACTGATTTCTATCCTTTATAAGTGGCTTGGTTGTTTTGTTGGGTAGTCATGGGTAGGTAGGTAGTAGGTACATAGGTATGTGGTCTCTTTTTTTAAGATCATTTTCCAGATACATGATCTCCCCTTTCCGTGTCTGCTTTCAAATCCTTTTCTTTTTAGAAAGGGTCCTTGAGTTGTGAGTTTGAAGTATTTGCCAGTTTATTGCTCGGTTTCTTCCCTGTTTCCTAGTTCGATGTCATGTTTCTTTTTTTCGGGGGGGGGGGGGGGGAGGGCAGATGGGGGAAATCTGGCTTTTCCTGAACATTTCTCTTTTCATTGCATGCTGATGTTTTTCTCCTTCCTACTTCCTGCTCCCCGGGCAGTGTTCTTTCCTGTGTAGTCTTCATTTTTATCATTTGTTTTCGCCTACTTAAAACCCTGTTCTAACATCTCTTACCTCACTCTATCCAAACATTGCTTTCCTCTAATCATTTCTGCGTTTTCTCATTCTGATATGTGTCCCTTTACAACATCTGTTTTCTTGGTGTCCCTTAGCTCTTTTGAAGTATTAATTTTAAAGTTTCCATCTGTTTTGTGGGCCTGTCTTTGTGGTAAGAACTTTGGGCCGATTTTTTTTTTCTTATAATAGCTGTGCACTGGATTTGACCACAATCCTATTTTGTTTCTCATTCTTCAGTGAAATGAGTTTTCCTGGATTTTTCAGGGCAAAGGACCAGCCAGGAAATCATTTCCAGCACCCAAGCTCTCCAACTCCTTCCTCCATTGCTACCATGAAAAGATAAAAAAATAATAATAATAATAATAAGGCTGCTGTTTTCTTAGCTCTGACTCTTCTTCCCTCCTTGGTTTACATGCACACCCCTCCCTGATCATATTATAACTGTCAAGTACCCATTGGCTTCTCTTCCCCAGTTTCTCCCCAAAGTAGTTTTATTGAAGAAGAAAACTTAATTTTATTAATTTTGAGAGTTTATTAGCTCCATACCACTTGCTGTGGATTGAATGTGCTTCCCAGAGTTCAATCCCCAACACATGGTGTCAAGACTTTGAAGTGATGGGGATGTGGGCAGCATGTTGGCACATGTCTGTGTGATCCCAGAATTGGGAGACTAAGGCAGGAAGATGGAGGAGTCATGAGTAGCATGGGATACATAGTGAGACACAGGTTCCAAAAGACATCAAAAAAGTGAAGAAGAAAAAGTGATCCGAAGAGCGCTGTCTTCATGAACGGATTCATGCTGTGCTTGTGGGAGTGAGTTAGCTATCTTAGGAAACTAGTAACTGTATTGGGACAGTGATAAATGTGTTGGGATAAACAATGAAACTGGCTTCTTTTGTCATTCCCTCCCTTATTTCATGCTTCTCGCTCATTTTCCTCTCTTCCCCTCCCCTCTCTTGTTCTTTTCCCTTCCCTCTTTCTCCTTCCCTTCCTTTGCTCTCCCTTCCTTTCCTCTCCCTTCCTTTCTCTTCTCCCTTCCTCTTTCCTCCCTTCCTCTCATCTCCTTTCCTCTTTCCTCCCTCTTGAAGAGGGATCCTCTGGGAGCTCTCCAGATTAAGGTCCCTTGACCTTGGACTTTCCAACCTTCAGAAACCATGTAGTCTCAGCTATCATGTTATAATAGTACAGCGTAGACTTCAATGATGCCCGGCAAGGGGGGGTTCTCCTGGACCACCACCATCTCCCCCCACCCCCGGTCAGATTGCTGCTGTTGTGCTCAAACAGTTCAACCTGCTCAACATCCAACAAGGCCACAGGAAGGTATGGGGGCTTCTTGGCCCTGAGCTCCAGGTACCCCCTGCCCCTTTTTGGATTTTTCCCCTCCCACGTTGCTTCCTCCTAGCCCTGTAGGTGCAGGTGGTTTGACCACACTCATGCATATCCTCAGGTTCACAGGCCATGTGGTAACCTGACTTTGTTTGGTGGTGTTTGTGGGTTTTTGATTGTACGATCCTAGTTTCTATGTTCTTCTTGTCATGTTGGGGAGGCGGGGTTGGGGTTTTTTTTGTTGTTGTTTTTGGGGTTTTTTGCACAGGGAATAGGAAAGCAGGAACTCTGAGAGAAGTAAGTGCACTACCTCGCACGTGGGCACCGCCACCCTCCCTGAATCCCCCACTTTATTTTTTTAATAAGGATTGGGAAGATGTTTTGCCAAATGGATCCAAGCTAAAGTACTTCCAAATGTGGGAAGTTTGGTTTCAATCATATATTTTTAGTAAATATTTTTATTGAGGGGAAAACAGAACAGGAAAAGTACAGTGTGCTCTGAAAAACAAGACACTTAACTACCACCCGTCATTACTTCATTTAAACACTTGCAGCCTGATATGATAACATGTGCCTGTAACTCCAGCACTCGAGAGGCTGAGGGAAGAGGGTTAGTGGAGCTCAGGAGTTCATAGTTACTCTGGACAACCTCGTGAGACCTTCTCTCCAAAAGGAAAAACAAAAATACACATGTTACTTCTCTAAAGTGAGTATGTAAAAAATGAAATCATCAGCTGGGTGCCAGTGGCTCATGCCTATATTCTAGTTACTCAGGAGGTTGAGATCTGAGGATCACAGTTTAAAGCCAGCCTGGGCAGGAAAGTCCATGAGACTCTTATCTCCAATAAACCACTGGAAAACCAGAGAAGTGGCGCTGTGGTTGAAATGGTAAGCACTCGCCTTGAGCTGAAGAGCTGAGGGACAGCACCCAAGCCGAGAGTTCAAGCACCCGACCAAAAAAAAAAAAAAATGAAATCATTATACCAAGTTGAGGTGGTTCTGGCTTCTTAGGAGGTAGAGGTTAGGAGGACCAAAGTCTGAGACCAGCCCAGCACAAAGCTAAACGATTAAGAGATGTGGCTTGATCCTGAGTATAATGCCCAGTACTTAGAAAAAGTCAAAAGAAACATGAACACTACAGTTAGTCCTTTGGGAATCAATATGGTTTGAAACAAGTTGGGAATGCAAATCAAGCTTAAGTTTGGACTCTAAATATATAGTAGGCTTGAGCTTTAAAAGCCCCTGATCACTCTGGCATGCATTCTGATGCCTTCTACCAGTGAATGCCCCAGCCCACCAAACCCTTCTCACCCATTGACCTCACATTTCCATTGGCATCGATATTTCCTTCTCTAACTTCATTTTTTTTTCCTGATCTCTTTTCCCTTTTATAGCTAGATTATAGTGCACAGAAAGAATTCCATGCTTCCTCTCTTTGTCCTTTCAAATCCTTGGAGGCCCTTCTTACTGAGAGTGAGAATCTGCAAACATGCTTATTACCATTATTTATGTTACCTTTAGCACCTTCTTGCAATGGGGTCCTATCTTTCCTGTGGAGTTTAAAATTAGATACACTGAGAATCTGAGGAATTCAGTTACAAACAAGGAACTTGGAGGGTTCCCCCTCCATACTCCTTTCGGAATCTTTCCTTTGTATGTTCTTATTAATGACTATGTGAGACTTGATTTCCCATCTTCTAGGGAGAGTCTATAGAATAGCAATATGAGCTGCTATTTTCCTTCCTCTTATAATGTACTTCCTCCATCCAGCATTAACTAAGAACTCTCATGTGTTAGGCTGGAGGAGCTCAAGTACCAAACCATCTACCTCTCTCTATTCATGTGATTATTGTACAAGTGTCTTGATAGCTCACCTACCTGTCTTTTCCCTGAGATACTTCTGGCTGGATTTTTAAATGTAAACCATTCTGGGATAAAAGACATAATTAGAAGCCATCAATGGGCTAGGCACGGGACTGCATGTGCCATATATGACAGAAGAGAGCTTTCATGTTACCTTTCTGTGAGGTGGTAAGGGTGACCACGGGACTAAAATTGTCTACAGAGAGAAAGATGTAATATCACCTTGTCTCCTTTCAGCTATGATGCAGGCCAGCAGGGGCCACTGTGTGTGTGTGGGGGGGGGGGGCTCAGTGTCCTGCCCTAGACTGGCACACATGCAATATTTTGGATGAAAGAAAGAGGAGAATATATGAGCAAAAAATGAATGCTTTCCCTAAGTCTTTAATAGCATCATTTTCCTTCCTTGCTCTTGAGATGGCACCCATGAGGTGTCTGGTCCCCTAGGGAGCTTTGGCCAGCAATGCCACCTCTTCCTCTGAACATGAAGCTACTCCTTGAATTCTCTGTCTGGAATTAGGCAGCAATCCCACCTCAGTGATGTGTTCCAAAATCCAGGAAGCTTCTACTCCCTCTCTCATGGAGATCCCCTGGTTATGGCAAAATTCTCCAGGCAGAACCAGATTTTGCACTTGTAAAGAAAGGAGTAGAAACCTTCCCCTGCTGAGGATTACAACGGAAGTAATGCAGCACCCCACCCCACCCCAGATTTGCTCTGGCCAGGCAGCTTCAGTGACCTGAGGTCAAACACAGTCTGAAAATACTCAGGCTTGTCCAAAGTATGAAAAGACCACATCCATATAACTTTGTCATCATGTGTTGCAGTGATTTGCTGGGGTTTTTTTACTGTGAATTCCTTACTATGTGCAATCTGTATATGATTTTTCATGGCAATGTCTATAGGTACAGGAAAAACATATATAGGGTTTGGTGCTGTTGACAGTTTCAGGCATCCCTGGGGAGCTTAGATTGTGACTCTCATGAAGGAGGACCATTGTAAAACCCAAGGCTTACCTAACTAGAATGTAAGTTCTGTGAGATTGTTTTTCAATCCTAATAACCTCATACCTGGCTTAGGGTAGACACTCCAACAAGTATTTGATTTGTTAGATGAAAACTTAGATGTGTCAGATGATAAACTGAGATCAAGGATAACACAGAGCAGGTAGAACACATTGTGTTTGGTATGGCACTATACTAAGTGAGTGGTCATAATTTATACTCCTGACTTGTCAAAGAAAAGTTGAAATGTATTTTGTGTTTTAAAGGAATACTTAAATAGGTAGAACTAAGTAAACAGTGATGTTTATTTCTCAACATACACAAAAAAGGCAATAAACAGGCCAGGCATGGTACCTCACACCTGTAATCCCAGCTACTCCAGAGGTAGATCATGAGGGTCACATTTTGAGGAAAGCCTAGGGAAAAAGTGACAATTCCATTTCAACCAGCATGTCCTGGTGGTGCATGCCCATCATCTGAGCTATAGAGCAGGTATAGGTAGGAGGATGCTAGTCTGATCTTGGGCAAAAGCATGAGACCTGATATGAAAGCAAAAACAGCTGGAGGTGTGGCTCAAGGGGTAGAATACCTGTCTAGCAATCAAGAGGCCCTGAGTTCAAGTCTCAAAACTGCCCAAAAAAATTAAAAAGTAAAGTTTGAGAAAGTAAAGATACTATTTTGTGCAAACAGATTCATGTTTACATCCACTCATGAGGACAAAACTGGTCCAGCTCGCTAATCCTGGCCAGTAATAGCATAGATGACAGTGGCTAAGGAAAGTGACTGATTGGCTTTGAGGCCATTTCCTTCCCTTGATCATGAGGGAATCGCCAGCGAGGCTACAAACTGGGCAGCAGAGAAATGAAGATACACTGAGAATCTTGGATACTCTTCCACAGAATAATGAAGACTTGACTGGGTCTGTTTTGATATGTGTACATATTTCTGCACCCGGAAAAGGATGAACCCAAAAACATTATAAATGCCAATTTTTGAAGGCTTTTGGAAAATGTAACCCATAGCATATGGTAGCAAATTAATTTGGGGTTTCACTTGTCTCCATCTGATGTGGCCACGTTGAGTTATGAGATAATAGTTTGGCAGCAGAGTTTGCTGAGTGCTTTTTATAAGCTGCTCCATTTCATTAAGATTCTGAGGTTCGAGGGCATACTTTGACCTCTGCTTAGGAGATGAAGTAACAGAAGCACAGTGCCATTTAGCAAGTTGCCTGGCCTCTGAGCTCGCCAGTCGCTGCTCAGGACAGCTCTGAGATCTAGAGCTGCAGACTTCTTTTTAAGAATGGAAAAGGCAGTAGTGGGGTTTGAACCCCGCCTCATGCTTGCTAGACAGGTACTCTACTTTTGAGCTACACCCTCTGACCTTTTGCTTTATTTCTTTTTTTTGCCTGATCTGGACAGCGGTTCTTCTATGTATGCTTCCCACAGAGCTGGAATGACAGGACCAAGTGATAGCAGGAATGGAGTCTGGCAAACTTTTTGCCTCGGATACCTAAAACCACAATCCTCCCTCATCTCAGCCTTCTGAGTAGCTAGGATGGCAGGAGGCATGAGCCACACAACACCCAGCTTGGTCTGCAGACTTGACTTGCATCACCATTTCCTTCTTCAATTCAGGCCCTATTCTGTCCTTTCATACTGCTTCTTGTAACTCCGTTTATCCTCCTGCCCTTCACAGTTAGAGAGGAGAAAGAATTGAAGGCAGAATAGATCGTGTTTGACAGCCAGGGGCTAGGCAGCTGAATTCTATCAAGCCATAAATGTGTCTGTATCCCCAATGGTATTAAAACTTTTAAATAATATTTTATCATGGCATCACCTGTTTGGTACATGACAAGGAGATGTTTAACCTGGAGAGACATCTCTACCTCTCAAATCCTAAGAGCATCCTGCTCTGTTTTTCTCCTTGGAGCCAACAACTAGAAAGTATAACTTAGCCTTGAACAGCTGTTTCCCCAAGTCCAGGTAGAAGTTAGGGTATCTGTTGATTGTGCTAATGTCACCAGTAAGAAAGGATTCAGAAGCTAGGTGCCAGTGGCTCTTGCCTGTAATCCTACTCAGAAGACTGAGATCTGAAGATCCCAGTTTGAAGCCAGCCTGGGCAGGAAAGTTTATGATATCTTTTTCTCCAATTAACCAGCCAAAAGCCAAAATGGAGCTGTTGATCAAGTGGCAGAGGGCCAGCCTTGAATGAAAAAGAACTCAAGGGAAGGACAGCACCCTGGTTCTGAGTTCAAGTCCTAGTACCTCCTATTCTCACACACACACACACACACACACACACACACACGTTCAGAAAATATGAGTTGCCAGTTGACCAGTGGCAGAGCGATTGAATGAATCCCTAATATACACAGCTGCCATGTGAAATGAAGAAATTCCTACATGTATTTCATAAAGCAAGGCTCTAACATATGAAAGTGATTTGTGTTTAAGTGGGCATAGACTTGAAGAAAGGTGTTTTTGTTTGTTTGTTTCACATCTCCTTATCTAAGTTCCTAAATAAATGAGTACCAGAGTATCTTGTGTTTCTCATGTGGATACTGTGGGTACAGCTGAACACTCCCAGGAATGGAGCTATTCCGTATTCCTTCCGAGCAGAATATTGCTGCCGTGGTGTATTTCCTCTGAACTGAGAGGTGAGGACCGATCTGTGTCATGCCTCTGAGAAGATCCAAAGAGTTTTAAAACATTCGCTTTGAGAGATTGAAATACATAGCATCGCAGACTGTTTGAATGTCAGCCCAGGCATTGGCAGACTTCCATTCAGATTTGCCTGGGAGGAGAATGTGTACTCAGAGGGTAGGTTCAAGCCCTTTGGAGTTTATGAGCAAATCTCTGCTTTTTTTTTTTTCTAGATTGTTGAGGTGGGCAGGAATACAGAAGGAAAGGAAAAATAGTTTAAGCACATATTGTGGAGATGTTGTGTGTGGTGTGTGTGTGTGGGTGTGTGTGTGTGTGTGTGTACACATCCAACTGCATGAGCCCTCGGCATCTCCCAGACTTGGAAAGCTTATCTTTAACAGCACAACTGTGTCTGGTGTTCTTCGATCTACATCAGAGCCTCTTTTATTTTTCTCTCTTGCATGCTTTTTAATTATATAGTTTAAATGTTTTAACTATTAAAGCTGCTTGGTCTTCAAGCTGTAAACATCACATGAAGCTAATAAGCTTTAAGAAAGGAATGGAAATTGACATTTAGTATGGAGGCTTTACAAAAACCAATGAAACACTATGCAAATGAGCTATGGAAGAGACGGATTTGCATATCCTGGGTGGGTTCCTCTTCTGCTCAGTGTGAGCCTGGCGGACTTGCCTTTTTACCCCATGGGATGACACACATAGTGGGGAACATGGGGATTTTCCTTGAGGTTTTCTCACAATCACAGAGCAAAATGCAGAAATACTTAGTGACATAGGAAATCAATTTTTGAAGTAACTACTTCTGGCAGCAGGGAGTAGGGGGTGGGGGGATGTTGTCATTGGGGGAGTGTTAGAAAGAGAAGAACATTCTATCAATATTTAGTGCTGCTAAAGCAGGTAGAGCAAGTTCTGACATTAGACCCATTGGCATTTCAAAATAAATACTTTAAGACTAGCCTTTAACTATGCAGTGCAAATTCCCAAGGGTTGTAACCCCAAAACAATAATAATAATGACAATAACAATAGCAATAGCAATAATAATATAAAGTGAGTCAGTTCTACCACTCTATTAAAACTCTGTTTCTCAGCAAAGCTCCTGCCCAAGAATAGTCTTCATTAAGTGCCTTGAGCTGCTCCCATGTCTCCTAAGAGAGACAGGCTAGGCACAGGCTAAAGAATTTGCTTTTGTCCCATCCTGTTAATAATAATAATAATAATGAGGCCTAGTAGCCAGGTTCTTTGTGTACTGAGAGCTTACAATGTGCTAGATAGTAAAGCATGAATGCACAATTACATAGAGGCTAAGAAGGACTCCAGAATCCTCAGGGCCTGAATTTGAACTCAGCACTGTCAATGTTCCTTACCTTACTTCTCCCCCCCCTCTTCCCCCCCCCCTCAAATGAAGATGATAGGGAGGAAACTAGAAAGAATGTGCAAACTGTCATGAAGCCTGGTCTGTAGCAAATACAGTGCTCTGAAAATCCTCGCCAAGGTTTCCTTTGCAAAATCCAGGTAGCATCCCACAGAAGGAAGAGAAAATGAACTTCACCCCTGGAGTACACCCAGAGCATGGTTAGAGGGGTCTTTTCCACGTTGTCATAAAGCATCTCTGCAGTAAAGTTGCCCATTTCTGCCCACACCGATCCTGTAACATTCCAGGAATAAAATCTGTACCCGGGTTTAAAAATAAAATGGGTGGAACAAACTGAATGAGAAGTCCTTGGCAGACACCCCCTCTCCCCACAGAATGTTCTCTGGATGGGTGAAATGGCAACAAGACATGTATATCTTCTCAGTCCCTTTGGCTGGTTGTATTTATCCAGTCTACACGTCCAGTATGCTTAGTCATCCGGACATGCTATGATGTACTTCCACCGTCCACCCCCTTCCCCTGCTTCATTCAGCCCCCTTCCCAAGACAGTGGAGCAGCTAGGACTGGCTCTGTTAGTCCTAGTACCCTATTTGTGCTTAGGAGATGGCTCAGAGGACTCTGCACTTCTCCATAGAAAAGACTGCCGAGAGAGACAGGAAAATGTCCCTACTTCTCCAGCCTCTCTTTACTGCTGTGAATAGATAAGCCCTTGTTTAGAGGTTGCAGTGGGGGAAGGGAGCATTAGGACTTGAACTCAAGGTCTTGCGCTCTCGCTTGGGTTTTTTGTTGTTTTGTTTTGCTCAAGGCTGGTACCACTTTGATCCACACATCCACTTCTGTCCATCCTCACCCCCCCCCACTCCCCCCATCCCCGGTTAAATGGAGATAAGAGTCTCACAGACTTCACCTGACCTGGGCTGGCTTTGAACCAGGATCCTCAGATCTCAGCCTCTTGGGTAGCTAGGATTATAAGGCATGATGAGCTACCAGCACCTGTCAAGAGAGGCTTTTGATCATGTATTATCCCAGCAAATACCCTGACTCCCAGATTCCATAGAAATAACTCAGAAAAGATAGATAAAATGTAGTTGGCAAGTTTGGGTAGAAAATCTTACTACATACCAGACACACAGAAGACACACAGACACGCGCTCATACCATGCATCTCTTCCATCATCACTGTAGAAGTTATGGGAAGACTAGACATTTCCTCTCTTTCCCAGGCACAGTGAGTACATGTTTCCCAAAAATGGTAAAGGAAAAAAAAAATCTTTCTTGGGCTGAGCCATATGCAAAAAATTATGGAACATCTGTGTAAGTAACAACATACAACAAGACAAATTATTGGTGGTAAAAGGCAAAGCCCTTGTTTCAAAAACATGTCTGGAGATGGTGTGTATACAGAACCTTGCTTTGTGCTAATTATGCATAATCACTGTCAGCTTGCGTACCACCGGCTGGGCTGTCAATAATGAGCGGTCCAAGGAGGGGATGTGGCTTGTTTGGTCTTTTTCCCTTCCTTTTCTTCTGCTTTTTCTCCCCTTCCTTCTTCAGAGTGGTGGTGGTTGAACAAAGTATATGGCTTTATTCCAAAAGTTACAGGGAGCTGGAAGCGCATAAGAGAAGTGTAGGACATGCCAGTAATGGGCATCTTGAAGTGTCCTGATGTACAGGTGACCCCCTTCACCTCTGGTCCCACCATTTCCTTCCAGGGCTGTGTGAAGAGGTCAGAGACTGTTGCACCTCTGGAATGAATCAGTAAGTAAGCTTTGGGAATTCTTTAACTTTTCCTTACTTTAGTGTTTAATTCTGTCCTCAGTCTGAACACATTGCAAAATAATAGGAGGAGGAGGAAGAAGCAATAGTAGTAGTAGTCACTCTAGGTGAACTTAGACCTTTACTTTTAGGCTCATTGTGATTCCATTTGTGTGACAAATTTAGAAGGCACAGGGGCTCCTGTGAGGCTGGATTTGAACCCCAGCTTAGAACTTACAGACTTGGGCTTGCTCTCTACCCCGTGAGCTTGGAAAAAGAATCCTTAAAGTGAATCCCGTCCCTACAATTCCCCATTATTTGTCCAGGGGAGATAGGATTACCCACTCACAGTTCTGACGTGGAGCAAATGAGGTCAAAACCCACAGAAACACTTATGCCCTATGCCAGATGCAATGATTCACTCCTATAATCCTAGTTACTGGGGAGGTTGAGATCAGGAGGATCATGGAGAAACATTGATAAGATTCTCTCACACAAATAGAAAAAATTGGGTGCAGTGGTATGTGCCTGCCATATCCCAGCTATGGTGAAAAACTTAACTAGGCAGATCTCTGTCCAGACCTGCCAGAGTAGAAAGCAAGATCCTATCTCAAAAAGAATAAAAGTATAAAGGGGCTAACGGTGTGGCTCTAGCAGAAGAGCACCTACCTAGCAAGCATGTGGCCCCAAGTTCAAACCCCCAGACCATTATTATTAATTGCTTCTTTATGTTAAAAGAGCTTTGAACATTATGCTATTCTCCACTGCCAAATTTCTAGGTGAAACATGGGTCTCCATACTGTGCATGGAAAAAAGAGTTTGAAAGAATTGAGCAGTGCCTCTTTCAGGGAAAGAAAAAGTGGGGTTTACACGCAAGAAGGGAGACAAGACTTACCTGCTCCTCACCTGGAGAGGAGCTGCAGTTGCTATGACATAAGACTAGGTCATTTATAAAGAATACAAGTTAGCCAGGTACTCGTGGCTCACACCTGTAATCCTAGCTACTCAGGAGACTGAGATTTGAGGATCATGGTTCGAAGCCATCCCTGGCAGCAAAGTCCATGAAATTCTTATCTCCAATTAACCACAAGAAAACAGAAAGTGGTGCTGTGGCTTAAAGTGTTAGAATGCTAACCTAAGCTCAGGGACAGCGCCCAGGATATGAGTTCAAGTCCCATGACTGACAGGAAAAAAAAAGACATGTTAACTTGGTCCTGTGCTCAAGAATCTGGGAAATCAGGGTGGGCGCTGCCTCTGCTAAGAGGCCTCTTGTTGCATCTGCACCTGCTGAGAGCCTCTTGTTGCATCTGAATTTGAGAGCAGACAGCCCTGGATAAGACAGAGCAAGCTGTGCCCACACCAAGCCCCCTGTCCCCACGAGGTCTACCTTCCTACCCCATCCAGCCCTAATTACCTTCCAGTGGCCCTACCCAGGAACACCATTAACATGGGAGTTTAAGGATTGCATCTCTAAGACACAAACTTCTAGGAGATGTTTCAAACTGTATTCCTCATAGTCCCCAGCTTCTCTCCTCTCCTCTCTAGCCCAACCCTATTCCTCTGTATTTCCAGCCTTCAGCATTCCCTGAAATGCTCATCCAAGATCCTATCTATCTGACTTGTCCTGTCAAAATCCTCTCCACAATTTGGGGTCCAGCATACACCTGCCTCTTCTGGAGCCTTCTCATCCCAAAGTCACTAATCTCTACCTCTTTTGCCCTCCTGAAACTCTTTATTACTCCTGTTTCTTTGCTACTTATAGCACACAACACACACTATCTGCTGGTGAATTTAGTTGCATTAACATGTTGGCAGAGAAGGGTTAGGTGTTATCTGTGAGGCTTTTGCATTCAAAACCTCCTCTGCCATCCAAATGAAATAAATACATGAACTCTCCACATCTATTTTTCTGATTTGGCTTAAGTAAAGTGACAGCCAGATGAGATGGCACATGTCTTTAGTTCCAGCTACTTGGGAGATAGGACTGTGGTTTGAGACAAGCCTGGGAAAAAGTTGGGGAGATTTTTATCTCAACAGCAATCCCAGCATGCTGATATATGCCTTTGGTCTCAGCTACTTGGGAGGCAGAAGTAGGTAGATCATCATCCAAGACAGATCAGGCAAAAGTGTGGGATTCTGTCTGAAAGCTAAGATAACAGAGGGCTGGCTGGCTCAAGCATTTGCCTGTGGAGTATGAGGCCTTAAGTTCCAAACCACACAACTTCCTGGATGGGTGGATGGACAATTAGATGGATGGTTGGAGAAATAGATAGATAGATAGATAGATAGATAGATAGATAGATAGATAGATAGATAGATAGATGGATAGATGGAGAGACAGAGACAGAGAGAGAGAGAGAGAGAGATGTGACTTTACAAAGTCACTAAAGGAATGTAAAGATCCTACCTCCTGATAAGTACTTAAGCAATATTAGCTACTAATAGTCCCAATGGCCCAAAGAAATATTAGCTATCAATAGTCCTAGTGGACCAGAGAAAAGAGGCCATATCTTGTTCATACTTTGTGCCTGGCAATCGTATTCTCCATATAGAACAGACTCAGTCCATAAATGTGAAATGCTATATTAGGTATGTTTGTCAATATAAGGGTCTATTCATTTGCTTCAGCTAAATAATTCAACATGCAGCAAAGCGCCCTCCCACATCCCATCCTTCCAGTCACTGAAAAATCTGGGAGGAATTTTCCACATGTTTTCCGAGCCCAGCCCTACAGAATATATTTCAAAGTCCTTTCCAGGTCTACTTTCTCTTTGGGGGTACAAACAGTTCACCAAGCCCCAATGTAGGACATGCATCTGTATGAAGGATAGTTTTCAAAAGCTAAATGAAAGAATGAGAATATTTCTATCCTGGCTTCCAGGGTTCAAGGCCCCACCACTGAAAGTAAGAGGGATCGAGGTAAAAAGGGAGCCCATCATGTTCTACTCAAACTTCAACAACATTGACAATAAATCAGACAAATGGAAGTATGAAGAACCAGAAATAAGGAACACTTTATTTATATTAATGTATGCTAAGTTGTGCCGAAGGGTGGGTTTTGTATAAACAATTGCATAAACACATGATGGACTTTAATCCTATTCATCCTCTTACCCTCTTTTGTCCCTACCTCTCACTTCCTGTTAGTCCCTTTTTTTGTCTAGTTTCTCCCCTTTACATTCATGTCATTTCTTTTTTAGGTTTAGATTCTGTGTATGAGAGACAACATGTGATGTTTGCCTAAGTCTGGCTTACCATTTCACTTAACATGATGTCCAGCTCCTGGAGATCATTTTCCTGTCAATGACATAATTGTATTCTTAATGACTTAATAAAACTCCATTGTGTTTTATATATACATATATATGTGTATGTGTGTGTATACACATGCATACCACATCTCTAGTCATAAGGTGATAGATTAGCCTAATTCCATTTCTTTGCAATGGTGAATGATGCTTCTATGAACACGAGTATACAGATAATCTCTATTGCATGCTGATGAACATATATTTTTCATCTAGGAGTAGTAAGAGAGGATCATATGGTTGTTTTATCTTTCCTTTTTGGGGAAAGGTCCATGGAAGCTATACTGATTTGCATTCCCACTAACAGAGTGTAAGGATTTCCCACACACAATATTCATTGTTTATTTTCTTGATGATTGCCCTTCTGACTGGAGTGAGATGGAATCTTAGTGTGGTTACAATTTGCATTTCCCTCATGGGCTGAGGCTGTTGAACATTTTTTTTCCTGTGTTTATAAATAAACATAGTTCTGAGAATAGTTCTTTTGAGAACTGTTCAGTTCACTTGCCCATTCATTGGATTATTTTGGTGTTTGATTTGTTGAGCTTTTTTATATATTCTACATATAAGCCTCTGTCAGATGAAGACCTGGTGAATTTTCTCCCATTCCGCATGTATTCCCTTCAGTCTAGTAATTGTTTCCTTTGCTAGGCAGAGGTCTTTTAATTTGATGCAAACCCATTTTCCTATTTCCTGAGCTATGGGAGTCCTATTCTGATCATAGTTGCCCAAGCCTGTATTTTGAACTATTTGCCTCTGGGAATTTTCAGAGTTTCAGGGAAGGCTGCTTTCTGTTGAATTTTTGTAATAATGTATGTGAGTGAGCAATGGATGGGTACATGTGTTTAACCTTCCTGTTAGAACAAGAGGGTAGTTTTCCACTTGGAGTCAGCTAATCCTTTATGAAACTTAGCTGATTTTACACGAGTGATTCTGATTTTTCCTCATAGTGGGGCATTTGATGATGTCTGGAGACATTTTTGTTGTGACTAAGTCAGAGCTATCTACCTCCAACAAGCGAGCATCTAAGTATGCATCCTACCCAACATCCCACAGAGCCCAGGGCAGCCTCCAACACAGTTACCCAGCATAGCATGTCAGCAGCACTGAGTGTGAGAAAACTTGGCTTACTTTCATCTAAAACTAGCAAGGAGAATTCCTGGTGAGGAGTGCTAGCACACTGTACTGCCGAGAGCCAGGGTCGTAGCTGTGTGGGTATCATCCTCCTTCCAGGTCTAGTCTAGACATTAATATTCCTGTTCTTCCCATAAGACCTACTCCATGAGAACGGACTTCATAGGGAAAGGGCTTTCTGTGGGGGACACCAATGACGTCTGACTTGAACCACTGTGAGCAAGTTATTTTTTTCAGTAATTTCAATCTCAGTATTGCTTCATAGTTGACTTATTTTCCAGTTTTGTAAATTTATAGTCCCATGAAGTGGAAGGTACATCCAGGTGGCAGAGAAAGGGTTAAAGCAGGAAGGTGGGGGGGTTGGGTAGAAGGAGAAGAAAACAAGAAAAAGAAGAGAGGAAGAGGCCAAGATGTAGAAATAGAGATAGCCCCTACCCCTACCCCATTCTCATAATGGTCCTGGGGTTTTCAATGCACGGTTTTGTTGCCAGTGCCTCCCTACACGCGTGCGTGCATGCACGCACGCACGCACACACACACACACACACACACACACACACATACCACACCACACCACCACCACATGCAGGCCAGGTGGTTCCTGCTTACATACATGGCTTGGCGCATTTACTCCTTGGCTGAGACCATTTCACACATGAACAACACAGCCCCCTCCTAGAGACTTGCCATCCATCTGCTTGTACGAGCGCTGTCTGTTTCCCTCCAAAAACAGGCCCAATCCACATTTGCCTTTGGCCCAGGCTAGCTAACCAGCAGCTCTTCCATAAGGTCTGTAATTGCAGTCTCTCATTCCCCTGTGAGCCTGGCTGCCTTCACCCTTCTGTCCTCTCCCGGCACCTTCCCCCAAGTCCCCTACCCTCAGCCCTTGCCTCCTATTCCCTGCTATGAAGCCCTGTCAAAGTGAATGACAAGAATCAGCTTCCCTTTCCCCAAATGCCTCCTTACTCATTACTTTAAAGCAGTGTCGCCTTCTGTCCTCAAACGATTTACAGATTTCTTCCTTGCACTCCCCCCCACACACCCCAAATGATCTCCCTTGCAGAGTGGAGGATGAATGGATGCCTTGCCTGGCACCCTCCCCACGCTCTGTCTGAAGCAGTTTTGTGGGTAAATATGCCACCAGGTTCCTCCTTGTGCTCTGATCTAGCCTGTCTTGTGCCATATGCTTGCGACAGATAGGGGTTAATACTAGGCTCACTTAGACGTGGAATTAGATGCAGTTAGAACAGAAGAATGTCTGTAACTGTTACAGAGGGTGGGGGGAGGGAGCAGTAGCTCTGATGCTACAGCAGGGCCACGTGACAGGCACCAGAGGGGCCAGTCATGGAGTGACCATCCTTCCAAATGACCTCTTATGCCTAAACTTTGAATACCAAGTAAAGAAAGCAAAGGGGATAGAGTCGTAATTTTTTTCCATTCTAAAAGGGAAGTTTAATAAACTTGGACTGATGGCTCATACTTAATAATCCTAGCTACTCAGGAGGCTGAGATCTGAGCATCACAGTTTGGAGCTAGCCCAGGTAGACAAATCTAGAAATTCTTATCTCCAGCTAACCAGAAAAAACAAAATGCCAGAAGTAGAGGTGTGGCTCAAGTGAGAGAGTGCCAGCCATGAGTAAAAATGAGCTAAGTGAGACCAAGAGGCCAGCACTTCAAGCCCTCAGTGCCAGCACGAAGAAAGGAAACAAAAAATAAAATAAAAAGAACTTTGGTGTTTACAAGGTCAGCATCCATGCTGAGCTTTTAAGGACTCAGATTATAATTGAAATACTTTATGAATACACTTCAAGTGTTGTGCTTTTGGAGAGATTAGGAAAAATAATAATCTGGGAGATGAGAATGTGTAGAGAAGCCAGCCATGGTAGTTCATGCCTGCAATTCCAGCACTTGAGAGGATGAAAAAGGAAGATCTCGACTTCCTGGGCTACATAGAGATCCTGTCACAAAAAAAATTTTTAAAAATGAAGCTGTGGGGGGGGGGAGGGTATGGGAGGGGAGGAAAATCTGCAGAATCTCAGGAGTTTGGAGGATGCTTTTCTGTGGTTTGCTTCTGAGCTGTATAGACCTGTGACTCAGGTTCCCTGTAACACTGAGCATGCCTAGGTCTGGAGGAAAACACTGTTCAATTTCACTTGTGCAGCATGGCATCTTAAACCAGTACACTTGGTAATACTCGACGGGCTACTTCCGGTGAGCAGCTTAGCACAGTGAGACAATTCATGGTCCTCTTTCTTTGAATATGAAGTTAATTCCTGAGCCAGGAAGCATTTCTTGATACTTTGTCTTTGCTCTGTTTCTTAGAGCACTGAGACCATGCATCTGTATGCTTTAGAAAAGCACTCAAAGCCCTAAGTAGTGTTTTAGAAGAGAAAGGCAATAGCCAGGAAACTGCTCTTCTCTGGGTTGGACAAGTGTACATGCATTGAGCACCTCAGAGAAAAGTCTGCAGAGGTGCCAGAAACCACCAACCACAGGAGGCCATGCACGCAGGATATGCAGAGTCACCGACCCAGATCCAGCACCATTGCTGGTTCCCCCATGTCCTTGAGAGTTACAGCTCTTCCATGGGGCTGCTTCCGGCACAGGAGGGCAGTTCTGCATCTTCCTGAAGGTGCTGAGTGGCCTGCCCACGGTTTCTTTCAGAGTCACGGAATACCCACATCCTCTTGACACTCGGTACGCTTCTCCCTTCTCCTTTTCCCCTAACTTTCTAATCCATCCATAGGTTCCAGCTGGTCCTCTTCACGAAAGCTATGGATCTTTTAGAAGTGTCCAGAAGCATTCCAACCACCATTCTGAATGGGAAAATAGGCACAAGATGGAACATCCCACCCTGATTTCCCATAGGGTAGCTACCGTGTTGTGGCAGGAACTGGTCTATATATATTTGTGCCTGGCATTGCCCACAGTGGGCATAATTAATATTTGATGGTGGAGCTTGGTTGCTGTAGTCCAGGGCAGAGACAGGCTATGTCTGCCTCCCAATAGCATTTCCCATAGGAAAAGCTAACTTTCCTTATGATCTTTTTTATTTTGTTTTGCCATTCTTGGAGCTTGAACTGCAGGCCTAAGAGCTGACCCTGAGCTTTTGTGCCCAAGGCTAAGTGCTCAACCACTTGAGCCACAGATCCACTTCCAGCTTTTTTTGTAGTTTAGTAGGATAGGAGTCTCACAGACTTTCTTGCCTGTACTGGCCTTTAAACTGTGATTCTCAGATCTTAGCTTCCTGAGTAGCTAGTATTACAGACATAAACCATCAGCTCTTTATGATCTCCTGAATGATCTGTGGGTCTGTATCTAAATCAATGAATGCTTTCATTTATGTGGGAGGAGGAGACTCACTCCACACATGCACAGTTTGAGTGCTCCTTCATGCTATTGGAACCCATAGCTCTAATCCCACTTGTCAGGAGATGATATTGTAGTAACCATGACGAATTCCATGCTACACTGTTTCACTTGCTCTCTGTTCACCGTAGACAAAGCACTGAACCCCTGGGTTCAGTTTTGGCCTCCATTTTATCCTGGGTGTCCCAGAAGATCATGTGAAGCCAGGGATGTCAAAGTATATTGTCAGGTTATAGGTACTTCCAATAATGGAGTCTTACTAGGCTCCAGCTACATAGCTCATGGCCTCAGGAACCATCCTGTCAGTGAGGTTCATCCAGCTAATGAGTTTCATTCACTTGCAGCAGCTTACAGGCACACTATATTCAGACAAATGACTCATAAAAATGCCATTATTTGCTATCATTAGTAGTCAGGTAGCTTTGAATAGACTCACATGAGGCTATTTTAACACCCATAGCCAGCTTACTACTTACACAGGGTAAACGTAAACCTTCTTATTTAATTTCTATTCATTTATAAAACATCACCTGTCTCCTCATCTCCCAGGTTAACCCTTGAGATCTTGTGGACCTGTGAGGCCACACCTTCATTTACTTTCTCTGTTCTATAGGTCTCCATCTCACCCATGAGCAACTTTGCAACAACTGGCTTCAAGTTCTCTCACATGCTAAGAGCTCTCCATACCTCACATTGCAGGCAAGGAGGAGAAACTGTTGGTCATCCATACCACATATTAGGATCAATGTCCAGGATGTAGCAGGCCATCAGGAAGATTCCATTCCAGGGTTGGCAGAGAGCTGGTTGGTTTGCTGGCCAGCTCAATGGTTGTTGGGTTGCTTAGCTGGTTGGCTCATTCATGAGAGAGTCTAGGTTATTAAGGTGATGTTGGTAGAGGAATGGAAGAAGGGAAGGGTGCTCCTTCATCCATCTTGATACGTGCAAAAGTCCATCTTCACAATATGAGAGCAGGTAGTGAGATCTTGCTTAGTAAAAGATGGGATTGGCTGTAAGAAGTTATGAGAAAGAACGGTTACAAAAATGACAAAAAAAATTCAGACTGCTGGAGCTCAAATGTGGACATTTGAGAAGAGGTAGCCTTCCAATTGTCCGAGTGAGATCAATCTGGAGGCATAAGGACTCTACCATAGCCTCTTCTGCTCATTGTCTCCTTAATTCAAAATGAACTCTGGGTCTGGGTGCTGTCCCTCAGCTCTTCAGCTCAAGGCTAGCGCTCTACCACTTGAGCCACAGCACCACGTCCAGCTTTTTCTGCTTATGTGGTGCTGAGGAATTGAACCCAGGGCTTTATGCATGCAAGGCAAGCACTCTACCACTGAGCCACCTTCCCAGCTCACCACAATTCCTTCTTGCATTCGATCAAATATCTAATGACAATGCTGTTTTTTAAAGCACCTTTCTAAAAATACTGTTAGCCTTTCATGTTTCCCTCTGACTTGTAAAAGTGGGAAATAACTAAAATTAGACCTTAATGCCTCCAGTGAGGAAAACAGGGGGAAGAAGGAGACAACATAGATCCAAGAAACACTGATCTGTGAATACTGGAGCCCTGGGTGGTGTGGATCAGTGGTGTGTGGTGTTCTTCTCACCCAAAAGGGCTATACTGGTGTGGTGGATTCCAGTTTTATGGGCAAGTTGCTAGGTGATTGGCAGGATCTCTTCATGTGACAGCCCACCACTAGAGAGATCTCACTGTAGAGTTCAAATAGGATTCGCTGTCACTGGATTGCCCAGGGTCCAAAGTCTTCATAAGTTGGCAAGCTTAGCGAAAGAACAGGAATATCATTGCATGCAATTAGAGATATTTTGAGATCTTCCATTCCCTCCAGGTTGAAAGGTTTTGGAAGTTGTAGAAGGGATGGAGCACAGGAACTATTTCAACACCATGGAGGGTGGAGAGGAGAAAGTGTCCCCTGTGTGAGGATGGAGTGTCAGGTGCCACACCTTCACCACGAGCAGCTCCATCTGTGATCACCCCCGACCGTGAGCCCACCATAGTCACTCTTTCTGCAAAATACACTTGTACAATATGTTGGCAAAATATCCGATATTTCTTGATGTAGGATCTACACAGCTGTTTCTAAAACTTCAGCGTGTGCAGCCTTCTTAGAAGGATGAGTGTTGGCAGCATCCTGTCCCTGTCTCCCTGTCTCTCTGTATGTCTCCTCTCTCTCTTTCTCTCTGTCTGTCTTTGTCCCTCTGTCAGTCTGTCTTTGTCACTCTCTCTCCCTTCCAGTCTCTTTTTGTCTCTGCCTCTCCCTACCTGTCTCTCTCTCTCTCCCTGTCTTTCTCTCTCCTTGTCTGTTTCCTTCCCTGTCTCTCTTCTGTCTCTCTCTTACACAGATTTCAGAAGATGAGTATCTTAGAGGTTGTCTTTATAAGTGGTTTTAGCGTATCAGGAAAAAAATGCATATGTAAATAGCCGTGAAACAGGTTTAAAGGCCAATCTTGGCTCAACTGCATTCATTTCTGTTTTATTTCCATGGCAAATCATCTTGGCGGGACTTGCCTGTGGTTGATTTTCATTTGTCAGAATGAGGTGGTTCTGATAATGAGCCACTTGTTATTCGGGAACATGCGTGCATGTGTACACATATGAGCCAGTCCTTCACGAGCTGTGTATACTCCCATCCACGTATGTGTATTATCAAACCCTATACAAATATGTGTGGTATGTTCTTCAGCTTGTGCTGTGTGCACACATTCCATTTCTCCTGCCCACAGGTATGTGTGGGGGTGCAGATTCTTCCCCATGTTTGTATATATGCACACACCCACATATGTCCATGTGTTCCTTTCTTCTCTATTTATAGAGGTTCTGTATGTTGTCTTCACCTCACCCAAGGAGCAAGAGGCAGCCAGTGTTTAACTCTATGGCCCTTAACATTCACAATATTTTTGAATACATTCATCCAAAGGGACAGGAAGACTCAAACCCAAAAGTGTGAGCACTTCTTTCTACATTGTTTCCCAGCTCTTACTCTCAGCTCTGTAGTCTTCAGTTGTCTTAAAAGTTCACAGTTTGTCGTTATTGATCTAAGGGAGAGAGAAAAAAAATGTAACACAACCCAGTTTCACTAAGTGATTTAGCTGCCCTTTACCTTCCCTGTCCTAGTTACTGTTACGATGAAACCACTGATGGACACAGGGGCTACCTTCAGACTGAATCGTCTCCCCCTTAGATGCCCATGACTATACATCTCAGCAACACTGGGAGTACCTCTTTTTTAAAAGCTCATGCTGTCCCTGGCAACCTAAGTTGAATGAACCTAATAAATAAATGCAAAGCTGTCCTTCTGTTCTACTGGGCTTCTTCCTACTTACCTGCCAGCTAGAAACCCATGCTTTCATGTACTAAGCCAAACACAGAGTGCCAAGACAAAAACCAGAGTGTGTTTCATGCCATACCCAAGTCCAGGTGCACATGTGTGGATCACATGTGAACTGGGGCCAGGCAGGGGAAAGTCAGCTCTGTACTTGCAGAAGAAGTAGGCATACTTAGGTAGCTGATGTACCTGTGCTCATGTTTTCACTGGGAAAGCGATGAGGAGAGGGAGATGGAGATGAGGGAAGGAGAAGGGAGGGAGAGAAGGAGCAGAGACAAGGTCTGTGACCAATTTTACAGGCTCTGGTTGTAAGGTAATAGCCCTCCAAGTTATTTTTATGGGTCATTCTATCTAGTGGCAACTCAGAGTATAAAGCCATCTCCCAGCTTCCCAAAAGTAATGCCTACTTTCTCACTTTCTAATAATTACTTCAGTGCTGAGAGTAAGCCTTGTCACAGTGAATACAAATTAGTTCCAGGGCACTCCTAAATGTGTATTGTTTTCTTCTGACTTCTACCCATTTTAGGCTGAGTAACATGATCATTTCTGCATGCTTGTCTCAGTGCAGGCCTTGTAGACAGAACATCAGTAAAGTTTCTAAGATCATTTCCCCAACACTCTATATTGTGTAATAAATAAAAACATGCAAAGGTTGGGGTTCATGCCCCCATCCATCCCCAACCTAATGATGTAGACAGCAATGGCAGGCATTTTAGTATTTCTTTAGGGAGTGGTCCTCTGGGAATGGCTGTTCTTTGCAGGCCCTTGGTGTCAATGCATCATACCATCACTTCTCTACCTTCCTGCCTTCCAGCTCACACCATGGAGTACATTTGTGGTGCCCTCCAAAGCAGCAAGGTGGTGGTGATGGTATGTGTCTATGTCTGTGTGTATTATCCCCCTCGAACCATCCTGAAACCTACATCCCTCTACACCAGAAATGCCCTTGGATTGTGGCCAAAGGATGAATTCCTACCCTATAAAAACTCCCTGATTAATAGGATGATCAGTTCCTTATGAGTGTCTCTCTCCCTTCCTCTGGAAGCAGGGAGGTTCCAGGTTGTGGTGTGCATGCCACGAAAGGATGGCGCAGGATTTGACTGTATTTTCCTGCCAAACACATACTTCTTTTCCAGTCAGGTGTTTATGCACAGAGTACTGTTGTCTGGGGTGGTAAAGTCCTTTAAATATGAGGTGATTTATGATTAGGCTTCTTTGGGGTTGGGTCATGGATTCCTTCAGTGAATTGTTTGGTAGCTAGATGTCATATTCATAAGCTATAAAATCAAGTAGCCCATAAAAATTTTGATTCCATTCTCCACTTGTTAAAGAGACAGGTTATACACAATGCTTTCCTATTGTGCCTTCCATTAAGAGCTGTGGCTTCAGCTTCATCTCAGTGTTTACCTTGCTTTGGTGACTGCAAATCTCCCAAGTCCCAGCAATGTCATCTCTGTAGGATCTGTGTCTATTATGTGCTCTGTGTATACGTAGCAGGGATGAGATACAAGTTTGGTACATTTACTTCTGTTAGCAACGAGTCAATCAAGAGGAAATGGATCTCTAAGAATCAGTCTTTATATACAAATATATTACAGAGAAAAAAAATAAGGCTTATGAAAGGAATGCAGAATATTCATTTTAGGGGAACTTGACAGAAGAGTAACACATTAGAAGGTTAAGATTAGGGTGAAATTGTTGCTCAGCCTGTATAAGGGAGGTCTTGGGTTCCATTCCCAGTACTCAAAGAAAAAAAAAAAAAAGATTGGCCGGTGCCAGTGGCTAATGCCTGTAACCCTAGCTACTCAGGAGGCTAAGATCTGAAGATCACGGTTCAAAGCCAGCCCGGGCAGGAAAGTCTGTGAGACTCTTATCTCAAATAAACCACTAGAAAACCGGAAGTGGTGCTGTGGCTCAAGCGGTAGAGCGCTCATCTTGAGCTGAAGAGTGCAGGGACAGCACACAAGCCCAGAGTTCAAGCCCCACGACCGACCCAAAAAAAAAAAAAAAGAATGAAAACATAGGTAGGATATTCATTATTGGACCTCAAGATTTATTCCACCATATACTTCTTGGTTTACTTGTACATTCATTTATATTGTTGGTACTTACTAAAAGCCTGCATTTTGTAAGCTAGAAGCCACATTCTTATGGATACTCCATTGTAAATGAATCTGAGTCTCTCTTGTATTGGAATCCAAGATCTGACAGAGGTGTCCACTGGGTATATGCAAAGTTGTATCACAAGGAGAAAGATGGTTGGGCTGGGAAGGTGGCTTAGTGGTAGAGCGCTTGCCTTGCATGCATGAGGCCCTGGGTTCAATTCCTCAGCACCACATAAGCAAAAAGAAAAAAGCCGGAAGTAGCACTGTGGCTCAAGTGGTAGAGCGCTAGCCTTGAGCTGAAGAGCTGAGGGACAGTGCCCAGGCCCAGAGTTCAGGCCCCACGACTGGACCCCCCCCCCAAAAAAAAAGGCAAGGAGAAAGATGGGCAGGTTCAGAGGGGTCAGGGTGGATATTGAAGTGAAAAGTCCTAGATGTGCAAGTGAAATAAGTTGGAGGTTTCTTTAGGAACTATCTCCCTGTTAAATAAAAATGTGGGTAGCAAAAGAACAAGTCAAATAGATCTTCACTATTCCATATATGACAGGCTTTTTCGGTCCACACCACAACTGAATACATTAGAGCACTCCCCTTTATTTCATAGATTGCCCTGTTGTGTGCTCCATGGCTACAGAAAAAGCTTTTTCTAGTTAAGGCCCCAGGGACAGAGGAAACAATGCAAAGTAACACGTAGCACTGTAGTAATTAGTGATCTGGTCAATGAGGCTCAATAAGTCTTCATGAAGACTTCTTAGGAGGTCATTTGGCAAGAATTTACTGTAAATTGTGGGGTCCTTCTAAGAAAATAAGTTGGATTACTTCAAGTCCTCACAGCCATGTATGTTATTGACTGGATTACCATTTCTTACAGGCACATTGTAGGAGAGAGATGGACAATGCTGTCACTATGGTTTGTGACCACAGTGAACATTTTTCTTTTTTCTCTTTTATTGTCAAGGTGATGTACAGAGGGGTTACAGTTACATAAGTAAGGTAATAAGTTCATTTCTTGTCAAACTTGTTATCCCTACCCTCATTTTTCTTCTATCTTCCTTCCCTCCCATCCCCTCCAAATTGTCCAGATGATTTCCAACATAGTATCTTGTGAATATCACTGAAATGAACGTTTTTCTTATCCCATTTACATTGTTGGATTATGTACTGGCCTACTTTCTCCCTACTCCTTCTACTCCCGGCAGAAGTGTGTGCAGAAGGAAGGTTCTAGATAGCAGTGCAGCAAAGGGGATTTGAGCGTTGGGTTTTGCTATCTCAGGAAGAAAATGGCACTGATTTGACTTGTCTTCAGCCAGCAGGCAGCAGATGGCATAATGTTGTCCATGCACTGCCCAACTCTTCTTCCAGGCTACACTCACAGGACCCAAGATCCTAGTCAGATTCACACATGGACCCTGGGCACTGCTTCTGTTCTTGTGTGTCTGCAGAGCTCTGGTTCTACCTGGTATTAACTAGATGCCAAAACAGTAACCAACTTATATTTCATCACTTGAGTTGATTAGCTATCTTTTCATTTTATTTTGCTCCTTAGGTTTTAAAGTTATCAACTAATATGCTATAGAAATACAGATATGAGGTAATTTGCGAAAGGGCACAGATTCCCTCAGATAATGGCTGCAGACATGAAATGAGGCTGGTACCTAGCCTGCGAGGGAAAGCTGCTGTCCTGGATTGTTCTCTGGGGATGGGTTCTAGGGCTACCTTTGTATACCAAAAGTAGAGGCCATTCAATCCCCTTAAATAAGATGATGTACTATGCACACAACCTGCACACATTCTGCTTTCGATTTCACAATGCCTCTAAATTACTAACACGATTCAATGCAATGTGCACTTATGACTCTATTCATGGGGATTCAGTGGAGCGCTTGCTGCATGGAAAATTCAGGTTTTGCTTTTTGGAGCCTTCTAGAATCTGTTTTCCAGCATATTTTTGGTCTGCAGTTGCTTGAATCAGGGAATGGGAAATCCACAGATGCGGAACTCAAAGAGACGGAAGGTCTCCTGTGTGGCCACAGCACACTATTAATAATAGAATCATAGAGCCATACTTTCATTGCTCTGAATGCAAATCCAGACATCCTTACGTTGTACAATCTTATTAACCTTATTGGAAACAAGAAGCTAAGAAAGATAGACTTGATTGGAAATATTCCCATCCAATGTGTTAAGTAGAAGGAAAGACAGGCACTCTCCTTCAGAGAGATGCTTCAGTGTGTATTTTTAGTAAGCTGATGTCAGCTTAGAGAGGCGTTGCTGTGTTTGGATAGATGATGTCAAATAGGCCTGAGTGAAGGGTTTCACTAATCAGTGCACCTCTCTCTCTCTCTCTCCCTCTCTCTCTCTTTCTCTCTCCTCCCCTCTCTCTCTCTCCTTCCCTCCCTCTCTTCTTCTCTCTCTCCCTCTCTGTCTCTCTGTCTCTTTGTCTCTGTCTCTCTCTTTCTGTGTGTGTGTGTGTGTGTGTGTGTGTGTGTGTGTGTGTGTTTGATGCTTCATGGGCTGTGAAAGCAGCCAGCGTAGTCTGAGGTGCACAGAGTGGGTTTGAATACGTCTAGACATTTGGTTATCTTCTGTCTAGCGTTCATTTGTGTCGTGGGCGTCCTCCGCTGGGGATTAGTGTTTCATTATGCAGACACTGTTTCATGTTTAGCTCCCTTACAGCAGCACAAAGTGAATTCGGAGTGAAGAAAGCAGAGGCCAGGCCTTAGTGAATATGGGGAGGACGGGTCTGCATGGGTTTTAATGGTGACTGATGCCCATCATGGCCTTTCTCTCTGAGGAGTTGAACGGATGGCAGGCTGTTGTCACCTGGATACTGTTGTCTCTAGAGGAATGGACCAGGGGCCTGAATGGTGAGAGATGGGGAAAGGGTAGAGAGCCATTTCTGTAGCAAGTGTCTAACACTTTTCCTAAGTGAGACCCAGGCGTGAGATTATCTATGCTGTGGAAGAGGCAGGCCCAGCGGACACCTCCAGTACACAATCCTGCTGCCTCACATTTTAATTAGCTCTTGTAGCTACAGAGACAGATTCACTCCTTACCTCCCGAATTAGCCCTGTCTTCCACAATCCATGCTGCATTTTCTAAACTCCGAATGTAGCAGTATTTGACTTTTCCTTACTATCTGATGGTGAGAAGGGATTTCAGCATAAGAATAAGGGCTGGGTGCTGGTGGCTCACATCTAAAATCCTAACTATTCAGCAGGCTGAGATCTGAGGATCAGGTTCGAAGCCAGCCCAGACAGGAAAGTCTGTGGGACTCGTATTTCCAATTAACACCAAAAAACTGGAAGTGGAGCCATGGCTCAAAGTGGTAGAGTGCTAGCCTTGAGCCAAAAAGAGCTCAAAAACAGTGCCCATGACCTGAGTTCAAGTCCCAGGACTTGTACCAATGGCTCATGCCTGTAATCCTAGCTACTCAAGAGGCTGAGATCTGAGAATCGCAGCTCAAGGCCAGCCCAGGCAGGAAAGTCTGTGAGACTCTTATCTCCAATTACGTATAGAAAAAAGCCAGAAGTAGCACTGTGGCTCAAATGGTAGAGCACTAGCCTTGAACAAAAAGAGTCCAGGGACAATGCCCAGGTCCAGGAGTTTAAGCCCCAGGTCCAGCTAAATAAATAAGTTAATTAATTAATTAATTCTAAAAGAATATAAAGTAACCCTTGTTGTCCAAATTAATGACTGCTTTCACGCCTCTGCCCGCTGAGCCAATCTGGTCCAAGTTAAAATGCTATGGTTTGAGTGTATGCTATCCATAGGTTCATGCAAGAAAGGCGTGGTCCCCAGAGGGAGTGGAGTCTTTGAGAGGAGGGGCTTTGTCAGTGTGCTCTGGACTTTGTCAGTGTGCTCTGGAAGGGGACGGTAGGACCCTGGCCTCTTTTATCCTCTGTTGCCTGGCTTGTGGTATCAATGTTTGGTTCTTTTACGTGTTCCAATTCTGTATTATACTGGCCAGAGCCCTACATTATTGGGGCCACTTGATCTTAAATTTGAAATGCCAAAACTATGACCAAAATAAGCTTTTTTGTTAGTTCAATGCCTGGGCTATTTCACTAGAATAGCAGAAAGAGGTCCACATTGCTGGTCGAGCCTCCCCCGGGGCCTCTGAGAGTTACTTTTTATTCAGTCACTGATCCATCTCTTCTCTACCACAGACTCAGGTTCATCCATCAGATACTGAGGTAGGCTTCTAGTAATGGTGTCTATGTTACACACGTGGGTGCACAGTACCAAATCAAGTGGGAGGCGCCTGTGAAGACTAACTCTGTGACACAAAGGATGCTCTCCAATACAGACAAGCCATATTTACACCCCCAAAACCAGTTTTCCCCTCTTGAAAGACAATGTGACCTGCTAAGAACAGAGAATGCAGAGCTGGAAAGGCCTGGGTTTGAATTCTGCATTCATAAAGTACTGACTGTATCATTTCCAGAAAGGTTTTTCTTTTTCTCTGTTTGAACTCCATCAATGACTTTAGATTTTTTTTTTTTTAGGTGAAATGGTCCTTGCTGCCCTGTGGGGTAGTGCAAGGATCAAACACAAAACATGTAGCATGGTGACGCCATATTTAAACAGCACTCCGCCAGTTCACTTCCCTTTCCACACCTCTAGTGTGACTCAGCCGTGGGTCAAGATGACTCTGCTCTTAAAGTCCTTACCCACAATCCCCAGCGGGCACCGCCTTTGTGCCAGCGCCTGCCTCAGCTGGCTGTAGGTATCTGGCATCCGCCATCTCCACACAGAGAGGACCCCTCTGGGTCCAGCCTTCATCCACTTCCATGATGCCCGTGGCTCCCAGGAAAGACAATGTCCCCTCAGCAAGGTGAACAGAGGAACAAGTACCTTCTCCAAGGCTGTCACTCTGGGGAAGCCATTGTTCCATTGTCACACTCCTGACTGTTGGGGAATTTGGACATTTCCTACCCTGTAGGGAGGTAAGAGCCAAAGAAGCTCAAGATGAAGCTTTATGTATGAAAGGCTTTCATGGTGATGGTGTCTCACTGGGTTTGGATGTTGTGCTCCTAGGGTGGGCTTGAGGGAGTCCTGGAGATGATGGAATTAATCTGTGGTATGGAGGCCTGTTTGTTCATGTTATCATCCTTTGAGATGGAAGAGGCCAGACATTACTGAAGGACTCAAGATGGTACCATACACAAAATGTCATGCATATTTAAATTGAGTGTAGCTCCGTGATGGACTTCTGTTGTTTTGTTTTGTGGGCAAAAGGAAAATATTCGGAGAAGAGTGTGTGTCTGGTTCTGTGCAGTTACACACTTGAGCTATGAGGCAGGAGAGATTGCAATGCAGTAAGCAGTCATTTGTGGGAAGTGAGAGCATGCAGGAAGTAGTCTATAAGGACATGTTAAGGATCTTGCACTGTTCAGGCTTGATGCACAGGAAGTGGAGATCAAGAGGATCACAGATCAATGCCAGCTGGAGTCAAATGTTATTGAAACCCTATCTCAGTCAATAAGGTGGTATAGTGGCACAGTGCTGTGATGCCAGTTATGCAGGAGGCATAGCAGAGGATCATATTCCAAAGGCCAACACCCTGACAAAACAATGAGACCTTATCCCAAACAACTAAAGCAAAAAATAAAGGAGTGTGGGGGAGATGGGGTGGGGGCGGGACTTCTGACATCTATTACCCTTGAACTCCAACAATGTTCTGGGTCTCTGCTCTTAATGCCTTCAATCTATATCACTCTACATGTCCTAAGTCCTCTCACAGGCTGCCTGCAAGTCATTCTATCCTTCATTCCTTTCTTTCTTCCTCCTTTCCTTCCTTCCTTCTTTCCTTCCTTCTTTCCTTCTTTCCTTCCTACTTTCCTCCCTTCCCTCTTGCCTTCGTTTCTTTCCTTCCTTCCTTCTTTGCTTCCAGAAGGTATCTAGAGAAATCTGAAAAGTACTAAGATAAGGTTGCCACAACTGCAGATGAACTTTTTCTGTGTTGCAGCAACAGTAACCCTTCAAAGGCTTTCACTGAGTGCTGCCTCTAAATAAGGCCCGCTGTTTCCCCTTTCGCATACATTCCTGGCTCATTTTTCACAGGTGTATCATTGAAGCCAATATAGTATTGAGCTAACACGTGCTCGTAGGATTATACTAAGAACAGCCATACCCTAGAGTCAGTAAGACAAGGAAACCGGTTGCACACTATTATTAATCATATATAGGATGTCATTTTTCTGCAAGAGTACAAACTAATAGCTAATTTCATCGAGCATCCTTTTAGCCTTTTCTAAGTATTTGACATCTTAAACATTGGCTATTATTATTCAAAACCAGCAGGACTACACTGGGAGACTTCATTCAAAGAATGACTTGACTCTAGTTGATTCTAATGCACTTGTATTTCAGGAGAGGCTCACAGTGTGGACAAGGTGCAAATGAAAGCTTTAGAAAAAGAATAATTTAGTAGAGCAAATCGATAGCTGTTATGTGTGTCTATATACATAAATATCTGTACATGGGTATGTTTGTATGGTGTATGTACTAATTTTGCATTAAGTGAGACATGATGGCTGAGAAAGAATCCTTCCACAGGTTTGGGTGATGTATTGCTTGCTTGTGTCATAATGACCAAAAGATCAGCACATCAGACAAAGCCAACAAACCCAGACGGGCAGTGAGAAATCCCCGTACGAGCACTTAGAAGCCAAGTCACTCCTGCCCTTTCACAGATCACGAGTGTTCTTCAAAGGTCTCTTCAGGTCCTCTCCTCCATCATAAAGGGCTGTTTGGTTCTGATCAGCATATAGCAGTGGGTCTTGCATCACAAGCTAGATTATACATTCCTATAGGGAAGAGATGTCAGTTTCATGCATAGCAGAGTCTCCACATTTCAAAATTGGAAGGAACAGACAGGAAATGGAGGGCCCAGAGTATGCTGAAACTCCCAGGCCACAGAAAGTAAGAGAGGGCAATGCTGGCATCCAAGTTCCCTCATGCCACTCGCTGTCTCTGTTCGCTTCAAGGTCTTCGTGTGTGTGTGTGTGTGTGTGTGTGTGTGTGTGTGTGTGTGTGTGTGTGTGTGTGTGTGTGCGTGTGCGCGCGCGCATGCGCTTGCACCAGTCCTGGGGTTTGAAGTGAGGGCCTGGACATTGTTCCTGAGCTTTTTTGCTCAAGGCTAGCACTCTACCACTTGAGCCACCGCTCCATATTTACTGTGTTGGTGGTTAGTTGGAGATAAGAGTCTCATGGACTTTATTGCTTTGGACTGACTTTTTGAACCATGATCCTCAGATCTCAGTGTCCTGAGTAGCTAAGATTACAGCTGTAAGCCACTGGCACTTGGCTGCTCTTCATATACTTTTGGTGACTTGGTGCATGTCTTTGGCTAGCAGACAATATTGCTGAGGCCAGGACTAGCCATTAGAGGTTAATTTTCAGCTAAATATCAAAAACCTGCTTTAGAGCCGATTTAAGTAAACTCATTTAACTTTTTTACATCCAGCATCCTAGTTGTCAAACCATGCAGCTTCACCAGTGGCCAGAAGGGGGCATGCAAACTCACAAAAATTGGGTAAAACTAGTACAGAATCATTGGAAAAACCACAGACCAACCTTATGAGGTGTAGGAGCTCTGAGCCAGCACTCTGAATATATAAGAGCTTTTAAAACTGTCTTAAGACAATGTTAGGCCTATGTAAGCCAGACTTTTATATAAACTACAAGTCCGGTTCTTAATTAGACTAAAAAACTAAACTATCTTGCTTTTAAATTTTCCTTCTAGCTTGGCACCAGTGGCTCATGCCTGTAATCCTAGCTACTCAGAAGACTGAGATCTGAGGATCACAGTTTGAAGCCAGTCTGGCAGGAAACACCAAAACACCAAAACACCAGAAGTAGAGTTGTGACTTAAGTGCTGGAGTGCCAGCCTTGGGTGAAAAAGCTAAAGCTCCAGTAACACACACACACACACACACACACACACACACACACACACACACACACACACACACACAATTTTCCTTTATTCTTGCCATGCTTTGCAAAAAAGGATAAAAGCAAAGGCCGTTTGGCAGAACAGAGTGACTTCTGGGTACATGTCTCATGCTGATTAGTAAATGGCAGAGCAAAGCTAAGTTAGTTTTGGAAAATAAATGTCAAAGCCAGTCAGAGTTGTTTCTTCCTTAAGCAGCAAATTTCGATCTTATGACATTGTTTGATTACAATGACTGTTCCTATTATGTTAAAAATGACTGTATATTTAACCAATTTAGGCGAGTTATAAAGCTCATGGTGTGTACCATTGGATTGGCTAGACCCTGGAATCCAAGTATAATTTTAGCCAGTTTGTTCATTTGATTGCCAGTATTAAATGCCTACTATGTGCCAGGTGCCCTACTGAGTGCCAGGGTGAGATTGGGTTTTAGAGTTAGCTGTACCTGGGTTCAAGTTCTGCTCCAACTTCCTACCAAGAATTTGGATGTTTTTTTTTCTTACTGTGGTTACTTTGTGACAGTAATAGGGCTTGAACTCAGGGGTTTAAACTCCCATTTGGCTTTCTTGCTCACAGCTGGTGCTCTGCCACCAAGAGCCATGCCTTTAGTCTGGCTTTTTGCTAGAAATTGGAGATGGAATCTCACAGAATTTCAGTTGCTCAGGCTTTAAACCTTGATCCTCCAGATCTAATTCTTTCCTGCTATCACTATATCCCAACCCTTTTTGTCTTGGTTTATTTTTCATATAGGTTCTAACTTTTCCCCGAAGCCAGCTTTTGATCTCCCTACCGCTACCTCCACGTAGCTGGAACATGGTGTACATCATCATACCTGTCTTATTATTGTAGGATAAGGTTTTTGTAACTTTGTTTGGGCTGAGCTGGCCTTGAACCATGATCCTCCTATTTCTGCCACCCACATAGCTGGGATGATACACATGGGCTGTCATGTCTGAGATGTGATTATTATTAATGCAAAATCTGATCATAAGTTTAGGTGAGAAGAATGCTTCACAGCCAGTACTAGCACTTATGGATCAGAATGTTAGAATGGGAAGATGAGCTAAGAAAAAGAGAACTCTATCAGGTGATACAGAAACTGCCTGTCTGGGGGTGGGGGGAGAGAGGGGGGCAGGGAGAGGGAGAGGGAGAAAGAAAGAGAGAATGTTAAATATACTGCCTGGGCTTAACATGAAAACCAGGCTTGACAAACTGGCCACAGTGTTCCATAACCCAGCATGTTCCAAGGCCCCGCCAGAGCTTGCTGGGCCTGGCTAGGATCTGGGCCTGCTGACTGCTCTCCAAGCCTTTTAGGAGAAGGTGGGGTGAGAGGAAAGCAGGAAAGCGGGGAAAGCAGGGAAATGGAGCATACCCAATTCCAACAGCATTCTCTTGGGCCTGATCATTCTTGTGTTATTTTACTGTATCTCTTAAATCTTTCTACTTAAAAAAAAAGAACTCCCCAAGAAAAGATTTCCAGGGTGTACTTTGAAGGGGTCACATGGAAGCCAAGAATAATGGGTCTCCTGCTTTGACTAAGGAAGCCTATGTCTAGGATGGTTCTACATGTTTCCTTCCCCAAAGCCACCTCACACTTAACACTGGTTTTGCTAACTGCCTGCATCTCTGGACTGATACTAAAATCAGCAAGCCATCCAGGAAAGCCAGATTTCCCTCTCTGTCCCTAAAAGCAGTGTGACTTCTCCTCTGAATCTAGGATGTCATTACTGCTGGATGTTGGAGCTCCCTCCAGCGTCTTCTTGTCAGATTGATTTTGAAGCTTAAAAAAGCCACCGGAGCCCAGGAGGCCCTTTCAGTGTAGCACAGAGAGGATTCTCTTCACATTTGTTTTTGAGCACTGCCAAGGACGTCCGGAAATACCTTGGGCAACTCCACAAGTAAAGAGCGGGCGTTCGTATGGGCTGAACTGCCCACAGGTCAGGGGGAGCTGTGGGGCAGGGAGTGATGACCAGGGGTGTGAGGAGGGACATGAATGTGGTATGAAAGCTGCTGAGCACTAAAGACCCCCACAGCTCTCTGGGCTCAGGAACTGGAAGACGCCAGCTGCTTCACCCTGATGGCCAAGGGCCTGAGGTTCACACCTCCTGTTTGCTTCCATCCAAGCGGTGCCCAAGGTCGTCTTTTCTGTGCATGGTTTTGATCAGAGGTAGTAGTGGCTGGCCAGAGCTGAACTTGCACTGCTATGTTTGGAGTGTGACAGAGTTTGCCTCATGCTAGACTAGTCTTTTTTTTTTTGGTGTGTGTGGGGGGGGCATGTGCGTGTATGTATAATATATATTGTGTGATATTTATGTTTAGATATATACATTCACAGCTGGTCCTCCACAGCCACCATTTCCATGTGTATAGGTCCACTAGTCCAACCAACTCTAATGGAAAATGCTTTTTTTCAGGCATTATAACTCTAATCCCAGATACTAGGGAGGCAAAGATCAGAAGGATCACAGCTTGAGGTCAGCTCAGAGAAAAGAGTTAGGAAGACCTCATGTCAATTAATAAGCTGAGCATGGTTATATATTTCTGTCATCCCGCTATGCAGAAGGCTGTAGGTGATAGGATCACAGTATGAGGTCATCCCTGAGCAAAAACACAAGGCCTAGCCTGCTAAAACAAAACAAAAAGTTGAGGGATGTGGCTCAAGTGGTAGCATGCCTGCCTAGCATACAGAAGGTCCTGAATTAAAACTTCAGTATCATCAAGAAAACAAAAATACATTTTAAAAAAATCTGGGCCAACCGTGGTGGCATATGCCTGTAATTTCAGCTACTCAAAAGGCCTTGGTAAAAGGATCACAGTCAGAAGCCTGGCCCCCAGCAAAACTACAGGCATATCAGAATAATAAAGTAATGCCAGTCACCGATGGCTCATACCTGTTCATTCTATCTACTTAGGAGGCTGAGACCTAGAGGATTGGGGTTTGAAGCCAGCCTGGGCAGAAAACTCTAAGAAACTCCATCTCCAGTTAATTAGCAAAATACCAGACTAGAATTGTGGCTCAAGTGGTAGAGTGCCAGCTTTGTGCTTTCAAGAAAGCCAAGCAAGAGCACAGGGCCTTCAGCTCAAGCCCCATTACTCACACAGGGAGAGAGAAGAGAAACAAAAAGAACTTAAGGCAAAAGGGGCAAGGGGCATGGCTCAAACCCCGAGGTCAGCCAACTAAAAAAACTCTCAATTGCATTTAATTTGTATAGACTTTTTTTCTTATTATACTCTAATGACCTAGTATAGCAATGCATTATCCACATTGTATTGGGTAATATAAATAATCCAGAGACACAGTATAACCAAAATGCACATCGCTCTTATGTACCAGTATGTACCAGTATGTAGAAGGGATCAGACCATCCGTGGATTTTGGTTTCTGTAGGATAATCCTGACAACAACCCTGTGTGGGTGCCAAGAGACACTTATATAGAACCAACAAGACACTCACGATCCACAGGCTTGTTTTAACAGGTATTTGTTCGATTCTGTGTCTACAAATTTGAATTCAGCCTGGGCCAAGATTACCCCCTCCTTTGGATGCCCAGAGAGAGGTAGCTGGTTTGGAGACCACTCTGTAGAGATCAGATAACATATTTGGCATGGGAGCACAGATAAATTCTCCTGCCTCATTCCATACTTGCTCAGGTCCTTAGAGAACAATCTTCCGTCATGTACCTCCCCCTCTGCTGCTTCTGCAGCAGGAAGCTGCTTCTGCTCTGCCACTGCAGAGCAGAGCTCTGACATCAGATGTCCTCTGCTCCTACACAATGTCAGCAAGAGCCACAAGCTGAATGAATGAGGGCAGGAGAGGGCTGGACAGCCCAGGGAGCAATTCTCCCCTGAAAGTAACAGTAGCCTGGTCATGAGCTCCAACCAAGCCTTGCGTGTGCTGTAGGTCTGATCTAGAGTGAGTATGTGGGGGGAGGGGATCTCATAACTAATGTTTTACATACTCTCATCTTGTAGGTATCATTGATTGGAAAATTCCCGTTAGCCAGTTATCTCTAATTCTTTTTCAAACAAGTTAGAAGAAAAATCATAAAACCATACTGGCTGATGAGCAGTGACACGGCTAAGAAGGAAGAGGAGTAGACGCACTGTATCTTAAAATTCCAGAGCATCAAGCAATTCACAGGTTTTAGTTAGAAGCAAAAACTTGTCAAGATAGCCAAATGTGATTTTCGTCAGCTACCTGTGTCTGCTGGTTTGGGAGTAATGTAACCGAATGAGAATCAAGGAGTTCCAGAGGCAGAGCTGTTGGTGCCCAGAGGGACACAGTACTTTATTACCTTCAGGATATTGAAATGTGATCATTTGTTGCTGCTGCTGGAAACTGAACATTGAATCCACATTGTTTTCCTCTGTAATGTGAGGTTCCAAATATTCCCACCAGGGTGCACTGTTCCCAATAGAGGCAAATCTGCAGAGGAGATCGGGAGTGTGTATATTCCATTGTCCATAATGAGAGGTTTCATGATGGTTTTTTATACATGCACAGGGGGTGTGTGCCCAGCTCACCTTTAGATAAGACCTCTGTTCTAGCTGAAATAAAAGTCTCAGCCATAGCTTTCTGTTGTTCCTTTTACAAACTTTGTGCCAATGTCAAATTAAACTCTAGAAGCAATCTTGCTAAAGTTATCGTTTATGCTGATAGGTAAAATACTTAACTCTTGCCAGGGTAGGTTGAGGATTGTCACCACTAGCTGCCTGGCTTAAGGAAAGAATTACTAACCCAAAGCTAGGCCAGGCTGGCCTCAGGCTTTGGATCCTCTTGCCTCAGCTTCTTAATACCGGGATTATAGGCATGTGCTATGGCATCTTTCAGAGCACCCATGACTTTAGAAAACATTGCTTAAATTATCTTCTTGCTTATGTGGTTTCCTTTCAATATTTAAGTATTATGTTTTCTGTTGCACATATTCAACAAATGAGAGCTCACTGACAACTGAAGACCTAGTAAGGCTAGAAGACATAAAAGAGAGGGAGGAGACAAGGAATTCTGTTGAGATGTTTTGAGGCTTTAGAGACAGAAAGGCAGGTGTGGTAGAAATGGAGTGTGTGTGTGTGTGTGTGTGTGTGTGTGTGTGTGTGTGTGTGTGTGTGTGTGTGTGTGTGTGTGTGTGTGTGTGTGTGTGGACATGGAGTAATGGCCATTTGCTGAGTATGAGGACCACCCAGGGCATGAAACAAGATCCACCAAGGTCAAGGACACTAGCAGAGGAGGAGAGAGTAAAGTGATGCACCAGTAGAGGCCAGTAAGCTAGAAGATTCAAGACAGTCTTGTCAGAGAAGAAGAGATTGGGCATCAGAAATGTAGCTGCAGGGACTCCTTGGATCCTTCTGAGTCACAATCTTCACTAAACCCCACCTACCACCTCTAGCACCCTGTGCACCCATTGTCCCGTACAAGGAGTACTCAACGACAAATCCATGGAAGAGTACCCCAGGGAAGCCTTTCTCTCTGAACAAGAGTCACCCACACTGACCACTTTTGAGTTATCTGGGATGGTAGGATTCCTACCTTCCTAAGGCATCCTAAGTTGACATGCATATCTGAGGACACCCCCCCCCCCCAAAAATCAAATGCATAGACTGACAAAAACTGACCAAAAAATGACCAGAAAAACAAACCAACAAATATACAAAATAACCAACAAATAGCAAAAGAGGGAGAGAGAGAGAGAGAGAGACCACCAAAAATGACTCCCAGAAAGGATGCTGGTGGCTCATGCCTATAATCCTAGCTACTGAAATCTGAGAATCGTGGTTCAAAGCCAGCCTGAACAGGAAAGTCCATGAGCCTCTTATCTCCAATTAACCACAGAAAACTGGAAGTGGCAATGACCTTGACAAAAATGACTAAAAATTAGACCAGGATTTTCTTTAAGCTCTCTTCTGGCTTGTAATCCTTGAAGCTTCTTATAATTTCAACATGAATATTTCCCCTTCCCTCTTCAAGACACTAAGCTCTTCAAGATCAATGATAACATATTCACTCAAGAATCTTTAGCAAAGGGTAGCACATAAAAGGGACACACTATGGAATGTTCTGGAAGTGAAGGAATGTTCTGGAAGTGAAGGAGCAAAGTAGTGGTTGCTGCTGTAGGAAAAGGAACCAAGAATTCTTGTGTGAGATGTCCATCTATGAGCTTACTAAAGCCCCCCCCCCCTCCCAGTTCAGGTGAGATCAGAGAGGAAATCCACAGCCCACATATTCAGACACATTGTAGACATGAAATGGCTTGGGACCTGGTACCCTGCAGAAATCCATAGGAGCAAATGTCCTGGTGGTCTGGTTCTGGCCCTGTGGTCAGGAGAGGAAGGATTTGTGAATGTGAATAGAAAATGTAAAGGGAGTTCTGCACAGGGAAGAGCCAGAGCATCGCCTACTGTGCTGTCTACAGTGAGCCAACATTAAGGCCTAGACAGACGCCTGGGCTGACAACAGTGTTCTGCGGGAAGGTTGAAGAGAGAGGAGCGTTGTTTTGCCCTGGTTCTGTGTCATAGAGGGCAGAGTGGAAAAACTGAGCACCAAGTGAGCGGGAAGAAGACAAAAAGATGCCTCCCCCAGCCACCCCCATACAGAAGGAATTGTGCAAGGGAAGTTTTATCCCAGGGCTTCTGAAAGACTTGGGACATGCATGTTCTGGTTCTGCCGGCCAAGGTACAAGCTAAGGCTCTGTGTTGTCTGTAGCTGCTCTGTGTTGTCTGTAGCTGGGCTGGGCTGGGCTGGGCAGCAGCTGGTGTGTAGACCACTAGGACGCAAGGATGCAGGTCCTAACAGAGAAAAGTGTGAAGATATCCTCCGGGAAGCCTGGGAACCAACTAGATTCGTCTGGAAATTTCTTCCATTGCAGCCCACCATTTCTGCGTCTTCTGAGCAGAGAATGTCAGGAAGAGCACAGCTGACATTTGTTTGCAGCACATAGTTCTTTGCTGAGGGGCAGAGGAGGTGAAGAGGGATGGCTGTCCCGTGCATGGTGGGCTATTATTGAACAGGACCTTGGGCCTCTACACACTGACTAGGACCTGGAAATTGGCTCCAGACATGACACATGTCCTTTATAAAAGGGAACTGAGAGTTAAAAGGAGAAAGCAATGACCCCTGCTCCTACCTTCAATTCATGTCTTCAAGAGCCATGAAGCAAAAATGACCTGGCATAAACATGTGTAGGACACACACACACACACACACACACACTTTTCCCTATATCCATCTTCACAAAGGCTGGCAAGTATTTGCTTTACTTTGACAGCCTGATTATTGTGTGTGTCTCTCTCACACACACATACACACACACACACACACACACACACACACACACACACACACACACGCACAGACTAGCATCTAGCTCCCTTATGGATGGATTTAATAGAATACCAAGAATACCAGAGGAGGTTCTTTCCAAGAAAATGTTGGTAAAGCAGCCCAACTTTGTTTTAAGTCATCCTCACACCCACCAGTGTTGTAATATAGAATAGAAACTCTATTCTCTGTCAGGATAACATAGCAGACATTCAGTGGTGGCCTCAAGGAATTCCTTTGCCCCAATTCATGCCACATGTAACTTTCTAGGGCCACTACTACAGGATCAGTCAACAGTCTTCGAAGTCCTGACAAGGGGACAGGTGGGGATCACTGTTTCTGTTTAATACCTTGAGAAAGCATCAAAAGGGTTTGCTCCTGGCTGGAGTCTTAGGATTGCGGCCTGTTTCATAGGCTAGCTCTTCATCTATCCTCTTCCGAAGGCCTGGGTTAGACAGTCAGCCAACCCAACTCTTCAATCCAAAGGAAACTTACATCCCAACAGGATTTCATCTCCAGCTCAAACAAAAATGTACATCATGTTGAAAAGACACCTCCAAGTGCTATAGTTCATAAGCAGTGCTCTTTTACTGGAAAAGAATGCATTGAGCCAAGCATTCTTCACATTTTCTCCAAGTTTTAGTCATAAAACCTCATAGACATATTGCAAATATTAAAATGTGTACATATTTGATTTAAAAAACAATGATTTTTTTCTTCTTTGCTCCATAACTCCCTAAAAAGAAGAATAGCACACACATGTGAACCTGTAATCCTAGCTACTCAGGAGGCTGAGATCTGAGGATTGCAGTTCAAAGTCAGCCAGGGCAGAAAAGTTCCCATGAGACTCTTAACTCCAATTAACCACTCAAAAACCCAAAGTGGCATTGTGGCTCAAATGGTAGAGCACTAGCCTTGAGCACAGAGACTCAGGGACAGTGTCCAGGCCCTGAGTTCAAGCCCTGCCACCAAGAGTAACAAAAAAAAGGAGGGAAATGAGCCCAGATGTTAATCTTTTGAGAAAAAAATCTCAGTTGAAAACATGACACACAGCAGTCATCTGTGGAGTGTCTGCAGAGCATGGGACTTGAACAAACTTCTGGATTGGAGTGCTGGCTGTGCAGTCTCCAGGGTATATGGCCTTGGACATACACCTGCTCCCCCTCACAATTCACAAGTGGAAATAATAGACACATTGTAGCAGCTGTGGCACTCACTGAGCTGATCCATGCAGCTCTGTGAATGTGGGGATGGGTTATACCCCGGCCAAGATACTTTTTTATAGAAGATCTTCTTTGTCAGAGTTCTTGCCAACACACACAACTACATTTCTGAGTCAGGCTGATCTCAGCAGCAGATAAAAGAAATGGATCAGCCACAAATGAATGGAAACCTGGGCAGTGGTGACTCTGTGCTGTATGGATTTACTGTTATGCATGGGTCTATACCAAACTGTATTCCTATTGGCTCTTCCCTCATGCTAGCCTCTTAAAGAAAAACTCTAGAATAGCTGTCAGCAATGTGTTGATGGAAGCTGGAGCTGGCTCCAGGTGGCTCACACCTGTAATCCTGGATATGCCAGAGGCTGAGATCTGAGGATGTTGGTTTGAAGCCAGCCCCAACAGAAAAGTTAGTGAGACTCTTACCTCCAATTGACCATCAAAAAGCCAGACATGAAGTGGTAGAGTGCCCACAGTGAGAGGAAGAGGCAAGAGTCCTACACTCTTGAGTTTAAGCTCTGGGACTGGCACACACACACACACACACACACACAAAATCTGGCTATTGGATTAGGGACAGCAAAAGGTTCTGAATTGTAGCATTTGCCAATTTCTGGGACACAACCAATGTCAAACGAATATGGAGTCACACCTGTGGGCTGGGAAGAGCCTACCATTATGTATCTTTCTGGTATACACATAAACCTAGGTAACTTCAACATGGAGTAAGGTAATTAGCCGTGAGTATTAATATACTTGGATCAACTTTATCAAACTTTTAATCGTAGCTGTTTGCCCCTTGGCTTGTGAGCATAGCAGTCAGTTTTTCCAGGCTGGGCAAGCATTCCCCCCACCTACTGTTGTTCTTTTTGACTGTACCAAAACCCCAAATCTCACCGTGAATGAGCAAGTGCAGAGCACCCTGGAAATGCAGCATGGGGAAAACAATCCTGCACAGGTTTTACTTAGTGTGTATTTTGGATGAGCCACCTATTCCTGGTTTCACATTCTTCACTCTATTTCCTATTTGCTGTGGATCTGATTATTGGAGTTAGTATTTGAAGTCATTTCAACCACACATAGTAGGTACTGAAGCAGAACTGAATTTCATAGACTCTTTTTTAATCAATCATAGAGCTTGAATTCAGGGCCTGGGCATGGTCCCTGAGCTCTGTTTGCTCAAGGCCAGTGCTCTACCACTTTGAACCACAGTTCCACTTCTGATTTTTCTAGTGTAGATAAAGAGTTTCGCAGACTTTCCTGCCCTGGCTGGCTTTGAACTGTGATCCTCAGATCTCAGCCTCATGAGTAGTTAGGATTACAGGCGTGAGCCACCTGCACCTAAGCAAGGCATAGACCTTGGTACATCTGTTTTGGCAGATGGACCATTAGGAATGTGTTGTGAAGCTATAAAGCCTCTGAAAGGCATCTCAGAGGCTATGGGACCTCACAGATCTAAGACTCAGAGCCTGGAAGAGAAGAAAGCTTGATCAGGAAGATAGAGCCACAGATTTTCAGGACAAAGCTGGCAGTGAGAACACCAGAGTTCAGAGAGATTTTCCCATGGCCAGAGTCCTTGGGCAGTGAAATGAATTAGCTGTATGCTAAGGCTTTGACAATGCAAGTTGCTAGGAAAGGAAGCATTGCAGCCTACAGGCTGTGACTGGCTGCTCTTTTAAAGCCTACATTCGTTAGGCACTACATATGCACCTTCTATCACCATGGCCGGGCCTCCCTCTTCTGATCTGCAGTACAGAAGTAGGAAATTAATACATTGCATGCACACCTTACAGGAAGGGAATCTATTTTTGGCAAATGAACAGCAGGAATGTGGCTGAGTGCGGTAAGCTAATGAGACAATTTACAAAGGTGGGGCGCAGATGGGTCTCCATCACTGAGCCTGGGTTAGTCAGAAGTGACACCTGCTGTTAGAAAGGAACAAATCAAGCAGTTCCTTGCAGCACAGCGAACCCACTACAACCTGCAATCCTCATGGGCTCGTTTCCTCTGACACAGAGTGAATGTACCGTGTGGATGTTTGGTTGCTGCTTCCCACTGACCCTCTTCTCTTCGTTCCACTGTTTTCTGTCTCTCCAGATGGAGAAGGAACAGAAACTGTGGCACATGCTGGCCCATCATCGACTGTGTAGCTCTTGTGAAAGGATTGCCAGTGAATGTAGTAACCAAGACTCCTCCTCCTCCCCCCCCTTCTTTCATTCATTCATTCACAAGTTTTGCAGCCTAGTGGAGACAAGAAAATTAAGGGATCTCAAAAGCAGAAGGAAGTCAAATGAAATTGGGAACTGGGTCTATTATAAATGTGTATGTAATGCTTGCCACCAACAATCCCTCTTGTCAGTTGCTTTGGGAACTGCAGCTTTGTGGAGATAGATGGTCCACGGATTTCCTTCAAAGGATGTGATTGCTTTGTGTTTTTAAATCTAGACACACAGTTCTCAGAAAAAAAATAATGATGGTGATAACTAAAAAGTTGGAGTTGGCATTGGTCAGGTGTCAGGATAAACGAAGGGAAAGAAGAATTTTCTTGTTCTATTTTTCCAAGAGAATCACAATTAATGTATTTCTTAAAAATTGTATGTCCAGAGCTTCCCTGATTATGTGGCCTGAGTTTATTTTTCTTTAGGGTCAATCCTATGAAGGAGCTATAGATGGTATAGGAGTCAGAATCCCATTTACTCCTGCCCCCTCTTTCATACTATCCTAAAATGCTGACAGGTAACTTGTGAAACTCGCAGTGATGGCAACAGCCAACTTCCTTTAAAAGATATACAAGTAGAGTTGTTCTCATAGATGGAATTTGACATCGATTACTCCAGCATCCTCTTGTATGGGAAAGCATATCTCCCATGATTCTCTTGCCCCCAGAAGAGTCCATTTGTCTATGGAAGTAGACATTAGCTAATGCTACTCAAAGAACCTCCACACCCTCCTCAATTGTCTGCAGGAATTTCTGCATTTTGGCAGCAGAGATCTTGATAAGAACTTGGGAACTTCTGGCACCTGCATCCCAGCCTGCAGCACAGTTTGCATGGGAGCCTGTAGCTCCTTTCTCTTTGCCTGAAAGTTCTTTACTCAGGCTCAGGCCTGAGTATGCAATTCTTCATACTCTCCCATGCACTCTAGGCATTGGGTATTGCCCTCCACAGAACCCAAGATCATTGTTTCATGCTTGTGTCTATGCACTTGAGAGTTGGAGGATCCTGAGTTCATATCTCATCTTTTCTCACTTGTTGATAGGTTGCTTGAATAAGCTACTTTTTTTCTCTCTGGCTGATAAACACTGCAAGTTTGAAAATGGCACCTAAACCAGATAGGCGGTAGCTCACACCTATAATCCTATACCTATTATCAGGAGGCTAAAATCTAAGAATTGTGGTTCAAAGCCAGCCAAGGCAGGAAAGTCTGTGAGACTCTTCAATTAACCACCAAAGAAAGCTGGAAGTGGACCTATGACTCAAGAGGTAGACTGCTAGCCTTGAGCAACACAAAACAAAACAAAAATCTCAGGGACAGCATCCAGGCCTCAAGTTCATGCCCCAGAATTGGCACAAGAAAGAGAGAGAGAGACAGAGAAAGAGAGAGAGAGAGAGAGAGAGAGAGAGAGAGAGAGAATAGTACCTGCTATATTACTTGTGGTTAACGTTTAATTATATATTGGACATAAATTACCTGGCATGAGGTAAGTGCTCGATAAATGTTAGCTATTATTATTGCAGACATCCTCAGATGGAAGGCCTTTGACAGGACAGGGTATGCTGGTGCACAGCTACAGGAAACAGGAGAACCACAGTTCAAGGTCAGCCCAGCAAAAGGCAGGAGCTCCTAAGGCATCTGATAACTTGATTAGATATTTTATATGGAGAAAAGAATTAAATACAGAAAGCCCTAATACAGTGCCATCTGTTCTACAGAGTATTTCATTGAACTGGGAAATTTTCATAATGAAACAGGCAGGCCCAACCCAGCCATTTACAATACACTTGCTCTAACACTCTTGCTCTGTCCCTACTGCTCGTTCCAGTAGCGTTTCCACATTACTCTTGGCAATCCAGGATGGCTTAGCACCTTTTCTGACAGCCCTGTCAGGGGACTGCCCACCTCATCAGGGTAGTCTGAGCTTGGTTTCTGAGCCCCAGTAGTACAGGCACCTCCTTCACCTTAATGAGCCGAAATTCCTGTCTGCTGCTTTGTTCAGTGCTCAGATACCTGTGATAGCACCTGGACCGAGATGGGCTTTCTGGCATTTCCACCCTCGGAAATTCACTGGCAGCTCATCTGGAAAGGAGAACTGTGTGCAAAGCTTGCATGTGCTGTACCTTCTGCATGGCAACTGAGCAGAGCTCTCCCGGTTAGTTCACAAGGACGGTCCATGACCACCACTGAACCATTGATCTTCTGACTGTCCTAATCAATCTTCTCTTCAGGGATTTGCTTGATTCTTCTTCGTTCCAGATACGTCTACTTAACAAGCAAGCATGTATTAAACCTTTGCTCTATGCCAAGTGCTATTGGGGGCGGGGGGTCCTTGTCTTCAAAGAAATAATAGTGCTAGGGTGAAGCTGATACCTGTGGAGGTGGTGGAAAGGTGTCCCTGTTCTGTCCTTGTTTAGAAGCTCTCACACTACCAACCTAAGCAGTTACACTAATTGCTGTGTCTGTACTTCCTTTCATCTTCAACTGTATTTCTTCGTTTTTGTTTCTGTTCACATTGTATCTTTTTTATGTCTGTTTTTTGAGACAGGCTCTTGATACATTGCCCAGCCTGGCCTTGAACTCAAAATCCTCCTGCCTCAGTCTCTCAAGCACCCCCCTACCTCCCCCAACTTCCATTGTGTTCATTTGCTTTTCATTTTATTTTGCCAGTATGATAGTTTGAACTTAGGGCCTGGTACTTACTCAGCTTGCTTGCTGGCCTGGTGCTCTACCATAGGAGCCATACCTCCACTCTGGCTTTTTACTGATTAACTGAAAACAGAGTCTCAAAGACCTTTTATTCCCGTCCAGACTAGCCTCAAACATGATCCTTTGGATCTCAGCCTCCTGAGTAGTTAGGATTACATGGCTCCCAGCTTCCCTTGTATTCTTTGACAGAAAGTATTGCTTCTTCACCAGGTAGCCATTAGGCTTGATAGCCCAGCCCTACTAGGGAGGTGTCTCACATCTCAAGGTCTTTGGGAGGTATACATTTGCTCCCTTTCAGGGATGGCTCCTCTCCCTGCATCTTGTGGACAGGTCACCTTATTTCTTCAACCTAAAAAGTTTTAACTAGATGACTCAGTCTGATTCAAAAGGGAATGCTTGAATTCCCCTCACTGCTAAGCATCCTGTGTCTTTGCAAGTAAGACTCAGATGTTCTCCACCCCCTCCAGTCCTCGGCTCCCTTTTTTTTTATGGTTAACGGGCTGTCAGTGCTATCCAGCCATCTAGCGCATCGGCGGCTGCGGCGAGCACAGTGCAGAAGACTGGATGTAGATAACATTTGAAGCAGCTGACACGCTGTCATGTCGGGAAGGGCAGGATGGCAGGGAGGAGTGATTGATGGTAGCCTGGTGGAACAACCTTCCCTCAATTAGTTTTGCATAGAGATCTGAATCAGGGCTTCTTCGAAACATCAAAAACAAGAGCATCTAGTACTGCAGCCTCACTCCTGCTGCGCCCAAAATGTGTGGATTGTGAGTGAGCATTGCCACTTGTGCTCCCAGAGCCCCAGGCACCCTGTGTTCTATGATCTTGTTAGGGATGAATAGCCGGAAGGGTGAAGAGGAGGACAGAGTATATAAACCCAGATGAGGAGCAATGATTGGTGGGGATATCAGATGGATGCCCTCTAGCCCTATATCAGGAGGAAAAATGTGTTTGAGATTAGCACGTTATCAGAAAAAAAAAATGTTTGCACTTATCTGACTCTTTGAATAAGTTACAAGTGATTTCTCTTCTATCACAGGAGCAGAGTAAGGAGCCAAACCCATAATCAGAAATGTTGAGATACTGTCAGATAGGAAAAGTTATTTGGGGGTATCTAAGCTGCCATATTAACTACAGAATAGCATGTCCTGCCTGGGTGGTAATTTAGCCCAGCACTGATGGCCCACACCTGTAATCCTAACTACTTATGAGGCCGAAATCTGGAGAATGAAGATTCCAAGCCAGCCTGGGCAGAAAAGTGGCCAAGACTCCATCTCCAATTAATCAACAAAATGCTGGACTAGAGGTATGGCTCAAGTGGTAGAGTGCCAGCTATGAAGATTAAGGAAACAAAGTTGAGCAAGAGCATGAGGGCTTGAGTTCAAACCCTGGAATTGCCCCCCCCCCCCCAACAAACACACAGAGATTGTTAACTTGATCCTAGAGGCTCATGAGAAATAAAAGCACTGAGTTAGAAGACACTCTTCTTTCTTCTGCATAATGCATGAATGACTTCACCACCTAGAAGCCCTGATCCTGCATGCAAATGTTCTGTTTTCAGTCTGACAGGTGACTCTCTCTTGACCACCCACCCCATCCGCACACCATCCTTAATATTCTCTAAGCCTGGAGGACTGGGTCTTTCCCACCCTCCCACTACCTGGTGACAAGAGTGACTTGTTTTTCTCTTAATTGCACTGGGAATTGAGCCCAGGGCCCTGAGCTAGCTAGGTAAGGCCTCTACCACTTGAACTGCTCCCCCAGCTGCTCATGATTGAGGTAGGATTGATACCTTTGCCCTGACTGGCCTGAAACTCACAATCCCCCACCTCTATCTCCCTATGAGCTGGGATTCACAGGTGTGTGTCACATTGTCCAGCTAAAGTGATGTGCTAATGTAAAAATTACCTTACAGAGATTCTCCATGGCCTTCCCTAGGCATCTTGGAAGCTGGGCACAGTGGCTTCCACCTGCTATCCAAACCTAGCTATTTGGGAGGCAGAAGTTGAAAGGATTGCAGTTCTCAGCCAACCAAGCAAAAAGTTTTCAAGCCCTCCTCTCAACCAATGAGTGTTAGTGTTGCAGGTATGTCATTCTGACTACATAGGAAGTGTAAATAGGAAGATCCCAGTCCCGGGCAGCTTGCATGAAAAATGAGACCCTATTCAAAAGAAAACAGCAAAAGAAGACTGGAGGGCTCAAGGGGTAGAATACCTGCCTAATAAGTACAAGACCTTGAGTTTACATTATACAATCAGTACTGACAAAAACAAAAAAACAAGAGAGGGAAAGACAGACAGAGACAGAGAGGAGAAAGAGAGATATCTGGGATGGAGAAAGTTCACTACTTGCCTCCTACCCTGTAGAGTTCTTTTAACCTGTTTCACAGGGTGATTCCTAAGGCTTCTTCAAAACACAACCTGACTCTTCTCCAAGGAGCAGATCTTGGCCACTTCCTCCTGTTCCCCATGAGCCAGACTGTGTTTATTGCCCATGAATCTTGTCTTGTAGGATTTGTATTTCTTTGTCTTGATGTCTCTGCCCACTGGAAACATAAATCCTTAAGAACAGAAGTGGTATCTCTTTTAATCTATTTCCTGCCTCTGGTCCAGAGCAGGCAGCCAGTGAAAACTTATTCAGTTCAAGGAGGGAGTGTTTGCAACAAGGAGACTGGATATAAAGAGCAGTCACCCACTTTTGGCCCAGGCCATGGCAGCTACTTGTTCAAGACCGCTTGAATGTGGCCAGGCCACTACAAGCAAGGCAAGTGCTATTGTAAAAAAAAAAAATTCTGGATGGTATATTTTTATCACCATTATTTTTCATTGGATCATATCTTGAACCACAAAGGATATTTTCTGAAAGCTTTGACTGTCATAGATACATGGAGAAAGTGAGAAAAGATAGCTGGATTGAAAGAGGCCTGGGTGCATCTTTCTGAAAGCAGAAGGCTTTCAGTATTACCAGGCAGACTGTGCAATCAAAATAGCAATATGAAAATCCACTTGGATGCCTGAGACCTTAAACTGACCTGGATAAGCAAAATCGTTTTTAGTACAGAGAAAAAATGGTCACCTACCCCACAGATCTAGGGCATGATCATTTGGACATTGCTGATATGAATTGACATTTTATAGACTTTTACTCACAGAATAATGGTGGTCTCCCATGTTCCCTTGAAATGAATAGTTCCTGTATTGATCAGAGTACATGATGTTAAGCTAGAGCACCTCACATAGCATTGATTCATGACCCTGTCAATGACCAGCTGATTAGGCTATTATTCCTTAGGAGTAGACACACTAGCTCTTTCTGCACTGGCCCAATGGAGCCCCATGTCCCACTAATTTCCTCACACCTCTATCTGTCATCCATTTGAGGAAGGTAGGACTGCTTCTTACCCATCTTAGTCTCCAAGTTAGCCCAGTGCCTGCAAACCTAACATTAAATAGCCTAAGCAAAGCTATTAGCAGAATAATCTAATGACCCTAGGCAGGAAAGTGTGTGGGTAACATACTGTAAGAATTATGTTTTAATAAGTGGTAAATTACTTTGAATATAAATCCAATATTAATTATTATCAATAATGGATGAATTGTATTGGGTATGTTCTATAAAAACACATTTCACTACCTCTTCCACCAAGGGAAAGACTTAGTGTTATAGTTGGAAAAGGAGGAAGGGAAGTGTAATTATACATGCATTTATAGTATAAAGGGCTAAAGTAGAGCAGGGCTGCTATGACAAAGAAGACATTTATCCTCTCAGATCCGTCTACAGTAACAAGGAATGTGCCACGGATAAAAGAAAACAAATAGCAGATGGTAAGCACTTGTATTTATCCCCCTTTCTCACCACCCAAAAGAAGTGTGGTGGGCAATGGGGAAGGACATGGTAACCAGTGTAGAAGCCAATGTGGATGTATGTAAGACAGAGTAGGGTGTGGTGGAACCAAGATGGTGGCATTTGCCATGTGAAATGGAAGTTGAGGAAGAGGTGTAAAAGGTTTTGAGGGCTGGGGTGGGGGGGCTAGAGGGAAGGTCTGTGCTGCATATAGTGCAAATGAATTATTCTGGCTATGCCTCCCCTCCCATCCACTTATGCCTCCTAAGAACAATCTTTTCAACTCCTCTTGGTATCAATTATGTTTCTTTTACATGGGACCCGACTCATTGGAGACTGACCTCAACCTGTACTTGGATTGCAGTAGGAAACATGAAAAAGGGGTCCCTCTCTGTCATGGATGGATGGAAATGAGGAAACTGCTTAAAAGAAGGCTTCCCAATTTTTATTCCCTAAGCAGTGAATATTTCCAAGGGAATTCTCGGTTCCTTATTGAGTTAAATTACTGTCGGCCAACTACCAAGCAGTGAAGGCTGAATTCAAGATGTGTTGGTCTATTTTGAATAAACTTCCAATCTGAGGAAGTGGTACTGTGGCTCAAGTGAGAAAACGCTAGCCTTGAGCTGAAGAGAGTGCCCAGGCCCAGAGTTCAGGCCCCACAACTGACTGACAAAAAAAAAAAAAAAAAAAAAATCCAAGAGCTTCCAATCCGAAATGGTCCATATTTTAAATCTGCAATTGTCGACGTATAACAGGCTAGAAATAGCTGACCATTATGGATTTCTGGAATAAGCAGGGAAGTTGAGAAATACTGGAGAGAGCACATTCATGCTCCCTGGGTAACCTGCCTGATGAAACTGTCCATTCTGGAGGAGAAACAGCAGCTCTGACAGAGTGTCACACACCTGTCTTTACCTTGCAATGGGCATTGTGAAGCAGGCACAGAGATGCTGAGAGAAGCTAACACTGTTGATATCATTGCATCATAACTGAACTCTAGTTACTCTGCACACACATAAAAGGCATCTGATGGGTACCTCTAATGAAGTTTTCCAGGGCTATCATGTTAAATCTCTCTACTTAGGTTGCTTGAACAACAGAAATTAGTGTCTTGTCCTTCTGGTCAAGGTGTTGGCAGGGCTATGCTATTCTGAAAGTGTGAGGGATGGGTGTAGTCTAAGCCCTTTGCTTGGCTTCTCATGGCTCCTTGGCTTATACCAACATCCGTCCACATGCTATTCTCCCTATATCTGTCTATATGTCTGTGTCCATATTTATCCTTTTTCATAAGGACACCAGTGAATCAGGGCCCTTTGTGCTCCAAGATGACCAGATCTTGACTACTTCCAAATAAGATCATGTTTGACACGGCTGGTGATGGAGGTATTAACATACAGGTTTAGATGGCCCCAGCAGTGACCATTTGGGGATGGTCAACATGGGCCAACAACTCTGCTTTGATGAGTGCCAAGTGTGTACTGGTTTCAGGTAACACGGTGCTTGAAGATATGGTGCAATCTCACACTCCCCTAAGAGCTATTTATGGCCCACAAGCCTGTGAACATTTGAAGGTGCGTGTACAGGAAAGACAATGAGCCAGACAGCCTTCTCCGCCCACTGGAGAGCGCTCACATGGATCTGTCACCCCCGCGGTAATGCTGACATCTGAAACGTGGCTGGCATTTTCAGGTAAAAAAGCCTTTCTACAGCATCACGTGGGTGCCAATCCCTTACTATCTCCTTCCATGAGCCCAAACACAGAAAGGCAGACATAAGGACCTCAGGGATATTAGATCATAAATCATGAAGCCTCTCCTAAATACCAAGAGCACAGGAAGTGGGGTCAAAAAAATTCCTGCAGCGTCATGATATTTCAGAACTAACCAAGTTTAATTTTATTTTTCTACTATCAGTTTACCTGGCATATACTAGTCACTTACTCAAAAGCTTATGAATTGAAGATAAATGAAGTCTGTTCCCTGGGCATGAATCTTAAAGGGCCCCGTGTCCAGCTCTCCCCTTATTCCTGTTTTGAAAAGAGCAAATCTGACATGTTTCTTGTGCCTTTCCTGCTCTCTGGGAATTCACTCTGAGCAAATCGCAGGCGCTCATGTGGTAGCAATGGCACCCAGGTTGCTCACTAAATGGTCAACGAAGAAGCAACCTTAATAGTATATTGGCAATAGCCTTTGGGGGGGAAAAACCATCATATACCCCAACCATGTGCCCATGAAAAGCAGACACACTCCCCACCCCACTAGCCACATGGGCACCATCCATATAGGTGGCCTTAAGATTCCACATATTTCCATTCCCCTTCCTCTGTTCTCACTTCCTAAGCCATGTATTGGCTCAGAACGAACAAGGACCATATCTCAAGACCTATCTCAAGGCTATATTCAGGGGTAAGTTACCTGGAAGCTTCCTGTACAACAGGCTTTGCTCTTGCCTTCTCTTTCCTTCAAGCATCCCACAGACATCCTTTTAGAGATGATTCCATACCCATCTTTGCAGTGATCTCTATACACTCCTGTCTCCCACCAAGACATGTAGTCTCATCTGAATTGTACTCACTTCTATTTTCCTAGTACCTAGTATTAGTTCCTAGCTAGCATGTACTCTATGTTTGGTACATGATATTGACTGAACAAATACATGAATGACTCTCCCTTGGTGTATTATGAGTGATCAGGTGACAACAGATAAAGTGAAGGTATGCTGTTGTTACAATACAAGGCAGTATCTGATGAAGGGCAGGGTCAGCAGGCTGGACAGGCATCCATGTTCTGACTTTCTAGGTAGGAGAAGGTAAGTGAGGAATGCCTGAGCTTTGAAGAATGAGGCCATCTTGGGTGGGTAGAAGGGAAAACAATAGCCTAAGCAGTTGATCCTTGTTTGCAAGGGCAAGAAGAATGTGTGTATGTGCAGGGGGCAGAGAATGAGTCCTCTGGCTGCTGCAGAGTGCTAGCAGTTCCCTTCACAGAGAAGGCAGAAGGTGCTCCGTTGCTCATTACATTCTGTTAACATGCTGTTGCCTTGCTGATGCTTTTATCCTAACAGCACAACAACAAATCAAGCCACAGGAAGGCATTTGCCACTCCCTGAACACGCAGCACTCTAATGCAAATGCTGTTTTACACACGCTCCTAACCACTTACCAAAATGCTGTCTTCTGTCTCTACTGCCGTTTCATCCTTCAAGTTTCACCTCAGATCCAAACTCTGTACTGCCGTCTATTCCAGCAGCATCTACCCACCCTGTACACTGCCGCAAGTGTACCTGCAGACTCAGGATTGTTCCCTCCCTTCCCTGAGATCTCTGTTCCATCTCCTTCTAGCACAGTTTTCTCAGTGTGCCAACATCTCCTCCAAAAACCTTTGGGTCAAACCTGCTCAGCTCCTGCCCTGCAGAGCCTTGTATAACTGCTGTCCAGCCCGAACTGGGTAGGTGCTCAGTAATCAGAGCGATGGGAAGGACCCTCTTGTCAAACTCTGTATGCTTTTGACACAAAAAGGGCAGCCCATTTTCTGCCAGTAGGAAGGGCGGCATCTTGTGTGATTGGAGGGACACGGAGTAGGGGTCATATGATTTAGTCTCCAGACTTGTTAAGGACTAGGCCTTGTTGGGTCCATCCATGTTCCAACTTTACTTGCTTTGATTTAGAAAAGCCTGAGGCAAAAGCTTATTCCATTTAGACTGCTGTAACAAAATACTATAAACTGAGCATGTCTTATGAATAACAGACATGCCCATCTGAGGCAGTCCAAGTTCGAGGCATCAGGAGGTTCATTGTCTAGTGACAGTCCATTTCCTGGTTCATAGACAGCACCTTCTTGCCCTGACTTCCCATAGTCAAGAGATAATTGAGCTCTCCAAGGCCTCTCTGCCACAGCACTAATGCAGTTCCTGAAGACTCTCCCTTCCTCATGTAATCTCCTACCCAGTGTTCCATGTCTGATGCCATCACCCTGGAATTTGGATTGTAACCTGATAATTTGGAGGGACAGAGGCAGACTTCCAGAACACAGCAAGCAAAGTACTGATATGTTGCCCTATATTAGTAGTAATTATCTGCAGGAATTATTTTGTGTGTGGTCTCATTCTTAAAGATACTAGAAATTGACACAAAAAAGGGAGGGAGGAAGGGAGGGACAGAAGGAAAGAAGAGAGGGTGGGAGGGAGAGAGGGAAAAAGAGACTTGGAATTGCTAAGTTCCTACTGGTATAGCTTGGATACCCATCCCTTACTCTTCAAAAATTGGCAACACGCTGGGCACTGGTGGCTCACACTTGTCATCCCAGCTACTCAGGAGGCTGAGATCTGAGGATTGCAGCGTGAAGCCAGGCTAAGCAGTAAAGTCTGTCAAACTCTCCAATTAACAGCCAAACAAAACAAATCGGGAAAACCTGGATGTAGAGCTATGGCTCATATTGAACACCGAAGAGAAGCCCAGCAACAGTGCCCAGGCCCGAGTTCAAAGCATACTGAAGCCAAAAAATATAATTTGATGTCAACATTTTTGTTGGTGGTGGTGGTGGTGGTCATGGTGTTTGAACTCTGGGCCTGGGCGCTCTCCCTCAGCTCTTCAGCTCAAGGCGAGCGCTCTACCGCTTGAGCCACAGTGCCACTTCCAGTTTTCTGGTGGTTTATTGGAGATAAGAGTCTCATGGACTTTCCTGCCCAGGCTGGCTTTGAACCACGATCCTCAGATCTCAACCTCCTGAGTAGCTAGAATTACAGGTGTGAGCTACCTGCGCCCAGCTGATGTCAACATTTTTAAAGGAGGAATTCAGTTTGTCAAGTATTTTTCAGGGAGCAAAACACAAACGATGTATTTAAGACATTTATTTTGTATTCTCCGTTCTTTCAAAGGAATGCTGTCTCGAAAAGCTAGTTTAAAAACAAGGTTAAAAAACAACCTAGGAAGGCTGGGAAGGTGGCTCAGTGGTAGAATGCTTGCCTTGCATGCATGAGGCCCTGGATTCGATTCCTCAGCACCACATAAACAGAAAAAAAAAAAAAAAAAAACAGAAGAGGCACTGTGGCTCAAGTGGTAGAGTGCTAGCCTTGAGCTGAATTGCTCAGGGACAGCACCAGGCCCAGAGTTCAAGACCCATGACCAAAAAAAACAAAAAACAAAAAACAACTAGGAGACTGGTGTGGTATGCTCTTTTGCCTAAGAAAATCAGTGTGTATGGGGCCATTCTCAAGTCTCTTCTAACTTCTCCTTTCCTACCTCCACATGCTCACATCTGTTTTTCCCTGCATATTCCTCAATGCTCTGATGGTGGTTGGCTTAAGCTGTGGGCCATCTAAACTCATTAAGAATGAAACTGACTGACCAGACATCTGCTGGCTTTAGGTGTACCTAAACTGTGGGTACCTAGACTGTTCCAAACACAATCTCCACAAGTGAACATGGCTTCTCATTTCAGATTATGCTGCGGGCATGAAGAAAGGATCTCTCGACTCCAAAGTTCGTTAGGTTTGGTTCAATGCAGAGGGTAATTTTTTTCCCCCTCCTCTTTGTCCCATAGCCATTTCCTTAACATTACTAAGAGGTCTTTTTTTCCCCTAATGAAGCATGAAAACCGATTGTATCTTGCCAGGAGGTTTCTTTTTAAGTCTTGCAATATTAAAAGATTTCATGAGAACCCCATGAAGGATATCTCCTTGAATCATTTACATGTTCCCCTTTTGTGGGCTTATGTAACCATGCAGAAAAATCTAATAATAAGTGTGCTATTAGCCTGCCGTGTGCCATCCTGCAAGCAGGCAGGCATGCATCATGTCCCCAGTACCAGAGTTAGGAATAGCATGAAAGGGCAGGAGGATCTGAAGGAGAGTCTATATGGAAAATCCATAGCTGATTGAACACATACTCAATTACTACCAGGTCTTCCCTCCCCTCCCTGTTCAGCTTCTTCCTTTCCTTGTTTTGAAAGACAATTTAGTGGTCATGGTTCTTTTCTATAAGCTGTACCTTCCCACACAAATGCCTGGGGCTATTTTCATTTCCAAAGCAATTTTGCTGAGCACAGACAGATAACGTGGGATCAAAGACAATCCTTAAATCTGTTCCATAGGACAAGGATAGATAAGAAGAAAAGTACAAGCTTTTTTCTTCGGATGGACTGAACCCAACTCCCATCTCTAAACAATCACAAGTTGGGTACTGCCAAGCCTTCCTCCTGCTCCAAATATAGCCAGGGGTCCTATCCAAATTCCCAAAAGTTAGAGTGAGAGAATAAAGGAAGATGGAATTTTTGAATACCCTGATTTTTACAACAAGACATAAAGAAACATTTTATAGGCTCAGGGTGTATGTCAGTAACTATAGACAATTAAGTTGTACCATTGGTGGCTATTTTCTTGGGGCTCCTCTTCCTGACCGTATTTGTTTTATTCTTGAAGAGAAAGGGCTATCATTCTTTATGTTTACCTATTTGTTTGGGGAGGGAAAAAAGAAAAACATAACATAGATGGGAATTGTGACTTTGTTGAAAAGATGGTTGTCATAAGCATCCATGATGTCCATCAAGCCGGGGCAAAAGTGTTTTCCTTCCAAATCTGATTGCCTCCTGGAGTAAGCCTGGAGCTGAAGTTGCTTCTTCACCTTGATGTTTTTCTTTAAATGAGCTACTGGGTATCTGAGCACAACAAGTCTGTTTGCTGGGAGAGGGGGCAGGTGGGATGTATTGGCTTTATGCAGCCTTGGCCTTTCTCACCCCAAAGTTGCAGATTGTGGGTGTGTGAGTGGGCGTCTCTGCCAGCCCAAGCAGAGTTCTTCACATTAGCAGGGCTCAGCTGCTGCCTCTCTGTAGCTCAGACCAATTCTCTAATGCACGGCTGCCAGATTAGACACTGCCAGTGGCTCAGGTGGACACCATGTCCTCCTCTTGCCCTTGGAAAAATATCAGAAGGCATGCGGCTTACACTGTAGGTATACTGTGTGGCTCAGCTATTTCTCTCTTCTCATTGTTTCGCTTTCAGTCGTATTCCCACAATATTTATGTGCTGGCATTTCCTCCTTTCATCCCAGGCCCCAGCTTTGCTCTTATGTCAGACAGGGGTAGGAGTGACTGATCCCCAAGGGGGCACTTATCCCGTCAAGCTATCAATCCTTGCAGGTGTCCTTCAGCACCGTGCCCCCCCCCCAGTTGGCTGCCATTGATGATACATCACCACCTCCACCTTCTGAGGCATTTTCTCTGTAATTGATGCTCACTTGGACCTGGGATATTTCATTAGGGTCCAGAGGTGCTCATTAAAAAATGAACCGTGGATCATACGGGAGATGTGGCTCATCATTATGAATCTAAGAGCGGGCTCTGTGGAACTTGTTATGGAAGGCATTTATCGATGGTTAAATTAAAGGATTAGTGTTATGCTAAACCATTTTCAGGTTAATCAGTTGTGGGAAACCAGACTTGATGTTTAAGCAGACTTGAACTATGGTTTTATACTAATAAAAGTTGTTAAGCTCCTTTTATTTCTAATAAACCATCTAGCTTGCTAATTGAGCATACTCAACAATTTTACACTTAAGTGAATATAGTCTTGTTCCCTATTTTTTTAAAGGATGTATTAGGCTTAGTTTTTTCCTCTAACTTAATTGTAAGTATGAAGAATATTATTTTCTCCTATACTAAAATTTTGCACACAATTCTAAGTACAGCATAATTCTAAGTACATGGCAGATGATGGAAGATTTGTTCTATTGCATGGTTGTTACATTTTTAGCATGTGGTAGCAGTATCTTATCACATGATTTTTTTTCAGCTTCTTTTATTTTATTGTGAAAATACTGTACAGAGGGGTTACAATTACATGGGCAAGATAATGAGTACATTTCTTATCAAGCATTGTAGCCTCCTCCTTTGTTTCCCCTTACCATCCCTTCCCGTCCTCCCATGGCCCTCCCTCCCAATCCTCCTTCCCCCCTAACCCCCCCACCAAAGTTGTAAAGTTGGTTTTCAACATAACGACTTGTACGTCTCATTGTTGCAATGGGTCCACCTGTATCCCTATTTAAACTATTTGTTTTTTCCCTTCCCCTCCACAAATTATACCAACATCAAATACAGTGAAAGCAGGGGTTATACCGTGGGGGAGGGACATACAAAGCAACATAGAAATCATCTTATAAATGTATTAGAAACAATCCCATGAAAGAAAAAAAAAACATTTGAATACATATCTTAGGGTTCATTTCCCTAACATCAACCTATCATCACATGATTTCTGTCATGGTGCCTCCTTATTAGGTATCTATTTGCAGCAAGAGATTGATAGGTTGATTTTTAGACAGGCTGTTGTTAGCAACAGAAAAAAAATTACACAAAGTTCATGTGCTAGTAAAGAGTGTGAACAAGTCTAAATGTGATGTCATTACCTGATTAAAAAAATATATAGCTGCCAGACTACCTCTGGAATGGCTGAAATTCCTTCACCAAGAAATGTGGGTACAATGGATTAAAAAGCCTACTTACCATCTAGCTTTGATTTGGCAACTGTGAGTCCCTAAAGCAGATAGAAAATCCAATAATATGATATGCATGGATATTTTAGGTCACTTGTAACTGCTGAGTAGAGCATTTGTAAGTAAAAACAACACCATCAAACTACAATGCAGTTGATAACTGCTGGTTTCCAGGAATCCAATGAGCCATAAACTGAGCAGTGTCCAAGCTGTCTGAACCAGAACAGGTCTTTATCCTCCTCAAACTGGGAACTTTCTAAGAACCCAGGTGGCCATTGGGCCTCTCCACCATGCCTCTCTTGTTCAACATCATAACCCACCCCAACAATCCTATCTGCCACATAAAGCTCCTGTCCCCGCATTCTGTTCCTTTACCACAGACTTTTAAAGTGTCCAAAGTCATCCACACTACTGTAAAACAGTCATTGATTGTACACATGGGACCCTAACATGTCAGAAACAGCAATTGCTGGCAACTGTAAAATGGGCTCCATTCTGAGGGGGTGAGGTGTGAGAATTGATTGGAGTTGGGTTGCATTTCTCTGCTGGAGGCCTGAACTCCATTTGTAGTTTCTTCCTAGCAGGACATGTTTCCATTATACCCTTGAGCCTCTACTTTCTTCTCTCTCAACTTCCTTTTTCTTTTCATTAACCTTTTGCTTCTCGTCCATTTGGCTCTGAATGCACTCAGCCTAGAACCATAGAAGTTCTGTACCAACCTTGCATCCCAGGGGTTGCAATCAGATACCCAATTTCCTGCTTCCCAAGTATTTCTTCCAATTTGACAAAACAGAAATGAAGTACATAGCAATAATGGGCCTGTGGACTCTTATCTGCCCAGGATTTAACCATAGTTTACAGAAATGTTTGTAATACTATATGGCCCAATAGGAAAAGGACTCAAATGAGTTCATTTTTTGTCTCTTTAGACATATGAGATTAGATGAAGTTACAACTCTTAGGTTAATTTGGTTCAAATTGTTTTATTTTGTTCTGTAGTGCCTAGGACTTGGGGACTCCACACACTAAATGAATGTTCTACCTCTTGAGCCAAAACCTTCAGCCATCCCACTCACCCCGCTCTAGTTTTGAATTTTGTCTTTGTCACCTGGCCTTCACCTCACAACCTTCCTGACTTTTCTTCTTGAGTAGTTGGGATTACAGGCCTATGCCACCACATCTGGCTGGTTTTTATTCACTCACTCATCCATTCATTCTTGCCAGTCCTGGGGCTTAAACTCAGGGCTTCTAAGCTTCTTTTTTTCTAGGCTAGCCACTCTACCACTTGAGCCACAGTACCACTTCTGGCTTTCTCTGTTTATGTGGTACTGAGGAACGAATCCAGGGTTTCATGCATGCTAGGTAAGCACTCCTAACAGTAAGCCGCATTCCTAGCCCTAGTTTTATTTTTATTAGAACAGAATGCCACCTTTAAAATGTTTTGGCTATTGTGTGTCTTCTTAACCTGGCCAGCTGAAATGGGACTGATATTAATTAGAAGTATTGTGTGTGGTGTAATAAATCCTCACTCCTGGAAGAAGTCCAGTCTGATTAAAGAAAAGCACAAAACAATGTAACATCCTTTTCCTTACATGTATTAGCTCACGTCTGTTGCATATAGGTATTTGAACAGATACTCATTTTAATTAACAAAATATTTGTGTGCAGTTGGGTATTTTTAAAGTAATTAGGATGTTCCTTCCTGTAAGTAAATTAAATTCTATTCTTAGAGTACCATGTATATCATTCTTTTGCTTTGCAAAACCCATTCTTTGTAGTTAGTGTGAAAGTAAATTGAGCCTAGCTCTGCTAGAATTGTTGAAATTCCTTAATTTCTGAGGCCCTAGAATGTCTCTTGCCCCAAGAATTTGTCTGGCCTCCAGCCCAGAGATTGTTACCCTACCACCACCTCCCACATGCCTGGCTCCTTTCATGATTTCAGCTGCTTAGAGTCAATTTGCATCTTCCAACTGATTAAGATTTTACTCTGTTAATTTCTATGCCAAAATTTTGTACCACTTGTCAAATGCTCTTGCATTTGACAATGAGTGACAAGCTGAAAGCTCGTGGTACTTTACTTTGAAATGGTTTAAAATTAGTGGATTTGGGGCTGGAGTTTTGGCTCACATGGTAGAGTATTTGCTGAATAGCTACAAGGCCCTGAGTTCAGATCTCAGTGCCACAAAAAGAATTGTCTTATAAACCTAATAACAGTGCGGTATAAGATTTTGTTTAAGTAGAACTCAAAGTTATACATTCAAAATTATTCTAATATTATATAAATATGTTTTAGCTTCAAAAGATATATTTTATATTCCGTGTTTATTTTATAGGTAATAAAAATCAAAATATAGAGTATATTATATGGTTGGTGGGCTGTATGTTAAAATATTAAATATAAATAGAAGATTTGGGTTCTGTTTTATGGGATTGTGAGCAGTTTCCTATATTTCCAAGTGTGAGCACATTTTGTTTTTATACGTCAGGAAAAACAAAAACAAAAGTATGTTATACTTGTCTCTTCTTTCCTTATGGTTACAGTTACTAGTGTTTTCCATCACAGAGTCACTAAAATTGACACAATCTTAATGCCTTCCTCCTTCTCAAGATGCTTAGCTCCTTTGATTGTTATAATTCTAGACAAGTCAACTCTTAACAAGAAACCATTCTGAAGTATGTCCAGAGTCTCACCTCTGCTCAGTTGGAAGACCAAGGGCACAGTCCTTCCTGCGCTCCCTGGAGCTTATTTTTCTCCATCAATCCCCTCTCCTGACAATTATAATATTTATATAATATTCCTGCCTTCAGCAGGGTTCCTGGGAATCTGCATGTGCATGACTTGAAGGCCAATCCCTGCATGACTGTCCTCACCTTTTACCAGACCCATAGGATGTGCAGGTCTCTTTATCTCAGGAACCAGGTTCCTCCAGGTCTTGCTGCAGTGCGCTCCAGCATGAAAGTAAAAATCAGTGCTGATCTTCAGAAGTAAACCCTGCTCATTCCATGGCAGGCAATTGCCTGGCCTCCCTGAGAATTACACATAGCAGCTATCCTTTGCAAAGGCTGAGAAAACTCCTATTTTCAAGGAAGAAAGTTGCAAATCAGATCTCTAGTCCTTTGCAGTGATGGAGGTTTATCTTGAAGGTAGGCTGACATTTAAGCAGATACTGGATATTTTCAGACATGCTTGTGGAAGGTCAGAGAGTACTGATGACTTCAAGTTACCGTGTCTTCAAGTCAGCTTTCTGTCTCCAAAACAAAATACGACCTCCAATAACAATGATAATTAATAATATCATCATCATCAAAAAGATGAAAGATTTATTTTGGTACAGGGTTTTGGAGGTTTGGGCCCATGGTTGCTTAATAGTGGTGCTCAGCCCCTTGAGCCATACCTCTAGTCTGACTTTTTGCTGGTTATTTGAAGACAACAGTCCCAGGGAGTTTTCCAACTACACTGGCTTAACTGCAGTCCTCAGATCTCAGCCTGCTGAGTAGCGAGGGCTACAGGCCTTCCCTCTTAAATGCTCACCTCCCAATAATATCATCTACTCAGGACATAGTTTTCAACATATAAACATTGGGGGGGGCAGGAGGCACTTAAGAACTATACCCTAACTCTGCAGCATACCAAAGGAAAGCATTTTTTCTTTTTAGCCATGGAGTGATTAGTGGGAGTGAAGGATGCAGTGGAGCACCAGGAAGACAGTTAATTTATCTTCATGAATTAAAATTAATAGGTGCATTTTGTCCATATTCTACATTGTCCATTGGCTTTAGAGGGGGTTTCTGTACTCTGAAAAGGTATCTGTGGATATGTTTTATGCCTTAAATGGGTTCCTAATCTCACATACACACATAGTGAAGTAAAGATACCTTTCAATAGTCCAGCTCCCAAATCATTGCCCAAATTTGAAAATCTCCATCTAGCACATGTAAAACATCCATGCAAATCAATGTTGCTGTTTAGATCTACCTACTAAAATGTAGATGAAGACATGTAGAAGCTGGTGAACATAGCAGGAAAGAAAGGTTTCTGAGGTCTATTCATGACAATTTTTATCATCTGTTAGCTTATTCCTTGAATATGTGTGACTTGAGTTGTGCCAACTGGAAGACTGCAGAGGTTCAGAAATCCAGCCATGAAATATGAAACCATATCCATTTAGCAAGCTACTGATAGGCCTATAAAAGATTCCCTCCAATCATTTGTCATTAGTAGATTAAACAGAAGTGTAATTAATTTGCCAACTCTGCTTCCCCGATTGAGACAGTTATCAAAGTTGATCTTTAATCATTGGTCTCCTCATCTATATAATGAAGTCTGCTGTGACCTCTAAGGTCTCTTAGTAACAGGATTCTGATCAGTTCTGCATCAGAAGAGAGGAGTGGGGGAGAAAGGGAAGAAAGGGGGGTGGCCTAAAATAAATAGACATACATTGCATAAAAGAGATTGAAAAGCTGAGTGCCACTGGCTCACACCTGGAATCTTTACTCAAGAGGCTGAGGATCATGGTTTGAAGCCAACCCAGGTCAGAAAGACATGAGACTCTACTTAATCACTAGAAGGCCAGAAATGGAGCTGTGGCTCAACTGGTAGACCACTGACCATGAGCAAAAAGAGACCAGGGTTCATCACCCATGCCTGAATTCAAGCTCCAATACAAGCACAAAAAATAGATAGATAGATAGATAGATAGATAGATAGATAGATAGATAGATAGATAGATAGATAGATAGATAGATAGATAGATAGATCCATTAATTAATTTTTAAAGATGAGAGGCTGGTAGACCCTCATAGAATAGCAATTGCACAGGCTCAAGGACCTGGTCTCCTCCTGTGTTTCTGTTCTGCCATACTTACTATATTTCTCATGTACAATATGGTTGCTTAAGCTCCACCCTTTACCTTAGCTTTCCTAAAAGGAGAAAGCTAAGATGTCCTGGTTTCCTTTTCAAAGAGGCAACCTACCATGGTTTCTTTTACCTACTAGTATTCAGTCACCACGTAACTAGCTACAAGGAAGGATAGACAACAACAGGTCCAAATCAAAACCAAGGCTGTCACTTTTAGAGAAAATGAATATCAAAATAGGAATTATCTAGCTTTTCAGCTCAAAAATGTACCCTCTGCAATCAGGTCTAAATGTGTGTGGTATACAAATCAAGCCACTCAAATTAGGATTCGTGATTGTGTCATCAGGCCTTTGTTACAATCTTGAGAGTGTGTGTGTGTGTGTGTGTGTGTGTGTGTGTGTGTGTGTGTGTGTGTGTGTAACAGAATTGTTGCTGCAAGTTATGAGGATAAATGGAGTGCATATCTAATTTGGGTTGGGGACTAACAATATGAGGATCTGAACTCAGAGGCTCTTCACTTACAACTTGAGTCACATCTACAGCCCTTTTTTTTTTTTTTGGTCAGTCATGGGGCTTGAACTCTGGGCTTGGGCACTATCCCTGCGCTCTTCAGCTCAAGGCAAGTGCTCTACCACTTGAGCCAAAGTGCCACTTCTGGTTTCTAGTGGTTTATTGGAGATAAGAGTCTCACGGACTTTTCCTGCCCGGGCTGGCTTTGAACCATGATCCTCAGATCTCAGCATCCTGAGTAGCTAGGATTACAGGTGTGAGCCACCGGTCGGTGCCCGGCTAGCCCATTTTTTTGGTCTTCATTTTAGTAGCTAATTAAAATAAAATGAGGACTTTTCTAAGATGGGCCCCATCTCTCTGTGGTATATGAATATATAACATGTGAGTTGATTGGAGGTTTGGGATCTGTTTTACTTCATGTGTTTTTGTTTTGTTTTGCGGGGGGGGGGGGGGGGGGTTGTCGGTTGTGGGTCTTAAACTCTGGGCCTGGGCACTGTCCCTCAGCTCTTCAGCTCAAGGCCAGTGTTCTATCACTTGAGCCACAGCACCACATCCAGCTTTTTCTGCTTATGTAGTGCTGAGGAATCGAACCCAGGGCCTCATGCATGCAAGGCAAGCACTCTACCACTGAGCCACCTTCCCAGCCCTCATGTGTTTGTATTTTGTAAGTGTCTCTGAGATTCTTGATCAACTGACAAAACTCAAGAGATCCTCTTTTATTAAATTTTAACTTGATCTCTTCTTACTGTTGCAAAGGGGTCAACTGACAGAGTAGCAAAGCTAGGATTAAGCTAGAAGCCTCGTTCTGAATTAATGTTAATATTGTGTGTGATGTGTTGTCACCTAGGCAACGGCCCACATCCCACTCACCTCCAGGAGCACAAGCAGTCAGGAAGGTGGAGATGGTATGAGAACCATTATTACTGTTGTCACTTTTAACAAGCAGGCACGTCCTGAGGTCTTGCCATCTAGATCCGACTTCTATACATCAGCAAGGCCTCCTGGGTAATAAAAGGTAGACAGCTGAGATTATTTCTCTGAATATTGCTACTGCACTGACCAAGACTGAACCACAAAAATAAATATAAACCCTGAGCTAAGAAGAGGTCAGACTGAGATGAAACACAAGAGAACAAAGACATAAGCAGGAAAAAAAATGCTATTAGCTGGATGGCTGTAATCCTAGGAGGCTGAGATCTGAAGATCAAGGTTTGAAGCCAGCCCAGGCAAGAATATCCATGAGACTCTCATCTCCAGTTGACCACCAAAAGAGCAGAAATAGAGCTGTGATGAAATGGGAGAGTGCTAGCCTTGAGCACAAAAGTTCAGGGACAGTGTCTAGGGCCTGAGTTTAAGGCCCAGATTTCAAGCCCCAGATCCAACACAGAATACTGAATAGATCATCACTGGCAGGTAGAAGTAGATACAATTGATATATAGATGTAGATAGAGGCAATTATATCCCAATATGGAGTAGTGGAGTTATAGCTGTGAAGGGAAGAAAGAAGCCATTGTTGAACTCAAATGTTGAGGCACAACAAGTCTTATATTGTCTCAAGCACTGCTGGTAAACAGTTTGCAGAGTTCAGTGCATTACTGACTATTATCTGTGCTATGAATCAACTCACTTAAAAATAAAGCTAGGAGGGTAGAAGACAACCATAATCACAGCTAACCAAGAGTATCACTGGAGCCCTGGAGTTCAAGGCCATCCTGAGCAACACAGCAAGACTCCATCTTCTTAAAAAGAAATCTTTCTGTTAGGTCGTGATGTACTTTCTTTCCACTAACAGAGCTGGCTCTGGTCTTGGGCTGCCGTGTCCCCCAAATGACACTGAGATGGTTTGATAATAAAAGCCCAAGGAAGAAGAAACTCTTTGGAAAACAATTGTTCCAGTGTGATCCACTTTCATATATTGTTTAGAAAAGTCAGCTGTGCTTCAGGTGAGCCACCTGTTATCCGTCCTGGTGGCGCCAGCTTCTAGCTCAACACCAGTCCATTGGGAAGACAGGGACAGCCATCTTCCAGCTGCAGTCTCCAAGCCACAAGCCCCTCCAAGGAGACAAGACATTGAGTCTCATGCTGCTCCCTACTCCACAGCCCTAAGGTGCCTGCTTTTGTGGAGTGATCTGTACGAACAGGCTTAAGAAGATGAAACCTTGCTTTAGTTACATTAGTGAATATAATGAATACCTCCAACTTTCTACTACAATAAATAGGTAAATCTCTAGCATGTGGGGATGGATAAATATCTGTGAGCAATAGAAGGAATCCATGACTACTTTTGTTGCTGTTGTTGTGTAGTTTGAGTGTGTTGTGCTTTTTTGGTTTTGTTTTTGCCATTTCTTGGATTTGAACTCAGGACCACATGCTTGCTTATAGCTGACTTTCTACCTCTGGAGTTACAGCCTTCAGTCCAGCATGTTTCTGGTTAATTGGAGATAGAATCTCATGTACTTTTTGGACTGCCTTCAAATCATGATCCTCCAGGTATCAGCCTCCTGAGTGGCTGAGATTACAAGGCGTGAGCCACCAGCCCCTGAATTGAGCAACCCAAAAATCTCTAGAACTTTAGTATGAAATCTTTTGAAATATAACGCCCCACACTTTTTTTTTTTAATTTCAAGGAGTACAACTTGGAGAAGTATTACATTGTAAGTAATGTGCACAGGATGGGAGTTCTGACTTCAGTCTTACTCACTGCCGACAGTCAGTGTAACTGAAATGAACTGGGGAGGAGAGCTGGGAGGTAGCTCAGCGGTACAGCGTTTGCCTAGCACAGAGCGAGCACTGGATTCGATCCCTATCATTTAAAAAATCAAAAATATGCAAAGGGGATCTTCAGGTGTGATTTAGGGTCTGCCTCTCTTGTCAGTACGAAGCTCTAAGTTCTGAGCCAGGCGGAAAAGCTAGGCCCTGCTGCCAACCTGTGGTGTCTGTGTCATTGTGGGTCATGTGTAGGGCCTGCTGAGTCAGCAGTTACAGGTCCAGGCTGTGTTCAGAGTCATTTAATGAAAGATTGCCCTCAGGGACCTGGCTCTGGTATTTATCAAGTCACCCTGGGTCGGCAAATCGTATCAGCAGGCCAGCTGGTAAAAATCATGCCCTCCCTTTATAATTATGATGACCCATACCCAGCACCACAAGGCATTCCAGAATGGAATCCAGAATGGAGAGAGGCTCTGTAAGAGGGATTAAATGGCTGATGTCAGAGAATATACCAATCACTAGCAAGTTTGAAATGGTAAAGGTGGGAGCCAAGGACCTCAGTGTTGGTCCACCTGACACATGCCGCAGAGGAAATGCATTGGCTGCAGAGGGAAGCCCTCCCGCTTCTGTGGTTGAGAGATCGATTCATGTCGGAGATAATCCACTTTTACTCACTGATGCCTCAGGTCCCACCTCACTTATTATTTTTACCACTATCTTGAATCGATCTCTGATTTTGTTTTGTGTCCTTCAAATGGAAAGACATTAGGGAGAAGAAGAAAAAACCCAGTCAGCAAATGTTAGACACTCAGTGAGTATTGCAATATTAGCACCCCCTAGAACTGATGTGTATAACAAAATATTTAGTGTGCACCAACAATGAGGCACAAACAATGCCAAGACCTTAAGCTTGGGAAGAAAAATTTGTCTGATTTTGTCCTCATATACTCCAGAGTTGATGAATCCTGTTTTCTGCTTCCCTCTGCCTGTATTTCTGGTACAGAATAGCCAGGCAGCATCTTGGAAGCATCAATTTCTCCAGGACAGAAAAAACAAGTATTAAAAGTAAAATAATGTGAAGATGATTAGGAAGGCAGACAGGGGAAGGAATAGATGCAAATGAGTTAGAAAGGTGCTTCGTGCGTGTGTGTGTGTGTGTGTGTGTGTGTGTGTGTGTGCACGCACGTGCATGCATGTGCGTGCATGCATGTGTATGTGTGTGTGTTTGTGAGAGCGAGAGCTTTATATTTATATCTGTGTGTCATCTAATTTAATCAGATAATATAGCAACTAGTGATATGATGACCTGGTAAGTGTCCCCCAGAGGGGCCATGTGTTAGAGCCTTGGTCCCAGCTGAATGCTATTGGGAGCTAATGAAATCTTTAACAGGCAGAGCCTGGTGGGAGGTCTTTAGGTCACTGAGGGTGTGCCCTTGAAGGAAATCCTGGGAGCCTCATCCCTTTCAACCTCTTTCTCAGCATGAAGCAAATAATCGTCCTTCATCGTGTTCTCCTGTCATGAGATAGAGTTTCCCTAGAGAACCCAAAAATAACAGGGCCAACCAGTCATGAATAAAAGCTCCAAAAGATGGACACCAAAATAAACCTTCCCTCTTTTTAAGTGGATTGTTTTAGGTATTCTGTTTCAGTAATACCCCCATGCTACCTAGCACAAGTGAGATGTCCATTTGTAGATATTAGCTATTTATTATTTCTACTAATTGACATAGAATTCATAGTAAGCCATCAATGAAGCTTTGGGAATGGGTGGATGGTAACTTATGCTAAGTAAGCAGATTATCTTAAGTGCTATAATTTAAGCCTGAACATCTCCGCTAGCCCAAATCCATATGAATAAAGGGCCATCTGTAGAACACACAAGAAAGCACCATTTTCACAGTGTGTTCCGACAAAAGCAATCTGTAAACTTCGCTTAACCTTACAGGCACTGAAAATGTTTCTCTGCCTAATGCAACCTTTCTTTTAATAAGCTGGTGACATCTCCACAGGGTCGCTGGCAGGAAGAGCCACGGTAACAACGTGTCTGTCTTCCTGTTTCACACTGGAGGGGACAGGCGATAATAGGACAGGGACTGAGCAGGAGGGCAGTCATGGTGACAGCCGTCAGGGTAGTGAGAGGGACCACCAGGACCAGGAGTGGGGGAGGAAGGAGAAGGACATCAGCCTGTGAAGACAATGCTAATGAGCCACCACTCAGGTGATGTTTGTGGAATCTTCTTCAAAATGAATGGTGCACAACCTTGTTCTGATGGCCCCAAAGCTAGAATGAAGTTCTGGTTTTAGGAGCAGAAAGTTACAGCTGTGTACCAGCAGCCCCCTGGAGCTGAGCCTCCTATAGCCACCTGCTCAGGACCACCAGTTGCCTGTTTCTTCTTCGTGTCAGGCTGATTGACAGGAGCGGAGGCAGGGACAGAAAAGGTGTCAGCGTCTCACCCAAGTACCAGCCACAGGAAGTCTGCAGGTGTGACAGCACACCTCAAGGATGTTTGAGCTGACTTATCAAGAACACTAAAGCCATCTAACCACCCGATTAGGTGGTTTCTGACTAAGGAACCTGTGGAATCTCCTAGCCATATAGGGAAGGAATCATCCAAACGCACCAGATCATTCCAGAGTGTGTCATATTGTGGTTTCATGCACATAGCCCCACGGAAGTGAACCCCTTAGAGCTATGGGCTCGTAAGACTCCCACTAGAGCTTGATCTCACAAAGAACTTTAATGATGGATACAATGTGTTCAAACAAGACATTTGAACTGTGAGTCTGACAGACATCTGGGGTAGAGGAGAGGGTAGGAGGAGTTTAGGAAGAGAGATACTAGTGTAATTGCATTGGACTAAGATATATTACTATCAGAACAATCTGCAAGTGGAAGTTGAAAGACCTTTTGTTGATACTCCCAAAGCTGTGATGTCCTTTCTTTTGACTTGTTTATACAAGACTTAGGAACAAGCCACATTTTTAGCATATAATCTGCATTTCCTTCCAGAGTGCTTACCCTAAGACAATCCATCAAGTACTTCCTCCAGCCTTTGGGAAGGGGGATAAAAGCATATTTTTTAAGGTGGGTGTGCATGTGCAAAACATGTTTGTTTTATAAAGATCTGAAACACTGGAGAAATAATTAGCCATGTGCACAAACCAAAATAATGAATACCAAATGGTACAGCGTCCTTTCTGAATCCTGTTTCAAAGCAGAATGTGAACCAACATTAAGTCCTATCATCCTTCTCATCCCTCCCTGATTTTATGATGATTACTGATACCTCTTGGTATGCATATAGTATCATTAATATCCCTGTATGAAATCTCAGATCCTTCTTTGTCTTTCAACTGTATTGTGACTGTGACTATTCCACTATAGGGCTTTGAAACATGCTTTCTATAGGGCTGCGAAAGTAAGTGTTAAGCCCAGGGATCTAGGGCTTGAGGTCGTTGTCTCTAGCTCTCATTCAAGGCTGGAGCACTCTCACTGGAGCCACATCTCTACTTCCAGCATCTTTGCTGATTATTGGAGATAAGAATCTTACACATTTGTCTGCCCAGGTAGGCTCTCCAAATCTCAGCCTTCTGAGTAGCTAGGATGACAGAGCCACCGATGCCCAGATTCTGGATCATTTTTATTTGCTAAAAGAGAATGTATGCATGTTTTAATGTGCAGTAGTATTGGGAAAACCTGCTAGCTATGTGCTATCCTATTCCTGAGGAAAGGTTCTCTAGAATAGATGAAGATGCATTCAAATTTCTTACCTTACTGCTGTGTTGTTTCTATACAACTGGACAAAGCTCATCTAGAACTCTTGCACTTAGAAAGGAACTCTGTATTAGGATAATGGAGACAGTGTAGGGATGAGGGGTGTGAGTGTTTTGTGTGTGTGTGTGTGTGTGTGTGTGTGTGTGTGTGTGTGTGTGTGTGTGTGTGTGTGTGTGTGTGTGTGTGTGTGTGTGTGTATGGTTCCTGAATCACACTGAGTTCATCTCTTTATATGTGTAATGCACTTGGTTCCAGGGCCCTCTGAGGTAGCACAATCTTTGGATCTCTCTGGATTCTTAAATTAAGTGGCATGTAACCATACATATTTTTCCCATCTGTCAGATTATCTATATGTGACTTTTAATTCCTGATACAGTGAAAATTGTTTAGGGGAAAATAACAAACGGTTCTATACATATTCAGTACAGATGCACTTTTTAAATTTTTTAGTGTTTCTGAAGTTGTTCAAGCCTCGAAAGATGCTTGTACCACTTGAACCACACCTGAACCCCCTTTTACTTTAGTTACTTTGTAGGTAGGAGCTCATGTTTTTTGCCTGGGCCTGGTATCCAACTGCAATCCTCCTACTGATGGCCTTCATGTAGCTGGAATTACAGGCAAAGCTGTGATCACACAACATCACACCTAGCATATTGATTGAAATGAGGTCTAAGTTTTTGCCCAGGCTAGTGAAACCATAGACCTCCAGAGCATTTCCAAAGTAGCTGGGATTACAGGTATGAAGCACATTGTCCCATTTAAGAAAAACACTTAGTACATTGAAGGATTTGGAACTTGTGGCCATAGGCTGCCTATACTAATGATAACTTGTATTACCTGACAGCATTTGTTTCCTCACTAAATATATTACCACCAAAGAAGCTGGGACTTTCTCAAATGAGTCCTAGGCTTCAAAACCAGCACATAAGGTGAACAATATTTTCCAAGTGGTTTTGTTCTCTTACATTGGAACAGTCCTGTTCTCTCTGGCTGTCTAAAGAACTTGCACAAAGCCCACGAAATTACTCAGGCATTTACTTGATGGTTCAGGAGGCTCAGGCAGTGTTGACCCAAGCAGCAGATTTGCTAATGCTGATTCTACAATGCAAGCACACTACTTGCCATTGACATTTGTAAATGTATCCTAACACATCCAAATGTACCCTAACACATACTTTTGCGATGCAAAAGTATGCACTGCATCTCAAGGTTGGAGCACACTAAAGAAGTTGCAGACCATATAGCCTCCCCTTGTCTGAACTAAGACTTGGACCTATTCTCTTTGATCATTGTCTATGGTCAAACAGTTTGATCCTCCATCATCTGACCAGACTAAAGCTTAGAAACTGTAAGGGCCTTAAGAAGATACAGGAGTCAAGAAAATGGTAGGAAACATGGCACATCTCTCTATAATAGCCCTAAACATTAATGGACTCAATTCTCCGATCAAATAAAAGAAGACTAGCCAATTGGATCAAGAAAACAAGATCCATCCAGTGTTTGCATACTGTGTTGGGTTATGTTTGAATTGATTAAAGCTTCCATTAATTATGATATACGTCTTTTAATATATTACCTGTGTCACATTTATTGAACAAATAAAAGGTATTAAACTCTGATCTTAGATGAAAGAATTCAGATACAGACATTTCCCAAAAATATCATACCTTTAAATATAAGAACTGTCAAGAAGATGTCACATAGGCCCTCAAACTAACTTATATTAGAAAATAGCCTTATTGAAAAGAAAAAAAGAAGAAGCAGTCACAGGGCCAAGCATGAGGTCTTTCTTTCCTCCACCATCCCACACACAAAACAAAATAACCCCTAGTCTCTCCCGTTTCACTGACACCTTTGTCTTTACCTACATCCAAAATAAAAATTCCATATCCAGAGCTGGGAATGTGGCTTAGTGGTAGAGTGCTTGCCTAGCATGCATGAGGCATGCATGAAGCATGGGTTCTATTCCTCAGTACCACGTAAACAGAAAAAGCCAGAAGTGGCACTGTAGGTCAAGTGGTAGAGTGCTAGTCTTGAGCATAAAGAAGCTCAGGGACAGTACCCAATCCCTGAGTTCGAGCCCCAGGACTGGCACAAAAAAATTCCATATCCAGAAACTTTTAACAAACATTATTATCATCTGGAAAATAATCTTTAGCTGGGTGCTGGTGGCTCACACCTGTAATTCTAGCTACTCAGGAGGCTGAGACCTGAGGATCATGGTTCAAAGCCAGCCTGGGCAAAAAAGTCCATGAGACTCTTATCTCCAGTTAGCCACCAGAAAACAGGAAGTCCTATTGTGGCTCAAAGTGGTAGAACACTAATTTTGAGCTCAAGGACAGTGCTCAGACCCAGAGTTCAAGCTCCATGACTGACAAAAAAAACAAAAAGATAAAAGAACTTTTCTTTACCAAAAAAAGAAGGAGGGGGAAAAGGAGGAGGAGGAGCAGAAGGAGGCAGAGGAGGAAGAGAAGATAGTGCGTCAGCTATGCTAGGGAGGTTTAGAGTCTGGGCTGGGCCCATGACCTCTCCCAGTTTTTTCTTCTCCAGCTACATTTCACACAGTTGATGCCTCTGTTTTCTTCCCAATTCTTGACTGCTATTCCTCCACTACCAAAGCTGTTGGGTGTGTCTCCTCCTTCCTTTTGACTGCCCTCTGTGATGTCTTTTCCAGCCTCGACTTCCCTCTCAGGTGGGAGCATGGCTCTGTATCTGGATCCCCTCACTTCTTGTCTAACCCCTCAAGGAAGAGTGCTGTGTGGGTGGGCATCTTAGAGCAACATCAGACTGAATGAGTCTGTGTGTGTGTGTGTGTGTGTGTGTGTGTGTGTGTTTGCACGCATGTGCATGTGCACTGATTCTGGGGCTTGAACTCAGGACCTCACACTCTTGCTTGGCTTTTCTATTCAAGGTTGGTGCTCTACCACTTGAGCCACAGTTCTGCTTCTGCCCTTTTACTGATTAATTGGAGATAAGAGACTCTTGGGTTTGTCTCTGCAGGCTGGCTTTGAACCTTGATCCTTAGATCTCACCCTCATGAGGAGTTAGGATCACAGGCAAGACTTGCTGATGCCCAGCTTAAAGTGAATGAGACCTGCTTCTTCTCATGTGAGCACACTGATGGCTTTGGCTTTGACCCAGCTTCCTTCTGTCACCTGTGGGCCTTGATAGTACCTGGCTTTGCTCTTCTCCCTCACTCACTGTTCCTTCCCAAGTCTAGACAACCTGAGCCAACTTGACTGTCTCTGCACAGGGATCCAGGGCCTAAAATGGAAAGTGGAGAATTTTGAAGTTAGGAAGAATGAGTCTAGAAGTGGTAAATGTGTGTGATTAAAACACTTACGAACTATGATCTTAGCAAGATACATGATCGATCTGGCCTCAGTCCCCAACTTATAAAAAAACAAGAAGGGTCATTTTATAAAGGAAAAAGCTACAAATAAAGATAATTCTTTGTGGGATTTGTATACATTCCATACAGATTTGTATTTCTTTACATCTGAAACTAACAAATGCTGGTAAGGAGTGAGGGCATGGCTCAAGTCAGGGCATGTGAGGCCCTGAGTTCAAAACCCCAGTACTGCATAGACAAAAGAAACCAATGGGCTTTTGCAGAGTTTAATAAGATATGTAAACTCTTTCTTGTCATACAAGTCCTTCTATAGCAGTTCTATTCTCCAGTCTCTGTTCTGACCTACAGCTAGAGAGTTCTGGGTTAGGGTGGAGAATTGTTTGTTGTGCTGGTATTGGAGCTTGAACTCAGGGCCTGGATGCTGTCTCTTTATCTGCTCAAGGAAAAAGCTCTTGAGCCACAGCTCTACTTCCAGCTTTTGGGTGAATACCTGGAGATAAAATTCTCAGACTCTCCTGCCTCAGCTGGATTCAAACCATAATCCTTGGATATCAGCCTCATGATTAGCTAGAATTACAGGCATAAGCCACTGGTGCCCAGCTGTTTCTCTTTTTATTAATCAAAGTTTGGGCCCCTCAAGATTTCTCTTGCCAGCTGTGTTTGACAAATAGTTCAAAAATTAGTTTGCTGTCTTTGACCTGCTATTAAAAGAGAACCTTTGACCTAGGTTCATGCCCTAGGATTTTAAAAATCCCAGAGATGCCAGGGTGGTCTGCGTGCTTTTCCCTAAAGAAATTTGGGATGTTTTCTAGAATCATTTCATTTCTTCTTGGGATTAAGTTATGGGACAGTTCATATTTTTCTTGGCAGCTTATGCCATGAGAAACTGAGGTATTATCATATACTCTTCTTCTGGGGAAAATTGAAAAACTGTGTGAGGGAAATACTAATAATAATATTGTCACTGAGTATAGATTCTGAAGAATTCATTCAAGGGGAAAATAGGTTACTCTTCCCAGAGCATTGCCAATGGCAGAGATGATCACCAGGATTAAGTACAGCCCTATTGCCTTTCTTCTTTGCTTTGGAACTCAAAGCAAGAGAGCCATGGACCCTGCTCTCACTTTGAAGCAGATTAGGTCAGAAGCACCTTGCCCTCGAGCATTCGAAGTCCTAGCATGAGTTGTAAGTGGGAGGAAAATGCATAGCATGGGTAGTAATCCAGTCACGAGGGTTTGGTGTGATGCATGCTGGATGCCTTTTCAACACTGTGGGCAGGAAACTGGAAGAGAGGGAACATCACTTCTCAGATGGTTCCCCATGGGTCCAGAAAGCGGGAGGAATTCCAGCCCTTCATTTGATTTGCCTAGCTGCATAGAAGAATATTGGAGGCACTGTGAAACACTTGGTTCTGTATGTCAATGAGGTCAGAACTCTCTGGAAAACTGGAGCCTGGTCACAAGTAGAAATGGATTTGTCAATGGCAGGCCCAGAGTCCGCTCTTCTGAATTTCTTTATGGTTGTTGTTGAAAAGAGTGCTATGGTTTGAACTTGGGGGCCCTACCTCCAGCCCTTTTTGCTTGACTCACTTTTCAGATAGGGTATCCCTTTTTTTGGGCCTTGGGATATGATCCTCCTGCCCACAGCCTCCCATGTAACTGGTGCTTCCACACCTGGTTCACTGATGGAGAAGAGATCTCACTAAGTTGTTTTTTGTTTTTTTTTTTGTCTGGGAGCTACCCGTGAACCATAATCATTTTGATGATTGCCTCCTGAGTAGTTGAGTTTACAGATGTGCACCACTGTGCCCAGACCCTCCTCTGTTATTTTTAAATAGGGGTCTTTGAGATTCCGGGGGAGAGAAAGCTCAAGTTGCTTCTCCTTAGGGTGAGAGAGTATTCTTGTATTCTTGCAACTTAAAAGAAAAGGACACAGAGGGGAAACAGCATCTCTTTCCACCCTTGAAGCTTCTTTACCCTTCACTGCCCCCCCCCTCCACTGTCACCAAGCTCATCCATCAGGGGCAACACTTCTTTTTGTGTATCTTCACTGAGAGCCTGCTGAAAAGTGGCAGGTGAGTCATGTGTCAGGAAGAGTAGGTGTTCTTAGCACTGAGCAGAATGGAAGGTGCAGTGAATTACCACCACAGTCTCCCTCTGATTGAGTTGCCATTCCTTCACACCCCCAACTTAATGCTCCTTGTCAGGAGCAGCGTTGACAGCCACGTTCGCTAGATTCTGCCCTGGGCAAGCCCGGTCAGTCCAAGGGAAGTAGCAGGCAGGGGGAGGTACATTTCTAATTTATGCTGCCAAATTCAAGGTATTAAAACACCCTGGAGTTAAACTGGTCCCCGTGCATACTTCATCATTGAAAAGATCTGTAGACAGTGGGTGTCAGAGGCTAGCTACTCAAGGATTGTGGTTCAAACCAGCCCAGTCAGAAAAGTCTGTGAGACTCTTACCTTCAATTAACCACTAGAAAGCTGGAAATGGAGCTGTGGCTCAAGTGGGAGAGTGCTAGTCTTGTGTAATAATCTAGGCCCCGAGTTCAAGCCCTAGTACCAACACACATACACTTGAAAAGAAGACGCCACTCCACCAGAAGAAAGCTGAAAGATATGTGAGTGTGTATGTGTGTGTGCAGTAAAACTGGGAAAGCTGTCTCCCATAAGTGAAATGTCACCGGACATGGTATGTAGCTGGCAGGCCCAATGCTGAAGTCCCCAAGGAGCTCCTCATTGTCCCTGGCCAGCTGAACCCTGGGACTGCATCTCTGTGAAGTAGTGGTTCTTACTTCCCAGGGAACCCAGGGCCTAAGATTTATGAATACTATTTTGGGGGCTCTTATCAAACTGGGGAGACCATGTACAGGCCATTGAACTCCAATGAATCTTTGTTCTTGATCTCCATGAAGGTCCTGAGCCACTTAAAGTTCATTACAGAGCTCTGGCCCTGAATGTCACAAGAAATGATCCTCTAAACCTCTCAAAAAAAAGCAAACAAATTTTCTTTTCTGGGGAAGTGTGGGCTCATAAGTGTAGACTCCAAGTTGAAGCTTAATATGGTCATAGCTGGACCTGGAACTCCATCCATTCGCCCTCCCTTGTGCTCACTTTAGCTTCCTGTGATTTCCGTCACCCATGGTCAGTCATGGTCCAAAAATACCAAATGGGCTGGGTGTGGTGGCACAGGTCTATAATTCTAACAGTCAGGATGCTGGGTTCAAGGCCAGCATGAGCTGCATATCTTATGTGTATAATGCATATGTAATGGGCTCATGTCTATAACAAAAAAAATCCCAGAAACGTGCCAGGCATAAGCTTTAGTTGTAGTATTTTGTCATAATAGTTGGATTGCGTTCATCTCTTCCTGCATTGATTATTTAAGTATCATAGACATATGAGACATGTAAGATTGTGTTATTTAGCACTGCCTGTGGTCATAGGCATTCACGGGACATCCTGGAACATATTTCCTGTGGAAAATGGGATAACTATACTTGTGTTACTTCTATAGTTGCAATTCTTTGGGTTTCAGAAACAAAGTGTATAATCTATATTAGGCTTTGTCCTGAATGTGTGGGAAAGACAGCACATGTGAACCAGTCCCTCCATGAAAGCCAGGGACTTAGGTTCTGCTGTGGTGATTCTCAGCACTAAGTGCAGATCAAATCACAGATGCATATTTGCACTCTAGAGATTCTGAGTTTGTCTAGAGTGTGGCCTAGCCAGAGGATTTAAAAACATCTCCCAACATAATTCTGTCATATTGTCAAAGTTGAGACACACAGATCTGGTGTAGCAATTCCCAAAGATAATTGCCAATCTAAATCACCTGAGGAATTTTTGTATGTGGGGGGGGGGGTTGTTATTTTGGGAGCTTCAAAGCCAGCCAGAGTAAAAAGTTTACCAGACATCTTTTTCCAACTTGTATCCAGATGTGATAGCACACAGCTATTATTGCAGATACTCAGGAGGCTGAGATTTGGAGAATCCAAGTTACAGGCTAGCCTAGATAAAAAAAAAAAAAATCCCATCACTCCATGCAATGAACAAAGCTGGGCATGGTGGTACATGTCTGTCATGCTAGCTATAAAGGGAAATGTCAAATTAGAGGATCATAGTCCAGGTATATGCCCAGGCAAAAATGCCTTATCTCAAAATAGCCAGTGTAAAAGGGGCAGGGAGGTGGGAAGGGGGGGGCAGCGCTGGAGATATGTTCAAACTCCATATTGCCCAAAGAGTCTGGGTCACAGCCCGTACTTACAGAATCCCAGCAAGGTGCACAGATGTGTGTTTCTTATAACATTGCAGTATTGCTGACAGTTGGCTCAGAATCTTCTCTGTCATCCACTGAGTTCTTAAAGCATGGGAACTATCACAGTTTTAATTTCTTTATACACAATGGCATCTTTATTCTGTCCAGTTGGATGGATATGTGTTCGTAAATGTTGAACATCTCTTATCTGACAGTCCTAAATTTGAAATACTACAAAACCCAAAACTTTGAGCACCAACACGATATGTTACACACTTGAAAATTCCACACTTGATTTGGGGTTGGGGTCCATCAGAGCCCAACTGCACTGAAAATGCTGTCGAAGGTTATCTTCCAGCTGTGTGAAACATAAATTTCATGTATAGACTTGGATCCCACCTCTAAGATACCCATTTTATCTCTATTTTTACTTATTATATTTATATGTACCAGTAGTCTGCAGAGATTCAAAAATCTCTGCAGTAACATAACCTTTACTTTTTTCCACAAGAATGCACAGAATTTTGTGCATTTTATTGTTATTGTAAAGGTGATGTACAGAGGGGTTATAGTTATGTAAGTCAGGTAAAGAGTACATTTCTTTTTGAACCCCTTCCCTCGCTCTCTCCCAGTTTTTTCCTCCCATCCCCATCCACAAGTTGTATCGTTCATTTTCCAACATAGTGACTAGTGAGTGTCATTATTGCATTTGTTCACCCTTTGTCCCTCCATTTTTGTGCTCCCCCACCTTACCTTCCCAAAGACAGATAAATGAACAAATGAGACAAAATGAAAAGAAAATAAAAACAGCAACAAGGAAAAAAAACTCTTGTTTTCATTTCCTGGAGTTCATTTCTGTAAATACTATTTTTTTTTATTTTTTTATTTTTTTTGGTCCGGTCGTGGGGCCTGAACTCTGGGCCTGGGTGCTGTCCCTCAGCTCTTCAGCTCAAGGCTAGCACTCTACCACTTGAGCCACAGCACCACTTCCGGCTTTTTTCTTTCTGCTTATGTGGTGCTGAGGAATCGAACCCAGGGCCTCGAGCATGCAAGGCAAGCGCTCTACCACTGAGCCACCTTCCCAGTCCCTATAAATACTATTTTATATGATCAGAAGCACATAGGCATTGCGCCTTTGTGTTCCTCTCCTAGGAGTATCCTCCTCTGGTCTCACTCTGGAATATGTAGAGTTTTAAGGCCAATGAGTAGGTTTTCCACTCTCAGTGTTACCTCCTCACCCTTCTGACATGCTTCTACCAGAAGACACACTGTGTTGTTAAGCTCATTCCTTCAGTAGGAAATCTTTTCCTAGAGCCCCACACAAGCCCTGCTTCTGGCCTTGTCTATCCTGTAGTCTGCCTGTCATTACCCTTCAGTTGAGCCTTAGCACAAGGCCCTCCCATGTGTCTGGTGCTGTCATGTTCTTTAAATGCAGACTGGCCTCCACCCAGCCTGAGATTTATTAGCCAGAAGCATGACCCTGTGGGATGAGGTGTCAGTGCGGGTCTGACATTCAGTGCCAGGGAACTTGTAAATCCATGCATTTGATTAAGGGAACTTGTAAATCCATGCGTTTGATTAAGACATCATCATCCATCCTGCCCTTGAGGAAAGCTCCAAATCAGCTGTGACATGGAAGGGCTTGCACCTGCATCCTAGCTACTCAGAGGCTGAGCTTTGAGGATCGCAGTTCAAAACCAGCCCAGGCATCAAGGTCTGAGTGACTCATCTTCAATTAGCCAACAAAATGCAGGCTGGAGGCATGGCTCATGTGGTAGAGCACCACCTATGACCAAATTTCAAGCAAGAGGGCAAAGCCCTCTTGTACTAGCATGAGGAGAGAAGAAGAGGGAAGGGAAGGGTAGGAGAGGATAGTGGAGGGGAGGGGAGCAATCATATAAAGCATGAGTCATACCCGGCTCTTCCTGATCTCCAAGCAAGAGCTTTCTGTGAAGGTCTGGGGAGCTGGTTTTATGCATATTTCACTGAACATGTTCGTGATAGGATCATGTTCATGACAGATTCACTCCCTGCCTTATGGCTGCCTATCATCCTCCCACCCACCATCCCCAAAGCTAAATGTGAGCAAACTCGAGACTGTGGAAAATGATTGAAGGGAAGATGATTTGGGCTTTTATGAAAAGCTAAGAGTGTATCGGACAAAAGTCTCAACATCAAAAGGATGCATTTATCTCCTTCTTCCATCCAGCTGAACATTATATTGCATACCTGAAATCCAAGCCACACACTGAGGTAGAGATGGGAGAATCACAGTTCAAGGCCAGTCTGTGATGATAAAAACAAAAAAACAAGCAAGCAAACAAAAAACTACTGAGATCCTATCTCAAAAATAAGCCAAATCTAGTAGCACAGACCTATGATCTCAGCTACTGTCTAGAGAAAAGAAGACACAGAGAGCAAAAGCACTGGGCTATGGCTCAAGTAATAGAGCACTAGCCTCACACGCATGAGGCCCTGACTTTAATCTCCAGTATAAAGTAAAATGTTAAACATCTGTGGGGAGCCTCCTGTTACTTATTCTTTAGGAAAAGCCTAACTTGTTCTAAGAAATTGTTTCCCATGGAAATAAAGGCCTTTTCCCCAGTTTCCCAATCCAAAGAAAGCTCAGTAACAGACCAGGAATGCAGTAGCCCTTGGTGCCTGTTGGCATCCTGCTGGTTGCCCCTGTGCTGGAAGCAGAGGTACCGACAGACGTGTGCTGAGCGTGGAAATGAGGCCTTGTTCCCATCACACTGCTGCAAGTACATTTTAAAGGGGAGAAAAAATTATCAAGCCACGCCCTCAAGAATGAAGCAGAACTTCAAAAATCATCCACAAGTCAAAAACACTTTCTTATGAAAAGCACAGGAGTAGCAATACCCACAATGGCCATGGAAATACTTGACAAGTTTTGAAGACTGAAAATGTGGACCAAATTCCCATGGAATATTCTGGCTATTTCCTTCATCTTCTCATCATTAGGAAACCAAAAGAAGGGTTTGGCTGGGATGTATTGAATGCACACTCTGTGTTTACATGCTGTATTGCTGACTGCCTAATAGATATTTGAACTCTGTGACTCAAAACGCCTCTCTCCCGACAAACAAACTCCTATCAGACCTATGCTGTCTCCCAGAAGCTGAGAACAAAGGTTGGAGGTATTTGGGAAAAGCCAAATTCTTGGCCCAATAGTGCTTAGATTCAAAAGGGCCTGACTTAAGGCTGGGTGTCCCCGGTTGAGATAACATAAAGAAATGCTGACAGGTGTAGCAGAATAACTGGGTACAATTGTTAAGTGATAGGATCGAAATTGATGCTCCGGATGAGCTCAGTGATACCTGCTTATAGTCCCAGCAACACAGAAGTAGAGATAGGAGGCCAACCTTGGGTGGAAGGGAGTGGAAGATGTATCTGAAAATCATGTCAGAAAAATAAACTAAAAGGAAAACAACTCAGGATATGGCTCAAGTGGTTGAGTGTTTGTCTAGCAAGTACAAGGTCTTGAGTTCAGTCCTCCACACCTGTAAATAATCTGTAATCCCAGTAGTCAAGAGGCTAAGGCAGGAGGAATTCTATATAGAAACATCCTATCTGGACACAAAAGAAAAAAAAATACTATGCCCTGGGCATGAATCTGGGGAGATATATAAAAGCTTCAGCATCAATGTGGTACCCACTAGTTTCTGGTTTGAGAAAGAAAATAAGAGAATGTCAGATCATCTGAGGAGAAATTCCTGACTGGACATTCCTAAGACCGTGGTTCAGGAAAGGGAATATTTTGGAATTTTTGTTTTGCTATCCTACAAATGGTCTTATTTCATCTCACAGGAATCTCTTGAAAATGCATCACTGTCATTTAACATGTTACAGATAAGGAAATGGAGGCTCCTAGAGGTTAATTGTCACTGGGTTGGATGTGCTTTGTCCTCCAGGGGTCATGTGTCTGGGGCTTGCTGCTTCTCAGGTTGATGGTGTAGATATATAATGTGGCCCTTTAAGAGGCGGAGCCTAGTAGGAGGTCCTTAGGTCTTTGAGGGCCTTGCCTTGGAAGGAAGGCTGGTCCCCTGGGCTGACCTGTTATAAAAGCCTGCAGGATCCCTGAATCACTCTCTGGCTTCCTGTTTGGAGATGCAATCTCTTCCTCCCCTGTGTGTTCCCACCATGATGATGCCATCTGCCTGCACCAGAGAAAGGAACCAGTGAGGCTGCCTAATCTTGGACTTTCAGCCTTCAAAGCTATGAGCTAAGTGAACTTCTTTTCCTCAAAAGTAGCCTGCCTCAGGTATTTTATTATAGTAACTGCAAACTTGACTAATACATGTGTGTTCCAAGGCCACAGTGCTTGTAGAGAAAAGGAGCTTTGTGAACAGGAGGCCCGCTTCCTTGTCTTTGCATCATTTGTCCATTGAACATGTTATTGTCTGTTCAGATTACAGTCGTTCCCTGCTTCACATTAGCAGTCTTTGTTACCTTTCATTTACTATTATTAGAGCCTAAAATTTAGCTGGCATTTTCCTGTGTGTGTGTGTGTGTGTGTGTGTGTGTGTGTGTGTGTGTGTGTGTTTTATAATGCTATATAGCTTCTACTTAGGTTGTGGGGATTCCAAAGCAATAGAAAGGAAAAGGATGGATATAATTTATAATAGGTAATTATGTCTAATCAGTACACAGTTTGCTCTGTGTTCAAAGAAGTCAGATCGCTTCTATTTATATCCCAGGAATAAATACCACCAACCATACAGATGAATTTCAAACTTAAAATGTGAGCCCCGTTGAATGTTGTTTGAAGACAAATAGAGCGGACCAATCACGGATGAAGCTTTAGTCCATTTCTGGGGGTTGGAGGGCACAAATCAATGCCTTCGCATGGAGTGCTTTCTGGAAGATGATTTCTGAGAGTTGGTAAGCTTTCTGAACTGATGAGACTTGAGGTACCTCGTTAAGAGAAAGGAGGCAGCAAATCTTCAAATTCTGGATTGTTCCATCCAGAATGTTCTGGATGCTGACTGACGCATGGGCTACGTGATATTACCTTGGAAGAACTCAAGTGGGAGGGGGGCTTTTTTTAATTTAGATAAAAATAGGATCTAAATAAAGCCCTTGGGAGGAGCTCCTTTCTCACAAAATAGTCCTCACAGCAGACAGTTATTCAGAGGTCTTGCAGTCTTTTCTCCCTGTTCTAAGAAGTCTCTTCTGGTGGGTGAACTTACAGCATGTCTAAAGCTACACACAGGTATGATTTCCACGTCAAGATGAAGAAACCAAGGCATAGAAGTTAACTAACTTGTGGCTAAAGGCCCCAGGATTCCAACCCAGGCAGTCTAGATGTCAGACTCTTCACTCAGCCTCACAGATGATAGAGGTTTGATGCTTAAATGCAGTTCATCTTCAGAAGCAACCTGTTTTATTTCTGGTACAACATAGCCTGCATGCTAGGCTTTGCTTTGCCCGTATAAATCTCATTAAAAAAAAAAAAACCTTCATGAAATAGGGCTTATCCTATTATCCCCACTTTCTGTGGGATCACAAAAATCCACTGCCATGCCTGGCCTCAAACCCTAGTCTTCCAGATGTCTTCCACAAGAGTATCTGGGATTACAAGTATGAGACACCTTACCCAGCCATTACCTCCACTTTCTCAAAGAGGAGCTCAAAGCGCACAAAGTTGAATAATGTTCCCAAAGTCATCAATTACTCACCACCAGAAGCCTGACCCTTAACCCTGATCTCAGAGAACACCAAAGCATCAAGGGACATCAAAGGACATTGTATACATCAAGTGTCCTATGTCCTAAATCAAAGGACATTGTACCACCAAGTGTCCTATGTCCTAAATGTAAGGATCAAGAAAAGCATTCCTTCTCCCTAATCTTTGGCCAGCTGAGGTTTATAACCTCTCATATCTGAGGAGTCTTTGTGGAGGTCTCCTTCATGCCAGATCCTCCATCTAAAAAATAAATTACACTGGGTGCTGGTGATTCACACATATAACCCTAGCATCTCAGATGGCTACAATCCAAGGATCTTGGTATGAAGCCAGCCTGGACAGCAAAGTCCAGAAGCATTCATCTCCAGTTAACCACCAAAAAACTGCAAGTAGAGCTTTGGCTCAAATGGTAGAGCCCCAGTCTTGAGCTACAAAAGCTCAAAGATAGCACTCAGGCTCTTGAGTTCAAGCTCCAGTCCCAGTCCAAAGAATAAATGAATAAGAAATAAGAAATAAACTACACAGTGTCAAACTCTTCTGACATGCCCTGTGTGTGATGGGCAGTGGAGTAAGCCTGCTTCTGAAAGTACTGACGTTCATCCAAGAGAATGTAAAAGTGTTTGTGGTTGTTGAATGACTACTTAAGTTAATGATGTTAAGTTTGGCAATCAAATGCTGAAGGCTCCTGGCAACTCATTCAGTGTCCTGAAAGTTCATGGGCTTGCTGGGGCGGTGGGGGGGTGGGGGGGAGGGCTGGGAGCCCTGGGAGGTACCACTGTCATTACTCAGCTGTTTGATTGAAAACAGCTGCAGGTAGCAAATCAGCCCATTGTCCTTTTTGCTGGTGATGGGGACAACTTGGGCTCCTTTGTGAGCAACCTCACTCTGAAATAAACCAAGGTAGAAAGTAGGTTTCCTGCAGCCTGGCTTATCAAAATGGACCATTCATCTTCTGAGGGTCAGGACTCAGTCATCCATTCATGGAGTATGAGTCATACCCCTGATGTTAAAACAAACATTTATTTCAGAGGGAATTCTTAACTCTTGGCCTATTTTTACAGCTAGCATTTCTTATCCAATCAAGTTCCTACACTTGATTTTAGGCTGGTTTCAATTAAAGCGTTTTCTTAGTGTGTGTGTGTGTGTGTGTGTGTGTGTGTGTGTGTGTGTGTGTACATATAGATATAGATATAGATATAGATATATTCCAGGAAATCTAAAAACTACTGAAGCATTTCCTTGAGATGGATGATGGATTGTAGGCAGTGTTCCCACAGTGTTGAATAACTGCATGTGAACTTTAGAGGTCTTCCCTCTCAGCCACTTCTCATTGTGTAGACCTGCACTTCCTTGTTTGATGAGTCTCAAGGGTTAATCTCATAGGACAGCTTATGCTGGAAATGGAATCTCCAGATCCAAGCCCAGATTTTTCACGCCTGTGTGCACAGCATTTGAAGTCCTTCCATTGTGAGTTCAAGTTTTGATCTGACACCATCACATCATGTTCAAACATCTAGTAAGCAACTTATAAGAAAGATCAACTGTGTTGGACAGACACAGGAAAAGACCAGTGCCAGGCAGAGAGGGGACAGTCATGCCAGAATATCCAAGGGACTTGGCCTTCAGCCTGCACAAGTCGGTGGGAAGTTTTACAGTGTCATGAACAAGGTGGGAAAGCAAAATGGCAGGCAGTGACAGAAATGGCTCTGCTGAGATTTTAGGGATGACTACAGAAGGAAGTAGAGCAGCCAGGAGACCTACTGTGGGTAAAGGCATGGGGGTAGAGAAAGCTCATTGTTTGTAGTGTGTGTGTGTGTGTGTGTGTGTGTGTGTGTGTGTGTGGTAGGCATGCATGCACCCACACAAAGCTATGAAACAGGATGGATGGTAAAGTTCTACAAAGGCAAAGTGTGAGATATGGAACTGAGAGACCAGAGGTAGGACAGAAAAGTGGTTCTCTGTCATCAGCAGGCCAGCAGCATCTGATCCTCTGATGACATAAGAGCCACGGGTGAGAAGGCAGGTGACAACCCACAGGAGTTTGGTATGAGTGTCAGATGCTCTGATAGAGCTGGGGGACATCTATCCCCAAAGGCCTCGAAGAACAGCAGTGTGCCGGGTACATGCACAGCTTTCTCTGTGCTCGGGGGCAACTATGTGCGCAAAGAGCCAAAGAGCCACGGGCTCCAGCCTTGTCTTCTACTTACTTTGTTGCTGTGTTCATATCCAGTAGCTGATTAGGTCAGTTCTGCTCAGTGAACTGGCAATTCAACCCCTCAGCCATTTAACTGAGGGATTATCTGCTACCCCGCCCAAGACACCAACACTTTCAACACTGTACTCAGAAAATTAGCATATCCATTGCTTCTTACATGGGTGCCATCTCAAAGCCTGTGGATAGCTCTTTCTTATGGGCCTCTGGCTCAGGTCACATTACAGTGAAAAGTCCATACCCCCCTCTTCACAAGACACCATTTGGGAGTGAGCAAACTTAAGTCTAAGTCTCTGGTATAATCTTTGGTTCTCGAAGCATTCTTATCCCTAAGCCTGATGATTCTTGTTTATTTTGGTGGTTTTTGGTTTTTTTTTTTGGGGGGGGGTCCAGTTGTGGGGCCTGAACTCTGGGCCTGGGCGCTGTCCCTCAGCTCTTCAGCTCAAGGCTAGCGCTCTACCACTTGAGCCACAGCGCCACTTCCAGCTTTTTTCTTTTTTGCTTATGTGGTGCTGAGGAATCGAACCCAGGGCCTCAGGCATGCAAGGCAAGCGCTCTACCACTGAGCCACCTTCCCAGCCCCTCTTGTTTATTTTGTGCATTGTGTGGCCTACCTCAACGTCCCCGTCTTCAGCTGTACATTTATTGGCTAAATTACAATGTCAGAGTTCTCACAAGAACTGCTTTCCCATCTGACAAAAACCACCCTTGGTGTGAAAGGATACATAGAACTTGCTGGAAACCATTACACAGAGGCTTGTTACCAGGAAAACATGGGTATACAACACTGCCAGACAGAGGAGGATTCTGGGATGGACCTCATTTTTGTCCTGAGAAGGCACAGTGTTACATCTAGCCTTCATGTTAATGATAAATTTGCAGGAAGGCTCACCTGAGCCTCATAGAGAAGGAATCTGTTGTTCAATCATGCTCTATGCTCAAGGCTGACCTGTAGTGTTCAGATGTTTCTTGAGGTCAGGCAAATTCTTTTCGCCTTTAGTTCCTCAGAGATGGAAACTGAGGTTATAAGGCTCAAAGCCTCCAGGCAAATAAACACCCCTAGATGCAAGCTATTCCAGAGGTCTCACCACCCAGGAGGAGAGGACAAAGGCTAGCTTGTGCTTAGGTGAGTTGACTTTGACTACACATTTGAAACCTACTGCACAATCCGAGCACTGGAACCCAGCATGGTGATTCGAGTGAGCCAAGAGTTTCATTGTGTTTCTGTCATCTATTGCCCTGTGATTTTGGACACATGATTTACACTGGTCTTTGAGATGTAATCGTCACATCCTGACTGTGTGAAAAATATCACCATCCTGGCACAAAGTAAGCAGTAAGGACATCTCATGGCCATGGTGCCTGGGGAACACGGACCACAGCAACTCTCAGATACTTTGCAATCAAGAAAATGCCTGAATGATACAGGGTCGCTCTGTGTTCATTTGTTTCTGTGCTACTATCACAAAATGCCTGAGACTGGGAAGTTTATATGTAATCGAAGTTTATTTGGCTCATGGAAGGCTACATAGTTCAAGATCAAGAGGATGAGTCTCTGAGGACCCTCTTACTGAGCTGTGCCATGGTAGAGGGTGGAAGGGCGGAGAGCAGGCATGTTCAGGAAAGGAATCAGGGCACACTCCTCCCTTTACCAGAACCCTCATCCGCCATCACTAACCCACTCCTGCTCAGCAGCATGAATCACCCAACTCTCAACTCTGTTGCACTGGGGCATAAGTTTCCAACGTAGGAACATTTAAAACTGTAGCACCTGGAAACTACCAAGCCAGCAGAGAAGGGAAGCCAGCCTATGACTGCTCTTGGAGTGTCAGTTTATGAATCCTCTGGAAATTTCAGCTTTCCTTTCACCCAGCCACGTGAAAAGTGATGAATGCTTTCAAACATCCCCAGTTGCAAAAGGACATCTTTTTTTTTCTATTTTTTTTAGTGTGAAAATACTGTACAGAGGGGTTACAATTACATGGGCAAGATAATGAGTACATTTCTTATCAAGCATTGTAGCCTCCTCCTTTGTTTCCCTTTCGTATCCCTTCCCATCTTCCCCCCACCCCCCCACCCAATCCTCTCCCCCCCCCCACCAAAGTTGTAAAATTCATTTTCGACATAACGACTTGTACATCTCATTGTTGCAATAGGTCCACCTGTATCCCTATTTAAACCATTTGTTTTTCCCCTTCCCCTCCACAAATTATACCGACATCAAATACAGTGAAAGCAGGGGTTATACTGTGGGGGAGGAACATACAAAGCAACAAAGAAATAATCTTATAAATGTGTTAGAAACAATCGCATGAAAGAAAAAAAAATTGAATACATATCTTAGGGTTCATTTCCCTTACATCACCTTATCTGACCTTTTCTGCTTGACTCAGACATATACTAGCTATTGCAAATAAGGAAAACCATGGGACCTATGTTTCTTTGGGCCTGGCTTACTTCACTTAATATAATTTTTTCCAAGCCTTTCCATTTCCTAACAAATGGGACAATGTCATTCTTTCTGATGGAGGCATAGAATTCCATTGTGTATATATACCACATTTTCTTGATCCATTCATCTACTGAGGGGCATCTGGGTTGGTTCCATATCTTAGCTATAGTAAATAATGCTGCAGTAAACATAATTGTGCTGGTAGCTTTAGTGTGGTCTTGTTTGTAAACATTTGAGTAAATGCCCAAAAGTGGGATTGCTGGGTCATAGGGGAGCTCTATGTGGAGTCTTTTGAGGAACCTCCATACTGCTTCCCAAAGTGGTTGAACAAGTTTACACTCCCACCAACAATGCAGTAAGGTTCCCTTCTGTCCACATCCTCTCCAGCATCTGTTGTTATTAGAGTTCTTGATTATAGCCATTGTAACTGGAGTGAGGTGGTATCTCAATGCTGTTTTGATTTGCATTTCTTTTATGGCTAAGGTGGTTGAGCATTTCTTCATGTGTCTATTGGCCATCGAAAAAGGACATCTTCTAAATACAATAAAGGTTTTCTTATTCTCTGTTGATTGATTTGTCTTATCACCCTGAAAACCGGCCCCCTAGTGGCCAGTAGAAGCCAGTGCAGTGTCCTTGAATTGTGGCTGGTCCTCTGCTTTGTGTAGTAAAGCTCTGGGAGTGAACAGTAGCTGGCAGCCATCCCAGTGGGATGGGGAGAGAAGATGGCACTTCCCTGCCATGCCTCTGTGAATTACCCATCCAGAAAGTATTGTAGAGAAGCTGGCAGGATGGAACTAGGGACTATCAGACTTAACCCTGTCCAAGAAATGCCAAGTGGGGGGCGGGGAGGGGGGGGGTTAGCATCTGACTTTCCCGTGTATTCTATCTGTATGTGCAATTACTTTCAAGACTTTGGATGTGAATGGGAGCCTGTTGGGTACTGTCATAAATACAGTCTATCAGACAGAGAAAGAGAATACATTCTCAGACACGCATGGTAACCCCTTTTGAGCAAATCATAGATATGAGGGATAAACCAGATGTGTGAAGGATAGTTTGAAGCTGACATATTTGATTTCATCATGGGACTGGCTGTGAGGAACAATGGAAAAATGTGGTGATTGCTTGGAAATTACCAGGGTACATCACCTGGTAATTGTATTCATGATGGTGACCGTTTATTGAGTGTATATAGTATGGCAGCCTTGCACATAGGAGTCCCTCTCCATTTTTAGATAGAGTAATGAGAATATTATACATTATTGAAATACTCATCTCCTGAAGCTGCTGTACACACCTAATTTTGAGTAAAATTAAAATTACATTAAAAGGTAAATAAAGAGGTGAGATCGACAGTTAAACAGCTCGGTGATCTTTTATTGTCCATAGTAGCAATAACCTTAATATAATGTCTTCCTGTCATCATTCGTTATAAGGTTACTGTTTAATACAAATATTCTTAATGTATCAATGGCTATGAGTGCTTTGTGCATTATGCAATGGGATTTGTCACTGTGTAGATAAGGGTATTTTTTGTGCCGGTACTGGAGCTTGAACCTAGGGCCTCTTGCTTGACTTTTTCACTCAAGGCTGGTGCTCTACCACTTGAGCCACACCTCCACTTCTGGCTTTTTGCTAGTTAATTGGAGATAAGAGTCTCGTGGATTTACCTGCTCAGGTTGACTTCAAATCAGCCTCCTGAGTAGCTAGGATTGCAGGCATGAGTCACTGGCCCCCAGCTTGTGTAAGGACATTTAACCAACAGTTGGGAGTTACAGGTTCCCACCCTGCCAACACTGATTGTGACCAACTTTGCTACCTTGGCCAGTCCTTCCCACGGCAATCTTGGGGCCGAAGTCTGGAGGAAACAATTTATGCCAGTCCAGGGTAAGAACCTCTTAAGTCTAGGTGTTTCCCCTCCCCCACTCCAGAGCTCCATCACTGTTCCCAACCTGTGGCCAAAGAGAAAAGCCAGCCATCCGGGCGCCTAGGGAAGCTGTTCTAGGAGGTACACTTGAAAGCAGAAAGGTATTTGCTTTTGAACCGAACCAGGAAAGGTCTTGACAGAAAGGCATTTCCAGCTTTTCTTAAAAACTCCAGCTTCAAACCCTGCTGGACAATTCGCCTGGGACCGGTTTGGATCCAGCTGGCGATTTTTCCTATCTTAAGCCTTTCCAGGAATTGGAGCTCAGGCAGGCAGCCAGAGGATCCTGGGGCTCAGCCACAGCAGCCACGTGCTCCCAGGGAGTGGGAGTGGCTTGTGGGGATCCCACAGCCAGTTGTAGGTGGGGCCAGGCCCACCCTCCCATGATCACAGACAGGTACCATAGGCCCCTGGTCATGGGACAGCTGTCCTGCTGTTTCCAGGGGAGGCAAAACCCACCCCCAAACACTATCACAATGTGAACTAGGCTGGTACTAGCAGGAACCAAGAATGTAAAGAAAGCTTTGTCACAGGCTTGTGTAAAGGCGATCTCTCTCTCTCTCTCTCTCTCTCTCTCTCTCTCTCTCTCTCTCTGTCTCTCTGTCTCTCTCTGTCTCTCTGTCTCTCTCTCTGTCTCTGTCTCTGTCTCTCTCTCTGTCTCTCTCTCTCTGTCTCTCTCTCTCTCTCTCTCTCTCTCTCTCTCTCTCGTGCTGATAGGTAGCAGCCAATAAGAAGCCTTCCCCCACTGAAGGCCAAGGAATAGGGCAGCTGTGCCACTTGCCAAGAATGGGCATCTAGCAGACCAGGCAGCTAGTGTGTCTTGGTGAATTCCTCAGGCTGGACTTGACTGTCTTTAGTCAGAGGAACAATTCACCCTAGACATACACAGCTGCCCAAAGCCAGTGTCCATCCAAATGGGACTTGTTATTTGGACAGATTGCCCAAAAACTACTGCAAATATACAGGGCCAGAAAAAAACTATTCCTGATATCTGTTGTGTCCATGTGTCTCATAAGCTTGCATGCATGTGTGTGTGTGTGTGTGTGTGTGTGTGTGTGTGTGTGTGTGTGTGTGTGTGTGTACACATGCACGCCAGCTAGTACTTAGGGCTTCATGCTCTTGCTTGGCTTTTTCCATTGAAGACTGCGCTCTACCACTTGGGTCATATCTCCTCTTCTTGCTTTTTGCTGGATAATTGGAGATGAGTCTCTTCAATTTGTCCGCTAGGGCTAGCTTTGAACGGGTCCTCAGATCTCAGACTCCTGAGTAGCTAGGATTACAGTGGCCACCCAGTGCCCAGCTTGTGAGGTATCTATTCTCCTGCATTTCTCTGACCTCGAGAACCTCAGCTGATGTCCTCCAAGGCAAGGCCTGTTCACTGGGCACCAGTGCCACCACCAGCCATGGGCTGAAGGGAGCCTGAGCAGACTGCAGACTTGAACTTGCTTTTTATGAGACTAGACAGAGAAAGAGCTCATTTGGAAGGTGTGTGAGTACTAATAGTTCTCTGGTTCTCATCTCTGCAGCACTGCTGGGACCTGGATCATAGTTTAGTGGGTGTCCCTAAGCTTGACTGAGGAGCCCCAGCTTGTAGGGTAAAGGCTGGGCTCTCTTCCTGCCCCTGACAATGAGTGTCACCCCCGGATATAGGCATCATACAGAGTGTCATAGCAGTCATCATACAGTGCATTCCCTCTCCCACTCCAGGTGCTTGTTCCTTGTGCATTTTATGGAAAATTTAAAGGCAGCTCTCTGCCATTACCTTCACTCAGGGAGATCCTTCCCAGCCCATCCTGTATCATGGAGAGGCAGAACAAGGAACCAATCTCTAGTGCTTGTGCCAGCCTCCATCTCATTCACCTCTGCATCATCCTTGGTGTCACCATTGAAAAACATCCCTGTTCACAGAAGTGTTTGCATGAGGTGATTGACGGGGAGTAGATCAATTAGTGGAAAGTCTGTATCTGGTCCTGCGGGATGCCACCATGAATAACCACAGTCCTAGAGGCGTAGGATGACAGAATCACATCCTCTTCTACCTTTGCGATTTTTCCTTGTCTCATCCAGCTTCTGTAGCGTCCAGATGTTCCTCTGTTTGGAACAGGATTACTTGATTCCACATGGCTTTCTCCTTTGGGTGGCACAGTCTTCTCTCTCTCTCTCTCTCTCTCTCTCTCTCTCTCTCTCTCTCTCTCTCTCTCTCTCTCCTCTCTCTCTCTCTCTCTCTCTCTCTCTCTCTCTCTCTCTCTCTCTCTCTCTCTCTCTCTCTCTCTCTCTCTCTCTCTCTGTTGTTATTGAATCTAAGGCCCACCTGGATAATAAACCAGGCTGATCCCGACTTGCATCTGTGAAGATCCTCTTTGCAAATAGATGTTTTTACAAGATGCAGGTGGAGACAACTTTTGGGGTTTTAGCATTTGGTTTTATTGATGATAATAAATGAACTCATGTACTATTTATCATTTATATCCTCCAGCACTTGTGGAGTCTTTCTAATCCAGATTATAAATTGTCTACTCTGCCTCTCCTCATTATTTATTTGTGTTGGTACCAGGGCATGAACTTAGGGCTTCACGCTTGCTCGGCTCATAGGCTCACAACTAGAGCTCTACCACTTGAGCCACACCTCCAGTACTGCTTTGTGCTGGTTCATGGGAGATGACGTCTCTCAGACTCTTCTTCCTAAAGCTGCTTTCATTCCTTAGTCTTTTGGGTCTCAGCTTTTAGGGTAGCTAGGATTGCCAGCATACCCACCAGCATCAACATAGTCTCTTCCTGTCCTGTGTTGGCCACTCAGCCAGAGATCACTTCACCCTGGACCTGCTCCATTGATTATTGTCCCTCGATATCAGTGGCTCATGAACAGTATAGTTCCTTATTCTGAATATTTTCTCTCTTTTTCATTTTTGGAGGTATTAGGCCTCATGCTACTAGACAGGTGCTTTACCACTAGATCCTCACCGCCAGCCCTTGTTTTGCATGGGCTGTAATCCTCATGCTTTGCTTCTTCTCTGTGTCATTGGGTGTGTAACACTGTACCCAGCCAGGCTGGCTGTGATACACAATTGCCCCCCCCCCTCCACTATCTCTGCCTTCGAAGTAGCTAAGATCACAGATTTAGCCATCACATTTGGCTGAAGTTTGCATTTTTAAAATAAAGTTTATTACTCCAACCATTTGAGCATCTTGCCAAACTGTTGGTACTTATTGAGGGTATAGTTAAATAATACCTCACTCTTTCATTTAAATCACTCTTTAAGCCAGCTCTCTCCAAGCCTAGTAACGGCCTAATTTGAGCTAAAGAAACCAAGGGTACGCATTTATTTTTGTTCTCATTGATCTTAATTTTCTTGATTCTATGTCATCCCTTCCAGCCTCTGAGGATTTGTCTGAACCTTAGCATTGTAATCACTTCTTCCAACCTTCTATTACCTCTAAATATGATAACCAAATATTAATAAGACGTTGAAGAGAACTAAAAATAGAATGGTGGCCTGCCATTTACTTCATGCTGACATTGAACAATTAAGGCCTGCTGTATATCCTAGAGACAGAGTGCTTGATGAATAAAAATGTGACCCATTCCCTTTGAAGCAGGCTTGGTTGGTCAGCCATGAAGGCATCTAATTATGGCTTGTCATCTAACACATCTTTCTTCACCTGGGATACTCCTAGGCTGTCATGTTTGGGCTTATTTTTCATGATTAACCAAAATGCAGCACCTTCTGTCAGCATGACATGCAGTTCTTTCACTCTAGAGATAAAAGGGGAAGGATGTGTTGGCAAGCCAGGACTTCTAGAATCCTCACCCTGTCCAGGTGGCCTCTGCTATTCTACTGTTCCATCTCCTGAAGGGTCTCATCATTTCACCATAGAGTGTGAATATACCGTCTCTAAAATGCTTGGGGCTCTGGATTCTTTTTTATTTTGGAATATTGGCACATATTATAATGAGATAGCTTAGGAACGAGACCCTCGTCTAAACACAGGATTCATTTCTATTTCATATACACCTTATGCACCCCGGCCTAAAGGTCATTTCATGCAACCATTTTAGTGTCCCCTGGATACTCACACTGCAACCTGAGGGTCACGTGTGGAATTTTCCACTTGTGATGTCATCTCAGCATTCACAAAATTGGAGGTTGGGGATTTCCCCATTAGGGAAGCTCAGCAGATGGTCTGCCTCTCCTCCTTCTAGCTAAAGATGCAGCCACACTTCCTGTTCATGCAACAGACTAGGCATTGGGCACAGAGCAGTGCAGTCTACTTACAATATGCTTTATGTATTGGATTTTAGAAGCATCTTGGATTCCAAGCAATTAGTTGTTCTTCACAGGACCTGGATGCAGAAAACCATGATCTCAGCTCATTTTCTTATCGCTCCTCAGTCTGAAAATTATAGCATGACAGTCATGAAAATTATAGCACAGATACAAGTATGAGGTTTCTTTGGTTAAATGTCTTCCTTCTTTTGGGACAGGATTGAATCATGTATCAAATTTATAGTATGCTCATAGTTATTTTTAAGCCAGGAAAAAAATGGAACCTTTGTCATAGAGCACTTGGGGTGAAGGACCCCCAAAGTGAACAGCTGACACTTACTTGAATAATAAGCTCTTTGTTTACAAGGCTCCCCTCAATTGTCCATTAATATGCAGCACCAGTTTGATTACCCAATCTCCTCTGTTAGAAAGAAACTAGAGATGTTTCGTTTGCTTGAGTTGAGGGGTACACACTTTCACCTTATACCTGAATTTATCACGTGTAAGTGGAGATCTGGTAAAATGCAGGTTGCAAAGCAGGAGTTCTTGCATTTGCAGCAAGACCCTGGAATGCTGGAGTTACTGCTCTGAGGATCACACTTGGACGAGCAAGGCCTCCCTTATGCTACTGAGCTAAATATGAAAATACTGTTAGAGAGGTCAGTCTGAATATAGATGCTGCACTTATAAATTCATAAATGCCTAAAATGAGTGTATTCAGAGCAGTGATTGCCAGGCAACCCACAGGTAGTAAACCCTGAGTAAATGTGTCTTCATTCCTTTCTTAACCCTCCTCCTGCTTTCCCTTTCCCAATAATAATGTTTAAACAGTGATCTGCATGTATGGCTCTCTGGTAGCTTAGCATTTATATTATTGTGAATGACCCCCATGCGTGCACTCAGAAATAAACTCCAAGGACCTCCAGGTGGCAGCACACAATGACTATTTCCTGCAACTAGGAAGAGACCCTAAAAGCACAAATCCAATTCACCTTTAAAAAAAAAATTATGGGGCTGGGAAGGTGGCTCAGTAGTAGAGCGCTTGCCTTGCATGCCTGAGGCCCTGGGTTTGATTCCTCAGCATCACATAAGCAAAAAGAAAAAAAAGCCGGAAGTGGCGCTGTGGCTCAAGTGGTAGAGTGCTAGCCTTGAGCTGAAGAGCTGAGGGACAGCGCCCAGGCCCAGAGTTCAGGCCTTACGACTGGACTCCCCCCCCCCAAAAAAAATTATTTTGCCTTTGTCTTTCCCTTCATTTCCCTACCTCTTCTGGCTTCATAAATTACCTCCCTTTTGAGCCCACAAATAAGCACTCATAGTGCCCCATCAGATTTGGTGGCATGTTATGGCACCCCCTGGTGGTCATTGACAATAAAACAAGCTCCACTTCCTAGGGGCATATTTCTCCCTTGAAGGAACATGTAGATAGTACAGCTACTATAGCAGAGAAAGGATACATCGTCTAGAATTAGATATCCCTGTCTACTTCATGCTCTGCACTGGTAAATATACCTTCTGAGTGTAGGACAACACTGGGCATATTGATACATGCCTGTATTTGTCTGTGCATGCCACTACTCGGGAGACTGAGGTAAGAGGATCACTTGAGCCCAAGAGTTCAGGGCCATCCTGTGACAACATTGTGAGATACTGTCCCTTTAAAAGTATTTAAAATTGTAAGCTTGGTGTAAACCAAGCCTGTAATCCCAACACTAGGAGAGACTCAGAGAGGAGGATCTGAAATTCACCTGAGCTACATAATAGGATTCCATTTCAATAAAACCCAAAAACATAGACAGACAAACAGACAGACAGATAGATAGATAGATTTTTTTAATTTAAAAATGAGTTTTCAAGGAGGATAAGTTGAGATCTGTATCAGCTTGGCACCCTAGCTTCGTATGCTAATCATCCTATCCTTGATTTACCCCTGGGATTTCCTGGGAAAAGTGCTGTTTATCAATGGATAACTTCAGAAGAATAAATTTAATTTGTGAAATCAGACATGTTTTGTGGTGGTTCATTAGCAGAAGCCCTGCTCTGTTAGCATTCAAGGCAAACTGAAGCCAGTGTCTTCCCCCAAATAAGCCATATAAATAAAAACTGCACTTCTGAGAACCAAGTCAGCATTCTTTTCCAAATTTACTAGAGCTGAGTTCTTAAAAGTACCTTCAGAGGAGTTTTCTAGTTTTGTATATTGTGCATTCACGTGTGCCGGCAGTTTTACATTTGCATTGCTAATGGACCTCTTCTGGAATGTGTTTGACATTTTACTTGGCTTTGAAAGGACTTTTATGCTGGTGCTTTTGCTTCCCAAGAGCTGTCTAGAGCTAATTAACCTATTCCCTCACTGGCTAGGCCTACTATATGCAAATGTTCTCATTTCAGATTCTGACATATCACTCTTGCGTGAGCATCCCTAATGAAATCCTGTGGGGTTTTCACTGGATCAAAGCTACTATGAGTGCCAGCAGGGGGCGCACACCACAGTTCTGTGAGTAGATCTCAGCAAAGAATGTTAGGAAAAAGCCCGTGAGATTTTACCAGTCCCCTTTTTCTTTTCTTTTTCTTTTTCCATTAAGTAGTTGTACAAAGGCGATCCAACTTCAAGTACAATGCATCTTGATCAATGTCAACTGGTTTCCATCATTACGGTCTTTTTCTAAAGACTGACTCTTGAAATCCAAAGAAAAATAGTCATCATTAGTACTTTTCAAACAGCCAAGGACAACGTTGATGCTTTCGTAGTTTAATTTCATTTTGCCCTTGTAACTGATTTGTAAGTATTGGATATAAATCATGAGGTGTACTTTTGGTTTTAATTTTGTTTTAATAGAAGGGGCTGTGCAATATTTTCTTCAGCAATATTTTGTTTTTGTGCCAGAACTGGCACTGGGCTTGCACTCAGGGCCTAGGTGCTGTTTCTCAGATTTTCACTCAAGACTAGCACTCTACCACTTGAACCACAGCTCATCTTCTGGCTCTTTGGTGGTTAGATGGAGATAGGAGACTCATGGGCTTCCCAGCCAGGCTGGCTTTGAACCATGATTCTCAGATCTCAGCTTCCTGTGTAGCTAGGAGTATAGGCCTACGCCACCTATGGCTAGCGAGTAATACCATTTAACGTCTTTTTTACTTTATGTTTGTATCCCACTTTTAAAGAGCCTCTTTTATCCTCTTGTGATGTGAGAACTCCTATGACTAGGATGTCCTTTGGTATTCAGACACCACATTTCTAAACCTTGGCCTTCCTATATACCTGGTCAAAACCATGAAAAAGGGCTGCCTTTTCTGTTGTCACTTGTCAGTTCATTGTATCTGTAGACATTGGAGCCAACCCATCAAGGACCGTTACGTCACTCCCATTCCCTTTGTAAGTTCCAGGTTGCATTGGGAGAGTACACCTGGAGAGGAGAGATTCGGGATTGGGTAGTGCAGACATGAGGAGTGGAGGAGAAAGCAGGACTGGGCTGCAGTAGGCATCTCACTGCTACCGCAGCATAGTTGATGACTGAGTGCTAAAGGTGGCTGCTTTCTAGTGTTTGTTTTCAAATCAGATCATGGAAAAGAGAAATGCCAAAACTGAGGGTCTGCAATTCGCAAAGTCCAGTTTCCATAGCTCATGTCACAAGGCGTTACTCTTGTCTGCACCTGTTGCTCCAGAGAGTGCTCACATTACTGGTAGCTAAACATGGTTCCTTTTGGTCCTGTTGAGTTATGTCTCCTGCCAGGTGGGTAGTACCACACACACACTGCCTAGATGGCTAGGATTCAGTGGTCACTAACTTGGAGTCCAGAAGCCCTGAGATGGAGGTTCCCAATCCATACGATCTGAGATAGATACAACCAAGTCTGATTTGTTTGAATGTGGTTTCATCTCTGTTAGTGAAGAGTTGGCCCTTTCTGAGGAGAAAGGGATAGGATGGTATAAAGAGAAACTTTAAAGATAAAATGGAAGAAAGGGGGCTGGGAATGTGGCTCAGTGGTAGAGTGCTTGCCTAGCATGCATGAAGCCCTGGGTTCAATTCCTCAGGACCACATATACAGAAAAAGCCAGAAGTGGTGCTGTGGCTCAAGTGGTAGAGTGCTAGTCTTGAGCAAAAGAAGCTCAGAAACAGTGCCCAGACCCTGAGTTCAAGCCCAGGACTGGCAAAAAAAAAAAAAAAAAGGAAGAAAGTAGGAGACAAAACATGTGTGGAATCCACACTAAGGAAACTTTCAATACATGAGCCCTACCTACTATATTTATTAAATAAGGTAGTTGTACAAAGTGGTTTCAGCTCAACATATCAGTTCATAAGAATAATGCATCTTGATCAACTTCCTTCATATTGTATTTTTAAGTCTATAACCCAAGGTATTTCTAACCACTCCAGAAATTTTTATTCTGTTACCATCTGAGATGGATGTTCTTGGAGTATTTGTACTTGTAATTATTCTGAAATTTGTAGAGAATGGTATTATTATGGACTTCCTCCTCTAAGGTGGGGTATGTCTGTGGGGTGGGGTCAGTGGGAGGAATTCCCATAGGTCCAATATGGCCCCAGAGCTAGCTGTAATATTGGAGTATTGCTGTGATGCTCTTTCTGTTCTTAACTTACTCCTTCCCACAGCATGATTTTGAAGACAGGATCCAACTGGCCTTTACTGACGTCATTTGAAAGTGTCATTTGATTTATCCCCGTGGGTAAAAAAAAAAAAAAAAATGATGAGGACGGCCGGATACTGGTGGCTTACACCTGTAATCCTAGCTACTCGGGTAGCTGAGATCTGAGAACCAAGGTTCAAAGCCAGAAAAGTTTATGAGACTCTTATCTTCAAGAGTGGAGCCATGGCTCAAGTAGTAGAGTGCCATCCTTGAGCAAAATAAGCTAAGGGACAGTACCTAGGTCTTGAGTTCAAGTCCCAGTAACGGTACATTAAAAAAATGAGGATATAGGGTACCACCGTGTCTGAAAAAGAATTATGTATCAGGTATCCTCCAAGAGCAAGACAGAGGGACCAAGAAGAGATCGTAAGGGCATCTAGGGGGAATTGTTAACTCCCTAAAAGTTTCTGTGCTTTGAAGTCGTGACTTGCTCAGTTTCCTCCTCTGTTCTTCCCAACCTGCTAACTCAGCAGAGTTCATATTGCCCAGGTGGGGGGCCTTGGAATGCACACTGATTGCAAGGGCTTAGGCAAAATCCTGCCAAGAATGGGGTTCTTTTCCCCCACCAAAGCTGACATTTTTATTCCTTCCCCCCCCACTCTTGTCTTCCCTTTCTCTTCTCCTTCCTTGTCCCCTCCGGCCTCTGGCCCCCCCGGCCCCCCCTCCCCTTGCCTCCACGGCCCCTTTCTCAGGATCCGGAGCTGCCGCTGGCCCAGTGCGCCCTGGAGGAGATGATTCCTCATGAAGAACCTGGGTCCCCTACAGCCATCCAATGTGACCTTCCGTGTATCAGACTGAAATCCCAGCTCGCGCCACAGTGAAAGCAGCCACCGTGGAGGGGGGACGGCGAAAAATGAAATCCAACCAGGAGCGGAGCAATGAATGCCTGCCTCCCAAGAAGCGCGAGATCCCCGCCACCAGCCGGCCCTCGGAGGAGAAGGTCACCGCCCCGCCCAGCGACAACCACCGGGCGGACGGCCCGGTGGCGGCGGCGGCCGCGTGGCTCCCCGGCCACCCCCCGGGCAGCCGGGGCCCTGGGGGAGGGCGGCACGGGCCGGTGGGGCCGTCCACCGAGCTTGGTTTACAACAGGGAATAGGTTTACACAAAGCACTGTCCACCGGGCTGGACTACTCCCCGCCCAGTGCTCCCAGGTCGGTCCCCTCGGCCACCACGCTGCCCGCGGCCTACCCTCCGCCGCAGTCGGGGACCCCGGTGTCTCCGGTGCAGTACGCCCACCTGCCGCACACCTTCCAGTTCATGGGCTCCTCCCAGTACAGCGGACCCTACGCCGGCTTTCTCCCTTCACAGTTGATCTCCCCCTCGGCCAACCCCGTCACCAGTACGGTGGCCACGGCCGGGGGCGCCACCACTCCATCCCAGCGCTCCCAGCTGGAGGCCTATTCCACTCTGCTGGCCAACGTGGGCGGTCTGAGCCAGGCCGCTGGGCACAAGATCGAGCCGCAGCAGCAGCCGCCGCCGCCGCCGCCGCCGCAGCACCTGGGCAGGACCCCCGGGCTCCTCACCCCGGGGTCCCCTCCGCCCACCCCGCAGAACCAGTACGTGCACATCTCCAGCTCTCCGCAGAGCGCCGGGCGCACGGCCTCGCCGCCGGCCATCCCCGTCCACCTGCACGCGCACCAGGCCATGATCCCACACACGCTCACCCTGGGCCCGTCGTCCCAGGTGGTGGTGCAGTACGGCGGCGGCGACCCCGGCGGCCACCACTTCGTCCCCCGTGAGCCCAGCAAGAAAGACGGAGGCAGCAGCAGCAGGCTGCCGCAGGCCAAGGAGGTGTTGAATGGGGAGATGGAGAAGGGCCGGCGGTACGGGGCGCCCGCCTCTGCCGACCTGGGATTGGGCAAGGCGGGCAGCAAATCGCTCCCGCACCCTTACGAGCCCAGGCACGTGGTGGTCCACCCCAGCCCCGCCGACTACAGCAGTCGAGATCCACCCGGGGTCCGCGCGTCCGTCATGGTCCTCCCCAACAGCAGCAGCACGCCCGCATCCGACCTGGAGGCCCAGCAGGCCGCGGCGCATCGCGAGGCCTCCCCGTCCGCCCTCAACGACAAGAGCGGCCTGCACCTCGGGAAGGCCGGCCACCACCACCGGTCCTACGCGTTGTCCCCCCACACGGTCATCCAGACCACACACAGTGCTTCAGAGCCTCTCCCCGTGGGACTGCCGGCCACCGCCTTCTACGCGGGCACTCAGCCCCCGGTCATCGGCTACCTGAGCGGCCAGCAGCAGGCGATCACCTACGCAGGCAGCCTGCCCCAGCACCTGGTGATCCCTGGCACCCAGCCCTTACTCATCCCAGTGGGCAGTCCGGATATGGACACCCCGGGGGCAGCCTCTGCCATCGTCACCACGTCGCCTCAGTTCGTCACCACCGCCCTGCCCAAGAGTGACAACTTTAACCCCGAGGCCCTGGTCACCCAGGCTGCCTACCCAGCCATGGTCCAGGCTCAGATCCACCTACCCGTGGTCCAGTCGGTGGCCTCGCCCGCCGCGGTGCCGCCCACGCTGCCACCCTACTTCATGAAAGGCTCCATCATCCAGCTGGCCAACGGGGAGCTGAAGAAGGTGGAGGACCTGAAGACGGAAGACTTCATCCAGAGCGCGGAGATAAGCAACGAGCTGAAGATCGACTCGAGCACGGTGGAGAGGATCGAGGACAGCCACAGCCCCGGGGTGGCCGTGATACAGTTCGCTGTCGGGGAGCATCGGGCACAGGTAGGCTGCACGCGGCTGGCACAGGTAGTGGAGGGGAGGGAGGGAGGCTGCCCCTGCTGGCAAGATGACTTGATTGTTGGTGTGATGCAGGATGAAGTGTGGCCCCATTGGACATACTTTTTGTCGGCCATGGGGTTGGAATCTCTGGGCCTGGGCGCTCTCCCTCAGCTTTTTGGTTCAAGGCTAGCACTCTACCACTTGAGCCACAGTACCACTTCCGGTTTCCTGGTGGTTTATTGGAGATTAGAGTCTCACAGTCTTTACTGCCCGGGCTGGCTTTGAACCATAATCCTCAGATCTCAGCCCTCTGAGTACCTAGGATTACAGGTGTGCACCACTGGTGCCTGACCCAGACCTTTTCCCAGCCTAGGGTCTCTAGGAAAATCCAGCCCTACTTGTGTTTCACCAAGGCCACCTTTGTAAGGAATGAATCTGTGTGTCTAGACGGGTCTGCGTTTCCTCTAGAACTTTTTCCGCTCAGTGTCAGTTGTTTGGTCTTCTCATTGGTGAGATGGAGCCCACCCTTGCACCCACAGAGTAAATTGTTGAACTTCAGTAGCCAAATTAAAAATTGGATTGGAAGCATTCCAGCAAAGGTTGTCACCATGATATACCCATCTTCTCAAATCTAGGTATAGACTGCCTAAACAGTTGACAACGCACTGGGCCTGAACCATACCTCCTTCCACCCCTGCCCACCATGGCAAGTCCCAGTGTGCACTGCAGGAGTGGTGGAGAGAAGGCCAGGTAGCTTGGGGGGACAAGTTACTTGGCCTCTTTGATCTGTCCTTTCTCTCATCTCTCAAACAGGTACCATAATCTTTTAGGGGCCTCTTCTGGTCTTTTATTCTTTGCTTTTCCATCTTCTAGAACAGATTATAAAATGTATTGGCATCAGCTAATCAAGCAAAAAAAGGAGCACTTGGAGAAGTCTTTACTGACCTTTCTTGAGTGATCCTCAGATCTCAGACACTTGAATAGCTAGAATCACAGTCTTAAGCCACTAGAGCCTAGAACTTCTTTTTTTTTTTTCCCCATCCTGGGGCTTGAACTCGGCCTGGGCACTGTCATTGAGCCAACTCTTTGTATTCACAGCTAGTGCTCTACCACTTGAGCCACAGAGCCACTTCCTGCTCTTTTTGAGTAGTTTATTGGAGATAAGAGTCTTACAGACTTTCCTAGCTGGGCTGGCTTCAAACTGTGATCCTCAGAGCTCAGCCTCCTGAGTAGCTAGGATTACAGGCATGAACCACCAGTGCCTGGCCAGCACTGGGACTAAATTTCTAATTGCTATTGTGGAAGATGCCCCAGAGCTCTCTCCAGTGATACTCCAGGTGAGGTGGAGAAAAATGATTTCACGTGTTTACTCCTGTGTCGGTGGCTTTGCAGTACACAGCATGGCTCTACATTGGCAGAACAATTTGCCTTCCTGTTCTTTCCATGCGAGTTTTTGTTTTGTTTTGTTGGCTTGGGGGAGGGATAATAGGAAAAGTAATAGGAAGGTGTTTCCCATTGTGGCAAACCCCTTCCTTCCTTTTCAGGTGGAGGGTAAGTAGCACACTCAGAGTTGCTGCCCCCTTTATGCTGTGGCTCTGGCTGAAAGCCCTAAAGGCTAAAAGATTGTTTCCCTTGGACCTTCCCAAGTAACATTCTCCAGGAACAACTTCTTGACTGGAAAGTCCTGGGACTCCCAGGCAATTGGCCTCAACAGGAACCAATGGGACTAGAGAAAGAAACAGTGACATCACACCATGGCCTTAGGTCATAAGCAAATTAGCTAAAGGGAAAACACTGGGGCTGAAGCCAAAAAGGACCCAAGTCTGCATGTATCTTTCACTACAGGCCAGCACCGGGTCCTAGACTTACATTTACTTAATTCCATGCTTCAATGTAGGATGCAGAGAGAGGTTTGCTTCCAAAAAACTAATCCTAAGACTTCACCCTCTAAAAAGGGATTATAGAAGGAGTGGCAGTCTATTAAAAACTGCTAGGAAGGCTGATCATTTGCAGGAGGAGCACAATAAAACGCCCCTTGCGTGACCAAGAAACACCACTATCTGCATTTCTGACAAGTGTTTCTGGCAGGAGCTGAAGATGAATGAGGGATGGAGGGATGGCTTGGTGGGTGCTTCTCCAGAGCATCCAGTGAGAGCTCATGAGCTCCCCCTGTCTGCAAAGAATTGGATAGCAATATGCCAACCCTGAGAGCCTGGGCCCAAGGCACCCTATCTCCCTCAAGCTCTTGTCTTTCCTGTCCTTCTATCTTAAGTCCCTGAGGCTCAGCTTTTCTGAGGACCACGTGTCTGTAAAGGGTTCTGGGCTGACTGTTTCCTTTGGCTGCTGCTTTCCTGAATGTCGAGCTCCACATGATGTTAAGGTCGTCTGTTAAGACTGCCTCTTTTATGACTTAATGGCTGCTTAATAGGGCCCTGTTCTCCTCGCTGTCCTGGCGTGGGCATGATGTGTGCGCGTATGGCAAGGCAGAATGATGTCCTTACTGTGTGTCTGCCCGTGGCTTTGCTTCCATTCCACTCATTTTGAGTTTGACTGCGGTGGACTGAGTCACTGATAGTAGCTTCTATCTTGAATGGATGAGCTGGGGCCTAAAAATAGCCAAGGCACAAATAAGCCCATCCAGTCCCTCTGCTGCCAAAGCACGCTCACCGGCAGCATTCACCGTGCAAGGCTAGGGGAACATGCATCCTGACCAATCAGAAGCCAGAGTCGGTCAGCACCCTGAATGCACACGTGTGCACTGGGAGCTGCACTCCAGTTGTTGGGAATCAACTTCCTATCCATTCTCACACCAGAGACAATCCCCTAAAGAAACCAAATCAACCCGTGCTTTTGTTCCTGAATCTGTGTACCCTCTGCCCCTCTCATGCACAGAAAACCAGGTCTGCATGCCTGTAATACCAACTATTTGAAGATCACTTGAGCCCAGGAGTTTGAGACCAATATGAGCAACAGAGCAAAACCCCATCAGGGGGGGAAAAAAGGAAGGTGACCAGATGCTGGTGGGTCATGTCTGCAGCCAGGTACTGGTAGTTCACATCTGTAATCAGGGTTCAAAGCCAGCCTGGGCAGGGCAGTCCATGAGATTCCTATCTCCAATTAAACACACATACATAGACACACAAGCTGGAAGTGGAGGTATGGATGAAATGGTAGAGCACCAACCTGAGCAAAGAATGCTAAGGGACGGTACCCAAGCTGTGAATTCAAGCCCCAAGACTGGCACCAGTGTTATCTTTGCTTTTTTTTAAAGTAGACTTTCATGTTTAATGTCATTTTACATTTATAAAACATTGAACACAAATTAGAGTTCCTGCAGTTTCCTCCATTATGAAAACTTTGGTATAATGTGTGTCCCAATCAATGAGTTAGCACCGCTACATTGTGGTTAACTAAACACCATCATTTAACCTGGTAGGTTTACTCTGTGGTACCTTCTGTGAGTTTTGTTGTTTTGGGGAGGTAGAGCTGAAGTTTGAACTCAGGGTCTCCAGGGCCTGGTACTTGCTAGGCAGGCACTCTACCACTTGAACCTCTCTGCCAGTGCTCTTTGTGTTGTTTATTTTTAAGATATGGTCTCGCTTTTTGTCTCACTAGCCCAGAACGTGATCCTCCTATTTGTTTCCCCAAGTTGCTGGGATGACAGGTACCCATTACTACCATGCCTAGTCCTTGTGCTTTGCCCTTAGCTTTGGATGACAGGTTCACACTGCTGCACCCAGCCACTGGTCAAGATGAAGTCTCTCAAACTTTTTTCCTGGGCTGGCTTTGAACTGTGTTCCCTTGATCTCCATCAAGTAGCTCATGTCACAGACTGGAGCCATCACAATGGACCACATCTGTGAGTTTTGATAAACATGTGATTCCTTGCACAACCAGCATTCCACAGTCATCTTGAATAGTTTTACCACCATAAAAATCTATTATGTCTCACATGCCCCCAACCCCATGACACATACAATCTCATGCCTTAAATCCCTAGCAACCACCAGTCTTTTTTACCTAGATTTTTTGCCTTTTTTCTAGAATGTTAATTGTTGGAGTGACATAGGATGTAGCCTTTTTCTTAGACTGGCTTTTTCACTTAGTATTATGCATTTTAAGTTTCTCTGTCTTTTTCTTTCCATGATACCTTCTTCTTTTCAATGCTGATTTGTGTGTGTGTATACATACATACATACCCATGCGTATATGTGCATGCACTACTATTTGGGGTGTAAGGGGCTCATGCTCTTACTCTGTTTTTTTGTTCAAGGCTGGTTCTCTGCCACACCAGCTTTTTGCTGGTTAATTGGAGATAAACATCTGTTAGATTTGGCTGCCCGGGCTAGCTCTGAACCATGAGCCTCAAATCTCAGCCTCCTGAGTAGCTAGTACTATAGGTGTGAGCTGCCGCCACCTGACTAATGCTGGTTGTTCTATACTGATGTTGTCCTGTAAGGCACATATTTTAAGACCTCTGGACAAGGAGGGCTTTTGGGAGCTGTGTGGGGACTACACTGATGGCTGCCCTGGGGGGCTGTATTCCTCCTGGGGCTAGTCCTGAGCCTGTTAAAGGGACCATCTCCCAAGCAAGCCCTGTGAACCATGTAATGGGGTGTTGACGGTGTGTGGCAATGTGTGATGGGGTGTGAGCAGAGCCTCATTTGCAGTTAAGGCATTTGTGTTCATAGAGATGACTGTGCTCGGACGTGGGTTTCCTAAACAACTCTGAAACACTTCCAGCGAAGGCTGAGTCACACATAGCATTAACACGATCAAATGTTTTAAATAGAATACTCCCAGATATTCTTACACTCAAAGAGTTGTGACTGCTTTTATTAATGATGTTTAAACACTGAAGTAAATCAATTCTTTTTCCTGTACACCCCCCTATTCATCACCCCAGGATTTTCTGGTTTGCTTCATGCAGAGAACATAGGCATGCAAACTGTTTTCCAATGGTTAAAAAAAAAAAAAAAAGCAGGTTAGCTTTCCTCTACAGATACTGCAGAATCAAGAATTTTCATTTGCAGGCAGAGTCAAGAATTCCAAATTTAGTAACTTCAGCCAAAACAAGGCATAACTAAACATGTGACTTTTGAGAGATTTCATTGCACTTCAGCTCCAGGCAGAATTCGTGGGTTTGAGATGGTGTTACACTAGAAAATAGTGTTCTGTGAGGCAGATGCCCCTCACATTTGTGGAAACAGGGACCCTGGTAAAGAAGATGAGCCATATTTAAACAACAGACGTTTTGTTTTCCTTCTGTCCTGCTTTTGGTGAAGTGTTACATATGTGTGTATTTAGACATAATGCCAATCTGAAATGGAAATATCCAATCAGACAGTACAACTGCGTGCGCACATAGTGTTAAGATGCTGGAGTTATTGACTGAAGAGCTCTGTTTGAATTTTTTCCCTGTAGAAAAGCTTAAATGATTCTTAGAAGCCAGTTATTTGTCAGACTAGCGGCGGTGGGGCAAGCCTTGCTTGGATTCTGCCATCCACAATGGAACTTTGAAGGGTCATTCTTGGAGTTGGTTTAGGGAGCTGGAGGTAGCAGAGTAAACAGGTTTCACTTAAGAGCGGTGGTGAAGCCAGGTGCTGGTGGCTCACCCCTCTAATCCAAGCTACTAAGGAGGCTGAGATCTGAGGAACCTGGTTTGAAGCCAGTCTGGGCAGAAAAGTCCATGAATCTCTTATCTCCAATTAACCACCAAAAAAGCTGGAAGTGGAGCTGTGGAGCGAATGGTAGAGCATTAGCCTTGAGTACAAAAGTCCTAAGACAGTGTCTAAGCCCAGAGTTCAAGCACCAGGACTGGGAAAAGAAAAAAAAAGTGATGAGCAAGCTCATGGCAGCAGCTGGAGGAATGTGGGAAGGGGTGAAGAAGTTGGGAGGTGACCGGCACCTACAAATGAGAGGCACTAGCACAAGGCCTCCAAAGATGAAAGATGGAGAAGTTTTCAGCTGGCCAAAGAAGAGAGACCACCCATGTTCACTGTGTATCCTGCAGATGAGTGTTTGGTAAAAGATGAATTCATGTAGTTAAAAAAAAATGGGCTATGAACAGGATCCCGGTGGCTCACATCTGTAATCCTAGCTACTCAGGAGGCTGAGATCTGAGAATCGTGGTTCAAAGCCAGCCCAGGCAGGAAAGTCCATGAGACTCTTATCTCCAATAAACCACCGGGAAACCAGAAGTGGTGCTGTGGCTCAAGTGGGAGAATGCTTGCCTTGAGCTGAAGAGCTGAGGGACAGCTCCCAGGCCCAGAGTTCAAGCCCCACAACCGACAAAATACAAAAGGGCTATGGTGAGCTGCCAGAAGGTATGAAACCTGCTTTGGCTGGGTATGGTCCTGTGCCTGTGAATTTATTAGCCTTGGGTGTTTGTATTGTGTGTGTGTGTGTGTGTGTGTGTGTGTGTGTGTGTGTCTTGCAATACAGGGATTGAACTCACAGTCTCATTACCACTAGGCAAGTGGTATAACACTTGACCTACACTCCTAGCCCTTTTGTTTTTATGGTGGCTTTCAAATAGTGTCTCCTTAACTTAGTCCAGTCTGGCTTCAAGCTCATGATCTTCCTGCCTCTGCCTGGAGTAGCCGGGATTATGTGTGTACACCACCATACTAAAATGCCATTGGGTTTCAAATCAGAGACTATCCTAGAGAACGTTTAGACCCTCTATAAGATCATGAATTTGTTATTATGAGCTGAAGGAACATTACAGAAAGAAACTGAAGTGTGATTCCATGAGATGGTGAGGAACTCAGCATCTGGCAGAGGAATGCTGAATGAGGCAGCTGTGGCCCAGCCCAGAGAGCTGCCTTGGAGTGTGGAGAGAGGGGTTAGCTACTCCCCAGGGAAGGTATGTGTGTAATAGGAGAGAAAGAATGGAAGAATTCTGTGAGCAGCTTGGAGGAATGTGGTACCAGTTACAGAGATGGTGAATAACAGGCAACCATTATTGGTGTTGGCTGGTGAAAAAAATTAACACCAGGTCAAATCTTCCCTGTGTTTTCTAAATAGCGCCCTCTGCTGACCAGTTGTGACAATGCAGTGTTTTCTATATGGAAGGCAAACACAATCTGTATTATTTCTATTTTATATTTATATTTCTTTATATTCTTTCATATTTTTCCTGGGCATCTATTATGCCAAGAAGTGTTTTAGATTCTGAAGAGAAAATAGGGAGTTCATGGAAGAGGTGAAAGAGACGGTATGAATTGAATTAAAAGACAAAAAAAAGACATTGGAAGAAAAGAAGTGCTAGGGGAAAAATAACACAGCACCAAAAGATATGGAAACCAGGGGTGGGAGCTTATGTTTTGGTAAGTGGGTTGGTCAGAGAAGCTGTCTCTGAAGAGGAGGCAACATTGCAGGGATTCAAAAGGAGTCCAAGCAGAAGCTGGGGTAGAGGAGGTGCAAGGAAACTAGAGTTATTCCTGAGGGAGAGATCCAGGCCACACCAGGCTTGTTCATGGTGCTGGCTTGGTCAGATACTTGTGGATGTAATGAAAAAGTTGTCCAGTCATACCTTGAAGTATTTGCTTCTGATTTTCTATGTGTGTAATATGAGAGAAAGAATGGAAGAATTCTGTGATTCCCAGACCTGAGCAGCTTGGAGGAGTGTGGTACCAGTTATAGAGATGGTGAAGAACAGTGCTCATTGCAGGTCTGTTCCTACCATGTTCAGGTTAAGTTGCTGATTAGAAATCTAAGGGGACATCTTTAGCCAACGTGATATTCAGTAGCCAAACCTAACAAGCACTTATGAATTTGCTGTGATTGTTTTTTTTTTCCGTCTCATCATGGGAGTCAAGCCCCTGCATCTTCAATAATATAGTTTTCATCTAGGGCCCCTAATACTTCCAGGTTCTCATTGTGTGCTTATTGAACTTTATTGAAACTAAAGACCACTGGAGCCATTTTGTGACTCTGAATCCTAGGGAAAAGACCCACATGGCTTGCAAAGTTGAGGAATTCACAGACTCACGGTTCCAGGTCAGGGTGACATCATGTCACAGAATTGCGCTGAATTTGTTTAATTTCCAAAATAGTCCCTGTTGATGAACTCTTCTCTAAGAGAGTTTCAAATAATAAAACTGAACTGCTCACTGAAAAATCCTCCAATGGGATTTCCTTATTGTCAGTGATTAGCTAACCTTTAAGAATGTTTTATGGGGGCTAGGAAGGTGGCTCAGTGGTAGAGTGCATGCATGAGGCCCTGGGTTCAATTCCTCAGCACCTCATAAACAGAAAAGGCTGGAAGTGGTGCTGGGGTTCAAGTGGTAGAGTGCTAGCCTTGAGCAAAAGGAGCTCAGAGACAGTGCCCAGGCCCAGAGTTCAAGCCCCACGATTGACCAAAAAAAAAAGAATGTTTTATGTTCTTGATAGGTACTGGTAGCTCATGCCTGTAATCCTAGATTCAGGAGGCTGAGATCTGAGATCATGGTTCAAAGCCAACTTAGGGAGAAAAGACCATGACACTCTGACCTCTATCCAGCAAAAGCCATAAGTAGAGTGTGGCTCAAGTGGTAGAGCCTTGGGTGAGCCTTGAGTAAAAAGCCAGTTGAATGAACTGCCAGTCCACTGCCCACAGTAATCAGGTCATTGGAAGAATCAGCTCTATCTTGAGTTGCAAAGGTATGTCTGGCACAAAAAAGTGTCTGGTGGTCATCATTCCCCAAGACCCTGAAAGCTGTTCTTTTGAAAGCTAGAGAGACCAAGACAAGCTTTGAAGTAAGGAAGAAGAACCTCCCAAGTTAAAGACTTTCTTTTAGGGCACATTTCTAATATTTCTCTTTCATTACTTTCCTTTGATGAATATTTTGGTAGGCTGTTCTAGCTGTGGACCACAGCACAGCATTTAATGATGTACTTGGCAGGTAAGCAAAGGGAATAATGAAAGATTTCCAAACTGTCCAAAACCATTACGGTATCTTTACTGATAAGCATATTCATTAGTATTACAGCTGTTGGCAGTAATCAATTTTAATACCTATTATGAAGACCTTGAAGCCGTTTCTCCCCTGTGAGTCTACAGATAACTTTGTTAGCATGTAGAAACTACCAGGTAGATCTATGCATCTAGAGTAGATGTTATTTTCAGAAAGTAAAGTTTGGGGTTTTCCAAGGACTGATTATGATACATACTGAGGCTCTGTCTAGCAGTAAGTGTTGGGATGGCTACTAGCAAACAGTCAGACAATGCCCAACACAGGAAATCAAGCCAGGAGCATGCAGAGCACAAGAGGAGGCCAGCATGTTTGCAAATAGTGCGTCCAGTATTGATGAACAACACATTACCCTTGACTGGTATTTTTTAGGCAGGAATAAACAGTGAGGCTGGTAGTTCTTATGAGATAGTTATACGTGAGAACATTGTTCTTATGACTTGCAAATGTAACAAAACAATCCTCATTGAACTAGGATTTGCTCCTTCTGCTCATCTTGTATTGCTAATGGCTCTAGACTTTGGGAGAGGACCTCAGGGGCCCATTCCAGCTGAGTCTTTTCACTTAAGGACATCCGTATCTTGACACCATGCTCCATACATTTCAGACGTGCATATGTACAAATACAGGATGAACACTGCTAACTCAACATCCAAAACTTTTTGAGGATCAACCAAGACTTCAAGTAGTTTCAGTTTGTGAAGTATTTCAGATTTTCAGGTTAGGGATATGCAACCTATAAAGTCTCTGCACATATTCCTAAATCCACAAAACTCAAAAAGGCATAAAACTCTAAAATCTGAAATATTTCCAGTCCAAAGTATTTCAGATAGTAGATATTGTGTGTGCATGAGAGAGAGATAAACATAGTTTTGAGACTGAACAGCAATCATCAATCCTGCACACACTTGCAAAGGATGACTAAAGCTGGATACAAGATTCAAACTTCTGCACCATGAAACAAATTGGTGAGCTTAGTGATTGAATCTGCTTATCTGAAATCAAATTGGCCACTGGTAGTAATGAGAACATTAAGTCATCTCTTTGGTGTATTATAATGTCTTTGTTCACAGAGGCAAAGATCCAGAGTCACAGGGAAAAGAAAATGTGTTTGGGTCCAGAAACATGGATTAAATCTCATTTCCATCAGTGAACCAGTATGATGCCAGGAAAATGATTTAATCCCTCTGAAATGATTTGTAAATTGTATTAAAATGGAATAGCAAGACATGTCTCCCCAAAACAGTGGGTTTGCCCTGAACTCTAGCCCCATCCCTTACACTCAGGATTATCAGAAGCCCAGATGGTTTCAACAGCTCCATTTTTCAGTGTTCAAAATAGGCCCCCCAACACAGTATGCTGAGCCTTCACTTTTTCCTTCTGTGACTCAGTAACTATGTTTTTCTTTTTGGTCCAGTACCATAAGAAGAAAAATAAACTAAAATTTTTTCGAGGGTTTTTTGTTGTTGTTGTTGTTTACATGGTTTTTGTTCAAAGCTCTTCGGTGTCCTCAACAAGGCAGCCCATTACCAAGCCCATCACATCTAGGAGGATCATTGATAACTGGCTTTCAAAATGACTTCATTGGACTAACTGTGGTGACTTCACACCTGTAATCCCAAGCTACCCAGGAGGCAGACATAGGAGTATAACAGTCCTATGCTGGCTGAGCAAAAGCTCAAGACCCTATATGAAAGATAAATGAATATAAGAATGGCTGGGACATGGTTCAAGTGGTAGGAGACCTGCCAAGCAAGCGTGAGGTCCTGAGTTGAAACACCACTAATAATAAAGGAGTTGGAGAAATTGGATTTCCATGAGAATCAAACTGTTACAAAGCCAAAGTGCATGTCAGCCTAATCTAATGGCAACAATAAAGGTTGGCCTTAGAGTTTGTATGCCCTATGCACCACTTTGCTCATATATCCCTGCTTCCAGGAATCTCCCTTGTTGGTGAACAACCTAGAATAGCATATTCTTACCTAAGACTTCTTGCTTGCCACTGCCCTAAACTGCTGTCTTTCCTCTGCCTAGTACCTTTATACTGTGCGGAGACTCATAATCATACCTGCCGTACTAATGGACCATCCTTATACAGATGCCTCCCGTCCACTTACTGTGAACTCCAAAGGGCCACAGTTACCTTCCCCTGACATCTTAGCACCAAACCCAAGCTATAGGCAATGGGCAGCTATTGAGAGAGGATTCTGGACTTAGCCTGTGTCTGCTATTTTTCCAACACAGACTGGTTTGAGTACATAAGGCTTGATTTGTGATGGACCGTGTACTTGAGTCCTCTTTATCCCAATTGTGTCAGTCCTCACCCCCCAACTCCCACCTCTCCAAATCCTGTATGTCCTCCAGCATTGTGGGAAAATCTTCCCTGGTAACCCCAGCCCTTACAGACTCAGTAAATGTTCATCAGCTTACAACCTTATGCCAAGCCCCCTTTTAAGGGTTGGGGCACACCGCTATAAACACATAGGTACCTTCCTCATGGAGCCTTTGTCTCCTGGCTCATTCTGAGTCATTCCAGTCATACATAATAGCCGCTGTCCAGTGAACTAGCACAAGGCCACAGCAGGGCCCCTGGGTCGCCTGCTGAGCCTGCCTCATGGCCAAACACTCAGTGGCCATCTGGTCTGGGTTGGAGGTCCATGTCTTGTTTTAACAGAGATTTTTCTGTACAGCTAAAAGTAAGATATTTTAAATGTTGAATGGACTTTTAGACTGGACAGATTTCTCATGGGCTTCCACTCAGCATCTATCTATGGTAAATCCAGTTATGGCAGACCATTTGGGAGCTACTTTTGGCCTGGGAGAGGTTTGTAAATCAAGTCCTTGCAGCCTCTGTGTGTGTGTGTGTGTGTGTGTGTGTGTGTGTGTGTGTGTGTGTGTGTGTGCTGCGTGTTGTTGTTATTATTCAACAGAACCAGAATAAATTATTTTCCTGCATTGCCTCCTTTCCCTCTCCCTGCCTCTGTTCCCATAGGTCAGCGTTGAAGTCTTGGTAGAGTATCCATTCTTCGTGTTTGGACAGGGCTGGTCATCCTGCTGTCCAGAGAGAACGAGCCAGCTCTTTGATTTACCATGTTCCAAACTCTCAGTTGGGGACGTCTGCATCTCGCTCACCCTCAAGAACCTGAAGAATGGCTCTGTTAAAAAGAGCCAGCCCGTGGATCCTGCCAGTGTTCTGCTGAAACACGCCAAGCCCGACAGCCTGGTGGGCAGTAGACACAGGTATGCCGAGCAGGAAAACGGAATTAATCCCGGAAGTACCCAGGTACTCTCTGAGAACGGTGAACTGAAGTTTCCAGAGAGAACAGGATTGCCTGCAGCATCCTTCCTCACCAAAACAGAACCCAGCAAGCCCACAGCCACGAGGAAGAGGAGGTGGTCAGCACCCGAGACCCGCAAACTGGAGAAGTCAGAAGATGAGCCACCTTTGACTCTTCCCAAGCCTTCTCTAATTCCTCAGGAGGTTAAGATCTGCATTGAAGGCCGCTCCAACGTGGGCAAGTAGAGGCCGAGGCCTGGCAGAGGAGGTGTGGCTCCCCTCTCCATTTGTATCCAGATTACTGTACTGTAGGTTAAATAACAGTATTTCCATGTTACTCTCTTCCTTTAGGTTTCTGTTCTAACCTTGTCATTAGAGTTACAGCAGGTGTGTTTGCAGGAGGCTAGTGCATATGGTTCGTCTGCAGTGTCCGTGGGGAGAAGGTGGGTGGAAGGTCTGTCAGAGCAGAAGCCACCACGCTGGCATCCAAAGTGGCATTGCGTGTGACGTCACCTGTGCCTGCTTTCCCCAGCTGCATCCTGTGTGTGCCGCCTCCCGCTAGTCTCCAGAGCGAGTTCAGTGGGAAGACACCTGCGAGGGGCTGGTGGGGGGTGCACGATGCCACGGGCAGTGAGTGAGGGTCTCTCTCTTTTCTCTGCCTCCCTCTCAGAATAGGGATTGGGGGAGGTTCAGAGCAGTGTCCCCCTGGGGTTCCCATTGTGTAAAATCAACACCAGGAACCCAGCTTCAGGGCATGAAAGGGAAAGAGGCATCAGTTGGCAAGATGGAAAGCTAGCCGGTTCAAAGATCATTTTTCTCTCCAACATATTTTACAATAAAAGCAAGTTTTAATCATCCTATAGATATATATATATATATATTTCCCCCTATGGGGCCTGACTGCACTGATACATATATATATTTTTTAAGAGCAACTGCCACACGTGGGATTTTGTTTCTAGTCCAGTGATGGTGAATGAGGAAGGCCTTGCTCTGGTCACTGGGAGTTGGGATGGGTAGGAGTTGGGGGTTGGGGGAACAGATGGAAACACCCACGCTGATTTCTGTGCAGTGTTATTTAGACAACCAATCAGGTTATTGTATCTACTTTGTTCCCAAGAGACAGGGGCAAGCTGCCTTTCAGAGAGAGCGAGGGGAGCTCTCTTGAGTTGAGTTTGCGAAAAACCTTTTTGTCTTTGAACTCTAGTACTGTTTCTAAGTTTATGACTGTGGGCAACTGGGGTGCCATGTTTTTTCAGATTCCAGTGTGACGTGAGGAAATTAGATTCTGAAGATGCGCATCTATTACTGTTCTCTAAGCACTTAACAATGCCGTGCACATTTATGGCCACGCATCTTGGTCTGTCATTTCAACGAGTACTGTATCTCACTTTAAACTCTTTGGGAAGAGAAAAAAAATTCAAAAGGAAAAAAAAAAAAAAAACCTAAGTTGCTTTCTTTCAACACTGTAACTACATGTCAGCTGTTTGGAGTTGCTTACGAGCAAGCTATTGAAAGTTTTCCATGTGGCTTAAAGGGATGAACATGAATCGTGAACTAGAATGTGACAATAAATGACCGCCACGTTACTACCTGACAGGAGGCACTTGTCACTTTTGATGTTGGAGAAAGTGAAAGGCATATGCAGAGATTGGCAGAGAAACAGAGAGAGAAAAAGGCGTGGAGAAAAGAATTCTCTTTTTTTCTTTTTTTCTGTCCAGTGTTTTTTAAGATGAACTTTTTAAAGAATCTTGCGATTTGCACATCTTGAGTTTATAATTTGTGTGATATTCCTGCAGTTTTTAAATCCAATGATATTGGTGGGAAAGGTTGGGAGGAGTGAACGAGCTTAAATAAATGTAGCAAACTTATTTTCTAACCTGCCTAAACTCTAGGCCATTTTATAAGGTTATGTTTCTTTCAGAATTCATTTGGGTCTTTCACATCTGTCATGCAAAACCAGTTCTTAGCAGGACAACTCTGACAATTTTTCTTCAGATTCATTGACGTGAGCAAGTTTTTTTCTTTTTTGAAAAAAAATGCAATTGCTTTATTATTGTTATTCATGTTATTTTCAGAATGACCTTTTTTTTTCCTCTCTCTTGTTTAATTTGGAAACAAATCAACATTGAATGTTTGGTACAAACCCAGAAAGTGTATTTCATAAAGTTGAAAGCTTTCATTCCCAGAGATTCATTTGTGAGTTTTGACTGTATCTTAAAAGTGCTTAAAAAAAAAGTTTTCTGAGTAGGGAGACGTTTTTTAATATTCTTACTTGGAAGGCTGCAACTAACCTAAATAAATACTTACCTTGGTTTCTCTTTTGCCATTTGGAAATAGTACTTTTATTTTCCAATTCTAAAAAATCAAAATAGCATAGCAAACTACATTGGCTATCTAGTATTCATTTACATTGAGCTCTTATCAGGGCTAATGATTTTTATCAACCATTTTCTGGGTGTACCAAAATCATATGAATAGGTTGAGATGAGATAGACTCCTCATTCAAGTGGCTTGAATTCATTACCTTCTCAGCGAGTTACCAGAGCTGGGTGGGTTCATTCTTAGGGTCACACTGCTCATTTAGTGCTATGTTGTTGTTTTGTTTTAACATTTCTGTCCAGAGAACTTGCTTAATCTTCCATATATTCTGCTCAGGGCACTTGCAGTTATTAGGTTTTGTTTTCCACCTCCCCTTGCTTCCCTCTCCCCCCCCACCCCTTTTTTTGTATTTTGTTTTTAACCTTTGATGGCAAAAGGAATAAGGCTGCCACATAGATTTCTTTTCAACAGTACCACTATTTATAACAGCTCGGGCGGGCTCAGAATGACAAACACACACACAAACACACACACATACACCACTTCGAGCTTACTTTAGTATTGAACTGACGATCCACTAACACCAACACTAAAATGGGTGGGGTTGAGGGGAACACATGGTTTCAGAGCAATAGGAAAATCATCATTTTTGTGGTTCTATTTCAGGTATAGGAATCATAAAATCATGGGTTGTTTGGAAACATGTCTCATTTCATTCTCTTGCTTTTTTCCCCCCTTAAAACACATGCAAGAGTCTGTGCCATTGGAGTATAACCAGTGTACTATATAGGTATATAGGTACAGCTCACATCCTAACTACTGGTGTTTTCCATGTCTGGTCCATTTTATTTGTGCTGGTTAGAGAAGGATTGGTGGGAAAGAGTCAGGAGAGAGGGAGAGGAAGGGAGAGAGAGAGAGAGAGAGAGAGAGAGAGAGAGTGTATGTGTGTGTGTGTGTGTGTGTGTGTGTGTGTGTGTGTGTGTGTGTGTGTGTGTGTGTGTGTGTGTTGGGGGGGGGCAGGGATCCTGCCTTTCATCCCAGCTGTGGCTGCTGATTGCTGGAGTAGGAACTAGTAGGAGCTTGTGTCTCTGCTGGCATGTTACAAGAGCCACAGAGGCCCTCAAAATAGTGAATGCAGAGCGTGCAACCAGCAACGGAGGCAGGTGGATTTCTTACACACTCTGGAACAATGTAGCCTGCAAACAACCCATGTTCCATGGTCTTTTTCTGCAAGTGGGTGGGCATCTCTGGGAGGGAGGATGGTCTGTGTCCTGGAGACTCTGAGGCCTGAATTTCTGAGCCTGCGCAGCAGGTGTGGCCTGTTGGGCATGCGTTCTAAGCATGCGGCCAATGGTGGTGGAGGGAACCAACTGCCAGCCACAGCCACCACTCCCACCCTGTGTGGCAGCTTTCTCTTCAGACTGGAAGAACACGCAGAGGGCAGCAGTCTCGTCTTGTTGGCAGACATTGTCCAGCCCTGAGGCTGGGGGCAGCTGTGGTCACCACTTCTGAGGATGACAGGGGTAGAATTTCTTCAGTGCCATTCAGTTCTGCGTTGGATGAGCAGCCACGTGCCTCTGTACTGTCTTCATTGCAATATCTAGCGACAACTGTCTTTCGTTCCTCTCTCCTTCCTGTTTTCCATTTTTAAAAACTAATAACAGCAGGCCTTTTGCGTTTACAATGGAACAATCACCAAGAAATTAGTCAGGGCGGAAAAAAAAAGAAAATACAATAATATTATTCATAAGAAACCAACAAACAAGAACCTCTCTTTATAGGGAATTTCTCAATATATCCAATGACTGTTCCTTTGAATGTTTCACTTGAGAATTATTTTCGGTTTGTCTGAGCCACCTTGGGGACAGAGGGGAGAGGGAGGGACACACAGATGGATGCCACTTACCTCAATCTTTTCAAAGTGGAAATCCAGGTTGTATTTTCCTTTGGACTTTGAGGATCATTTTCTATGTTGGTCCAGTTTTTCTTTGGCCCCTCTCCCCAACTCAACCAGTTTGGTTTGGGATGACTGGAGTGGGTGGCAGTTGATCCATTGAATACCTGAATTGTGACCCTGTGTGTTTTGTCAGGTGAGTGTGTTGGGTTTGCCTCCTTCCCCCACCCCCCTTCACCCCCAGAAATGGCAGCACCCTTCTTCCTCCCCCTGCAAGGAACTCTGCGGAAACCTTCACACCTCTTACTCAGGGATGGGCTGGTGTGTTTGGAACACTGATGTGTCCAGCTGCAGCACTTTGACTGCTCTGGAGTAGGGTTGTACAACTTTAAGGAATGTTTGGATTTCCTGCATTGTGTGGATTACTTCCTTAGCTACTGCATAGATTGCAATATAACACTGCATGTTCCAGACCCACAGTAGCTCTTTGTAATCAGAGAATCCACCTTTGCACCTAGTTTGACCTTTTCTGAAATACGTTGCCAAAACTTCTATTTTTGTTGTTAGTGTAGTTTTAGATCTTTTGTTTTCTGTTGTTTTAAGGAAACAATAGATAATCCCCCTTTAAACATCTTATGACTACTAAGGAAACCTGTTTCGTCAAGGCTTCTGAAGACACTAATGCCATGCTATTTTAGACTTGGGTGAGGAAGCAGAGCTCTTGGGACAGGCAGAAAACCAGGCTTTTTGAGCTGTGTTGTCATGGCAACTGTTTACTGAGCCAGGAGCAGTTCAACAAACTGGTCTGTTCTCTCCTGAAACCCCTTGTACTTCCAATTTCTTAGCCATCCTTGATGATTCCAGGTTTAAAAACAAAACAAAACAGGGCTGGCAGTCTCCATGGCCTAGTGGTTTCTCTTTGGTGGTTAAAATAATAATAATAATAATTAATAATAATAATAAAGAATGCTACTTTTTTGTTGTTTTGCAAAGTGGAGTGGAGGCCTTTGCTTCCACATGTGTGTTTTATAACCCAGAATTTCTGAAATAGAGAAATTAAGAACATAAGTAATAACTACACAGAGAATATACTTTTTTATAAAGTACATGCATATGCTATATTGTCTTGGGTTGGTTTCCTCTCTTTTCCACGGACAGTGTTGTGTTTCTGTTGATAGGGAAAACTCCAAAACAACTTGCACAACCCTACTTCGGAGCTGAGATTTCTTTTACATAGATGACCTCGCTTAACTATGTTACCTTACTGATAGGGTCTTTCCTTGTAGCACTATATACCTTGTGGGAAGTTCTTTTTGTTTTCTTTCATGTACACCTAATTTGAGAAGCTGAAGAAAAACAAAAATTGAAGCACTCACTTTGAGGAGTACAGGTAATGTTTTTCTAGAAAAATAATTGCACAAAAGAAAAATGAATGTCAATGATTCAGTGTTTGAAAGAGACAGATCTGTTGAACAATGCGTTTCATACTTTGTAGAAGACATAAAAGCAGAAGGGTTGAAAGTTACATGTTTTTCCCCCCCTTCTACTTTTTTTTTGTATATAGAAATTTGTCATGTCTTGATGACCAGATTTGTATGGCCTGGAAGAATTAGTACATGAAAGGCTCTGAAAACTATACCTATGCTTACCTTAGGTTTATTACTCAGAACCATAGTATAAGGGAGGGGAATTCTGCATTCTGCTATTTGAGAAGAAGTTCATATGTAGGCTGAAAATACTTTTTGAAGCTCCCTTTTTAGTTTAAACTCTTAAGTCATTGCATCTTTCTTTTCTTCAGAAAATATGTTTTAGCATTTTTTTAGCACTTCCTGTTCCTGTGAACCCAAAGAATATTAATCCTGAACATGAAGTGTTTCTAAATGGGATCCTAGCTACCAAGAAAATAGGACTCACTGTGGGGACAAAAATGATTAATCTTCCTTTCCACCCCCACTCCCCATACACACCTCATTTAAATGGGGGTGTAAAACATGAATTGCAATCGAAATGCCTCATCTTTAGTTTTATTTGGATTTTTTTCTTTTCCCAGAAACCAAAATAAATGTGGAACAATTTCTCAGCAGCAGTTATATTCCTGTCTGAAGATAAATAAATAAATACCAAGCTGAACAGTAACACTGGACAGCTATGGGTCTACTAAACACACCCCCCACTCTTTTAAGAGTTCTTAAATTCATAATTCCATCCCCTCCCTTCTTCTCGTAGCTAATATGCACTCATACAAAAGGGAGGAAACATCAGACTTTGGTTTTTCCTGTCTCCACCCCCATGATTTGCATACACATGGTTCAACTATATTAAAAACGAAGTGCATTTGGCCAATAGGAAGTATCTATACAAGAATTGTCTCTAAGAATTCATATCTGAAAGGACTTCAGTCTTCCACTGCAGATCAATTGGAGGCTTTCTTTCCCTTTAGTTTGTTTGCTGTCTGGATGGCCAAGGAGCCTATCTCCCTTTCCGTGGCTAGTCTGAAGGCCTGCGTGGGAAGCGCTGTTTACAGTAGTCCTTACCAAGAAATCAAACATACTGTCCTCTGGAATACCAAGTCGTGGTGACACTGGCTTTAGAGTTTTTGTCTCTAAAGATGTTACCAAGAAGGCTGGTGCATAGATTTTTGCTTTCTTTATTCCCCACCCCACCCCACCCCCTTGGTTCTTAGATGAGCCACCTACTCACTAAGTTATTCTCTGGTCCAGGAGTGGGGTAAACTCTTTGTCAGTGAATCTTGAATTTGATACCTGTGCATCCAGTTCTGTGAATTCTGCCCTCTTTGGCTGGATTTCTTCCTACCCAGCCTGAACTGGTAAAGTGTCAACCCAGGTAGTGGCAACTGAAAGGTTTCAATAGAGTCCTATCAGTATTTGTGGTGGCCTTCGGATGAGATGGAGTCCCCAATTTTAATCAGTGGGGTGCTGGCCCTAAAGCATCTGAGATTTATGCCTCTCAATGTTTTAACACCAGATTACCCACCAAACCTCCAATCGTATGCCTCCCACAGGCCAAGGGAGAACAGCTATAAAACTTGGGCTGAGGGCACTACTGGTATGGAGAACTAGGGAAGGAATGATGTTTTTGCACCTTATTGAAAAGAAATAAAAATTTAAGTGCATACATAGTTAAGAGCTTTTTATTGTGACAGGAGAACCTTTTTTTTCCATATGCGTGCATACTCTCTGTAATTCCAGTGTAAAATATTGTACTTGCACTAGCTTTTTTAAAAACAAATATTAAAAAATGGAAGAATTCATATTCTATTTTCTAATCGTGGTGTGTCTATTTGTAGGATACACTCGAGTCTGTTTATTGAATTTTATGGTCCCTTTCTTTGATGGTGCTTGCAGGTTTTCTAGGTAGAAATTATTTCATTATTATAATAAAACAATGTTTGATTCAAAATTTGAACAAAATTGTTTTAAATAAATTGTCTGTATACCAGTACAAGTTTATTGTTTCAGTATACTCGTACTAATAAAATAACAGTGCCAATTGCAAAGGTCTCCTCCCCTTCTTTTGGCTCTATAGTGCTGCTTTTTCTCCTGATCTCCGGTGCAATTACATGATCTTGCCCTGCAGAGGTTGTTAGCGGGGAGAGACAGGAGACATTGGTATCCTTGCTCATTTGGGAGGGTTGGGGGCAGAGCGGGATGTATGCTTGAAATGAGGTTCTAAAGATAAAAAGATAAAAAGGCTGAGGTCCCTATCTACTGTCCTGGTTTGTTAGTTCATGTTTGCATTTCCTGTGTGTTGAATAGGTTGTGTCTAAGGGAATTTTGTTTTCAAAAATGTGGAAGCCTCATGGAGTCACGTGGTCTTATCAATACATCCTGTAAGCTGGTTAGTGGTTTGAACATGGGAAGAACATTGACATTCCCTCACTGAGCAGGGGTCTTCTGGTACAGGTATGGGCCTCATGTTTCGTTAAAGACTGTTGCATAAAAGACTGCAAAGGGCTCAATCAAGTCTTGGAAAGACGTGGCTTAGCAGTTACACAGAACTTAAGAGAAGAGAATGGAGGTCCTGAGTTTGTCTTAGGAAGTAAATGAATGGGGCATTAAGCCCAGTGGTAACTGGGTGAATCTCAAAGACCAGACTAGAAGGGTCATTCAATGACATGCTGGCATGTTATGGGCAATCCTGGTTTAAGCCTGCTGACTCTGTCCTATTTGCTTTCATTAGATGCTAATGGATATTATGACTACTTTGGAGTTAAATGGTTGGGCTACCTCCAGGGAAACTCATTAGGGAAAATCCATAGCTCCACCAGCCGCAGTGAGGCCAACCTTGAAAACATCAGAAGTATCACCTCAGCCAGTGAGTGGATGTCAGGGATGCCTGCCTGATCTCCATCCCTGTTCAGTGTCTGAGTTGAGGCATGCTCTGACGGTAGGGGAATGGGGGGGAGACGGGATCCTCACAGCCTGTTCCTATGGGGCAGAGATAACCCAGGTAAGCCAAGGGGACTAGAACATTAGTGCTCCCCCTTCTTATGAAGCCCCTGTCTTTGATGTGAATCCGATGGGCATCTGGCAATAACTCAATCTTTACCTCTGTAGAAACTAGACTGCAAGGGAACAGCCTTTGGTCACACAGAGCCCGTTTGTAAAATCCTTTCATGAGATGGGTAAAGTAGTACATGTTACAAGGGTGTCACTCTCCTTGGCCCATGCACAGGAAGCAGAAACGGGGAAGGGAACACTGGTGGCATCTGGCTGCAAAAGTAGTCTGGAGGAAAACAGGATCCACTCATCCACTTTTAATAGATTTAAACTTTACTTCTCTCCTGTACTTTATAAATAGAGTCTTATAAGAACTAATATGCTTCAGGACTTGATTGTAGAACACAACGTGCACAGGGAGAGAGGAAATGCTGAGCCCTTAGCACAACCAAGCAGAGGAGAGGCCCCACTGTCCTGCTCTACACAGAACAACCCCTTCCCTCACACAGATGTCCAAAGCACAGCCTCTCATATTTCTAAAGGGACAAGAGCAATTTCCCCATTGGTTGTAGGTGGGAAGGGGAAAAGGGAAAGGAGTATTACATTGGAGTGAAAACGACTTGGGTTTGCAGATGTGTTCCTGCCAGACTAGAAATGGACCTGTATTTCCTCCACTTGGTAACGTGGAGGGTCTGGGTGACATCTGTCACTGGATGCCCAGGCAATGAATTCATCCTGACTCAGCTGCTCTGCATGCCCTGCTCCACTCAGAGGGGTTATGTGCAATGATTCAAAGAAACAACAAAAAGTGAACTCCTGTACCTTAAGTAAAACTTCCTGAGTGGAAGGGAACTTTCCAGGCCTCGCCTCTTCTGCTTGAGTGGCAGCCCTCTGGGGCACCTGTAGGACAGCAGCCGCAGGCGCGGATCCTTTCTCCAAGACCAGTCACCATCGCCAGCCAATTAGTGGAGCATTCTACAGAATGATATGGTCCTCCCTGGCAAGTATTCATCACCATGTCAAGGGAACAGCTCTTACGTGTGAAGCCGATGCCTTTTACGATACCACTGGGCAGAGCGTTTGCTGGGTTACAGCAGGACTCAACCTGCTAATTGCTTCACAGATAACCTTTGGATACAACACCTTGTGCAACTTCACAATACTGTATAACCTCTTTGAGAGGGGCCAGCCTGACAGGGTGGGGTCAGAGAATGGCAGGAGGAAAAGAAAAACCACAGGCCTGGTCTAGCTTGCCAGCAGCAGTTCCAAACAAGCAGCGGTAGATGACTTGCCCAGAAAGGTAGGTGCCCTGAAGGTTGAGGAAGATGTCAGCCAGAGCCACAACCATCTTAGGTGCAGCAGCCAAGAAAACAATTCTCCATGTTCCTCTGTCCCAACAATTGCCCTTGGTCTTTTCCAACCCAGAAAAGCTGAAGGCAGTGGGTGCAATGCTGTGGCTCTGAGCTTCAGTGGCCTCCAGGGTGTATCATGCACCAACAGTACCACACACCTGGTAAGACAGCAGCAAAAACCCCAGCACCCCAATGCAACTGGTGCAAGCCCTAGCAGTCAACTCTCAGGACAACAGCAATAGATTAAAGTGAAACCATTTCACTATAAAAGGAAGGAAAGATCAGGAAACAAAAAGGGTACAAAGTTGGATTGAACAGTGGAGCTCTGACTGCTGGCCCCCTCAGTCCCTGGCTTCTAGGTCCCAAGAAGGCACCAGAAGAGCCCCATGGCCTCCAGGTGGCAGGAGGGGGGAGGGAGGACGCAGTATTTCACCAGCTCCACTCAGCAGCAGCAGCCACAGGGCTGGTGAACAGTCCAGAAGGGGCATGGAAAAAGTGGCATGTGAGGCGGCTTCCTTCCGTCGAGTTAACTGAATACAGTGTTGTGCTGTTGGGTTACCCGGATGAAGGTTGCCCTCCTACTGAGCTCTTTGAGTTTGGCAGCCCCCACATAGGTGCAGGTTGACCTCAGTCCCCCGAGGATGTCCAGAATTGTGTTGGCCACATCGCCTTTGTAAGGCACTTCCACCGTCTTGCCCTCAGAGGCTCTGAAAGGGGAAAAAAAATGGAATTTGTTTCTCCTGGAAAAACTCAACTAGAATTACTCCCAGATGTAGTTTTTTGCAGTCCTCTACCTATCGTCTACCAAGTAGGCCCTCCACTGAGAGATAGCTTGATGGATTTATACACTTCACACAAAGATGCGTATTTCCCATCCCTGCCTCTGCTCAGCCCCCATCTGTGGAGAACCAACCTCCAAATCCCCAATGAGGAAACACAGACGTGACCACTGACCACCCAGAATACCTCCTACGTTAACAGAAACCCCAGAGCTTTGCTCTCCTGAGTGGTAGTCATACAACGGAACCCTGAGAGTTTTCAAAGGGAACCATTAGCATAAGGATACAGAATGAACATCTCACTGTACAAGACGCTATGTGGAAAACAAACTTTACAATTTGGGCGGGGGGTAGCTGAGGAGGTGGGAGGGAAGGGATGGTAGGGGAAAAACAAAGGAGGAGGCAACAATGCTGGATAAGAAATGTACTCGTTACCTTGCTCGTGTAATTGTAATCCCTTTGTACAGTATTTTCACAATAAAAAACTTAATTAAAAAAAAAAAGACTAAACATCTCAGGCCCTCTGGGGCTATCCAGAAAGCTCCATACCAGAGATACAAGGGCTGAACTCCACCAGCCGCGACATCAGCCCAGGGTACCCTATCCCCCAAGGCGTAAGGGTAGAGGAGTTCCTAGCACGGAGATGCTAGAGCACAGGGTCCTCAGGGCCTGGGACAGCATCATTCACTATTTTCAAAGGAGTCTTTAGAAAACTCAGATGTGAGGGGGCTGGGAAGGTGGCTCAGTGGCAGAGCGCTTGCCTTGCATGCATGAGGCCCTGGGTTCCATTCCTCGGCACCATATAAACAGAAAAGGCTGGAAGTGGCACTGTGGCTCAAGTGGTAGAGTGCTAGCCTTGAGCTGAAGAGCTGAGGGACAGTGCCCAGGCCCAGAGTTCAGGCCCCACAACTGACCAAAAAAAAAAGAAAAAAGAAAAAATCAGATGTGACATGCAACATATTAAGCAATATCTAACTGTCCCCATCCGGGCCTCCCTGTGCCTGGAAAAATAACATCACTTGATGAGAAACTCCTGGCCAAGAAGTTCAAAAGTTTTAAAGTTTTGTTTCCTGAATATTCAAGGCTCCCCCGCTCCCCCACCCCCTTGGGGCCTTTTTACCTCTTGGATAAAATCTAGCTGCCAAGGGCAGGATCCAGGGCTGGCCTAGAAACTTCTATAGACCTGTGAAAGTTCAGTGCTCGGCCCTCTGACTACAGACTGACTCATGTGCCCGCAATGGCTGCCATTTCATTCTCTTCAGATACCCCACAGCCTTCGCAGGGCTTGCTGGAAATGACCAGAAACAGCTGTCTCTTTACTAACTGGTGATGTCACCTTTTACTCGGCATTCACTGCTGACACTGAAGTCTGCTCATGGGCAAAATGAAGATCCCTGGACATCTGCCTCCCAGGGACAGCATGAGAACAAATTGGTCAGCAAGAATGGTGCCAGACTTAAATGAATGTCAAAGGAGAGGACGATTCTCAGGATAAGACTGTGGTGGAGGCTACAGGGTCCACTTGGGCAACCTGTGGGCTGGGTACTTTCCCTCCAGAACTGATGGTTCCTGATGCTTTTCTGTGATGTCTCAGGCCTCTTAGAATCCCCCTGATGGCCATCTTCTGGCTCCCTAGTGCCTGTGTGAGCTGCAGACTGCTTTGTCTTTCCCTAGCCACGGACAGGAAACAACCACAACAGCTTGAAAGCAAAACAAAACTGTCCTGGAGGTAAAGCATCCTGTCAGTGCTCAACTGCATGGCTCCACTTCTGAGGACTGAACCCACAATGCCCAGGCCCTCAGATGGTGGCAACAACTGGAGAGCCAGGAACCCACTGAGGGAGAATCCTCCATCATTTACCATGGAGAGAAAGGCGCTCTGAGGCTACCTGGAATGTGTTCGGCTTCTGACTGATACTGATATACGTCGCAGCTCCTGCCACCCTGCCCTCCCTCCTCCCAGCTGTAGTGCCTGTTTGTGAGGAGTCCGAATGCGAACTACGTTCACCATTCCAAACATCAGAAACCTGGTTGAACACTGACCACCCGCCTTCCTTTAACTCCCAGTGGAGCCACGTGACTTGACCTCTTACCTTTTCTGATACATCTGAACACTAAGCCTTCAAGTGAGCCTCTGGCTATAGAACAACCGAGAGGAAACAGGAGGGTATCAGCCAGAGAGGACTGTGGAAAACGGAAGCTAAAAATAGCAGTGAGAACTGAGGCTTCCAGGAGAAAGGCAGAAGAGCCCCTGGCCCCAGCGAGTCCTCAATGCTGGCTCGGGAGGCAATCTCTTCTGCCAAGGGGCTTCTAGAGCTGCCACACGGTTCCCGTGGAAGGGGAATGGGAACGGCCCTGAGATATTAGGGGTCATGGATTTAAACAAATATATCAGTGGACTTGAGCACGTGGGCAGTCACTCAGCTGAGTGTGCTGCTCTACAGCTCTACAGAGCCTGGGGGCAGGGCCGGGGCCAAGAGTTGCTGCACAGCATCTTTTTAGGAAAGCTTTGGCCATCGTGCAACAGTCCAGACCACTGGGCAGTGAGAAATCCATCCTTCAACCTCAGTCCCGTAGCCTGACCTCCACTCAGGCCAGAGAGGAGAGGTTACCAGGGGGCAGGAGGAGCTCAGCAAGCACTCTCTTCAGATAGGACAATATTTCCACACTGACCTAGGAATCTGGGGTGCCCCTCCACCACCAGAACACACACACACCTCCAACCTGACCACAGACACAGAAGAAGCTAGTTGGGTAAAAAGCAGAGCCAAAAAAAATGCCAACTGATTCTCAGAGTCCCCAAGCGCACACAGAAGCGCGAGTCAGAGCCGGAAGACGGGGCATTCATATGCGGCCGCCTTACCTGTACTCAGCGACTCCTCCCGCATGTTTCTTCATGGCCGTGTCTGAGCTCATCCCGTAGAACAGCTTGAGCTTCTGGCCGTTCCTCTCGATCACTTCCCCGGCACACTCCGTGTGGCCCGAGAACATCCCTCCCAGCATGACAAAGTCTGCTCCAGCTCCTACACGCCAGGGATGGGAAGAGAAGAACGGTGGAGTCAGAACTCATGGAAGAGGGACTCTGGCAAGATCCAAGTCTTTCCCAACTCACCCTCCCTGTCAGCCCCTAGGCCCAGCCTCTCTGCTTGCAGAAGGAGTGCAGGGAGACCACCAAACTGGAAACGACTTAATGGTTATTTGGACAAGAAGACCCACACACATACAGCATCTCACAAAGTGTGTTGTCTAATCTTATACTGAACGCAGTCACGCCTTAGGATCTCCCCGTGGGCATCTGGCCTCTTCAGCCCTCTGTCACTCACCAAAAGATCTTGGAGCAGACCCCCCCTCTGCACTAAGGCTGGCATGGGGAGAGAGACCCCTATGCATGTCATGTGAAACTATCTGCACTCTGAGAGAGAACATCAGATTCGCAGAGTACATAATATGTCTGCCTAGCCACCAAGTGATGTGACATTCCCAGGGAACTACAGAAGAGACAGGTACACTGACAGGCCCCATTTACCCTAGTTCATGGCATGCGGTAGATGCTCAATAGCCAGCTGTCCATGCAAAAGGAATACATGGAAGAAAGAAAAAGCCATCTTCCCTCAGCCTCTTCTTGATAACTAGGCAGGAGCTCGTGGTTAATTCATAAGCATGATGGCTTGACTGTGTTCATGGTATTTAGAGGTGGGGCTTTGGATGGTCATTAGGATGAGAAGAACCCAAGGGGGAAGAGGACAGCTCCCATGATGGCATCTGATCACTTTATAGAACAGGAAGAGCAACCAAGATGGCCTGGTTTTCTTTGTCTCACCGTGTGACATCCCCCACCATTTTATAAAGCGGCAAGAAGGTCCTTACCAGGGACCGAGCTGACACCAGCACCATGCTTCCTGGATTTCCCAGCCTCCTGAATCATGAGTCAAAGAAATTCCTTATCAACTATCCAGCCTCAGGTATTTTGTTAGTAAGATGTTAAGAAGTTACCACAAGCTCTCCTCCTCCTATTGAGAGTTCACATTTACAACAGAACATCTAGCAGGGTCCAGATGTAGTAAGTCACTAGGATCAAAGAGGAAAGGAGCAGAATGGGACTCTCAGAAGATGTCAGGCTTCCTGGGTTCTCTTACTAGCTAGTCATTTAAATACAGGAGGACCCTGGGGAGTGCATCCTCCCAGTTCACAGTGCTCCCCAGCCAGCACTCAGGTGGGCAACGCACAGTATAAACTCCTTTGGCAACAGGAAGCCACAGACCTGCTCTCTGGGGCCCTGACACCAGTGCTAGCTCCTTGATCTTCTTGTCTAAGGGGACGGACCTCAGACCTGCTGATGTCCACAACCCCAGGGAAGTCTGCAGCAGGAACACAGAGCCCAGATCCAGATGGAGACCAGCGGATCCTGGTTAGTGATTTCCAATACTCATTTCCTTTCTGAAACAACGCTTTCCCTGACCAGATCTCTCTCCCTCCAAGAGTCTCCACACAGCCCTGCACTCACGGGAAGGAGAGGGGAGGGAGAAGGCCAGGCACTTCCTTAATGGGCAGCTGCTTCAAGTGCTCAGCTCCTGCTCTGTGCAACACATGGGTGGGAAGTCTTAGAATGGAGTCCAAGATGGAAACTTATCCAGGTTAAGTAGATTCTGATCGAACACAACAAGAATGCCCTTGGCTGGTGATCCTTAGGTGACAAGGGGCAGGATCAGGTATTAGAGGTCCCAGAGTTCCCTTGTCATTTACCTCTGAAGCCCCCGTCTTTTCCATCATAAAATGGAGAAGCCAGCCAGGCGCTGGTGGCTCACACCTATAATCCTAGCTACTCAGGAGAGGCTGAGCTCTGAAGATCAAAGCCAGCCCAGACAGGAAAGACCAGTGATCTCCAATTAAACACCAGAAACCCAGAAGTGGAGCTCAAAGTGGTAGAGTGCTAGCCTTGAGCAGAAGAGCTCAGGGACAGCATCCAAGACCTGAGTGCAAGTCCCATGACCAACAACAACAACAAAGACAGAAAAGCTGAAACACAGAGGGTTTGTATGTTTCCCTTCCCCACTAAAGTCTATGGTTATACTGGGCTTCTGTCCGATTTTTATGACTGGGTTGCTAAAAGATCTTACTGTTAAGGACATGTTCTTTCTCTATCAGAGTGCTTGTTCAAAAACCATTCAAAAAAATAAAAGTTTCCTACCACAAAGGAAAAAAATGCTGGTATCAGAAAAGGGCAAGGAGGAGGAGCCTGGTCTCTCTATCAGCACAGCCCCAACACCAGTGTAAAGCCTCCATCCTCTGACTCGTGAATGGTATGCAAAGGTAAGCGGCCAGCGGCGGTTTGAGGGGCCTTGCACTGAGGTGGTGGACTACAGTGGGCACTGCTGCCCCCTAGTGGGAAGCAAACTCCTAGCCTCGGGCAAGAAAACCAGAGCAGGGGACTCCTTGCCAGATGGAGCCAGAAGAGCGTCCTGTGGTATCTCCACATCAGACCTGGCACGGGCCTCTGCCACAGACTTCCTGAGTGCTTTCCCAGTGAAGAGATCGCTTCTGTTATTCAGGACGTCTATCACCCCAGATCCATCTCCCTTCCACAGACCAGAACCAAACTGGGGCCAGGACCTTGGCCAACTGGGAATGCAGGTCATGGAGAGGAAACTCTTCACAGGCCCAGAGCTGCCCACAGGTCTCCCTCCCTCCTCCCTGCATTCAGCCTAAGCTGCGGGAACTCCTTCCACCCCTTTCTCCCTCCCTTCCTCCCTGGCTCATCCTTCTCCTTACCAAAGGCTTTGGCGACATCTCCTGGACACGTGCAGCCGCCGTCCTTGGGAAAGAGCAAGAACAGGGTATCAGCACGGATTGGAGCACAGGCTGGTCACACTGTGTCTCCCTGCGGAGACGGTGACTGGGAATTCCCATCATCCTGCCCCCCAGCCAAGGACCTGGCCCAAAGAGCCCCCCTTGTATTCTGGTTTCATTCATTCTGCTAAAGACCACCCAGAGCTGGTACCCCTGCATCCCCCCAGCTCAGGCATCCCGTCTAGGGAGAAGGCAGTACCAGCAGCTCAACTGTGGAGGCTGAGCACCATCCTGTGCCAGCCCGTTCTGCCATCCTGGCTCATTCTGGCCACACCCTTCTCCCTCCCTGCCATGTAGGAAATGAGGTTTATTGAGTACAAAAGGCTGGATAATGTTGGGAGCTGAGGAAAGGGCAGTCACTACATCTTGCAGGCACCCCATGGGTCTCCTGGGCTTTGTGTACTGTACTTGTTATCTTGGAAGGCTAACATTGTCCCTGACACTCACACTGCCCACCTCCTGCTCAGGCAGGGAGGTGGGGACTGGTACCCTGGGAGACAGCATGGTTCACCTGGGGGGATGGGGAGTGTGTTGCACACCAGCCACACAGTTCTGCGATGTGCAACTCCTTGTTTCCACACCAACAAGAGACCCAAGAATGGCAGCTTCTAGCAGGGGAACAGCAGCAGAGCCCACAGCTTGGTATGGGTCCCTCAGGAGAGAAGCTCCTGTTCCCAGGAAGTATGACCAGGCACACTTAAGGACTGAACAGAGAATATCAGCCGCCTGGGCTACCTTGGGTGCCAGTCTGTAAGAAAAGTCCCATTTGCTCTGGAGCTGGAGGGTGTCTACATAGAACTGGGGTGAACCTGGAATATTTGGTTTCGGTTTCAAGAAAAACTATGTAGCCCAGACCAGCCACCCAAGCGCTGCGATTACAGGCATGCACCACCATGCTTGGGCTCTGGAAGGAACCATTTATTTTTTTCTTTTTGCAAAAGGTATTCCGTCCCCTACTCTGAGAACACAGGCCTCTGTGAGTCCTGGCTTCTTTTCTGGCTTATTAGGCCTGTCACACCGGGAGTCAGAACTCAAAGCCTGCTTTATTGTTTCCTTGGAGTTCTGATCAAAGGAGAGGCACTGAAGACTTGCTCTTTTGAGTTATAAACATGCTCTTGCTGGGATTGTTTGCTCAGATGAGTGTTCTGTTGTGATGTGGCTCCCCGTACTTCCACAAGGCCATGGGTATGGAAGCATGACTGATGAGAGGCCGGCTCTCCACACAAGGTATCTAGGCAAAGACAAGCCTCTCATGTGATGACAGCAACAGGGCCCTGGGCCCCAGACACCTCGTCACCGTTTCCTAGCTCCGGCATGCTTGTTTATTTTCTCTTTCAAAAGGAAAACCTCCATCTGCCCTTCACTTGCCCTGTGAATTCATGTTCCAGGTGCTTTCCTCTTTTAAAACCAGCTCTACACAACAGGATTCCAAGTTATAACCTCAAAGAGAGAAAGTAAACACAGATACCCATTAAACATAGGTCGCTAACAGTCTGACTTGGAAATATGTGTGCTCTTCTATGCAAAGCTGACAGCTACCACGGGCATGGAGACTGGGGGAGAGGGGTTCGGAGGCTCCCAGGTGATTGTGGGTGGTGAGAAGGCCTGAATCAGAAGCCCAGTGTGACTGGGACTGAAAAGAAACCTGTCTGTCTCCTCCCACAATGACCCAGAGTTAGTATAAGAAGAAACTGTCTTCACAGTGTCACCTGCTGCTTGTATATGCACTGTGAAGTGGACAGTGGGGGCCAAGCAAGCCAAGGACAGTGCAGCTTCGCATGGTGCCTTGCAGGGTTAGAAATCATCTAGAGAGGGCTTAAAACACATGAAGGTGCACAAGTGCTAAGCCACACGGTGACTCCCACCATGGGTCATGGAGCCAACCGTAAGGACTCCATACGTATAAAACACTGCCTGAGAGCTGGGGGCTCATGGCTCACACCTACAATCCTAGCTATTAAGGGGGCTGAGATCTGAGGCTCGAGGTTCCAAGTCAGCCCAGTCAGGGAAGGCCATGACTCTTATCTCCAATTAACTACCAAAGAGGCAGATGTGGCACTATGGCTTAAGTGGTAGAGCACCAGTCTTAAGATCAAAACAGAGCTGAGGGACAGTGCCCAGGCTCTGGGTTCAAGTCCCAGGACTGGTGCATATGTGTATACCCAAATGCACGCGCGCGCGCGCACACACACACACACACACACACACACACACACACACACACACACACACATAACCACCAGCTGAACAGAAACCAAGTGGAGCTCTAGCTGTACCACATCTGCTGTTCTGACCTATCTGGAGCCTCCCCTCACAATCACTACCCACAGGGGCCAGCAGGGGGTGTAAGTTAAGGACCCAAGTAAGAGCACAGGTTTTAGGTGTGGCTCAGATAAATGACATCAGACCAGAAAGGTCAAAGTCCTGAATTCAGGGGCTGGGAATATGGTTTAGTGGTAGAGCACTTGCCTAGCATGTATGAAGCTGTGGGTTCAATTTCTCAGTACCACTCTAGTGGTACTCTAGTGGTGGAGTGCTAGCCTTGAGCAAAAGCAGCTCAGGGACAGTGCCCAGACTCTGAGTTTAAGCCCCAAGACTGGCCAAAAAAAAAAAAAACAGAAAAACAAAGTTCTGAGTTCAAAACTCAATACATTGATATTAAATGGAGTCCAGTAACTGACATCTATAAAAACCAGCTACTTGGAAGGCCCAGAAGATCTGAAGGACTGAGGCTCAAGGACAGCACAGGAAGAAAAGTTCATTAGATTCCATGTCCAAAAGAACCTGCAAAAAGCCTGGCAAAAGGTATGGCTCGGGTGGCAGAGCACCAGCCAAACACTGACCAAGTGAGAGGCCCTGAGTTCAAGCTATTGATATGGAAAACAAAAACCCACAAAAATCAAAGTTTTGCCTTACTAGGTATTCATTCAATCCATAATGCCATGTCATAGCTGATGCCCATAGTGCCATCCTTCTGAAAGCCCCTGCCGGAACACTGCGTACCTGTCCTCACCTCCAGCCTTCCCTCCCCTACCCCTGGGCCTGCCTCACTAGTTTCCACTGAGCTGCTGGCAGCATCTGGTGCCCAACATGCCCCCTCGTGCTGGGCACTCCCACCCCAGGGCCTGCTGCCACGGGTACCTCTGAGATCAACCACAGACTCCACGGGAGGCCCCCACAACCTAGGGGCTTTTGGTATAGAAATCTCCAACCCCTACACCCAATAGGTGCCTTGAAACCAATGTGAACCTGTGGTGCCTCTCCTTCCCCATTCTCCCCCTCTTCAAACATCTCACGATTGCCCAGGCTTGCCTAATCCCCTCCCCAAACACCTGCTGGGACTGTGGATGGTTGCGAAGCGCTGCTGTCCACAGTTTAGTAGGGGGCGCTGTCGCGTCCCACCCAAATCACCTCCCTTCTTACCCAGTTCCCCAGGGAAGCCCACTTCATGTTTCTGGAAGACAAGTCCATGCACTGGGCCCTCTCCTGCTCAGCCCTGCTCAACAGCTCCCCCAGGCCCCTAGGAGAAAGCCACAGCCACGGCTACCTCTACACTGAGGTGTTTCTTGATTCCTGCTTCCCTTCCATCTTCCACACTATCATGGACCCCAGAAAAATCCTTCCTGACTCCCCAAATCTGAGCTTTGTGACTTCTTACAGGTCGGACTATATCCTCTAGCCCCCAAATTCCCATTCAGGGCTGTTACAGATGGAATTAGTTAAGCCCAAGTGTCCTGGAATAGAATGGATCCCATACCATGGGACCAGAGTCATTCTAACAAGAGGAACTGGAGTCAGACAGGGTGCACAAGAGCCAAGCCATGCCCACAGGGCCTCGGGCTGCCACGGGCTCTGGATGAGCAAGGAGTAGGAAAATGGCTGGCACAGCGCCTTCCTGCCATCCGGCCACCACCTGCCCTGGGATTTCCAGCCTCTGACTTGGTGTTCAGCCTGGGAACGTGCTTACAACAATCCCAGCAACCCTCCCGGATAGGCTCCCTGGGGCCCCAGAGCTGGCTGGGGGACCCCCATCAGACGATCCGCCTCCCAGTTCTGTCACCAATTCCTGGCCTGCCACCCTCTCAGCACACTGCATGGGGGACAGAGCTGGTCTCTGCGGGGTGTCACTGTGCCCGCACTGTGGCCCATCCCACCCCAGCCCCCCGAGACTCACAGAGATGATGTGGCCCTTGAGGCCATGGGCGGAGTCTGCGCACTCGATCACGGCGCTCAGCTGGGGGTAGCCCACCCCGGTCTTGGTGCGGGTGGTGCACACTGAGCCTAGCAAAGGAAGAGATGGTTACACACGGTGGAATGGGACACAGAACATCACCTTCCCACGGCCCATTCTAGAGATGAGGTAGCCTTTCCATGGCACAGGGCACGTGCCAGGTGGAGCCCTTTACCACCCAACCTGGCCACAGGTGCCTCTGGTCCTCAAACACCCGCTCCTCATCGCTGCCCACTGCCCCGCCCACCCCTGGCATCAACTACCTCCTCTTCCTTCCTCACTCTTCCATGCACCCCAATCCCCTTCTAAGGGCCACCCAGAATCCACAGGCTTCTCCACCTTCAACTCCTGCCAAGTCACCGGGCTCTCCAACCTCCTAGCCTGGCCTGTGAGACAGAAAAGCCAACACCACCCCTAAGGCTGTGGCCAAGATGAAATGACCAGAATGCTTGTCCCAGGCCTGGCCTATGGCAACCTCTGAGGAGGAGCCAGTGCAAGTGGATTACTACAGCCACCCCCTCACCCCTACTCAACCCTGTCTCCAAAGCCGCTCAGCCATTTCTCCTTCCTGAGCCACAGTCTACCTTACACCTCGTCCTGTCTGCCTCAAATTCTCACCTGGGTAAGATCCCGCTTTACAATATGTACAGCAGCACCTGGGTGCCTTCCTGACTTAGGACCTTCCTTCCCTGTCAAGCCTTATTAGGATTGTATCCTCCCAGTTAGGTCTGGGGGGAAAGGGCGGGGCGGGGGGGGGGGGGACAAGCATATTCATCAAGTGTTCCCCATCCCCTAGAGACACCTTTGTGCTTTACTTAAATTAGCTGGATCAAGCCCTACCTGCAGCCCTCCTCCTCTCCCACCAGCTCATCTCCACCTGCTGCTTAGCAGACACCCTTCCCTTTCTTTCCTCCCTTCTTCCTTTCCTTCCTTCCTTCGCCCCCCCCCTCTTCCCTCTCCCCCATCCCTCTCCCTCTATCACTCCCCTCTATAATAAACCCCCTTTATCCAGCCACTCCTTTCCCATCCTTCAGGCTTCATCTGAAATGTCACAGCCCCAGGGAAGTTGTTGTCACAGCATTTCTTTCAAGAAGAAGTATTTAAGCAATTATTCCTGCAACGGCTGTGAGGACCTGTTTTCTCAGCTGGATGGTAAGCTCATGGACATTCACCACCTCTTTACACAATGCCAAGAACAGAGCCTCGGACACATTAAGGTCACTATAAATAGAACTGAGAGAACACGTGGACTCAAGAATGAGTGAGTCACGAGGTCCTGTGGCCATTACTCTGCCACTCCCTGGCCTCCTCCTGGTGTCCTGTGGTTGCCCACTGTGGGCCAGAGTGCAACTCTTGCCCAGGATTGATTAGTAATGGCCTCAAGTGAGTGCAGTGTGAGAACCACCCAACAACAGGGCAGCTGGAAATTTCCCTGCATGCTGAAACTGGGCTTCTTCCAGGCCACAAGGGCTGTGCCTCAATATTCCTTACATGCAGCCTACTCCTCAGCTCAGTCCCAACCAATGGGGCCCTCTGCCTCCAGCTGTTTCCCCTCCCAGTCTCCTCCCATTGGCTATGCTCTGCTTCCTACTCTAGCTGGTGTATTTTGTTGTTTTGATGGGGGACGGTACTGAGGCTATCACTCCTAGCCTCCTACTGGCTAGACAGGTGCTGTACCACAGAGTCATGTCTCTAGCAGGGGCAAAATCTTGCTGGTGAGGAGTCAATGGTGATAAGCCTCATAGGATCCCACATGCAATTCTTGGGGGGTGGGGAGGGGAGGGGATGGGAATCTGCTTTCTTCTCCTAACTCAGTGGGGCACCCACAGCATGGCCCACTGACTACCCTTCCCCCAGGACAGTTTCCCAAAGTTCTTCAACCCAATCTCCAGCCTCAAATTCCACTTCCCCATCCCTACCCTGGAGGGGCAGGTGCCTGAAATTCTTAGAAGCAGGTGGGGCAGGGGACTTACACAATAGGTTCCTGGACCTGCCAGATCTGTGCCACAAACTGGGGAGACTCTTTGAACCCTTGATCTCCCTGTCGCCCCACCCCCTAACCACAAGCCTACTTACTCTCCTCCATCCCTGCCACCATTACACCAAACCTTGTGTCTCCTGACTCTCCTCAGGGAACCCTGGCATCCCTCTTCAACTCGCCATCAAAGTTGATCTGCTCTGTTGAGATCATTTTCTGTTCTTTCTTTATTCTAATACCCTCATGATTCAGTTTCCCAACAGATGGTGCTGAAAATGACTTGGTTTCCTAACAGGAACCGGGGGATGGGGGAGTGGAGGGGTCCTTCAAAGACTGACATGAATTCAAGTCACCGGTGGTATGCTTACTGATTCTTCAGCCCTCCCCTTCCCCTCAGGAAGTGTATGGATCATTAGCAAAACTGGAACCTGCATTCATTAACATTAACCTTGGACCCAGGATATGCTAACCAGGCCACCCAGCTCAATGCTATCTCAGGGACTCTGTCCAGAAGCTCCATGCTGCTTTCTAGAAGAAATGTGAGTCCCTCATGAGTTCCCCTTCTGGCCATCTCCAGTCCTCCCAAGCCTCTGCCACACTCCCAGGGGCTTTACCTGGCCCGACTCCCACTTTGATGATATCAGCTCCAGACAAGATGAGCTCTTCCACCATCTCTCCTGTCACCACATTCCCAGCCTGGGACAGAAAGAACACAGCTCGTGACCATGAATGCAACTTCCCACCACAACTCCGGGATATGTGTGTGTGTGTCCACAAGAGGGATGCAGCACATGGAACCCAATTCCTTATCACTGGAAAGAAAATGCTTCCAAGGAAACACTAGATCATCTCTCAGCTAAGAAATTACCTGAGTGTCTGGCCCTGGGCTGGGCTTTCAAACTAGATCTGAAAGAGCGGGTGATTTTTCATAGATCTCCTGCTGTTGGCACATGCTCCAGCCACAAAACACAAAGCTTTGGTCCTAACAATAGGCGCACAAGCCAGAAAGTAGTAAAATCAACCCATCAGAACCGTGCATCTGGGTTGGAAACAGAGGAGTCTAGAACACAAAAATAACTTTTCATTACAACACTCTGCCCTGTGGATTCTTCAACTTGTACAGAATATTTGGCAAGATGCCCTATATGGAGAATTCTAGTGGTGTAATTCCTTAGAAAAGCTAGGTCACAGTCCAACAAAATGAATACCAGGAAACAGGGACTCCAAAGGTGAAGGGGTGGGGGAATGCAGTCAGAAAATTCTATGCATATCCTACAAAATTAAGAAAATTGAGGAGTGTCGTTGGGAAGGAGGGGGTGAATGGCCAAAGGGGTGACCTGGATCAAGATGCAATGTATCCATAAACTGCTTTGTTGAATGGCAATTCTTTTGTAACAACTACTTAAAGATAGTGAAAAACCAATTTTGGGTTTTTTAACCTAGACCAAGTGACTTGAACTTCCTAGAAGGGTTATAGGAGTGATGAGGCTGGTCCAGAGCTACTTTAATACAAACACCAGCTAACAATGGAGGACAGCAAGTCCCCTAAAGTCAAAAGAAAACTTGGAATACCTTCAATAACTGAAGGCAAAAAACCCAACTCTACATAAAATATTAACTACTTGCAAGCATATAAACACACACACACTCATATAGTCAACAAATATATGCTATTATATAAGAAAAATATGTGCTATTGTAACAAAGGGCCCCAACCTCACCACAAAAGGCTAGGAAGTAGCTCTGCCTGTAATCCCAGCTATTCAGGATCAAAGTTCAAAGCCAGACAAGGCAGACAAAATCACAAGTGTCTTATAGCCAATTAACCAGGAGAAAGCAAGAAGTGGATGTATGGCTCACATGGAACAGTACCAGGCTTTAGCAAAAGAGCTAAATAAAAGCACAAGGTCTTGAGTTCAAGCCCCCGTACTGGCAAGTGCTCTCACACTCTCTCTCTCTCTCATACTCTGTCTCTGTCTGTCTCTCTCTCTCATTTGAATCCATAAGTAAGACACTGACACCTCACAGGGTAATTTCCAAAAGATACAAACAATAAAAGAAAGAAAAGCAATTTAGGAAAATGGGGCATATGTCCAGCCTCAATAATGAGCAAAATTAACCAACCAATGCTGGCCTGCTTGTCACTTAACAAATGATCAGTCGATATAAACAATAAATATGGAAAGACAAAACATTAGATAGACTCTTGCTGCTGGTAGAATGTTTATTTTTGTCCAAGTTTTCTTGGAAGGCAATTTGTCTACATAAAAGAAATGCAAAAACAATATGCATATGCTTTGATTCATTAATTCTAAGATGCTCTCCCAATGAGATCATAAATGAGGACAGAGATTTGCAAAGATACATCACATCTAACCATGTAAAACTTCATATATATTCCCATAATAGGAAAGGCCTGACAATTAATGGTCCATCCATGTGACTGGGGGAACGGGAGGCATGGGTGGGGATAGAACTCAGGGCTTCATGCTTGCTAGACAAGTGCTCTCCCATGTAAGCTAACTCCAACTAATGTTCAGAAGACTGATTTAATGGCATAGGAAAATCCTGACTGCTTTCAGTGTAATGCTGAGAGAAATGGTAAGAGTTCAAATTTTGTTTAAAATTTATGATATCTATATATATGTGTGTGTATATAAAAGTAATACACCAAAAACATTAACAAGGGCTGGCAAGGTGGCTTAGTGGTAGAGTAGTTGCCTAGTATGCAAAAAGCCCTGGGTTCGGTTCCTCGGTACCACATAAAAAAGCCAGACATGGCACTATGGCTCAAGTGGTAGAGTGCTAGTCTTGAGCAAAAGAAGCTCAAGGACAGTGCCGAGGCCCTGAGTTCAAGCCCCAAGACTGGCAAACAACAACAACAACAACGCTAACAAATTAGGTAAAGGGATTACCTCACTTTTATAACTAAATAGGAAGTCTTTGGTTTAGGTTTTCATTTGGCTTTGGTTTTGGGTTTCATTTGCTTATTTGTTTGCTTTTTTGTTTCTTAATACTGGGGACTGAATTCTGACCCTCACTTGCTAAATAAATACCACTTTGAGCCACACTTCAAGTCCTCTTGTTTTATATTTTGGTTCTGAGACAGTTTCCCTAACTTTGCCTGGACTGGCCTCAAATCTCAGAATCCTTTGCTTCCTGACTTGATGGGATTATAGGCACACAACATCAAGCCCAGCCTTGGTTTTGATTTTTGCAGTGCAAGAAACAACCTGAATTCTGTACCTGAGAAAGAGCTTAATTGAGCCATGAGAAACAAGAGCTCTTCCTCACTGGCTGACTTAAAATTTTTTTTTTATTATCTTTATTTTTACAAAGGAAGTGCCATTTAACAAAGCATCTTGATCAGTGTCACCTCCTGCAAAATTCTCACCCTCCTTTGACCCACCCCTTCCCTTTTAATTTTGTCGGTATACAAATGAATCCTCTCCTCTTGGTCCCAACCCCCTCTTGCCTGCACCCATTTCCTGGTGCTGATTTTGTTTTGCTTTGACCTACTCTTTTGTTGTTGTTGTTGGTCGTGGGGCTTGAACTCTAGGCTTGGGTGCTATCCCTGCACTCTTCAGCTCAAAGCAAGTGCTCTACCACTTGAGCCACAGAGCCACTTCCAGTTTTCTAGTGGTTAATTTGAGATGAATCTCACAACTTTTCTGCCCGGGCTAGCTTTGAACCATTATCCTCAGATCTCAGCCTCCTGAGTAGCTAGGATTACAGGCGTGAGTCACCAGCACCCGGCTGACCTAGTCTTTTGAAACATTATACTATCTGAGGTCACCATAAGTCAATTATATTTTAGTTCATTCATTTGTAACCACTTGGATACCACCCAATGTGTTTACTTAAAGATTTATAGGTACATTCTACCTATCACAAATGAGGGAAATCATGCAACCTTTGTTTCTCTGGGTCTGGCTTACTTCACTTAATATAATTTTCCAAGTCTTTCCATTTACTTATGAATGATATTCTAATAAATGAGTAAAATTCCACTGTGTTTATGTACCACATTTTCTTATTCCATGCCCCCAGTGAGGGGCATCTGGTGCTTTCCACATCTTGGCTCTGGCAAACAATGCTGCAATGAACATGGTTGTGCTGGTAGCTTTACTGTAACCTGGTTTGTGTGACTTTTTTTTTTTTTTTAACAAGAAGAAAGTCAACAACCAAACTTAAAACACCGCTTTCATTTTCACCATGGATTCTTCTCGCTCTAATCTGTTCCTAGAAACCATTTTACTTTCTAGAACCTGTAATCCTAGCTACCCAGGAAAGTGAAATCTAAAGATCATAGTTCAAAGCCAGCATGGTCAGAAAAGCTCATTGAGATTCTTATCTCCAATTAATCTCTAAACTGCCAGACGTAGAAGTGGGGATAGAGGGGGTAACAAACCAGTTCTGGGCAAAATAGCTAAGGTACGGTACCTAAGCCATGAGTTCAAGTCCCAGGACTGACGTACACATGGATACATGCACATATGAATACACAAACACACACACACACACTAATACAGATACACATATATGACTCAAGAGCGTTCCCATCCTTTCCTCCATGTGAGGACACAGGAAAACACAGACAAATCTCAACTAGGAAGTACTTCTCACCAGATACTTAACTGGCCTTGAACTTGGACATCTAGTTCTTCAAAAAGTAAGAAATAAATTTTTGATATTTATCAGCCTCAGTTCATGCTATCTTGTGATAATAACTCCACCAGACCAAAGCTGTTTAGTCTCATTTTTTTCTAGCTTTCCTTTAGGTACCCTTATCTATAATAAACAAAGCTCACAAAAACTCAGGATGTACTGTGGCCCTCCTCCTTCTGGGCAGTTATGAGCACGTCACTTCAACCCTGAGGCTCAGCTTGTCCAGCTGAGGACAGCTTGGGGAACAGCATACCTACCTGTGGTCATCATAAGAGCTTTATGTCTACATAAAGCTCTACCAAACCTTAGCCCAGGGCCTGGCTCTCAGTGACCCCAGGAAATGTCAATCCCTCTTCTTAACAGTAATTTCCAGCTTTTTTCTCAGCTCTTTCCTTCTCAGCTCTTTCCCAGCTCTCTTAGCATTTTTTCCTAGCTCTCTCTTTCCCTGCTCTTTTTCTCAGTTCTCTCTCTACCTCTTTCCCAGCTCTTTCCCACCTCTTTTCCCAGCTCTCTCTCTTTCTCGGGTCTTTCCCAGGCCTTTCCCAGCCACGTGGAGTGCCAACCTGGCCTGGTCCCAGCAGGTCTACTGAATAAACCTACCCTTTACCTGAAAAAAAAAAAGAGTAATTTCCATATGCAGCTCTTCCCACACCCAGTTTTGAGTTTTTGTGTATTTTTGGTCAAAGTCACAGAACAGTTCCAACTATTTTTAAGTGTACTGCTCAAGGACAGCGAGTACATTCATACAGTTGTACAACCATCACCATTATCCAGTTCTAGAAGTTTTCCATGATTCAAACATATTATTCATCCATTCACCCACGTTTCACTGGCTTTTACTGGGGCCCTCTGCCAAGAGAAAACATTCTACAGGATGAAAACGGCAGGGGTCTGTCAGGAAGCAGGAAATGGGGCTGGATTTGACCCATGGATAGCCATTGCCAATCCCAGTATAGTGTGACAAAGCATCCACCCCAGCACCCCTCCTGAACCCAGGGACCATGCTGCTCCTTAGCAAGCGTGGATGCCCCGTATGCAATCACAGCACCTACATCATTTATCACATGGCTGGGTGTCACCTGAACCTCTGAGGCCCCTCCTACCTTTCAGCCACATATCTTCCTTTTCTCTGAAAGCTACCAGACAAGTAAGGACCTTAGGACTCAAGAATCTTTTTCTGCCAAAATGTTCCTGAAATTGGGTGCTCTTGGCTCACACCTGTAATCCTAGTTACTGAGGAGGCTGAGATCTGAGTATCACAGTTCAAAGCCAGCCAGGGCAGGAAAGTCCTGAGACTCTTCTCCAATAAACCACCAGAAAACTGGAGGCAGAATTGTGGCTTAAAGTGGTAGAGGGTTAGCCTTGAGCAAAAGAGCTCAGGGATAGTGCCCAGGCACTGAGTTCAAGCCCCATGACTGACCAGAAAAAAAAAATTCTTGAAAAATCCCTGAATCCCCTCACCCTCTTCCTCATACACCCCTCCCCATCTATGGCAAGGCTGGCCTTAGGTGGATGGTAAGAAAACATGGTAATGATGATGGATATGCCCTGGCTCTTGATGAAAAGCCCTGCAACTGCCCACTTCTGCCAGGCACTTTGGGAGCATGCCTTGTCTCCAGTGGTTCGTAACGATCGTAATGACCATAATAACCACTCAGCATTCAGACTGTATCCTTCAGCTCCCCACCACTGGATAAATGTGAATGCAGCCCACAATACCCCTACCACAATGCCTCCAAGTGCCATGAGAGAAATTATATTTTCAAAAGCCCTAAGAACTCAGAGCAGAAACGTACAAAAGGCCTCTGAATGAATCACAGATTTCAGGGGTCAGTGCAGGCTAAGAATGGCCTAGGAATAAACATCTACCTTGCCAAATTCTCCTGTTCATTGCCGGGGAAACCAACAAGAGCGTGGAAACGCCTCCCTGGAGGTGCTGGGGAGGCCCTGGCTACTATAGAAACTCTGTGTCCAGCAACCCTCAGCTCTGGTGTTGGCACCAGCATCCTCACCCTGTCCTGCCCAACCTCCCTCCTTCCTGCACCATCCTGTCTCTTCCGCCAAGGGTGGGTCAGCCAGTCCTGTTGGCTGGGAGGCAGCTTAGCACACCCCACTCTACAGCAGGGCCAGCTCTTTGGGAGCAAGCAGCAGGAGCTATGGGGGGAGTGTTTTCCTACTTCTTAAAACGGCCCCCAATTTCATCCCCATCTCTTCTTCGTCTCTGGCTCCATTCACAGAGCATATATCTGCCATAGAGCATAACACTTGACAGGCAAGGCTGGGGACAACTGTACTGGTTACAAGATAGCATCCCAGGTGAACCCCTCAATAATTCTCCAGCCTCCCTGGTTAACCTCTTTTTCACCAATGGGAAAAGCGACGTCAGAAAGCATGCGAGTCTGCAAAATGAGGAGCCATCCTGACTTCTGGCATTTCCAACCTTCTGGTCTTGAAACCTAACCCCCATGCAATGGTATTAAGAGGCCCGGAGGGGTTGGGGATTTAGTTCAGAGGAAGAGAACTTGCCTAGCAAGTGCAAGGCCCTGAGTTCAGTCCTCTGTAATATGCATGCACGAGCACACACGCATACACACACACACACACACACACACACACACACACACACACACACCCCCCTGAGGCAACCTACTAAGGATAGGGTTAGTGACTGTAAGAGACCAGGGAGGCCATGCTGTGCTTTTTGGCCATGGTGAAGGTACAGCAGGGAGGTGTCATGTATTAAAGAACCACATCCAGACCCAGAATCTGCCTACACCTCAACCTTAGACTTTCAGCCTCAGGAAGTGTGAACAATAAACACTAGTTTATGGCATTTTGACAGCCACCTGTGGGGACTACAAGAGGCAACATGTGAGTGGTTTTAACAACTCTGCAAGCAGCAGATTGTGGGACATGAAACATGCACATCACGTTAGCTGCAGGAACAAAGAATACTATACAGCCGACAAAAAAAGAGCTACGGGGAATCACAAGCCATCAAGAAAAAGCAGACACAAAAGTTTCACAGGACCACAACTTACCTGAGGGTAAAAATAAAAAAATAAGCAAAATTAGGCAGTGCCATCTAGAAACACGTAAATATACAGCAAAACCAGATTGTGCGAAAGCTTACCATGCACAGTTGGGTGCTCCTGGGTGTAGCAGTGCTACTTATTAATGCACTGTTCTCAATGCTTGTCATATTTTACAATTACATAGTGACCAAAATGGAACCAAGAAACTGTGTGATTGCTGGTCGTGAATCCTTTATAGTGATTTCTGATCATCAGTCCTTCATAACTAACCAGGCAGCCTGCCACCATGCCCATAAATGGGAAGAGCATCTTCCCACACTTAACTGTTGCTTACAGGAGAGCTGAACGTAGTCACGTGGCTCCCACCACTGCCCAGGCAGCCTGGGCTGGTCTTCATCTCCTAATCTAGCAAGGAATAGAAAGGACGCCTCTTGGTCCACAAGTCCTTGTTGAGCTTTCTATAGCCTCAGCACAAGGCCAGGGAAGTTGCCTTTAATCCCAAGGGCTATTTATGGGCCATCAGATCCCAGCCAGACCTTCAGCTCTCCTAGAAGTCTGGCTTTCAGTCTCCTCATTTACATGATCCAACTGAAATCTGACACAAAAGGCTGCCGGGCAGAAGGGGGAGGGCAGAAAAAAAGGTTCAACCTCATGCCTAGGGCACGGGACAAGCCGTGACTCTGCCTTGATCTAGCACAAGCCCAAAGGCCAGCCTCCCCATGTGGAGAGGAGGAGGCAGGGAATTGGTTAGTGGTAGTGATGACAACCCAGGGTGTGTGTGACAAGTCTCCTAGGGCTGTGTAGACTTTGCCTTCTGACGGGTCAAGCTTCAAAATGGCAGTTTTTCTGCTTAACGTTCATGTGGCCTTATAAAATTTCAAACATCTAGCCAGGCACCAAGGTCTCCGCCTGTAATCCTAAACTACAGGAGGGGATGGAGGTTTGAGGCCAGCCTGGGCTGAAAAGTTCATGAAACCCCTTCTGAACCCATAGCTGGATACAATGGCATGTGTCTGTCATTGCAGGAATGACAGGAAGTCTAAAAATAGGTAGATCATGTCCATATGCATGCCTGAGCATGTTGATTTCAAAAATAGCCAGCCAAATACAAGGCTGGAGTACCTGCCTACCCAGCCCAAGGCCCTGAGTTCAAACCCAGATTCTACCCAAAAGCCAAAAATAAAAGGAAAATAGGAGAAAAATATCAGCATTTAGGGTTTCTTATCTGCAGTAAATCCAAGATAATTGTGCCAGGAATGATGGCTCACACCTGTAATTCCAACTAAGCAGAGAGGGGGATCCTAAGTTTAAGGCCAGTCCAAGCAAAGTAAAGCAAAAGCCAAGGAGCTTAGGATATAGCCCAGTTGGTGGATTACTTGCCTAGAAACTTAGGCCATGTGTTCAATCCTCAGTACTCCTATACACACAAAGCAAATTCAGGGTAATTGCTCCTAGTTTTCACCAAAAAAAAATAAATAAATAAAGAAGAAGAGAGGGAATTGTCATAATGCTTCGGAAACACAGAAAGTTCCTGTTTGGATGGGGGTGGGGAGAAATACCAAGCTCTGTTTTCTTCCTATTCTCACAACATAACTCAGAACATGTCAGTAAATGAGCAGGGAGGGGTGCTTTCTCAAGTAGACACAACACAGTGTCCTGCCACTAAATTCTGACACTGTCAGGAGATAGCCTAGACCCCACAGGAGAGAGCTTGGGTCCCCTAAGTGTGTTCCCATCCAGATGCTAAGCATAAGCCGTAGGCTGCCCACAACTATCCCCAGCTTAGGTGCAAACTAGAGGTTCTCATGACTCCCTTTCCTTTCTCAAGTAATTTGTTAGAGCGGTTCACAGACTCAAGGAAACATATTTATCATTATTCTGTTAGTAAAGGATGGGGTCAGATGAAGAGACATGCCTGGGAAGGTCTGGGGAGAGGAGACAGGGAGCTAAGAGTTCAGAAACCCAAGTTAACATCTAAATGTTAAAACAAAAGAATTCTTCCAAACCCTTACCTACAAGGGCTTTTGAAGTTCTATCTCAGGAAGTAGGGACAGTTGTCTATGCTGGAGTTTAGATATGTCCAAAAGGCTCAGGTCCCAAAGATCTGGTCCCCATTAGGTGGCACTACCAGGAGGGGATTGGATCTCAAGGGTGTTAACCTCATCAGTGGATTAACCCATGGATGAGGCAATCAATTAGGAGACTAGATCACTGCGGGTATGGCCTGGAAGGGTCTGTCCTTGGCTCCTGACCCCAGTTCTTTCTCAGCTGCCATAATATGAGCAAAGTATTTCCTTCTACCATGATGCTACGCTCCTCAGGCCTTCACCAAAGAATGCAACCAGCCCATGGGGGATGGGAAACGCGAGACCTTCAAGCTTCCGCCTTGAGGTTAGTTTTTATTTTAAAAAGACATTTTGTCATCACAATGAAAAGTGGCTACCACAAATTCTTATCTTTCACGTGTTCAACAAAACTTACTACTTAATAAAAATGAATGGATTCCCTGTGGTGAAGAATAAAGGACTTTTGCTTCCTGGCCCACTTCTTAGCCCTGGCACAGCTGCCTGACTTGACACAATTCTTCCTCCTTTCTTCCATTGCACTGGGAGAGTGAAACAGCTTCAACTCTCAGAATTGTCGTTCCATAAGACTGAACCACACAGGCAGAGAGAATTCCTCTCCCTCACCATGCTGAATGGTGAAGAGAAAGGACATTCAAAGCTTAAAGAAGGTGAGTGGTCAACCTGTGAGCCATGGTGATTCAGACAAAACTGCAATTTAGATCTTTCCAAAAACCAACTTTAGATAGTCCCACTTCCTTCTGCTGCAAAACTACTCTTCAAGGAAATAAAACATGCTTAACTAAAAACTGGGTGAAAAATACACACACACACACACACACACACACACACACACACACACACACACACACACACGCACACACACACACACCACACGAACCAAGTCAAGAAACAAACATCTTAGATCCAACACCCCACCAACCAATTTGTCATCAGTGGTCCACTTTCATGAAACCTTCATGCTTTAGATTTCAACTCTTTGTGCCAAATTCTCTACAATCTGGTTCAGGCATCACATGTCAAATAGAAACCCTTTTTGATGGTTTCAATTTCAAATAATATTCTTCATTGAATGGTAACAGAGACACCTTTTTCCTTTCTTTCTTTTTTATAAACAAATCTCACCTGTATGATATATAGCCAAGACCCCAGGATATGAAGCAGGGTTTTTATCTTTTACAGAGGAAGGCTAGTTTTCAGATTTCCACAGTGCTGCCCATCCTTTTCCTAATAATCCCCAATTAGTGTTTTAAAAGCAGGTACTAGAAGCAATGAAAAGGAAAAACAGTCCTTATATATCACCCTGCACCAGAATCAACCCCAAATGGATCAAAGACCTTGAAGTCAAAGCAGACACCCTGAAAACATTACAGGAAGGAATAGGTGAAACTCTAGGGCTCCTTGGCACAGCCCAAAATTTTCTTAACAGAGACCCAGGAACACAACAAAGAAATGTTGGACAAATGGGATTACATGAAACTGCAGAGCTTCTACATGGCAAAGGACATAGCTAGCAAGATCAACAGAAAGCCCACGGATTGGGAGAAGATCTTTACTAGCCAAACAAGAGACAAGGGTCTTTTATCTCAAATAAACTTGGAACTCAAAAAATTAAATCAAATCCCTCAGCAACAAATCCTCAAGAAACAACTGCCCACTTAATAAGTGGGCTTACAGAGAAACTTCTCTGAATAGGAAATAAGAATGGCCAAAGACATATGAAGAATTGCTCAACTTCTCTAGCCATAAAAGAAATGCAAATCAAAACAACATAAGATTCCACCTCACCCCAGTTAGAATGGCTATAATCAAGAAATCTAGTAACAGATACTAGAAGGGATGTGGCCAAGAGGGAACCCTACTGCATTGTTGGTGGGAGTGTAAACTTGTTCAACAACTTTGGAAAGCAGTATGGAGGTTCCTCAAAAGACTCCACATAGAGCTCCCCTATGACCCAGCAATCCCACTTTTGGGCATTTACCCAAATGATCACAAACAAGGCCATACTAAGGCTACCAGCACAACTATGTTTATCTCAGCATTATTTACCATAGCTAAGATAGAGAACCAACCCAGATGCCCCTCAGTAGATGAATGGATCAAGAAAATGTTGTATTTGTGTGTGTGTGTGTGTGTGTGTGTGTGTGTGTGAGTGTGTATATATACATTCATATATATATATACACACACAATGGAATTCTACGCCTCCATCAAAAAGATTGGCATTGCCCCATTTGTTAGGCAATGGAAAGACTTGGAAAAAATTATATTAAGTAAAGTAAGCCAGGCCCAAAGAAACATAGGTCCCATGGTTCCCTTATTTGCAATAACTAGCATATGTCTAGGACAAGCAGAAAAGCTCAAAAACTATGTACATATGACCATATATGATGATGCTAAGCGAAATGAACCCCAAGATATGGACACAAGTGGTTTTATCTTTCTTGCTGTTGATTTAACGTATTTACAACGTACTACATGACTTTTTTGTTTCTTTTGTATGTTCTTCCCCCATGGTATAACCCATTTTCCTTTGATTCCTGTGCCCTGCATCTCTTATATACATTTTTTTCTAATTTGGGGAGAGGAAGGGAAATAACAAAATGCTTAAATAAGGATACAGGTTGACCCATTGTAACAATGAGGTGTACAAGACACTATGTTGAAAACAAACTTTACAACTTGGGCGGTAGATTTGGGAAGGTGGAGGAAAACAAAGGAGGTGGTAACAATGCTGGATAGGAAATGTACTCATTATATTACTCATGTAACTGTAACCCCTCTGTACAGTATCTTTACAATAAAAAATATATTCAAAAAAAATAAAAGGAAAAACCGGTGGCCCTCACGCACTGAACCTCCCTGCATCCCCTTCTTGAGAGCATGCAGTGGTACCTACCATGATGGTGTGCTCAGGAAACTTGGCCCGGACCAGTTTCACAAATTCCACAAAATGTTCTGAATACCCATTGGCTACATCCAGGCAAATAAACTTCACCTGGGGGATGGCACCCAGGATGCTGCTCATCTTTTCCAGATCATTCTGCCCACTTCCTGAGCTCACAGCTACATGCTGTATCAAAATGAATGAGAAGAGGCATGAAGACATATTGTCAGTACATACGCTGACAAAATGACAACCCTTTGTGGTTTACCCTGAGCAAACACAAGAGACCTGCTCAAAGCCAGGTGACCATAGAGGGAGAGGAGACTTAGTCCCTAAACCATCTAAACTCTGATCTGTTCTCTTTTCTACCCCTGAACCACAAAGATCCTTAAACCTGGACCCCCCCCCAACCACAAAATCTTTCAAAAAACCTTGTCCCCAACCTCCATTTCATCTTCTCAAGCTTTTGGTGTGGAACTGAGTCATGTAGCTAGTTGTACATAAACATCTTTGCAGAGAAACTTTGAGGACAACTGAGAAAAAGAGAAGTTTCCAGACAATATAAAGGGATGCTGGTCACTCTGAAACTGGGACCTCACCCCCAGTGGTACCTTATTTAGGGAGCAGCAGCTACAGATCAGATCAAAGATTTTTTTTTTTTGAGGAGGGGAGATATTCTGGCTCTGGGGCTTGAACTCAGGGCCCAAGCAATGTCTCTTAGCTTTTTCTGATTCAATGCTAGCACTCCAGCACTTGAGCCACAGCTCCACTTCTGGCTTTTTAGTGGTTAACTGGAGATAAGAGTCTTGCAGACATTGTTACCCAGGCTGGTTTTAAACCACAATCCTCAGTTCTCAGCCTCTTGAGTAGTGAAGATGACAGGCATGAGCCATAGCATCTGTACCCAAGAAAATTTTCTAATCACAAATGATGTGAACACAAAGGTGCAACTCTGACTTCAGAGATCTCCGGCCAGCCTATACTACAAGGAAATTCATGGGAGTTATAATAAGGCTTTGTATTATCATATTTTCTTTTTGTCTGAGACTGGGATACAACTCAGTACCTGATGCTTTCACTCACTGCCTAGTGCTCTACCAATTAAGCCATGCCTCCAACCCTGTGTTATCATTTTAAAACTGCTTCATTATTTGGACCCACCTTGAGATATAATGACATACAATTTACCTACAGTGCACTATCAATGGTTTTGAACATACTCAGAGCTTATAATCTTCATATCACAATTAATATTTTACAACATTTCCATAGTTTTCAAGAAGAAACCCTCACACTTTCTTCTGCCATCTCTTTCCTTCTCTTCACAGGGAACCACTAACTCATTTTACATCTCCACAGTTTTGGCTAATCTGGACAACTTAAATCGGTGAAATCATAGATTTGGCCTTCTGTATCTGGCTTCTTCCCTTAGCAAAATGTTCTCAAGATTCATCCATGTTGCAGTATGAGTCAGTACTTTATTCCTTTACATACTGAATTCCATTATACAAATCCTGTTTGTCAGCTGTTGGACATTTTGTTGTTTCTACCTTTGGGCTATGATGAATCATACAGCTATGAATAATCATGAATTTTGGGCAAATACTTGTCTGCAGTTGTACTGGATCTGTATCTACAAATACATCACTGGGTCTTGTGATCATTCTGAAGTTTACCATTTTGTGGAATGGCAGCCTGGTTTCCATAGAAGCTGTACCATTTTATCTTCCTGCCTTCCATGCATGAACCTTCCAATTTCTCCTCCTCCTAAAAATACTTATCTGTCTTTTTTGCCCTGGCAATCCTAGCAGCTGGATTATTAACTCAAAAACAACTTGCTAGCATTAGATCTTTTTCCTTTCTTCCTTTCCTTTCCCTTCTTTCCTTCTTTCCTTCCTTCTCTCTTTTCTTCCACCTTGCCTTCCTTCTTTCCTTCCTTCCTTTCTTAAGACTGGGTTTTATCCTAAGCCAAGGCTGGCCTGACACAATCAATTCTCCTGCCTCAAGCTACCAGTAGTGGAATTACAGATGAGTGATGCCATAGCTAGTATTAGATGGTTTTTTTTTCTACAGCAAGAAGACACATTCATGTTGGATCCACCCTAAAACACTTGGCAGGAAACACAAGTCTTCTCCCAAGCTCTGGTAATATAACACTTCACCTTCCTCAGGAGGTTACGAAATGGAGTTCTTTCCTCAACACTGTCCTGGCAATGGCAGGAGTAGAGATCCCCTGCCTGTTCTGTGTCTGTACTTCAGATGCTCTTGGAAAGCTGGGTGTCTCGTCCCCCTGGACCCCTGTCATTTCAATCTGGGCTGTGGTCTTACCTGCAGGCACTCAGGGTGATTGGTGGCAAACTGCTTCCAGTCATCCAGGGTGTAATGTTTATGGACTGCCGTAAACAGAGAATGCTAGGAAACAGAACAGTGAGGTTAGGCAGAAGCCAAGGGAGGCCTCTGCCCTCCTCCAGCTGCAGGTAGGGAGAAAACAAGACAAAAGCACCTGCCCCGCCTCCTCAATTCATACTTCATTGGCTATGGGTAGGAGGCCAAAACACAAAGAGGCATTAACTAGTAAAATCACAAAACTGTTTCCCATTCTAATCTGATTGGACACTACAGCCTTCAGGACCTTTAAGGCTCATACAAAAGACAAAGGAGGGCTAAAGAGGTTCTCAGAGCTCAGTCCACGCCTAAGTTAAGCAAACAGCTGCATAGATGGCCCAAAAGAAAGCTGGTCAGGACCTCAGCCCAGAAGGGCCATCTTAAGACAAACTTCTGTTTCAGAACCCTGAAGGATCATGCCTATATCTTAAACCTTTTTCTTGTCTTTATAACCTAAAGACTTCTTGCTAAAAGCTACAACTACCAGGCAGTTGGGGTTCTTCAAGGTGGGAATAACATAAACTATACTCATAAACCTCTGACTACTAACCTAGCCTCTACCTCCACTGTGTGCTAATGTGTGGCAAATATTATTTCATTTAATTCTCAAGAGCAACTGTGACTGGTGTTAATAGCTTCCTGGATAGGAATGGAGTTTAAGAAATTTAGCAATTACTGGTCTGAATCAGACTCAACTGACAATAGAGTTCATCTCCTTCAGATGGAGCAAGGCCTCTGTCCTGACTCCTGAGTGCCTGTTTCCTTGCACAATGTCTCATTCAAATTTTACAACTTCATTAATTTGTATGGACCCTTTGGATCCTAGAAATAGTGATAGCACTCACACATGGTTGTTATCTATGTCAGCTATCAGCACATACTGTCTCATTCCTGGAAAACCTTTCTCATGAAAATGGAGGGTAGAGGGATGAATATAGCAAGCTCTAGGTTTTTCTTCCATACATTAACAATCTGATATCAACAAGTTATTGATCACTCCCTCTGTTAGTTTTCTGTCCTATCACAAAGTGCCCAAGATAATTCACTTCTAACAAGGAAAAATGTATTCTGGTTGGATGTTCTAGTCCATGATCAATCCAGCCCCATTCTGGGGTGAGGCACCACACCTTGGGGGACGTGTGTAGCAGAACAAAACCATTCCCTCATGAGCCAGGGAGTCAAAGAAAGCAAAGAGATGCTGGGTTCCCACAATTTCCTGGAAGGGAATGCCTTCAATGACCCAAAGAGCTCCTATTAGGCTCTATACCTCAAGGCTCTACCACCATCCAAAAGAACTAACCTGGTGCTTTCACATATGAACCTCTAGAGGAAACTTAGCCAACCAGCATATACTACTATATAATTCACCAGCAGATGGCTGAAAATGTGGCTTAGTGGTTGAGTGCTTGCCTAGCATGCATGAAGCCCTGAGTTCAATTCCTCAGTACCACATAAACAGAAAAAGCCGGTGATGGCACTGTGGCTCAAGTGGTAGAATGCTAGCCTTGAGCAAAAGAAGCTTACGGACAGTGCCCAGGCCATGAGTTCAAGCCCCAGGACTAGCAAAAAAAAAAAAAAATATATAGAACAAAACAAAATAATTCACCAGTAGTGATTAATGTATTAGTCTCTGATCCAAAATTCACCAGGGCTTAAAACCAAAAGACAATGCCACTGATTGAATAGTCAGGTGAAGTACTCTCTACTCTAATTTTCGAGCTCCCAATTTGACAATCTTTTTCTACCAATCACTGATAGTGCTAAGTCTAGGCACTTCCTGTGCTTAGACTTGCTGCCCACAGTAAAAAGCTCTTTCAACTAACTGATTTACCTTACACTGAATTACAACAGTTACAAAAATACATATAGCCTCTAGACCCACCAGCAGCCACTAGCTCATCCTATCTAGAATGAATAAGACACTCTGTGCTGGGGTAGTCAAAAGGGTTTGCCTATGAGGGGCTTATCTTCATTTTTCCAAAGGCCAAGACTAGCTTTATAAGCAATGAGACTGGAAGTTGGCTAAAAGAACAGTAACTTGAGAGGTAAATCCTTTATCTGGGAGCAAGAAACCTTCTCTGCCTCAGTTCATTATCTATAAAAGGAACCTATCTAATGGTGTAAAAAACACCACTTAGGACACGGGCTATAGCACAGGCTGCAAGTACAAAGCTACTTTCTTGGTGGTACTGGGATTTGAACTCAAGGACTTGTGCTTGTTAAGCAGGTGCTCTACTGCTGAGCCACACCTCCAGCCTTCTTGCCTTAATTTAAAAGGCAAAGTCGCTGTTCTATAACCAGGCACTCCTCATATTGTATTTCTTCTTTACACTCACTTTTCCCAACACAGCATTTTGAAGGTACTTTCCTAGATCACCTAAGGGAACAGAGTCCAGAACCCACCCATCCTGAGTGAAGAGACTAAGACAAAAATCTGTCCCCTAGCAGTAACAATCGGACTCAGGGCAAAGAATGACTGCACAAGGCTGTGGTGGATGCTTGGCAAGAACCCATCCATACTGCAAACAGTATGGGGAGATGGGGAGGAGAGAGAAGAGAGACCGTGTCTCACCTGTGACATGACAACTGCCATCTCAAATGTCCCCACGGTGTCCATGTTGGCCACGATGATAGGAATTCCTGAGTAGGTCTGCTTTGAGTTGCGAAATGTAAATGTACGCTCAAGATCCACCTGTTGGCAAAAAACATAAAAGCAAATGAGTTTCTGCTCTCTGCAATGACGTGTGCAGAATCCCAGTGCTCAGAGCAGCAGGAAAAACCCATCGCTTGCCTCTCCAATCTCACTGCCTTCCACTGCCTGCCTGATTCCTGCTGACTCTAAACACATATGGAATGCTTCCCCTACTTTCCAAGGCCAGGAAGGCCCATTCCCTGTCCAGAAAAATCCACACCACTCTTCCTAGCCAATAGTGACCCTGAAGCTGTCAGAATCTCTGCCGTCTCTCCCCTTTCACCTGGACCCACACACCAGATTTACCCTGCAGTCAGTCCCAAACCTGTATTCCTTCAGCCTTCCAACCTCCACAGCTGTTTTGTAATTCTGAGCATCTTTCAAAGAGCTGGGGAACTGCCCTCTGACCATAGGTTCACAGGTATAAACACTTGTTTCTTTGACTGGCAAACAGCTGGGGGGAGGGCCTCCAATTCTACTGGAACTCTGACTCCAGGGTACTTAGGACTATCAGCTGTCAAGAATCCAGAATGCTAGCTTAGCTGGTGGACTTAGCAGAAACAGTGTGCCAGGGCTAGACACTCAGTCAGCAGATGCAGAGTTACTTCTATAACCCAGACAGCAAGTCCTGGGTTGATCTGATCACAGACAGGCTGCCCCCTATTGGCTCCACTTCTGGCTGTGTTTGGTCCAATGCAGGACAGATGCATGAGAGACTGCAGAGAAGATGAGAGAAAAATCAGGCCCAGACCCCTCTCTCCCAGCCCCTTTGGTCTCAGGTAGAGTCTCCAAAGCAGCTGTGTCTCCTTCTGATCTGGGTGGTCCTAGTGAGACCAGTCCCTCTGGCAAGGATTCTTGTTCTTGCTAATTTCTGAGGCACCTGAATACCTCACTGAGTACCTTGGTGTGTTTAGTACTTCATGGAAAAGGGCAGCTTTGAGGATAAACTCTTCATTTCTAGTAATTTTATTTTTTTGGTTGGTCATAGGGCTTGAACTCTGGGCCTGGGCACCGTCCTTGAGCTCTTCAACTCAAGGCAAGTGTCTACCACTTGAGCCACAGTGCCACTTCCAGATTTATGGTGGTTTATTAGAGATAAGAGTCTCAAAGACTTTCTGCCCGGGCTGGCTCCTGAGTAGCTCCTGAGTAGCTGGGATTGCAGGCGTGAGCCACTGGTACTTGGTTTCGTTTCTAGAAATTTCTATAAAGCAGATTCATGGCATAGGGACTACAGCTCAGTGGTAGATCATATTCTTGCCACCCATGAGCTCCTGGGTTCAATCCTCAGTGCCCACCTCACCCCCAGTGGTGACATAAAGTAGATTCTACACAGTATTTAATGACCTGCATTCAATGGCCTGCTGGGAATATTCTGCTTGGTTCATTTCCTTGTCTGGACACAAGCACACAGACCATAATATAAGTGCTGGCCTCAGGTGAAACACAGGCACCTGAAATGGTCAAGAACTCATTGATGGCGTCCTAACCTACCAACCATAAACATGTCCTACTCAGGTCTATCTTGAGCTTCTATTCTTTTTTATTTGATTCAGCTTGCACTGACTTGATACAACCTGCACCAAATCAGAGAGTACTGGGGCAATGTCAGACTTTCACTGCTGTCACTCCCCCAGCACAGGCCATGCCGGCTGAGCCAGCAGTCAACCAGGGGAGAGGAGTAGCTGCCAGGGCATGACTATGTGACAGTGTCTCACCCCCTTCTCCATCATTGTCATGATGACTCTGCCTCCACAAAAGCCAGTTCTGCTGACATTCTGCAAGATAGCTGTGGAGTCTGTTAGTTGCAACCTTCTGTGCTGCTAATGGCCTGCCTGTCTTAAGCCAATCAGAATTCCTTGGCCTAAAACTCCTCTTGCTCTCCTCCAAGACCCACAGGGAGAGTGCTGCTTCAGTCTGCGCCTAGCTGAGATCACAATAACTTTTTCTTGGCACCCTAAGTCTTATCAGCAGTCAAAAAAAAAAAAGTCATCCTTGAGGATGAACCTTTCCCTTTTATTTTTCCTCTGGTAATTTCCTAAGACAGATTTTCTTGGGGGTGGTAAGATAGTTCAGTAGTAGAACACCTACTTAGTATGCAGAAGGCCTTGGGTTCAATCCCCAGTGCTCACTCACCCTCTATGATATAAGGCAAATTCTTTATAATACTTAATTCTATGAATGAGAAATGAAATTATTTTCCCCAACCTAATCTACCCAGACAGACAGACACACACACACACACACACATCCAAACAGACCACTTGTCTACTGGGAGATAAACAAGTACTCCAGCCTCCTAGGAACACAACTTGGCATTTAATCTGCCACAGCTGGTCAGTATAGCTAATACATCAGCTCAATTCCCACCCTAATAAGGCTCACTGGCAAGGTGCAAAAAGTAGCAAATTTCCCTCCATCACTGCTGCTCTTCCAGCTGCTCTTCCTACATCTTGGTGCTTCAAAAGTATACACCTGGGATAAACGGCAGGGCTCGGGGTACAGACACAAAGCTTTGAGTTCAAACACCACTATTCACACACACACACACATACACCACACCTGTCAGATATCTAAATTATTCAATGTTACAAGCTCATAAACTGCCATATAAAATGTTCTCTACTTTCCTCCTCCTAACAAAAGCAGTGTCATTCTCCAATAGAAAAGTGCCAGAACTTGGTGGCTGGGGAAGCCAGCCCTGGCCCTAGCCCCAATCATACTTCCTTCCCCTCCACCCAAATACTTAGGTTTGAAATATAAATAATCCAGCCTGCACATGAAGCTCTATGCACATTCACAGCACGCCCACAGACAGCTGACACTTGGCCCTATCTGGAGTGAGAGGGCTTTATCCTTCTCACTCCAGCCAGCCTTGGGGGAAACATACATGGAAAAATGACTTGTGAAGGCCTTAGATCCAACCTGGAGCTGGACCCTGGTGTCTCACACCTGTAAACCTACCTACCTGAAAACCTGAGATGAGGAGGATCATGATTGGAGGCCAGGCCTGCACAGAAAAGTCCACAAGACTCCTTTCCAATCCAAGAGCTAGGCACATGCCTTTTACCCTCATTATGATGGGAAGCCTACAAATAGGTGGATCATGGTTCAAGTGGTTCACCTAAACAGGAAGTGAGGCCCTATTTCAAACACAGCCAGCAGAAGACAGGGCTAGGTATGATCAATGGTAAGAAGGTCTCTTTAGCAAGCACCAATCCCTGAATTCAAATACCAGTATCCCGCTTGGGATACTAGGGAAGGCACTCAGGCTCCCAAGCACCAGTACCACACAACTAGAAGGAATGGTGTAGCCCACTAACCATCACACTCATCACAGAGGGGCTCAGGTGGAGTGCTTTTTTCTAGATCTATGGACGGCAGGGAGGACAATTCTTTAATCATCTCGATTGGCCAGTACCTGTCTCAGCTGTGTGAATACAGACACTTCCTTCCCTCTGCAATCCTAGTGTCTCAACAAGTAGGGAATGCGTCAGCAATTGGCCAAGATGCAATCTTAAATCTTGGCCACCGGTTTTTCTCAAATCTGTGCCTTCTGGGCCCCAACCTAGCCCGCTGGGTGTTGATCTAATCCCTAGAAGCTTCTGTTATTTCTCAGACTCCTGAAAAACTCACATGCAGCTTGTCATCAATCCAGAAATCCCCCAAGAGGAAAAGGCAATGCAGGCTTTTTTTTGGTTTTTTTGGCCAGTCCCAGGGCTTGAACTCAGGGTCTGGGCACTGTCCCTGAGCTTCTCTAGCACTCTACCACTTGAGCCACAGCATCACTTCCAGCTTTTTCTGTTCATATGGTACTGAGGAATCAAACCCAGAGCTTCATGCATGCTAGACAAGCATTCTACCACTAAGCCACATTCCCAGCCCTTGGGGATGACTTCAAAAAGCATGTTCAGGTCATCAGGTTTCATAAATGAAAACCTTTGTGTTGGAGACAATACATATATTTTGGAGTTATCTCCCCTAAGAGATTCTGATGTACTCGTGACTCAGACTCAAAAGAAAAACTTACAGAGGCTGTCAAACTCAGGGAAAAACTTAACAGAGCCAAACTGGACCTCCCCAAAGTAATGCTGAAGTCCTAACCTCCAGTTCCAGTGTGACCTTATTTGGAAATGAGGACATTACAGACAACCAAGTGAAGAGAAGAGGTTATATTGGCCCCAGTCCAATATGACCAATGTTCTTACAAAAAGAGAAATTCTTGGACACACAGCAGGAGAACAGGAATCTATAAGACAAAGATACATTTTCTCCCTCACAGCTCTCAGAAGAAACTTAACACTGGCTGAGCACAGTGGTCTGCTCTGTAATATACCAGTCACTGAATACAGGGATCAGGAGGATGAAAGTTCCCGGCCAGTGCTAGCAAAAAGTTAATGATACATTCTCAATAGACAAAACTGGGCATGGTAGAGCATACTTGTAATCCCAGATCTTAAGGAGGCAAAGATTGGAGTGTGATCAAGAGCTAGCTCTGGGCACAAATACTAGAGTCTAACTGGAAAAAAGAAAGAAAGAAAGAAAGAAAGAAAGAAAGAAAGAAAGAAAGAAAGAAAGAAAGAAAGAAAGAAAGAAAGAAAGAAAGAAAGAAAGAAAGAAAGAAAGAAAGAAAGAAAGAAAGAAAGAAAGAAAGAAAGAAAGAAAGCTCAATTGTCTAACAAGCACAATGCTCTGAACTCAAAATCCCATTACAAAAAAAAAAGAAAAAGAAAAAAACAGAGGGAAGGAATCCTTCAAACACTTTGAACTAGTCAACGTCTAGCCTCCTGGCCATGAGACAATACTTTTTTGCTGTTTTAGCCACCAAGTTTTTCAGAGCAGCCCCAAGAAGTTAATGCAAAGGTTAAATAATAAAATTAGTGACAGCCCAGACAAACCCAGGCCTCCTTTTCCCCAGACAGATCATCTCTCCTCTCAGACCAGCTCTCATTCCCTGAGAGCCAACCATCAAGATAGTGACAGCTAGGTCAGGTATCTCCTTACTGTGGAACCATTATCAGAATCAATGTTAGCCATGTCTTCTTGTCTCTGGACAAGTGATGATTTTCTTCAATGAACTCTGATAGTCACTTCTCAAAACTAGAGTTTGCAGGAATATGTTTAAAAAACAGAATTCCTACTAGCTTAAGGACTAGAGTAGGATGTTAAGAGGCAGGAATGGTCCCAAGGAAGAAAACCCAAGAGTCAAGAGATGATGTAAGCCCTCTTGTGTATCAGATAAGTCCTTTCTCCATCAACGAATGTCACGTCCTCTGAAAAGATGCTCTAAATGGTCCCCACATAGCCTTGGGCCCCTTGGATCTTCTGATCTAGGGGGTAGACAACTGGCAAGTCTTGCCTGTACTCTCAGCCTCTGGAAGCTGACCCCAATTCATTGTCTAGCAGGCTTGTGTAAATGGCCCTGCAGGAAGATGAAAGCTCTGAGTGGGAGTCATCCTCTCTCTCTGCATTTCCTGCCAACCACTTGATGACCCATCACTGGGCCTGGGACTTAGCAAAGCAATCAAGTCATAACTCCCTTCTCAGCCAGCCTCTGCTCCCTGACGTGCCTGTGCTCTTCTGGATCCACTCAAACCCAAGGGTGTTGGACGTTCACTGTTCAGCTTTGAATTTGCATCCAGGAATTAACTTTGACCAGAGTGCCCACATTCCAAGCGTCTGACCGGGCAATGAAAGGTTTCTATGTGCCTACAGGAAATACCAGGCATCAACAAGCAAACAGAAGAAACACTGAAAAGGGATTAGAAGGGCTCAACTAGATTCCTCCACACCACTGAGGCCAGTAGTCAGATCACTCAAGGTCACCAGGCAGCAACCTCCAGCCCCAGGCAGCAGCGCCATTAAGAGAAAGGAACAACACCACCAGTTAACTCCAGGTTGCAACCCCTGGCTGGCAAATGCCAGGAACCAACCCTGAAAGGCACAGATTCCGTCTGCAAGGTGTACACGTATATTACAAGGTGCCATCACCAGCATGGACAAGAGCGGCACCCATACAAATCACAAAACTAAGTGTTGCATGGCACTCTATTGCTCCCTGGAAAGGAATAATTCATTCTATTACAGAACTGCTTAACGTTTTACCTTCTCAAGAGGTTTTCCAGGATGAAAAAAAAAGATAAAATTGTCTTAAAAATGTCTGTCTCCTAAATAAATGTGGAGCCAACAATTAAAGCACACTGAGGTCATCAAATGATTCGTCTGCTGAAAATTCTCCAGGAGGCCCAACAGCTGTCTTTCAAACTGTTTATTTCTGTTCCAGGAGTTTTTCCAGCTCTTAACACCTGGAAGGGCACAATGAAGGGCAGGCACAGGGGCATCTAATCGGGAGAGATAAGGGCCCTCAATCTTCTCCCACCACTTCCACCCGTCTAATTCTGGCTCCAGCCGGCCAATGTGGCTTCTTAGAGAACAGGGACTTGGTTGTGCTCATTGGCTAACTGCTAGAGCCCATCCGGATCCAAACTAGTCCTCAGCTGGCTGCCCATGCTGCAGTCAGGTCTGGGCACTGGCATGGAGTCCTTAGCTGAGGGTTTTATTTATGGTCTTGTTTGCTGAGCAGGAGACCTGGAGCTCTGGGCCAGGCAGACTGGCTGGGCTGCCTGCTGTTTACTCATCCGGCTGTCTTCTTCCTCCTCGGCTCTCAACAAACCCCAAGGCCAAGCCTCCCTTACCCCCAACACAACTTAACTGCTCCTAGAGGCTCCGTTTAACCCAGGAACGACTTCACCCTTCGGGGACTGTCCCCCCTTCCCCCACGCCAGCCTATTTCCAGTAGCATCTCCACCTGTTCCAAGGTTCTGATTCTTTTTCATTGGTACAGAACCAGCAAAGCTGGTTCAAATTCGCCCTAACCTCCGCACCCTCGCGCTTTCAGCTGCGCGCGGGGGGGGGGGGGGGGGGGGGGGAATGATCCAGTCGCCGCGGGGCGCCACCAGGAACCGGTCCCCCCAAACTCTGCCACCAGCTTGGGCAAGGCTACTAAACACTCGGAAAGTAAACCCTGAACTTGATTCCTGGGAGGCTCGGGGTCTGTCAGCGCTGCGGGTGCAATTCTGCCGCAGAACCTGACGCTAAAGCAAAGCCACGGTGTGCCAACCCCAGGAGGCACGGCCCCCCACCCCCCGTCCCAAGGATCTGGGGTTGTTTTTCTCTCCCCCCCCCTCCCACCCGAGCTCCCCGGGTCCCGCTGTCCCTCCGCGCGCCTCCTCCCAGCTACCCGGTGCCGTCCACCTGCTCCTCTGCTCCGCCGTCAAGTTCAGAGGGACGTCCGCCAGCCCAGCCAGCCGGACCCCCACATTTGGACGATGAGGCCCCAGCTGGCCGCCTTTATCTCCAGCCGGCCCGGTCCTGGCCGGGAATCGGCCGGACTTCCCATTTCTCAGGTAGGGGAGGAGGAGCGCAGCAGCACCCCAGCCTCGGGCACGGGGGACCCCCATGCCATCCCCTCCTCCCACCTCCCCTGCAGCAGCGGGCAGACACGCCCAGCCCGAGGACGGCCTCCCACCTCGGCGCGGCTCTTGAGGCTGCTCCGCTTAGGTCGGAGCAGGACATCCTTGAAGTCTAGCTTGAGGTCTGCATCTATGCGGGGCATGGCGCGGGCCGAGCTCGGAAGACGCCTTCCTGCGGCAGAGGAGGCAGGGGCGGCCGGAGCGCGTGCGTGGTTCGGTGCCAGGGAAGCCGCGCGGAGGTCGGAACGACAGCGGGCCTCGTGGGCACCCGCGCTCTTATGCGAGCCCCACGCGGCGCCCCGCCCACACCCTCGCCGACTGGGTGGCCTCGCCCGGTCCTGGCCTCGCCCAGGTCTGTTCTGGCCCAGCCGACTCGGCTCTGACTCCGCCCCGTCATGCCCTGGCCCCGCCTCACCTTGTTCTCCAGTGGGTCGGTCCTGACTCCGCCCCACCCTGTTCTGGCTCCGCCCTGCTCTTCTGTTGTCCACTCCTAACTCCGCCCCATGCTGTCTTGACCCCGCCCCCATTTAGCATGAGCCCGCCCTTCTCTGCTGACCCCGCCCTAGCCTTTCTGGCCCCGCCCCTTCTTGGTCCTGTGTCACCTGGTCCTGGGAATGCCCAGTGCTAGGGGAGAGAGGGAAGAGGTCAGTAAGCCCAAGTCTGACAGACCTTGGCTGAGTCTCTGCCCATCCCCCTGCTCTTTGAGGTGACCAGAGAGAGGAGGGAGGGGAAGTAGTGACGCACATGGTCTTTCACCAATGACCAAGATCCACTATGGGGCTGTCATAGGGTGGCTACCTTATCCAAAGGAAGGTCATCCTCAGAAGGTTTGACTTTTCCTTTCATTTCAATCCAGCGCACCCCCCAGGCACTGAGGGGACCTTCGCACTGGCCAAAGGAGAAACCTTGGGAGGTTGGATACGATTTAAAGAGAGCTAGGGGTGAGTTTTCCCGCACTGAGCCTCAGCATTAAGAGCGAGATTATTTAGGCCTTTTTTTTTTTTTTTCTTTTTTGGATGCCCTTTGGATTTCAGGTCTGTGTTTGATCATTTACATAAAAACACCATAAGGTCTAAAAATCTTGGGTTGAGAGGAACCTGGATTCTCTCTGTGAGATGATTTGTAGCTTATTTGGACCTCTTAAACACAGGATGTGTTTAAGGGTTTGGCCTGCTCTTTCATCCATTCTCCAAAGTGCTCAGTAGAGGAAGGAAAACAAGGCTTAGAGAAACCCTGGGCTCAACTCCCAGCATGGCCAAAATAAATAACCTCCCTAAGGCTGCAGAAAAATTAAATATCAGTCTCTAAGTCCTTAAAAGTTACTGTAACTTTTCACTGAAGTAGCTTTGGTCCTTGGGACTCTGTCTGCTTAGTATGAAAACTGGACCTGGCAACTTTCTACCAGGGTGTGACCTTCAGAGAGCCACTCAAATTTCTCTGAAGCAGTTTTCTAATGGACTAAAAGGAAAAGCTATCTTCTCTGAGGTTTTTATGAGAATTACATTGTGTGTGTAATAACCATGTGTGTTCCCTAGTAATTGTTCAACAAATGGAGTACCTATGTAGGGTTGCAGGTTGCATTGTGTGTCTTAGGTTACTAAACTCACAAAGGTAGGAACCACTTTCCTTTTCTTTCAGTTCTCTAGAGCCTCCAACTATTCTCTATAACCTTTTACCTTACTTTTGGCTGACCATAGAGACTCAATGAGCATAAAATGCTTTTAAAAAAAAATTCTTAGCTAGTCCTAGTGTTTGAATTCAATGTCTCGGGCTTGCTAGGTAGACACTCTTCCACTTGAGCCTTGTCCCCACCCCACACAAAATGCGTTTTCACACATATGTCTGCAAATGATAAAGCTCCTAACCCATTCTGCTTGCTCTCATTATCTTTACTGCACAGGAAGGTCACATCGTTTCCTGGAAGAAAAAGAAAGTTATCAGACAGAATGAAAATAACCACCATTAGTCAGCCAACAAAATGTGTATAGGCCTTTTCAAATCTTTGGAAGCTGGCCAGATGTGCCACTTATTTGCAATGTAGTGATCTTCAGTTTCCAATTAAAGATAAAAGTAAAATGTAATTACTATATGATAGGGTTATTTAAAAAGTATTCTCCCAAAAGGGAAGAGAAACTCACCTTGTTAAGTATCTGATCACAGTGAATTCCTGAGGTAGATGAGGGCTCTACCTGACTATTGCATACATTTCCTTAAGAAAATGCTGCCTTCCTTTGTCCTTGCTTACACTCTGGGATGGTAGCTCAGTTCTAAGTTTCTTGTCCCTGTCCCTCTCCCCATTTCTATTGGAAGAAGATGGAAGTCCACTTTTCATATGTGATCCCCTCCCCTTCTGGAAGATTCTAGCACTATGGCCTGCTCAGACACAAAACTTACACCCCTTCTAGCATCAGTGTGAATCCTTACCCACTCTATAATGCCTTATATCATGAATGGTCCCCAAACTTGTATGTTGAAGGCTGAGTCCCCAGCCTATGACACTGATGGGAGAGAAGTAGGGCCTTAGGACCTCCCTCGAAGGGATTATTGAGACCCTGCCCCTTCCTCCTCTTTGCTTCCCAGCCACCATGAGGTAAGTACCTTTCTGTAACACATGCTCCCACCATGGTGTGATGAGGTACCACAGGCCCAAAGGCAAGAGGCTCAACTGACCAGGGACTGTTGCTCTTTCACTGTAAGCCAAAAGAAACCTTCCTTCTCTTTAAGATATCTCAAGTATATTTTTATAGTGATAGGAAGCTGACCAGCACTGACTCCTTTACATAGCCTTAGCACCTTGCACATAATTCTGCTTCTTATTGCACTAGTAATAAATAATAAGAATAGCTCCCATTCTACCACTGAGGTGTTTCGCCTGCTCTTGGTGCTTTAGCAAGCTTTCTCCCACCATCCTTCCCTCCCTCCCTCTCTCTTTGATAGCAGAGTTTCAACTCAGGGCCTTGCATTCACTCAACTTTCTTGCTCAAGGCTGATGCCTGTAATCCTAGCTACTCAGGAAGCTGAGATCTGAGGAACACAGTTCAAAGCCAGCCTGGGCAGGAAACTCAGTGAGACTCTTATCTCCAATAAACCACTAGAAAACCAGAAGTGGTGCTGTGGCTCAAGTGGTAGAGTGCAGAGAAATTGCCCAGGCCCAGAGTTCAAGCCCCACTACTGACAAAAAAAAAAAAAAAAAACTATTTAGGAAGATATTTCCCAAAATTATCTGAAATAAATCTCACTTGATCACTATGTACATTTTTTTTTAATGGTCCTGGCTCTTGAACTCGGCCTGAGTGCTGTCCCTCAGCTCTTCAGCTCAACGTGAGCTCTCCACCACTTAAGCCACAGCACCACCTCCAGTTTTCTGGTGGATAATTGGAGATCAGAGTTTCATGGACTTTCCTGTCCAGGCTGGCTTTGAACTGTGATCCTCAGATCTCAGTCTCCTGAGTAGCTAGGATTACAGGTGTGAGCCACAGGTGCCTGGCTCACTATGTACATGTTTGTATCTAGGGCCTCATTAATACAAGGCAAGTGCTTTACCACTTGAGCCATATCCCCAGACATTTTGTTTCTGAGACAGTCTAGCTAACTGCCCTGACTGACCTTGAACTCTTGCTTCCTTCTGCTTCCTGAGTAGCTGGGATTACAGATAGTATATCACCACACCTAGCTCAAGTTTGTTAATATTTTGTTGAGGATTTTAAAATCTAAGTCTATAAGGGACTTGAATCTGTAGTTTTCTTCTTCTGATGTCTTTGTAGGGAGGTGGCGGGGGGGGGGGGGGGGGGGGGCGGGGTTCATAAGAATCATCTGGGAATGCTCCTTGCGCCCTGCTCTATTTGCTGAAAGAGCTTAGATAGGATTGGAATTAATTCTTTAAATAGCTGATCGAATTAACCAGTAACCTAAAACTATGAGGAATGAAAAAGTAGCCTATGTTAACAAATAAGTATTTTTTCAAAACCCCAAAATAATTAAAATTGAGTACAAATTAAAAGCTTTGAAAGCCAAGTTCTGGTGGCTTACACCTATAATCCTAGCTACTCAGGAGGCTGACATCTGAAGATCATGGTTCAAAGCCAGCCTGGACAGATAAATCCTGGAAACTCTTAACTCCAATTAACCAGCAAAATAGTTGGAACTGGAGGTGCGGCTCAAATGGTAGAACATGAGCTATGAGTGTAACAGCTGAGCAGGAGTGTAAGGTCCTGAGTTCAAGCACTAGTACCAGCATACACACACACACACACACACACACCAAATTTTGAGAAATTTAACGTCATAGTATTTAATAATATGGGAATAAAAATGTGTGCATATTTGATATTTTGTGTACTTGTAATGCTTGTGACCATTTGTTCCATTAGATTAAGAACAATCTAATTTAATCTTGAAATATTCAAAATGAGTATTTGAATTTAAACCTGGAAGGATGAGGTGAAATTCATTAAGTTTATGTCACTCTGGTGTGACATTGAAGAGAATGTCAATGGTACATGCAGAGTTTATGAGAGTTAATAAATGACTGTGGCAAACTCTGCTCCAGCAAGCTTACTATTTCCTGGTACCTAATAACCACTGAGAAGCTGAAGCAAATGTAAATTCTGCGTCAGCAGCTCTGGGTGGGGTCCCGGTTTGCATTTCTGACAAGGGCTTAGGTGAGTCTGGATCTAAAAACCACAAGTTGAGGGACTGGAGCTGCACTATTCTGGCTTTAAAGGGGAATCTATTCCATTGTGGTATCTATTCCTTTAAAAAAAAAAATAGTCAGAAGTGAGCCAGGCCTGTTAATCCAAGCTATTCAGGAGGTTGAAATCTAAGGATGGAGATTTGAAGCTATCCTGGAGAGAAAAGTTCCCAAGACCCTTATTTCCAAAGAACCACCAAAAAGGTGGAAGTGGAGATGTGGCTCAAGTGGTAGAGTCCAACCTTGACTGGAGAAAACCAAGTGAGATGAGACCCTATTTAAAAAACAACAAAAGCAAAAAGGACTAGGTGTACCTCAAGGGGCAGAATCCTGCCTAAAATGCATAAGACCCTGAATTCAAACCGGAATACCATCACTGAAAGGGCGGGGGTGGGGGGTGGGAAGAATTCATATAGCCCAAATGCTAGAGCATATGCTTAACATGTATAAGGCCCTGGATTCTACATTGAATAACAGTAATAAATGAATTTTAGAAAAGAAACAGCAGCTGGGCACCGGTGGGCTCGAGTCTGTAATTCTAGCTACTAAGGATTCTGAGATCTCAGGATTGTGGTTCCAATTGGATTGTGGTTTCCAGCCCCCAGCAGGCAAGTCTGTGAGATTCTCATCCCCAATAAACTACTCAGAAAAGACTGGAAGTGGTGCTTTGGCACAATGGTAGTGTTGGCCTTGAGCAGAAGAAGCTCACAGACAGTGCCCAGGCTCTGAGTTCAAGACCCAGGACCACCAAATAAATAAATAAATGAAAAGGAAACAGCATGACTATATGCTTTGAAGGGTTTAGGGCATCATAAGAGCAGAGTGGGAGCTGAAGCCATGGCTCAAGTAGTAAAGTATCTGCCTAGTAAACATAAGGACCTGAGTTTCAAACCACAGTTCTGGCAGGGGTGGAGGAAAAGGAAGAAAATCTTACTAAGCACTTTTTATTTGTTTACTTTTAAATTTTTTCTTCAGTACCCAGGCTTGAACTCAGGGTCTCAAGCTTGGTGAGCTTGTTTGCTTGCTTGCTTGGCCAGCACTCTACCCCTTGAACTACGCCTTCAGCTTGACATTTTGCTGGTTAATTGGAGATAGAATCTAGCAGACTTTTCTGCCCTACTTGACTTCAAACAGTGGTCCCCCAGGTCTCAGTCTCATGAGTAGCTGGGATTACAGGCATGAGCTACCATCTCAGTGTTAGAAATTGGGAATCCTGGACTATAGCATGCCTACCATCTACTGTAGAGTTAGTATTGCTCCTTAATTGGGTTGACGCAAACAAATATATACATGTAAGAACACCTCACTTTTCCCACTTCCATTTGTGCAGAGAAAGTAGACATCATTTTAATTTGATTGTCTTTGGGAGCAGGAAAATCCTGTGTGTGGGTGTGTGTATGAATGTATGTATGTATGTGTGTGTAAAGTAATTAGACAACTCAATCAGAACAACTGAATTTTGACTACTTAATGTAGCAACAAGATAATAGTTGCCTACAGGGTATGAGGCTACCTGTAAAATACACCGGAGATTCAAACATGTGATAGAATTGTTGTTAAGGATGTTCTAACAACAGGCTAAATTAGGCTGGTGTGTAATCATTACTAATTACTAACCTGATGATCCCCCTTCTTTTTATTAAAATCTTCTGTGTCAGAAGTAAAACACAAGTGGAGAAAATAATCACTTTGTGGGTTTTTTTGTTTTGTGTTTTGTTTTTTGTTTTTTACCTGAATTAGAACCTCTACTTCTAAATCTCATTTCCAGGCAAGACAATGAGTTGTAGTTCACACTACTTTTTTTTTTTGCTTTTTCTTGATTTTTCCCTCCACAACTCCCCCATCTGAAGACCACTGTAAAAACAAACAAAAGTCAAGTACCTTTGAAATACTGGTTATATTGTCAGGCAACTCTCAGCCTCCTGAGTAGCTAGGATTACAGGTGTGAACCACTGGCACCTGGCTTTAAGGGGAAGTCTTTTGCGGTCTGCCGTTTAGAGGGATATGAGAAGCCCCAGCTCCTCTTCTACCTCTGACTTTGCTTCCCCATCATGAGGTCAACAGTTTGTTCTGCTATGCACCCCTGCTGTAACGTGTCTCCACAGGTCCAAAGGAATGGGGCATTGGTCACGGAATAAAATCTCCAAAACTCTGAGCCAAAGTGAAACCTTTTATCTTCAAAAATTGATCTGTCGGGCTGGGAAGTTGGCTCAGTGGTAGAGCACTTGCCTTGCATGCCTGAGGCCCTGGGTTCGATTCCTCAGCACATAAGCAAAAAGAAAAAAAACGGAAGTGGCGCTGTGGCTCAAGTGGTAGAGCGCTAGCCTTGAGCTGAAGAGCTGAGGGACAGCACTCAGGCCCAGAGTTCAGGCCCCACAACTGGACCCCCCAAAAAAAAAATTGATCTGTCACAGGTATTCATTATAGCAATGGAAAGCTCACATGTAGATGTCTGCAGAACACATGCCAGACATTGCATTGTTGAATATGAAGGTCAAAGACAGTTGTAAGAACATATGCTAATATTAGCTAGCATTTGCTGAATAATTTTCCAATTCTAGGTTTTTGGAGCACAATATCTCATTTAATCCTCAACATAATATATTAAGTTCTATTATGGTACTCAGGTGTGGAGATTGAAGCATATATCTATATCTATATATATAACTATATAACTCTATAACTATATATATATAAAACTATATATAACTCTCTATATATGTATATATATATATAAAACTTTAGCTTGCTAACATTAAATCTCACAGATCTCTCTGCTCCTGGGCAAGCTTGCCATTCTGCCTCCAGAGGAGAGGCATGGCTCACTCAAGTGGTAGAGCACCAACTGTGAGCAAAAAAAGTTGACTGAGTGTGTGAGGCCCTGAGGTTAAGCCTCAGTGTCAGCAAACACACACACAACACACACACACACACACACACACACACACACACATACATACACACACAAGCAAATAAATAAAATGAGATCTAGGTTTTAAAAAAATATGATTGCACAGTGACCCATACTGACCAGTAATTATTTCCTGAGTGGGCTGGGAATAGAACCCAGGTCATCACACATGCTAAAAGTAAATTCAGCCACTGAGCTGCACCTGTAGCTAGTGCCTGTGCAGTTACCTCGATCAGTTACAATGAGATAATTTTAAGAACTAAACCATGGATTCATATCCCTGGTTTCCAGTTTGGACCTATCACTGTACAATATAGTTTACACACGAATTTTGTGTGTGTGTGTGTGTGTGTGTGTGTGATTGAACCCAAAGATGTCTATAGGCAAAGGTGAACCTTACCTTTGAGCTATACTCCTAGGATCCATGTATTTCTTTAAGCTGCGATTCCAGTAGTTTGATACTGAGGTTTGAATTCAGGGCCTCACTCTTACTCAGCTGGCTTGCTTACTTACCTGGATCTCTACCATCTGTGCTATGCCTTCCATCTAGTTTTTTTGCTGATTATTTTGGAGAATGAGTGTCTCAGACTTTTTTGCTCAGGCTGGCTTCGAACTATGTTCCTTCAGATCTTAGCCTCCTGAGTAGCTAGGGTTCTAGGTGTGAGCCACCAAGGCTTGATTCTAGGAGTTCTTTTTCCTTTCCTTGTACAGGCTCTGGATTGAACCACAACAAACAAAGCCAACTGGGTTGCTATTTCCAGCCAGGTTTATTCTGGGGTCCTCTCTACCCTTAAGTGTTAGTTAGCTGGGCAGAACATCCATAAAGCTTCATTGCTGACTCCACAGGCTTCTCCATTTCTCCCATATCAAATTTAGATCCCGGGTGTCAGGGAACAAGTGGATCATTGTGCCCCACCCTGCATCGTGTCCTTCCCGACTTCTCCACCCACACCAGTCAGTATCACTTCCCAATTAGGAGGTGCCTGGCAGTTCAAATTGCCAGAGTGGCGTCTGGTCTGTCACTCAAAGATGTTCTTTCCAAAGACAGCTTTGCATGGGAGGAAGTTCTATCAAGTGCCCTGAGCAGTGAATCAGCAAAGCCTGTACTCCCAATCCCAGAGGACACAAAGGGTCAGGTTTCTGAAGATTCCACGTTTCCTCAGGCAACTCAAGAGTTTGCCCTGCTCCCCACCCAGCTCCAAAGCTTAGGGAATAATACAGTGAGTGTTGATGGGGAAGGGGAGGGAAGGTCACAAATAGAAGGTTTTCAAATACAGAGGCCACCTAGCATGAGGACTCTAAGGACTGAGAGTCAGCTTGGGACCTGTTTCTATTTCCCCATGCTGTATTGCCTGGAATATTACTTCATTATGCCGACTCCTATCCATTGGCTTGGAATCCATCTGCAAACTCTAAAGCCTAGCTCTCCAGAACCCTTCTCAGTACAAGCGCTCAGTACAAGATAAAAACCACCCAAGCACTCCCATGCTGAGAGCCATTTGCCTATATAGACCTCTCCTTTCCCCCCACCCCCCACCAATTCTTTGTCTGTTTAAAACCATACTCTTGGCTGTACCCTGAAGATGGCTAAAGATGGGGTGAACTGCTGTCAGCCTGTGGCTGCCATGCAATAAGTAGACAGCCTTGGCACTGTCCTTGAGCTCTTTTGCTCAAGTCCAACCTGTTGATGGTTAATTGGAGATAAGAGTCTCATGGACTTTCCTTTGATCCTTGGATCTCAATTTCCTGAATAGCTAGGCTTACAGGCATGAGTCACCAGCGCCTGGCGGTGGCATGCAATTTTTTTGGACTATCTAACGAAGTTGCTATGTTCAGTTAGCATCTGTCTGAATGACTATTCTTTATCAGATTTAGGTGCTTTGTGACGGCTGTGTATTGGAATTCTGGCTACCATATTTTATGACTTGCCTGCAGAACTTTTCCTTAGCTTCTCCACCATTTCCCTGCTTTTTTTTTTCTTTTTGTACTGCAGATGCTCCTAGTCTCAACTAACTCTCAACTATTCTGTTTTTCTATTTGTTTGGATTGTATCTTTGATTTTAACACATAAAGTAAAAAGGAGGTGTGAAAAATCCTTGCATGTGATTTTTGAGAAACAAAGAAGTGAGCATCAATATAAGCTCACATTTTATAAATCTGTAAAATAAGCCAGGTGCTGGGGCTCACGCTTGTAATCCTAGCTATTCAGGAGGCTAAGATCTGAGGTTTGCGGTTCAAAGCCAGCCCGGGTAGGAAAATCCGTGAAACTCTTATCTCCAATAAACCACCAGAAAACCAGAAGTGGCGTTATGGCTCAAGTGGTAGAGCACTTGCCTTGAGCTCCAGGCCCAGAGTTCAAGGCCCAAGACCAATAAATAAATAAATAAATAAATAAAAAGCCAACCAAAAGATAAAAATAAGACTATTTAAACACTTAATATAGATTAGTGATACCAATGGTTCTAAACAGGCTGTCTCTCACTTCAATAATCCATTTTCATTAAAATGAAATTGAACTAAACAAAAAACTACTGAAAATGGTCACATATAAGACAGTCTGTGTGAGGATGAAAGGTTGGAGGCAAAGGGTGGGACTTTTTGTATCATTTTGGGTTTAATACTAATTGATACTAGTTATTAAAATGTATATAATTAAGAGCTGGATGTGGTACACACCTATAATCTCAGTACTCAGGCTGAGGCAAGAGGATTGCAAGTTCAAGACCAGCCTACAAGACTACATAACAAAATGCTATTTCAGAAAAAAAGCCTGTGTATTATATATACACCACCCACAAATGTATATATTATATATTATTATATATAATACATAATAATGCATATCATTATAGAATGTTATAATAATATACTATAATATTATACTATATAATATTATATAGAGAGAATATAGAATATATACTTATATTAATATTATATATGTTATATTATATATGTATTATGATGCATATAATTATAACATATAATATGTTATAATACTATAATATATTATATATGTATATATTTTGTTGTTGGTGGTGGTGGTCATGGGGCTTGAACTCAGGGCCTGGGTATGATCCCTGATTCAGGATTACAGGCGTGAGTCACCAGAGCCTAGCATAGTATATATTATATATATGATACATAAATATTATATATGTGTGTGGTATATATATGTATGGTATATGAAATATATAATATATATACACATATAACACACACACATACACACATATATATTACCTCCTCTCCGGCCTTCTGTTAGAGTTTAGATAGGAGTGTCCCCCAAAGATCCACATGTTAAAAGCTTTGTCCCCACTTTGTCACTGTTTGGAAGTAGTAGAAAGCTCAAGGCATGGAGCCTAGTGGAAGTCATGCCTTTGAAGACTATGGTGGGCCTAGTCTCTTCTTCTTCCCTTTTTCACTGCCAAGCATGAGGTGAACAGACTTCCTCTCCACACTCACCCCATAATGTGTTGTCATAGGCCCAAAGCGTCAGGGTCATTTGATTGTGAACTGGAACCTCCAAAAGCTTCTCTCTCTCCCTCCCTCCCTCCCTCCCTCCCTCCCTCCCTCCCTCCCTCCCTCTCCCTCTCCCTCTCCTTCTCTTGTTTTCCCTCTCCCCCTCTCCCTCTCCCCTTCCCCCTTCTCTGGTGTACTTTGTTGTAGGGAACTTGAATTCAGGGCCTGGGAGCTACCCCTGAGCTCTTTTTCTTAAGGCTAAAGCTTTACTTCCAGTTTTATGGTGGTTCCTTAGAGATGAGAGTCTTACCAGGACTTTTTAGTCTGGCCTGGCTTCAAACCATGATCCTCAGATCTCAGCCTCCAGAGTAGCTAGGATTATAAATGTGAGTCACCCTGCCCAGCTAAACCTTTCTCTTTCTAAGCTGATTGTCTCAAGATGCTTTGTTACAGTCATGAAAAGCTGACTAACAGCTTCTCATCTCTACTTCAAGTTACAAGTCCTGCCCAGCAACTAGATATGTACTTAAGTTCTATAAAACTAGATTCTCAGGATCACAGAGATCCATGTGGCTTCTGATTCTTTTTTTTTTTTTTTTTTTTTTGTCGGTCCTGGGGGGCTGAACTCTGGGCCTGGGCGCTGTCCATCAGCTCTTCAGCTCAAGGCTAGCACTCTACCACTTGAGCCACAGCGCCACTTCTGGATTTTTTCTGCTTATGTGGTGCTGAGGAATCGAATCCAGGGCCTCATGCATGCAAGGCAAGCACTCTACCACTGAGCCACCTTCCCAGCCCCAGGCTTCTGATTCTTAAGGGACATTTGCCAGCAGTGAAGATGAGGGCTAGACTGTGTGAGAATGGAGTTCCAGAGACCTCGTGGATGATAAATCTTTCCTTACCACGCCAGTGTCTGTTTACCCTGAAAAATGTACAACTCCATGATATTATTTTTATTTCAAGGCATTTTTACACATTTTGGTATTTTAGTTATCATTTGCTAGTTTTAAGAGGATTTGGCTTGGGGGACTCTAATTGAAAAATATGAAATTGAGGGCTAGGAGCAGTATTTGAGTGGTAGACCACCCATTTAGTAGAAAGCCCTGAGTTCAAACTACAGAACTACTCAAAAACAATTTATAATAAAATGGACATTTGAATAATTGAATTAGATTTGTTATTGGAAGTTAAAACTCCTAACCAGTTTATGTGCAGCACTGGAACATTTGTGAGAACATGAGGTTTCAACATATTCATTATTTTAACTTATTAGATTTATAAGAGTTGCTTAAATTCATGGGACTGTTTCATTTGTTCAATTGGATAATTGATGTACCACAAAGAAATCGAACATTTAGCATATGAACTATAAATCTGCAGCATAACATGGACTAAACATTTCTTCAAAGGTGGTTTCACATTAAAATTTACTAAACTTGTAAACAAAAGACTAAAATTAGGAAACAAGACTTGAAAGCTTAACTAAAAAGTTGGTAATAAAATTTTTGTGACTTTTATGTCATCAAAGTAGTCTAATGGTGTACTTTATCACCCAGTGTGTCTGGAGTTAAAGGCTGAGTTCCTAGGTGACACTACTGAGCTTTGGTGGAACTTTTAAGAGACCATGGTGGGAACACAGGGTAGAGGGAGACCACATGACACACAGGAAGCTGTCCTGGGGGAGGGGCCAGAAGTGCTCTTTTACAGCAACCCACAGGGCTGAACCAGGGTCTCATCAGTACAACCCCAATTCCATTCATGGGCAGTGCTCCAAAGACCTGACAAATGACCTCTAGGCCCTATCAGCTCCTTCTCCTCCCACTCCTCTTTTACTTCCTCTTCTTCTTCCTTTTCTTCCTCCCATTCCTCCTTCCTCTTTTCAGTACTCTGTTTTGAACTCAGGGGTTCACTCTTGCTAGGCTAGAACTCGACCACGTGAGCCATGCCTGTTTTGCTTTGGTTATTTTTCCATATAAGGTCTTGGGTTTTGCAAAGAGCCAACCTTGGACTGCGATCCTCCTCTTACCTATGTCTCTTCCCTCATATCTTGGACTGCAGACCTTCTGCACCATGCCCAGCTTGTTTTGTTGAGATGAAGTGTCTTGCTAACTTTTTGTCCATGCTGGCCTAGAACTTTGGTTTTTCTGATATCTGCCCCAGAAGTAGTTGAGATTATAGGTAGAAGTCACTGCACCCAGGCTCCACCATCTAGTAACATCACCACATCAAACCCTAAGCCCTCGATCAACATGAGCCCTCAAAACACATTGATACACTAGCAACACTGGTTCTTTTCATATTTGAAATGATATGTAGTTAGCAGACCTCTCCCTACACACATACACACACACACACACACACACACACACACACACACACACACACACACACTCACACACACAAGTTCTCATTGTATCACCTCAGCCTGATTGACACATTTCTTTTGCTTGTCTGGTCTGTTATTTATGCGTTATGTATTTGTAACTAGTTACTGACTCCTTACCTGGCAATGACTACCGCCCCCCTGGCTCTTACTCAGTTGCTTTATGGATCTGCACCATCACTTTGACATATATCACTAGAGTTCTGTGGGATACAAAAGTGAACCAATGAGGCTGGGTGTGGTTGTGTATGCCTGTAATCTCAGCTACCCAGGAGTCAGACATAGACCATACTGACTTCGACAACAGACCCAATCTTGTGATAACTTAACTGGACCAAGATCCCAACATGTACATTTATGGGGATCACATTCGAACCCCAGCAATGCCCAAGCTTCTAATGACTATTGGCCTGATTTTGTTGGCCAGGTGACCCAGGGGACCAGAAGGAAGAGTTAAATTGTACAGCTACTGGGAAAATGGAAAATGCTTTACTTTGAGGTTGTGAGCAAGCAGCAAGGGGAAAATTTCAAGATTGCTCTCAGCTTCCCCATCCTGATGTTGAAATTGTGTAACTTGTTATTTTATTTTTATTTTTGGCAGTACTGAGATTTGAACTCAGGTCCTTGTGCTTGTTAGGCAAGTAAATGCTCTTACCACTTCAGCCATGCCTCTAGCTTTTTTGTTTTTCAGGGTTTTTTTTATATAAGGTATCATTCTTGTGTGTGTGTTTGTTTGGAGCTGGCCTTGAACAGGAATCTCCCTATTTATCACCTACCTATACCTCTCTCATAGCCGGGAATATAGTTGTGAATCACTGCACCCAACTTGATGGTTGAGATGGCGGTCTTACTAACTTTATACCTGGGTCAGCCTTGAACCTCAATCCACCTGATCTTCTCTTCTGGTGTATCTGGGACCAGCATGAACCATACCATAGGGATTCTCGTCTGTGAGTAGATCATAGTAGAAAACCAAACACTGAACTATTCCAAGCTTCGTAAGCAGTAGACTGTTTTCCCCCAGGACCAGAGAGAGCAAACCCAAATCAAGTCTGCTTGGTGGGTACCTGGTTAATGAATGATGAGTTTCTTCTGAATTTCAAAACTTGCTGTCATCCTTGTCTTCTTGTCCTTACAAAAATGAAGTTGTTAAATAATACTGCAACAAATACAGTCCTTAAATCAGAGAAAACCCAGCTTGGTATTTAACATGGCCTCCAGCTATCTGTAGACTATTTTTCTGGCAGTCTGGAGTGTGAGCTCAGGATTGGGACTTACTAGGCAGATCTTCTGTCACTTGAGCTACAACCTCACACTCTATGGTTTTTCTTCAGGGTCTAGTGCTTTTTATCTGGGTCCATCCTGGACTATAATCCTCCTACTTATGGCTCTTGGGAACTGGGATTCCAGATACATACCACCACACTCAACTTATTTGTTGGGATGGAATCTTGATCCCCTTTTTTTTGGCTTGGAGCCTTGACCCTCCCAATTTCTACCTTGTGAACAGCTTGGATTATAGGTTCTAGATCCTGTATCCTACTCTGAAGTGGAGAAGACCTCACCACTCAACTTAGGGCTGGCTTACACGTGCAAAATAAGCCATGAACCTTGCCCTTCTTTTCTTCCTGCCTCATGAACCCTTCAGCTGGTTCCTGACTATCTGCCTTCCTTGCTGCCTCTCATGGTAACTCTTCTTGCTGCTCCCTACTACACCTCAAGAAGTCAAAAGTATTCCATTGTTAAGGCTCAGTAAGATCCTTACTCCAAGAAATGGCTCCTCCCCTCTTCTGGACATGCAGGGTGATTCTATTCGTGTGTTCCCATAATACTGTGCTCCCATAATATTGCATGTGGCCTGCTCATAGGAGACGGCCCTGGGTGAGAGGTTGCACAACCACCAGAGAGTTTGGCTGGGAAGTTGTCAGCAATGTCATCAGAGACCCTTATGAAGGACCTGCTATTCAATGTGTGTCATAGGAATTGGTAACCTGAACCTTTGACCTATGACCTCTACACGTCAGAGTCTTTGAACATCTGGCTGAGTCTGCCAGTCTTTCCTGGGAAGTCTGTGGTCCTCAACCAGACTGATTGCTTCATGCAACTTCTCTCTTCCCTCTGTGCCTGGCTTGAAAGGATTCTGACCTCATTAGAATCTTGCAGTGTTCTAACAGATTCCCTTCCTCTAAAGCCCTGGCTGGTCTCACAGATGCTCACATAGTAGCCAATGGAGTTTGGAAAGCCTCTCATGGCTTTCTCTTATCAGTAAGTCCCAAGCTTCAAGGTCATTCAGCTGACAAGACACACCTAGGTTGAACCTCGGCTTTGATACTTTGTTTTCTTTTTTTTTTTTAATGTTGGGTTGTTTTGTTTCTTTTTTATGGGGGGAGGGTCCATCTCATCTATGAAGCATAGTAAATGAGCATAGTAGCACACATCTGTCATCCCAGTAATACCGGAAAGCACAAACTGGATACTCTCAGTCCAAGGCACAAAGTGAGTCATTATCAACCAACACAGAAAGGGACCAGGGATGTGGCTCAAGTGGTAGAGAGTCTGCCTTGCAGTTATGAGGCCCTGAAAAAAAATTCCCAGTACTGGAGAGAGAGAGAGAGACAGAGAGAGACAGAGACAGAGAGACAAAGAGAGAGAGACAGAGACAGAGAGACAGAGAGAGAGGGAGAGGGAGAGAGAGGGAGAGAGAGAGGAGGAAGACAAAGAAGTAAGGAAAGAAAGAAAAGAAAGAGAGGAAAAAAGAAGCAGAAAGAAACTGATTAGAGTTTGAATTCATAAACAGGCACTCTCCCACTTTAGCCATGCCTCCATTCCCTGAGTCTTTCTCTTCTTTCTTCTATTATTAAATGAAATATTACTGAACTCAGGTGGGAAAACCAGTCCTGTGGAAGTGAGGACAGTTCCCCACTTGAATTTCGCATGAATTTCATGCACATTTCACTCTCCTGTGTTTATCTAGGCCCCTAGGAAGAAACATTTGCCATCCTCGGGAGGGCTCAGTGGAACAGCTTCTATTCCTGTGAAAACACCAAAGGTTTTGTGAGATGTGCGGGTTGGGGATTTGTTTTTATATTATTATTGTTGTTGTGCCAGTACTGGGATTTGAATTCAGCACTTCACACTCATTTGGCTTTTATGCTCACAGATAATGGTCTAGCACTTGAGCCATGCCTCCAGTCTGGCATTTTGCTCGTTATTTTGAACCTAGTACATATAGTAAAATTCTCATACTGTACAACCTAACTTTAGGCCAATATATAGTAAGTAAACTTTTAGAATAACTGTGTTTTATGTCTGCAAGAGCAGAGATAGCTGAAGATTCTTAGGCAATAATGAATTTAATCAAAAATGCTCCTTCCCTTCCCTCCCTCCTTTTCCTTTCTTTATTCTTTCCTTCCTTTTCTTTATTGTTTCTTTCCCTTCCTTCCTTCCTTCTTCCTTCCTTCTTTCTTTTTTCTTTCTTTCTGTCTTTCCTTCCTCCCTCCCTCCCTCCCTCCCTCCTCCCCTTCCTCCCTCCTCCCCTTCCTCCCTTTCTTTCTCTTTCTGTGCTCATTCTGGGGCTTGAACTCAGGGTCTGAGAGCTGTCCTGAACTTTTTTTTTTTGGTTGGTCGTGGGCTTGAACTCTGGGCTTGGGGGCTATCCCTCAGCTCTTCAGCTCAAGGCAAGCGCTCTACTGCTTGAGCCACAGTGCTACTTCCAGTTTTCTAGTGGTTTATTGGAGATAAGAGTCTCACGGACTTTCCTTGCCCGGGCTGGCTTTGAACCATGATCCTCAGATCTCAACCTCCTGAGTAGCTAGGATTACAGGTGTGAGCCACCGGTGCCCGGCCATCCTGAACTTTTTTGCACAAGGCTAGCACTCTACTACTTGAACTATAGCCCAGCTTCTGGCCTTAATTTTTTTTGGTAATTAATTGGAAATAAAAGCCTCATGGGCTTTCCTGCCCAGGCTGGCTTTGAACCATGATCCTCTGATCTCAGCCTCTCAAGCAGCTAAGATAACAGGTGTGATTTGCCAGCCCCTGACTTACTTTCTATTTTAAAAGGGAAGTTACTCACTACTTTACAAGGGAAGATTTGTTGAGGAATAAAGCTAGAGACACAGTTCTCATTTGCCGCTAGCGTTGACTGTCCTAAGTCTCTGCACACACCAAGCTGAGCTCTGAAACAGCTCTGGAGGACACCCAACCCATTCCCTTTAGCTCTTTGTAGTCATGGGGAGGGGTGTTTAAGTGCTCTTCCTGGCCATTCTGCTGCAAACATCCACGCCTTCCCTGTGCCCAGGGCTGGAAGGCAGCAGTGAGCCAGGGTGAGTCTACACACAGGACACTTCTCCTTTTGGGGGTGTTCCTTTCAGGGTCCTGATACCTGCGCTGGAAGGTTCTTCCATTTCTCTGAGAATTTCCAGCTCTCTCTATCTTGGCCTCAATGTTTTATCTTCCTTCCTCCATTTCTTCAGCCGCTCATATGGTCTTCGTTTCATGGGTGCAAAAGCAGCTCTGAGAGTTAGCATCCAATGTCTTCTCTTTGGTTCAGTGAGTTCTTTGTGGGTTTTTGCTGTTATTGTTTGTCTTTTTTCAAAAACATATCAGATCTTCTATAGTCAGGCATAGGCAGTTCTTTGAATCTTAGTTTCTACTTAGAAGTAGTCTGAGAGAACTTATCTTGGGGTCCAGAGAGGAAATATAAACCAAAACAAAAACAAAACCAAACAAACCCCAACAACATAACCCTTAAGTTGGGTGCAGAGGTATATACCTGCAGTCCCAGCTACTTGGGAAGCTGAGGGAGAACTTGAGCCCAGATTTTGAGGCTGGACTTGACAACATAGAGAGGCCCTGTCTCATGAGAGGAGACAAAACCAACAACAACAAAAAAATCCAGATCAGATCAGCGCCAGTGGCTCACACCAGTAATCCTGACTACTCAGGAGGCTGAGATCGGAGGACTGCAGGTCAAAGCCACCCCAGGCAGAAAGTCCACAAAAGTACAAAGAAAAAGCCAGAAGTGGAGGTGTACCTCAAGTGGTAGAGCACCAACCCTAAGCACAAAACCTCAGGGACAGTGCTCGGGCCCAGAGTTCAAGTCCCATGACTGGTTAAAAAAAAAAAAAAAAAAAGATTAAAAAAAATCTAGGGGCTGGGAAGGTGGCTCAGTGGTAGAGCGCTTGCCTTGCATGCTCAAGGCCCTGGGTTCGATTCCTCAGCACCACATAAGCAAAAAGAAAAAAAGCCGGAAGTGGCGCTGTGGCTCAAGTGGTAGAGCGCTAGCCTTGAGCTGAAGAGCTGAGGGACAGTGCCCAGGCCCAGAGTTCAGGCCCCATGACCGGACCCAAAAAAAAAAAAATCTAGATGATTTCACAGTGTAACTCTGCAGAATGAGCTTTATAATAAGCTATTTGGGGGGACAAAAACACTTAAAGTGATTGGAATAGTCACTTAATTAGTGGGGGAAACTTCCCCTAGATATGTTTGAGAACCACCCAAATCACCCAGCTAGTGGCAGAGACCTTCACTGGCCCCATCTCCATGTCTTCAGGTCAATATTATTTTCAAAATATTGTGTCCCCTCTTATGTAAGGACTGCATTATTATATGAAATACCTCAGATCAATTGTAACTCCCCTAGGCCCATGGGCTGTTAATGGAAATTGTCCAAGCTTGCTATCTATCCACACCTGAAAGAACTCCAATATCCAAACTGAAGCCTCCTATTTCTCAAAGAATCCAGAAAGGACTATTTCTCAGGCAGAAATAGTTGGTGACTTATCACTAATTTGAAGAGTGGCTTAGCAGACATGCTCGCTCTAGGTCACTGTGTAATAAAGTAATAAATCATGAACCAATCAAGGCATGTCACTTGGGGCTGAAAAACTGCTATCAGAACTCATTTGTTTTGGGGCTGAATGGTGAGAAATGCCTAGAATACTGTCCCCAGTTTCAATGGGGGCCATTCCATTTACACAGCCACTCCGTATTCCTTGTTTCTTTTCAATCCTGGATGCCAGAAGCTCCTTTTAATTAGTGTAACTCCTCGCCTGTTACATCCTAGCTGAACCTCAGTATCTCTAGGTGAAAGTGAAAATGAGATTTAAATAACCAGGTATCATCTTTGCAATTTAGGGCCTCTGGGAGGGAAAAAAGAAAAAAAGAAGAAAAAAGAAAAAAATGGCTGGGGTAATGCATCCTATCTGCCACAAGAGGGCACTTGGATACTTAAGTTTGAATCCACAGATTTTTTTTTTTTTTTTTTTTAAATTAAACTATTTCAGTTACGTTTAAGTAGTGTACAAAGGAGTTAACCATTCAACAAGTCAGTTTAGGAATACGATGCATCTTGGTTAAAGTCTGTAGTCTTTTAAAGCTGAAGTTGGAATCATTTCTATCTAGGGCTGGGCCTAATACACAGTAAAATTCTGTCATGGTGTCAATGAAACACTCTCCATGGACGAGCACAAAATCCTGCACTTCACAAATATAGGTTGGTGATGGGGATGGTTTCAATGGATTCTAGCTGATAGATGAAGAAGTTGATGAAGCTGTGATCAGTCATGGTGGACAGAAGAGCAAAAGATCAGTACAGGACACTCTGACAGATCAGAGAGTGCCTATGTTTTGGCATCTGTCTGTCTTACAAGGAAAACACCCAGAATGGCAGTATGATTTAATCTGACACATCAAATAAGCTCCTTCCTGCACAGGTATATGTCTGGTACTTGCTAGATAAATTTAGATTCTCAGAAGAAGGCAAGTCAGACAAAAACACTGGGTTCAAAATAATCAATGTCTGTGTCTACCAATATCTCCATCATCCATCATGTCTCTGTCTGTGTGTTCCCTGGAGTAGATGGACGGAAAGGACTTAGGTGATATAGGTCACGGAACACTGCAGAGGAGAAGAGAAGAGCATCATATTGGAAAGGATTGAATGCCATCCACATTTGCGGGGGCCTCTCCCAGTGTTCTGTTTATCACTTCATGGAAACATCTGAGGCTGGAACTAAGCAAGAAGTGCAGGGAAACCCAGGCTGTATCTCCTTCCTTCGGGCAGCAATGACCCATCCTGGACAGAGCAGAGGATGTAGAGCTGGAATCACGCACAAGCTTAGCATTTTGAATCAGCTCAACACAAAAGTCAGGGACTGGGGTTGGAAATTTTGGTAAATGACCATAAAGCTCTCCCCGCAAAGAGGGGTTCATGTATCTTCACATGATGATCCAGGGACCCTTAATACCCCATTTCCCTACTCTGTCTATGGCTCTCAATCCCATTTCTCACCCCTTTTCAACTTCCAGGACCCAAACCTCAGCCTTGACAGGTGGTTCCAGAAAAAGGCAGTCACTTAGAGGTGCAACTGCGGTTCCCTGTGACCACCATTCCATCCTCATCTGTGGTGTGGTTCTGGCCATCATGGCTAGTGCTTGGGTCACCTCCTCTCAGTTCACCCTCATCAGTGCCACCTTTCCATAGCCCTTATGTCCAGGAGGAGAGAGGAAGAAGGTATCTAGTCTACAAGCTTTTTTTTGGCCTCTTAGACGAGACTTTTGCAAATCAGGGGCACTTCCTTTCTATGTTCTTTCCTAAGCCTGGAAGAGGATTCTTCATATAAAATCATAATACTTTATGATTAAAGTAAACTAACTAGCCCCTCTTTCCTGTAAAGAATCGACAATTAAGTAATATTCGTGGACTATCAGGATCCAATCAACCTTACATTTCCAGAGTGGTTACCATTTCCAGAGTTTAACTACTTTCGTGCCTGAGCGGCCACTTTCTCTACATCCCCAATAGCATTTCCTGTCACTTCTCATTGGAGTTGTTCTGATGGGCCAGCAGGAGCTCTGATTTGCATTTCCCTAATAGCTAATAATGTTGAACAAAATCTCATGTGCTGCCTTGCCATCTGTCCTTTCCCTTGTCTGGTGTCTATTTTCTACATTTTTTTTTTTGACATGGAAGTTGTGCTTTCTTTATTTGTTTTACATCTGACTTTTCTGGCAGATTTCTAGTTTTTGTCAGTGTTTTCTAGCTGCTGTCTTTTCTTCTTTGTAACAAGGTCTCCCACTGAGTACCTTTATTAGTCCCCTGTGGGGGCCACCTGGTTGGGAGGGATAACAGACTCCTGCATTCCTCTCCTCACATTTCAGAGTTTTGTATATACACAAAACAAATTATGGAATCAGAATTACAGGCCATAGACTGCTAAGTTCTGCACAGACTAGGCTCAAAACTCAAAATGATCATACACTAAAGTTCCAAGTTACTAAACTAGCTGTTTTCTCTGGTCTTTTAGGAAATGAGGATTAAACCAGGCACCAGTGGCTCATGCCTATAAGTCTAGCTACTTCAGAGGCTGAGATCTGAAGATCTCTTTTCAAAGCCAGCCCAGGAAAACGAATCTGGGAAGATTCCATCTCTGATGAATCAGCAAAAATTACAAAGTAAAAGGGTGGCTTACACAGTGGAGCAGAAAAAGCTAAGCAGAAGCATGAGGTCTTGAGTTCAAGTTCCATCCTAGTTAGAGAAAACAAAATCATGATTGGAGAGATAGTAATCAATGTCCCCAAAAGGCCATGTTTTTGTTGTTGTTGTTGCTGATTTTTTGTTTTGTGCTGACCTGGGACTTGAACTCAAGGCCTGAGCACTGTTCCTGAGGCTTTTTGCTTAAGGCTTGCACTCTACCACTTGGGCCACAGCTCCAAAGCTGGCCTTTTGGTGGTTAATTGGAGTTAAGAGTCTCATGGGCTTTCCTGCCAGGGCTGGTTTCAAACCTTGGTCCTCAGATCTCAGCCTCCTAAGTAGCTAGGATTACTGGAGTGAGCCACCAACCCCCAGCAGGACAACTTTCGCATGGCATGGTAAGTTAATTGTCTTCCACCTTAAGCCTTTTACAAAGTTGACAAAGGGGAAGTAATGATGCTGACCAATCAGGTTCTTCCCTGTTCCTCTCCCTCCCATTTATTGCCTTATAAGGAAAGTAATTTTCAAATGACCAATCCCAATTTTGTTTTGTGTTTGCTTCTCAGACCCTTCTCTGTCCCTCATACTAACCTCCTGTGCTCAGTTCTATCTCATAGAATGAAGCTTTGCTCAGTTCTAGAATGAGAAATAAAGCCAATTAAGATTATTAAGCCAAATTATTGTAGTTTTGTTCTTTGACAATGTGATGTTATACTTAGCAGAAATGGCTAGGAAAAAGTACATCTTCCCAGAAAAATTCCATCTTGCCTGATTTTTGAATGAGGAACTTAATCTATTATGTTCTTTCAAGAACTTTACAGCCTCCTTAAATTTTGTTGTTCTACAATGTATTAAACTGTTTGCTTTTTTGTGTGTGTGTGTGGTTTTCCAGGCAGTATCAAAGCAAATAGGAAGCTATTAGTTCCAGGCTGCATTTGCAAATTGTACACAAGCAAACTGAAACCACTTGGAGGTACTTCTTGTAACTACTTTAAAAAGCAAAGCTTGAAGAGTCTGGGGCCCAGGTTTGAAGCTGATATGGGGGGATCTCTTGAGTTCAGGAGTTAAAGACTGGCCTGGGCAACAGGAGACCCCATTTCAAAACACAAATCAAAACCGGAACAACAGAAACCCTAAAAGCCAAGCCTCAGCCAAGCAGTCAACTAGCCCATTGGTTCCATAGCTAGGAATTGCCATCAGCCACACCCATATTATGCAAATGATTATAGCCAATACAATTAATTCCTAGACTTTGTTTCAGCTAGGAAAGCAAAAGGCTCAAAGCACTAGAGCCTCTCTAAACTTTGGTTTACAGCAATGCCCAATCTATGAATCAGTTTTGCCCAAATGAACTCTTAAATTTATTTTGTTCCAAGTTTTTCTTTTAGCAGTGGCCACGGATCACTCACTCTTCCATAAACATAGTTTCTAGTTCCAGCTTCATAATATTGTAAGGGAACTTAGTTGCAAGAAGCAGAGAAGCCACATTTTGAGGGGTTGAATAGGAAGTCCTTATTGGAAAGGTGGCAAATGTCGGTAGGCTCTTGTCACAAAGACCTACCTATAGCCCCTTGAGTACTCTTAACACTGTTAGAAACTGAGCCGTGACTGTAGTAAAGCAAAGAGCAGAAAAGCAATACCAACAAACCAGATCAACCCCAATGGAGTGCTAAAATGGGACACCATGGTGACCAGAAAGAGCCAGGCAACAGGAGACACAGACACGAGGCATTGTGTAATGGCACCTGAGCTGCTTCGGACCTAAATAGTGTCAGAGGCAGGAGGCAAGGTCACAGGAAACTCAACCATCTCCTAAGTTCAAGGCACAGGACTGACAGGTCCAGTAACCTATGATCCAAGTCCCTGCCCCTGCCTCTAGGAAATCAGGCACACCCATCACCAGGGAGGTAGGACTTTATCCTCCATCATGAAGACAGGATGGTGCCAGTTAAAACCAATTCCCCATCGACCACATGGCCAAGATGGCCCCAGCTAAACCCAGCATCCCCATCTCAATTATGTACTGGCCCACTCCATGTGCTTTCTGCTTTTTTTTGGTGGGGGGAGGGAATGCACAGACTGCAAAGGAAAGCTCTTGAGAAAACCTCTCTCCTCCTGAACAAAAAGGCCAGGTTGTTTTACCCATGGTGAGGTGAGGTGGTGGGTGCATTGGGAGAACATGAGAGATACCAGAACTTGAGGATCCTAGATCTGGGGTCAAACATGCTTTCTGCCCCCCCCCCCCCCCCCCCCCCCCCGCAGCAAAGACTTCATACATTTTTGAAGACTTTTCTCATGCCATTAACATGTTCGCTCAAGGGAAGGAATGACATTGTCCAAAAGAACATGTGCTCCTTGCCTGACTTATGTAACTGTAACCTCTCTGTTTTTAGCATTTTCAAATGAAAAAGAGAAAAAAAAAAAAAAGCTCATTCAAATCCTGCCAGGAAATGCTGACATCAGCATATGTTTTCAGAATTCTTTTGTCATTTCATTTGCAAGTTCAGATCCTAAACAAGATGTTTTTAGTCTTTAAACTTGGCCACATTGACACGCACAGCCGTGTAAAAATTTGCTCGTATGTTAATGCAAGCAACTGCTTTTTCATTTCTAATACAAATGTGAAACTTTACTTATTCAAACCAGCATGGTTCATCTTCCTAGAAGTCCCTTCCCCAGACTCTCTCCTACCTTGGTCCCCCTCCTCATTCCCCCAGCCCTTCCCTCCCACCATACCCTCTCCCCTTCTTCTTTCAGTTGGAAATTCAAGTGGACCCTGAGATGGGGCCCAAGCTGGTATGATTCCATTTTGAGTTTTGCCTTTGTTTTAGGGAATGAAAAAAATGCATCTGGTCTCTCTCTCTTCTGAACAATGTAACCCACCCTTGATTGTTGAGTTAAAGACTGACCGATAAAACAGATAGGTTCTAACTTGGCTCCAACTGGTGACACCCCATGCTTGCAGTAAACCCCATCTTTTGCACACACTTACAGTAAACTCTGCCTTTCACCCACCAAAAGGTAGACCCCCCCACCACCACCTTAACTACTAAGTTTGCATGCCATTTTAAACTAAGGTGATAGGCTGGTTTAAACAGCCATTACAGACAATCTGTAACCTCATTGGCCACCTGTGTGTGTTCTGGTATGACTGTACAATCCTTTGTGTGTGTTACGATCCCATTGGTCACCTGTGCATGACCGGGCTCGACCTCATGGATTTTGCCTTTAAAAACCAAACTATGTCGGCCACTCAGGGTCACAGTATCAGCTCCCGAGCCTGTGCTGTGGCCCTGACCCATCAGTGTAGGAACTTTCTCAATAAAGTTGCTTCTTTGTTAACTTTGTTGCGGTGGGCTCTGTCACGCCAGACGACTAGGTGGGTTTGCCTGCCTGAATAGGGGTCTTCCTACTACAGAAATGTCTTAGGAAATTGGGGTGGCATGTAAGGATATAGGATATGTAGGAATAAGGACAATAATACAAAAGGAGCTCCATAAGGCAAAGTTCACGTCTGCAGAAGGACACACCACAGACAAGAAATCAAGTGTGCAAGAATGCTGGGTGGGCAGGCCACTCGGGTTTTATTCCTAACACAGTACTGCCCCTTGTTTTCATTGGTCAGTACTTAAGTTTACAGTCTTGCCCAATTGGCTAGCTGAAGAGTTGCAAAAAACTTTAAAAAAAATAAAACAAAAAAATAAGAGGTATCTTAGTAGGAAAGGGAGGAAGTAACTAAAATTCAATTATTTGTAACAGAATGTCTTAATTAAAATGTAACAAGACTAACATCTAACTAAACTATAATCAACTGGGGCCCAGCTATCTGACCAAAACAGGAAGTTTTCAGAAAAACAATCCTTACAAGGTTGACCTAATAGACAGAAAAGGTTTTAATTCAACTTCTCCTTCACCCTTCTTCTTAAGCATCTTTTTCCTCTCTTACTCTTCTCCCACCCTTCCCCCAGACCCTCTCCCCCTCTTCCCTTCCCTACTCTGGTCCAGTCCTCCTCCTCCTTCTTTCCCCTTCTTTCCTCACTCACCCCTGGCCCAGTGACACCTCTTTCTTCACTTCATTCCTTGCTACAGAAGCCTCATCCCTCACTGCCTACATTTCCTCCATGTTCCTCCTGCCTTCTTTCAAATATTTAACAGTAGGTTTAACTTTAACCATAAAACTCTTTGTTAAGCAGTAACATTTAAGCTCAATAACAATTATTCTACATTTTAATGGGGTGTTTAGTTGGGCTTTTCATGGGGATGAACTGCCTGGTATAGCATGATGATTCTTTTATTTGAGATATAATTCACATCATAAAATCTACAATAGCCAAGTCACAGTTAGTGGTTCTTAAGACATTCACAGCTCCTGTGTTCATGAGCAAGAAACCCTGTGTTCAAATCTCAGTACTAGCAAAAAGATAATATAAGTTCTAAAAATACATGTTAGCCAGGTACTAGTGGCTTACACCTGTAATCCTACTACTCAGGAGGCTGAGATCTAAGGATCATGGTTGAAAGCCATTCTGAACAGGAAAGTCTATGAGACTCTAATTTTCAATTAACCACCAGAAAACAGAAAGTGGCACTGAGGCTCAAAGTGGTAGAGTGCTAGCCTTGAGTGAAAGTGCTCAGGGACAGCGCCCAGACCCTGAGTTCAAGTCCCATGACCGATATACCCAAAAAAGTATATTTTAGAGTGTGGCTTTTTCTCCTTAAAATTATGTTTTAATTCCATTCCCTCAGAATTATGTCCTAATGCAACATCTTGCTTCAAAATTGAAACTTACTAATCACTGTTATATTTTTCTCTGCCTGAAAGTGAGATTTTTAAAGTTTCTAAATCTAAATAGTAAAATTTATTAGAAATAAATTTGGATTGTTATTTTTGTCATTGTAATTTGTAAAAGCAATTTACCTATTTTTATATACCTTGAAAATGGTAACTATTCATAAAAAGTAAAATCTTATTGAAGTCCATCCATTTAGGAGATGTGTGTCTCCTCATTGGTTGTTTAGCTGTTTGGGGGTGTTTTTTTGGACAGCACTGTTTTTGAACTCAGAACCTTGTGCTTGCTAGGAAAGTGTCTTACCACTTGAGAACACTTAAACCCATCTTTCTTGCTTTAGTTTATTTTTTCAGATAGGGCTTTGAGATTTTTCCCAAAGGTAACTTCAAACTGACATTCTTCTACCTTTGTCTTCTGAGTGCTGAGTACAAGTGTGCACTACCCCACCTGACTTGGTTGATATATCTGAGTAAATATTACCTAATACTAGTGATCTGAGATTTAGTTAAATATAAATTCTATTCTTATGCGTATTTCCATAATTAAGTATAATTTACACCTAAGAATATCTGATCAAATGAGTTCTATAATACTTAGATGAGAATTTGAAATGTTATTCTATTATAGTAACAAAACCCAATCTATTCTGTTAATGAACAACATGGTATTACCAGCTTTATTTATAGTATTATGCCACAAGATCTCATCTTGCTTAACTTAAACTTAGTAATTCCCTATTTTCTTTTCCTTCAGCCTGATAATCATGCTGATCCTACGAATTTGACTATTTTAGATACTTCGTGTAGATGGAATCACAGAACATTTATCTTTCTCTCATATTCTCTTATATTGAAGATTCTTCTTCATTTTAAGGACTGTACCATAACTGGAATATTGTATATAATGTAATATAATATATTATAATAATATAATTATAATTATGAAATTATAATTATGTAATTATAATTATATAATTATATATAAGAATTATATTATATAATTATAATTATATAAGTATATTATAATATGATATATATAATATTTATATATAATTTGTATATATACATAATTATATTATTATAATATAACTATATTATAATATAATATAATATTCCAAAAATGGTACACATATCATATTTTCTATTGACAGACATTATGTTGTTTTATCTTGACTATCATGTATAGTGCTAAATTCAATATGGGAGTGCAATATGGGTCTGATGAATGGATTTAAAATCTTTTGATGAATACCCAGAAGCTTGACTATCTATTAGTTCTAATTTAAATTTCTCAAGGAAAATTCTACACCGTGTTCCACATTAGCTATATCATGTTGCATTCTCACCAATAGGGCATAAGAGTTCTTGTTTCTCTGTATCCTTACCAATACTTGTCCTTTTGCTTTTTTTAATTGTCACCCTTATAGGTAGGAGGTGATACTTTGTTGGTTTTATAAACTTTTGTTAGAGGAATAGTTTTTTTAAAACTTCGAATTATGCGCTGAAATTCACATGGTAATCTCTCACCCAAAATGCACTACATTGACTGATAGACCAACCAACAGGTCAATTAAATCCCTTCCCTTTGTTCAGAGTAGACAGAACATAGCTTGAACTGCATGACAATTATTCAAATCATTACTTTGCTTTTGGTTACTGAGGGTTTTTATCTTTCACCTCATATTTTAGCCTTCCTTTTTATTGTGGTTTCTAAATTATTTTATTAGTATCAGTTAGTTGTATAATGGGGTTTCATTTTAACCTGTCTACTTATGTCTACAGTGTGTCTTGATCAGGGTCACTCTGCCATCATTCTCCCTCTGACTGTTATTTTCATATGCTATCCTGCCTGGGGAAGGAATGCCAGGTTTTAGTGAAGTATCCCTTCTGGCTGTGTCTGGAAGAGACTAGTTAGCCTCTGCGTAAAGGTTTCCCTCACTGATGGGTGCCTCATCCTACTTACCCAGGCTGGAGGAAACAGACAGGCTGAGAGGAAAGGCCAGTTCTCTTTTCTTAAGCTGGGGTATCTGTCTTCTGCCCTTTCATGCCCCAGCTCTTGGTTCTCAGCCATTGGCTCTGGGCTGAGTTGCAGTGCCCACCAGCAATTCTGGATGTCAGCTTTTAGGTATCAGACCATGGGACTTCTGTTCCCCAGTCATCATGGAAGCTAATTCTTAAAATAAATTCCTGCAAGTGGCACTGTGGCTCAAGTGGGTAGAGCTTTGGCCTTGAGCACAAAGAGACCCAGGCCCTGAGCTCAAAGCCCCAGGATTGGCAAAAAAAAAAATAAATAACAAACAAATTCCTGCAGGTAGCTGCTCACAGTACCTGACAGGAAGTCTGCTTCTTTCAGAGTGTATGGAGGCCATATTTGGCCTGTTTGCTTTGGTTTTGGTGCCAATACTGGGCCTTGAACTCGACCTCATGTTCTTCCTTAGTTTATTTACTCAAGGCTGATACTCTACCATTGGTGTCACAGCTCCACTTCTGACTTTTTTTTTGCTGTTTAAGGAGATGAGTCCCTCTGATTTATCTGCCTGGGTTCGCTTCAAACTGGGAACTCCAGAGTTCAGCCTCCTGAGTAGCTAGAATGATGGGCATAGCCCTGGCACCTTGCTTGACCTGTTTTTCTAATGAGTTCATGCTTCCCCAAATAAGAAGGTGCCACGAATTTGCTCAAAAGTCCATTCAGCACAATCTTTGCCTTCATGGGGATTTACTACCAAGTCCATCCTAAACAAATGATTGCCTGAACAACTGCTATGATTTAAGATCCTTTGAAGAGAGGAAGGGGTTGGGGGGGGATGCAGTCATAATATTCAATGCATAAACTATGTAACTAGGAAATCTGAAGGGATGGGTGGGGCTGAGAAGGTTGAGGGAGAATGATGAAAGGGGTCATTGATCAAGATGCACTGTACTCATACACTGACATGTAAATGGAAACCGCTTTGTACTACTACTTAAGATCATACAAATACAATCTTTTCCTTAAAAAAAGATTTTGCTGTGGTACCATAAAGTCTCTTCTACTCCCCTCCATTTTCTCTGAACTCCGCAGAGTTCAGACTGGCCCCCATCTCTTCCTCTTTGCTCGGTTCTGGCCTTCCAATGCCTCCAGAGAGAGGCCTCAAGGCTCCCTGCTGAGGTCTCTGGGGGTTGAGTTTCTGCCTCAGATGCAATTGAAACGGTGTTTGGATAAATCAACTCTGTTTTCAGTCCCTGAGGTGCTAGGCGGGGCCCAGCAGCATGCTGTAGAGTTTATTTTAATTAGATTCCAGCAGCTGCAGCCCAGGCTATGTGGATGTGCCCAGGCTGTCCTTTGCTGCTGTTAAGGAATGTGGAGGTGGAGTTAGAGTTCTTTGCCAGATCTTACGGGCATTAGAGAGAGGGTGGGGAAAGTGGCCAGAGTCTTGTTTGGAAGCTGCAGTAGCCAATAGGAAAGCTTAGTTGATGACTAGGCCCAACCAGCCAATGAAATGGCCCCGATTTTGTTGAGTGGCTGTCCAGATCCAAATTCTGGGTAGCAACAGTTCTGTACATCTGGCAACACGGTGGCCTGTGCCTGTGGCAGTTTATTTGGGGCGTCACAGCTGTTACTCAGAGTCAGAAGTAATGTCTTTCATTCAGAGACATCTCAACCCCCAAGCACAGGCATGTTTTCTTCCAGGGCAAAGGGCAAATGCAATTACATCTGTGACCAATTTGCACAGCTGGGAGCTCAGCCTCCTGACAGAAACATTTATTTGAGAAGCAGGTCTCCAGGGAGCTGGGTCACTAGACAGGAAGTAAGGTCTAGCGAGCACTTGTTGGCCAATATGTGAATGTTTGCTAGTCTGAGCCATGAGAAGAAACAAAACAATATAAAAAAATGTCAACTTCACCTTTTATTGGCTGAGAAATGAAGCTATTCTTCCTGTAAGGCAGAAGGTTTTTCAAGGCATAGAGAAGAATAAAAATATTCAAATAAGCCAGGCTCTCTTGGCATGTGAACCAGCTGTAATTCTAGCTTTTCAGGAGATTGAGATCGGAGGATCACAGTTTGAAGCCAGATTGGACAGGAAAGTTCACAAGACTCTCATCTCCAATTAAACACAAAAGCTAAAAGTGGTACTATGGCTCACGTGGTACAGTGCTGGCCCTAAGGAAAGAGCTCAGGGATGGTGCCCAAGCCCTGAATTCAAGCCCTAGGATGGGCACACACACACACACACACACACACACACACACACACACACACACACATTCAAGATAAGATGTAGTTATCTTGAACTCAGTACAAATAGCTTTCTTTCAACAACTGTCTGGGATGCAGAGGTCTGTTTTCTGCCACTTGGAACTGTAGCTTCCTGGCCAAGTCATGTCAACCAAGCTCCATTCTCTATCAGGCTGGGGAAACTCTAGGACACCAGTCTGGGAAAGTCTACCAAGGTTTTAAGAACTGAAAATGAAAATTGTCATCCCTTCTTCAAAATCAATTTAGTTTAAACCTAAATAAAAAACCATTTGTCTAAAAATAGTGTGTGTGTGTGTGTGTGTGTGTGTGTGTGTGTGTGTGTGTGTAAGCATGTGCCAGCACTGGGGCTTGAACTCAGGTCCCTGCGCTCTAGTTTAGCTTTTAGCCTTTTCTACTCAAGGCTGATACTCTACCACTTAAGCCTCTGCCTCATTTCCAGCTTTTTACTGGTTACTTGGAGATAAGATTCTCTTCGATTGGTCTGCCTGGGCTGGCTTTGAACAGCCATCCTCAGATCTTAGCCTCCTGAGTAGCTAGGATTACACACAGACAGAACTACAGCAATGATTTGCACAAACTCCCAACACTTTCTACTGGACACAGTGCTCATTGCGAAGTGAACTAGTATTGTCTTTTTTCAATTTGGAGAGAACACATCCTGTAAAGGCAATGGTAATTAATGAGTGGAGTTCCAAGTCAGGCATGTTTTCTCGGTGCTTTGAAAGCCCAGTTGCCTCTCGCCTGACTGAGTGGCTGGGATAGGGAAGACATCCAAAGTGATCTTTGAGTTTGCACATCATATTTTGTGTGTTGGGGGAAGACTGTTGGCTGTGAGGAAGAAACAAATCCTGCTCCCATTTTTGGGAGCAACATTACAGCACCCATACTGTCAGAAATAAGATGAAATAAACAGCCTGGTTCATGGGCAAACTGTGCAGAGCAGGCTTTGTATGGGAAGCTGCAAAGGTGGAAGAGCCATTCTAAAGTTGCCAGGCTTTGATGAGGGTATGGACACAATCCAGCGCCTAGCAAAACCCATGCCCAACCTCCCTGAAGTGCACCATTGAGAAAACGGCTTGAAAATAGGTTGAATGACATGGGGAGCAACATGGATAGAATGGCTTTAATGAGCCAAGAAATGTGGTTTCAAATGCCCCTGTCTCCCAGTGCCTCTGCCAGCCCATGTAAACCCCTTCCCTGGAGCACACTCGGGGATGTGGAGCGAGCTTCTGCAAACTCCAACCCAGTCAGATGCATTCATATTCAAGTTTGGACAATTTGCTCAGCATGAGGACAGATATGTGTCCTCAGAACTGAGCAGGAATTGTTTGTTTGTAGTCATCAGTGCTGGGGAGGGTTGCAGGGTAAAGTTGTATGCACAAGGAACTCTGGGATTTCAGGCAGGGAGATATTTGGGTGGAGAGGGGCCTTGCCAGTGGCTCTCTAGTGAGAGGGTGAGGGGCATGGGTTTGTTTACTGTCCAGTCAGATCCTGATTACTGAGCTGCTGATTGTCCAGTTCTTGGAGTCACAGGCCCCGGGCCTCTCTATTCCTTTTTAAGTGTTTCCTGACTTTGTTAATGTTACTATTCAATGTGGATACCAAATGGAAGAAAAGAACGCTAGAATAAAAAGAGTAAAAATAAGCACGACTTGCTCCAGTAATTCCCATAAACGAATCAGCGAAAGTGGGCAATCTGCTTGGTTAAAATAGAATGTGGGCTTGCTGGAGGGGTTTCCTTCTGTGTTCTCTGCCTGCAGATTTTCTAGTCCCAGTTGGGACTAGCAATCTCTTGTGGCGTTCATGAGGAAATCTCTGTAAGACAAGGCTCCTCAAGCGTACAAGGGAGACAGAGTCTCCAGCTGGGCTTCCAGTGAGCATGTGGGCTGCAGAGTTAAGCAAGCAAAATGGATCATACAAAGAACATCTGTGATCTATCTGATCAGCCTTGGTTTCCAGCTGCTTCTATGTGGTAGGAGGAAGGCTCCATCTAGCAACTCAACCATCAAAAACCGATCACATTTTTTAGTGACCGTTTGAACAAGGTCGGTAACAAGTGCTCCGGTGGAAGAAGCAAAAATATAGTTGCAAAGATATTTGAGGGAGACCAGATTCTAAGAAATCATGGACTTGGAACAAAATGAACACATTATTCTAGAGATAAAGCACCAAGCGAGGAGGAGGAAGCAGTATACGCTCTCATAAAGTTAATAGCAGGGGAATTCTATGACTTAAGAAAAAAATCCTCAATAAAAGTTCCATAAAAACAGTGAACTCTTTTGCATTACTCTCCTGAAGTCTTAGGCCTGATTAATCACGTTGCTTTGAAGTGTGAGCTGTTCATTAACTTCGCTGCTTCTCCTTTATTACTGACCATTTAGATTTTAATTATATGATGCATGTAGTAAAATGATTGCAATTATACTTGAATCTTGAAATTACTTTTTTTTTTCCTAAATCATTCTAAACCATTTCCCTAAATGCCCCCCTCCTTCCTCTAACCCAACCACTTAATTCAAAATTCCAGTCATTTTCATGCAGTGGAAAAGAGTGGGAATTACCTTTCAATCTCGAATCTTCAGCTTTGCTCTGGATTTTCTTTTAATCTCCTTGCTATCAAATATAGAAAATTCAAGGCTTTTGGTTTAAGTATCAGGTAATTTCTCTGTCCTAGTCTACAAGAAGCAGCTGTCAAAGTAAGGTGTGGTCTGAACTAGACTACTAAGCGTTTTCTTCCAATCCAGATTTTCAAGAATGTTTCAGAGAAAAACCAAACACCCAAACTACCACCACCAACAATAACAAAAAATCTCATTTGTCCATAGCAACGTTGCTTAAATTTCTCTGGTCACATTTATCTATAAGATTTAAAGAAAATATGTGGGCCGTATTTCCAGAAAGATCTATGAGCAGTTGGGGAAATAGCTCAGCGCTGGAGTTCATGCTTAACATGCTTGAGGCCTTGGGTTCCATTCTTAGGACAACCTCCCCACACCCAAAATAGAGAGAGAAGTCTACACAAACTTTTATAAAAGACATCCACCCTGGTTAAAGCTCCAGAGAAAAATGATAAAAAGATAACTGAGCATTGGTGGCTCACACCTGTAATACTAGCTATTCAGTTGGCTGAGATCTGAGAATCATGGTTCTAAGGCAGCTTGGTTAGGAAAGTCCATGAGACTCTCTTTCCAATTGGCTACCAAAAAGCTGGATGTGGAGTTATGGCTAAAGTGGTAGAATGCCAGCCTTTAGCAAAAAAGTTCAGGGATATCACCCAGGATCTGAGTTCAAGTCCCAGTATGGCACCAAAAAAGAGATGAAAGATTAAAGGTTTTGAGGAGCCAGCATAAAGGAGAAAAGTGCAAAACCATGATGAGAGTTCTTTTGTTTGTAGCTTAATCATACCCAAGGAAAGGAGAACTTCAGTCTGAGAAGATCAACAACTTTGCCATTAAGACAGGGTCATGATGCCAACATTTTTCAAGTATATGGGAAATTGTCTGGATTCCAGAGAGCCCTGTGTGTTGGGAGCCTGGAGACTCATTCCTGTGATCCTATCCAGTTGAGAAGCTGAGATCTGAAGATCACAGTTCAAAGCCAGCCCAGGCAGGAAAGTCTATGAGACTCTTATCTCTAATTACACGGAAGTGGTACTGGAGTGGCTCAAATGTTAGAGCACTAGCTTTGCACACAATAGCTCAGGGACAGCATCCAGGCTCAGAGTTCAAGCCTCAGGATCAACAAACAAATAAAAGACCAGCAGCAGCCACTATGTGACCAAATGTGACCTGACAAGCAAGGACATGTGCTTCTGCTTCCATCTCTAAATAGACATAGTGAGTGTCCCCTTGAAATGCCACAGTGTTTAAAGTGATAAGCAGACACAGGTTGAGGTAGCAAGGGAGTGGTTAGCATGATCCTGAAACCCCTCCTTAGTCCACTAGGAAAACAAGGGCTGCTCTCCCCTGCTATGGAAAGGTTTGGTTAAATATGAGTTGATTAAATATTCACAGAGTGCCCAATGTATTGAGATTTACTATACCTTGGGGGCTACCACAGAACTGGCCACGGGCCTGGCAAGAACTTGCATTAAAGGGGGGGGGGGTGGGCAAAAATATGTCTTCAATGAAGAAGTTTAAAGCTAATAGATTTTGTGTTGAATCAAGAGCTCCTAAGAGTTAGATCTTGTTTCTTGCAGAGACTTTAATGTTCTTCACAATGCAGTACATCACTTTAATAGGCCAACATTTGTAGATAGTTTGTTTCTATCATAAGTACTTTAATGTTAGATTTAAACAAAACCATCTTAATGCTTTAATAGCTTTCTTATGAAATGCATAAAACTGAGCTTAAACATAACTGAAAAACTAAAGTGCTAAATGTGCCCAGTTTGTAAAGTGTTCAATGTATGCAGATAATTTTGTTTCTTTCCTCTCTTCTCCCTCTCTCTTAGAGTAAATTTTCAAGTGTATACAATAAGAGAAAATAGATTGTCTAATACTCAGATTCAATACTAATTTTTATCTTTTGCTTCATCTATTTCCGGCCACCTACTTATTTTTTGATAAAGAATTTTTATTCGATAAAGAATTTCAAAGCAAATATCAGCCAACTTAACATTAGCATCCTGTAATAATTCTCTTCTAAATATGAACTTTCTTTTTTATTGGTCCTGGAGCTTGAACTAGGATCTGGGTGCTGTTCCTGAGCATTTTTTGTGTAAGGCTAGTGTTCTATCACCTGAGTTACAGCTCCACTTTCAGCATTTTTTGGTGGTTAGTTGGAGATAAAAGTCTGATGAACTTTCTTTCCTGTGCTGGCTTCAAGCTGTGATCCTCAGACTCTCTTGAGTAAATAAGATTATAGGCATGAGGCATCCTGTGCCTGGTAATATGGAAATTTTTGTAAAGCAAAAAGGCAAAATGAAACAAAACAAAAAACCAACAGAGATATTGTCATTCTTCCCAAACATTGCAGTAACCCATGCCACCCAGTTGCATAACCTTGGTTCCCTATGTCATTGTATCTGGATTTTTTCATGTCGCATAATGCTTTTAAGGTTCATTCACACATTGGATCACTACTGCATTTCTTTTTTACTGGTGAAAAATACTCCAATGGGTGGGTATGCTTTATTTATCCATAACAAGTATTGATGAACATTGTGGATGCTTTCACTTTTCTGGGCTATCTTAAATCATGCTACCATGAACATTTTTTAACAAGCTTTTGTGTGGACATTTGTTTTCCTTTGGGTGAGGGTATATCTAGAGATGGACTTCTTGGGTCATATGGTAATTCTACATGTAAATAGACGGAGGAACCTTCACACTGTTTTCTGCACAGTTTACATCCCCACCAGCAATGTGGGCCAGTCCACTTTGTCTTTAGCAAGAACACTTGCGTATACACATATTGGTGATTATTTAATCATAAAATTGTTATGCAAATTTTAATAATATCATTTACACTAGCAATACCTAATTAAAAACATAATAGAAAAATAAAATCTTCCATATCAACAAAATTCAAGAAACAAATACAATAAAAGATGAGACATAACATTTTTGAAGGAATCAGGAAGAAAGAACAACTCACAAGCGCTAAAGTTTTAAGTAGGAGTTTGTCTTTTCCCAAGATCTATATGAAGAAAGAAATAACATCCAAAGCAAAGATAAATGTACTGCAGATTTCCTATTTATTTGATTTGAAAAAGATGTTTTTTCTGATTCTCTTTTGTGGTGCTAGGTAAGGAGAAAAAATTTAAATGTATTTTAAAAGAGAGCGGAAGACTTGTCCAGCAAAGGGGAGGGTTGATATTGGTGACCTCTCCATAAATAAAATACAGTACATTTTTATTATTTGATTTCTGTTTTTTAAAGCAAGTAATAATATATAATTGATTGGTTCTTCATCAAACGACATAAAACAATAGCTAAGTAATAAACAAACAAACATACCATACTCAAGGATTAGAAGACTCTTGAAGTTATTCTCTAAAAATGAATCCTTATGTCAATCAGATCCGTGTTGAGTGGTTTGAATATACTGATAGCTATATACTATAGCTCAGTAAAGGATGGGCAGTGAAGGCCAAGTTATTATGACTGTGTAATACTGGCACAGAAGCATACAAATAGTCTAATGAAACAGGATAGGGAGCTAGAATCAAGGACAAGACTGTGGGGATTGGAATAGCTCAGGGATGAAACTCCAAATGGGTGAGAAGAGAACTTATTCAATAAAGGTACTAAAAAGATCTGTTGGTACCCACTCTGCACTGAACAAAATAAATTCCACATTCCAGAAGGACCTAATGTCAACGTGCAAAGTGTATTTTTATTTTAAAAAGATGAGAACATTTTCGTATTCTCTCATTATGTTCTGAATTTTTAACATCAACAAATGTCAACTACAGAGGGAAATTCAACTACATTAAAATTTAATTTTCCATATCGTAAGATAATAAGCACAAAGATCAAAACAAATCTGGAATAAGAGAAGATATTTTTGGTGACTACAGGTAATAAAATAATAACCAGCATGATTGCAAACTTTTAAAAACCAGTATCTGTTACAGAGTAAATTCTCACTAAAATTTCTGTGTTGAAATCCTAAGCTGGGCACTGGTGGCTCATGCCTGTAATCCTAGCTACTCAGGAAGCTGAGATCTGAGGATCTGGGTCCCAGGCAAGAAAGTCCATGAGACTCTTAGCTCCAAACAACCACCAGAAAACTGAAAGTGGAACTGTAGCTCAAGTGGTAGACCACTAACATTGAGCAAGAGAGCTCAGGGACAGCACCCAGGCCCTTGGTTCAAGCCCCATGACTGGCAAAAAAAAAAAAAAAAAGAGGGCTGGGAAGGTGGCTGAGTGGTAGAGCGCTTGCCTTACATGCCTGAGGCCCTGGGTTCGATTCCTCAGCACCACATAAGAAAAAAGCCGGAAGTGGCGCTGTGGCTCAAGTGGTAGAGTGCTAGCCTTGAGCTGAAGAGCTGAGGGACAGCACCCAGGCCCAGAATTCAGGCCCCACGACTGCCCCCCCCAAAAAAATATCCTAGTCCCCAAGGTGATGGTAACAGAAGAAGTAGCCTTGAGGAGGTGGTCAGACCATGACCTGTGTACCCATCCTTTACTGGGCTATAGTATAAGGCTATCAGTCCCCTTATAGAGTAGCCCAAGAACTTGGGCTGTCTTCTTCCCCAATCTGGGGTGGGGATGGGGTGGGGAGGTGGTTTGTAATGATTGACAACTACCTATCAGGTAGTGGGCCTTCTTTAGATTCAACACTGAATCTGCTGGACATTGATTTTGGAGTTCCCAATCTCCAGATCTGTGAGGTATTAACACACAGTAGCCCAAACAGACTAGGAGACCATAACAAAGATAAAAAGCCCAATGGGGGAAAATGGACTAAAGGTATCATTGAAGTAGAAATCCAACTGTCTAGTGCACCAAAAATAATTTCAGCCTCTAATAATCAAGAGACATGTAAATTAGAATAACAGAAGGATTAAAAAAAACCCCTGTACATTTCTCACACTTCTATACAAGCAAGGGTATGCTTTCTTTAGCTAATTACCAAGTGCTTTGTAGCAAGAATAATTTACCCACTGCAATTTGCAAACTCAGCTCAAGTTTTCCACACTTTTATCTGTGACAATGTTTTTGGCTGTGACTGTCAGAAAACTCTGTTCCCGGTAGATTCGACAGAAAGGGGATCCACTATCTCACTTACAGAGGAGGTTGAGTGACTGGAGGATTGGTGATGTTAGAGATTCAACAAATATGAACAAGGTCTTGGTTATTTCCACTCTTCTATAACTTTCTGCAGTCACCTCCAGCTTCTAGTTCAACACTTTTTCATAGAAGGAGGGATGTGAGCAGTGTGTAGGGCCATGAACTTCATGTTTCATACTTACTGGGAGGAAAGAGAATCTTGCCATCAGGGAACCAAGTTCTCTTCCTTTTGCCTGCTCAAACCAATGTAGATCCCTTCCATACTCTGGACTCCGACCATTTTGTATTTATTTCTCTTGTGCCAGTTCTGGGGCTTAAACTCAAGGCACTGTCCCTTAGTTGTTTTTCACTCAGGGATGATGCTCTGCTAGTTGAGACAGAGCTCTAATTCCAGCTTTTTGGTAGTTAATTGGAGATAAGAGTCTCTTGGACTTTCCTACCCAGGCTGGCTTTAAACACAATTCTAGTACTGGATTTGTTATGACTAGATGGCATAGGCTCATGTTGTGCATTACCATCTCCAGCTCTGCAATGAGCCACTTCTCCAAGATGCCCTGCTTTCTTTTGGGGGGTAATGGTATTTAGAACCCACAGTCTAGGGACAGCGCATGGCAGAGTGTGTGCTAAACACATGGGAAGCCCTAGATTCCATTAAAAGCACCATAAATATATAGATAAATAAATAAGAAGCAATTTAAATTGTATCTTTTTGAGTTTAATTTAAGTAAAATACTCTCCAGCTTTAACTAAATATTTCATATTACAAAAAAAAGGCTTGGATTATAATAATGTTCACTGTTAGGGTTATATATTGTGATGAGACAAGTCAATACACGTAAAGCACCCAAATACTGCCTGAGACACTGAAAACTTAATAAATGTTAGTGATGATGATGATGACGATTTATAACCTAACATCAGTTTTATATTCAAACGTCAACATATGGCGATTTCAGTTCCAAATACTAGTCTTTGACAAATCATGACTCTCATTAATTATCCATCCTGACATCACAAATTTCCTCGACCTGGTTTGAGCATTCACAGGATCATGTGGTAGGATTCAATTAGGGAAGTCAAGGAGAAAGAACAACCAACTCCAGTTATTTTTTGCTCCTTGGAAGGCCATCTGCTGCTGTGACCCATTTCACAACATGAGAATTCATCAGCCGAGTGCAGCTTCCCTTCAATCAGTGGCCCAGTAAATATAATTGCTTTGCTAATTTTAAATTCCAAATGGTCAGCTCAGGTTAAAGAACACCCACCCAGCAGTCAAAAATTCTACAGTTAATTGAGAAAATAGAGGGTCTGCACACCAGGATTTCAACAGAGAAATGGGAAATAGGCTTGCTTCTGCGTATATAGAAGACTACCAGCACAAAACAAATAGGCACAGTTGCAAATGTTTCCTCTTATGTTTTGTTTGGGGCTGGAAGTAGCAGCCATGAATAATAGTGAGGAAATCTGTTTTCACAAACCTGTGCAGTCTTTTACAAGAGTGTGCCGATCCATGTAAGGGAAATGAATGGGTAAGTTTGCCCTTGAACAAGCGTTGTTTAAAATAAGTTAATTAAAATAAGTTAATTCATGAGAACCAAAATTTTCAAATCAGATGCCCTGTTATCCTAGTGTTATTAAGGAATATCAGGACTGGATAATGTATCCACAATTGCTTTAAATGGTTTTATTACAATGATTGATGACACTGGCATAAGATTAAGGTATTTTATCAATGTTAAATTTTCTGAATTTGTTAATCGCCTTGTTCTTAGAAATATACATTGAGTAAATTCACGTTGAAGTAATACTGCAAAGTGTTTCTTTAATAATTCAAAACAAGTGAATGTGTGTGTAAGTAGTGGAGAGAGTATGAGAGAGTGCATGCACAGGCAAGAACTCACATGTGATAAAATGATCAAAATTGGTGAATTGGGGTGAAGAGAATTAGGGAGTTACTTATATAGTTCTTCTATTCTGTCCATTTCAAATGATTTCCCGATAACTTTAAATTAATGAATTTTGAAAGTCCAAAAATGAGTTCAGAATCTCAGGCTAGGCTGGGAGGGTTGTAGCTTGGTTAACAGAATGCTCGCTTAGCATGTATAAGGCCCCACGTTTGATCCCCAGCACCTAATAAATAGCAAACAACAACATCAAAAAACCCAAGACCAAAATCATAATGACATTTAAGATAACTCAAAAAATACAAATTACATATTAGCCTAGAGAGAAATGGTTAGCTAGGCATGGACATTGAAGCTAATTATGTGAACTAAAGATCAAGAAAAATGAATAATGCCAGCCTTGATCCTCTCCCCATAGCAGATAGTTTATAAAATATGTACTGCACACTTCTAACAAGAGACTATTCAGGCAACTGAGTCCAACAACCCAAGATATTTTCTTTCCTTCTCCCTCAACCCCACTGTACTGTGTGTCCAAAGTTTTCTATTTTTTAGTAGTCTCATGAACTAGCAGTTTAGGGTTATCCTTAGCATCTCTCCCTTTTTACCACTGTCATCAAATTTTGTTGAATCCACTTTCCTAACTTTTATTTCAACTGATCTCTTTTTCCCATCCATTTTCCCCTCTACTGCCCTGGAGTGGGAGTGGTCCAGGACACTTTCTGACTCCTAACTTTTTGTCTAGTTTGTCATCTGAATAACAAATCTGATCATGCCATTCTCTGGACAATGACTTCCTCCAGATCTCTCCTGTCCAAGCCTGGCAATCCCACAGACTTTATCAGTTACCACCTCAGCTTCTCTGGTGATGCAGAAACTGCTGTCCTTCTAATGATTCTTGCCATTTTCCCCATGCAATTCCTTGTCTTGCTGTGTGCTTCCTGTTTAACCCAGAAGTGCTTCCTTTCTGCTTCTCCACAAGGAACTGGTTGTTTCCTCCTCCTCTCACTTAGATGTAACCAAGTTCTAGACCACTACATTCTGTAGGTTTGTTCATGAACTGTCTCTGGAGGACAGTTTGTATAATTTGTGTGTGTGTATTATAGATGAAACCCATGCATGCTAGGCAAGTATTCTATTACTGAACTATACCCCAAGCCCTTACACATTGCTTTTATCTCCCCAACAACTCTGGTATGCAGCTGCTTTTCAGTGAATGCTTACTAAATGAATGAGTAAATGAATGAACAAGGATAGTAAGAAGACAGGATCGGAGCTTGATTTGGATTAGATGAAAAGAAACAAAAATTTAATGCAATTAAAATTTAATCTGGGGGGCTGGGAAGGTGGCTCAGTAGTAGAGTGCTTGCCTTGCATGCACGAGGCCCTGGGTTCGATTCCTCAGCACCACATAAGCAAAAAGAAAAAAAGTCAGAAGTGGTGCTGTGGCTCATGTGGTAGAGTGCTAACCTTGAGTTGAAGAGCTGAGACAGAGCCCAGGCCCAGAGTTCAGGCCCCACGACTGGACCCAAAAAAAAAATAAAATAAAATAAAATTTAATCTGGGCATCAGTGTCTCAGGCTACTAGCTACTCAGGACGCTGAGATCTGAGGATTACAGTTTGAAACCAGTGTAGGCAGGAAAGTCTATGAGACTCTTTATTTCCAATTAAACATGAAAAAAGCCAGAAGTAGAGCTGTGGCTCAAGTGGTAGAGAATTAGCCTTGAGAAAAAATGCTCAGAAACGAGGCCTAGGTCAAGCATAAATAAATAAATAATAAATAAAAATAATTAAAGCCCATGCTTGATTTTGGAATGTTTCAACTTCGTTTTTTAACTATAATGGTGCAAATATATACCCAGATAACCAATCTGTTTTTTTCTTTTTTTTTTTAAGTACTGCATTTAATTAATTACTGGAGATACTCAATACTTAACATAGATTTTGTTTTAAATGATTTTGCCTGACTATAGGCTAATGTAAGGGTCAATTCTGAGCATGTTTAAGTTAGGCTGGTTTAGCTATGATTCTGGGTAGGTGACTAAGCTACAGGGAACTTGCCTTCATCCCAAACTGTTAATTAATAGAAAAGGAAGATTAGGGCAAGGTAATTTAAGTGCTAAGAGCTATCTCTCACATGGTAGTGGTAAACATTCCACCCCAATCTATTATTAACAGGTATTGAAGTAACTAGCTACTATTGTTACTGGATTGATGATGCTCCTAGTAAGAGATTAGCAAAAGAGGAAGCTTCTGCCTGGCTCTTGGGTACTGAGTTTGTGATGTTGTTGCAAACAGAGAATTTGAGGACACATTGAGGTAAAGACCAAGACAGTTTATTAGTAAAACGAAATGAAGGAAAGATAGATAGTACATGACTCAGACATGCGTATGTGTACAGATGATGACAGGCGCAGAATTGCGAGCATCACTGGTGTGGCTCAAATTCACTTTTGGATGAGTGATCCTCTGTGTCCCCACACCTAGTATGTTATGTCATTCTTGATGTTACAATCGTTTATCAATTGGGTCCAGAGACTTCAAGGCTGGCCTGCTCACTAGAGTTTGGTATCTCTTCAAATAAAAGATGGATTCCGCTACATATTCCTTTCAAGACAGGTGTCCATCCTTGAGATAAGTATTTTCAAACATGTTTTGTGCCCAAAGGAGTGATTTTTCTCAGAATAACTGTCTTTAAGATTTCCTTGCTCAGTCCTAGAGCATGCTAATCAGCTGGGTAAACAGACAAGGTTACAGAGAGAAAACTGCTCCTTCTACCTTCAATTTTTGTCTTTTTTATTAAATGTTGCACCTTACGAGAATGTATATGGCTGAAAGCAAAGAAAATAGTGCTTGTGTGCTTTTAATCAAACTATTTATTAATATAGTGTTTGTGAATTCCTCCTGGCTGCTGTTTTTCATGCCTCATTTTCCCTGATCTATCCTGCCTCACTATTAGACTTGTGAAAAGATGTTCAACCATTGGGTGGATGATTTTATATATATATATATATATATATATATGTGTGTGTGTGTGTATATATATATATATATACACACACACACATACTCACATATATATATATATACATATATATATATATATATATATATATTTTGTTGTTGTTGTTGTTGTTGGTCATAGGGCTTGAACTCTGGGCCTGAGTGCTGTCCCTCAGCTTTTCAGCTCAAGGCTAGCACTCTACCACTTGAGCTACAGCGCCACTTCCGGTTTTCTGGTGGTTTATTGGAGATAAGAGTTTCACGACTTTCCTGCCCGGGCTGGCTTTGAACTGCGATCCTCAGATCTCAGCCTCCTCAGTAGCTAGGATTACAGACATGAGCCACCGGCGTCTGGCTTGGGTGATAATATTATGTACTCACTTTGCTCCTTAGGGATCATCCATTTCCAGAGTGCAGATTAATTACTTAACATTGATAAAAAGAGTTACTTATGTGCCAATCTATTGAAATGATAGGACTTTATATCTCCCCAATGTTCTACCAGCATTTTTAGCAGCTATGTAAGGTTGAGTGTGTTTGGGGTTGGGGTGTGGGTGATACTGTGATAAAACCCAGGACTTTGCATATGCTAGGCAAGCACTCTACTACTTGAGCCATACCCCAGCCCTTTTGTTTGTATTTTGGTTTTGAGACAGTGTCATTAACAATTATCCTCTTGATTTATATGAGTTTTGCATGCTTGGGCTACATATAAATGGATTTATGCATTTGTACTCTGTTATGCCTTGCTTCTTTTGTGAGACTCACTTGTATCAGTGCTTAGAGTTATAATGTGCTTATTCTTACTTCTTTGTAATATGTTCTTAAGTGGACATGGCAATTCCTTTGTCCACTTGGCTGCTTGGGTAGAATCTTGATCCCTTTGTGTGTGTGTGTGTGTGTGTGTGTGTGTGTGTGTGTGTGTGAGTGTCCGGTCGTGGGGCCTGAACTCTGGGCCTGGGCGCTGTCCCTCAGCTCTTCAGCTCAAGGCTAGTGCTCTACCACTTGTGCCACAGCACCACTTCCGGCTTTTTCTGCTTATGTAGTGCTGAGGAATCGAACCCAGGGCCTCATGCTTGCAAGGCAAGTGCTCTACCACTGAGCCACCTTCCCAGCCCCTTTTGGTTTCTTTTTATCCTGCCATGACAGAATACCTGACACTGAGTAATCTAGAAAGAACAGAAATTTCTATTATTTCTCCTGGGTCAGGAGGATAGCAAGTCCAAGGTTATGTTGGCTACAGGTCAGTGTCTCCCTATGGCCCAGCTCTTCATTTCCAAGACGATACCTTAAAGGCCACATCCTCTAGAAGAGAGAGGAAAGGCTGAGGAGCTAAGGGAGGCTCAAACTCACCATTTTATTCTGGCACCAATCCCACCCAGGAGGCTGGGGCCCTTGTGACCCCATTAGCTCTTGGAGATTTCACCTGTTTGTGCTGTTACAATGGCAATTACATTTCACCAGGCGTTTTGCAGGGGACAAACATTCATTCAGACCATGGTAGATAGCTCTCAGTTTTAGGCTTCTGTGAATGGTGCTGCAGGTGACACTCTACACAGATCAATGATGAACATTTGTGCACATATCCACTGGGCTATTCCAAGACTGACACTACTGTGTCACCTGGTGTGCAGATGTTCAGACTTAGAAAACACTTGCAAACAGAAATTCATTGTGATTGTACTTGTGATCTCTGTCCACCACTGTGCATATGTTAGTTTCCATTACTCCACACTTGTGCCAAAAGATGGCAATTTTCTTAAAGCTCAACATATACATGCACATTGGTACATATATATCACGCAGATGTCCGAATTGTTCTCAGGATAGTTTGTACAATATTACATTTCACCAGGAATAGATTCCTCTCTCTAGATCTCTATCAACAATAAATACAACTGTTCTTTTAAATTTTTGCCATTCTGATGAGCATGAGATAATATTACATTGTTATCTTAATTTGTACTTATTGTTTTTATATTGGGCTACTTGAGTTTGTTCATCTGAAAACTGTTTGATAGGAGAAAGGTCTTTTTCTTTTCTTTTCTTTTTGTCCATTGTGGGGCCTGAACTCTGGGCCTGGGCGCTGTCCCTCAGTTCTTCAGCTCAAGGCTAGCACTCTACTGCTTGAGCCACAGAACCACTTCTGCCTTTTACTGCTTATGTGGTACTGAGGAATCAAACTCAGGGCATCATGCATGCAAGGCAAGCACTCTACCACTGAGCCACCTTCCCAGCCCAGAGACAGATATTTAATTTGTTGTCTATCAGAAAAGGTTAAATGAGTCTAGGGAAGAGAAGAAAAGGCCTAAGAGGAGACCTATTACCTATCTTTGAAGGTTTTATTATTGTTTTGTTTTGTGGACTTCAACTCTGGGCCTCAAGGTCTTGCTCAACTTTTCTGCTTACAACTAGCATGTTACCACTTAAGCCATACTTCTTGTTCAGCTTTCTGATGGTTAATTTTGGAGATGAGAGTTTGGCAGATTTGTTTGCCCAGGGCGGCTTTGAACCTTGATTCTTGAATCTCAGCTTCCAGAATAGTTAGAATTATAGGCATCAGCCACTGTGGTCAGCAATGTCTTTGAAGGGATTCTGTTCTGAGAGATCCAGGCGGTTTGTATATCATGTTGTGGGCAGAGGTGAGCCAATGAATGAAAGTTTTAAGTTAACATACTTAAAGTTAAATTAAGAAATGACTTTCAAACCAATGGTGTTATGCTAAAACAAGCTTTCTCTTTGCTTCTAAGTTCTTTGCTCTGACTCTGTCCCCAAGGAGACCGACTAAGGCACATTAAGGATGTGCATTGGCAGGAATTTCTCTACTGTGTTGGGAGATGGACTGGGTTAAGGAGTTCCAAAACCAGCCTCTGTCTGGGAATCAGTTTAGGAACTTGAAAATGCAGATCTCCAGTGCCTCATTTTAAAACATGTGTGAAAGAATGCCTAGGGCTGGGCACTTGTGCTCAGGCTGTAATTCTAGCTACTCAAGAGGCTGAGGATCTGAGGATCTCAGTTCAAAGCCAGAAAGGGCAGAAAAGTCTAGGAGACTCATATCTCCAGTTAATCACCAGAAAACCAGAAGTGGCTCTGTGGTTCAAAATGGTAGCACACTAGCTTTGAGTAAAAGAGCTCAGGAACAGTGCCTAGGCCTTGAGTTTAAGCCCCCTGATGGACATTAAAAAAATCAAAAGAAAAGAAAAGAAAGTCTAGGGAGGAAGCTTGCTATTATTTAAACTAAGGGATTCTGATAGTTACTGGGCACAGTTAGAAGAAACATTGTTCTAGATCACTTCTAGAATTTGTTTGATGTTTCAAACAACAGCTCTGTGTAAGTTGCTTTGTTAGATGTTACTTAATATAAAATTTGGTAAGATTAGACCAAAAAGGGTGGGTGATTGGTGAACAAACCTTGGACCATAGTTCTTTGCCCTTTTGATTAGGATCTCTTACACATTTTCCTTCTGCAAATGCAGGTGTCCTAACTAAAATCCTCAAGCAAACAAAACTCTCTTGGAAATGATAGGTTAAAGGTTAATAATTTGTAGCCAAAGCATCTTTGGAATTCACAACTGAGCACGGGGGCATGCTGGTGGTGTTCATGATTTTAGACATTAACTCTATAAGACAATGATGCCTCTGTCTAAAATAGACCCTTTTTAAAGAGCCCAAGAATCTGAGGACTGAGTCACACTCTGCCTCGGTCTCCCCCTATCTAAACTGGGGGCAAGAATAAGGCAATATCTATACCAGGGATTGTTGACCAGGGGTTGAATGAGATAGCCTAAGAAATATCTAGCATAGCATTTAATCACAGGAAATATTTAGGAACTATTCATTCTCTTCCATTCCCCCCCACCCCCCCTTACAATACCAGGAAAAGGTACTCTGCTTTTTTTGTTATTGTTTGATTGCTTTTTTAGTCTATATATCCATACTGGGGCTTGAACTCAAGCCCTGTTATACTCAAGGCTAGCATTCTGCCACTTGAATCACAGCTCTACTTCTGGCCTTTTGATGGTTAATTAGAAATAAGAGTCTCAAAGACTTTCCTACCCCAGCTGGCTTCAACCTTTGATCAGATTTCAGCTTCCAGCGGGAGACACTGCTGTTCCTGCATGTCCACTTGTTTTAAGACTATGAAAGGACATCTTCCTCTTTACCCAAACTATACAAATAGCTCCAACCACAGAAGAGAGACATTTCACCAAGGAATAGGAAAGCATTTGGTCCCAAGCATCACCAGAACTCAGTCACAGAAAATCAGCAATGTGTCAAATCAGGTCTCCTATTCCACCCAGCTTTCTGCCTTCTGCACCAAATGAGCAGTGGTTTTTGTGAGTTTGATGGTGCCAGGAGTCAGTAAATGTTGCCAAAATCCCCAAATCAAGCTGGTGGCTGGATGCTGGAGAGGCAGCTCACGCCTTTGCAGGGTATTGTTGTAACTGCTTCTCACTGTGTGCCTCTGTTTCCCTCCCAGATGCCTGGGCACCAATGGCCTCTTGGGGGAAAGCCTGAAGGGTCTTGTTTGTTTCCTTCCTAGTTTATGTTCCAGTCTGAGTAATGAGATCTGCAAGCTGTCCACACACTGCTGGGACTTGATCTTTTGTTTGATGAACTCAGCTGGTCTGTGTTCTGGAAACAGTCCTGACTGGAACCCACATGAGAAGCCTACAGAACAATGTCACGCTTTGCTTTCAGAATTGTCCTTACTTTAAAATCCTTTTTAGTAGTCCTTTAATTTGGCCTCTTTTTGAAATCTTTTAATTGCACAAAAATGTAAGTTTCAGTGAACAAGACATTTCTTGTTCCAGTACCATTTTTTTTTCTTTCTTCTCCCTTCTATCTTTTTTATTTTTGGTGTTCACTGAGGCTTGAACTCAAGACCTTATGCTTGTGAGTCACACTCTACCACTTGAGCCTTGTTTCTATAATTAATTTTCAATTAGAGTCTCAGGTTTTTGCCTAAGCTGACCTTGAACCCCAATCCTCCTATCTATGCCTTCCACATAGCTAGGGTCGCAAGTATGTACTGCCATGTCCACTTTTTTAAGATGGAAGTCTCACGAACATTTTCTTTTTCCAGGCTGGCATTGAACCTGGATTCTCCTGATCTCTGCTTCATGAACAGCTTGGACTCCAAGCATATGCCACCATTGCCCTCTGTTGCCATGTTTTAGATAGACGGTAGGCCCCTGTCTCCAGCTTCCCTTCTCCAAGGTTTGAGTTATCTGTGGTCAACAAAAATACAAATGGAAAATTCTAGAAATAAACTGATACACTTTAAAATTATTATAGTATACTGTCATGAATGTTCCATTTGTTATTGTTAATCTCTTATTGTGCTGAATTTAAATATTAACCTGTTACAGATAAATTTTTTCAGAGAAATAGTGTGTTATATATATTATATACTTCTCTCTCTCTCTCTCTCTCTCTCTCTCTCTCTCTCTCTCTCTCTCTCTCTCTCGTGTTGGATAGTATTCATGGCTCAGGCATTTAGGGTCTTCCGGCATCTCTCATGGATAAAGCAGACTACTGTAGTTTTTCTTTGTTTCTCATTTGGCTCCATTTCAATCATTATGCTAAGGTTGGCCTTGTCAGATTATCTGTAAGTATTGAGTTCTGTAATCTTGGATTCCTAGATGTTTTTCTCTATCTTTAGTGTACCTTGGCCATATTCTCTGAAAGACATTTTTTTTTTAGCTATGAGCTTCACAGTGGCAGGATTTTGTTACAGGAAAAGCTATGTAACTATTTGTTACCCAAGTCTGAAATAGCTATCATCAGAGACATTTCAATGTCAATTCAACTCATCAATTATTCTTTATTTTTTATTTTTGTAGCACTAGGTTTGAACTCAGAACTTTGTATTTGCTAGGCAGGTGCTCGATCTTTTCTAATAGGGTCTTGTGTTTTTGCAGGGCTGTTCTTTCTTATTTTATTGTATTTTTGGCCAGTCCTGGGGCTTGAACTCGGAGTCTGGGTGCTGTCCCTAAGCTTCTTTGGCTCAAGGCTAGCACTCTACTCCTTTGAGCCACAGCACCACTTCTGGTTTTTTAGTGGTTAATTGGAGATAAAAGTCTCATGGACTTTCTTACCTGGACTGGCTTACAACTGTGATCTTCAGATCTCAGCCTCCCAAGTAGCTAAGATTATAGGTGTGAGCCAGCAGTGCCCATAATGTTCTTCACTGTGATTCTCTTAGTTATAACTCCCACATAGTTGGGATGTCAGGTACACATCATCACCAACACCACCACACTGAGCCACACCACCACACTGTTAGGTGAGATGGAGTCTTGGTCAACTTTTTGCTTGGGCTAGCCTTGAACTGTGATCCTCCAAATCTCTGACTCTAGGATTACAGGTATCTAGGATTACAGGTGTGAGCCATCAGACCAAGCGTGCCAATTTGATTTTTGTAAATCAATAAAAGTGTGGCAAGCTGGAAGGAGAGGCCACACTTCTCTTTGTCTCCACAGGGGTTAGTATTGGTGGAGAAGGATCCACTAGTAAGTCACTATCATCCCTGGCCACTGATAAGACTCCTGGACGCAGGGGACGTCACCCAGCCTGCCAACTAACACCTAACCCTAAACCAAGGACTTGTTCTTTTTCATCATTTCTTCCAACTGAAAGAATTTCTAACTACCCCCACTTTCTGTGAAAGGTTACAGGCCAAGATGGAAACATGAACTAGGAATCCAGACTTCTCAGAGATAAGGAAGTGAGTAGACACAGGCTATACTGATCTCTGCCAGCGACATTTCTGCTTTCTCTAAGTCTACAATTAGGCCATTTCCCAAATGTGGAGTTAGTCACAGGAAAATCAGGTCCCATCAAGAGGTGAGGAGAGAAGTTTATAGGGTGATGATCATAACAGGACAAGGGCCAGGGGACATTTCCAGTCAAATGACACCAGGGTGCCTCAGCTCTCACTTAACAATACATGCCTTCATTCCTACACATATCAGCAGTGTTTCTGACCCCATGTCTTACTCTGGCTGGGGATTGGTGTCATTTAAAGTCCTCCAAGGATATAAATTGAGAAACAAAATCCCTTTAAGGCAGTGATACCACAGAAACTATGAATGCCAGGTTTTCCACTGCTTCTAATCAACTCAACAAATGGCCCCAACCAACAACCATCATGCTAACAATCACTCTCATTGTAGATCAAACACTCCCTTCGAAATCCTAGGCAAGTCCCACTTTATCTTACCAAGTCCCACACACTCTTAATGGGGTATTTCCCAGACCTCAGGGGAAAAAAATGAAGACAATTAAAGAGAGTCAAATTTCTCAGCCATTTCTCTTAGGAATCGCTTTACTAAGGCCCAGCGTCTGTAAGTTTTAGTCTGGAGGACCTCCCTTTCGCACTGTAATATAAGTAGTGTAGTCATGTAAGACTTGTAGTTTTCTTAATGAAAAGCACAGGGTCTTTGCAGCCCCCTAAGGTTGAAAGGGGACTATAATAAGGACAGATATCTTGAAATTGGCACCAGATGAATGGATTCTCCTCAGTTCCCCTTTCTGACTTGGAAAGTTTGTATTTGATTGGTTTGCTTCTTTGCAGTATTAAGGACTAGATTGAGAGCTTTTGCATGCTAGGCCAGTGCTCAACTACTGAGCTATATCCCCAACCCAAAAATGTCCCTTTAGTCCAATAAGCCACCTGTGGTCTAACTCATGACTTTCAAGTCTAGGTTTAGACTAAGACATTCATCAAGTATTACTTGAGAATGCTCGACACAGCATGATTCCTCACCCAAACCAATGCAATTATCCTTCATTAGAACACCATGTGACACTGCCCTTTTGCCATTGTCTTGGGTGATACTGAAAGAGGGTTTCTCACAGATCCATACCGTAGCCAAACCTCTCCCAGTGCATTTGACTGGCCATTCTCGTTCAATCAATTTCAAAGATATGCTTCAGATTTACTTGTATGTTGCTTTCAGCTCCTGTTTCAAATACACATTAATTATTTCCCTGGGCAACTCTGGTTGCTTTCATCTCAGGATGTCAGCCTGGTTTCCCTGTAAATGTGAGAAGGGTGCCCTGTTCTTGGAGCACACTCATCCCCAAGGCAGTTAATGACCAGCAGGGTATCTTGTCCTTGAGTCTCAAAGAAGTGCACTGGTTATAGGGGTTTTCTTGAGTTCAAACGTGAGATATCTGAGATTGCCTGGAGCCAAAGATGCCTCTGGCATCACTAGCAAAGGAGAGAACTTCTAACCACCAAAGACTCTGGAATCTCCCAGCACAGTCTCTGGAAAAAAAAAACAAAAAGGAGGTAGTCCTGGTAAGAGGTACATGCTTCCTAAGTTACATGCGATGAATACCATTTGCAGGTGATTCACTTTGCAATGCTCAATGGAGATGATTGGCGCTTGAAGTGTACTTGTTTCACTCCGTAATCTCAAATGGCTATAGGTGTCTTCTCCATTGGTCATAGACTCTAAAACCCAAGACAGGAAAGGATGAATTCAGATCCTCCATGAGATGGTCTCTTTAGCTTGGGAAGGGCTTTGATATCTGCCTGAGTTCTAACCAAACTCATTGTAAATGCAGGAGTTTTCAGAGCCATCAGCAAACCAGTTAAGACAGACAGTTTTGCAAACACAAAATAGTCTAAGACCTTTCATGAGGTTTAATCACAGATGACATCGTTACTTTAAACAGCACATGGAAGAAAAAGAAAACTTGTTCTCTCTTTCTGTCTCTCTGTCTCTGTCTCTCTGTCTCTGTCTGTCTGTCTGTCTGTCTGTCTCTCTGTCAGATGGAAAGTTTAAAAATTTTATTCCCTAACCATTGAAAAAAAAGACCAAAACCAATTTCTCCCCACCCCTAGAAATAAAATCATGGGAAGCATTACATTTGCATGTTCTCACTCACAGATGGTCTTGCCTAAATACATCAAAGAATGAGCCAAAAGTTTGGCTTCTAGACCATAAAGAATGACACACAAGTGTTACAATTTAGATCTTAAATGTCAAGAGCTAACACTCAAAGGTCAGTGTTGAAGGCTTGGTTGTCAGCTGGAGATGTCAGAACTTTTAGGAAGTGGGCGGGACCCATTAGAAGGAAGTTAGGTTACTGGGATCATGTCCTTGAAGGCCATATTGGGACTCCAGCACACATACACTCTCTCTCTCTCTCTCTCTCTCTCTCTCTCTGTTTCATGACCTCCATGAGGTGAGCAACTACTTCTATCACACACTTCCACCTTGATTTATTCCCTTATCAGAGGCCCAAAAGCAGTAGGACCAATAAATCAAGGACTGAAACCTGTGAAGCTCAAATAAACATTTACACCTTATAAATCAACTTTCTCAGGTGTCTCATCAGAATGACATAAGCTTGACTAACACAACTGCTATTCAATAACCATGAAAGGATTGCATCCCAATATTCTCCTCTCTGTCCATCTTCTGAGCAACACATTGTAGAAAGAAAGCTGTGGTCTCAGCAGCTACCTCTCTGGAGCAGGTATTGAATGTAAGTTCTCACATGGAGTTGCTGGTACCAAGAAGTGGCCAGTTCAGCTCGCATGAGGGAAATTCTTGGAATAACCTATTTTTCTGCTGACCTTCCCCCGTCCTTTGACCTATTCCGTATTTGGGAAGTTAGATTAGAAAGTACCTTCTTTTTTTGTGGTACTGAGATTTGAACTCAGAGGTCTTGAGCTTGCTAATCAGGCATTCTAATACTAGATACATGTCTCCAACCTTTTTTGCTTTAGTTTTGTTTTTGAATAGGGTCTCACATTTATGCCATGGGATAGCCTGGACCATGATCTACCTATTTTTGCTTCTTGCCTAGTTGGGATTTTCATTGGTTCACCTGGAGGTCTTTCATTGGTTCACCTGGAGGTGTTTCAAATCTTTTTTGCCCAAACTTCTTTGAGTCATGGTTCTTTTTTATTTCAACCCCATGGCCAGGACACATTTTTTTCTGAGAACTATTTACTTCTCTCAAGGATTCAGTATTATGTCACTGGCTGTGAAATGACAAAAAAAAAGTAAGATGTCTGGAATGTATAGCCATCCTAGTAACATTTTTTTCTTATTTTTGTAGTACCTACTAATGACCTCTAGGTGGCAGTAAATGTTCCAACCAATTTTCTTGGAGCTGGTCCTCAAATGGCTGCAGAGGATCTTTTTTGTTGTTGCTGTTGTTGGGTGTGGGGTTTGAACTCTGGGCCTGGACGCTGTCCCTCAGCTCTTCAGCTCAATGCTACCGCTCTACCACGTGAGCCACAGTGCCACTTCCAGTTTTCTGGTGGTTACTTGAAGAGTCTCACGAACTATTCCTGCCCAGGCTGGCTTTGAACCAGGATTCTCAGACCTCAGCCTCCTGAGTAGCTAGGATTACAGGCATGAGACACAGGTGCCCAGCTTGCAGAGGATCTTTAAAAGTTAACTGACATAACAAAGCTGGCTGATATTCTTGCAATTTCAGTGTTCCTTTCTTCCCCTGAGTCTCAGTATAGGGTGTGTTTTGCATTGCAGGGAGCTTTGAAATCCAATGTCACGCTGGAAGCAGAGCTAAGGAAATGGTTACTTGAATTTGAACTCAGGGATGCTCCACCATTTGAGTCACACCTCTAACCCCTTTTGCTTTAGTTCTTTTTTTCAGAGAGGTTTCATTGATCATGAACCACCACTACTTATGTCTCCCACTTAGCTGGGCCAACAAGTGTGCACCTACCACACCCATGTTACTGGACAAGATGTGTTCTTGCAAAGTTTTTGCCTGAGTTGACCTCCCCATCCTTGCCTCCTGAATTACTTGGATTACAGGTATATGTTACTGTGCTGGGCCATGAACTTTATTCCTAAACACATCCAGGTGTGGCCCAATTAATTGTGACCATTTTAAGCCCTAATTGCTAATAGACTGGCCAGGTTAACTAAGTTATGGCATAGATGTTGACTCCTCTGAGTACCTTCTAAGTGTGAGGCAGTGTGCTGCACTCTGGGGCCCAGCCAGAGGTTTTGCCATGTAGATATAACTCCTCCAAATTGGATCTCTTCCTCCCAGACAATCTCCATGATTTTGATTTCTATCTATTTCTATTTATTATTGGGGTCTTTATTTGTTGCCCCTGCCAATCAAGACCTTTTAGTTATAGTTTTCTGTTTTGTTTTGTTTTTGGGTCCGGTTGTGGGGCCTGAACTCTGGGCCTGGGCGCTGTCCCTCAGCTCTTCAGCTCAAGGCTAGCGCTCTACCACTTGAGCCACAGCGCCACTTCCGGCTTTTTTTCTTTTTTTGCTTATGTGGTGCTGGGGAATCGAACCCAGGGCCTCATGCATGCAAGGCAAGCGCTGTACCACTGGGCCACCTTCCCAGCCCTAGTTATAGTTTTCTTTTCCACGTAAGTCCTTAATCCTGAGCTTGTGTAGGTTGTGCTTAATGTTTGTATGTATATGTTTGTCACTGTTTGGATATGCTATGCTCTCAGAACCTACCTGCCTTTTCCATCTCTACACCCTTGCAGAGGTGCCGAGAGTGGCTTGCCCTTCTGTTATGAGCGGAGTTGGTCAGTAATCCAATGAACTGCCTTGAAAGTTTTTGAAAAGGGAGACAGAAACCTTAGGGACTTCGTTCACATGAAGTAATTTCTTTTTTCCTTTGAGAGTCTTGCTATGCCAAGTAGGCTGGCCTTAAACTTGCCTTATTTCTGCCTACACCTACCACATGCTAGGGTTACAGGCCTGCATCAGTATCTCTTCTATGTTGTTTTATTAAAAGAGGAATAGATCAAGAACTTGGAAATTATCAGACTAGAGATGACATCCTGGTTAAAATATTATGTTGGGGCTGGGAAGGTGGCTCAGTGGTAGAGTGCTTGCCTCACATGCATGAGGCCCTGGGTCAATTCCTCAGCACTACATAAACAGGAAGAAGCCAGATGTGGCACTGTGGCTCAAGTGGTAGGGTGCTAGCCTTGAGCTGAAGAGCTGAGGGACAGCACCCAGGCCCAGAGTTCAGCCCCCACAACCAAAACAAAACAAAACAAAACCAAAAAAAACTATGTTAATTAACTTTCTGTGGCTGTGATAAAATACCCACGATCAATGAACTTTCAAAAAAGAAAGGACTTATTGTGGCTCACAGTTTTATAAACTTCAATCCATGGTCATAGTCCTATTGCTTTGGGTCTGTCCTGCCTGAGCAGGTCACTATAGTGGGAAAGAAGCTGGCAGAGAAAACAGGGCCCATGGTTGCCACTTGTAAGATAGGCTCATGATCTGCTATTGCCTAAGGAATTCCCCCAAGATACCCCCAGAAGACTGTCCTGGAGTTCTGATAAAATTGTATCTGCCCTGTCTTGTGGTCAGCCTAATGGAGCACCACATCCTGCTAGCCAGGATGTTTGTCTAACGGAACTGCGTATGTGAAGGCAGTGAGGACTACGTCCTTACAAGACCTTACAGGGGTGAGGGGAAATCTAATTAAAGCTTCATATTTCTACACTGCATTTCATTAATATTATAACAGAATGCATTGTAGGCATGGACATGAATGGGTGAAGAACTGTTACACCATCACCCGCCATTTAAATTGTCTATTGTGATGCACTTCTCCACCAACTTTCCCTTCAACTTTCATCAGCCTTAAATTGTCCCAGACGCCATACTTCAGGGCCTTAGAGCTCCCTTGCTCAAGCCTGTTCCCATATGGTGGAGTGTGTTCCCATCTTTTCATTTAGATAAGCTTTAGTTTCTTTCATTACTCAGTTATGTTTTGCTCAATTCTTTATTTGAGAACCAAGCCCTGGGATGACACTTAACTAAAACCACTACCAGATTCCAGGAGTGGATGGCAGAGGCCTGCTCACCTCATGGTGGCTAGAAGGGTCCAGGGTTACAACAGCCTCTTTGAGTGCTGCCCCATTGACCCAAGTCCCTCTGGTAGGCCCTGCTACCTCCCATAGCCCTGGGCTAGAGACTGAACCTTCAATACATGGAGCTTTGGGGGAATGTTCACGATTGAAACCATAACATACCAGCTTGATGAAGTTGCTTAGGGATGTTTATTTAAAATAAGTCTATGGCTGAAAGATGGATTTTGGACATTAGTTCAGTTTCAGGTTTCTAGTTGAAGGACCCTGGCAACATGATTCCCCAGTGTTGAAGAAGCACCCAGGTTTTGTTTCTTTTATTTTTTCCTGATAAAGTCTTACTGCATGGATTTTGCAAAGATCAAGCTATATAACTTTAATGAGATGAAAGGAATGGTATATTTCAATCCTGTCAATAAACTGGCGTCCGGCATATTTCTACTTATATGGAAATCAATTTGGGTTAATTCTGGCTTCTGGTAGTTACTAGAGGGAGGCGCAACTTCATATGTCTTCAGGCAAGAAAGACTCTCCCCCCTCCCCTGAAGATGTTTGGCTGTGTTCTTTGGAACAGATGAATAAACGTATGTTTTCCCTAGAGAGGAACAGATATAGATATCCCAGCTCACTTTAAGATTTTGATGTTGTGGTACTCTTATAGAGAAGATACCTTGTCCTCGGAAAAGCAACTGCAGTCTTTTAAGACTTCTATTTCTAATAGTCTTAAAATTAGCAAGAAGGGCAAAGGCTGTAGCTGAACTAGTTAGTGGTAGAATTCTTGCCTAGCAAGACCTGGGTTCAATTCTCAGTATCACGCATGTGCATGGCGGGGGGGGGGGGGGGGAATGACATTTCAACTAGAGTCCTTGTTTTTTTCTTTTGCACTCACCTGTAACTTTGAAGGTCTTCAAAAAAGGAGACTTGAGCCAAGTGCTGGTTGCTAATGTCTATAATCCTAGCTACTCAGGAGGCTGAGATCTGAGGATCACAATTTGAAGCCAACCAGAACAGGAAAGTCCTTGGACTCTTATCTCCTATAAAGTACTCAAAAAAAAAAAATCCAGGGTGCTGTGGTTCAAGTGGTAGGGTACTCATCTTGAGTAAGAAGCTCAGGGACAGCAGCCAGCAGTGTCCAGGCCCAGAGTTCAAACCCCAAGACTGGAAGAAAAAAAAAAGTAGAGCACCTTAACATGGGAGAGGAAAGAAATGGGACAAAGGGTAGAGAATGGGATAAAGTTAGTTCACCAAATAGTTCAAAGATTAGATAAGAGGAAGATGCTTTCCAGATTTATTCCACAATGTGGTGACCACAGTTAATCATTATATATTGTATATTTCAAAATAGCTAAAAGAACAGATTCTATGATGGTCTCAGTGCAAGATGGTAAATATATGAGGTAATGAACCGGTTCGATAACATACACATATATCGAAATATCACAGGGTACTCCCATAAATGTACACACCTACTACTTGTCAATTAAAAATGGGATTTAAGAAACCAGCATGGAGCAAATATGGTTGACACAGAGAATATTCACCTGTGGAGCACACTTGTCACAATGTACACCTTTCTCTTTGCTCTTGCATTCTCAGTCCCTTCTTACCATCCAACTGTTCCCAGACCCCCTACTTTAGAAATCCTTACAAACCCAGGGCTCGCCTAACCTGCAGGTAAAGCTATTATTTCGTTCAGCCTTGCCATACTTGGAAACACTGTGACAGACTAATTCATCCGACTGACTCATAAAGAATTTTCTCTATTGTCCCTTGAGGATAGAAGTGGAAAGAACAGTTGGCTTCTAACACAATTGATGCAGGGTTTAATATTCTGTCTTGTGTTAGCTCAACAACAACCATAGGAAATACCTATCTATCTATCTACCTATCTATCTATCTTTATTACAGATGAGGTCGATGGCTTTGACAGGTAAACTAGTCCAAATAATCATGATATCTGATATGATTTACAATAAATATATTTAAGAGGAAAGAAAAAAATAGTTACTCAAATGAGGGTCATAAACTGAGTGTCATGGTGCATATCTATAATCCCAGCACTCAGGAGATTGAAGTGGGAACATCATGAATTCAAGCTGGAGTTACAAAATGACATCCTGTCTCCAAAAGCAAATGAACAGCAAGAACATCCCAAGATCAAAATGAGACAAAGAAAAGTCATAAATGACAGGTTTAGAATTAGATTCCAGCTGTGTGTGTGTGTGTGTGTGTGTGTGTGTGTGTGTGTGTGTGTGTGTGTGTGTGTGTGTGTGTGTGCTAGGGCTTGGACTTTGAGCCTGGACTCTGTTTGTGCTCAAGGCTAGTACTCTACCACTTGAGCCACGGCAGCACTTCCTGTTTTCTAGTGGTTTATTGGAGATAAGAGTCTCACAGACTTTCTTGCCTGGGCTGGCTTTGAACCACAATCCTCAGATCTTAGCCTCTTGAGTAGCTAGGATTATAGCATGAGCTAGAAGTACCCGGACAGATTCCAGCTTTTTAAGATTCTGAAGTATGCAGTGTTCACAGCGCCAGCTTGGAGGCGGGCACAGGAAGGGCTCTGATGTGCTCTCAGCCAAGCTCTACTCCCAGCTGTCACTCAGAGCTCTCAAGGGTCAGACCTGGATTAGGAAGGAATAAAACAACAACATCTACAACGAAGTCAAAAACCCATTAAACTCTTGAGAGTCGTAGAGAAATTAACGATTATGTGCTTATTGGGCTGGGGACAGCAGCCCTCATTCCTCAAGGTAATGTTCTAGTTTGGTGTGGGGCCATGGTGTCCCCAGTAGTTGAGACATTTTAATGAAAGACTGACAGCACTAGCCGGATAATGAAATAGAGTGAAAGGATTAGATAAAAAATGATACTGTGCTTGGGCGTGACTGCCGTTTTGCAGTGCTAGCAATTGGTGAATCAGAAGCTAGGAGAACTGGGGTTAGAGGCCAGCCTGTGCTACACTGGGAAGATCTATCTCTAAAAAACAAAACAAAACAACAAAGTCAGTGAAGAGAGTGTAGACCACAGATCGGAACCAAATACCAAAGCATGACCCAGGTCAGCACTTCTTTTTCTCAAGGCCTTGCAGTTGCTCAGCTGGCACTTTACCACTTGAACCATGCCTCTAGCCTTGCTTCTTGCTGGTTAACTGGCGATGGTATAGTGCAGGCTTTTCTGCCCAAGATGGCTTCAAACCTTGATCCTCCAGATCTGTGCCTCCTGAGTAGCTAGGATTACAGGTGTGAACCACCAGTGCCCAGACGTTTGGGATCTTGAAAGGTCTGAGGGGTCTGTGTATGAAAGGCGTGGTCTCAGTGGGGAACGCTGTTAAGAGGCAGTGGCACCTTTAGGTGGGGCCTGGTGAAAGAAGCCTTGTGGGAAACCCTAGGTCATTCAGAGCACGCCCTGGAGCCCGATCTTGTGATCCCAGTCTGTTCCCTTTCCTCTCTTTGTGTTCCTTGGCTCATGAAGTGATTCGTTTTCTCTACCACAAACTTCTTCCAAGATGTGCCGCCCTCTCTGAGCCCCAAAGCTGATCTTGGACTGGAATCTCCCTGCCAGTGAACTTAAACACTCTTCTCTTTGTAAGTGAATTAAATTAAATATTTCGTTATGGTAAAAAGGAAGCTGACGAACATAAGAGGAAGAGAAAACAGGGGTGGCTGCGAGGGTTTTTATGCCAAAGTTGATTCCTCAACATTTCAACATGGCAAGTGGTTTGGGTTAAAAATTCTGTAGCCTGGATGGATTCACATAACAGTGAATATAGTAGCTCAAATTCTCTCTCCCTCTTCATGTCTGTCTGTCTGTCTCTCTCTCTCTCTTTCTCTCTCTCCTTGTGGCTACATGACCGCAACTGGGGGAGGTGGGGTAGAGTGAGTGAGTAAAAATAGGTTGTTAAAGAGAAGCAGATGTCATTGTAAACAAGAGTCCTCTTTGTCGAGACAGACAAATGCTGATTGCTGGAAACTCAACGGCTGAGTGTTGATATTGAATACACTGGGAAAATAAGTGGGTTCTGGAATCTACCCTTCCAACAACTGTGGGGTTATCATGTTGGATTGCCAGCAGTTCTAGGCCGGGGGGGGGGGGGGAGAAATGGGGGGGAGGGGAGAATGACCAGCAGGTCACCTTTTCAAAAAGATTCATCCATCCTTGAGAGAGCCCTGTTTCAGGATCTTTATTTCAGCAAGTTCTAAAGAAGACTAAAACAAACAAAAGATTCCATAAACCTGGGAGAGGTGGGGGGGGAGAAGACATGGAGGAGAAACAGGAGCGATGTCATGGGAGAAAAGAGATGCTTTAGAGCAACCTGTCACCCTGCAATGTGTGGATCTGACTTTGATTGACATGAAAAGCAGAACTCAATAGGCAAGTAATACAAAGAAAAAACATTTTTGGGGGGGAGAAAAAAATAGAACACTAGGCTACTTGAACACATTGAGGAACTACTGTGGAGCGGTTAGATGTGTTTACAGAACAGCTATATTTTAAATAAGAACTCTAATTTTATTTCAGGGGATTTTTTGTATTATTCATTGTACAGGGTAATTACATTGTGTTTCATACACGAATATAAAATACTCCCATCAAAAGCACTCCGTCCCTCTCCCTCCTCCCTCCTCCCCCCCCTTAACACAATTTCAACAAATTCCACTGTTTTATTATTTTCACACATAGTCCCCCTTAGCTTTTTTACTGGCCATTCCCCCCTCTGTGGGTACCTTTTTCCCCCCTCCCCCCCACACCCTGCCCCAACATAACCTGTTTTCATTCCCTGTTATTCATTATACGTTTAGTTTTTAAGTTCACTGGACAAAGGAGTTGTGCTATGGTAGTTTACACATACATAGATTATAATTTAGTCAAAGTGCTCCTCCCTTGTTCTCTATCCCCATTCTCCCATGCCCAATTATAGACTAGCAGTTAGTAAGATTCCTTATGCCATAAAAGTTCAAATCGTTTCAAGATGCCCATAAAGAAGTCCTAGATGAAATAATAGACGAACTTTAATTGCTTCCAAATAGCCCAGGAAGAGCCCGGCCAGGAGTAGTTGGGAGTCAATGTCCAATGAGGTCCATACTGGGGTCCTCTTCTCTGATGGTGTAGGAGTCTGAACTCTCCCATAATGAAAAGTTAAAGAGAAAACCTTGCCAGAACATGCTGCCATTTCTTGACCAGCAGAGCGGCCCTGTCATAGGAAGCTTACCATCCTTGGGCAAATATCCCCCAAACAGTGAGAGAACTCATTTTTTTGTAGTTTTTAGAAAAAAAAAAAATCCTCGCCACTCTCTTGGGCCAGAATCAAACCACAAAGTCTTTTTCCACCGCTTTTCCCCTCTCTAGCAACACATAGAAAACATGGCAGGAAGAAAATGTGACGGGAAACTGAATGCAAATGAACGGGAACGGAGATGAGGCCATGCTAGAGCCCAGGTCAAAGATGCCAGGTGGAGCACACTGCCCAGCCAACACTGGGCAGCAGGCCACACTCCAGGCCCCAGCAGCTGTCGCCAGACTCAGCCACATCTAGGTCAGGCTCTGGTGATGTTTGTGTTGTGTTGCTGCTATCTATCACAAAAATCAACAGGATTTTGCTTCCTGGTTGAAATCATTGTTTTGTGATAGACTCAGTTGCAGGGTTTCTGTTATCCACTTAGGTGGGGGAAGAGCACACAGGCCCTTTGTCTCTTCCAAGTCCACCTGATGATATCCTGCAGAAGAGTCAAGTGATTCCAAGGGTGGTGGCTGCAGGCCGCTTACACAGGACTTATACGGGGTTTAGCTGGGTGCTGGGTGAGCAGAATAACTAAGGACAGTAAAAGCTCAGAGAAACCTCATCTCTTGGGAAATACCAGCTTCAAAGACCACAGCAGGAGGTTACACTGAAATGTTTCAGCACAGGCTGAACAACAGGGACTAGGGATAAACAGACACCAAGGAGAGAGTCACAGTCTGGAGCCACCACAAGCTGCCCAAATGCACTTCCCAAGCTCACAAGGTTGTGAATCATTAGCCACATGAATCATGTCACTTCTGTGTCTTTTTGACACTGGGTTTCTCCATGTAGCTCAGGCCAGCCTCCAGCTCCCAGTCCACCTGCTTTTAGCCTTTGTTACAAACGTGAATCATCCAGCCCAGTTCTGTCTTAAGGTGCTGGTCAGACCCATCCTCTCTCCAAAAATAACAAATGAAAGATGGAGAGAGAGAGAGAAAAGAGAAGAGGTAAGAAATAACTGCTGATTAGCCATGCTTGCAAGAAGAGGGTGGTATAACCCACAAGAGGCTCTGCATCTGCAGTTTGGTTTTCCCCAAACCATTTCCTTCCTCTCCCACTTGCCTTCACCAAAACAAGCCTAAATACACTTCTGAATGCAAAAGAAAACTGGTCTTAAGCTGACCTTAGTGGATAGTTTGAAAATCATGGATTAGGGAATTCAACAATATAATTCTACATTTCCTGACACAATGATTAACTATGATTTTTATGCAAAAGTCATTCAACTTAAAAAAAGAACACCTTTTAGGGGTTTGGTGTATAGTTTAGAGGTTGAGTACTTGTCTAACGTGTGAGAGGCCCTGAATTTAATCCTTAAAACCACAAAATAAATCTTAAAGGATGAAAGGAAGGGAAGCAGGAAGGGAGAGAGAGAGGGAGAGAGAGGGAGAGAGAGAGAGAGAGAGAGAGGGAAAGAACAGAACTACGTGCCAATGGCTCATGCCTAGAATCTTAGCTACACAGGAGGCTGAGAGCTAAGACTTAAGGTTCAAAGCCAGCCTAGCCAGAAAAGTGTATGAATTTCTAATCTCCAGTTAAACATCAAAATGCCAGAGGAAGAGGTGTGGTTCAAGTGGTAACATACCAGCCTTATGTGAAAAAGCTAAGGGACAATGTCCAGATCCTGAGTTCAAGCCCAAGTATTGGCACAAAAATAAATACATCATGCATGAATAATAGAATTGCATATGAATAACGTTTGACTTTGGAACAGATTTAGTTTTATAGAAAATGGTGAGGTCAGAGCAGAACTGCCACTCACTGTCTCCCCATTTCCCCTTGTCATCATTGAGCCAATACTGTTGCCATTAAGTAAAGTCCAATTGAGTCTGATGGTCTCAGATTTTGTACAGTCTTTGCTCTGTCCTAATGACCCATGCAGGAGCCCAAATTATAGTAGCATCACCCTTTAGTCTTCTCTTAGCTGTGGCATTTTCTTTGACTTTCCTTGGTTTTGTTGCTCTTGAGAGCTTTGAGGAGTGCTGGTCAGCTAAGCCTGCATCAGTGGCTTGTGAGGATCTAGGGATGTTTCCTTAGAAATGGAGATTCTGCTGGGAGCCAGTGGCTCATGTCTGTAATCCTAGCTACTCAGGAGGCTGAGTTCAAAGCCAGCCAGGGCAGGAAAGTCTGTGAGACTCTTTTTTTTTTTTTTTTTGGTCAGTCATGGGGCTTGAACTCTGGGCCTGGGCGCTTTCCCTCAGCTCTTCAACTCAAGGTGAGCACTCTACCACTTGAGCCACAGCGTCACTTCCAGTTTTCTGAGTGATTTATTGGAGATAAAAGTCTCACAGCCTTTCCTGCCCCGGCTGGTTTTGAACTATGATCCTTAGATCTCAGCCTCCTGAGTAGCTAGGATTGCAGCCGTGAGCCACTGGCACCCAGCATCTGTGAGACTCTTATCTCCAAGAAACCACCAGAAAGCTTGAAGTGGCACTGTGGCTCAAGTAGTAGAGCACTAGCCTTGAGCTGAAGAGCTCAGAGACAGTGCCCAGGCTCAGAGTTCAAACGCCACAAATGAACCCCTCCACCAACAAAAAAAAAAAAGAAAAGAAAAGAAATGGGGGTTCTGGGCTTGGGAGGAGTTTTTTAATACTCTTTTAACATCTCTGCCTAAGAGCATCCATCTCTTCCAAAACCCCATGGCTCTAGAAAGCAAGAAACACTGGATCTGTGTAGCTCCCCCTCCCTTCTACCTTCAAGCATAGTTGGCTGTTTACTCCACCAAAGAACACATTTTGATCTTATTTTATTTTATTTTGAAATTGGGATTTGTATGGCAATAGCTGCCGAAAGGGAAGGTGTGTAGGAAACTCGCTTCTAATTATAGCCGTTCGACAAGGAGATTTAAATATTCTATTAGCAATGAATTATTTTAGTCACAAACACACATTTTAAATAAATTCTTTTTCCTTAGGCAAAGAAAGGATCTAGATTTGGTTTTCTTTCTCTGAAGGAATTTGTACCCTTTTCTATTTTTAATTTTAGTTGCTAGAGGAATCAGGTGCCACTTGGCTCATTTTCTTAGCCATTGGGAGAGCTGTACCACAGAAGCCCACTTTAGACTAGAATTTTCCAACCTTAAAAACAATATTAGCAACTCATTAAAAAATAACATGTCCGTGTATACATAGACCACAACATTGAGAAATATATGGAAGGGGAGAGTCAACGGGGGATGAGTTGGTTGAAGGGGATGACACAGATCAAGATGCGTTGTATTCATAAACTGCTTTGTTAAATGAAAACTCCCTTGTATAATGACTTAAAGATTAAACAAAATAAATGCCCTGGTGTTTCCAGTGTGTGTGTGGGGGACTAGATCTTAAACAGGTAGAATTTATTTTAGGAAAGCAAGGGTAAATTATTATAGCAAAGCCCAATCCTGTGATCCTTAATATTAAGACAGCTGAGGAAAGAGACGTGGGATCACCACAGAGGAAGATGAGGCATGTGAAGAATTTCACCTGTACGAGTAATCCATAAACTATCTCCTTTTCATTTGTAGGTTTATATATACCACTCATATGCAATATGTCTATATATGTACATGTATACATCTATATACATATATACGTATATTGCCACTATGAAAACATTGCCAAGTGTGTGATGGTGTACAGTGGTATAACCTGCCACATACTGAAGCCATAGGATATAGTCACTATCTTTTTTTTTTGTCATTGTGGGGCTTGAACTCAGGGCCTGGGCACTGTCCCTGAGCTCTTTTGTTCCAGGCTTGCACTCTACCACTTTGAGCTACTTTTAGTTTGCTGGTGGTTAATTGGAGATAAGTGTTTCCTGGGGACCTTTCAGCCTGGGCTGGCTTCAAACCATGATCCTCAGACCTCAGTCTCATGAGTATCTAGGATTATAGGATTATTGCAGTCCATTGTGGACTGCAAGGTTGTTAAGTCATGCATGTATATGTATGCACGTATAGGTATGTATCTGTGTATATGCATGTGGCTATGTATTATCTGTGATTGTGTATAAGTATGTGTGGGTGTCTGTGAAAGTGTATATGGGTGTGTGTAACACACACTGCAGCTCAGAAGCCAGCATCTTTGTTAATGTGATATCATTAGAGACTTTCCATTCATGAGGAACAACACATGGGGCCCATTATCTCCACTTCTGCTTAATTCTGGGCTGGAAGTAATAGCCAATACATTTAATTAGACAAGGAACAGTAATTAGAATGTAAAATTACCTTTGTATGTAGGCACGCTAAGTCAATAGAATGCAAAGACCTTATTTGAATCCTGATTCAAACACAAAATCTGTTAAGAACTTATTTTTATGATGATAAAATTGGAAATTTAAACATTGGCTAATATTATTACACTATCATTATATTTAAAGATATAATGACACATTTCTGGTGTTTGCTTTTGTTTTCTTTTGTGTGTTTGTGTGTATGTATGTGTATGTGTGTGTGTGTTTGTGTGTGTGTGTGTGTGTGTGTGTGTGTGTGTGTGTGTGTGCGCGTGCGCATGCGCGCACATGCTGGCCAGTACTTGGATTTGAATTCAGGGCCTGTGCATTGAAGGCTGATGATTTTTATGATTTTTATTTTATGAAGGCTGATGATTTACCACTTGAGCTACAGTTCTACTTCCAGGTTTTTGGCTAACTGGAAATAAGAATTTAACAAACTTCTTCCCTGGCTGATCCTTAGATCTTAGCTTCTTGAGTAGCCAAGATTACAGGCATGAGCCATTGAGTCATTGGCTCCTGGCTATATATCTGGTTGTTTTTTTTTGTTTTTATTTTGTTTTTGTTTTTTGTCAGTTGTGGGGTCTGAACTCTGGGTCTGGGCACTGTCCCTCAGCTCTTCAGCTCAAGACTAGTGCTCCACCACTTGAGACACAGCACCACTTCTGGCTTTTTCTGCTTATATGGTGCTGAGGAATCCAACCCAGGGCCTCATGCATGCAAGGCAAGCACTCTACCACTGAACCACCTTCCCAGCCCTATATCTTCTTTTTTAAATCCTTGATTTTAAGCAATATCTAATGAAATACATATAGATAAATAATATGATTGGGGAAGTGAATCTATATTATTTATAAGTATATTATAGATAAATAGGATGGCTGTACCATTCATTATGCTATTTTTCTACCTTTGTGTGTGCCTTAAATTTTCACAACTTGTTAATAAAATTTATTAATTTGCTATAAGACTTAAAAAATAAGGTAGTATTATATATCTTCTTAATGTGTATTTATTTCTTTATTGTACTTTATTTTTATAGTCTATTGTGTTTCTTTATTCTCTTTATGTTGCTCATAATTATAATGTTTTCTTTTAATGTGTAAAAGAAGCCACAATGGGAATAACTGTGATGCTTAAATTGAGGGAGGGCTTTAGCCCTGTAAAATTCTATTTCTTAAAAAGGAAAAACAAGCCGGGTGCCAGTGGCTCACGCCTGTAAGCCTAGCTACTCAGGAGATTGACATCTGAGGATCATGGTTCAAAGCCAGCCCGCGCAGGAAAGTCTGTGAGAATCTTATCCACAATAAACCACTAGAAAAACCAGAAGTGACGCTGTGGCTCAAATAGTAGAGCATCTGCCTTGAGCTGAAAAGCACAGGGACAATGCCCAAGCCCAAAGTTCATGCCCCACAACTGGAAAAAAAAAAAAAAAAAGGAAAAACAAGCCAGGGGCCAGTGGCTTATGCCTGTTATCCCAGCTACTCAGGAGGTTGAGATCTGAGGATCGTGGTTCAAAGCCAGCCTGGGCAGGAAAGTCTGTGAGACTCTGATCTGCAATTAACCACCAGAAAACTGGAAGTGGCGCTGTGGCTCAAGTTATAGAGTGCTTGCCTTTAGCTAAAGAGCTCAGGGTCAGCGTTCAGGCCCAGAGTTCAAGCCCCATGACTGTGAGGCTCATGTCGTAATCATAGCTACACAAGAGGCTGAAATCTGAGGATCACACAGTTCAAAGACAACCTAGGCAGGCAAGCCCATAAGGCTCTTTTTCCTAACCGCCAGAAAGCTGGAAGTGGAGCTGTAGCTCAAGTGGTAGAATGCTAGCCTTGAGGAAGATAAACAACAACAACAAGAACACAAAAAAAAAACCTCAGGGATATTGCCCAGGTCCTGAGTTCAAGCCCCAAAGACAAAAGAAAAATAGATCTAATTTGGATGAACGGAACATGGAAGTCTGTTTACTGCAGTGGTAGGTATCTAAGTTCTGCTTATTCTTGTCTGTACCTTGTGTTTGCCTAAACTGCTTCATAATATACATACCAGCTGTATTTATTTATTTATGTTTGTGTAAGCAGGATGTGAAGGCCACAGTCAGGATGTGAAGGTCACAGTCAGGCTGTGAAGGTCACATTTGAGCTGTGGGGAAACTGTTGTGGCTGGACGCAGAGGCTGCCAACAGATTTTGTGGGTGGAGATTGTATAGTATCAAGAAATGGCTAGAAAAAGCGGACATGGAGGAGAAGGCCACACTGGCTCCCAAGCCTATGTGATTTCCCTATTCTGCAGCCTCCCTGGAAAACTAAGAGGAAAACTTATCCTTCCAAGTTGTGATAAGCAGATGAATGGGAGGAAGAGATGCCTCCTGGGCTAAGTTTCTTCTTTCTTCTTTCACTAGTCTTCACTTAGTAGATGCTAAGGGAACCTACTTGGCACAACCTCCTTGTCTTACTCCAGACTCCTCTCTCTCGGGGGGTCAAATTCTAGGACCAGTTAGAACCATCCCAATCCCCCACTGGCCAAGGGTTTCAGATGGCTTACTAAGACCTTTTCCATGTGTCTGTGTTACTCCAACAAGCACCTGGAAAGTGAAGGGCAACTGTGTGGTTCTGGAGGAAATCCAAGTCGAATGGTTAACAAACATTTTTGATGCCCAGAATTCAGGCCTTTGGGACAATGGAAGGGTGGAGGGGCGAGTAACTATCCTGAGGGCTGGCAGGCTGAGCTGGGGCTCCATACCTTACCAAAAACAAGCCAGGAGTCAACAGGAAAAGCTTTTGCACTAAGACTGGAAGGTGGACCATAAGGCCATTTTTTTCTGAATTCAACCAACAACAAAACCCAACCCTCCCCAAAACCCATTAAACACTTTCATCCCAGCTGTCTTTAGTTTCATCCATCTCTAGAAAGCCACATGCCATGGATTTATTTGCAGGGTTGGGTGGGGGGCAGTATTAGAGAAGGCAAAATGTTGGGTGCTGTTTTCATGTCAGTTACTCTTTCACATACATACTGTTGAAATACACTGCAAAAATAATGATGAAGGCCAGATTTCTAAAGAGAAAAAAAAGGTGTATCAGGATCAGCTCAAACATATTTATTAGACAGTCACTCTCTCCATGTATTTATTCATCTACTAAAAATTCTTTAAGCTCCTACCATATTCCAGAGATTGCTGCCAGGTTTTGAGGAAGGAAGGCAGGCAGACCAGTCACTTAGATGAAGAGGCACTGGGCAAGGACGTGTGCTACATTTTGCTTCAATTCAATTAAAAACCAGTTATTATCTAAACATTTATATAATTACAGGCAATCATTATCCAGCTTGTTTTCCAAAGGCAAAATGTGACTCAGTACGCCTTTGATTCTGAGACTAGGCAGCAGAGACTCAAAACATCTCGGCAGAACAAAGAAATTATTACACAGGAGGTTTAGCTTAGGAAAAAGGAACAGAGAAATAGCTTAGGGGACAAAGCTCTTTATTTTAGTTTCCAAAGTGCAATGGTTTAACATTTAAAAGGCTACTTTGGGGAGCATTTTCCCCCTGGAAATTTCTTTAAAACCTTTATAGGCAGGAAGTACAATAGAGTCCTGAACAGCTTCTATTCTCTAGAGAGGATTTTTCTACTTTTACTTATGTACTAGATAAAAATAGCATTTTTACTTCCATTCAGCCTGCAGATAGATTACATTTGGGTCTAGGTCTTCCATTTTAACCTGTGAATTTGTAATGAGATCCAACCCTTAACTAGTAGCTCGGGAAAGGTGATGGAAGGCTGACAAACATATCTATACCATCCCCAGGTTAAAATGAGCGCCTTAGGTGTGTAACTACACGAATGTTTCCTCCTTACCTTTCAGTTCTGATCTGATACTGCCTCCAGATATTTCAATATTTATATCCATATTTCTTTCTTCTTTTTGTTTCCTGAACTTTTCTTAACAGACCAGATCAGCACCATTTTAGACATCTCCTTGGTTTCTTTTGCTTATGAGCTAAGCCCATAAATGATATCTCTCAAGTGTTTATGAAGTTCATCAACAAATCTGAATCCTGTACCTTAATTTGTGGGAATATGAGGATTGTAGCAACTTGAAGGAATTTATAAAAATAAAACGATCCTTAAGGATTCAGGTGGACCTGTTGCAACAATGAGAAGTACAAAATGCCATGTCAAAACCAGCTTTACAATGTCGGAGGGGGGGAGGGGGGGTATGATTGGGTGGGGGGGGAGGGGGGAGGCTGGGAAGGGAGGTGAAGGGTAAACAAAGGAGGAGGCTGCAATGCTTGGTAAGAAATGTATGCATTATCCTGACCATGTAATTGTAACCCCTCTGTACAGTATGTTCTCAAATAAAATAAAATAAAATTTAAAAAAAATAAAATAAAATAAAACGATCCAATAGATGTCTTCATCAAAAGAGGACTAGCCACTGATTTCTGATAGTAAAACAAAGATGAGAACTGTTGGAAAAATCAAATAGAAGCTACAGGGGTTTTCTTACATACATTCTCTAGAAACTCTGTGTTAGTTCAGAATTTCAAAGCGCCTCATTGATTCTCTGACCTCTTTACTTCACTACCTGGAAAGTGCAGCTCAGACAACTACAAAGTCTTTCACAGTATTGTATCCCTAAACAACAGTCTTTTATTTCTTACTGCAGGATACTTGCATGAGGGAACAAGGGAAGTAAATGCATACAGAATTTTAAAAAAAACACTCCTTTAAAAATAGGGCCTCAGCTCAGATGACTTCTCAACATCCTACCGGGCTTTATTTACTAAAAAGAACCAAGCTCTTCCTGAGTTTATGAATTTATTGCATTCCAGCGTCTTGGGCACCGGAATGGAAGTTCCAGGAGCATGAAGGGAAGTTCTGAATGTTTTGTTCATAGATACTTCCTGAATTCCCAGAACACTGTTTGGCCCCTAAGTGACTCGTGACTGTTGTGAAAGAAATGGAATCATATTGTCGCTGGAAGTGAAAACTCAAGACTAAGAACAGAAGGGGAAAGAAATGAGATCTGAGAAGGCTGTATGTTATCTTACCATAATAAGTAATCTGAACAGGCATTTTGAGAATCTTCATAAGCATTCTATATTTTGCCCTGGTAAAAAGGGCTATGGAGAAGCCATAGACTGCAATCTCCCAATACACACCCCCTCCAGACCATTAACCATTCAGGTCAAATTCATGAATGTACATGTACAAGATATTTATAACAATAGTTTTGATATTAAGAAAACATACCAAAGGTATCAGAAGGTGAAACAATGGATTGGTGTATTTATCTTTGACTGTCCTGATTGGACTATTTGGGGATCTCAAAATAGAACTGATACCCTTTTCCACACGTACCAGAAACAGCGAAATTCATGCACGTGACCTGTTCTCCTTCTGATAGTGACTATACACGTTTGATTTGATTTCGTTTGAAACAATTTATTAAGTGTCTACTCAACAAATTATTCTTCTAGGTGGCTAAATGTAGAGAATTGAGTTCCGATCGCTATGGCTGCATGATATACAGCCTGCTGGACACATTGACTGCAAGATGCCAGAAGAAAAGGATTTATCCTATAGCAATCAAGAGAGAAATACACACACACACACACACACACACACACACACACACACACACACACACACACACACACACACACCACACCGCCCCCACACCACAATGAAAACAATACAACAAACAATGAACAAAATGATGTGTGTGTGTGTGTGCGTGCGCGCTAGTTCTGAAGCTTGAACTCAGGGCCTGGGCACTGTCCCCTGAGCTTTTTTGCTCAAAGCTAGTATTCTACCATTTGAGCCACACTTCCACTTTCAGCTTTTTGGTAGTTTTATTGGAGATAAGAGTCTTATAGACTTTCCTGCCTGGTCTGTCTTTGAATTGTAATCCTTGGATCTCAGCCTCTTGAGTTGTTAGGATTATAGGCATAAGCCACCAGTACCTGACCAACAAAGTGATTTTTAAAAGTCACAAAGGACATAAAGATTGTTAAGACTGGTAGAGATTCCAACGTTCAGTGGCAAGCTTCTATTTTGTATAAGATCAAGAAGAGAAGGAAAGGAAAAATATAGTTTCCATATAAAGATAAATACTGAAGAGAGATGAACCTTTGGATAGGGAAGAGTAAAAACATACTCAGAAAATCCCACTGAGACCAGACTCAGCAAGAAACACCACAGATGATGAGCTAAAAATTGGTTAGCATCCAGCAGGAAATAATCTAAAAAGAGGAAAAAAGGAGGAATTCATCAAGGATCTCAGTAAGTTATCTAAATAGAAACGAAGACAAATCTTGACAGTTAAAGATATTATTGGCTTAAATGTCTAATATTTTGTATTTGTTAAATTAAATGCAGGTAGCTCTACCAGTCGCAAAATCTACCAGCAATCAAGAGATAATTTTTACAATCAAATGAACACTATATTTAGCCCATGGTATAGCAGACACCTGCTGTGTGTTTTTTGTTAGAGTCAATCCTGCAGAAGGAAGTGTTAGACTTCTTTCTACAGGGGGCCAGGGTAGTAATCATGATGCTTTGGGCTGGAGGTAATATGAAAATGAAAAGAAGCTGGATCAACAATGGAAAAAGGCAACATTACCATTAAAAAAAAAAAAAAAAAAAAAAGCAAGCCAGGTGCCAGTGGATTATGTCTGTAATCCTAGCTACTCAGGAGGCAGAGATCTGAGGACCGTGGTTTGAAACCAGCCTGGGCAGGAAAATCTGTGAGACTCTTATCTCCAATAAACCACTCAAGAAAAAAAAAAAAAAAAACAGCCAGAAGTGGCACTGTTACTCAAGTGGTAGAGTGCTTGCCTTGAGCAAAAAAAGAAGCTTAGGAACAACACCCTGACCCAGAGTTCAAGCCCCAGGACTGGCAATAAAAGTAAAGCCACCTATATGTCACCTCTAACACCTCCCCACTTATGGGCAGAGATTTACAGGTTGAGTGAGTTTCTGCTCAGTTTTATCAGGGTGACACAGATCTTTCCACGTATCTGATTTGCATTGTCTTACAAGAGTGCTAGATTTCCTCATCTTCACGAGATTGGTAACTGTTCCAGGCATCTTGTCTTTACTCCATACCCCACATCAGGAAATCAGATCCTGTATGAGACTGTTCTTGAAGTAAAGAATAAACTTGAGCTAGAGTTTTTAAGAACCTTGCTTTTCAGGTTGGCAAGAATGCTATCAAATGTCTTTTTTGTTATTTTTGGCCAAACAGTGCTATGAAGGATCAAGTTTGGATGAATCAAGATGTGTCTGCTGGAGTTTGAACTCAGAGCCTTGAGTTTGCTCAGCTGTCACCCTGTCACTTGAGACCTACCTCCAAGTCCTGCCCTTTTCTGGTTATTTTGGAGATGGAGTCTTATAGATTTTTCTGCTCAAGCAGCCTTTGAACTATGATCCTCTAGATCTTTGCCTCTTGGGTAGCTAGGATTAACAGGCATGAGCACCAGCAACTAGCCTAATATTCATTCTTTGTGGTGGGCAATCTTATGGGCTTTGGTAAAGTTTTGCAGAGTTCTATGACCATCACTACAATGAAGCTAGAGAGAAGCATTGTATCAAAGTGGGTAGACAGGTTTATAACCAGCCATTATGGATTTAATATTGTGATACAAATTGTGATACAAATAGTGGTGGTCATTTGTTCTTTATACCCTTTGCCCTTTGTGACCATTAGGCAATTTGCAAGTCTGACACCAGGAGGCAGAGGCAGAACACTGCAAATGTTAGAACAGAGGAGAGACTCCCAATCTGAGGCCAAGACTTCCCTTGTCTTTTAAGTATTCATGGTTTCTAGGATGTCGGGCGTGGATAACCAAATACCCAAATCCAGTTGCTGCACTATGGTTGACCTAGTGGTTTGTTGGGTTGCCCAGGTCTCACTACCCTTGCTGGATTCTGCCCTTCCTTCCTGTCCTTCAGTTGGCTGGTCTGGGACATTCTGGTCCTCTGTCCAGATGCAGGACAAGTTTCCATTCCAGAGAAGGAGGCTGAGTCTACTGAGGACCTAGGCCCAGACAGGCCCAGCTGGATTCAGTATGACTGCCAGGCTTGCCTTTCATCTTAGGGCAGGTAGATGATGCTGATGGACTATTTGAGAAACCAACATGGCCTCTGTGTTTGGATACAACAAACTCTTTGAAGACAATAAAGGATGTGGTAAAAATAAAATAATGACGACAAGAAAGGCAGCAAACACAGAAGCTAACATTTACAAAGTAACAGGCCTGTCCAGCAAGAGCCTCTTTTCAGCCTGTTCAACAATACTGCAGTGTTTAGAGTCCCATGAATGAGCCTGACTGTGGCTAAACAGCAGTCATCTAAGCTGGATTGCTTTATTCCAGGGCTCTGGCGCCAAAGCTTGTCTCTAGTGCCCAGGGCCAGCACTTGCCCATAGAGTCCCTTTGAGTAGAATGGACTAAACCCTTCTAATTAGGATGCTTTGTTTCCATCTACCAGGATATTGCTGTAATATGCTGTAAAATTGTAATAGTCAAGGCACAGATCCTTGAGGCGTCAACTGTGAATATGCCTGTGTAACCAGCACAGCCATTCCAGTGACCTCAGGATCCAGATGTTCTGGCGGTGAGAAGAAGTCCCTTTGTTTCAGGAATATAGCATGTCTTGGTCAATGATTTTGAGGTTACCTAGCAGTTTATTGATTTATGTAGTGTATACTTTCAGGGTGATTGCTCTATTTAGAGTATAGTACTGAATAATTTCTGAGAATCATCTCATTTAATCTTCACAAAACAACAGTGACAAATATTGCTTTAGTCCTATTTTATGGGCAAAAAAGTCAGATCCTAGAAAACTTATGTGACTTTGTCCTGATTCACATGTTTTATGGCATTGCCTTCTTAGAAATCCAACAGAGTTGATGCTAATATCACTACACTTCCTCCTGTATACAAGCTCTGAATCTATCTATCTATCTATCTAATCTATCTATCTATCATCTATCTGTCATTCACGTATATGATATATATGCCAATTCTGTTGGAATGTCATAGATACCCATATACTGTATCTACTTTAATTTGTTACTTGGGTTTCTCAGGAAAAACAAGCAGTTTGATATATTGTATTCATAAACAGTTTTGGAAAATGGCGTTTCCTTTATACACCTAAAGAAAATAAAAAGTAAAAAAAAAAGCAAAAGCACGGAAAAATAATAAAACAGAATGAATCTTCAGGAGGAACAAAAAGCAATCCTTGGTACGCAAGGTGTTGGAGAAGACAATGTGAATATATTGAGGACTGTGAATATGTAGAGAAAAAAAAATCTATTGCTTCAGACCCAATGACAGAGGAGCATACAAGTAATAGTCTCAGTAGTAGCGGCAAACTGCATGGTGCCTCTGTGTCGCTTGCATCAGCTGGCCATGGATGTGCCTTTTTGCTCATTTAGGAGGATCAGCCATTCTGGCAAAGCTCCAAGCTTGACAGCCTCAGCTTCCACTGTGATAATCCTTAAGATCTCTGGAAAGGCGACACAGTGACTTCCTTCCAAGCCAAAGAGGGACCGACTGGCCCAAACCCACATTTTTCTTTCTTTTGGGTTCCTGTAGTCATGGGAGCAGAGCTTTTGCCCAGTGAAACACTCTTGCTCAAGTCCTGCTCCTTTGCTTCCTTCTTTGTGGAAGTAGATTAAAATGAACAGAGAACAAGAAACTTTGCCCAACTGCTTCTTGTTTGGTTCTCTTCCATGAAGGATTCTTAATTTAACTGATTTCCTTCTTAATTAGATTTAGCAATTAGGGTTGCCTATTAACCTAGAGTTTTCCCCTGTACTGCATCATGGCTGCCTGGGTTATAGCATCACAACTGCGCTGTAAGCACCAATTCAGAGCAGAGAGGATGCAGTCCAAACCAGGTGGCTGATTCTTCAGTGTGGTTGGATTTAGGAAGCATGGACCAAGCATCTTGCCACCCACTCTGGGCAATGAGGTAAATCAAGATGTCCATGTTCATGTATTCATCGAACAATTGTTGATCGGATACTTATGATCATCTTGACACTGTGGTAGGGGTAGAGGGTTTTGACTGCCAGACTGAAGACTGTGGATTGGACTCCACATGCTGTGGGAGAGTTAACTCTTTATGGCAGTTACAGCTGTGGTTCTGCATCATCAGACAGATGCAATGGAGCAGAGTCTTACAGGAAAACGCTCCATTCATGGGCAACACTTATTGCTAAATCTAAGTAGGAAGAAAATCAGTAAGATTAAGAATCCCCTTTCTAAGTGTAAAGGAACCAAAGAAGAAGGAAAGAGTGTTTTATTGAGCCCTAAACAAAGCAGATGTGTTTACAGATGGTAATGCTGGCAGACTGATGCCTATGCCAGGTGCAGAGAGACACCTGCGGTGATGCTGGCCCTTGTGGCTGGTACCTAGTGGCCCTGAAGCAAGAAGTCTTTGGCTTTTGTTAGGAACAGGTGGCATTGTCTTACTACACTGATTACTCAGGATAACAAGTTGCACCTGTTTTACCTAACATTTGTATTCAAGCAGTATCTTTCCTTTATTCTCAAGCCACTGCTATTCAAGTTCAAGGGCAATAAATGGAGGCCTGCCAGATTCACAATGCCTTCCTTTTATGGCTGCAGCTGATCCACATGGGAGCCACAAACTTGATCTCTATGGACAATTATTGTAGGATAAATGAGACTCCCTCAGCTTTATTGGTAGGAGAGTGGCATGTGGATGGTATTTGGAGATGGGGATCTTTAAGAAGGCATTAGGATGATATTAGTAGCTTTGGAAGAACAAAAAGAGAGAACTGAGCAGACAGCTTGTTGCTTTGCCATATTTGATGCAGCACATGAAGCCCTCAACAGATGCTGAACAGATGTTGGCAGTATGCTTTTGAACTACTATGGCTCCAGAAGTGGGAGTCAAATAAACTTAGATTCTTTATAAGTGGCCTAGGCTCAAGTGTTTTTTGAAAGCAAGAGGAAAAAAGACTAAGATAATAACAACGATGGATTTCTTACCCTAAGTGATGCCAAGGCTTACATTTAGAGACATGACTCATGTTCTTTGACAGGTTGGGTGGTAGATAGGGTTTTGGAAAGAAATGAATTCCATCACCTTCATTCTCTTGACATTGCAGTTGACCCTCATAGTTTATGAGGAATACAGAACCCTAAAAAGAAGAGAAGCAGTAAAAATTTTATTTTACAAGTTTATTTTACCATCAGCTACTTTTCACTAACTTAACCAACAAAGATAGCTGATATACGTGCACTTATAGAAAAATATTTCCCACTGCTCTTTCTCTTCTCCCACATTTTACTTCTGAAGTCATTAGGTTCATTTCCTGTCCCTCTCTTTGTTGGTGAACCCCTATAGGAGAACCCCTTAAGTACAGATTTTTCCACTTGTATATTTCAGATTTCCCTCCACCTTTCCTGAAAATCTTGAGCGAAATAACCAGTCCTAAGAATTGCTTTGTGCAGTTGGCTCTAGTATTTGGGCTGGTGACTATGGGCTGCTCATCAGTATCTACCATGCTGCTCACAGTCACACCTACAAAGCGTCTGCCACAGAATGAGGATCTGCATGGTTTCTCTGACCCCAGCTCAAAGGCCTATTCACCCCACCCCCTGCATCCTTGCTCTCTTCCCAGAACTTTGTGATGGAAATTTGAAAGCCAGTGAGTCAGGCCAACAAAGAAATGTGCATTAACATCGATTCTTTGAAAGTCCAAAATCTTGGGAAGAGTTTAAGTCCCTCAGTTGATTCCTACAGCTTTTTTTTTTATCCCCAGTAAAACAGTGGTGGGCCATCCTATTTGCCTCTCTACCTGTAGACCTAGAACACATATGACAGTTCAAAACATACATAATGTGAAACTGCTTCATGGGGTAGAATTGGGATGCCTCAAAGGATGGCTGAGGAATCTTATCCACAAGGATTTCATACTCAGAAGCTACATCCTCAAACTTCAGGGCACTGTTGGAAAGAAGATGGCCTGAGTCATACTCCTTAAAAATAAAACAAAACAGGAAGTGGTACTGTGGCTCAAAATGTTAGAGTCTTTGCTTTGAGGGGAAACTCAGGAACAATTCCCAGGCCCTGAGTTTAAGACCCACAACTGACCACAAAAAGAAAAAGAATAAAACAAAAAAAAGGTCATTTGGCCATTAGGTCCCTTTAGGTGTCCTTTTAACTTTTAGAGGCAGTGTGTGTTGGGAATGAGCTCCTTGGCCTGCATTTGACTCTTAGCTCTTCTGTTGTCTAGTTCTGGGACTATGTTAGCTTTTCATCATGGGCACAAATACCTGAGAGAAAGAGCTTAAAAGATGGAAAGGTCTGTTTTCAAAGTTTGGTTAGCTGGCTTCCTTATTATTTATTTATTTATTTATTTTTGTCGGTCGTGGGGCTTGAACTCTGGGCCTGAGTGTTGTCCCTCAGCTCTTCAGCTCAAGGTGAGCTCTCTACCGTTTGAGCTACAGTGCCACTTCTGGTTTTCTGGTGGTTTATTGGAGATAAGAGTTTCACGGACTTTCTTGCCGGGGCTGGCTTTGAACCGCGATCCTCAGAGCTCAGCCTCCTGAGTAGCTAGGATTACAGGCGTGAGCCACCAGTGCCCGGCCCTGGCTTCCTTTTTCTTGATGCAAGACAGGATATCATGGTGGAAAGAGTATAGTAGAGCTGCCCATCTCATGGCAGCCAGAAAGAGGGAAAGGAGAGGAGAGGAGAAGAGAGGAGGGGAGGGGAGAGGAGGGGAAATGAATGGAGGGAAAAGGGCAAGGAAAGGGGAAGGAGGTAAGGAGAAAGGAGGGGAGGGGAGGGGAGTTGGCTTTCTTCTTTTTCCCTTTTATTTCATCAAACCCTGTGCTACCACCCTTAGCTTATGGAATGATGCAGGTCTTTCTCCCTTAATTAATCCTGTCTGAAAATAACCTCAAAATGTATGCTACTAATCACTTAGGACCTTCTCAATGTAATCAAGTTGACAATGAAAACCTTCAACAAATCCCTTGAGGCCTAGATGAGTCTCCACTTCATAGACATTCTGTGACATCATGAAATGAACTGATTCCTGCAAAGCCCAGTGTAGAAGGTTCTGATTCTTAAGGACTATGTGTTAATTTAGGTTAAATACTAGAATGAAGAGGAGTGGCTTGATTCATAAAAGGCAAACAAAAGTTCAAGCATAGAATAATAATGAGGAAGGAAAAGCGTCTTAGAAAGAACAATATCTCAGGGATATGCATCTAGTGATTCAACCAATGGCTGATTCAACCAACTACAGATAGCTGAAAACTTTCAAGGAAAGCAAATTATACCCCCACTGAACAATTAGAGACATTTTCTTGTAATTATCCCTAAACAAGACAATGTAATAACTATTTACATAGTGTAGAGGTGACTTAAAGACTATGGGAAGATGCATGTAGATTACGTACAAATCTTATGTTACTTAGCAAAGATTTTATATCAGAATCCTGTAACCAATTTCTCCCTGAATACCAAGGGGTACATGTACAGAGTAGGAATGAGGTTTATGATCTTCACAGACAGGAATATAGGGTATACTTCACCCTTCTGCCTAGACAGAGAGAATACTGGGAAACATTTATACCACTGCTTGGATAGTGTTCCTGGAATAATCCATTCATTTTCTCAACCTATGTTTTCTTTAGGTAGAACTTATATAATAACTACAGACTCAAAAAGATATGGTTGTACATTTATAAGGAATGGGGCATGCACATGTAACCTGAGTGCTGTTTCAGACATTATTGAGCTACACTAGGGGAATCCAATATACCCACCCACCTCTAAGCATCATCCCTCATGAAGGAATGGCCTTTTAAGAAGCTTAGAAATGGATGTACTACTCTTTTCTCTCTCCCCTCCATCCTTTCTTAGGCAGGCCTTCCTGGCCTGCAGCAGTAGTAGCTTCCAGTGTTGAACACAAAGGACATTTGTTGCATATAATCATTTTATAAAGCTAGCAATTTCCATTATGAATAACCATGATCCTGGGGGTGAAGGAGACTGACAATTTTACATTTGAAACTACTCTAAAAGGCTATGATTCATTTTTGGTCTTTTTATTGAGAAGCCTATCTCAGATAATTTGCAGCCAAGTTTTGCCCTGGAGCAACTTTTCTCAGTCATGTTAAATTCATGGTGAAAAAAAAAATCCTCCTAGGATTTAGAACTGAAAAAAATTAGACAGCTTTAATAAGGGAAACACGCAGATTTAAAGAACAGGGAAAGGCAGTGTGTTCTAACCATTTAGGGGGAAAATCAGTAAGATGTTACTAATAAGCTGTGCTATATTTTTATCTCACCACTTTCTTCATCTGAAGGAATATGGAGATGAGCTTTAAGTTCTGGGTGATTACCTGACAGTTTCTATCGCTAGGGAAAATTATTAGTAAGGAGCTATTTTCCTTTCTCTTTGGTAGCACTAGAGTTTGAACTCAAGGCCTTGTGCTTGCTAGGAAGGCACTCTAGCACTGAGCTACACCAAACCCTGTCTATAACTTTTTTTTTTTTGCCAGTCCTGGGGCTTGAACTCAGGGCCTGGGCACTGTCCCTGAGCCTCTCTGTACTCAAAGCTAGCGCTCTACCACTTGAACCATAGCACCACTTCTGGCCTTTTCTGCTTATGAGATACATGAAGACTCAAACCCAGGGCTTCACGCATGCTAGGCAAGCACTCTACCCACTAAGCCATATTCCTAGGTGCCCCTTCTCCCCCCGCTTAAAAAAAAAGTATTGCTTCCTGCCTGGGCATTGCCTAGACCACAGTCCACCTATATTAAGTTTCCCATCACAGCCCAGATGACCGGCCCCTGCAACCATGTTCAGTTTCTTCCACTGAGAAACAATTCTCTTATACTTTTCTACCTAGGCTACCTAGAACTGCAATCTTTCCATTCCCAGCCTATTTCTATTGCTTTTACTAAAGTCTCAGAGGCTGTACACTTACCAGAGCTCACAAAAACTTCAGATCTCTGGGGTAAGATGGGATGAATGGAATGGTGGAACTTAGCTATTTCCTAATTCCTTTTCACAAACTTTCAGGACACTGTTAGTGAACTTTCCATTGCCCCATAACCCCCAAAATACCAGAAATGAATCCACTGAAAAAGAGAAAATATTTATCTGGGCTTATGGTTTCAGTCCATGGTCACTTGGCCTTGTTGCAAAGCAGCACATTGTGGTGGGATTGTGTGGCTGAGCAGTCTGTTCTCATGGTGGTCAGGAAGCAAAGAGAAAGGTGAAGAAGTCTGTATCTTAATATGCTCTTTTAGGGCAAATCTCCAGTGGCTTAAGTTGCTACTGTTTGGTCCTACCCTTTAAATGTTCCACCACTTCCCAAGTACCTCAGGTTGGAGACTAAGCCTATGATAAATGGGCCTCTGGCAACACTTTGCTAAAGCATAGCATATATTGACCTTTTGCTGCTCAATAGTACCCAAGGACGCATTTAGTTAATTTGGTTTACAGTTTCAACTCTAACACCAATTTGTGTTTCAGAGAGGACTTCAACACACACATATCACCTCCTATAACCAAGGTTTCTTAACTGAGGAAATGACATCAGACTAGAAGATTCTTTTCTGTTAGGGGCTATCCTAAATATCATAGAATGCTATTAGCATCCCTGGCCTCTGTCTACCCACCAAGTTGTAACAACCACAGCTCCAATGGAACAATTTAAAAACTGCCTCCAGACCTTCTAAGTGCCTCCTGGGGAGTAAACTGGCCCTAGATTGAGAGCCATTGTCCTTCTAACAGAGTCTTGTAGACACAAGATGTTTAATGAATGTTTCCTGACTTAACAAATCACTGAATAAATTAACAAAAAGACTGAATTGATTAAGCTGATTAAATAAATAACCTTCCCTCTTATAGCTTATTGCAGCTTTTGCACGCTAACAAAACAAACACCTTATTATAGCTTTTACATGCTAACAAAACAAACAGGAAATATTTATTACAGTGGCCAAGTTCTTTATGAACTGTTCTTTTTCCTATCTTTGTCTCATTCTTTTTGCACTTGACCTGTGGGATCTTTGACCTGCTTGTTCTTTGTTTTCCTTACCATCATCCAAATTCTGTGCTTACTTCAGTAAGAACTTATCTCCCTCCCAAAGCCTTTGCCATTTCCCTAGTATTCATTTCTATATAAATATGCAAACCAGACCCAGAAGGAAGATCATTTGGGAAGTAATACAGACACTTGTATATTATTTTTGGTCTTCATACTGATTCTTTTTGTTTGTTCTACAAGCACACACAGGCACTGTCTTCTCATTTTCTTTTCTTTGGTAGAAGCTCACCACCCCCCTTGAAATTTTTTTATTCCCCTTAGCACTAATGTGAGCTTTATGAATAACAGATGTTTAGCTTTTGCTTCAAGTGGCATGTTTTCCTTTAGCAACTGGCATATGGGTTAAATAGATGGGATTTGATGATTCTGGCATAGTTTTGTTTTTAAAAGGCATAGGGTTAGCTCTCTGTCTTGTAATTAAAATTTTTTTTTATCTAAATGTATGTAAAAATAATTGTTAAATGCTTTGGGATTTTTCTGAGAGAAAGACAGAAATGATTGTATTTTATCTTAATTTATGATTGTGCTCAAACTCTATCAAGGTCTTTTTTTTGATTGTGTGAAAAAATTGTTAAAAACTGGAGATCATCATGTTAAGTGAAATAGGCTAGGCTTAGAAAGACAAATATTACATGATTTCTCTCATGTGTAGAAGCTAGCTTTAAACAAACCAACAAACATATGAGAGTAAAAAGGGACTATTTGGGAAGGGCCCATTATTTTCTATAATTAATATACACTAATGATTATTGAAAAAAAACAACCCTACCCCACTAGATTTCCTAGTGTGCTTTCCTCAGGCACAGGGGCAGTGACTTGTGTCCATGTACTTTCCCCAATGTCTGTGTTTAGATTCCTGCAGTGTGCTAATCTACAGGATATATTTTTTTCCAACATTTTCTTGGAAGTGTTCATACTTTATCCATGTGTGTCTATGAGTTACTCGATCTTCAAGGTCCAATGATAGCTAAAGGGACAACTCTGTGAATGAGCAGTGTTGTCTCCATGTTCCTATATTGTGGTAGGTTAAACACCAAATAGGCATGCTAGAATGGGTCAAATGTTTCCTGTAATTCTCAATAAAGGATGAAAGGCTTTTGTTCCAGCTGTGTCAACTCTCTCATGGGCAGATCAGACTCTTGAGGTTTTAGCTCTCCAGTTTCAGTGGCTCAGGTTCTCCATTTATTCATCTCTCGTTTACCCTCTCTTCTTGCCGATCCATGCCTCCCACTGAAAGCACTTCTGGTTCTGCTTCCTCCACCTTGTCAGTCCACCACCTTGTCTATCCTCCAATTCCATATCCTTATGTCATGTTCTTACTCTGTACATCTGGCCAATTTTTAGTAACTCATTTGTATGTGTGTGTGGCTACTGGAGAGTTTTACCATTTAAGCCACACTTTCACATCCACCTGTTTGGTGGCAAATTGAAGAGTCCATTGCCCCACTTACCTACCTATCCATCTCTCTTTCCATGAGCCTGGCTAGCATGTCGAGATTATGATGCTTAAAATCCCCTATGGTGCTAATATTCTAGAACTGTGACTATTCAACTTGGATGGGGACAGTAAGTATATTGCCAAGGCAATATACATACAAAGGCAAGTATATAATATGTGGATCTGAGTCATTCCTGTTCTAATGACTTACATTTCAAGGGCTGGCATCTAATACCCCTATGTCTTAGGTATATAATAAAGTTCTACATTTTCTTTCCTATTTTAAAAACAATTCCAGGGCTTAATAATGTATTTGTGCCACAAAAATGCATCAAATGAACAAGTAGGTTGATTTTTAGAAATTGACGGAAGATGGACAGATATAGGCCCTCACTTCTTCATTTTTTTTAAAACTTAAGAGTCATCAATTCCATACAACATATTCTATTTCATTTCTGTGAAGCATTTTCTAAACCAGATAGGCACATGGAGGGCAGGTAGGTAGGGCCTGGTAATAGGAGGCTGGAAGATTTGTAAGAGGACAAATCTTATCCTGGATTCCATGGCTTGAGACTGCTGGGACAGGCATCACACGGATAGCAACAGCTAGGCTTTCCAATGTTGCACTTCTAATCCATCACTCCCTTCCAGTTGTTCTAGTCATTCTGCTAACTTCTACTTTCCATCTTGTCTCTCATACCTTTATCTACATTCTAACCCAATAGTCCTAAACACACAGGAGTGTGAAGCATCTCAGTGATATAAATTAACCTACACATTTCAAAAATCTCCACATAGGACCAAATTAGATTCAGCCTTGATATTATTGCTCACTCAACTGAACAAAACTTGCTTAAGTGACAATAACTTTGACAATACAAACACCCACGTTTGCTTTAAAGTCTTTATTATTCTGAATATAAAAGACAGAAGTCCTCTAGGATATAACAGAGTTCTTTATGTGGAAACATTATTTTTTTACAGGTGAAAAAATAAATACCTCTTGGAATAAAGGCTTATATGCTAATATGTGCCATAAAAAAGTAGAGTTTTAATATCTGACAAAATGTCTGTGCAAAGAAACAAATGCATAAACACATTACTGCTACATTAAGGCAATATGAAAAGTATACTCAGAATTCTCAGTAAAGTGACAGTGTAGGTTTCTAGCATTAACATAGCTAGTATTGCACCCAATAAAGGTCATCTAGGTTTCCCAAATCCTAGAAAACCCACTTGCTGACCAGTTTCCAAAATGCCCAAGTGGGAGTGGAAAAACATATTTAAGAATACTGAAACAAAAAGAATGAAGCCTCTCTGAAAGATATAGAGGAGGCAACCAAAAGAATACTTAAGCATTTGCTTAAAAACAAAACAAAAAGCACATACACACAAAAGGAGACAGTATCTAGAAACCTGTAAGGCTGTAAAAGGTTTGTTCAAGCAAGGCGACACCCAGGGATGAAGCTGGGGTCAGTGCCTGGGGGAGTGGATTCCCTTGTGTATTGCAGAAGGCTCCATCTCTCAGTGGGCTGAATTTTCCCTTCTTGCAGAAAAGGCTCTCTGTCTTCAGTCTTCAAGAATCCTATCAGCTCAAAAGCCCACGGAGTGCTTGACTATCTCACAGAAATCTTTTTAACCAAATGACTAGCACTTTATAATACAAAGGCATGGGGCAGAGGGTGCAGGACAGAATACAGGAGGAGGAAAGCACTCACGCTGAGCTACCTGCTCTCCCCTGGCCGGGCTGGTTTCAATCTAGCAAAGCTGTTGTAACCTTTTAAGTGTCACAGGCTTGCTTGGTAAAAATCTGCTTATGTTCCAATCATTCTTGAACAAGTCAGAAAAGCAGAAAAGACATTGTAACAATGACTATTCAAGAGAAAAAAAAAGTCCTGTTAAACGTTTGGCATTCCATGATCATATAAAACAAAAAGAACCACAACCAGAAACAACAACAAAAATCCCAAGTTAAGTTCTTAAAATTAATTCTTACAAAATCTGCTGCAGGTAGGAAACTTACCTCGGGATATATTAAGGAGACTTAATATCACTTCCTAAGAGGTACCCCACTTTTTGGCTACTTTGCCACTTAACTGACAAACATTTTACCTATTCCTTCACTTGATCACAAAAAAACCCAAAGTTCAAGGAATGTATTTATGTCCCAGAACTCTTCCTGGTCCCTGGGAAGGGTGGGATGAGGGGGAGGTGGTGTTGGTGGTTTTTTTTGCTGTGGAGTGGTATATTCTTGTTTTTCTTTACTTTTGAATGCTGCATGGCAGATGGTGTGGGAGTGAGCTTTTCTCCCCAAGTTTGTTCAGAGTGTAATCCGTGGAAGCATGGCATGTCCAGTGTGCACACGGAACCCGTTAGATCAGAGTCAGGTTGAGAAGACTGGTGTGGGTTGGCAGGTAGACATGCTGGACATGCTCAACGGGAGACCGGCAGACTGGACAGGACTGCAAGAGAGGAACCAGCAGCTTTAGTTAGAGTGCATTCACAGACCCCAGGTCTCAGTGTTCACCCTAGACATCGGCTGCATTGCTTATTCTACTGCTTTCAATAGGTAGAGATCTTTGGTTTATATCAGGTTTGAACACTTACTATATTTTAAAGGGCTTCACCATGAATACTTGAAATTGACTAGGTTTTTTGTTAAACTCTAAATAAAACACAGTGAATAAAAAGTTACAGAACTCTTCTGTGTTGACTGTGGTCCTGCCACTACTACAGTAGATCATTATGCCACAGGCCAACATGCTGGAGACCCCTCCAGACTGTGGCCCTGGCTCAGATGACTGATTTGAGCCAGCATTAGCTAGAGGGCAAACACACACACACACGATAAGAGTGTTCAACTCTGCTCTTACTCACAGGCAACAGCTACTTTCCTGGGGCCTCTCAGTGAACACGTGTCCTTTGTCAACCATGAAGAGAAATTTGGCACGAGAGTCAGAATACATGGGCAGGAAAAGTCTTGCACAGGCAAGCACGGTTTACACTCAGCATAGATCTGGGAGCTCATTATCCAGCTCCCGAAGTAGCATGACACTAGAAGCTTCTGATGGACTAGGTGACATTTAGGGCTAATTTTACTCTAACTGTAATGACATTTAACGGACACTTCCGAGAAATGAAATAAAAAAAAATGATTGTCAAAAGAAAATGTAAGACACAAGAGAACACAGGAATGCTAGCTATGAATTACTTTTATGCACTAATATCAAAATGAGGTAAATAATCACCCAGGGGCAGGTAATAAAAACCTTCCCTCTAGGTGCCAGAAAATGAGAGGCAACATGACATGGAAGAGGTTGGACTGGATTCTAGCCCTAGGCTCAGCCATTTGTACTTCACCTTATGAAGCAGAACTTGAGAAAAACAAGACTATGACTCAGAGAATCTGTGCCCATGAAAATAGTATACTAATCCAAAATACTTCCAAAGGACAATGTCCTTTAAGTGAGTAGATACAAAGAACTTCCTGATGGGCAGTGGACATTCTTTGTGTATCAGGGAGCCACAGCTGGCACTCAGCAGCACTGGCCAGGGGACACCCCTCACCTGCAGCTGGGCAGCACAGCTTTCACAGCACACAGTGTGGCCACATGGGCAGAAGGTGGAGTTGATCTCTTCCTCACAGCACGCCATGCACAGCATGGCTTCCTTCAGCTTGCGCAGCTTCTCCTGCAGCGCCCGGGTCTGCTGGCAGCTGAGGCCGGCGCAGCTGCTGCAGTTCATGCTGCTGTCCGATGACTTCAGAGGAGAGTTGGGAGGGCTCTGGTCGCTTCTTGAAACGAGGTCCACAACTCCGGCATTGTACAGAGCCCTCCTGGCATGGTCATAAACCTCCTTCGACGTTCTTCTAATATCAAAGACGTACTTCTTGCCGAGGTTAATGTTTTCATTCAGAAACAGAGATGCCAAGTGGCCCTTCAAGTCACGACTGTACTGCATCATGACGGCACTGGTCACTGTGTCACACCTGCAAGGAAAGATCCAGTATCTGCTTTAATTCTAGTTTCAGGGGAGCTCTGAAATTCAGACCTCCTTCAGAGATACTTACTGTTAATAAGAAAGAATAGTGTCAGCAAGCTATATATATATATATATATATATATATATATATATATATATATATGCGTGTGTGTGTGTGTGTGTGTGTGTGTGTGTGTGTGTGTGTGTGTGTGTATGTTGAAGATAGGTCTGGCTGTATACCCTAGGCTGGCCTGGTACCTGAGATCCTCCTGCCTCAAACTCCTGAGTGCTGAGATTACAAGTGTACATACTATGCCTAGGCTGAGAGTAAGGTCTTTCCATTTTGTGTGTGCCAGATAGCTTATGGACTCCACCTCTGCGTTTCTCAAGGATCTCTAAAGCTCCTTTGATAAAGCAGTGGTAAATATGGAGACAAGGAACATCTAGCTCCTTTTCCAGGCTGTGAGCTTGCCGAAGAAAGCAACTTGTGGAAGAAAAAGGACAACCTTCTTGGAGGTTTTGGCTTTTCTGTTAAAAATACCTACAAATTCTCCATTCTTCTCCACAATGTATTTTGGTATAAAATACCAATGTCTATCAATTGCATTCCTTGGCTTTCATTTTCCAAATACTGACTAATAACAACTCAGATTAGAAGCACTCTCTGGAAGGAGAGTATGAGCATTGATTTTAGGAAATCTTAGTTATTTATGCACTAAGGACTTAAGACCAAGCTCTCTCCCCAAGGGAAAGTGATGTGTTACCCTTCTGCTGGGAAGGGGAAGAGCTGTAGCACAGCAGGCTCAGCCCCTGGGGCTATCCTGGAAGACTGCTGAGGTGTAACTAAACGAGATGAGAGATAACGAGGAGAACTAGGAGAATGTGAGCACGACTCCAGTACAGGTAACTTTCCACAGGAAAACAGGATTGCATTGATAAGTACTCCTTTGCTGTGGAAGAGACAAGATGTTCAAAAGCAGCCAATTTCTCAAAGGCTATACTTCTCTCTCTGACATGGTGATAGAAGAAACCCAGTAGAAATCTGCTGGTCACCTAGAAATCTCAGCTGTGACACTCAGGTCACCAGCACTACATGCCTGTAGAAAGCGTGGGTCTCGGTGATCGCTCGGTACAGCCCACTGGCCGCTCTGGTGCTGATCATTTTAAACAGAAGCACGATGCTGTTCCCAGACTCCTTGGTGACAGTTAAGTACACGTTCTTTCCTGACTGGGTGGCCATCTGTACCACAGGATAAGCTATTCTACAAGACAGGAGAATGGTGAACAAGCTCAGAAGGTGCATCATCACAACATGTTCATTTCTTTGCAGACACCATTCCCCAACTCCTCCACAACTTGGAAGTAAAACCAAACACTTCCTCTGGGGCTATCTTAAATCTCTCCCCACTAGTTACTCTAGCACACTAAACAGAAGAGAAATAGTGTGTGTATGAGTGAATATTAGTAAAAAAAAAAATGATATTTTGTGTATGTGTGTACCAATACAGAGACTTGAACTCTGAGTCTCATACTCTCATTTTTGTTTTGACATGGATGGCAACTCTACCACCTGAGCTACTTCCAGCTTTTTGCTGATTAACCGGAAATAGAAGTCTCACATTTTTGTCTGCTAGGGCTGACTTTAAACTGTGATTGTTAGGTCTCAGCCTCCTGAGTAGCTAGGATTACAGATGTGAGCCACCAGTGCCAGGTGTTTTTTTTGTTGTTGTTGTTGGTTGTGGGGCTTGAACTCTGGGCCTGGGAACTGTCCCTGAGCTCTTCAGCTCAAGGCTAACACTTACCACTTGAGCCACAGAGCCACTTCTGGTTTTCTGGTGGTTAATTGGAGAGAAGAGTTTCACTGACTTTCTTGCTCTGGCTGGCTTTGAACTGTGATCCTCAGATCTCAGCCTCCTGAGTAGTTAGGATTACAGGCATGAGCCACCAGTGCTCAGCCCAACTTAAGAGTTTTAAGAGAAGTGTTTTATAGGTCTGAGCCACCAGCTCACTAAAAATGAGATTTTTATTAAGTGAACATTTATTTGAAAAATACTAATTCTTCCATAGACTTAGTGGCAAATAAAAGAATAATTTTAATTTTAAAATAATTGAATGTGATTAAGGCCTAATTGAAGTTAATGTGACTACCAAAATGGAACATTTCATTCCCAAGAAATGTCTGTTTAGTAAATTCCTGTACCTTTTTTCTTTCCTCCTTTTCTTTTCTTTTCTTTTTTTTGCTTTGGTTGATTGTGGGGCTTGAACTTAGGGCCTGAATACTGTCCCTGAGCTTTTTCACTCAAAGTTAGCACTTTGCTACCTTGAGACATAGCACCACTTCCAATTTTCTAGTGGTTAATTGGGAATAAGAGTCTTGTATACTTTCCTGCCTGGGCTGGCTTTGAACTACAATCCTCAGATCTCAGCCTCCTAAGTAGCTAAGATTATAGGCATGGCCCATTTCCTATTTTCATGATGAGAGTTACAGATGTACACATATGTTCAGGTTTAAGAATACTTAAGGTATTCTTTAACAAGGATACAGGCTGACCCATTGTAACAATGATATGTACAAGACACTAAGTTGAAAATGAACTTTATAACTTGGTAGGGGGGGAGGAGGGACGAGTTGAGGAGGTGGTGAGGGAAGGGATGGTAGGGGGAAAAAAAAGGAGGGAGTAACAATGCTTTATGTACTTAGGAAATGTACTTATTACCTTACTCATGTAATTGTAACCCCTCTCTATAGTATCTATACAACAAAAAAAATATACTTAAAAAAAAAAGAATACTTAAGGTTTGGGTTACCTATTAATTGGGCTAAAGTCATCTTTACAAATTGAGATTCCTTCAGGTCCAACTCCAATGAGGAGTCTCTGCCCTTCGCTGTCCCTCACGGCGTGCCACTCGATGCCATAGTTTTCCATTGCTGACACAATCTGCAGGACTTGGTATTCTGCCGAAGCCTGGCTGGTTCCCTCCAACTCCTTATGCTTCGCAATAATGCTGCGGGACACCCAACGAGTAGGAAGTGATAGAGAGATCAATTCATACACTCTTGAAAGATTACTCACTAGTCAATTACAGTGAGACTGTCACATGAATCATAAAACATAGTTTTGCTGTTTCTTTTATTTAGCAAACTTACTATAAAATATTTATAAGACTGTTCAAGATCTTGACTCTCAAAGATTCAGCAGAGAACCCTTGGGGGGATGCTAGATGCTTGGTGATGAAATAATTATGGGAAAAAATTTAAATATAATCACAACAAAAATGTTGGAATTCCAAACACATTCATTTAGCTATACAAACTTATGCTTCATCATCATCTAGCATAGGAAGGATTGATCAGATCATTTCTAAGTAAAGAAAACAAAGGAAGGATTTCCTCTACTGTGGTAGAGCATCGCTGGTGTGATCCTTGACAGTCGTACCTCCTGGTAATTACACGTCCTTGTGTATGTTCTATTCCTTAAGTGTGAGCATCTAGTTCGCTTCTAATGAAGAAAACATAGTACAAGTCATGAGAGATGACTCACTGCTGAGGTTAAATTCCCAAAGACTCTGGTTTCCCTCCTGGCTGTTGTCTCTTGCTCAGCTGGATCACTCATGCTACCGCATCATGGAATAGCCCTGAGGTTAGTGGCAAGGGAGAAGGCCAGCTGACAAACCATAGGAGTCTTCTTGGAAGTAGGGTCCTCCCTCAGTCAGGCTTCCAGAAGAGACTTAATTTCAGCAGTTTGACTGCAGCCTCCTGAGAGGTCTTGAATAGGCAGACTAGCAAAGCCCTGATACTCTCAACCCACATATTCTCAGTCACAGAGGTAATTCCTGTTGTTTGAAGCTGCAGAGTTTTTTTTTTTTTTTTTGGGGGGGGGAGGTCATTTGTTATGCTAGAATCAGTAAGAGGCCTGTGTTAGGTCTCTTGATCTAACTCTTGCTGAAATGAAGAAAAAGATGAAGGAGATTTGCATTTTTAAATGTCAGAGTTAAAAATGTTCTCGTCATATATAGCATTTCATATAAGGACAAATATTTGTATGGACTGTAAGTTTCTCAAACGATAACAGGACTTTTGAAAACAACTGGTTAAATTGGGTAATTATAAATTATAATTTATCAATTACACACACACACACACACACACACACACAGAGAAGCCTTAAGCAGCCTCACCTGTTCAAGGCAGCATTGGAGAGCTCCTTTGCACACAGCTCCTCATAGTTGTACTTGGCTGTGTTCTGATTGTAGTCTCCAAATTTGGTCTGGGCCAGAAGAGCACTGAGCTCCACTGCCTGCTCTGGAGAACATTGGAGGTGGCCTGCCAAAAGGGACTCCTTGATGTGCAAGAAAAAGATATGCCTGCAAAGCAAGGTGAGAATGAGGTTAGTCAGGGAACTGGGCATCAAACTCAGCCTGCTGGGCTGGGAATGGCTCAGCGGTAGAGAGCTTGCCTAGTGTGTAAGCTGGGGTCCACTGCAACAAACATATTAACAAAACAAATTTGCATAGCAATTTCACAATTGAATACTATCCTTTAAGAAAAGAATTTTAAAAGTGTCTCTCTCTACATATACATATGTACATATATTTATATATATACATGTTCTATTTTTGTTCTGCTCGTCTTAAACCCTTCAAAGGGTCCCCAGTGCCTGCTGAGGAGGGGGGATGGCAGTGTGAAGCCCAGGTACCTCCACCCTCTGGCTCCATCCAGCTCTTCAGCTACACCTCCTGCATGCTATCTAGCCAATGCCCCAGAAAAGGACAAGTCTTCTCCTTAGAAAATCTGGCCTTGCTACTTCCTCTGTCCTGGCGGCCTTTCCTCCCGTCTTCTCCTTTGAGCCTATGTTACATATAAACCCTCTGTTCCTGTATTACAGTATCTGATGCATTATTTCCTCTGCTGGTTCTGTTTAGTTATTGCACATTAGCTGATCTGTAGCTGCTTCTAACATCTGAGAACTCCCAAAAATGTGCATCAAACTCCAGGTAGCTGGAGTTTTCTAGATTCCAACTTTAGTTTCAGCCTGTCCTAATTATGTACAAAGTTACATTCTGTACTTACTAAGAAAGAGTAGCATACTTAGAAACACCTGGGGAAATTCAGACATTGTCCAAAATTGCTCAAAATTGTGAAGAGTGTACCTACATACCTCAATACAAAAGGTTGTCTGGGTTATAAGATTTATTGGCAGGGAAATGAAGCAGAGTGTTAGTGAGTGAATCTAATTAAAGTATATGCATATATGAACATGTTAAAATGCCCTTGTACAATTAACTGATACTAAAATGTAAAAAAATCCTCAAGAAGAGAAAAAAATAATGCTTCCCCAAAAATGAAAATAAAATTTGTTTCTGGAAAATGTGAAGCTTCAGCCTTCTATTGATGATCTGGAATAGCTTATGACATGTGCTTAAATGCCACAATCTTCCTCCTATTAATAAATGTTAATGCTCCTATTATTAGATAATGCTAAGCGCCCTGCTCAGACCAAGAGTGGTGCCGTGACTCCAGCCCTCAGCACTGCCTTCACTTACACACTATACCTGGTGACATGTCAGGTAACGGAAGTGTAAGAAGAAATGCAGAGAAAATGAGTTTATAAACACAAGGAAAGCTCCCCTGAGTGCTGCAAAATGTGAGGCTAACAGACATTCATTTCTTCTTCCTTAGCTAAGACACACTCAAATGCCATCTTTCGTGCCTTCAATAATGAGGAATATTTCAAATCATAATAAAATTATTCAATTCTCCCAAATACTGCAGTTTTTTCCTTATTCAAACCCTCTACAGAAATCACAGAATAGCATAAAGAGGATAGCTATTTTTTTTAATTAATCCAAGCATTTGCTACTCTGTGAAGTATTTCTGTCATATTGCTAAACTGAGAAAGGAGTCTGGGTGTGTGTGTGTGGGGGGGAGGGAGTGGGCAAAGAAATTGCCACAAAAATAATGAGTGTTTAAAACAGCTAACTTAGGACACAGGTCTAACATTCTCTTCAAAAAACATGGCTTTAGGCCTAAAGGGTGTATTCAGTTAACTTTATATCTTGGTACTGTGTCTCTGCTTATCAGGATAGGGTAGGATGGGTGAAGTGGTATGTTTTCAGGAAACTAAATTCTGAATCTACGCTTCTGTTCAATAGGAAATTATGTGCCAAAAGAGTTTAGGATTACTGCCATTAACCAAGTCTTCTCAATTTAATTACTGTTAACATGTAAAGGTCTCTTTTGACTTTTTCTCCCTAGTATAAGGCTAGAAACAATTTCCTGCTTTACTAAATACTAAGTACGGCCTGCCAAAGTTTCAAAATCAATTCCATTCCTTTCTCCAAACTCTCCATGCCTACTTGTGGAGACACAGCTGCCACACTCAAAAGCAAAGAAGCAGTAATGGAATACAAGCAGGTGTCAGGCGGCTGCAGCAATGTGTGTGGGTCAGAACTGGAAGAATGGCGGTGGTGCTGGGGCTGCTGGTGAGTGGTCCCCTCTACACACAGCAAACAGAGCTGGACACACATGTGAACTTTCCTTCTTACTGTTGACATAAACTTTCCGATGGCCCTTCCTGTGGCTTTCAGTTTCAAGTCTATAATGTCACCTTTTCATTCCAAGTCAACAAGGAACATATCCTGTCAAAATAACTCCAGCCACTAATTGGCTCCTAGGTGTCAGGAGTAGAGAGAGGGAGAAGGAGAAGATGAAAGAGAGAGGGAGGGAGTATGGGGGCCCAGAGGAGTAGTGACAGCCAAGGTCACCAGCCAGGAAGTTATCAGTGGACTTCATTCCCAGGAGGGAACTGGGAGAAGTATGCCCCATAAAGACTCCAATGAGGGCTCCGATTTGGAAGGAGTTTGAAGTTTGCTGCTGTTGTTTTCTTTTCTAACCGCCTGGCCTGTAACCATCTCTCTTCCTGTTGCCCTTACCTTTTTCACTTTTGTGAAATGGGCAAAAGGTTACTAGTAATATTAAAACAAGCAGATGTGGTCAAAATGGTGCCTGGAGTGAATTTTTAACTAGAGATCAGAGGTGGATGACCTGTCTAGTTCAGTATATAATGCATCCTGAAATCACAAACAGAAAGAAAAGCTTTGAAAACAACTGTTTTCTTTGTCTTAAGCAAATGTCTCTGAGTATGTCCTACGGATAGCAGCTCAAACTATCTTCTAGACATTTATGAGGTTGTATTTTATCCAGTTATTAAGGAAATGAGTATTTTCAATATATAGAACATACTTTGAGGCTCAAGGTAGAATCTTTTAGCTAACTCATGGCCTGGTATCATGAGTATACATGAACTCATACTTACCATAGCAATATGGAAGACTGAAAACATGAGGTGAATATAGGCTTTGGGTTTTTTTTGTTTTGTTTTGTTTTGGTCAGTCATGGGGTTTGAACTCTGGGCTTGGGCACTGTCCCTGAGCTCTTCGGCTCAAGGCTAGAGCTCTACCACATGAGCCACAGCACCACTTCTGGTTTTCGGATGGTTAACTGGAAATAAGAGACTCACAGACTTTCCTGGCTTTGAACTGCGATCCTCAGATCTCAGCCTCCTGAGTAGCGAGGATTGTAGGCATGAGCCACTGGCACTTGGCCTTTAACTAACAGAAGAATCACATTTAAAACATGTTTTTTGTTTCAAAGGACTTCAAACTTCTTTTTAAACCAAATGAATCACTTTTTATAGTGTTAAGACACGATGTTCAATTATTTACTGTTAAAAGAGTTGTGATGGGAGATCTCACCTTTCAACACTGGCTTCTCTCAGAAAGTAGGCATTCAAACCCACAGCAGAACTTCCAACAAACCCTGGGAATTGCTCATGTGCTCTATGGAGACTCTAGGTTAGCTCCCTCCACTTGGCTTATGAGCGAAGAGCTTCTCAAGACACAGTACAATGACTGTAGACAAATTCACCATTATACTCAAAACTTAAGTGACTAAGCTAACATCTCTAAAATGGTTAAGTAGTTATTCTCAAAAGCTCTCAATTGCTAATAGCTAAAGTGCCTTTATCCCTCAAAGGCAAGACTGACCCCTGCTAGAGCCACAGCCTCAGCCCAGGGGAGTAATGCCTGGCCTGTCTCTTCACTCAGTCAGGTCCCACTTTGATGGAGCCTCACACGCCTCCATTCAGTGAGTCACTTCACCACATCAGTTTATTTTAATCCAAACATAGACTGCCAAGTTATATTTTAAAACGATCAAATCAAAACAGAATTGCCATGAGAGGTTTTGCTTTATACCTTAACATTCCAATAAATCAGAAAATCCGTTCAAGATGGAGCTCAGGCCTGCACGCTACAGCTGAAACCATAGGGCTTAGGAACAAAACATGAGGCTGTCTTCTTCACTGGGGGGAGGGGAAGAGTGTGCTAACAAAGGTTTCTCAGGACACAGCAAAACCCACCAAGATAGAAAAATTAGACTTCACACACACACACACACACACAAAACCCCTCCTCCTCACCAAAAGGAACCAGGAAAACAGGGAAACATGGGAGGATATATATTTATAAAACTTATGTCTCACAAAGGACTGGTATCTAGGAGACATAAAGAATCTGTGCAGCTTAGTATTTTTGAACAAGGCAAACAATGAAAATGGGAAAATGACTTGAAAAAAATACCTCACAAAAAGGCCTATGCAAGGCCAGTAAGAACATGAAAAATCATTATCATTATTAATCATCAGAGAAACACAAATTAAAACCACAGCACCCTACCGCTGTATTATTTCCCAGAAGCCTGGCCGGGATGTGGAGGCCTGGATTTCCCTATGTTCTGTGCAAATATACAACAGTACAATTGCTTTGGGAAAAGTTCTAGCAGTTACTTATGAAACTAAACAATTACCTACTCTTTAAGACCCAGCAATTCTATTCTTGGGCATTTTTTTTTCCCTAAGAGAAATGAAAACACATGTCTAAAAAAACCCCACAACAACTTATACTAGAATGTTCATAGCAGCTTTATTCATGGGAAACAGGTGTTCATCAATAGGCCTATGGATCAACAAACAGTAGTATATTCACACAGAGGAATACTATCTAACTAGTGATGTCAGCTCAGCCAGATTGCTTATTTACCTAGCATGTGCAAGGCCCTGAGTTCAACCTTCACTCTTCTTCTCCTCTAAAAGGACAATCCATTAATATGTATATGTATGTATGTATATATATATATATATCAGGAGAGAGAGATGGGAAACAAATCTCTAATGAACAAAAGACAGACTGACCCAAGAATACCTACCACTGCATGATTTCATCCATATAAAGTTGAGCAGACATAAGTAATCTATGGTAATAAAACAGAACCTGGTAGTCTTGGATTGAGTAGGCAGAGGTTGGCAAGAAGGGTGGGGACTGATACAGAAGGACATGAGGGAACTTTCTGGAATAATAGCATACTGTCCTAAATATTGATTGAGATTTTGTTTAAACAAGCACGTTCATGTGTCAAAACTCATTAAATGGTATGATTAGCACTTACACATTTTTTTTTTGGGGGGGGGGTCCAGTCGTGGGGCCTGAACTCTGGGCCTGGACACTGTCCCTCAGCTCTTCAGCTCAAGGCTAGAGCTCTACTTGAGCCACAGCGCCACTTCCAGCTTTTTTCTTTTTGCTTATGTGGTGCTGAGGAATCGAACCCAGGGCCTCAAACATGCAAGGCAAGCGCTCTACCATTGAGCCACCTTCCCAGCCCCCTTATACATTTCATTACATGTAAATTTGACAACAAAGAAAAAAACTGAATGCAAACACTGAGTTCTAGTTAGTGATAGACACAGGGAAGTTATTTAGTAGGAAATATACTGACACATGACATTTAACTGCATAAACACGATAGAGAATGATGACTGGGTAAAGGGACAATAAATGGATAAGTGTGCAACTGAGAAACCCATCATAGCCAAATAACTACCAAGTCAGTTCTCTATATTCAGGTTCTTGGAGATTCTTCTCAAAGCCCCAAATACAAAATTGGAATTGCTGTTAAAATGTGCTCCTTCTTGGGCCCTAGAGCAGTCAGAAGATATGAAAGGTGCCCACAGGGGAAACTCCCCAACTTCAACAAAGTCATTATAAGCGATAATAGAAGAGCAACACTATCACTTGAAAGCCTAACGTGCTCTTCTAAAAAGTGTGGTTATCTACAGCCGAAGGCGTCTGACAAGGCAGACAGTGCTGGGACTATATGCATTATCTCTTTCCCCACAATCTATAGCAGTCAGCAGTGCTACTGATGCATTTCTTCTACAACACAGGGCTGACTCAGCAATTTTCATTAAAAAAATTATCTTTAAGTAGTTTTACCTTTGTCCCAATTTAACATATCCACTTTCTGATCATTTCTTTAGTTGCCTTCAACTCAAGAGTTATGTGCTAAGTCTGGCTGCTGGTATGGAGGAGGACTGAGACCAGGCTGTGGGCAGGTACAAAAAGGAAAAATATATCTAGTGTATTTCCTCCACAGTTGCTGAATCTGACTTTAAGTACTTGCTAAACAATTAGATTCACTCATCCATCCACTCATTCTGTTTATTTATGTTGGTACCAAGGTTTGCACCAGCTTGGCTGGTGCATTACCACTTGAGTAACCCTTCCAGAAGTTCAGCTTTTCATTGATTAAAGTCTTGCAGACTTTTCTCTTTGGGCTGGCTTCAAACTGAGATTGTTCAGATCTCAGCCTCCACCTCCTAAGTAGATGAGATTACAGAAGTGAACCACCATTGCCCATCAAGTAGATTTTATGTAACATGCCATTAAAAAAAAGTTTGAATACTTCAGAATAATATATAAATGGTAGAAATTCAAAGACACTGAAGATGTCTAGATGAGAGTTCCCTGGCTACAACAGACACACATGTAATAACACATTGTATAGTCTTAGCAAAAAAGAACACATAGTAAACTGGAACTCAAAAATCCAATGAATAATTTATTTGGAAATAACAACACATCTACCTTTTTACTTTACATTTATCTTTTTACTGTCCCAGAGTCTATTTTGCATTTGAGCATGCAAAGAAAAAAACAAAAAACAAAATCAACCCCTAGTACTGGCATGTGCACACGTATGTATTTGCAAACACACAAACTAAACAACAACACAGTGTCATTTCACTCATGGGCCTGCAGTTGGTCTGAAGACCATAAAAGACAACTTCATGACTGACATATTGCTACAAAAGCACCTTATACAACTTAATCACCTAGAGTCTTTAAGGGTGTATTATGTAAGGGTATATTACCAACACTGACCAAGTTAAGACATTTCAGATATGACTTACAAGGCCTGGCTAGCACCCTTATGATTCAACTTTGAATTAGCTTGAAATGACCATATCATACCTAGCTGGAGTTTGCAGGTGGCATTTGCTCTGTGAGTTGTAAACAATGAAATCTTTCCTAGATTTCTACATGCCTATGTGACTTTTATTGGAAGACAGGGGAAAAAACTGAGTTAATTAGTACTCAGAACTATAATCTAGCTAAAGTTAGATAAAGTGATACTGTTGTTGAAAAACTGTGGGAACATCGTAAGTAGTTCTAAGGAATGGCAGTTCATTTTAGGTAAGACCTAACAGTCATAATAAATACAGGGTGTGGGAGGCATGGAGGAAGGCAAAGAAATGATTTAAAAAATGTCAAGGACTGAACAAGTTTTATTTTTTATTATTTATTTATTTTTGGTCGGTCATGGGGCTTAAACTCTGGGTCTGAGCACTACCCCTCAGCTCTTCAGCTAAAGGCTAGCGCTCTACCACTTGAGCCACAGCGCCACTTCCGGTTTTCTGGTGGTTTACTGGGGATAAGGGTTTCACAGCTTTTCCTGCCTGGGCTGGCTTTGAACCACGATCCTCAGCTCTCAGCCTCCTGAGTAGCTAGGATTATAGGTGTGAGCCACCAGCGCCCAGCCTGTACAAATTTTAATCAGAAAAGAATTACTAAAGAGATTCTTTAATTTTCTTTTGAACTTTTCAGTTTATAGCTGCAAACTGGAAAAAAAAAAACGATTTCAATTTCTATAGGAAAATGTATATCAATGTCTATGAACCCATTTTTATTTCTAAGTTGTTAATTCATTGACTCAGTAACTTTTTATGCAATCGGCCATTGCTAGACCGGAGATATCATGCCGACCAATTTGAATGGAATTTAGATTCAACGGTGACATCACAGAAGTGTGCAGTTAGAAGCTCTTTAATGTTGTAAAGGAGAAAAGAGGCACTGAATGTCTTCGAAGAGCTTAGTCTCCTGGGTGGGACTAGGGAAGATTTTTGAAAGGGTGGTGTCTGAGCTGTCAGCAAGGCTGAAAGGATGAAATTTAATGCTAAGATTATAGCACTCTCTGAACACAGTTCAGGACTCATGGACTCTTTGTATAAGAGTTGTTTCCTGGGAAGAAGAAAACTTGATGGGACTGGGGAAAGAAGAAATAGATGGGCCCAGAGAAAGGGTAGGTGGAAGGGGGAAGGGGGGATGATGGAAAGGTTGACACTGATCAATATGCATTGTACACATAAAAATTATTTGTAGATTAAAAAGAATACACACAACCATTCATAGATAAAAAGAGTAAATTAAAAATAGGAAAAAAAGTTCAAAATATAGGTGAATCTTAAATAAACAGATTCCTTAGCATAGACCACAGAGCTCTAGCAAAATGTAGCCAAGTCAAGAGAACACAGACCTACCTAGCAGCGGATGGTATAATTACCACTGAAGATGAACCGTATATCCACTTCTCTCAGGCCTGCTTTAGAAAATGTTAGCAAGACTCAGGGATGGCTTGAATAACTGGACTCCTAAGATGGTGATATTTCACCTCTACTTCTGGAATACATGGATTTGCTTCACTTTACATATCAGCATGGCAAACATCCTCCAGAAGTGCCTTCTGGAGGTCTCCACTCAAGAGCAAAACTAACAATTGGGGTTTAGGGCAACCAAATCTAAAAATCAGACCAAATCAGAGACCAAATGAACCCCACTTAACAATGTAAGCTGATGTTCAGCTTACATTTTCACTGTCTGCAGAGACATATACATAGGAAAAATCATATGGAGACAAAGCAGAAACAAAGAAGTAAGGAAAGCTAGTGCTAGACCTTGAACTGTCAGTATGCAGGGCTAGGCACAGGCTAAAAAGCAGGGATGGTTGGGAGTTGGTGGCACAGCTACGCCTAGAATACAGGGCTCCTGCCTAGATTTCAGGGCTCTCCAAAAGTAAGTAGGCCTTCCTTCTGGCCATTCTCAGTGACTTCTCTAATCTAATGTGACTAGGATGTTAACTGATCCCTCATTAGCCTAGCTCTACTGTAAGCAGGATCCTTAATGGTACACAGAAGACAAGTCTGCCCAGACATTTCAGTATATTTTTTTGTCAATCGTGGGGACTGAATTCTGGGCCTCAGCACTGTCCCTCTACCACTTGAGCCACAACACCACTTCCAGTTTTTTCTGCTAATGTGGTGCTGAGGAATCGAACCCAGGGCCTCATGCGTGCAAGGCAAGCACTCTACCACTGAGCCACCTTCCCAGCCCTTCAGTCTTGTTTAATAGCTGTCCAGGTACATGCACTAAATGTACCCTCATGATTAGACTAAGCAAAAAACAAAAAAGCACCTCCTCTAACTAGATTATCAAAGATGCACTGACTTGCTACATATAAACAGATTTATTGTCTATTCACAGCATGTTATATAAACATTTTATAATAATGGAACATCAAAAAGTTTACTAACAAGCTTTATTGTACTAACACATTAAAGCAAAAAAAGTGTTTTTGTGCCATGATATCATGCATATAAAAACAATGTTAACTGTAAACTGTACCAAACACAACTTACGTTATCTTAATTAAAAGGTACAGACTCTAATTACAATTTGCACTATCAAGAATATTATGGCAATACAAGGTAGCTCACACCTGGAGACAAAGAGGACTATAGTTCAAGACCAACCCAGGTACAGTGAAACTTGCATCTCTACAAGCAAGTTGGCTTGGGATGGTAGTTCAGACCTGTAATCCCAGTTATAGGGAAGTGTGGGTTGGAGGATTGAGGTATAAAACAGGCGCAGGACAAAAAGTATAAGACCCTATCTGAAAAATAAAGCAAAAAGGACTGGATATATGGCTCAAATGGTAGAGCACTTACTTAGAAAGCACTAATCCCTGAGTTCAAACCTCAGTACCACCAATAGCACAAACAATAAAAATACATCAAGCAGAAATGCTGTATTGATCTTAGATGGCATTTTCTTAAAATTGTGTTTTACGACCAACCTCACAAGTAAAATTCACCAACAGGATAAAAGTATTCCAGAGGTTTAGGCCACACTAACTTTTCAATAAGATTTCAAAATGGAATTAAAAACACTTAGTTGAAACTAGGCAGGTATAGTTTTGAATGCTATGAATCTCAAGAGTGAAAGTCAATTGAATCAATAAACAAAAAACCAAAATGGGAAATATGATTAAAGTTTTAATTCATAAAATACCACTTCCTTACATGAATAAAATGGAACTGATAATTATTGTCCTAATTACAGAAGAGCACAGGTAAACACCATGCTGTAGTTGATTATAAAGTATGAATGCACTGGTGGTACGAATGTATGATGCTATTACCACTTCCATCATTAAGATTAAGTACTTGTCCTTCCAAGTTTCTGCAGATTTAACAAATGAACTATGTCATCCAGATTGGTCTGCATCTAGAAATTCTGAACTATAAAATTATAATATGACTACACAGTGAAAAGCCGAATATTGTGTGACTCTTTTTTCCTTTTACTTGAATGCAAGTTATGACAGTGGAGTGCAAAGAAGAAGCTATTACAAATCAGCTTTAAGGGGAAAAAAATTAAAAAAGCTTACTACGATTAATAAAGACAGCTGAAACATCCCTAAGTATGATATTACTTGAATTATTTTGCATATTTCCAAGATGTCAATTTCCTTCATAAAGTAAACATTTTCCTCAACCTTTAAAGTCCACAGCAAGGCAAATGTGCATCTAAAAATACATTTCTATCTGTTCCTTGGTAAACAGACATGTTAAAAGCTCTTACAGAATACTGCTCACTGGTCATTATCCAAAACTTTCAGAATCACATTTTTATATATATGGCACACTTCCAAGCCAAAGGATTATGAGAAACATCAGTGCTTAGATCCAAAGTTTGCTCTGTTTGTAAAAAGTAATCATTTTCTTTTTTTTTCATCTTCGACATGCCACTGTGAGATTTAAGTCTTTGCATTTCAGCAATAAACACTGCTAAATTGTGTCTGTCCTTAAGAAATGTATTATAAACTGCCTAGGAGGAGGAGGACACATTTTTTTGTTTGTAAAAGGCGACCAAATGCTTCAGGTGTCTACCACTGCTGGTGTTCTGTTTTAACAATGGAGAGAAAAAGATCTAAAAGTCAACTATCATGTGTAATAATATGTCTGTGGGGTGAAGTTGAGTTGCAGTGGCCTTTAAAGAATCCTTTTACCAAACTTAAAAACATTTTAGAATTCTGCAGGAAGCCAGACAGAGCTCTGGACTACACATTGTAATCTGACACTAGGCAGAAGAAGTTGACCAAGTTTAAGTAACCCAAGAGGAACTGTTTCCTGCATTCGGTTAAAACAGTCTCCAGTGACCTGTAGTAACACTGCTCAGGCGAGGTTACTATCGGGCATTGGATGCTACCATCAGAAAGCAGTTTCTGGTTTTCTTTCTTTCTTTTTTTTTTTTGTAAAAAATTCCAGCCCTGCTCTCCCACTAAGTTTGTAAAGACAAGAAAAACCAAAAGTACAGTGGGAAAACACACCCAGGCCAATTATGTAGCTCCTTCAACAAATGATCTGTGCTATGAAAAGCAGATTTGAGTTTTGAGGGAACTTCCTATGCATGAGCGCGCACTGACTTGAGGACATCTTTCCGAGTATGCCATGTCCCTAGTACATGGAATCAAAGGTGTATTTGACATTGATTTTGTTTTTGGCCTCACTTTACCTCGTCTGCTCCTGTAAGATGAGATGAGGCTCCACAAAGAACTTGACTCTCAGTTTAAGCCGGTAAGGTGCCAACCCATCCATCTGCTGGGAGATCCGGTTTCTCAGATTCAGCCATAAACTTTCACCCTTGCTACCCGTAAACTGCAGTCCAAAATAATCGACTTCTATGATTCCCAATCTCCGGCACACCTAAAACAAAAAGGAAGGCCCACGGGGGTGAGCAAATAGTCCAGGCAGTCACAGCAAACAAACCAAGGGCTCCAGCTGAGCCTACTTTTCATAAAGTTCCATGGGTGTTAAAATTCCCGCTGGAAAGTGGGAAAAGAAAGTTCTAAGGCTCTAGGGATGCTAAAACCTCGCTCTAGTCCGAGGGGCTGGTCTTCCTTGAATATCCAGGACAAAGAACACACACACACACACACACACACACACACACACACACGCTAAGGATGGGTAAATCTAACAGGGCATTTTCCTCCTCGTGCAATCTCTGGGATTCCCTGTACCAGCACCATCTGCACAGCTGATCTGGCAGCTTGTTTATCTGGACATTTTTTTTTTTAACCACCTGCATTCCCAACGCCGGCGCGCAGAGAGAGAGGGTACACGCCACAAGTGTGGGCTCAGCTCTGCGAAGCAGGCTCTTCTTTCTCTCCCAGCCTCTCAGGTGCGGGGGACCTGACGGCACCGCGTTTCACTGCCATCCATCAGATCTGCAGCCGCCTGCCATCATCAGCCACGCCACATCAACTAGCCACGACCTGTTTGCAGCCCTTCTTCACCCCCCACCCCAACCCACCTAAGAAAATGCATGCTTAAAAGCCCCCAAACGGCATCAGACGGGCCCAGACTGACGACGACGAGACCCTCGTCGGCCCCCTGAAGAAATCAGCCCAGAGAAGCAGTTGGCCATCAGGGGCCCAGCGGCTGTGCCAACCAGCTTCGCCACCCGACAGCGCCTCGTGCCACCCCATCTTGGGACAGGGGTGACGCTGCCAGGACTCGTGGAGACCCCCCCCCCCCCCGCCAAGGTGCCGCACACACACACCTGCGGCAGGTGTGCTGCGCAGCCTTCCCGGGGAAAGTGCCAGGTGAGGGGGGACACAACGCGGTGACTTCTTGAGTGTACCTGCGGCCCCTCCCCACCCGCACCCCCTCCCCGCGCCGGGGGACCCCCCGCGCACGCCCGGCGCGCCGGGAGGGAGGGGGCCGCCGCGTGCGCCCCGCCCGCCCGCGGGGAGGAGGGGGTGCGAGCCCGGCGCCTCCGGAGCGCGCTTCCCCGGCCGCCGCCGCCGCGGCGTGGCTCGGCCTCCCGAGGCCCGGCCGGGAGCCCCCACCCCCATCCCCACTTCGGGCTGTCGCCCTCACCTGGTTGAGACAGTCCTCGCCGTTGGCTTTCGCCTCCACCTCCACCTCCATCAGCACCGCGTCCGGCCTCGTCACATAGCACAGCATGGCTGGGGCCGCCGCGGCCGCTGGCGCCACCGCCACCTCCTCTTTGGTGTACGCGGGGCAGTCGCCTGGCCGCCGCTCGAACCCAGCCCCAGCCCTCGGAAGGTGCAAGCCCTTGCAAGATCGCCCCCCTGCTCGGTTGTCCCCGGCCACCCGCCTTCCTGCCCGCTCGGTTCCCCGGGGCTCCGTCGCGGGGCCGCACTCCTGCAGCTCAACTGCCTGCGCCGCGGCCGGCGCTCTTCTGATATAGAGGCCCCGCCTTCTCCGACTGGAGCCCCAGCCAATCACGGCCTCCATGCCCCTCCTCCTTCGTCCAGTCAGCCAATAAGAGGGTCCGCTGGACCGCGGGCCGGCCTTCCAGTGCCGGCTGAGTTACCCAGGCCGCCTGGGGAGGTGGCAGCTTGTGGGCGCCGCGAGCTGCGGAAGGAGAGAGGCCGGGAACGCGCCCGGCCGCCTCTGCCCGCTGGGCGACGCTGCTCTCAGCAAATGATCAAAGATCACCCGGGGCTGGGGCCAGGACGCCTTTCTGTCCCGGCTGGAACTGACGGTGATTAAGCGCTGCCGAGCTGCCACAGTCCCCCTGCAGCCTCGGGTGGCTCCAATAATGCGTTTGGGTGGTGAAAGCAAAGAGGGGAAGGCTCAACCCCAAACCTAAGGAAAACTATTTTGGCACCGTGGGTTAGTTGCTGCAAGGCAAGATGTGTTGCCTGTTTTCTTCGGCTTCACCCTTGACACCACCTCTTGAGTGTTTGCAGTGACTGGACTAGTCTTTTTGTTTGTTTTTGTTTTTGCTATTTTCCTTAATCCTGCCCATGGATTTCTAGGCATGAGTCTGCCGGATCAAAACCCCTTCCAAGGCCCTAGGTCCTGTCTCAGGTTGACCCATCTAGTTCATGTCTTACCTCATCCACTCAGTATTCACTGAGCACCTGGTACTCTCTCTGTCCCTTCTCACATCTCAGAACCTAACAGGTGGGAGGGCCTGCATTGGAACTATCGATAAGTAAAGGCCTAAATCTCATCACTCACTACTTATCTGTTTTCCAGTGCCTCTTTGAAGCGTGTGTGTGTGTGTGTGTGTGTGTGTGTGTGTGTGTGTGTGTGTGTGTACTGGGGCTTGAACTCTGAGCCTGGGCACTGTCCCTGAACTTTTTCTCTGAAGGCTGGGGCTCTACCGCTTGAGCCACAGCTCCAGTTCTGGCTCTTTGGTAGTTAAAGAGTCTCATAGACTTTCCTGTCTGGGCTGGCTTCGAACAGCAATCCTCAAGTCTCAGCCTTCTGAGAGTGGAAGCTTCCAGCTAAGCATCTCACAGACTTTGCTGCCTAGACTGACTTCAAACTGTGAGCCTCAGATCTCAGCCTCCTGAGAAACTAGGATTATAGGTGCAGCTATAGGTTCCTAGGGCTATAGGTTATAGCCCATAGCTATAGGGCTATAGGTTCCTAGCCCATTGTTTTACTGGAAAAAACACAAAAACCGCGCGCGTGCACACACATACACACATACACATTTATTTTTGAGAGAGCATCTTGCTGTGTAGCCCAGATTGGTGGGCTCATCTTACCTCAACCTTCTAAGTGCTGGCATTACAGGCATACTGATCATCATGCTCTGTTGTTGCATGCTCTTTATTTCTGACTGAATTGGAAAGATTTCAGAGCAGAAAGCTCAAAGGAGGGACCCTACCACAGCCTTCAGGGTAAAATTGTTTTGACCAACTTCTGACTCTCACTGTTGTTGACAGTTTTGTGTCTTATGAATACATATCAGAGTTGCTGCGTATTCCTCTTTCTCCCAGTTGCAGTTTATTAATCTAGAAATTTTATCTGGGAGATAATATTTGTATCACTGTTATCTAATCTGTGCTTCATCTCTAGCACTTTGAGAACAAGGAGCATACCCAATATGGAGGCCAGTCATATTGGTTAATATATGTGGTTTTGTTTGTTTATTTGCTTTGAAAGACAGAAACCAAAGTTATCTTCTGCAAAAGGGAATTTAGGGAACATATTTTGGGAGCTCATAGAATCAGAGGGACCAGGTATGGAAATGCTGTTTGGTAAGGAACAAAAATAAACAAGCAAACAACAAACAAAAACACAAACCAAACTCCCATTTTTGTGAACCAAACTTCTTAAAATAAACATTTTTGGTTTTGGCAGAGATTTTACTTTTTTAATTTTTGCAACACCAATTCTATATTTATTATTATTTTAAAAATTCTTAAGAAGCTAAATTAGTTTACAGAAACACAGGAAATGTCTAGCAGATTTTTTAAATATATTTCAAAACCTTTTTATTTTTAACAATCATCACTTGCAAAACAGTTGGAGGGTTAAGATTGATAGATATTTCTAATCAGAACCCAGCCTGTTACTGTTAGGGAATGGTTGCTAAAGATTCTAATTGTTTTGAAATTGAGAATCTCCAGATAAAACTACAGGAAAGAGGATTTCTTAGACAACACAAAACTAGAAACAAGTAAAGGACATTTAGCAAGGAAAGAGAATTCCCAGTGTTTGGGGGGAAAATACTGGATATATGAGACCAGGTTATAAGAGGTAATATGATCCTTTCTCCTCTGTCTCTGATATCCCCCTTGTAATTTCTTCCTTGCAAGAAGAAAGGGAGATACTGGTAGGTTAAGGAACAGGGAAATAGTGAGATAGCACATTATGTTAAAAGACTTAGTTAGGGAATAGAAAACCCACAGTAGAATTACTTCCTAGAAGATGCCACCATCTGCTAATGCTACAGAACGTCTGGAGCCAGTTTCGAGTCCCAGCTGGGTCTAGCTCCAAAATAAGAGATTCTGAACATCCGGGGCTGGAGGTGGGAAGTGTATTGGTTTGAGCTGTGATTTAAGCCACAAGAGGTAAACCATATTATGGGCCTGTTTTCCACTCAATGAATGCTATCCTTTGAAAGAGAGAGCTACAATTAACTAGCCTAGGATAAAGGTTGTGGTATGAATAGATTTTTTTGTATATGTGTGTGCTAAATCGAGGCTTGAACCCAGGGGCTGGGCACTGTCCCTTAGCTTTTCACTCAAGGCTACCATTTGAGTCATAGCCCCACTTTTGGCTTTTCTTTTCTTTTCTGGTTAATTGGAGCTAAGAATCCCATGGACTTTCGTGCCTGGGTTGTCATTAAACTGTAAACCTCAGCTCTCAGCCTCCTGAGTAGCTAGCATTTATAGGCATGCGTCAGTGATGCCTGGCTGAACAGAGAATTTTGAAATAGAAATAATTATTAAGTGGTAGGATTGGTTAACTCAGTGGAATCCTGGCTGTTCAAACATACCCAAGCACCACCTCCTTCTTATATCCTAGGTGGCTCAGCTGAGCACTGGATGACATTTGTAGGATGTGATTCAGTGACCATCCAGCTGCACACTCTTCTGGTTGAGCACGTAGTCTGCTTTGAATGGCTGGGTACCTATTTTTGCTCATCCTAGTCTTGATGCTGTGCTTTGGGACAGAAATGCAGTGCCCCTTCAAGCTCTTCAAGGAAGAGTGTCCACCACCTGCCACGCCCTCTTCTTCACCTCTCAAAGCTCATTTGGAACAGCGTCAGCATGGGAGGGAAGAGCAATTAATGACTGTCTGCAAAAACTGTCCTTTGGCTTTCACACGTTATTCGAGCTAATTATTCACATAAGTAACGCATCATCAAGCACAAGCATATTAGAATGTGTTGAGGGAACTGCAATTTCTAATTTGAAATATTAGTCTCGTGAAATTCAGGACTTGTTTAATTTGATCCTGGTCTATCGTCAAAGCAGAATGTCTCATTCCAGAGCTGGCTGTTTAAGGGGGGAAAAGAGAGAGAAAAGGCAATGCTCATATTAAAAACACTAGGATATCAAAGATGGCATTGTTTTAATTGGCTAGCTGTCTAAATGATTTCTTTCTCTAGCTATGAGAATAGCTACTGTTCATAGTCAAACTATTTGTAAAAGGAAAGGACAGAACATGAACTACTTGTCATGTTATCCAGGCCTTTTTATTTAGTATTGACTTTCTGCTCTAGTTTACATGCACTGTGCTCTAAATATTGATTGTAACATAATACAATACTGTACATTAATTTCTGGAAACGTATAATAATAGTGAGAGAGACTGAGTTGCAGAATTTTCTTTTTTTTTTCTTCAGAATTTTGGATCTAGGATTCGAAATATTAGGACAATTGTAACTAGAAAGAAAGATGAGTGCCAGGCATGGTGGCTCATACCTATAATTCCAGCTAATTGAGGGGAAGAGATCAAGAGGGTTGCTCTTGAAGGCTTGCCCAGACAAAAAGTAAGGGAGACCTCAATCTCAATTTTAAAAAGTTTGGCTTCACGGTATTTGTCTATAATCTTAGCTATACTGGGAGTTATGAATAGAGGGATTGTGGTCCAAGGAAGGCCCTTGGGAGAAAAAATCAGGACCTTATCTGAAAAATAGCAGAAAAGAAAAAAAATGGGCTCAGGATGTGGCTCAAGTGGCAGATAACCTGCCTAGCAAGTTTAAGACCCTGAGTGAAAGCTCCAGTACTGCTAAAATGAAACCAAACAAAACCAAATAGAAAAACCACCATAAGAAGTTCTAGCTAGTTATTACTGTTTCTCAATTCTTTTCTTTTTTGAAATACTAACTTTTCTTCCATTCATTTTCCTCCTCATTATTGAAATGCTCTGCAGAGACACAGTTTGTGACATGCTCATTCATTTGGCATGTATCATTTAGTTGAGAGATGCTCAGAATAGGGAGATAAATTCCAACTTGGCACATTTTGTTGGCCAGCAATATTTTAATACTTAGTTTATGTTGTAACTGTCTATTTGAGACTGTATAACTTAAAGAGATTTATTTGGCTTGTGAGCAAGATGGTTGGAGTGTTCAAATAGCCTGGTAGCTGGGCCCTAGTAATGGCTTCCTGGTTGCACAACATGGCAGATAAATGAAAGGGAAAGCCTGTGGATATTGAAGGAATTACTTGTGCAAGTGAGTAAGCAAAAACAGCTGAACTTGCTTTATAATAACCTGTTCTTCTGGAAACGAATCCAGACCCTCAAGACCTACATTAATCCCTTCAGAAGGTGACCTCACCACCTTCCAGTAAGCCTTAACACTTAAAAGATTCCAGAAGTTCAATACCACTACTCCAGAGACCAAATTTCCAATATAGGAAACTTTTGGAGGCTAAATTACAGCAGAAGCCTATTTTTTACTTGTGGAAATGATCAAATATTTGGGCATATGTATTTTTTTTCAGTTCCTTGAGTTTGATACTATGTAGGTGTTGATCAACCACGGCAGATTTCACCAATTATTCTAGTTTTGAATGAAATTGGACTGATTGATGTTGCTGGGAATGCAGGGGAACACTCATAGAATAGAGCACAGACACCTACTCTGCCCAAGGCTCAAGCTCACAAGCACTCTAACTGGTAGGCGATTTGACTAGCTGATCTGCAGTGACACCACTCCCTTTCCCCTCATGCCTCAGCGTGTCTTTTGTGAAAGAATAGAGGGACCTACCGACATACAACTTATTGCCTGTTAGCATATCCCTGGATCAAGGACAACAAACTTACTGGGCGAGGGGGGGGGGGGGAGGCGGGGAAGGGGGTGAACCTTAAAACTATTGGAAATGCCATAGAAATACCAAAGTACGTGGCATCAGCTGAGCTGTATATGCTTGTAAAAATACCCTGCTTTAAATCAGCAAGATGGGGAACCAAGAAGACAGAAACCACAAGTACTTTGGAAAGAGACAACTTCGCATTACACTTCAGTTGTACCATTTCTGCCCAGCTTGCTTATTGTTGCTGACATTTGCATAGTGTGGATCACTTGGTATGCAAGGGAGACAGGGCTACTGTTATTCAGGGTGTCCTTGCTGTGATTGCTGAAATTGCAGCTCTTTGATGGAAATGATGGTCTACTTTCTCCTGGCAGCCTCTCAGTAGCTCTTCTTATGAATGGCTTTCTTCTCTGAGTCTCCCCTATTCTCTCACCTGCTTCAGAATTCCTGGGTGGGATTGCATGGGCCATCAGCATCCCAAAGGGAGGCAAAGTATCCTGGCCATCTCCACTTGAGTGATAGGTTTGGACCTCTCTTCCATGTTTTGTTCCAAACTAGACAGTTCTGTTGCTAAAGCCCAAGAGCACAGCATTGACTAGGTGGGGGTTGTGAGCAATTCCCATACTGGCAAAAACAGCAGACTCTGCCCTTACTTGGATTCATACTTCCAGAGGAACAGGAGGACTTCAAGCATTGTTCCTTGGTGGTTGGTGTGGAATTGGCATCCACCAAGAGTTAGAACAGATGGGCACCTGGGAACCCAGAGGGGGAATTAGTTCATGCTCTGAACTACCTAGTTTTTGTGTCACTCTTTCTATCGCCTGGCAAAAACTTGGCCAAATAGCCCAGACCTGTCTTATCTTTGCATAGAGTAAGTTAGGTTAAGAATAGCCCCAGGACCTCATTTGGGCCAGAATATAGAGAAATGTCCTGAAGCCAGTGTTAGGCAACAACAACAATCCCAGGAGAGTAATTCTGGAGAAAGGAGAGAAGTCTAGTTCCCCAAACTCAGAAATATTTCCTTTCATTTCCTACCTGGGAAGATCTGGTTGTCAATATCCTTGAGGAGGACAGTCATTTTGTGTGCTCTCAAATATACTCCATAACTTACCATTTTATATAAAGTGGACAAGTTCAAGTAGATACCTATTCATGTTGACCCAAGCAAATGATGATTAATTGCTCATCTACTGACTCAGGCGCATGCAAGGAAAACAAACACCAAATCTCTTTATCTTGGGGACCCATTTAGATGCTTCGAAAGATTTGTGATAGAAAGTTATAATGAGCTACATGATAATACGGCAGGGCAAACTCATATTAAGAAAGGGAAGATTGCAGTTAGATTGATATTGTTCTTGCTGTGGCAAAAAGATTTTTAGACATATTGATCAGGCAGTCCTTAGGTTTCAAGCATAAAGATGAAATATAAGCAGTGTGTTCTAGATACGCTGAGAAAAATAAAGTCCTCCTCTCCTTTTTTTAGCTCTACTTCAGTGAATAAGAGGCATTTTTTTTCAGATTCTAGTTGTTTTTTCATAAGCTTCAAATATAGTTTAAAAAATCTTATCAAGCTGTGCAATGCTTTCTTTAAAACCCCAAAGTTTAAAATACTACATGTATGCAATGCATAGAAAGATAATATAGCCAAATTATTTAAAATAAAATTCTAGATCTTTAAGTTGCTTACCTGTCTTGATGTCTTGATGGGTAAATCACTTTTCTTAATGGCCAATGATATTCTCTCTTGAGGAGAGAACCATTCACAATCGTGTGTGTGTGTGTGTGTGTGTGTGTGTGTGTGTGTGTGTCCGTCTGTCTGTCTGTCTCTCTGTCTCTCTGTCTGTCTGTGTGCTGGTACAACAGCTTGAGCTCAAGGTCTCAAGCTCTTACTTGGCCTTTTCTACTCAAGGTTCAACTACTTGAGCCACACCTCCACTTCTGGCATTTTGTTGGTACATTTTTGCTGGTTAAGTGTCTCATGGACTTTTCTACCCAGGCTGGCTCCAAATCAGGATCCTCTGATTTTAGCCTCCTGAGTAGCTAGGATTATAGGCATGAGCCACCAGCACCTGACATTTTGTGAAATTTTTTTATGAGAAGATGACTGATAGAATTTGTTGCTATATGTGATATACATATTGTAAGATTAATCAGACCATTCCTTGTAAATGTAAAATTTTATTTTGCTATATGAATTTAGGATATATCACTAAAAGGAAATTATATATTCTCAATACTTAAAAGTATCCAAAATATTTACTTAGGATTATTATTGCCTAGGAACTGGTTTCAAGGAATTTCTACTTAAGACTCAGACTCTGAAGGTTCTGAATCCTTTCTTACTTTATTCTATGCAGAAATGAGGCAAATCACTAAGGGATAACTCAGCACATAATAACTAAGAATACTCTTGTGATGTTAACAAAAACCTTTAGTCACAATTTAAATTTAAAAGCTATTTTCAATTACCTAACATTTTTCTATATGATAGATTTTTAGATTTTAGAAAAAGAATAGTGCCAGGAATGTTTATGTAGTTCCATACTAGAGTCTTCACATGTGCAAATTTCATCATACAAACTTTACCTTTTTTTCTATGTATATTGTTTATCTAATCTATGTGAGAGTAAATTACAGACACATGGTACCTTTCACCCTAAATATTGCAAAGATTAACATTAATCCAAATAGTAAAAAATAAGCATTACAGAATCATATGTAATTCTTATAATCAGGAAATTAAAATTTATTTCTCCACTATCCAGACCTAAATCATATTTTACCAATTGTTCCATTAATATCTTTTATTTTAAAGAAAAAAATAGGTTGCATGTCACCTTCAGTGTTCAGATCTTTTTATACTCCCTTAATGTGGAACAGAACATCAGTCTTGTCATTCATGACCTTGGCATTTTGAAGAGGGCAGATCGCGTAAAAATTTTTCTCAATGAAAAGAATAATCACCCTTAAACACAATGTATTATCACATGCATTCACAAGAAGAGTAGAAGGTTTATTAAAGCCAGGACCTTCTTTTTCAGACCTCTTTAACACTTTTGCACTTTTCTAACAAAGTTGAAATCAATGGTCATATAAGAGGCTTAGAGGCTAGAAGGGGAAGAGCTAGAGATTTAGGCATTGAATTGCTCTGGCTGTCTTTCCCATTAAATTCCAATCTGATGGTGGAAAGTAGGTTTGTTAGAGGTTGGCTACTCCTTCCTGGCCTAATCTTCACCTTGCAGATTTTTCAAAGCTACAAAAATCCTCCAGGAAAGGAGCCCCTGTTCTCCACTACCTACCTCTTCCACTGGGAGTTTTCAATTCCTCTGGCCTTCTTCCTACTTTGAATAACCTCCCTGCCTTCTCTAATAACAAGAATCTGCTCAGTGAATGACCTTGTCTCACTGCCTATCAGCTTACCTGTTGTTGGCCCATTTGAAGCCCCTGTCCCAACCTGTGACCATGGGAAATGAAGTGTCATATTGTCTAAATGACAGGAAAAATAGGTATGCATCAAGTAGGCAAGGCCTGTCTGGATGTTTTTGAATGCTTCAGCTCAGTCTAGCTTGTAGGTTCTTACTCAAAGTACTCAGCCTTTGCTATCCCATTTTACCAAAGAGCCAGCTGCTCCTGTAGACCACCACTGGGGAGAGTAGCAGCAGGGAGCTTCACATCCCTCATGTTCATCTAAATAGGAGAGAACAGAGTCCTGACAGAAGCTACCCAAGGTATTGAGGCAGACAGCTAAACCTTTAAGATCATACTTTATCTCCTCATCTCCAGCTGATTCAAATTTCAACAACTAGGAGAGTATTATTAAAAGACTATAATAGACACATCAAATCTATATATGAAAATAACCTCAGAAGAAATAACACCAAAATACAAGGCACTGTGATTGGTTTTATTGGTAGGCATTTATAAAAGCAAATTATAACCAGACTGTGGATATAGTTTAACAGTGGAACAATTGCCTAGCAAGCATGAAGCCCTGGCTTCAATTCTCAGCATCTATAAAGACAAACCAAAAAGAAAACACTTGATTTTATTTTGGAATTATATTTTAATGAGTAACCATTGCTTTTATTACCTAAAAGTAATGTTAAAAAATTCAAGTATTTCAGTTCTTTAGATTAACTTGAAATACTAATGAGGTATTTTAAACTAACCAAAGAAATTAAACTTCAACATGGAATTCCAGTATGAAAAGGTTGAAATTCAATTAGTTGCACTTCAAAGGCTAAATATTAATGTTATTCTACCCACTTTATCAGTTTAAGGCACTAATTAACTATTCAGGTTTTATTTCCCCAAGTAATGTTTTGCAGGTATTTTTATTTAGACAAGTAGGTTACTGGAAACGTGGCAAGAAATTCTGGTTGTCTTTTAAAGTTCCACTAAATTTAGATTTCTTATTTTTCAAGACACTGTATGTTCTAATTACTTGAAAATCCTTTGAACTTTGTTAATTATAATAATAATACCATCTCAGTGCCCCAAGTAGTATCAAGATAGAACCTTCCATAAGCTTCTTACCATAACATGGCACATTGTTTCAGATACCCCAGCAGGAACAAATTTAACTAGAACAAGCTGTATCATGCCAAAGATGTGTTCGTCCAGAAGGATGTGTCGTTCTATATACACAAATCAAGTATATTTTTAACTGTGACAGGGTTTGAAATATTTCAAGAGAGAAATAAAACAGTACGTTCTCTAAAAGCACATGAGCTAAATTCAACAGTAGGTCATTTGCTGACAGACTCCACACATCCACACTCCTCTACCAGAAGGCCAGTAAAAACTTGATTAGCCAAATTTGCCAGTCTTCAGCTCAACAGATTAGAAAAGGGCATGGGTCGATTTTAATGCTGACCTTGTTAGATAAGTCCTAAACAAGGCTCAGTTTTCTCGACTGGTAAAGGGAGGAATAGCTTTCCCTTGTACACACTGGGTAGTCAAAAGATAGAACTAACATGCATCTATGCATTATAATGCACAATGGAAGACATGTTTAACTTCCCAGTTCTCTTTCTTTCTTTCTTTTTTCTTTCTCTCTCTCTCTCTCTCTTTCTTTCTTTTTTTTTGGCCTGTCCTAGGGCTTGAAATTCAGGCCTGTGTGCTGTCCCTGGGATTTTGTGCCACTTGAACCACAGCTCCACTTTCAGCCTTTTGTGATTAATTGGAGGCAAGAGTCTTATGGACTTTCCTGCCCAGACTGGTTTTGAATCATGATCCTCAGATCTCAGCCTCCTGAGTGGCTAGGTTTTTACGTAGGAGCCACTGGTGACTGGCAAACTTCCTTGTTCTTAAAGTTCAGAGGATTAAAGTACCTAACATAACAGAAGCAAACGAATGTCATGTTGTAAAAATAATTCAGTGTGCAATATACAAATCCCAGGTGTGTCCCATTAAGAATCACATAGGACAATGGAGAGCTCCTCTGGCATTTCTCTCTGCGTGACTACCAGGGACTTGTAAATGGCCACTAAAGGAAGAGCGGCCATCTTTCTTACTGGCAAGCACAAATTAAAAGAAGAGAGAATTTTGTACATTATACAAGACATGAAAAGACTTGTTTAGATGCCCTCCAAAGATGATCAAAATGATAGACATTAAAAATAAAAAAAATTAGAACAAAAAAATTTAGAACAATTAAAAACTCACTTTCCTTGTCTATGTAGCTGTACTGATTTTCTAGCATTATGTAAGCGTTTTTCACAATGTCTTTGGTGTTGGTAGTACTAATCTCAGGGAATGATTTGGAGTGGTGGCTTTTGGAAGAGTTTGTATGGGATTGGAGTTAATGTTTCCTCCCAGTGGAACACTGATTTCTGTCCTAATCAAGGCTCAAATCCCAAGTCTCACCAGTTTACCACAGCAGCCTCTGGCTGTGTATCTCTACCAATTTCCTTTCCAGAACATTCCAAAATGGCTGCCCCAGCATATTACAGATCTGTAGATGCTCCTCTTTTTCCTAATAGAGGGTAGGTAAGCCATAGATTTTTCTTCATACCCTTAAGTCCCCTTCCTTGAATTCCAAATTGGAGTTTAGAGAAATCCTAAGTTCGAATTAATAGGATTTTAGATTATAACCTGATTCCAGTTAAACGGAATAAAGGAAGAATTTTCCTTTTGGTGGAAGTAGAGGTGTTGAGGATCAAACTCAGGATCTTACACATGTGAGACGAGGCCTAAATAAGACTTTTAAGTAAACTCGGGTCAGATGCATAGTTTAAAAAAAAATTAGCATGTTCCTGGGGCTAGGAAGGTGGCTCAGTGGTAGAGCGCTTGCCTTGCATGCCTGAGGCCCTGGGTTCGATTCCTCAGCACCACATAAGCAAAAAGAAAAAAGCCGGAAGTGGTGCTGTGGCTTAAGTGGTAGAGCACTAGCCTTGAGCTGAAGAGCTGAGGGACAGTGCCCAGGCCCAGAGTTCAGGCCCCATGACTGGACCCAAAAAAAAAAAAAAAATTAGCATGTTCCCTGATTTAAAGAACCTGAATTCTGAACCCGACACCTGCTGTGAGAATGAAATTACTTTTTCAGTTCAATCCGGTTTTCCTAATCTTTGAGGCATCTAATTCCTTGTTTGAGTTTGTTGATTGATGATGAAATGAAATTAGGCATAATCCTTGATACCTAGAAAGCCTATAGTAAATACTACTATGATTATAATTCCACAGACTTCAGTTTCCTCGATTATAAATAGTAAAAAGATTGTCTACAAAATCATATCAAGATTTCTTACTCCATTTAAGAAAGAATCTGCCACACCCACGTTGTCGTGCACATCTCTAATTCCAGTATGTGGGGAGCTGAGACAGAAGTGTTATAGATTTAAGACCAACCTGGAGGAGGGGAGGGGAGGGGAGGAGAGGGGAAGGAGAAGAGAGGGGAGGGGAGGAGAGGAGAGAAAAGAGGAGAATTTCGAGTGGTGCTTACTAAATAACCAAAATCATTTATGGCAAGTGTATATATTCTGAAACTCTTATCAAGACTACAATTACTAACTAAATCTCATTTTCATTTCAATTCTATTGGTTTCCAATGTGTATTTTTCCAACTCACCATTTCATATTAAGTATATGAAAAAAATCTTGGGCCAGGGCCATATTTTTGAGGTTGCCAAACTTGATTTACTTTTGTATCAGATGATGCATCTGTCCTACATAAGCTCTGGGCCCTTGACCATAGCCAGCCAGAACTAGCCATTATGTGGCCACATTTTTAGCAGTCATTGCTATTAATTTAAGCCAAGCAGGAGGTATGGAGGGTGTGTCAGACCTTCTGTAGCTGTCATATAATTCCTGATTTAGGCAACTTAGAGGAGTTTTGGACTCACTAGTTTCAAAAATTTCAATTTATAGCCCCTGGGCCCCATCAATTTGACAGAACAGCATGGCGGTAGGAATGTGTGGCAGAAGAATCTATTCACCTCATGATAGACAGGAAGCAGAGGAAAGGAAAGAGACTACAGATCAGGCATAACCTCACAGGCACACTGATAGTGACAAACTTCACCCCCCTGGGCTCCTAAAGCATCCATCACCTCCAAAAATAGTATCCCCAGGGACCGACTATGCAACACAGGATCTTTTGTGGACATTTCATAGTTAGACCACAATAGGAACAGAACCTCAGCAGAACACATCTAGACCATGAACAGAGAATATCAATAATTTTAGAGTTCTGAGGATGGTCAATCAAGTGTAGGCTACCTCTCTAAATTAGAGTTTTCTCTATTATATATTATACTTGGTTTTACTATGTAACTACTAAAATGTCACTGAACTGCTGTGTTGGCTATTTCATTATTGTTGGATTAACTAGACTTTTATCTTTAAAAAGTTGCAAAGAACCCTCAGGAATTAGCAAGGCAGGCTTTTACCAAATGACTTCTTTGACCTAGCAATTCTGATTTTAATACTAAATACAGTTTTAAATTATATACCATTCCACAATTATGCCAATCCTGTAATTTTTCTTTTATTATATCAAAAGGATATCAATTCTTATTTTAGTCTCTTTCTGATGTGGATAAAATTACACACTATTTGGCCTTGGAAAGGGGTGCCTTGACATAGGATCTAGTCATACAGATTTCATCTTCGTGTGGTTCAAAAAAAAAAACCCGCCCAACTTTCCCCCCATCGTTATGAGAAAGAATCTAATAACATGGCCTTTTACCTTTATCAGTTTATTTTTCAGGTCATCAATTTAATTAATTAATAGTTGGTATTCTTCAAAATTCATATTTGAATAGAATAGTCACTGATTGTTATTTTATGTCTGTAGTTTCATTATTAGTTCCTTCTACTTTCAACCACAGCTTTCAGAAATTTCTCCCCTGGTCTTGGATGTACAAATAGGAGCAAATAGACTATCTGGACTGAGTTTTCATTGTTTAGTAATATATTGTGCACACTGAGTCATCCTGACAGCTAGTGGGAGCGTGTTGAATAAGTAAATAAATAAAAGAATATATATGTATGTATGTATGTATGTATATGTATGTATGTATATGTATGTATGTATGTATGTATATATATATATTATATATATATATATTGCTGGTACTTGGGCTTGACCTCAGGGCCTGAGTGCTGTGCCTTATCTTTTTTGCTCAAGACTGGTACTCTCCCACTTGAGCCAGTGGCTTTTTGATAGTGTTATATGGGAATTTGATCATGAGATATAGAGAAGCCACATTCTAAGATGTGGAATCAGGAGTTTTTATTAGAAAGCCAGTGACTGTGAGCAGGCACATATCCACAAAAAAAGTGTACCTTCTAATGCACTTAATACTGTTAGGAAACTGAGCCATGAGGATAGTAGAGTGAAGAAAGAGCAGAACACAATCTCAATAGACCAGTTCAACTCTAACGGAGAGTTGAAGAGGGGCACAATGGTGATCTGAGGAGAGTCAGGAAACACGAGGCATGGTACAATGGTGGCAGAGGTGATGGGACCTAAATAGGGTCCTGATTAGGGGTTGGGGTCACAGGAGTTAGAGAGTTCATAGTACAGGTCTGGCAGGTCTAGTAACCTATTGTCCAAGTCCCCACCCCACCTACTTCTAGGAGTTCAGACACATATCACCTAACAGTGGTGGTGGGGAAGTTATTATCACCTTTAATAGTTTTCTGAAGTCCCCACCATCCACCAGGATGCCAAGATGGCATCAGTTAGACCCAGTATCTCTATTTCAATAGTTAATTGGAGATGAGAGATTCAGTCTTTTCTGCTCAGGTTAGCTTTGAGCCATAGTCCTGAGATTTCAGCCTCCTGAGTAGCTAGGATTATAGGCATGAGTCACTGACATCTGGCTTATGCTAAATAATTTTTGATGTGTTCAACTTTTAAGTAACTAATATTTTAGTAACTTTATGAACACATTTATATTAATGGAATCATTGTTAAACTTATTTAAAATCATTCACAAATTTAGTTCAGTGTACATATACCCTTCCGCCCATTTTTTTTCTGTTAACATCCATAACACTGTCAAAACTGAAAAACTGACACTGGAATGTTACTGTTAAGGAAACTATAGATATTTTGTGGAAATCGCCAATGAGAAAGTCATTTTACCTCTGTAGTGTTCATTCCCCAAATACACTATTGTTCAGGGTTCAACAGTTTCCTCTTCAAGGATCCCTCAGAGCACCACAGTACGCTTAGCTTTTGTTGTGATTTGGATAAGTTCCCTCCAAATGTGCTGGAGGCCTGCCCCACCTGTGACATTTCTAGATTTGGCAGAACCTTTAATGATTGGGGAATAGTAGATCTTTTGTCTTCATGGCATGTCCTTGAGGGAGAGTTAGGACTATGGCTCCTTCTTCCTGCTTCCTCCTTTGCTTCTGGTCACCAGGTAAGCCATTTCTTCCATCCCTTGCTTCCACCACAAGGTACTATCTTATAAAAGCTCAAAGGTAACAGGACCTAGGAACCCTGGACTGATAACTCTAAAACAGTGTGGCAGCTCCCATCTCTAAGCTTAGCCACTCAGGAGGCTGAGATCTGATTTGAATCTTGATAGGTTTAAAGCTAGCTCAAGCAGAAAAGCCCATTAGATTTGCATCTCCAATTAACTTACAAAATGGCAGAAATGGAGCTGTGGCTCAAATGGCAGAGCATCAGCCTTGAATGAAAGAGCCAAGTGAGAGCTTGAGGCCCTGAATTCGAGTCCCCAGTACTAGCACAAATAAAGGGGGTGGGGATCTGGTTACATGGTACAATGCAGATAAACCTTAGAGACATTATGCTAATGAAATCAGCTAGTGACAAGAAGAGAAATACAGTACAATTCCACATATATGAAGTATCTGATGTTCAGACTCAGATAGTAGAACTCTGGTTGCAGGAATTGGGACTTGTGGATGTTTGGGGAGTCATTTCATGGGTACAGAGTCTCAGTTTTGCAAGATGAAAAAGTTCTGGAAGCCTGTTGCCCAACAATATGAATATACATAACAATGCTCATCTGAAGTACAAAATAGCAAGGAAAATTTTAAGTTTTTACCGCAATAAAACAAGTTGCTTTTGTAGGTTAATATCTTAGTTATTTCGGACATGCAGAAAGTTGCCCATGCAACTCTTTACATACAAGTCATTTTGTATGCTCTTCATTCCAATCCCCTAATAATTGGCTTTATTATATCTACTTTATATCTACTTTATGTGTGAATGTATGGTTTTTCTTTACCATTTAAGAGTAACTTGCAGATATGATTCAGCCTCATCTCTTAATGTTTCAGTTTTGTTTTCTTTTTAGCAACAAGGGCATTCAAAAATAACCACAATATAATTTATTAAAACAGGAAATGGACACTGATAAATACTATTATCTAATCTACAGATCTTTTTAAGCTTTGCCAGTTGTCCCAATAATGTCTTTTCTGCCAAAAATAAGATAAAAAGGAGGAACAAATAAATCTGATCCAGGGTCAACTCCAGGGTCACATATGGCCAAATGGCTTGTCTCCTTTTTTTGGAACAATTCCCTTGTTTTATGTGACCTTAATATTTTTGACAAGTATAGGACAGCTATTTTGTAGTCCTTCAATGTGTGCCTATGGTTCATTCATCTTCGATGGAGGGCATGCATTTTTGGCAGGAACATGTTGTATCCTCAGGACATTGTATCAAGAGAGAAGATGGCAACTTCTTCCACTACAGATGATAGTAACTTTGGTCATTTGTTTAGGTGGCATTTACCTGTTCTTCCTGCTAGAAACTTACTAGTTTTCCCCTTTGCAAATTATAAACCCTTTGTGGAGAGATAATTTGAGAATATATGGCTATCCTCTTTCTCACCAAACTCTCACCCAGTAGTTTTTTTTCCTTGCCTTTGTCCTTTATGACTATGATGTCAGTCCAATGGCCAGTTTCCTGGCTCCTACTACATGTATTTCCTGGTATTCTGCTCTTTTTCCTTTTTACTCTAACTCATGCTTTCAGTTTTATATTCGCTTATTAAAAAATATAGATCCATTGATTTATTTACTGAGTTTTCATTATTACTTTCCTTATTTATTCTGATGCTCAAATGGTAGCAGATCTGGCCAGTGGGAGCCATTCAAGTTATCTCCCATGTATTTTTGACATAGCTTCACCTTTTCCTTCTTTAGACACTTCTTTATTTTGCTGGTTGAAGATGTTTCAAGCCTTGTCTATTCTTTTCTTGTTTGGGACTCTAGAATCAATCATTTCAAGGAGACTTATTTCTTTTAATAGAAATTAATGTTTGGAAATTAATATTTGGGGACTAGAAGCACTCATTGCTAATAGATTGTCATTGCTTCTAGACCTTTTCAATAGGCAGAGTCTGGACATCTGTGTTTGTATATACACACGTATACATATATATACACACATGTATGTGTATGTACATACATATATAAATGTTTGCAACAGGGTTCCTTTAGTATCCCATTTCAATGCAGGTATTAGCAATCAAGGATAATTAAAACAACTAAAGATACACTCCTGTGAAATGCAAGGAAAGTAAGTAGGATTGGGTTAAAGAAGGGGAAAAAGGGCTCTAAAAAAAAAAAAAGAAGGCTCTAATGTTGTCTGTACAAAGGCCTCAGCTGCTTGCACAGTCCTGAACAGTTGCTCTATCTATTTAATATTGCAAGCCCCAAATGCAACATTCCATACCCTCTTTTCTATTTGGCTTTTCCCTGTATGCACCTCTTTCCATTGGGCTCTGTTATATAATCTGCTTGTTGTATTGCCTGTCTCTTTACTCTTCCCCACAGATTGTGAGATTCATGTGATAGAAATTATGCCCACTACTATATCCAAAGATCTTAGAATGTGTTTGGCCCACAGGAGATGCTGAGTAATTCTGCACAGGTCTAGGACTCCTGAGATCTGTGCTACACTAGGAAGATACACAGGATATATGCAGCTAGGACCAGGAAGACCAGACACAGACTTGGGCCCAAAAGCTCATCTTCCAGGGATGGCTGCAGGCACTTCCTAAACCCCACATTCCCCAGGAGGAAAGTGGATGCTTCACAGAAGACCTATGATTCTCATAAACAATGTAAGCCCAGTGAGACCTTTATGTCATCTCTAGGAATGCCGGAGACCTTTCCCACTTCCAAATCCCCATGCTCTGGCCATGGGCCAACCTTGAAGCAAACTGCTCTCTAAAGATAGCAGTCTCGGCCCTGCCATGTGAACTCATGTCTGCATGAAGTGTTAAAAGAATTTGTCACTTTTCAGCTGACAAAAAATAAATCATTTTCGAATGTATGAGCAAGATGAGATCAATTAAAGACATGATTTCCTTTTTTTCATATTTGAATTATGGTTTTAAATTTTGACCTTATACACATAAACCCGGTTTGTACACACACACATATAAATACATACATATATGTGTATGTGTGCATATATACATACATATACACATACACACATGTATTTATATACATATAGACACATATGCACATATATACACACATAAACACACACACACACACACACACACACATATAGTGTCAGTCCTGGAGCTTGAACTCAGGGCCAGGGTTGGGCACACTGGAGCTTGAACTCAGAGTCTGAGCACACTGTCCCTGAGCTTTTTTGCTCAAGGTTAGTGCTATACAACTTGAGCAACAGCTCCACTTCCAGCTTTTTTTGTAGTTTAACGTAGACAAGAGTCTCACGAACTTCATTGCCTGGTTTGATTTCTAATGGAAATCTTCAGATCTCTGCCGCCTGAATAGCTAGGATTACAGATGTGAGCCACTGGTGCCAGGCCAGCTTGCATCTTTTTAAGCAGCCAATCAGGAAAGAAGATGTGGCTAGAATCTTTCATGTTGCATGGATTCTATTCATTTTAGTATCTATTACTGAAGAAAGTGGGAACAAAACAGTATCTTACAAGCACCAGCAACTCATGCCTGTAATCACAGTTACTCAGGAGGCTAAGATCCAGAGGATCATGGCTTAAAGCCAGTCTGTACACACACACAAATCTGTATGACTCTTATCTTCAAAATAACCAGCAAAAGCCTAGCTAGACCCTTACCTCAATTGGTACAGTGACAGTCTAATAAGCAAATGTGAGGCACTGAATTAAAAATCAACTACTAATCTAGGTGGGGTAATGCCCATCAGAGGAAGTAGGTCTTGTGACAGTGTTTAGTGTAATATCTTTATGATTTTTTCATTCTTTTCCTTTTCTTTTTCTTTTTTTTTTTTTGCTTTTAAATACTCAGGTTTCAGCATAGTACTAGAGCATACAAGGAGCTATCTAAATAGTTGTACAGTGGATCAATGATACTGCAAAAATATTATAGTAGCTTTGTATTGTAGGCATTGAGTATTCAAATTTGACTTTGGTTTAGAACAAATGTGACTATGGCAGATGCTGAATATGACTTGAAGACTAGTATGACAGCTATTGTGATAAAACAGGTTAAAATATTTTTATGGTACCATATTTAGTTTCTGTTGAAACTGTAAATAAATTGTTGGCATTGCTGCTTTTGTTTGCTTAACTAAAAATGAGAAGGGGGGGAGGGACTCCCTTACCCACCCCCCCCACACACACCTGAAAGCTGTCTGGCTTGGGAGGGAACACCATAGTTCTCCAAATCTAGACTTGAGTAGAGCAGCATGCATTGTCACAAAACGTTTGAGCCTCTGGCAGGGCTCCTCAGGACAGAATCTCCCAGACACTGAAGTGAAAATCTTCTTCTTCTTCTTTTTCTTTAAGGTTATAAGCCCTGCAAGGAAGGATGGTTTTAGTGGCATCTGACAATAGCTGGTAGAGATTTAGGAAAAAGCGTGTTCAGGTTTGGCTTGAACATTCTGAGTTTTCAACTTTTCTCCTACCAAAGTTTCCTTTGTAGAAATGTCTACCACTGTGCTTTAGAGCACTGTTCAGATACAGTGTGACAATTTGCTTTAACGTCTATTTAATTAATTACTGAAGGCAGTGCTAAATCTCCTACTGGAGCTAAGCTCACATCTCCCCCTGCCTGCCCTTGCTTTAACTTCGGATGGAAATGAGCACAAGCTTTTATATGCATACGTGTATCAGCACAGTGGCTATGGGTATTGATGTGTATGTGCATGCATATATTTTGACTTTCCATTATACTACTGGTTCATGTCTTACCATCTTGTTGTAAAATCCCAATGTTGTAATAAGAAGAAGTAAAAGCAACTGTGGTGGAGGGTGACATTAATCCTTTCACATGCAGCCAAACTGGACCTGGCATGATTACTAATAGTATTTTTCAGTTTAGGAATCAAGTGAAGAAGAGGCAGCTTGTATTGTGACACATACCAGCTGTAGCCACACATCTGGAGTATGTGTCCCTCTACAATGTGACTGTAGAAGTTCTAGACAAATACAGATTGAACTTTTTGAAGAGGCCTCCAGAAAGTCTATTTCCAGACATAGGATTTGAAAATGAAATACTGAACTCAGTTTTAGAACTGAGTTGGATTTTTTCCTTCCTCCCTTCCCTCTTTTCCCTCCCTTCCCTCCCTGCTTCCCTCCCTCTCTCCCTCCCTTCCTTCTTTACTTCCCTCCCTCCCTCCATCCCTCTTTTCTTCCGTCCTTCCTTCCTTCCTTCCTTCCCTTCTTTCTTTTGTTTATATTTTACTTTTTAAAATACTTTTTAATTATCTTTAAGTAGTTGTACAAAGGGGTTTTAATTCAACATGACAGTTTTTGAGTAGAATACATCTTGATCAGTGTCACCCCTTCCATCTTACTCCCCTATTTGAGGTGGGTCTCAAAATACCCAGTTGTCACTTTCCACTGAGCAGCCTGGAAAGTCAGGCCAGACAGTTAAAGGAGCTTGCCTGAGATCATACAAATCTAAAGCCAGCAGAGGAATGTATGGTCCCTGGGATATTTAGCTGTTTCCTTCAGATTCCACAAGAAAACAATCCGCTATGAACAAATGCCACAGTGCGCAAGGCTCTACATTAATACAGGTTAAGCAGGTGGTGGTGACCTTATGCTGTTAAGTTAAAGTAGCTCAGGCTTAGTTACATCAGGCCATTTACAGATTGAACTCAAGAACCAACAGCTGAGGTGCTATACTCCTATAATCCCAGCTACTTGGATGGCTGAAATGGGAACAAAAAGTTAGAGATATTTCATCTCAATCCCTAAATTGCTAATCTGTATTTCTAGCTATGCTGGAGGCAAAAGTGGGAGAAAGGCAGTCTGATGCCAGGCCCAGGCAAGAAAAAGTGAGACACTATTTAAAAAATAGCTAAAGGAAAAAGGCCCAGAGATGTGACTCAAGAGTGCTTGTCCCAGAACTTGAGGCCCCCAGGCCCTTGATGCACTAAAACAAAGCTAAAATGTAAAACAGAATAAACAAGCTAGGGAAAAAGTGTGTGTGTCTTCATGTGGTCTCTTCATGGAAGTGAAACTTCCCAGTTTTCCAGGATAATTCTTAACACTCATTCTGAACCTTTGGATATCAGTTATATTTTTGTCAGAAAAATCCTGCAAATTTTTCTCCAATAATTTCACCATGTAATAAGACATGCTTCTGAGCTCTGACACTAGGGGACGTAGAGTGGAATGCTTGCCCATCCTATTTAATTTAGAACAGTGCTTTGAGTTTAGGAGCACATACATCATTAAACCTGAAGAGGGGTGTGTGTGTGTGTGTGTGTGTGTGTGTGTGTGTGTGTGTGTGAGATTCCTGGGACTTAAATTCAGAGCTTCTTTTGCTCAAGGCTAAGCTTTACCACTTAAACCACAGTGCCACTTTCAGCTTTTTCTGTGTAGTTTATTGGCGATAAGAGTCTCACAGACTTTTCTGCTCAGTCTGGCTTTGCGTTGCCATCTTCAGATCTCAGCCTCTGAAGTAGCTAGGATTATAGGCATGAGTCACTAGTTGCCACCCTGAAGAGCCTTTTAAATAGGTAACAATGTATTTTGAAAATGGGTGAATTGCTTTTGCCCAGACATTTTCTCTCTCTTTCTTTCTCCCCTCTCTCTCTTCCCTTTATTTCTTTCCTTCTTTTAATTTAAATTTTATTGTAAAGGTTATGTATAGGGGAGTTACAATTACATACTTAAGGTAATGAATATATTTCTTTTTGAACAGTGTTACCACCCCCCCCACCACCATTTTCTCCCACTTCACCCCTGACTCCTCTGTCCCTGAAGTTGTAAAGTTCATTTGCAACATAGTGTCTAGTGAGTATCACTGTTGCATTGGTTCAGTTTTGTCCCACTGTTTCTGTGATTCCCCACCCCTTCCCCAAATTAGATAAACTTATATATGACAAAAAGTACAGAAATCAAAAACAGTGATGATAGGGAATAAACCAAAGGGGGAGAAAAGAAAGAAAAAAAAGAAATAACTGCAAACAGTATAATTAAAAAAAAACCTCTTGTTTCCATTTCTTGGAGTTCATTTCAATAAGCATCATTTCATATGGTCATATGCACATAGTTATTGAGCCATTGTGATCCTCTCCTAAGAATATCCTCCTGTGTTCCAATGTGTGATGCTTAGAGTGCTATTTAATTAATCATGTTCAAGGGTAATTATTTGTCTTTTAACATCCATTGAGTTAACTTGTAGATTTATAGACATAATCTAGTTATTACAAATGAGAGAAAACGTAGCCTATGTTTTGTTGGGTCTTGTGCCAGGACATTCTCAAAGACAGGTGATTCTAGAAATATGGAGAACTTGATGGCTCTCTCAGTGGGAGAACTCTCAGTTGAAGTTTCTGAAGAAAGGCATTGCCTAGACTTGAGGCACCTCCTGTATGCTCAGTATGTCCCTCGGGGTGGTGAGACCTAAACCCCCTCATCCTTTCCTTGCTAGCATCAAGATTGTTTGTGCACCATATACCCCCTTGTACTGTGAGCTTGACCTTGCAGCAAAGCAGAGGAGAATCTACTCCTGGGTCTACCTACAAATTGAAAAGAGCAGTCTTTAATTAGACAGCACAGTTGAAATAGTGCACAAACAAACCTTTGGTTTTAAGTTGGCATCATCTCCCTATCCCCCCCGCCCCATCCCTGTCAGGCTGGTCCTTTTCCAACAATAATTGCCCTGATATAATACTTCATTAACCTCGTGTTCATCAAGAAGCAGCAGAATGATGAAATTAGTATGAAGAGCCCTGCTCCTTTACACAGAGTGAGGGCTAATCAATTTTCAGACTGCCATCAGAGTGTCCTCTTATTGGATTTCCTTACCAGAACCCAAAGGGTTCAACACAATTCTCTCTGTCATGATTGCTACCGCCCATGACCAAGGATTCCTAATTTACTCAAGGAAATTAACATCTACAGGTGCTAGAATAAAAGGGAAAATCTCTCCTTAGGTTTGATGGTGACATTCCCTGTGTTTCAATTTGCTAACAATGAAAGCCAGTCTTGGTTGGAGCTGAATCGTGACCCTCACTATCTTGTAATGGCAATTCACAAAAGTCTTTTATGGCAATTTACAAAATCCCTAGCGGGGAGGCTCCCGACATCCAGCACTTGAAATAAGATTGCCATGGGATCAAGCCCTCTGGCATGTGCTTCAGAAAGGCCAGGCCAGTTGTAAAGAAGAACACTGACTATTGGAATGCAGCTTTCCTCACCTAACAAGTAGTTTATTCCCTTATCCGAGGCACCTGATAGAGCATCTGTGGGTAGAGGTCAGAGGGATGATCAGCCATCAAGTCTGTTATTTTCCATCTATAATACAGAAAAGAACAACTGGAAGTGATCATGTGGTATGCTTCAGTGATTTGTACACTTGTATCATAGCATGTTTTAATGGATCATTCGATGTGGCATTTATGGCCACCTCAGAAAAACTTTCCTTCTACCGTTCTCAGCACTACAATGGAAAGTATTCGTATGGTGGAGAAAATAAATTCATGGTGAAATTTGATGGCCAATGTGGTAAGGTTAGGAGTGGAACTTGAATAGCACTGATGTCTCTCTCAGAGACTAGATTAGTTCTCCAATAAATGGACTTGTTCTAAAAAAAAAGTGGGTGAACTCCCTTCCTTCTCTTCCATATTTACTCGCTACTTTTGCACATAGTTCTTCCCTGTGATGCCAACTTGACAGCAGGAAGGCTTTACCAGATGCAGCTGCCTGATCTTGAACTTCCCAGCCCTCAGACCTGTGAGACAGAGACAGAAATAAACTTTTCTTTATAAATTACTCTATTTCAGGGATCCTGTTATCGTAGCAGAAAACAGACTAAAACACTTGTATATAACATGTTAATATGATGTCAATGGTGAATTAAGATAGCTGGAACTCACCTAGGAATGCTTCTGCTTCAGAAACCACTATTCTATTGATGTATTTATGTTTCCATCTGTCTATCCTTATCTACCGGCCGATCTTATCTATCTATCCATCCATCCATCTATAGTCTATCAACTATTATCCATCTACCATCATACATAACTTAATGATTGAGATACATTCTGATATAAATGTATCATTAGGCATTTTATTGTGCAAAACATCATAGAATGCACTTCCACAAACTAAGATAGGTTTAAGGTCACTATGTGATGTGATCTTACACGATCACCACCATATATGCAATTCATCATTGCCTAAACTGGTGTTATATGACAGTTCAGAGCATATTTGTTACAAATCTATCTATCTATCTATCTATCTATCTATCTATCTATCTATCTATCTATCTATCTGATGGATGCTTACTTTCATTCTTTCATTACATCACACTTCCTTTATATGTTACATTTTATCCAATTCCACCTTAAAAGTGTCATAAATTTCACTAGTATATTAGACCAAACAAGGAAACTATTTTTTTACATCCTATGTAGCCCAAGATGAGCTCAAACTCATGACCCTCCTCCTGAGTGCAGAGATTATAGGCAGAAGCTATTTTCTTTGCTTGAACCCACATCGGTGACTATTTTGCAGTGAATTTGTTAAGAATCATCTTAAAGATCCCCGAGTATTTCAGAAAACTAATTAAGAAACTTCTTTGGATAAGCTTGGTATAGCAACATCAGAGTTCCACTCTCATCTTTCACTGTAGCTAACAGGTCTCAACAAAAATGTGGTCTTTACTTTCTATACTATGTACATGGGAAGAACTTTAACTTCCCAGGCTTTACTTACCTAGTCTTGGTTTGAAGTAAGGTTGAAAGATTCAATCCTGTACAGACAAACTTCCTTTTCTAGATGGTATCTAACAGGGCTCAATAATCAGAAAATTGCAGAGTTAACTCCTTGATTAGGTCAAAATGTTTTGTTATCTTTGTGACCCTTCTTGAATGTTCTGAGCAATTGAATAGAAGCCAAGAAGGTTCTTGTGGTACATATAAGGACACTGCTTCCTGCAAAGCATTTTGGGCTTTCATCTTTGATTCTTACCATATAATTATAATGGATGGCTGAGCATGACAGCCATACATTTCAATAAGCCAGTAATGCAGAGATCACAGCCTATCTGTGAGGTCAAAGCAAGTTAACAACAATGAATATAGTGCCCAAGATGAATTTGGTGAGCTGAATCCCTCTATTTTCTTATTATGGAGACAAATGCTCAGTGAGGGTAACTGCCAAAGGCTTTCGAGCCACGGCTGCTCTTGTCAAAATGCAAAGAGCTGGCACACACTACCGTTCTTCCTCTCTAGGCCTCTCCATGTGCCCACAGCTCAGGATTGCAAGCTATCAGCAAAGCAATTCCATTTTTCAATGATATTTTATTCATGCATGCAAATAATCTTATTTTTAATGCCCTGTATATATTTTCTTCTTAGTGTTTATTTCTCATGACAAACATCAAAGGATCTAACAGACTAAGAGGAAAAACAAGAACTGAGAAGTGACAATGCTTATGAAGCACGGAGTATGAACAGTCTTATCTATTCTCATGTCATGCCTGGTTGCAGAGCAGGTCTTCATAATGATACCATGATTAACCTTTGGACTTCTCCTTCACTGGATGGGACAGAGCTTGGAGAAGATGGTGTGTTTTGTGGAGATATTTTTCTTTGTGTGATGTTGCTGCCATCTCTCAGGATGATTGTCAAGGCTGAGCATAAATGGAAGACAGAGACACGGCCAGGGACAACACTGCACCACTCTTCAAAAGCTGTTGAGGAGGCAAGGTGATGTGATCAGGCCCGTAATCAGCTACCCCGGAGGTGGAGATAAGGAGTTGGTGGTTCAAGGGCATCCCAGGCAAGAAGTTAGCAAGATTCCCATTTCAACAAACTCTCCAGGCAAGATGGTGTGCCTCTGTCATCCCAGCTACACAGGAGGCAGAGGTAGTATAATCATGGTCTGAGACCAGTCTCTAGAGAAAGCAAAAGCCTCTGTGAAAAATTACTAAAGCAAAAAGAAGGGCTGGAGGCATGGCTCAAATGGTAGCTATTTGCTTACCAAATATAAGACCCTGAGTTCAATCTCAATTACTGTCAAATATAAAAAAAGTGTTATTGAGAAAGAGGAACAGAAGCCCTGATCCAAGATGCTGCCAGCTACTACTGCACATTCAGTGAATAACTGGCCTGGGTGATGCTTGGTGTAGGCTAATTTACCCAGCTTTCCCATGAGAAATGCTGTCTTGTCCCTTTTCTGGCAAAGTCAATGGGAGAGGTTCCAGGACACTGAGAGAAATCAAACACTCCAAAGAGAAACCAAGATTGCTCCTTTATTATCCTTGGCATTACCAGGATAAGACGAATGGTGTCCCACAATCCATCCAAAGAAGAAGAAGAAGAAGAAGAAGAGGAAGAAGGAGGAGGAGGAGGAGGAAGGGGAGGGGGAGGGGGAGGGGGAGGGGGAGGGAGAGGGGGGAAGAAATGTTTGACATCTTAATTCCCAGGGTTTGTGAATGTGACCTTATTTGGAAAAGGATCTTTGCTTATCTAATCATTTCATGTTAGGGTGGGCCCTCATCCAATGACAGAGACGCAGATGTACAAAGGAAGAATGCCATGGGAAGATGGAGACAGAGACTGGAGTGATGTGTCCAAAAGCCAGGAATGCCGAGGGCTGCCAACAACCACCAGAAGGCAGAAGGGAAGCATAGAAGAGATTTCCCTCACACACCCTAGTAGCAACACCCTGTCAATGCCATCATTTCAGACTTGGAGCCTCTAGAACAAGGAGAGAATGTTCTTGAGTTCTGTAGCCTCCCAGGTGTGATACTCTGTTATATCAGCCTCCAGCAATGGACCCACTCTTCTATATATTAAGGCAGTAGCCAGGTTTTCCCCCCTCCTCCCATACAGGGGCAACTGGAAGGGAGTGGACAATAGATCTATTGGATGCTTAGATTCATGAATGGAATTTGGGCTCTTAGAACTGTGACCCATTTTTGGAGTGTGGGCTATATGCCTGGTCCTGAGGTTGCCCAAATCTCACAGAATTTGTGAGATAAGAAGCTCCAACAGGAGCTCCAACAGGATCCCTCCTTTGAAGATGCTCTTTTTCCTAAGGCTGATAGGTTCCCTATTGATTCCTATTCCATCCCTGTTGGAATATTTGACGTCCAGTCACACAGTGGCACAAGAAGGTGCTTTCTGAGAGTAGCAGGTAGCAACATGTTCCACAAGTGTCTGGAATTTAACCCTTCAAAGCAGTGTTCCTGACTCTCTCTCTCTCTCTCTCTCTCTCTCTCTCTCTCTCTCTCTCTCTCTCTCTCTTGTGTGTGTGTGTGTTCTTTTTAAGGAATTGTAGAAAAAATATAAAGGTACTATAGGAAATTGGTTGTCAGATTTGGAACAAGGAGGACTCCAAGAGCCATGGTGACATTTTTACATTTCTTTACTTGGGTGGCATTTTAAATTGCACTCATTAGATCTTCTGTAAAGTATGAATGATTAAGCTGCAGCTGTAATACTTAAGACTAATGAGCCAAGAGGCTATCAAGGCATTGAGCATAGGACAAATATGTCTAAAACCATACTGTACATTCAAGGATGCTCACTCAGCCAATGCTATAGACAGTCTTATTCTTCTCATCAAACCACCCCTCCACCACCACCCCTTTGCCCCCTGCCCCTCCCCATTCCAGAAGAGCAGTCAACTTGATTCACCCTTGAAGGTATGCTTTCAAATGCCAAGTGAAGTCAAGAAATGAAAAGTTTATGTATAGTTAGAAAGACTGTAAGTCTTTAGGCTTAAAAGGCTTCCCTTTCTGCATGGAGAGAGCCAGTCATATTTTGCCTCATGACCATGAATATGCATGTGGTATAACCACCTTCCTAATTAGTCCTGCACTTATGCCTTGTACACAGATTATAGATATGCCATAGCTTATGTCTATACTGTTTGTAATCCAGACAAAGCTATACAATTGGGTGGAGCTCAGGGCTGTGGAGGAAACCTTGGGCTTTTCTTAGTAAGTGAATTTTTGGCCTCATCACAAGCCTGAGCTGAACTCATTCTGTGGAAGGAGTTTTGTGGGTTGTTAGTAGTTCCACTCTGAGTACCATCTGTGGACCAATTTTCCTAAATCCACTTCTACTTCCTGAGTATATTGTTCGATGACATTTCCCAAGGTATATAGGTGCAGTTACAGGTGGTCCTGTGACTTGAGTTCTAACCATTAGAGTATGAGAAGTGATAGGAATCATTCTGAGCCTCAGTTTTTAAGAAGTGGGTGTTTCCTTGTAGCTATGTTTCTGTTTGACAAAGGCCTTATAGATCAGTGGCTAAATAAGGAAGGAGCCTGAGTCCTTGAGCCACTGTGCGGAGGAGAATCACCTAAACCAGAAATATCACCTCAGCCAGCCAAGTGAACAGTGAGCAGGAAACAGATTCCTAATGCTGAAGCCAACTCTAGCTCATTTATGTTTTGTTTTTGTGTTGGTACTAGGGCTCAAGGTCAGGATATTCTCTCTTAGCTATTTCACTCATGGGCAGCACACTATCGTGTGAGCCACAGTTCTACTTCCAGCTTTTTGTGGGTTCATTGGAGATAAGAGTCTCATGGGCTTTTTTGCCTGAGATAGCTTTGAACCATGAACCTCAGATTGCAGCCTTCTAAATAGTTAGGATTACAGGCATGAGCCACCAGTGCCTGGCAATCTAGCTCATATTTTGAAACCAGATTCAAGCAAACACTTGGAAATCAAGGGTAACACACAGGGTGAGTTACATGTCTGAAAACAAGAGACTCAATACATTTTAAAAGTCAGATAATCATGTTATTGATTGAAGCACAAAGGAACAGAGCTCTTGAGGAAGCAGGATACCAGGATTCCTTTCACTAATGAGTTTTAAAGATTTGGGAGATACGACATATGTTATGAAGTTATGTAACATAAGGGAAGACCTTGCAGGTTTCCCTCAGTGCTGCCCTGCTACACAGACTTGTAGGAGTACCACACTTACATCACCAAAGGCTGTGATTTAGACTTTTCCAAGCGTTTCAATTATTCATCACCATAAAAGAAAGAGAGATTATAAAGTAGGAAGAAGTGAAAGAAGTCCTTTCTTGTCACGCCCAGAAAACGGTAGTCAGGGAAAGATGCTAAAATAATAGCCTAGAGATTTGTCAGTTCATGTCACTCTTCCTGAGCTGGTGTGCTCAGCCACCCCATAATAGTTCTTCGATGCTATATGGTATTCTTTTTTTTTTTTTTTTAGTGCTTCATGTACTTTATTTTTTTTTTATTTTTATTTTTTTATTATTGTAAAGCTACTATACAGAGGGTTACAGTTACATGAGTGAGGTTATGAGTACACTTCCTCTTGAACATTGTTACCCCCTCCATTGTTTTCCCCCTACCATCCCCTCCCTCCCTCCCTTCCCCGAGGTTCTTTTTTTTTTTTTTTTTTTGATTGTGATTAAATGATTACATAATTTCAAAGTCACAAGTTCATTCTAACTTCCCTGGAGCAAATTGTCTACCACAGTCTGTAATATATAACAGTGTTCACATGTTATATACCATATTTGTGATCAGCAGCATGAGGATATTTAGTAGTGGTTCAACCAGATGAGCAGGAGTTCTTTGTTTCTTAAGTCCTGTTAGTTTTGTCATATCACCTAACCTTTTGGATTTAGCATCCACTTATGAGGGAGACCATGTACCATTTGTCTCTTCGTTCTTGGCTTACCTCACTCAACATGATTCCTTCTAGCTCCATCCATTTCCCTGCAAATGCCATTATTTTGTCATTTCTAATGGCTGCATAATATTCCATTGTGTATAGATACCACAATTTTTGGATCCATTCATCTGTGGTGGGGCACCTAGGTTGTTTCCATATCCTAGCTATTGTGAACAGTGCTGCAATAAACATGGAGGTGCACGTGTCCTTGTATATTGGTTCCTGTTGTTCAGGGTAGATGCCTAGAAGTGGTATGACTGGGTCGTAAGGGAGGTCAATCTTTAGCTTTCTAAGGACTCTCCAGACTGCTTTCCAAACTGGTTGTATAAGTGTACATTCCCACCAGCAGTGTAATAGGGTTCCTCTTTCTCCACATCCCCTCCAGCATTTGTCGTTGGCTGATTTGTGGATGTGGGACATTCTGACTGGGGTAAGGTGGTATCTCAGGGTTGTCTTTATTTGCATTTCCTTCACCACCAGGGATGATGAACATTTCCTCATGTGTTTCTTTGCCATTTTTATTTCTTCATTTGAGAAGTCCCTCTTTAGTTCCCTTGCCCATTTAGTAATTGGTTTGTTAGGTTTGGGAGGGATTAGTTTCTTGAGTTCCCTGTATATACAGGATGTTAACCCCTTGTCTGATATATTGCTGGTAAATATTTTTTCCCAATTAGTTGGTTGTCTTTCTAGCTTAGTTGCGATAGATTTAGCTGTGCAGAAGCTTTTTATTTTAAGGTAGTCCCATTTGTCGAGTCTCTCTCCAACTTGTTGTGACCCTGGGACTCTGTTCAGGAAGTTCCTTCCTGTGCCTATTAGTTCAAGTGTCTCTCCTACTCTGTCCTGCAGTAGTTTCAGAGATTCAGGTTTAATGTTAAGGTCTTTAATCCATTTTGAGTTGATGTTGGTGCATGGTGATAGGCTGGGGTCCACTTTTAGTTTTCTGCATGTGGCTGCCCAGTTTTCCCAGCACCAGCGGTTGAAGAGGCTGTGTTTCTTCCATTGTATGTCTTTGGCTCCTTTGTCGAATATCAGCTGGCTGTAGGCCTGTGGATTTATATCTGGATCTTCTATTCTGTTCCATTGGTCTTCGGGTCTGTTTTTGTGCCAGTACCATGCTGTCTTTGTGATTATAGCTCTGTAGTAGAGTTTGAAGTTCGGCATGGATAGCCCTCCCATATTGTCTTTATCCCCTAGAATTGTTTTGGCTATTCTAGGTCTTTTGTTGTTCCATATAAATTTTTGGACTGTTTTCTGTATTTCAGTGATGTACGTCATTGGGATTTTAATAGGAATTGCATTGAATTTGTATATTAGTTTTGGAAGTATCACCATCTTTACTATATTAAGTCGGCCTATCCAGGAGCATGGGAGGTCTTTCCATTTCCTAGTGTCTTCTGCAATTTCTTTCTTTAACTTTTTATAGTTCTCATTAAATAGTTCTTTTACATCTTTGGTTAGGTTAATTCCTAAATATTTTATTTTTTGGGAGGTTATTGTGAATGGGGTTGCTCCCTTTATTTCCCTCTCTTCCTGTGCGTTATCAGTGTATAGGAAGGCAACTGATTTTTGTGGGTTTATTTTGTATCCTGCTATTTTGCCGAAGTGACTTATGATTTCTAAAAGTTTGGGGATGGAGTTTTTGGGATCGTGGAGGTATAGTATCATGTCGTCTGCAAAAAGGGATAGTTTCACTTCTTCTTTCCCTATGCGGATCCCTTTAATGTCTTTTTCTTGCCTTATTGCCCTGGCTAAGGGTTCTAGGACTATGTTGAAGAGGAGTGGAGACAGTGGACATCCTTGCCTTGTTCCTGTTTTTAGGAGGATTGGTTGTAGCTTTTCCCCATTAAGTATAATATTGGCTATTGGTCTGTCATAAATGGCTTTTATTGTTTTTAGAAATGTTCCTTCTATTCCTATTTTCTCCAGAGCTTTTAGCATGAATGAATGTTGAATTTTATCAAAGGCCTTTTCTGCATCTGTGGCGATAATCATGTGATTCTTGACCTTGGCTCTGTTGATATGCTGGATTACATTTATTGACTTACGTATGTTAAACCATCCCTGTGTCTCTGGGATGAAGCCTACCTGATCATAGTGTATTATTTTTTTAATGTGTTTCTGGATTCTGTTAGCTAGAATCTTGTTAAGGATCTTTCCATCTGTGTTCATCAAGGAGATTGGCCTGTAATTCTCCTTTTTGGTTGGGTCTTTGCCTGGTTTGGGGATGAGTGTGATATTGGCTTTGTAGAATGAGTTTGGGATAGCTCCCTCCTTCTCTGTTTCTCTGAAGAGCTTGAGGAGTATGGGTATTAGTTCTTCTTTAAAGGTCTTATAGAATTCTGCTGTGAATCCATCTGGTCCTGGGCTTTTTTTTGTTGGAAGACTTTTGATAGCTTCCTGTATCTCATTATAGGATATTGGCTTATTTAATTGGTTAACTTCTTCTTTGCTCAGTTTGGGTAACTTGTATTTCTCTAAAAATGCATCCATTTCCGCCAGATTTTCTTCCTTTAGAGAGTATAGCTTTTGAAAGTAGTCTGTTAGAATTGTTTGGATATCTTGGGTACGTGTTGTGATGTTTCCGGTGGCATCCCTAATCCTATTAATATGGGTTTCCTCTCTTCTTTTTTTAATTAATCTTGCCAACGGGCCATCAATTTTGTTTATTTTTTCAAAGAACCAGCTTTTTGTTTGGTTTATTTTGGTTATGGTTTTCTGATTTTCTAATTGGTTAATCTCTGCTCTCAATTTGGTTATCTGGCTTCGTCTAGTAGCTTTAGGTCCCATTTTTTCTTGTTTTTCTAGCTGTTTTAGTTGCAACATGAGATTATTTACTTGGTCTGTCTCCATTCTCTTGATGTGGGCACTGAGGGCAATAAATTTGCCCCTCAGGACTGCTTTTGCTGTGTCCCACAAGTTTCTTTGTGAGGTGTTTTCATTTTCATTGAGTTGTAAGAAATGCTTTATTTCTTCTCTGATCTCTTCTGTTACCCAGGCCTTGTTAAGGAGTGTGCTGTTCAATTTCCATGTATTAGAGAAATTTCTGCGGTATGCTTTGTTATTGAGAGCTAGCTTGATTCCACTGTGGTCAGATAGGATACAGGGGATTATGTCGATCCCTTTGTATTTGCTTAAGTTCCTTGCATGAACTATGATATGGTCTATTTTGGAGAAAGTTCCATGAGCTGCTGAGAAGAATGTGTACTGTGTTGTTTTAGGGTGAAATACTCGGTAGATGTCAGTTAATTCCGCTTGAAGTATGGCCTCACTTAATTCGGTAGCTTCTTTGCCAATCCTCTGGTTGATAGACCTGTCCTTTGGTGAGAGTGGCGTGTTAAAGTCTCCTAGTATTATCGTATTGGGATCTATTTTATTCTGTAAATTTGAGAGCATTTGTTTAACATATCTGGGTGCACCGATATTTGGGGCATATAAGTTGATGATGGTTATATCCTCCTCTTGGATTGTTCCCTTTATTAATATGTAGTGTCCGTCCTTGTCTTTCTGTACTGATTTTAATGAAAAGTTTATTTTGTCAGATATCAGGATAGCTACACCTGCTTTCTTATTGGGGGAATTTGATTGGTAGATCCTTTTCCACCCCTTCACTCTGAGTTTGTTTGTATGTTTGGCTGAGAGGTGGGTCTCCTGAAGGCAACAGATGGATGGGTCTTGTTTTCTGATCCAGTCCTCAGTTCGTTTTCTTTTAATTGGCGAATTCAGCCCATTTATATTAAGAGAAAGTATAGAGAGATGCATTGTTGTCCCTGCCATTCCGTTTTCCTAAGTTTTTCTTCTTTCCTTTCCTCCTGTGCTTGCTCAGTTAGACTTTGAGTAATGCCTGTTTGGGGCAGGTCCCAGTTCCTGGTTGCTTTCTTCAGGTTGTGTCCCCCCTCTTAGAATTCTTTGTAATGCTGGCTTAATGTTTATGTATTCATTTAGTTTTTCTTTGCTATTAAAAGTTTTCAGTTCTCCATCGAATGTGAATGCTAGCTTTGCCGGGTATATCAGTCTGGGTTGGCAGTTATTGGCTCTCAGGGCTCGTATGGTGCTTTCCCAGGCTTTTCTTGCATTCATTGTTTGTGTGGAGAGATCTGCAGTGATTCTAATTTTTTTCCCGTTGTAGTATAGCTCCTTCTTCATTTTTGCTGCATGCAGGATTGTTTCCTTATTATTCAGATCCATCATTTTTACTATAATGTGCCTAGAAGTGTTTCTCCTGGGATCTTGCTTGTTGGGTGTTCGATAAGCTTTTGTGATGTAGTTAAGATGGTCGTTTTTGAGGTGGGGAAAATTTTCATTGACTATCTTGTTAAATAGGTGTTGCATTCCCTTGCTCTGGAATTCCTCACCTTCGTCCACTCCGATTATGCGAAGGTTAAATTTTTTAGCATTATCTGCTTGCTCTTGAATTTTCCTTTTTGTTTAATTTGAGTGATTTTTCCATATCTGTCACTTTTTGGTCCAGTTGGTGTATTCTGTCTTCTGTATCTGACACTCTACCTTCCATTTCATTCACTCTGTTGACCGTGGCTTCTATTGTGGTTTGCATGGTGGAAATGGATCCCTTTATGGATTCAATGTTGGTTCTCAGAGTACTGATCTCACCTCTCAATGAGGTGAGATCAGTATGCATTACCTCTAATTTGGCGTTTATCTCACTTCTTACTGAGGTTTGTGCAGCTTCTATTTTTGCATCCAATTTTTGTTTGATATCCTGTATCTCTTTTGATAGCTCATCCTTGTGCTCTTTCAATTTCTGATCCATTTCTCGCTTTATTTCTTGAGTCATTGCCTCCAGCAACCCTTGGATGTAGTTTTTGTCTTCCATTCCTGCTTTGCTCCCACTGGGGCTCTCCCCTGCGTGGCTGCTGGCTTTTGAGGTGAGCTTGCTGTCCTGGGTAGTGGTAAACCTTGTGATTTTTCTCTGTGATTTTCGCATGGGGGTTCAGGAGACTGCTCTTCAATCTTGTTTTGGTGTGTCTGTCTTTGCTTGGTTGCTAATTCTGTATTGGTAGAGAGAGTCTGTGCCTGATCTGGATTCTGTTGGGAGCCTATTTCCAGCTGCTATTCTGACTTACTTAGGATTCTCAGCTCTCTGCTGTAGATTGCTGGCAATTCCCGCCTTTGGAAGGGTTGAGCAGCCTAGACTGCTTGTGTTTGCTCCTGCGGGTGCTCTTGGGAAGATCAGATGCTCTGGATGCACTCTCCCAAATACTGGAGTCTGCTATGGGCTCCTGATGTGTTTTTGTTTGTTTGTTTTGGGCTGGTTGTGGGCTTGAACTCTAGGTTTGGGTGCTGTCCCTCAGCTCTTCAGCTCAGGGCTGGCACCCTACCATTTGAGCCACAGCCCCACTTCTGACCCTTTTTGCTTTGTTCAGGCGCCGGTCCCCTGGCCTGGTTCCGGCCCCAGCCTGGAGCGCGCTCGTTAGGCCTGTGCTCATGTGTATACCACCTAGGTTATGCAGCCTGGAGGACACAGTTCAAATTTCTTCTACTGTTGGTAGTCTTGACCCAGGGGCGCTGTTCCTGGCTTGGGCATTTAAGCTCCCTTCCAGGGGCGCTCTTGCTCTGGCCTGGCCAGCAGTGTGTGCTCCACCGGCTGGTGGAGCTCTCGAACAGTTCCCAGTTTTAGTGGGTCCTGTTGGGGTAGGGAGTCTAGGTCAGGGTCTGGGGATTCCCTCCAGCTCTGGTCTCCCTTGATGGATTCCCTGTCCCCTGATGGGTACTCACCCTGTAGGTCGTCAGTTGTTGTTGCAGTCCGTCAGTTGTTGTTGCAGTCCGAGTTCAGTTGGGGTGGTTGCGGGCTGGGTTGGGCGGCCCCCCGCCGGGTAGTTGCGATCGCGATTGGGCGGGTGGTCTGCGGACAGGTCCCTTTGTGGCGCTGCTGGTGCCGGGCGGCTTTGGCGGGATGGAGCCTCTCCGCTCCGGTGGAGAGTGATGGGTGGGGGTGGGATCCTCGTGGAGACTCCCGGCTGGTAGGTTTCTCTGTTCCTGGCGATCCGCTGTTCTGCAATCCGGTACCTGGTGATCTGCAAGCAGCCCCCTGTGTCTCTGTGGCTCCGGCAGCCCCCGCCGGGCCGGCTGGCCGGCGGCTTGGCGCACTGCCGCGCGGCCAGTAAAGGTTGGGGGAGGGGTCTTCGCTCTTCTCTGTTCTGAAATTCTTCTTTTCCTCTCTTTCTTTTTTTGTTATTTTCCACCTCTGGTTTTTCTCTGAGTGTTCGTCTTTTTGTTGTTGTCGGTCTCTTGGGGAGATTAAACGTTGGAACTCGAACTCTCTTTTTGGTTGGAGAGAGCTGTGGCGTTTCCCTACTGCCCCGTCGCCATCTTGTTCCCCCCTCGCTATATGGTATTCTTTTTTTTTTTTTTTTTTTTTTTTTTTAATTTTATTTTATTTTATTTGAGAACATACTGTACAGAGGGGTTACAATTACATGGGCAGGATAATGCATACATTTCTTACCAAGCATTGCATCCTCCTCCTTTGTTTACCCTTCACCTCCCTTCCCAGCCTCCCCCCTCCCTCCCACCCAATCATACCCCCCCTCCCCCCCCCCCACCGACATTGTAAAGCTGGTTTTGACATGACATTTTGTACTTCTCATTGTTGCAACAGGTCCACCTGAATCCTTAAACGACTTGTTTGTCCCCATCTCCTCCACATGTTATACTGACATCAAATATAGTGAAAGCAGGGGTTACACTGTGGGGGAGGGACACACAAAGCAACAAAGAAATAATCTTATAAATGCATTAGAAACACATGCATGAAAGAAACAAAAACATTAAAATACATATTTGAGGTTTTGTTTTCCTAACATCACATTATCTGACTTTTTCCGCTTGACTCATACCTATACTAGATATTGCAAATAAGGGAAACCATGGGACCTATGTTTCTTTGGGCCTGGCTTACTTCACTTAATATAATTTTTTCCAAGCCTTTCCATTTCCTAACAAATGGGGCAATGTCATTCTTTCTGATGGAGGCATAGAATTCCATTGTGTATATATACCACATCTTCTTGATCCATTCATCTACTGAGGGGCATCTGGGTTGGTTCCATGTCTTAGCTATGGTAAATAATGCTGCAATAAACATAGTTGTGCTGGTAGCTTTAGTGTGGCCTTGTTTGTGATCATTTGGGTAAATGCCCAAAAGTGGGATTGCTGGGTCGTTGGGGAGCTCTATGTGGAGTCTTTTGAGGAACCTCCATACTGCTTTCCAAAGTGGTTGAACAAGTTTACATTCCCACCAACAATGAAGTAAGGTTCCTTTCTGTCCACATCCCCTCCAGCATCTGTTGTTGTTAGAGTTCTTGATTTTTGCTGTTCTAACTGGAGTGAGGTGATATCTCAATGTTGTTTTGATTTGCATTTCTTTTATGGCTAGGGATGTTGAACATTTCTTCATGTGTCTATTGGCCATCCTTCTTTCTTCTTCAGAGAAGCTTCTCTTTAAGTCTTTCGCCCACTTACTTATTGGGCAGTTGTTTCTTTGAGGATTTGTTGTTGGGTGGTTTAATTTTTTGAGTTCCAAGTATATTTTAGATATGAGACCCTTGTCCGTTGTATGGCTAGTAAAGATCTTCTCCCAGTCCGTGGGCTTTCTATTGATCTTGCTAGCTATGTCATTTGCCCTGCAGAAGCTCTGCAACCTTATACAATCCCATTTGTCCAGCCTTTCTTTGATTTGTTGTGTTTCCGGGTCTCTATTCAGAAAATTTCGGCCTGAGCCAAGGAGACCCAGGGTTTCTCCTATTCCATCCTGTAATGTTTTCAGAGTGTCTGCTTTGAGTTCAAGGTCTTTGATCCATTTGGAGTTGATTCTGGTGCAGGGTGATATATAAGGATCTAGCTTTAGTTTTCTACATGTAGTTAACCAGTTTTGCCAGCACCATTTACTGAAGAGGCTGTCTGTCTTCCATTCTATTGTTTTAGCTCCCTTATCGAAGATTAGATGGCTATAGGTCTGTAGGTTCATTTCTGGGTTTTCAATTCTATTCCATTGGTCCTGAGGTCTGTTCTTATGCCAATACCAAGCTGTTTTGATTACTATGGCTTTATAGTAGAGTTTGAAATTTGGTATTGATATTCCTCCAGCAGTATTCTTTCCGTTGAGGAGCGTTTTTGCTATTCGGGGTCTTTTATTGTTCCATATGAATTTTTGGATTGCCTCTTCTATTTCCTTGAAGAATGAGGGTGGAATTTTGATAGGTATTGCGTTGAATTTGTAGATAGCCTTGGGCAGTATTGCCATTTTCACGATGTTAATCTTTCCAATCCAGGAGCATGGGAGGTTTTGCCATTTTTTAAGTTCTGTGTTGATTTCCTTTTTCAAGATTTTAAAGTTTTCATCATAGAGGTCCTTCACTTCTTTAGTTAAGTTAATTCCTAGGTATTTTATTTTTTGTGAGGCTATTACAAATGGAGTTGCTTTCCTAATTTCAGCCACACTTTTCTCATTGTTGGCATACAGAAAAGCCATTGATTTTTGGGGGTTAATTTTATAACCTGCTACTTTGCCAAAGTTTTGAATCAGCTTGAGTAATTTGGGAGTGGAGTCTATGGGATTCTTTAAATACAAGATCATGTCATCTGCAAAGAGGGAGAGTTTTATTTCTTCTTTCCCTATTTGGATCCCCTTTATGTCTGCATCTTGTCTTATTGCTGTAGCTAGGCATTCTAATACTAGATTGAAGAGAAGTGGAGAGAGTGGGCATCCTTGTCTTGTTCCTGAGTTAAGAGGAAATGGCTTTAGTTTTTCACCATTGAGTATAATGCTGGCTGTAGGTTTGTCATATACAGCCTTTATTGTATTGAGGAATGTTCCATGGATTCCTAATTTTTCCAAAACCTTCATCATAAAGGGGTGTTGGATCTTGTCAAATGCTTTTTCTGCGTCTATTGAGATAACCATGTGGTTCTTATTCTTGCTCCTGTTGATGTGATGAATAATATTAATTGATTTGCGTATATTGAACCAGCTTTGCATCCCTGAAATGAATCCTGTTTGATCGTGGTGTATGATTTTTTGGATGAATTGTTGAAGTCGATTGGCCAAAATTTTGTTGAGAAGTTTCGCATCAATGTTCATCAAAGAAATGGGTCTATAGTTCTCTTTCTTTGATGAGTCCCTACCTGGTTTTGGGATGAGGGTTATGATGGCTTCATAGAATGTGTTCGGTAGTGAGCTTTCTCTTTCAATTTCATTGAAGAGTTGGAGGAGAATTGGTGTGAGCTCTGCTTTGAAGGCCTTGTAAAATTCCGCTGTAAAACCATCTGGTCCTGGACTTTTCTTAGCTGGGAGGTCTCTTATTGCTGTTTCTATTTCAATGCTTGATATGGGCCTGTTAAGATAGTTTACCTCATCTTGGTTTAGTTTTGGCATGTCAATATTTGCTAGGAAGAGGTCCATTTCTGTCAAGTTCTCAAACTTATTAGCATAAAGTTTTGAGAAGTATTCCCTTATAATGTTCTGAATCTTGCTTGTTTCCGTGGTGATGTTTCCATTCTCATCTCTGAGTTTATTAATTTGGGTGTGTTCTCTTCTTTTTCTGATAAGATTTGCTAAGGGTCTGTCAATTTTGTTAAGTTTTTCGAAGAACCAACTCTTTGTTTTGTTGATTCTTTCTATAGTTTTTTTGGATTCTAATTCATTTAATTCTGATTTAATTTTGATTATTTCTTTCCGTTTACTGGATTGGGGTTTATCTTGCTGCTCTTTTTCAAGGAGGTTTAGATGTGTCATTAAATTGTTAGTTTCAGATCTCTCCAATTTGTTGATGTAGGAGCTCAGAGCTATAAACTTGCCTCTGAGTACTGCCTTTGCTGTGTCCCAGAGGAGCTGGTATTTTGTGTGTTCATTTTTGTTGAATAGCATGAACATTTGAATTTCCTTTCTAATCTCTTCGATGACCCACTCATGATTCAGCAGTGTGTTGTTCAGCCTCCATGTGATACCGGACTTTCTTTGGTGGCTTTTGGTGTTGAGTTCTAACTTTATTCCCTTGTGGTCAGAGAGAATGCAAGGTATAACTTCAATGTTTCTGAATTTAGACAAGTTTGCTTTGTGGCCTAAAATGTGGTCTATTTTAGAAAACGTTCCATGTGCTGCTGAGAAAAACGTGTATTCTGATGCTGCTGGGTGAAATGTTCGGTAAATGTCTGTTAAGTCTAGTTGATCTATGCAGCTGTTTAGATCTGCAGTTTCTCTGTTGAGTTTTTGCCGAGTTGATCTATCTAGTGGGGAGAGTGGTGTGTTAAAATCCCCAACGATTAATGTCTTTGGATTTATATGGGATTTGAGGGAAAGTAGTGTTTCTTTGATAAATTTGGGTGCTCCATTGTTTGGCGAATAGATATTTAGAATTGTAATATCCTCCTGAAGGAGAGATCCTTTAATTAGTATGTAGCGACCTTCTTTATCTCTTTTCATGAATTTTAATTTGAAGTCTATTTTATCTGATATTAGGATTGCAACTCCCGCCTGTTTATGCGGTCCGTTTGCTTGGTAGATTTTGTTCCAGCCTTTAACATTGAAAATGTGTTTGTTTTTATGGGCAAGATGTGACTCCTGCAGGCAGCAGATAGAAGGGTCTTGTTTTTTAATCCAACTAGACAGTCTATGTCGCTTAATTGGAGAGTTCAGTCCGTTAACATTAAGAGATAGGACTGAGAGGTATTTGGGAGTTCCTGCCATGTTATGTACCTTCTTGGGGGCTGCGAAAACTGGGTTCTTCCTATGGTTCTTGGATTCTCAGTTTGGGTGCAGTTTCTTGGCCTTTATTGCGGTCTTGTTGGTTTTCTATGTGTAGGACATCTTTAAGAATCTTTTGTAGGGCTGGTTTGGTGGAGATGTATTGTTTCAATTTTTCTTTGCTATGGAAGGTTTTTATTTGGCCTTCAGTTATGAAGGAGAGTTTAGCTGGGTACAGTATTCTTGGTTGATAGTTGTTTGTTTTTAGGGCATGGCATACATCATTCCAGGCTCTTCTTGCTTTGATTGTCTCTGCTGAGAAATCTGAGGTGATTCTAATTGGTTTCCCTTTATAAGTGATTACCCTTTTCTCCCTGACAGCTTTAAGGATCTTTTCCTTGTTCTGAGTTGATCCTGTGTGGATTATAATGTGACGGTGGGATGTCCTATTCTGGTCTGGTCTATTTGGGGTTCTAAAGGCTTCTTGTATCTGGACAGGCCTATCTTTTTGCATGTTTGGGAAGTTCTCTGCTAGGATCCTGTTAAACAGATTTCCTAGACCATTAACTTCTGTTTCTAGGTGTTCCTCTACACCCATTATCCTTAGATTAGGCCTTCTGATGGTGTCTTCCAGGTGTTGGATAGATCTATCATATTTCTTGGACTTGTCTTGGATGGTTGTATGTTCTTTCTCTATAATATCTAGGCTGTCTTCAATCCCTGAGATTCGATCTTCTGCATGGTCTAACCTGCTGTCAAGACTCTCTACTTTGTTTTTTATCTCTTTTCCTTCTAGTTGGTCAGCTTTGATGGCTTCAAGTTCTTTGTTGAAGCTCTGTTTTACGTCCTGTATGAATTTCTTTACTTCCTTAATTTGGTGTTCAGTGTTTGTCCTCAAATCACTTAGTTGATTGGTTATGGTTTCTTTGGGCTCCCATTCCTTCTGTTGGGTTCCATTCAGCATTCCCTTTGTGGTCTCCCTGACTTCCTTCAGCTCTTTGTTAATGGATTCCATGAATGCCTTTAGTGATCTTTGTGTGTTCTCTACCTGGTCTCTCAATTCCTGTATTACTCTTTGATTAGCTTCCTCCCGTTCGTGGGATTCCTGCAGATCTCTTTGAGTGTTCTCAGCCTGCTCACGCCATTCCTCCCTTTTTCTTTGAGTATTCTCAAGTTGTTCACGCAAATCCTGTATCAGTTTTTGAGTAGCTTCCTCACGCTTATGATATTCCTGTATAAACTTCTGGGATGCCTCCTCTCTCTCCCTATCACGCTCATACAGAGTCCTTTGTACGTTGTCAAACTTTTCATTTATCATGTTTGCCACCAGTGTTTGTAGAGCTGTTTGGGAACTCTCCTCTGGATTATTCATTATCTGTTCTAACCCCTGATTATCAGGATTGGGAATTGAGATACCCGAATTTGCCATTTTTCTTGTGTTTTTCCGGCTTACTCTGCCCATTTGAGATGAAGATAGCACCAGTTTTGTGCTAGAACACTATCTTAAGGCAACCATCAACCAAAGTTTGCATTTGTACAGTCAATAGTCTACAGATACAATCTAGTTCAACAGATACATCTATTCGACATCAAACAACTATATGTTAAAGAACTTCGAACCGCAGAGAAGAATTTGGAAAGCCAGAAATTATTAGGGTTAGGAAGAGATGTGGGTAAAAAATAGGAATAGATTGGTGTGGGGAGGCACAGGGAGAGTTAACTATGTCCTAATCACAATGCAGGAAATAGGTTGGGTAGGATGTAAGTAGAGAGAGAGAGAAAAAGAAGAAAGGGAAAGGGGAATGAAAAGAGACCAGAAAAAAAATAGAACCGTAAAAATTAATGTTATTTTAGAGATTAAAAGACCATCTATTTATAGAGGAATATGAATATGTTGAGAGAAAGGGAGGGACATAGAGGAGATGAGAAAAACTTTAAAAAAATGCTTAAAATATTGTATAGGTATAAAGTACTGCTATTAGTGAATTTAAGTCTCAGAGGTTTTGAATTGAGTAATAAGTTTGTGGATTAAGTGTGTACACAATGGGGGATAGGGTCTACTGGTTAACTACGGGTTTATCTGAGGATGTGCAGGACAAGAGTTAAGTCACATAAAGATGAACAAAGAGGAAAAGATGGAAAGGATAGGAAAGTGAGAAGAAAAGATCAGAAGTTCAGTAGAGCTAGAAAAAAAAACAAAAAGATAATTAAGAATGAAAGAAAAAGAGAAAGAAGACAAGAAAAGAAAAGAAAACACACATTCACGTATTCCTAAAATAAAAATTATAAGAGGAGAAAAAAAAAAAAGTTAATGGAAAACAATTATTTTTTCAGAAGAGGCAAAAATTAAAGATTAATAAAAGTTTTAGAAAAGCAAAAAAAATTTTTTATATATATATAAGGTAACAAAAAACGAAAAAAAACAAAACAAGAAAAAGAAAAAAAGAAAAGAAGAAGAAGAAAAAAAAAGTTCTTTGATTTTTTTTTTTTTTTTTTTTTTGGGAGGGGTGGGAAGTGTCCTGTATCTCCCTTTTGTCTGTAACCAGAGTCTGGTTGGAGTCTCTGGTCAGCTTGAGGTCCTGTGGCTTGATTGGTTTCTTAAGTCAGTTTGTTGGAACAGGCAGGAAAATGCTCTGCTTTACCCAAGATTTTGAGATCCCCCTCCCAGGTTAGTTTACTGGGAGGGTGATCTGCTTTGAGAATCACAAAAGAGGGGGATGCAGTGATGAGGCTAGGTTCTGGGTAGAGTTGAGGCCTTTCAACGAACAGTAGCTTTTCCCTGGGGCTATTTTGTGAAAAAAAACTCACAGCACCCAGCCTGGAGCCATTCTCAGGGTTTCTGTTTTTCAATTGATTGTGGTGGCTGCTAGAGGGAGGGGCAGCCTCTGGCTCTGGCCACCCAGCGAGGAGAGCCACTCCAGTGGCTGGTGCCTGAGCTGGGCGACCCCTCCCTGGATGGAACTGAGTCTGTGAGGTCACCTCGCCGCCAAGTTCCTGTGACCTGCCAAATGACTAGCTCTATTCCAAGGCCTGAGCTGGAGCTAGCCGCTCCTCCGAGCTTTGTCGGTATCCAAGATGGAGATCACCGGTGCTGGGGGGGGAGGGGTGGCCTTCCCTCCTCTGCTCCCAGAGGAGTGAGGAAGTGGGGCTTCTACTCACGCGGAGACTTGGATCTCGGGTCGTCTCTGGTCTGCAAAGTGCAGGATGAAGTTGTCCGCTCCTTGTCGGTTCTTGCTGGTGTTGAGTAGAATCCGCTCGTCCGCTGCGTCTGGCTCCTTCGTCCCGGACTGCGTCTCAGGTATGCCTCCGCGGCGGTGGTCGCCGCTGCGACCCTGCCGCCGCAGCGGCAGCTGCTCAGATGTGTCTGCTTGGCTTCCCCTCTCTTGACTAACTCTCTGTCCTGTGATGGCACACTTGGTGTGATTCTCTGGCTTGGGACTGTTCACTGGAACTCTGAAACTGTTTTCTATGCAAGAGCTTGTTCAGATTCCAGCTTCTCCTCCGCCATCTTCCCGGAACTCTCTATATGGTATTCTTACAGACACTTGTGCATACCACTCCATTGGAGGTCTAAAGCTACCACCACGAGACTGTGGGGCATCTCCTCCAGAATCTTTTATGGCTTTCAAAATTTGCAGGACAGTCGGCCTTATTTTGTTTATGTTTTGAAAGTACAATAAAAAACCTTAAATAACTTATTTTTGTCCACTTTAATGCCAATATCTGAAGTAGAGCATTATATAGAAAAAGTTGACATTGCTCTTAGGAAGTGGGGCTCTGGCTCAAGTGGTAGAGTGCTAGCCTTGAACACAAAAGCTCCAGGGCAGAACCAAGGCCCTGAGTTCAAGCCCCAGGACCAGCACTCAAAAACAAAACAAAATTTCATTACCAGCAAACATTTCAGCTACCTATTTCTCATACCTGTAGTGCAACTTGGCAACCTCAAAATCATGGCACATATGACAATTTATCTTCCCAACTTGGGAATAAAAGACTCTATACCAAGGCCCAGATGATTGTTTTGTGAATACTAAACCTCATCTTGTTTTGGTGGCAGCTTTGATGTAGTTATGACCTGGTATGTAAGGTCCCTAATAGAGGGCCAATTTCTCAAGAGAATTTCCCAGCACACAATCCATTAGAGTCAAGGTGACCCTTTCCCAGAATCCCTGTAAGCCTGAGTCTCCCCAGTAGGGTGGATCTGCTGATGGGAGTCTGGCTTGAGCCCAGCAGGCCATGATTTTGCCAAATAGAAACTTGGAATAAAAAGATACATTGATGAGGACAGCACCTAGTGCTCCAGGTAATGGAAGAAGACAGCTGGGAGTACGAATCCCCAGGCTGAGCTCATGAGTCTTTTGCAATGTAGAAGGCAGGCTCAGCATCTTAGCTGGAAAGGCCTCTGGCCATTGGTAGACTGTAGCTGCAATGCTGATCCCAACTAGTAAGAGATTTAGGTGTGAAGCCACCAGGATTCTCTTTTGGGACTCTGAGGTGGATATTGGGACCTGTTTGTACTTTATTTTGTCAACCACTCTCTAAATTCAAAACAGAGGTATCATGTGTCCCCTGGCCTGGATTCAAGTTGAACAAATGATCCATCTGTTCTTCTACTTTTCCTACTGACCACTAGGATCATGCAGTGCTACTCAGGGGGGTTAAGTCCTACTTTTGAATGTGGAGTAAGGAAACTGAGTCTAAGCAATATGCCTTGTTCCTACAGCCATCCTGGTGCCTTGCTGGGTGAAGGGGGCTTCTACCCAGCTCTGAAAAGCCTAGAAGTGAGAGAGGCCATTCACTGAATTTCAGATGTCATGCTGTTTGGCCTTAGGAGAGCTTTTGCTACCCAGAATGTTGACCTTGGGTTTCCCCTAAATGGTTTGATTCACTTGCTGACCCCTGGGTGAATTCCCTATATGGAAAGTTCTGCTGGTACCTGAGCTACTGCTTATATAAGTTCTGCTTTTGTTAAAGCTTGGCTTGCGCCCAAAGCATGTGGCCTTTGTCTTCATAGGCTTAGTTCAAGCTCTGTTCTAGACTGAGGTCTTTGAGACAGGAGCTCGTCTGCAGACGCTGGCTCTCCAATAAAGACTCCCAATTCAATCTCTCCAATGTGGCTTCTTTGTTTCTTGACAACGGAGTTCCCTTACAACAATGGAATCTTAGGAATGGTCCTTTACAAGACTGTGGAACTTGGTGGGTTCTTACATTGTTTTTGCTTTTAGAACTATACTCTTAGACATAAAATAGTATTCAGTGGAGTTGTGGGTTTCTTTTAAAAATATGTCTTTGGCTTCAGGTAACAACTTTGTGACATCATGACCTTGACCTTGAGTCAGAAATATCATCTAACAGATGTGCTCACATTTACTAGGCTCTGTTTCCTTCACTGGTACAATAAAGAAGTCAAGAACATTAATATGATTAAATCTCAGCATTTCACAGGAATATGAATTTGAGCATTATGAATTATTTTATGTCACAGTTGTATAGTGACAATTTCCCACGTTTCAGCCAAATGCTTTTATTTTTATTTATTTATTTATTTATTTTTGTTGGTCGTGGGGCTTGAACTCTGGGCCTGGGCGCTGTCCCTCAGCTCTTCAGCTCAAGGCGAGCGCTCTACCACTTGAGCTACAGCGCCACTTCCGGTTTTCTGGTGGTTTATTGGAGATAGGAGTCTCACGGTCTTTCCTGCCCGGGCTGGCTTTGAACCGCGATCCTCAGATCTCAGCCTCCTGAGTAGCTAGGATTACAGGCGTGAGCCACCAGTGCCCGGCTCCAAATGTTTTTATTGTGTGTATGTATACCTGGGGCTTGAACTCAGGATCTGGGTGCTGTCAACAGCTTTTTTGCTTAAGGTTAGCATTCTACCACTTGAGCCTCAGCTCCACTTCCGGCATTTTTTTCAGGGTGGGGTGGGGTAGTTTATTGGAAATAAGAGTCTCATGGACTTTCCTGCCTGGCCAGCTCCTGGCTTTTGGCTCCTTAGATCTCAGCCTCCTGAGTAGCTAGGACTAAAGAGTCTCCTTTTGCTTAGCACAGGCACAGAAAATTCAACCTTATTTAAGGCCAACCCTACCCAGACCTTTTAGACTTCATATCGAATTGAGTGAAGAACTGTGGTTTTTCCTGATGGCTGGGTTCCAGAGTACTGTCACTTTGCTGGTCACCCAGCCCTGCTCCAACACACAGACCTTTGGCCTACCTTGATAAAATGGGTCACCTCCCCTTGCTGGGGTTATCAGTTGACCCTGACACCAAAGCAAACTCACTTTTCATTCCTAGCAGCGTCTTCCTGTGCCTGTCCAGTTGAGCTAGATTTAGTTTTGCTTTAATAAAATCACTGGAGCAATGAACTTAGAAAATCCTGGGAGGAATAATGTTATATTCTTTCTCAAAAAAGTTTTGGTCCCAGACTTTACTTAGCCATATTATATAAATAATTATGAATCAAATCTGTACAACCACTTCTATTTGACCAACATATCTGGCTGGGGTTTCTCTAGTATCTGTAAGTTGCCAAGGGCTGAATGCCTCTGTCAGATCAGGCAGCATTAGAAGTCAGCAATGGTCACAGAATGTTCTGTTGAGTCTACACAACCCTCTACATGTCAGGCCCTTGGGCATTTATTCTTCCAGTGCCCACCTGAACTTCACACCTGGACCATGGCCTTTCGGAAAGCTATGGTGCCTGGCCTGGCCTGTCATGGTTGATGATCCTGTAATCCATGACATGGCTTCTATCTCAGACAACTTCGGACCCAGCTAATATTCCAGGGGGCCCAGAAATGCCTTCTACCTATGACCAACCAGCCAGCTCTGACATGGTTAATGTTCTGACACATTTCTGATACTGGTTTAATTCAGGTTTTATCTTACAGTTGGCTTAGTCCATGGTTTATCTTGCAAATATAGGATGAACCTCAAAGAACATATCAATGTGCATAAGAAACAAAGCAAACAAAGGAGTTCAGCCACAACAAACACACAAAGAGAATGGCAACAACCTCCCTTTTCTGATGAGGTAGTGTCAAAATAGTAAGAAATCAGTGAACCCTGTTTGTCTCATAAGAAACACACATGCACACACACACACACACACACACACACACACACACACACACACACCCCTCAGTTAGTTTAGTGTGGGGATGAGATTGCAATAAAGGACATTTATCATAACCATCTATGCTTTCTTGTAGAACTTTCTATTTCTTATTTTAGAAAATTGGTCCTTTCTAAAAATAAGTGCAAAGAGCTTGCCAATAATAATGTCCAAAGCCCATTCCATGTACGGTAGTTCTGAACTCTTTACAAGCAACAAGTTATGATGTATAAAAATACATACACAGTGGTTTACTATGTGTTTTCCATCAAAGAGTTCAAAGCCATTTATAGACATGAGCTCATTGGCTTATGACAGCCCCACAAGATAAAACTGCAATGGAAATAGTTAGGTAACAGACATTGATAAGTCAAGCCAATACCTCCTCCCCCCAACAGCAAATCACTGCGAGCGCTTAGTTGGAAACAAGAATGCCTGTCCAAGTCCAACTCTGAGTTTATATTGGTTAACCAGCGAAGAGCATGGCTGAATATCACACTAACCACACTGATTTAAATGACAACAAGCCAGTCTAAACAGAGAGACTCTGAGTAATACACTGTAAGCAGCAAAATGTTTGCACTTAGAGAATATTACTGTACTGTGATGCATGCAAGAATGCATAAGGGAAACAACACTGATATTATCAATGACTTTTGGAGCCCGTACTGGGGTTGAACTCATCTGCAAAGTGGGGATAATATGTTCTGCTAGGTGAAGAGGAATTACTAAGCATAGAGTGGTTAGGAAAACTATCTGGCACATAGTGTTATAAATGTGTGGTTCAATTGTTATCATTATTGTTATTAATCATTTGGGACAGAGGGTTGTTTTCCCAATGAGGAAACACTGCTTCTGAAAACAAGGCATAGGCAATGCGGGCTGAGCAGGCTGTTGAGTGCTGCTTAAGAGTAAAGCATATTCTGAGGAATGTGTTGTTAGGCAATTGTGTCGTGTGCAAATAGTTTGTATTTAAGTGTGTACTTACACACTAAGATGGCTGTGTCCTCATGTGGTGACACATTCATTGGAACATTGTTATCTATATTTGACTCTATAGATAGATTGCAGTATTTTGGAGTGAGAAGACATGTCCATTGTTTACTTACCTTAGATAGGCTGTTAAAATATTCTCGTTAATTTTTTTTTCATCAGCTCAAAAGAAAGTTTGTACATATTTGAAATCTAGGAAAAGGGCCTTTTCTATATAAAAAAGTACTCACTATAAATCTGATGCATGCATGAATGCATAAATTCAGCCATGGCTCATATTTAAAAGAGGAACAACCTTCTGGTGTGTATGAAATCCATCTGATTTCATTTCAGCCCTACATACACTTATGAAACAATAATACATTGTCAGGTGTTGGATAAGATGGTAGTAATATAACCGTATGACAAAGGCTGTGCCTTTAAGGAAAACCTTGGCTACATTAATCTCAGATATACCAGCCAGGAATGGGGGATGGGGTGAGATCGGCTGTGGCAGGAAGAGTTTCCATCAAACCTGCGCAACGCACCTTTGCTTAGTCTCCATGCTTGGGTACAGAGAGTAGGAAGGACCTGGAGGAAGAGGACATAGAGAAACTAACCACCAAGGTGGCAAAGCCCGTATGTACTGTGGGTGGGTCTCCTGCACCACATTCCCTCACCATATTGTATCTTGTCTCTCTGCTGTTCATGATGGAGAAATCAGCACTTTTAGAAGGAGAAATCTCTGGGCTCTGCTCACATAGTGGCCATGGGTGAAGCCATTTCTTACTCTTTCTGCTCACCCCCACAGCCCTTGGCATCATCCCACGCTGTCCAAACATCTTCTTCCTGTCCTATCATCTGAACAACTTGGCCCTAATAGCTTTGATCTGAATAATGCAAACATCCCTGACCTGTCAGAGAAAAGGCAGTCATGGGGAGGGAAACAAAGGTGACCAATGGCTGAGCTCACGGTTGCAGCCCAACAAGTGGTCAAATGTATTCAATACCTTCTCCCAACCACATGAGCCAGGAGGTAAAACCTACACATCCAGCACTGAAAGTGTAAACCTCTTGGTAAAAAAAAAAAAGTAGATTGTGCCAGTGGGAAGGTAATGCATAATAAAAATTATGCTTAGAGCTAGTGGCTCATGCCTATAATTTTAGTTACTCAGGAAGCTAAGATCTGAGGATTGTGGTTCAAAGAGAACCTTGGGAGGAAAGTCTGTGAGACTCTTACCTCCAATTCATGACCAAAAAGCCAGAAGAGGAGCTGTGGCTCAAGTGGTAGAGCACCATTCTTGAGGGAAAGAGCTAAGGGACAGTGCCCAGATCCTGAGTTCAAGCCCCATAAAAATATGCTTAGGTTAAGTATAATATTTGTGGATTTTTTTGGGGGGTCCGGTTGTGGGGTCTGAACTCTGGGTCTGGGCACTATCCCTCAGCTCTTCAGCTCAAGGCTAGCACTCTAACCACTTGAGCCACAGTGCCACTTCTGGCTTTTTTTTTTTTCTGCTTATGTGGTGCTGAGGAATCAAACCCAGGGCCTCATGCATGCAAGGCAAACGCTCTACCACTGAGCCACCTTCCCAGCCCTTTGTGGATTTTTTTAAAGAAAGAAGAGATGCCAGTGAATCACTAGTCAATTTTTCCTGTCACGAAAAAAAGAAAATTCCAGACTTTGGCTTGAATGCACTTGTTCTCAGGATAGTACTATATCATTCCTAATCCTCTTTTCAACTTATAGTATTATTTAACATTTTTGTTATTGTTATACTCGATTTCTTCTTGACTTTAGTACATAACCAGTGTAATTTAGGAAAGCAAATCGTACTAGCACAGACTGAAATGTAAACAAAAAGTTCTATTTTTTTGTCAGTCATGGGGCTTGAACTCAGGGTCTAGGAGCTATCTCTGAGCTCTCTTTTTCTCTTTAGGCTAGAGCCCTACCATATTGAGCCATAGCTCCACTTTCAGTTTTCTGGTAGTTAATTGGAGATAAGAGTCTCATGAAATTCCCTGTCCTGGCTGGGTTTGAACCATGATCCTCAGATCTCAGCCTCTTGAGTAATTAGTACAGGTATGAGTCACCAGCATCCAGCTTTGTTTTGTTTTTGATAAACTGGAATGTAGGAACTTGAACTTGTGAGGCAGGTTTTCTACTACTTTGAGCCATGCCCCTAGCCCTTTTTGCTTTATTCTTGGGATAGGGTATTGTGGTTTTCCCTGGGCTGACTTGGATTGTGATCTTCCTATTTATTTATGTTTCTGAGTAGCTCAGAAGAAAATACACCATTATCAGCTTATTGATTGAGATAAAGTCTTGCTGACTGACCTCAAATCATGATTCTCTTAATCTCAGCCTCCTTAGTAGCCAGAATTAAAAGTGTGAGCCTCCATATCTGGCCATCAAATACAAAGATTAAGTTTACCAGCTGAAAAGTAGCTTATCAATAATAAGAAAAATAATTATAAGCACAAGAGTTATAGAGCCAGGCATGGTGGTGCAAGACTATAATCCTAGAACCTTTTTCTGGAGGTTGAGGAAGATTATGAGTTTGAAGCCAGCCTGGGCTACATACAAGCCTCTATCTCAAAAAAATTAAAACAAATAAAAAGAAAACAAATGGGTTACATATAGATACTACAGTTAGGCAAAATTCAATTTTAGGTCTACATTAAAAAAAAAAATCAGTTGGGTACCAGTGGCTTACACCTGTAATCCCAGCTATTCAGCAAGCTGAGATCTGAGGGTGATGGTTTGTCAGCCTGAGCAGAAAAGTTTGTGAGACTCTTATCCCCAGTTAACCACCAAAAAGCCAGAAGTGAAGCTGTGTCTCAAGTAGTAGAGTGCTATCTTTGAGCATCAATGCTCCAGGACAGTATTCAGACCCCGAGTTCAAGCCCTGGGACCAGCACACACACAAAACTCACCTACATACATACATTTATTGCCTTACTGTTCATAATGCCCAGAGTGTGGGATTAATCAATATAACTAACCACAGATGAATGAGAAGAAATTATATATATATATATATATATATATATATATATATATATAATCACAGAATATTACACAGCCATAAATAAAGTGAGAGAGATCATGCCATTTATAGGAATGTGAATGGAATTGGGGACCATTGTGTTGAATGAGACAAGTCAGGCTCAAAAAGCCAAATATCCCTGCTTTCATTCATTTGTGGATGCTAGATCCAGAGGCCATTCATACTCATGGACATGTACATTCATATATGTTTATATATATATAAGTATATAGAATATGATTCTAACTATGGACTATTTAGGGCGTGAGGGAGGAGGGCATGGGAGAAAAAAAATGGAAGGTGAATAATTTCAAAATACAGTGCAACTATGTATGAAGATGACATAAAGGATCCCAGCAAAAGTTGTTGATCAATAGGAGGTTGGGGGAAAGAGAGAGCAATAGAGATATTTATTGTAATTAAGTACAACATATGTCTGTTTGAAATAACTTAAACCCCTTGATACAATTTAATAGGCACTAGAAGAATAAAAAAAGGATGACAGGCAAGTAAAACAGGTTCTTTTGGGCAAGTGGGTAGGGAGGGAATGAAGAGGGTAAACAAGGATGAGTATCGCCCAGGTAGTTTCTCTGTATGTGTGAAAATAGAACAACAAAACCTGTTTAAATCATCTTAGAAAGGCAGAGTTGGGTAAGGGAGAGTGATGGAGGGAGGGTGAATTTGATGGAGATATGTTGTCTACGTGTATGAAAATGTCATAATGAAACCCATCCTTGTGCAATTAATAGATGCTAATAAAAATAAACACTTGTTTAAATTGACATGTTATTGATTTGATCCATGAATTAAAATGTTAAGATAATAAAGTTTTATTTTTCTCTACACTTAGGATGGGTTGGGCTACCTCTCACCAGTTCAACCAGCTGGTTAGTTGATCCCATCTTTATTGATATAACTCACCACCTAAGAGTGAGTCCCTTCCATTTCCACCTTACTTGGCCCAAAAGGGCAGCCCCAGGGCTGTGTTTAGATACTGCCTGGCTGGGAAGGAAATGGAAGGAGGTACAGTTGTCTCAGCATTACTAGCCTGCTGGAGACTCAAAGGAGCCAGTCAAGGTCAATATTGACTGAGATTTCCCTAACAACCTCCTTAGGATGTCAGGAGGACAAATCAACTTAAACTAATTGAATTAGGTTTGGCCAGTATTTAAGCTGGGCGCTAAGAGGACTTTATGACACAGATTTGTCAGTGACCCCCCCCCCCCCCCCAGCAACCGGAAGCGCGGCAAACATCAGGCTAGCAGTGGGTAAATAGTTGCTGAATAAACAGATCAATGAATAAACGAACTTGAAAGTATTTCAGCTCTCAAGTATTAAACATTTTGCTTGAAACACAAATGTACTTAGCATATATTTTCTAGAATGATTACATCAGATCTGCTCTTTCTTAAACAGTCCTGGTGCAATGTAAAGACAATAAATAGTTTCACTTTTCAAAGTGACTGGTGAGAATAAATCCAGGTAAAACAGTCAGAAACAGAGCTGAATGCTGGTAAGTGTATGTGTGTGTCTGTGTGTGTATGTATGCATACACACATGTATACACACATGGACACATGCATACACACACACACACACACACACACACACACACACACACACACACACACACACACACACATACCAGTCCTTGAAGTCAGGGCCTAGGTACTGTCCTTGAGCTTTTGTGTTCAAGGCTAGCATTCACCCACTTAAACCCAGCTCCACTTCTGGCTTTTTTGTGGTTAATTGACATAAAAATTGTCCAGACTTTGCTGCCTGAGGTTGGCCTTGAACTGTTACTCTTGGATCTCAGCCTCCTGAGTAGCTAGGATTATAGGTGTCAGCCACAAGGGCCTGGTGAAATTCTTGACTCTTTGGTAAGATTTCATAATCTACTTCTGCTTGGCTCATTTGCTTCTAATTTTCCAAACTAGTAATAGAAAAACCTAAAGAAACTATTTGATTTGCTCTTATTTTTATTTTATTTGTCTGTGGCTTTTCAACGCAGAGAATAGTATTGATTCTTGGTTATCTGAGCTAAATTGAGCAAGGAACACACAATTCCCGGGTAATACGATGTTCCAGTTAGTCAATTAATTAAATTCCCCATCAACCTTTTGCCAGAGCTGGTAATTATTAAATTTATCTCTTTGAGTTCATCTCCCAATTCCTAGGATAATGTGACCCAAAAATAGGCCAGAGAAAAGCAAAAGAAAAGCAAAAGCAGTTTAACACTGGACAATTGTTTGATTGGTAGTTATAATTAGAGAGTCTCTAAGGGAGGCAACAAGAATATATCTGTGGGGCTTGGAAGGTGGCTCAGTGGTAGAACGCTCGCCTAGCATGTATGAAACCCTGGGTTCGATTCCTCAGTAGCACATACACAGAAAAAGCCAGAAGTGGCGCTGTGGTTCAAGTGGTAGAGTGCTAACCTTGAGCAAAAGAGCCTCAGGGGAGGCAGGGGTAAGAGGCTTGTGGCTGAAGCCAGCCTGGGGCAAAATTAAGCATGACTCTGTTTGAGAAACTGAAAGTGGTGGAATGCTAGTCTAGCAAGCATATGGCCCTGAGTTCAATCTCCATTTGATAGATATCTAGATAGATAGATAGATAATAAAATAAGCTGAAATTGGAATCTTTTACAATGATAATGTGTATCAATTTCTCTATCATCCAATACCAAAAAGGAAGTAACAAACAAAATAAGAAGGTTCCTTGGGCCTTTGAAGTCCTTATTTACATTCATATCCTTTGAGTAGGGTGTGTGTGTGTGTGTGTGTGTGTGTGTGTGTGTGTGTGTGTGTGTGTGTGTGTGTGTGTGTGTGCATGTGTGTGCACTTATGAGGAAGTGTGCACATCTAGGCATGCATATATGAGTATTGCATGTAGATACTTGATTCAGGAGAAATCATGAAGCCTCTCCACACAGAATTAGCTCCTGATAACATGCTGGGTGGTCTTGAAGGAACATTCTTTTTTTTTTTGTCACTCAACAAATATTTAAAAACACTTTCTCTGATTGTGCAAACAAGTTGGGTAAGTGCCACAGAGGATAAAAAGATATAAAAATATATTTATTGGCTTCAAGGTTCATGTGAAGTACTCGAGTTGAAAAAATTTTATCCAAATGAAGTGGTAATAGCAAAATTAGAGCCATCTGAGAAAAGTCATAAAACATACAGCTAGTTTATTTCTTAAGAAGGTGTCTCTACATTCCCAACCTGTACATTTCAAACTGAGAGCCAGTTCCCCATGATTTTTTGTAGGGCAGAGACACCTCCTTCCTGTCATTTGTAAAACCCTGTGTTTATATAGTATACATTACTATTTTGGACTGAATAGTTATAGCTCCCCAAAATTTACATGTTAAACCTATTAACTCCGAGGTGATGCTTCTTGGAAATGGAGGTTCTGAAAGATTTTTCTTTTTTATTTTGTCAGTCGTGAGACTTGAACTCGGCCTGGGCACTGTCCCTGAGCCCTGCAGCTCAAGGTGAGCACTCTACCACTTGAGCCACAGTGCCACTTCTGGTTTTCTGGTGGTTAATTGGAAATAAGAGTCTCACAGACTTTCCTGCCCGGGCTGGCTTTGAACCACAATCCTAAGATCTCAGCCTCCTGAATAGCTAGGAATACAGGCATGAGCCACCAGTGCCCCCTTGAAAGATTTTTTGTAAAAGTTTTTCAAAGTTTTTAAAGATTTAGACAAGATCATAGAGAAAGAGGCGTACCAGGTGTAGTGACACATGCTTGTAATCGCAGCTACTCAGAAGATGGAGTTTTTTTGTTTTTTAAGGAAGATCTAGCTTCTCTGGTCTATCCTGTGCTATCAAAATGCACCACAGACAGCACCAACATGGATCTAACCATAGATCTATCTAGCTGCTTCCCCGGGCCTGACAAATCTCGCTAGACTCAGCTAGACATCTGTCTCCTCTAAAAACGGTATGTGGTCCCTTCTGGTCAGACTCGATCTCTCTTTTCTACACACTCGACCTTCGACAGTTATATTTTGCACTTGCAACTATTTACCTTCAGGGTTGGGAAGGTGGCTCAGTGGTAGAGTGCTTGCCTCGCATGCATGAGGCCCTGGGTTCAATTTCTCAGCACCACATAAGCAGAAAAAGCCAGAAGTTGGAGCTGTGGCTTAAGTGGTAGAGCACTAGCCTTGAGCTGAAGAGCTCAGGGACAGTTCCCAAGCCCAGAGTTCAAGCCCCATGACTGACAAAAACAAAAAACAAAAAAACCTCTTTACCTTCAATGATAACAGTGCCCACCATACATCCTTTGGCAGATTATGAACCTGGACTGGACAGGCTTGCTGTTGGATTGTCAACTTTGACCCTTTCTCCACTTTGGATCCCACACCCTCCTCCTTCCCTCACTCCTCATTCCTCACTCTCCCTCCTCCTTCCCTCCTCACTCCTGATCCTAGTACCCAGCAGTGTCTTTGCCTTCAAGAACTTTCCATAATTGTTTGTTGAACTTCATTATGGCACAGACCCTAGTCGGCCAGAGGAGGTAGAGTAGTTGCTTGGCATGAAATGAAGCAATCTCAGCAGGCTGTTTGGAGGAGGCAGACCTCAGTTTAGATCCCCAAGGAGAGGTGAATTTGTTATTCTAAACCATATATTATCCTTTCAGGAAGAAAAGCATTATAGAGGCCTGAGAAAGGTAAAGAACTTCAGTAACCTTCTTCCCTCATCAGTAATTCTACCAGAGTGAACTCCATGGGACAGGTTCTTTTTTATTTTTATTTTATTTTTTGTAGGTTGTGGGGCTTGAACTCAGGGTCTGGGTGCTGTCCCTGAGTTTTTCTGCTAGCCTTGAGCCACAGCTCTACTTCTTGTTTTCTGGTGGTTTATTGGAGATAAGAGTCTCATGAACTTTCCTGCCTGGGTTGGCTTTGAACAGTAATCCTCAAATCTCAGCCTCTTGAGTAGCTAGGATTACAGGCATGAGCCACTGGGGCCTAGCTTGAAACAGGTTCTTTTCATACACAAAAAGTCACCAATTAGTGGTGACATTGCTCAAGATGCCATGTATTCATTCACAAACTGACATGCTGAGTTGAATGAAACTCCTCTGTACAATTACTGAAAGATTATCTTTAAAAAAAGAAAGAAACTCATCCATCAACCTGGGCTTTGTAAATCCTACCACCCAACATTTGCATCATCCTATTCTGTTTAAGAGCATGAAATAGAATCCTCAAACTATTCATCCTAGAAGTCTGGAGGAAAGTGTCAGTTCCAATCCGAGGAAGAAGTAAAATCTCGGAGAGTAAGAAAGTTGGCTATTTGGTCATTGTCATCATCATCTTCATCATCTCCTTCTCCTCCTCTTCCTCGTCCTCTTTCTATTGTTCCTTCTCCTCCTCTAAACCACAGTTGACTACAAGAAATGACCAGGTCAGCTAAACATCATTTCCAGAACCATCTTCTGTTGGACTACCTATCAACCTTGGCTACAGAGTTGTAAGGTTGAGATCAAGCTTTATTAAGCAATTTAAAAATGCAAAGAAGATCAAATAGACAATTTTAAAGTTAATTAAATAACACATTTGAGAAGTTTGGTATACAGGCAGAAGCGTGCGCGCTCGTGTGGTGTGTGTGTGTGTGTGTGTGTGTGTGTGTGTGTGTGTGTGTGTGTGTGTGTGTGTGTGTGTGTTGTATTATATACTGGGACTTGAACTCAGAGCCTCATGCTGTCGCTTGATATTCTTTCTTGCTCAAGGCTGATGTTCTATCACTTGAGCTATATCTCGCCTTCTGGCTTTTTGCTGGTTAATTTTAGATAAGAATCTCAAAGACTTTTCTGCCTGTGTTGATTTGGAACCACAATCCGCAGATCTCAGCTTCCTGAGTAGCTAGGATGACTTGTGTGAGCCACCAGCACCCTGCTACAAGCAGAATTTCTGTGAAATAAAATTAACCAGGGCTTTGCAAGCCAATGAAAACAAGTGGTATTAGTATGATAGTACAAACCTGTGGTGCTGGAGAATATTAATTCATCAATAAGCTGTGATAATCATGTTTCATTCTTATTTATTTGCTAAAGAAAAATCCTCCAAGGCCCTTGTCAGCCCAACTTGAGTTTATGTATATTTGAAGGTAATAAAAATCGTATTTCTTTCAAGCAGAGTTCATAACTCAAGCTTTCTTCTCATTGATTTAGTCTGGTCTCACACCCAGTTAGTTTTTAAAAAGTGACACTTGATTATATTTCTCTGCTCAGCCTTTTTTTTTTTTCAGAACAGCAGTATATAGGTATCTATCAAAAACTCCAAATCCTCAGCTTTTCAAGAAAAATAAGGACATCCTGACCCATGCAATAGTATTGAACTGTAAAACCATTCTTTTTCAGAAAAAAAGTTCATAAGAGTCCAAACCATCACATGCCATGAATTATACAAAAGCCAAATCTTGGGTTTATCAGATTTCAGGAGAAAGTACAGAAGGGCAAAGTATGTTGTAAAAGCCAAAATAAAAGTCTTGTGTATGTGAGAAAGGCTTTTCATGGAGGAGGACATTTCTTTTTTAGAAATCTGTCTTTCTTGAGACAGTTTGTGAAGGATACAAAGTGAATCAGTTCTTTGTGTGACCTCATGGAAGTCAGCTGAGCACAAAAGATGACTCTATTAAGGTTTTGGTCCTCTGGTATGGGGTGGATCTCTCTTTGACCTCAGATAGTTAGGCTAGGTCAGCATTACAGAGCAATGACTGAAACCTAATTTTCTTGGAAGATTCAACTTCTGTGATTAGTATTTCCCCTTTGCACATTTTGCTGTGGGTTTCTCTCCCCCTCTCTCTTCCTCCCTCCCTCCCTTCCCCTCTCTCTGATCCTATCTATACACACATATCTCCTTACGAGTGCACCAGACATCTAGCTACTTGGGAGGCTAAGGCAGAAGGGCAGAAGGATAAAGCCCAGGAGAAGATTCTAGGTACCTACAACACAATGACTTGAGATACATATATATATATATATACACATACATATATATATATATATACATATATATATGTGTATATATATGTATATATATATATTCTTTTTATATGTTGTTTTATTGTATTTGTAAAAAAAACCACCCTGCAATGCCAACATTAATTAGAAAACAATGACAGCCATCATTTGAGATTCAAAAATTCATAATATATCTAGATCTCTACTGGCACCTCCAATCCCTCTTTGGACATAGTGGTGATTTCTCAGAGCTGCCTCACCACGCTTCCTTGTAGAAAAGCTCTGAGGTTTGAAGAATATACCCTTGTTGCAGAACAAACTCTGGTCAGCCTAAATCAGCTCTGTTAATCCCATTCCCTGGCTAGCAGTTGCTTCAGGAACTCAAGCCTGACTTAGCTCATGGTCACGGGATGGGCAGGTGGCCTGATCAGATGCCATCAGCTTGAAGGAAACTCTTGACCCTCATTCTCATTCTCTCTCCAAGGCACACAGGGAATCAGGCACCTTATTTCCTTAAGGAAGCTTTCAACCTTGAAGAGAGCAAGCTGGATCCTGTACCAAAGAGGGGAGAGGGAGGTGTCAGAATCATACTGGATTGACCAACCCTGAAACTACTTTGAATTGAGTGTCTTGTTACCTGTACCTAAAATCATGCCTACCAAATGCCAGCTTTCTATTGCTGAATTTTGAACTTTATTAATTCCTTTATTTAACGAAGGTCATTAGGGCATCTATCGAGTCTCTGGCTCAGTCCTATGTGTTTAAGGACATTAATAGCAACTCAGCTCAAGGAGCTCACATTCTAGAAGTAGGTGGAAATGTAAGTAGATTATGCAAATTCATTGCAATAAATGTAAATAGAGGATACAATAAGAACATGTCATACACGGTTGAGTCATCATGATTAGGCAGATAGATCTTAAATGGAGGGATGCTGGATGTATTGGGTTTCAGAAGATTTCCACTGGGAATAATTTATTCTCCTCATGATGATGTTTACTGTAACACCAGCCAATCCCATTTTCTTCCAGCTTTTAATGGAGGGAAAAGGCAGAAAACTTTGGAACGCTACTGGAATTCCAACACATACAAGCAATCCCTCTCCCCTACTTTTCTAGCTTCCTCTTCTAAAATCACATTTTCATCCTAAATTCAGTGCAAGAATCCAAATACCAATCAAGGCCAACTGCACTATGTACACAATGGTTTTCACTTCCTAATTCCTCAGAAGAAAACATCTTGATGAAGAAATACATATTTTCTGGGGCTATGTGACCATGGAAGAAACAAGTTTTCAATGTCTACAAAGCTTCATAAACACAAAGAATGCTTCTTTTCACCAGCACTTGCTCAGAACTTCTGACCCCATCAGAAATGAGAGACAGTTGAAGTCACAACCATTTGGGGGATGATTACATCACTACCATGGAACCCTCATGATGGAATTGGTGCCCTTTTACAAAGTAGCCAGAGGACTAGACTCGCTTATACTATGGCAAGCTAACTCACTCTCTGCTGAGGTGTCTGAGGCAACATGGACGAGAGCCCCTAGCAGAGCCTGCCATGCTTGCCCCTTCTGAGATGAGGAATGGATTTCTATTGCTTTATAAGGCTCCCAGTGAAAACCCCCTCCATTCATTTCAAGGTGGAATGGAGGGTGAGAAACATGGATTTGTTCTCTATCCCTTTGCTGCCAACCCAGAGCGTGATCTCTAGACCAGCTGCATCAGCATCCCTAGGCAGGTATTAAAAATACAGAATCTCAGGTCTTGCTCTCAGCCAACCACAATTTAAAACCATCCTAGATAATTTGTGTCTGAAAGTTAAGGTGACTTCTGTTTAATCAGAGGCAAAGAGCAGACAAAGTACTATGGACCTGCAGTAGACAGTCCTCACAGGGCAGAGAGCAGGGGCATTCTAGATGTCTGGATCCCACCATGGTTCTTTGAGAAAAAAAAGAATCTCTATTTCTAAGCAGTCGTGATTTATACCTGGAATCTTAGCTTACTCAGGAGGCTGAGATCTAAGGATTGCAGTTCAAAGTCAGCTCAGACAGGAAAAAGTCTGTGAGACTTATTTCCAAGAAACTTTTTTATTTGTTTTTTAAAGCCAGAAGTGGAGCTGTGGCTCAAATGGAGAACAGTAGCCTTGAAAAACAACAACAACAACAACAACAATAACAACAGCTTGGGGACAGTGCCCAGGACCTGAGTACAAGCCCCAGAATGAGTAAAAAAAAAACAAAAAAAGTCTGTATAGGAGTCTGGGTTTTGATAGTTTTCCAAACCACCTTAGCTTATTTATGTATGTGTGTGTGTATGAATTTTTTATTATTATAAAGGTGATGTACAGAAGGTTTACAGCTATATAAGTCAGGTAATGAGTACACCCAACCCTTCCCTCTCTTTCCTTGTTCTTCCCTCCTACTCTCACCCACGAGTTGTATACTTCATTTTCAGCATAGTGTCTAGTGAATACCACTGCTGCATTTGGTCACCCTTTGTCCCTCCACTGCTGTGCCTCCTCCTTACCCTCCCAAGGATAGATAAATGAGCAAATGAGACAAAAAGAAAAGAAACAGCAACAAAGAAAAAAAATCCCCTCGTTTCCATTTCCTGAAGTTCATTTTGATAAACATCATTTTGTCTGATCAGAGGCACATAGGCATTTCTCCTTTGTGTTCCTTTCCTAAGAGCATCTTCCTTTGGTCTCACAGTGTGTGTATGCTTAGAGACCTGTATGACTGATCATGTCGCAGTGTCTGGATACTTTTGAAAGTGCTAAAGCCCAGGCATTTGTTGATTTGTGTCCAGAAGCCCACAGGACCTCTCCACCCATAGCTCCTCTGAAAAGGAGAGTTGGGGAACAGACAAAAGGGAAACCTCAATCTGAAGGTGACCAAATTAGAAGCCTACATTGAGTGAGAAGCCATTCAGAGGGAGTGAGTTATGTGGAAACATCTGGATTAAGTATTTGTTGAGGATAGAGTAGGGCTTAGAACATTGCACTGAGTTTTACAAAGACAAGGACATACTTTTACATACTTGAGTTTGATTGCCTTACTTATGTAACTGTAACCCCACCTGCTCATTACTTTTTCGATACAATTTTTTAAAGAGTTTATACCGAAAATACAGTCAAAATTCCTGGTACTTTGTTAGAGTAAATTAGACTTTGCCAGAAAACCACACAGACATCCAGGTACAAAGAACAAAGAAAAGGTTTACTGCCAGCAAAGGGAAAGGCAAGACCCCTTCCCACAAGAGAGAATTGTCTCAGATGGCCTTTTATAATCTCCTAGGTCTGGGAGATCTTGACGCCTTATATGGTTATAGCTGACCCAAAGGAGTGTCCTCTCAGGTGACCCATATGACCTGTGAGGTTTAGGGGATCTTGCTGCCTTATATGGTTATAGCTATCCCAGAGGAGTACCATCTTAAGCAAAGGGGGCGGAGGCTAATCATTTACTGCCTTTACTAAATGAGGCCTACTGTTGCCTAGGGAAAAAACATGCAAAGCTATGAGAGGAGGTTATTGGGCTAACACACTTAGTATTCACTCATTGATTATTAATTTTAAGCAGAGAAACATGGATCTATAATACCTGTCTACCAACCTGCCTTTGGATTTCTGAGTCAGAAGACTGGTATCTTACAATAACTTTGAGAACTTTAAAAAACATCTCTTCTCTTCATTCTCTTTTCTATTAATATTCTGCAATTAAATGTATATGGGATCTCTCGGACATTTATTAACCTCTCATATTTTTTATGTCCTTGAGTAATTTCTTTAATTTTTCAGTTCACTAATTTCTTTCCAAAATTGGGCTTAATCTGCTGTTAGTAAATCCTTTAAGCTTTCTACTTCATTACATTTTTAGGAGTAAAATATTCATTCCCTTTATCTATTATTTTTATTCTCATCCTCATATACCTAACTCTTTTATGTCTTCTAATAATTAAAACATATTTAATTCTCTTGCCTTCTTCTAATTTCCAGGGTACTGTGGACTTGATTTTGCTAGGTCTTGCTTGGTATTTGCTGCTGGTTTCTTTCTTTGTGCTATAGGACCCTCAAGTTCACACTTGTAGCAGTGATTCCTTGTGCTTTACCCTGCCAGTGGCTACTTGGGCTATCTCCCATACATGACACAAACTAATTATTAATGCTGGACACTGGGTGGCTCCAGTGCTGGGTGGGGGAGGAGGGGAGGGAATGGAGAGACCTAAATAAAGCTGGGATTTCACAGGACTATTCAAATACATAAACCTGCCTGATAGATAGGAACTGCTAGCCCTGGGTAAAAGGGAGGAAAATTCTAGTCAGATTCACTACTCAAAACTACCCTATTTGTACTGACCTCAAATTTTACACACACACACACCAGTGCTGGGCTTGAACTCAGGGTCTAGGAGTCTGGGTGCTCTCCATTAGTTTTTAGCTTAAGCCTAGTGCTCTACAACTTTAGTCAGTGCTCCACTTCTGGCTTTTTGCTGGTTAATTAGAGATGAGAGTCTCACAGACTTTTCTTCCAGGCTGGTTTTGAACCCTGATCCTCAATCTTTGTCTCCTGAGTAGCTAGGATTACAAGTATGGGTCACTAGTGCCCAACTAAATCCTTTATTAGATGAGTCCTTTATTGGATGAGCTGTGGCTTTTGTCCTTGAACTTGATGCATGAGTCAAAGCAAACTGGACCCATGAGTCAAACCAAACTTGACTCATAAGTCAAATTCCTGGACTCCCCTCTGCCCCAAGGAGAAAGCCAGGGTGAGTACTTACATTTCTGCAATCCTTTTTTGCTTTTACTTCTTGACTAGCCTCTGTACATCCCTTTCTTTATTGCCAGCTCAACAATGTATACCCAGTGATTCTTTTGAAATGATACCCAGCATTTCAAGGTGTTGCAGAAGACAGGGTGTTCTGAGTAACTGACATATTACAGTGCCCCAAATGGAAATGGTCTGAGCAGTTCTACCCAGCAAATTTTTGTGGGCCTTCAAAACTCTGGAAAAAAGGAGTCCTGGGCTGAGTACATCTGCATGAACAGTGGTGAATCTTGCTCTCTACCGGCCATTGTTCAAAGTGTTGCTGTAAAGGAGAAGAAATAAACAAGAAATAAATTTGTGAAGTTCTTTGCTGTTCTATTTTGTTTCAGGGTTGGTGGTTGAACCTAGAGTCTTGTACATGCTAGACAAGAGCTCTATGATTGAGCTTCATCCCTAGTCAAGTTCTTTGATTTTTGAGAGAATGTTGATCATGAGAAAGGACTGCAAAAATGACAGATATGTCCATGGGCAAGAAAGCCAAAGGAAGCCAGAAGCAAATTCCTACTTCAATATTGATTTTGATCTCTACAGAAATCTCAGTAGGAAATTTGTCTGCCCAACATGAAGAGGAAGAAAAAAAGATCACTTGACTCTGTTGAAACTTCTGATGAAAACTTGAAGAACCACCCTAGAGAAAACAGAAATAAAAAAGAAAAAGATTGCCTCAACTGGGCTCGTTATTAGGCTACTGCCTATCTATCTATCTATCTATCTATCTATCTATCTATCTATCTATCTATCTATCTATCTATCACCTACCTATTAAGGGCCTTAATTTCTTGAGTCTAAACATAACAACCGAGAGTCTTGGAATCTCAATCCCCCACATAACTAGAGAACATCTAAGTCAGTCTCTAAACTGCTCTGTATTCCTGCATTGTGAGATTAAACTCACTATTTTTCAAACAAGGTGAGATGTGTTCTGGGTTTCTGTTAGGTCACATGTTACAGTTTTATGCATAAAGCACACACATACACACAATGATATTACTTTAACCATTTTAAGTGTACCATTCAGTGGCATTTGCTCACTAGCCATCATCACCCTCCAAGCTCATCCTTTAACCAACACTCTGAGCCATTAAACAATAATTCCATTCTTCCCTTCCCTCCAATTCCAACTAGCCACGATCCTCCTTTCTGTTTTTATGAACTTGACTGTGCAGGTGTATCACAATTACATTAGACCATTAGATTGTATTCATCCTTTTGTGGCTAGTTTCTTCCCACTCAGTGTAATCTCTTCAAAATGTATCTGTGTTGAAGTGTGTGTGAGATTTCCATGTGCTTATATACCGGAGTAATATTTCACAGTGTGCAGATGCCATATTTTCTTTATCCAAGCATATGTAGCAGATATTTGATTTTTTTGCTATTGTGTATGAAGATTGTTTCTACTGAAGTCCCCTGTTTTCAATTTTATCTTATTTTATCTTATTTTATTTTTTTTTGCCAGTACCAGGGCTTGAACACAGAGTCTTGTTACTATCCCTGAGCTTTTTTGCTCAAGAATAGTACTCTACCCTTTGAGCCACAGCTCCACTTCTGGATTTGTGATAGTATTTTTTTCAGTTGGAGATGAGTCTCTCTCTTTTTTTTTTTTTTGGCCTGGGGCTTGAACTCAGGGCCTGGGCATTGTCTCTGAGGTTCTTTTGCACAAGGCCAGCATTCTACCACTTGAGCCACAGCACCACTTCTGGCTTTTTCTTTTGTGTGGTACTGAAGAATGGAACCCAGGGCTCCATGCATACTAGGCAAGCACTCTACCACTAAGCCACATTCCCAGCCCAAAGATAAGAGTCTCCAATAAAGTCCTGCCCCTGGGCTGGCTTTGAATCGAGATCCTCAGATCTCAGCTTCCTGAGTAGCTAGAATTATAGGTGTAAACCACTGGTGCCTAGATACTACTTTCAATTGAGGGGGATCATACATGTCTATGTATGGCTGGATCTTATTTGTCTATATTAAAGTTTTGAGGAATTTACTATTTTCCATAGTGGCTACACCATTTTACAACCCTTCCTGCATTGCACAAAGGTTCTAGGATATCCACATCCTGGCCAGCTCTTGTTGCTGTCTGCTTTTGTGAGTTAGCATTTCCCTGTGGATTTGGTTTGCATTTCCCTGATTGTTCATGAGGTTATTACTCCTATGCTTTTATTCCTGGTGTGGACTGATGTGTCTGTCATGAGAAGCAACTGGCTTGCTGAGCAAAATAGCCTTATATTTGGAGAACAGCTCAGCACTCTCCCCAGGAGATTTTTTTTTTTGAGACAGAGTCTCTCTGTGTAGCCCAGATAGGACACACATAGGCATCCTCCTGCTTTAGCCCCCTGAGCACTGAGATTCCAGATGTGTGTCATCATTCCCAGCTTCTTTCCAAAAGAATTAAAATGCTCTTTCTCAGCCAGGGACTCATGCCTATAATCCTAGCTACTTAGGAGAATCCTAGCTACTTAGGAGGCTGAGATCTGAGATTTTCCCTGCCAGGAAAAATCCATGAGACTCTTATTTCTAATTAACCAGTAAAAAGCCAGAAGTTGGAAGGCATGGCTCAAATGGTAGAGCGCCACAGCCTTCAGCAAAAGAGTGAAGGGACAGTGCTTAGGTGTTGAGTTCAAGTTCTGTTACTGGCACACACACACACACACACACACACACACACACACACACTCAACATTGTTCTTTCTCTTTTAGCTCTGTTGTGATGGTATATCTGGTGCAGCCATGACGATGACATTGAAGAGCTGACCAGATTTTGAGGGTAGGTGAGCAATCAGCCCAGAACTCTGCTCAGGCCCTTGCCACCGAGCATGGTAGATGGGAGTACAGAGGAAAGGCCCCTCAGAATGTCTCAGACAGTCTAGGACAAAGGGGACTAAACAGCACAGCTGATTTATGAGCAGAACAAATGCCTGCCTGTGGGCTGTGCCTCAGAAAACAGATGAATTTCTGCACAACTGTGGAGCTGGAGAAATTGGTTATGAGAAAAAAAAACCTGGACAGCTGGTTAAAAATAGTTTTAGATGCCCAGGGAGCCAGATTTCAGGTGGGAGCTTGACAGTTGCCACATGTCAGCCCTTTAGAAGTTGTCATCTGAAGTGTACTGAAAAAGAGAATTCCAATGGCAAGTTAGCTTGAGAAGAAATGGCTTGGCAGAACTATTATGTAGCTAAACAATCCCATTTGCATGTATGGGCCCTAGCTAGGTCTAGGATTTTCATAAACTGTTAAGAAATTCACTCATTGTAAAGATAAAAGTATGATCTGAGCTGGACGCCAGTGGTTCACACCTGCAATCCTAGTTACTCAGGAGGCTGAGATCCAAAAGAGGACAGTTTGAAGCCTGCCCAGGGAGAAGAGTCCTTGCTATTCCATCTCCAAAATAATCAGCAAGAAACTGGCTTGGAGACATGGCTCAAGTGTTTGCCAAGCAAATTGAGCAAGTGTGTATGCCCTGAGTTTAAACCCCAGTACTATGAAAACAATATGTGATTTGATTTATTGAACATTATATTGTAACGTAAGAGAAGTTTTAGTTACTAGTATGTGCTAATACAATTTTCATTTTTTTTACTGTAATTAATATATTATATGTGACTGGAGCTGCTAAGGAGTGTTTAGCCTTCTTGATAAGGTAAATAGACCAATAAATCCTTATGCATATTGACTTTCTCATACGTGGTAAAAGTATCATTTAGCTCAGCTCTTGCATGCATTAGCACAATTTAAATTACTGAGATTTTACTGCAGAGACTGAGTCACCAGGCTAGGCTGAGATTTCTTTTGTGTGAGTCTAATTATCCCATACATCAGTAACAAGGATTTCACCTTTAGGATGTTAAATAACACTCACTCCATGGTTTCTTTTGCTTTGTTCAAAGACTCAAAATCAACTCAGTGATATTGGAAGTCACTGTTTAAACAATGTAACTACATTGTAAATAGCTAACTACTAGCAATGTTCTGTCTTAAAGTAGGAGGATTTCCTGAAGCCACACACACACACACACACACACACACACACACACACACACACACACACACACACACAGAGCCTCAAAAACTAAGCCAAAGTTTTAATATATTTTTCTCACACACACACACACACACACACACACACACACACACACACACACACACACAGAGCCTCAAAAACTAAGCCAAAGTTTTAATATATTTTTCTCTTCCTTCCTTCCTACATTCTTGTCTTGTTTTTCCTAATTCCCTCTTCTTTGTTGGTTTGGTGATTTTGTACTCTCAAATAAGGATAGATGATGTTTAAAGTTTTTAAACAACCTTCTTTTAGGCCCCAGAATCTGTGTGGTGACTTCCAGTATGGGTCACCTGCTTTAGCCCCATAGCCTGCAGATCAGACCCCATACTGTGGAACAACTTAAGGATTTTGTGAATGGTTCACAATGCACCCCTCTCCCCTGGGAACATAGGAAGCATCCTGAGTGGTCTTGTGGATTCTAACAAGTGGGTAAGGCTGAGAGCTCTGTCCTAGTGTTGGCCTTAATCTCCTCTGTCTGTTCCTAGGGCTTTTGATCCATTCTCATGATCATGCTGGCCTAGTTCATGTTCAGGGCTGATCTAGTTACAGGAAACTGCTCTCTTGGTTACCTGAAATCATTTCTGTAAGAATTTTCATGTTATGTCAATTCATTAATTCATTAGTTAATTGGTGCTGAGGGTTGAACTCCAAGCTTACACTTGCTAGGCTTGTACTCTACCACAGGGACTCTTATTCAGCTAGGAGAGTTAAATCTCAGTTTGGTCAAGCCTCGGGTGGGAAATCTAGAACCTACTGAATGAGTATAAAAAGAGAAAAAGAGAGAAGAGGAACAATGGAAGGGGACACTGGTTGAATGCGTTGGGTATGTACTACACAGGACAGTGACCAGTAACTCATTAACTGTCCACACCTGGGCAGGGAGCCAGGCAGTTCCAATCCCCACCCCCACCCCACTCCCCTGCACATACAAACATGTGCAAGTCCCTTCTTATTCCCCCAGGGGTCTCGAACATCTTCCTTGAACAGGCAGATTCCACCAGGAATTGTTCAAAACGTGTCTAACACGTTTAAAGCTGTCTAACAAAGAAACACAATCTCTGAATTATTAGCCTACATGTCTAGCTATCTAGAGCAAAGCTGGCCTGGTGCTCAGACATGATTGTCAACAGTAAGGACAGACAATTGAGGAATGAGAAAGAGGAGGAGGAAGAACCTATTCAGATATATTTTTAAAACCATATCATTCTGGGAGGGAAAAAATAGTAGAAAGCAAGGGAAGGGGTGACATTGTCCAAAAAGAAATATACTTATTATCTGACTTACGTAACTGTAACCCCTTTGTATATCACCTTTATAATAACAATGGAAAAAATAAAAAAATACCATTCCAAAATGTTCTAGTTCCTTTAAATCTCTTGATTGACCCTGTAATAACATAAATAGGAAAATCTGAATTTTACTTTCATATGAAATTATTCTTCTAAGTACATGGACCCATACAGCAAACTTGAGCTTCCCTTCCTCGTTAATTTTATGATGTGTGAGAGAGTGTTTCCAAGGATTCTCTTTCTTTCCAGGTCATTTAAGATTATTGATTCCTCCATCTCTGGTGTGGAGCTCAGTTCTCTAAGGACTGGTTAAGCAAAACTATTTTCCAGCTAACACTGCCATTAAAATGATTATGCCCCAATCTTGGCTTTCATATTCTAGCAGTGTGAATACCTCTCTTTTTCCTTCCTTCCTTCCTTCCTTCCTTCCTTCCTTCCTTCCTTTTCTTGGCTTGAACTCAGGGCCTGGATTCTGTTCCTTAGCTTTTCCACTCAAGCTTGCTTCCCTTTAGTAACAACTCCACTTCTGGCTTTTTGGTGGTTAGTTGGAGATAAGATTTCATGTACTTTTCTGCCTAGCTGGCTTTGGACCATGATCCTCAGCTCTCAGCCTTCTGAGTAGCTAGGATTACAGATGTGAGCCACGAGAATCTAGCTCTTGCTTTGTTTCTTAAGATCCTCTTCCCTGTGGGTAATATCCCTTCACTTGCAACAGATAGTTGCTAAATCACATAAGCTGCAGAGATTTGACTTTTCATAACCAAAAGTTTCTGGGGGAAATAAAATGATTGCAACTAGTCATGTATCATCTTTTGGTTCTAAAGTGAAAAATGTTAAATTACACATTAGTTGCTGCATACATTTGCATATTGATATGTAAAAATCTCAACAACTTTAACAGCATCACAGCTTAGCAGACACAGATGCCTGAACATACACATGGGCTGACATTCAGACTCCCAACCACAGACAAACCAAGCTTGGGGAAGTGGGTGGGGATATATGACAGAAGCACCCAGAGGTTCTTAGGGGAAAGATGGAAATCCTAAAGGAGAGAGGGTACTCACTGAATCTTACTTTACTTAATCTTGTGTCAGGCCTGCATTTTAAGTTCCTCTCCTTCAGACCTTACACTGGGCCCCAATCTGATGATTAGCAAGGCTTGGAGTAAATCAGAAGATCAACAAGATGCCAAATTTGAAAAGAGCAGTTAGGCTTGTTCCAAGAAGAGATGGGCTCTCGCAGGGGGAGTTTGTCACTCCCTTGTTTGATTTTGTTTGAGTCTTATACATTTTCTTCTATAGCCTTGAATAGACCCTCTCGGTACAGAAACAAGTTCTAGATTTCTGTATACCCTAGGTTTTGCACTTTTGCAGAAAGGATCATCCTGAAAGAAGATTCTTCACTGGCTTGCCAACTGAAGCATCAGGGTATTAATTGCATTGATTATGGGAAATATATATATATATATATATATATATATATATATGTCTTGAAACCCAGGGTATGTTCTACTGAACAGGGTACTTCTTCATAGGAACTCAGGTCATAGGAAACCTCTTTAATAGTTAGTACAGGAAGTGGTGGTGGCTCAAAGTGGTATAGCACTAGCCCTGAGTGAAAAAGCCTAGGGACAGTGTCCAGACCTTGAGTTCAAGTCCCATATCTGACAATTAACAACAACAACAACAACAACAATAATAATAATGATAATAAGGACAAAGGACACAAAATTCCTTAAGGAATACCTTCCACATGCCCCCCAAATACTCCATGACACTGCCTGCACAATAATTATATGCATGCCAAGTAGCCCTTAGCTGAGTGCTGAAAATATGTTTTTGAATTCTTGGCCTCTCCTCTCTTGACACTTTATTCCAACCTTCTTTGGCTCTTTGTATTTACCTCACCATTGCAAAATCAATGTCTTTAAATGGCAAGGAACATCTTTCACACATATCGATCTCTCTGTGGGCTAGTTGTTGCAATAGAGTTTAGGGACTGCAGAGAAGACAGAGGAACAAGATCCAAGGCCAGACCCTGACCCAGCTCACAAGTGGCCGCAAACACACATGGCTGTACCTCAGGGGGAGAAATAACTTCATAGACAATACTCTCAAAGTGCCATGAAGACTCAAAGGAAAAAGCATTGGATAAACTTGCCAACAGGAGAGGGAAGTTGACTTGGAGAAGCACCCAAATAAAGAATGATTGTGATTTTTAAGAAGCAGACATGTTCAGGTGGGGTGGGAGGGAGGAGGAAGTAGAAGGAAGGAAGGACAGCGGGGAGGTAACTCAAGACATAGTCAAGGCAGTGTGCTACACTCGCGGCCTTGTGTCCAAAAATGCATCTTAGGCTTGGGATTGATGTAGAGAGAATATTTGAAGGGTGAGGGGTGTCAGGCTGAGGAACCTGTGGGCATCACAAGCTTCCTTGAGGAGAGGACATGGGGTACTCACAGGTTTTGCACGAGAGCCTGTGTGTGACCTGTCTTTGGTCTCCATGTGCTAAAGGAGCCGAAGAGAGAACGTGGGAGGTGAGGATCAAAGCTAGGCCGCTCTGGGACTTCAGGTCTGAAATAACAAGGAGCTGCAATGGTAACAAGAAGGGTGGAGGCGATGCAGGAGTTTCTGTGCAGACAGAATCTGTAGGACCCGGCCATGAGCTAGATATAAGAGTTGAAAGAAAGGTGACTGAGTGATGTTCACATTTCTTGAGGGCTAAGCTGAGCACTTCACATGTGTTAGTTAACTCATTGGATGCTTCTAAAATCCCATACCCTGCCCCCAGTATAGATACTATTGACATCCCTATTTCACAGATGAGGAAACTGAGGCACAGATCCTATACAACTTCCCCAGGTCTCTCTAGAGTGCTCTGTTTATACTTCTTCCCACACTGTTCTGCTCATTCCTACCCACAAGCCTTTCTCCTCAAAATTTCCTTCTCTCTCTGCTGTCCATGCAATGAGGTTGAGGGAATTTATGCCAATCAAATTGTCCTTTAGAACTGACTCATAGAAGCAAAGGGCAGGTGTGTATGTGTGGGGGGGGGGGGGGGGAAGGGGGAACCCACGTTCTGGAAACAAATCCATTCTAATAACTGAATCAATCCGGATGGTGTTTTTGAAAAAGAGCACAATCCATCACAGTTTTCACAACCAATTAAGAAATTCCATAATGGCACTTGTATCCATATATGAAGGCTTTATTTTATTTATTTCGGTTGTTATGGTAAAACAAAACAAAACAAATTCTGCCTGACTTATCTTCCATGTGTCAGTAGAAAGGCCTATCTTTTCCTATCAGTGTGTGTGTCTCTCTATGGATCCTCTAATAATCCGAACAATCTTCATGCAGTAGCTGGACCAGCTGTAGGTTGGTGAAATCACCTTCATTTCTCTTCCCACTGGCTCTTTTCAGGACTCAAGGTGAGACCTCTGACTTTTCCATCTTTCCTTCTGCTTTTATTCCTCTTTTCATACTGAAACAACAGCACAGAAACTGCTTGGCAAGAATTATGGCACTACAAGAGTAATCATAGTGTCACTTTCTTGAACACATGGTGTCCCTGCAGATTTTTGAATGACAAAAGGCAGGTGTATGAAGTAATTACAGTTCTGCTCTCTGCAAGCAAGGAGCTAATCTCACTCCAAAACCAAAACGCTGGCAATTTTAAAGTTAATGAGCCTTTTATGGTTTGCTGGCCATCTATTTCATTGCCCTAATAATTGGAAGTCATGGCAGAAACAGTCGGCTGCTCCCATATATTATGAACAAGAGCAAAATATGCAGGGTGGGCTGAGAGAAATTATACACAGGTTCCTGTGAGCACAATGTTTATGTGTGTGGATGCATACAGAAAGCATGCCATGCGGGCATGTCTATGTGCACGTGTGTGTGTGTGTGTGCTCGTGTGCATATGTGTGCTTGTGTATAAATTTGAGCTCCAAACACTTAAGTAGTAGACAGTATACCCTTTGCTGGGAAACAATCACTTCCATGAGTTGATACCAGATCAGTGCTGAAAAGACCTCAGCTCTTCTCACATGGCATTTTCTTTGTTTTATATGACTTTCAATCAGAACTTCTATCATCTATCGCTTCTGTTTGCTCTTAATAAGAAGCTAATCTCAAAACTTCAACTCTTGGAGCAAAAGAGAGGTATGCAGGTGCATGTTGCACATTTTCTTCTCTTCCTTCTTCCTTCCTTTCTTGTCATTGTTGTCTTCTTTTCCTCCTCCTCCTCCCCCCCTTCTTCTCCTCCTCCTCCTCCTTCTCCCTCTTCATCTTCCTCCTCCACCTCTTTCTCCTCCCTTCCCTCCTTCTCCCCCCTTCTTCTTTTGACAGTACCAGGGCTTGAACTCAAGGCCAGGGTGCTCTCCTTTGTTTTTTTGTTCAAGTCTGGCACTTGAGCCATAGTTCCACTTTCTACATTGTTTTTTTTTTTTGCTTGTTAATTCGAAATAAGAGCCTTACAAACTTTCCTACTTGGGCTGGCTTTAAATAGATTCTCAGCTCTGAACCTCCTGAGTAGCTAGGATTACAGGTGTGAGCCACCAGCATCTGGCTATCTAGGTCACATATTGAGCATTTTCTTTTATCCCCAACATCTCCTTTTTGTCCAGAAAACAACCTTGGGTAGGCAGTTATTCATTTTGTCATTACTAAGCATAGAAAACAAAATTGATAAATACCTTTTGAGAAGGAGGTGACTTGGGAATCAATTACTGTGGGAAATGCTATTAAGAAGCAGTCTATCTAGCTTCTGAATAGGCTCATCCTTTCTTTTAAGGCCCTTGTTTATTTTCTTCTAGCCATGTTTGAACTATATAATACACAAGAATGGCTTATGGGAAACTTATGAGCCAGGGCCAATCTATGTGGACTCCTTAAAGTGCCCCAGGTGATTCTGAAGAACCCGATTGGCCAGACCCTAGACCAGTGGTGTTAAAGTCACATTGGCTCACCTGCAGAACTTTAAAAACATATTGATGCTCAAGCCCCATTTAAGAGCAAATTTGTCAGAACAAGTGGGATCAGAGCCAACAAATAGGGTATTTATTAGAAAAAAAGTTGAAAATTATATATTTATGAGCTTATCCCAATCTGTACAGCATAATTATTGCTAAGATATCCATAAGAAAGTGGTATGAAGTGTGACATTGAATAAGACATAGAAAATCTTCCTCAATATTCCCTCTTAACCTTCTACTTTTATTCCCCCAGAGTTCATTTTTCTGAAGAGCTCCTCAGTTCTCTCTGTCTTAGAAATAACCCCCTTAGTAGCTTCTGCAGCCACTATTCTCCAATGGGTTTGTCTTTTCTGCATACTGCTTTGTTATTATTGTTGTTATTGTTGGTGGTGGTGGTGGTGATGGTGGTGGTGGTGGTGGTCGTGGTGTGTGTGTGTGTGTGTGTGTATGTGTCTATGTCTGTATTTGTGTCTGTCAGTTCTGGGGTTTGAACTCAGCCTGGACCCTGTCCCTTAGCTTTTTTCACTGAGGATTCCTGCTCTACATTTAAGCCACACCTCCATGTCTGTCTTTTTGTTGGTTAATTGGAGATGAGAGTCTCATGAACTTTCCTGCCCCGATGGCTTCAAACCAGGATCCTTCCTCAGATGTTAGCCTCCTGAGTAGCTAGGATTTCTCATACTGTTTCTTAAATCAAACTCAGAAAGGAAAAACAAAACAAAACAAAACTTCTATTCTTCACTCATATATTAGGAGCCACCCCAAGTTATAGCCTTTCAGTATTAGATAAGAATTATTTGTGAATTCAGTTTCAGAAAGACATTAAGACCAAGAGGAAAATGGGATTTAAGACCCAGACAGAGAAAAGCTGCAGATCAAGCTAAGTAAGAATACTCAGTGATGGAAGAGAGTCCCTTATCCATGGAAATCAATGAAGCACTTAAGGGTGGTTTGGTTATCTAAAGGACAATCAACACAACCACCACCCTTCCCTTTCTATTTCCACTTTCACCACCAGCTCACCCCTCCTAATGGTTCTGGGGATATCACGTGACAGCATTCTAGCTAGATTTCCATACCAATGAAGTTCAAAGCCATTGCTATCATTGAGTTAGGCAAGTCCAAATCTAATGGTTTCTCCATATTCATTTAACTAAACTTTTCTGTGGTCATGGATTCCCTTGAGAGCTTGATGAAACCTAGTCAGCTCTCTTGAACACAGATTCCTATAGTTTTGCGTAGAATTCCACAGGTTTCTTGGAGTCTCTTAGGCAGTTCTGAGCTCCTGTGCTCCACAACGCTACACTAAGGACGTGTGCAATAAAGCCTGGTTAGACACTCACTTTGAGTTTAATAAGCGTCTTTCAGATTTGTCTGGCTAGCCTGGCTTCAAATCATCGTTCTCAGATCTCAGCCTCCTGAGAAGTGAATATTACAGGTGTGAGTTATGGGTGCCTAGATACTGCTTAAAGCTATCTAGAACAAGAACACATTTGAATATTCCCAAGGTAAGGATGGTATGGAGACATAAAAGGGTATGTAATATTAATTGTTCAATAGGCTGCATTACTACTACCACGAAAAATTTTTGCTTTTCTTTTTGTCATGTGGTCAAAGGGATCTTTGAGTATTAGTGATGTGTGGGTGTAGAAATATTACTTATTTATCAGAAGTTGAAACCATTAGACCCTATTAGACAGTATGTTGTTCAAATTCACTTGCAAAGTGCCCAGGACATATCTTCTCTGGGTTGCCATTGTTGAACAAAACTGTTTACCTCTACATAAAAACTGTAGTAAATATAAATAAATAAAATGAAATAAATAAAAAATAAAAACAGTAAGTCAGATAGGAATGATTAGCATTCTCTAATTACTATTAGATATACTGTTGGATACTTTTTTTAAAATGCCAAGTTGCTGGTTTCTGTATCTAATATAAAAACATACATGTCTAATGTTTTAAAAATCTCTTTAAAATTATTCTCATAATTATATCGATCATTGTTTTCTGTAATTTGATCCCTGTTAAAATATTTGTCTCTACTAACCTATTGTGGAATGGCTTCATAATTGACTTCTATGAATATGCACATCTACTAATCCTTACTAATCTCTACTGCTGAAGTACATGCTGGGTTCTATCATGGACCTGCTCATTTAAGATATAGCTAAGGTTTCAGAATCTGAATTTAAAACCTGAAAGCACAATTGCTTCAAAGCTAGCACAAAATTGCTTCCAACGCTACCTCCAAAACAAACTGGAAGACATTCACTTTTGCCAAAGACAAGCAGAGCCTGCTCTTGTCTAAAAACAAGTGGTACAAGGAACCAAGCTTGTCTTCCCAGGGAGCCCCTGGGATACCAGCATTGCTGCATATTATCATGTAACCCACTGATCAGAACTCTCCATGAAAGATGGATTCTAGATCTGCTGGGGAGTTTAAGTATGTTGAAAAAAAGATTCTCTCTCTGTCCCTGTCTCTGTCTCTGTCTTTGTCTGTCCCTCTCTCTCTCTCTCTCTCTCTCTCTCTCTCTCTCTCTCTCTCTCTCTCTCTCTCTCTCGCTGTTTCTCTCTCTCCCCCATCCCTGTTTGTAAATCTATCTTCCTTGCAAGCTATCTTCCTGGCAAGCTAGGAAGCTGCAAGAATGAACTCTGACCTGGAAACAATCACCCTGGACCTCACCTCAAGAGGATGGAACCAGAGGGACTTGCCTAATTAGCACCTTACTGTCCAACCACTCTCACAGAGGAAGGGAATGGAAGAAACATAGTACAAAAAGCAATAAAAACAAAACACATAAAGCTCTGTCAGAGCAGCCAACGAATGATTTGCTACCAAGAGAACATTTTATTGGTTTGAGAGCTGACAGTAGAATCTTTTCTCTTGAAGTAAAGTATTTCTGTAATTAAGAATCCATTAATGATCCACTGGGGAGGTTGATCTCTAGGTATGATTAAGATAGGCTTAGAGTGAGATGAAGGAAGATATCAACTGCTTTGTGGAAGCCGTACTGGAAAAATTGGTGGAGGCTCTCTGTGGGAGTGAGCATGGAGAAGGAAATAAAGCTGAAATAAAGAGCAGCCAAGGCCATGTGGGAGGAGGTTGGAGCCTAAATAGCTGAGAATGTGAGGAGAGAATGGTGGAGGATATTTAAGAATAAGTGTGCTCAAAACTTAGCTTCAAGTCATCATATATATATATATATATATATATATATGCCAGTTCTGAGGCCTGAACTCTTGGACCTGGGCACTATCCCTGAGTTTCTTTTGCTTAAGGCTTGTGCTCTACCACTTGAGCCACAGCACTACTTCCAGCCTTTTCTGAGTAATTTATTGGAGATTAGTCTTATAGACTTTCCTGCTTGGGTAGGCTTTGAACTGTGATCCTCAGATCTCAGCTCCTGAGTAGCTAGGAGTATAGGTGTGAGCCACCAGCACCCAGCTGGATCTTTGTATCTTTTTTTTTTTGGGTCCGGTCTTGGGGTCTAAACTCTGGGCCTGGGCTCAGCTCTTCAGCTCAAGGCTAGCACTCTACCACTTGAGCCACAGCGCCACTTCCGGCTTTTTTCTTTTTGCTTATGTGGTGCTGAGGAATCGAACCCAGGGCCTCAGGCATGCAAGGCAAGCGCTCTACCACTGAGCCACCTTCCCAGCCCGGATCTTTGTATCTTGATCTTAGTCTCTGTCCCTCAAATTCCTGACACCTCAGTAAAAATCTATTCCCAGGTTGCCTTTTGTGAATGTCTTGAGAAAATCAACTAGTCATAGGAATGTTTTGGGGGGTTTTTTTGCTTTATTTTCTTATGCCTTCCATTGATATAGGAAGCAGGAACTATATTGAATGGACTCAAAGATTCAGGTGGGGATAGAAAATTACATAGCTGGTAGTTCTTCCAGACTTTGGGTAAGGCAAAGACATTTGAAATGCTTAAGGAGAGAAAAGAGATGGCAGAGGTCTGGAATGGAAGGAAACAGGTATAGCTCACAGTTGTAAGGACATGGGCCTTGTCCTGTGTCAGTGTCTTGGGAGGAAGCAGGGTCCTAGTCAGCATGCAGGAAAAGGCACAGTAGGTTTGACAAGGTGAACTCAAGGTGAACTCAAGGCAATAGCATTCACCCAGGCTTAACAGGCAATTAAAATTTTAGGTCTTTTGCCCAGGAGAGGGTCTAGGCCCGAGATGTTCCTTGGGAATCCTTTCCATATTGTCTGGTATTTCTGAATTGAATAATACTCAGCTTGGAATCACGTAGTCTAAGGATAAAGAGAGTTTTGATTGGTGCCTATTTACAGTAGGCCCAAAGGGTCAGATCACAACTTATGTTTATTTTCCCAATAACCAAATGCATAATTTGGCAATTCAGGGATCTGCTCATTTGTTCCCTGACTCATGTAACCAGGGATTCTGTGGGAAGAAGGGCTACCTCAGGTTAACCCTCCAAAGTGAACAATACCATATTCTGGGAGTAATTACGCTTATCACCCTATTTACCCTCCTAGCCATGAGGCTGTGCAGAAGTAGAGGAAGTTGGGGAGACTAGTTGGGTAGTGACTTCAATTGCAGATGTTGTTACAGATGTGAACTGTTTTTTATGGAGCAAATAAACACAATCCCTTGTGTCTGATATGCAGATGACAATCTGGCAACTGCTTTATACTTATCTATAAGAAAACATCAATCAAACCAGTTTACTTTGATCTAGTGTTGTCACTGACATCCAGCTGGCTCCCATTAGCTAACTATAGGGACTTGTTCTGTCCACTATCTCATCAGAGAAGTTGACATATTAAGTTGTTCTTCCACCAGACCTTTGTGGTCCAAGAGATACATGAAGTGCTGTTTCCAAATGAAAAAATTCTTTTATCATAGGAGAGAGGCAATTACCATCTATACACAAGTTTCAAAGGTTTTTATCCTGAATCCTATTACCTGGAGGAAGCTAATCTCAAGAATGGTAGAATGGGATGGGAAGGTGGCTCGGTGGTAGAGCGCTTGCCTTGCATGCATGAGGCCCTGGGTTCAATTCCTCAGTACCACAAAGACAGAAAAAGCTGGAAGTGGCGCTGTGGCTCAAGTGGTAGAGCACTAGCTTTGAGCTGAAGAGCTGAGGGACAGTGCCAGGCCCATAGTTCAAGCCCTCTAACTGACAAAAAAAAAGGTAGAATTATTTTTGGAAGACTCAATTATTGTAGAAGCTGAGACTTTTACAGTCTACAAGGCTGTCCTACATGATGTTCTGTACATCAAACAAGTAATAGTTCTGCCCTCTCATGATAGAGTTTATGAATATAGAATTAATTCTCACTATTTCACCTGATGGTACAAGCCAAAAAAGTATTTCCCCTCTTTATCAAATGTTATGGGTACCCTCTTAAGTCACTTCTTTGTGTGTGGATTATTCAACAGGCAATAGTTCTGGGAGCTACTTCTCTGAAACTCAACCAGCAATTCAGTTCCAGGTCTGGGTCAATAACTTGGCCTTCCCACCCCTCAGAGAATAACTCTGAGGTACCCTCCTTTGTCTCCACTAGACTTAACTTTGTCAGCCTAAAGTCTTCCTCCATTTTGAAAGCATATACTATAAATATATGTTCATGTTTTATTCTCCTGATTTTGTTTCATTTCACTTTTACATCTTTGACAGATCTGGAATTTTCTAGTGTCAGGTATTATAAAAATACAATAAAATTTTAGTTGACTATCTAGTTATTTCAGCATCCTTATTAAATCTCCCATCATTGTTCTTTCTGATTTGACTTGTTATCATTACCATAGTCTAAATTCCTGAATGGATTCTGGCCTAGTTCTGTGTCTTCTGATTCTCTCTGCTGATCTGTCTGTTCATGAGGCAAGGTTACTTTAATTTTTATAGGGTTAGAATGTATGGCAAGATCTAGAAAGGCACATGTCATTCCAATCCTCTGAATATTTTTTTTCAGGATATTCTTTTTTTCCCCTTTTTGTTTTTAAGGATCATCTTACCTGTCCCTCCCCTCCAGAATCATTTAAGCTTCTGTTTGTAGACTAACTTCGAAAGATTTTTCCTCTTCCTCCTCCTCCTCCTCCCCTTCCTCCTCCTCCTCTTCTTCCTCCTCCTCCTCCTCTTCCTCTTCCTCCTCCTCTTCCTCTTCTTCCTCCTCCTCCTTCTTTTTGAATTTGGGAAGCAGATTCACTCCTTTTGGAAAGGGATCACCATCTGCATTAAATAGAATAAGGAGAGTAAGCTCTTTGGTCCTTAACTTTGCCATTTTCATTTCCAATCAGCATTTCAGCATTATATTTTAAAATCTCCCTCTCTCCCTTGCCCTATCCTCTTTCTTCCCTCCCTCCCCCCATTCATTCCTTCTTCCTCTTATATCTCATAATTCCCACATTTTTGGTAAATAAATAAGATTTTTAAAACCTTAAACTATGTGGAGACAGAAGACAGTATGTAACAGAAGTAGTGACTATCAGTTACCAGCTGGCTGGCCATTCTCTCTCTTCCTTAATATTCACAGCCATTGAATGGGGACAACAGTAATAATAACTTCTTGGAGTTACTGTGATCTTGTTGGTATTTTTGTCTTTGTTCTTGAGTCAGGGTCTTTGAACTCATGATCCTCCTGTCTCAACCTCCTGAGTGCTAGGATTATAGGTACAAACCACCATGCTCTGCCAAGTTAGTGGTGAACTTAAATGAGTTGACATTCATTTAACTTGCATACAATCTGTGGGGAGACGGCATTCATGGTTCCAATTCTTCTGCAAATATTCATACACTTTACACCTCACCTCTGAGTTCAGGCATGTAAGTTACTTTAGTCAAGAATCTTCTAGCAGCTGCGAGGCAGAGAGAGGCTTGCAAAGCATCTGCACATCCGGACTTGTTTTGGCTCTTGCCTTCTGATATAGCATGGAAACGTGCCTGGGCTAGCCTGCTGAAGGATAAGAAACACAGAATGGAGTTAACCTCCTGTGCCCCAGCAGACAGCTGACAAGCAGCCCATCCCCAGACACCAGGGTAGACAAGTCATGGTGTAAAGGAAAGAGCCACCTGGCTGAGCCCAATCCTCACCACCCATCTATAGCCTACTGAGCCAAATACATGTTCATGTTTAGGCTTCTGACTTGTAAGGAAGGGTTTTTCTCAGCATTATTGTGGCTGTTAATAACGACATAAAACTTGACACATAGAAAGAGATTGAAAACTATCTATATAGCAGACCTTTAATGATTCAATTTTGTTTTTATTTGAATCACAGAGACAGATCCCCCTGTATCTATTCCTTCCCCCATTAGCTTTCCCTTTAATGTGTCTATCCTAAGTACATTGTTAAATTAATATGCATCTTAGCAATTTAACATTTTTCAAATGGCTTCCAGACTGCTTCTTGTCTCTTTAATGAGAAAAAAATCAGTCACATTTAGACTTCTGGTTATTAGCATTTTACTTGGGTCTCAGAGGAGATGTAGATAAATAAATGTATGGATCCTTTCTCTTATACTACAAATGTGGAAGATAAGACATAATTCCAATGATGTGTAGCATACAGGCAAATGATTAAGATGCAACTGAAAAATTCAGTGAACTGGCATTGGATAAATAGAATTAGTTTGATATTTTCTTATGAGAAAAAAACATAATGGCAGTACTAAGGCTTGAACTCAGCACTTTGTACTAGCAAAGCAGATATTGAACCATTTGAGTCAACATACCCCAGCCTGTGGTTCTTTTTTAAGTACAATCTCATGTTTTTGGCTGGGTTGGCTTAGATTGTGATTCTCTTACTTAAGCTTCCAGTAGAGCTGAGATCACAGGCATATAACACCATGCTCAGCTTTTTGCAATGTGTGCCTTATTATCTTTTGCCTGGGCTTGCCTCAAACCACAATACTCAAGATCTCTGTCTCCTGAGTAGTTGGGGTGACAGGCATGAGCCGCTTGCTTCTCTCAGCCAATGTGATTCACCTCCGTGGTGGCTCTTCAGGTTGTATTTGTATTGTGAAATAGCAATGTGAACAACAAAGGTATCATGGTGATCTTTCACTTTGTCCTTTGACAGTTTTATGGTCATTTATTTAGGATGTAGTGGGTGCTGTTGCAGAGATGCATTCATTAGTGTTTACAGTATTAGGCTAGAAGGAATGGGATAGGAGGAAACTCTAATAACATCCATCTGTACCTACAGTCCTTTAGAAATCTCGAGACGTTCTCAATTTTGTTCTTTCACTTATGTGAAAGAAAAGGTGCCCCAGTGGTTAGATTGTACCCAGCTAATAAGCTGGTGAAAGGTGAATGTACCAACTTGAAACACAAATGCTCCTGGCCTGCGCTTCTCTTCTGAGCCAGCTGTTGATTAAAGTCTGACACTATTTCCTAGTCTGACCTTCTACTGCATGGTATAATTACAGCTCCTTAATAAATGTATTCTCAAGACATATCACCAACCATGGTTTCTGAACAGAGCATGTTTAGAAGCTAGAGCAAAACCATCATGGCAGGAGAAATGCCAGCTAGCCCTTTGCCATTTGAAGAACAGGAGTGTTAAGAATTCCTCTTTCCCAGCAGTCCTGTGGCCTCTGGTTGTCTGACACATGTACTTCCTTCCTTTTCTCTCATCTCTGTGAGAGCAGACATAGATAGTCCAATTTTCTGCCCTGGAAAAGATAGAGCTCTCTATTTCTGTCTGGATAAAGAAGGGGAATTAGCAGCTCCCTAGCTGGAATGGTTCAAGGCTAGACTAAAAAAAATCTGCATCTTCTGACTAGGGCCTGGATAGTATAGATTTAAGAAGCATTGGGTCTAGAGTCTTAAAATATCTCCAAAATTTTTCACATGGTATTTGCTTTAGAAATCAGATGAAATTTTAGGTGGATATGTAGATAAGCAATACATACAACTTCTCTGGTACCATCTTCACCCTGAGAAGTTGGGTGGTGGCTGGCAGATGGCTGTGAAGAGCAATCTTTTGTACCTCAGCAGGCAGATATAAAACCATGGGTCTTACCAACTTCTACGGTTTTCAAGATGAAGCAAAGTGAAAGAGGTCTGCAGACAGAGAAGGGACCAGAACTCACACACCCTTGCATTCGGCATGGTGTTTTCCAGACATTTAAATAGTAACTAGGAATGTGGGTCAATAATACAGTATTAATAGGGACATTGGAGGAGATAATATAAATTCTTCTAGAGCACAATAGCACCACAATGTGATTGGCACAATCTGGCATCATAGTTAATAAATTCCAACTTTTTCTCCTTCTTCTTTTTCCATGATGTTAATACTGAACGTAATGTTTCAAAACGTAACTTCAAAATCAATAAAGTGAAAAAACGATATACTCTCTTGTTCCAGTTCTAAGCAACTCCTTGGATGTCACTACTAGTAATTTGAATTATCCAGATATTTTTCCCTGAACAGACACCCATGCGTATAACTACATATATGATTATTGTGATGGGGGTTATTTGTAAAAATTTAAAAGTTGTGCATATTATCCCGGAACATTAAACAACAAAGATGGTTGACATCATTCCAGGCAAGAGTATTCCTACTCGTTTCTCAGCAGCTTTGCATGTATTGTGGATGTACCTTAGCGGGATTATCCATCCCTGCATTGGACAAGGTGGAGATGATTCCCCAGACTGCATTGCTGCAATGCTACCATCGATATTTTCAGACAAGTATTTGTTTATTTTTCAAATATTTATGCCAGATAGGTCCTAGGAAAAGTTGTGGAGTCAGAAAGCCATTTAGCCGGCACCAGTGGCTCACATCTATAATCCTAGCTACTCAGAAAGCTGAGATTTGAGGATCATGGTTCAAAGCCAGCCTAGGCAGACAAATTCTAGACTCTTTTCTCCAGTTAACCAGCAAAAAGCCAGAACAGCAGCCTTAAGTGAAAAAGCCAAGCAAGAGTGGAAAGCTCTGAGTTCACAATTCTTCTACTACTACCACTACTACCACCACTACTACTACCACTACTACTACTACTACTACTACACACACACACACAGCCAAACAAGCAAAAACAATAAAAATTAAAAAATATATTTTTAATAAATGTAATGAGTGTTCCATGAAAGGCTGAGAATAGTTAGTGCTCTTCTGTACTGGCAGAGTTGTTTGGCAACATTAGCACTAAATACTAATCTTCTCCAATCTTGCCAGTTGGATAGACAGAGAGCTCACACAACTTAGGTTTGATAGTTAAGCTTCTTCTCATTTTTTTAAATATCTAGTTGATATTACCCTTATTTATCAAGTACTTTTTCTCTGTTCTTCGTTATTTACTTTCCCAGAGAGAAAAACATAGCATTGTGTCCAGGAAATCTGTGAATAGCTGGCTTTCCATCTTATCAAAGTAAAACATTACTTCAAGTGCTGGATGTGGGGATGCAGGTGTACCTCCATGGACAGGACTTGCCAGGTACGTTTGAGGCCCTGGGTTCTGTCCCCAGCACTGCAGCAAACAAAATGCCTGATACCAATGGTGATGAAATATTGTATTTGATTAAAAATTAATTTTTTGGGGGGGGGTTCTGGTCGTGGACCCTGAACTCTGGGCCTGGGCGCTGTCCCTCAGCTCTTCAGCTCAAGGCTAGCACTCTACCACTTGAGGCACAGCGCCACTTCCGGCTTTTTTCTTTTTCCTTATGTGGTGCTGAGGAATCGAACCCAGGGCCTCATGCATGCAAGGCAAGCACTCTATCACTGAGTTACCTTCCCAGCCCCTTAAAAATGAATTTTAAAAACTTAAATAGGGATATTTTGGAGGGTTGATGATTGCCTACATTTTCCTCTGGATTTGTAATGTTTCATTGCACTGTTCAGATGGTAAGTTTTTAAGCACACAAGAAAGACTTGAAGATCAAGAAAACAGATGAAACAAAATGTCAGGAGGCAGCTGTAAAAGAACTTGAGATTACGATGATGTTTCAAATGTGTTTCTTTAAAAAAAGATGAGAGAGGAGAAAGCAAACTTTATTATAAGGAATATAAAAGTCTGATGAAAAACTTACAAGTTGGAGATTCAAGAAATGAAATATCTTTAGTGTTCACAATGTTTGAATTTTCTGAGCTTTTTTATCCTAGGTATTTCGTCTGAGTACTCTTCCGATTTTTTTCTCTCCAGAAATCAGGTGGTTTGTCTCTTACTTATTGAGGGCAGGGCTTCTTAATTAATGCTAGCCATCTGATCATGTATATGGCCAGTACTTTCTCCAAGTTTGTTGTTTGTCATGTGATTTTTGTTCATCTTTTGTCATGCAGAGATTTTAAATTATAAAGTCAGCTGTGCCCATGTTTTTCCTTATAGGGAAGCTTGCATTTCTAATAGTCTCTCAATATCAATCTGTAATCCCCAGTCCCAGCCAAGAAAACTGCAGCAGAGATATACTTTTCATTGAGCATAAATCATTTCAAATTTAAAATGCAAATTTACACTTGCTGCTGATGCCTTTGACTAACAACATCCATCTTTATGGACGAAAAGAAAATCCTTCACTTAAACTGCATACACTTCAGAGAGAACTCCAGAAGGCCCAGATAAATGGGGGATATTTCAACTTGGAAACTGTAGCATGATTAAAAACCCCATGCTACAAAGCTCAAGCAGAAACAATTTTGCAAATTTTAGCTCCATGTCCATGTCTCCAGATATCTGGTCTACCAGCTGTTGGGTGAAGTCTTGCCACTAAGAATCAACATACTAATTGCCACAGGTTGTTGGAATGTAAATAATTGAAAAATCTTTATTAATAACTAACTTCTTTCTTTGAGCCTGTCCATTCTTTCGGGAAAGTAGAATATAGGAAGATTAAAATTCGTGTGAGATAAGTCTGGGAGAGACCAATGGCTTTGCTGTAAGGGAAGAATCGGGGTGTACATAGGAAGTCATATTGGAAAGCCCCAGATATTGCCTGAAATCAGGAGTAACAGAGAGCCAAACAATTGAGCCATATTATCCTTGCTTTGCACTATATTTGTGAAGATACTGAAGGCAAAAAGGGATTTAGTAAGAAATAACAGCTCAGAGCTAAATTGGAGAATTGATATGAGATCTCCAAGTATAGTTACTGGTCCTGGAACCAGCCTCCTAGGTTAAAATCCCAAAGTTACCACTTGCTACTCTAACCATGGGTGAGTAGTTTCCTCTGCAAGAGTCTTAGTTTCCCTGCTTGTAATAAGCAGATAGCAATAGTGTCCACCCACATCATAGTACTGGGCTTGCAGGAGATCCTTACTGTCTACTTACTTTGAAAATGTCAAGTTGTGCAAGGTTTGGGTTTGCACTTATGTACTGTTTCTGGATTTTTGAAGAGTCTATTGCTGTAGGACAGATGCTTTAAAACCAAAGGTCTCTTGGTGCCCAGAGAATTCATATTTCCCAGCAGAGCTCCCAGGAAGGAAACGTTTTTAGATCCTTAACTCTGAGCCCTGAGTCAAACATACTTCAATCTCTATGTTGAGCAGGACACCAGAGGAAGAAAGGAATCAGTGATTCATTCCTGGCTTGCACAGGGGCCCCTCGAGTTTCAACATCCACAGTTTGGGACATACGAAGTTTCTTATGGCTTTCAATTTGTGCTTTCCCTGTGGAGGGAAGGACCGTGGTATAATGAGTGCCATACCTTTATGGCTAAGGATAAGAAGGTCTCTGGTGTGCATTCATTCAGTTCTGTCACGACAACTTAAATGACCACAAGAATCCAACAGTATATTTAATGTACACAACTTCCAGAAAAACCCAGATCATAAAACAACTTAAAACTTAGAGAAATTTATGAACTACCTTCTCATGCTACAGAAACATCCGTCATGGAATTCCTTTCAGTAACCGGTTCTTCTAGCACATCAAAATACCATTGGCTTCACCAATTTATTATCCCTAGCTTTCCTTACTATTGTTGAGTTAAGGTGAATTTAGTTTTGTTTTTATTACTCACCAAATGACTCAAACGTCAGTTCTTTCAATCTACGATATAATAGGACAAGTTTCATATGCTTTCTATACTTATGAAGTTTTATATCCCTTTCCTGTCTAGGGACCAATCTCCAGACAAGTCATGTGGAATAAAGGTGAGGTTTTCCTTTGACCCAACCCATTTGTGCTCTCTGCGTGACTGATGGAGTCATTGCCAAGTGTCTCCAGCCCTTGCAGACATGTCAGGCGCGATGGCTGTGATCACCTAATTAGAGTGGAATGGAGCGGGGAGGCTCATGCTGGCTAGCCAAAATGTCTGTGATCAGCTATTACCAAAGTCCCCAGGATCCCTCTATGATGAAAATGTCAACCTCAGGAAGAAATGTCTGCCACAGCTTCCTGAAACACAGGGGAGTATGGAGAAAGATACATACAACAACAACAACAAAATCTAAATCAAGGTAATTGTGAGTAAGGATCTTGCAAAAGACTACTGTCTCCTGTCACATTTTCTGTCCTTCACCTTTTACTTCTTTGCTCTCAATGGTCAGAACAACCAACAACTCCTTTGCTGTCATCATCTTCTTTCCCCAAGTGTACATGGTGTTCAGAGAAACCAGATTCCAAAGTAGGCCTACCTTGTCATTTCCCATTACTTAGCCTTATCAGTAGCTACTGTCAAACCCCTTTCCTTTCTTTGTTATCTAAACCACTCCACACCATTAGCCCATGCAGTACGAGAACCTACAGGCTGGCATGTGTCTCGACTAGACTTGTCATGGAGGATGTTGTACAAAATGTCAACATCTTTGCTCCCTGGAGAAGAAAACACTCTGGCTAGATTATGCCAGGTGAGTGGGACAGACAATCAGGAAGAATACCTAGTTGGCAAACAGTTTGCTGAGAACTGGTCTCCAAGAAAAGTCTCTTTGGAGATAAATTGAGATGAGGTACCCAAGCATGGATGCATTTGGGTGTGTATTCAATTCAGTTCTGATCACGTATGTGGTATGCTTTTTCAGGCAGCGTCCACTGTTGCCAGGGCAGGTTTTAAGATTTATGGTGTATTCATCTCAAGGCAGATGAATCCATTCTGTCCTGGAAGTAGACACACACGTATCTCCTTGACATTTCTTTTCATTGTTCATTATAGTCACTCACTCATTCCCAGGGGGCTGGCGTGGGGGTAGAGAAGCCTTACAAGTAATCCTTTTCCAGCTCTAAGGCCTAGTCTAATGCCTGTAAGTGGAAGGCAACTATAAACAGCTTGAGAAAAAAAATGACTAAATGTACAAAAGACACCCTTACTAACTATCCTTGTTAGCACCCTGCTGACATCACTGGCAAGATTTAGGAGCTACTCAAATACAATCATTTGTATTCAACTCTAAACTTTTAGTCTCATCCCAATGGAATGGATGGAACTAAGGTATCACAGGTGAAAGTAATGATGTTGACGATGAGCAGATTGGCTGAAGTTTGGAGGAGACCTCTTCTTCTGTGGTGGTCAGCATGAAGTAGGCAGGCAGTACCCCACCCTTCTTCATCTGAAACTCAAGAGCAAAAGAACACTATGCAAAATTTCATCATTTTTTTCTAATCACAACTGCTCAAACCTCTGGAGGAAAAAAAATCATACATGAAAAGGCAAGGAATGGATTTTCTTTTTAAAGAAATGACAGAAAACGAATAGAGATGAAACGTGACCCCACTAACACAAAATCCTTGGAGAATAGCCTTTATCATTCATTATGACTTCATTGTGGACTTCACAAACATAATTTTTATTTTATTTTATTTTTTTGGGTCCGGTCGTGGGGCCTGAACTCTGGGCCTGGGTGCTGTCCCTCAGTTCTTCAGCTCAAGGCTAGCGCTCTACCACTTGAGCCACAGTGCCACTTCCGGCTTTTTTTCTTTTTGCTTATGTGGTGCTGAGGAATAGAACCCAGGGCCTCATGCATGCAAGGCAAGCGCTCTACCACTGAGCCACCTTCCCAGCCCACAAACATAATTTTTAAAGATAAAATATTTATCTTTCCAGGGATCAAAACTTTTTCATTTTTCCCCTTATACTCCACCAAAAGAAGACTAGATTACAAACAAAACATCTGTGAATTATACCTGTCCAAAACATTAGAGTCATCTGTCATTTACAAAACCTCAATGTTAACTGTTTCAAGATTGTTAAAGTGCCTATTCTGGCATAGGTCATTCTATCCAGGCAGAGGAAGTAGAGTTTGATGTGGAAAAGTAAAACAAGAATGCTCCTTTTCTTTATTTATAGGGTAATGCAAAGCTTTCTAATAAAATGAGCTAAAAACTGATATGAGGTATTTAAGATGGTTTATATAGAATCTATTACAGCATGCGCATTTTTAGATGCAGCAATTTCTTATACTGCCTCTTCTTGAACATAAATAATAGCATTAGACCATAAACTTAATGAACACTAAATAAAAGCTGCTCATACACTCAACTGCTGGGGATATGAATCGATTTCCAAAATGCTCCAGAAGTGAATGTGACTTCTCTGAAATGTGAGTTTTGCTTTGTTGGGGTGTGTGAACACACACACACACACACACACACACATGTATATATATATGTGTGTATGCACACATATATGAACATACACATGGTTTGAACCTGCCTCCAGCCTGGATTGTGTTGTTGTTATTAATTAGAAATGGAGTCTTACAAACTTTGCTACCACATTTCTCTGGTTCTCAGCCTCCTAAATAGTTAGGATTATAGGGCACAAATCATCTCCATCTGGCTTGAACAAGTAGTCCAATAGTTTTAAACCACATAGCTGAGATGAGAAGCCAGAATGTTTCTACCCAATATGTGATTTATGTATCATATTAGTGTCTCTACTTTTGCAAGAGTTCAGCCCCATTAAATACAGCTTGGCACCTCTCTTTGACAGGTGCTATACATACTCTTCCTTCCACCTGAATTAGAGCATGGCCATGAGACCCATGAATAGAACTTGGATATAAAAGCGGTCTGGGTAGTCAATTCAAAACGATCATCTGTCAAAAGGGCTGGGTAGTAGGAAGCAACATATGAGGCCAACATAGGCACACAGAAACCAAGGGAGCTGTGAAGTGAGGTGCAGGAGCAGAGAGTCTGACTGGGAAGAATTCTGGGATAAGCGTGGTAGTGGCAGAGCCCCATTCTAAGGATTGTTATATGATCAATAATTCATCTAAAATACTTCATTAGAGAAGAGGTCAACAGTGTGAGCTATTGTGCTACTCATGTTTTATACAAACATCACCTATGGCCAAACTGGCCTGTGACAAGCATATTGGCCTGGTGGATTCATTGAAGAGCATTAAAAGAGAATCTTCACTAAGCTTCTTAGAAGAGAAAACTGCATTCTTGCTTTCTTCCTTTATCATTCTATGTTATTGCTAATGAAATGTTTTGATTGTGAGCTAGAAAATAAAAGAGAAGAGTGTATGTAAATGTACACTTGAGTCAATTTCTGTAAGACTCATTCCCATATAGCTAATACATGGGTGCAGGCATAGAATATTGCCAGTTCTTGAAAGCCCACCTAATACTCCAGCAAAGATCTGCATTTTTTTCATTTTTATGACAATCACTTTCCTCTTTTTCTTTATGATTTCATCACTTAGGATGATACCTCTATAAACCTAGAAATTACACTTGCCCCTCTTTTCAAACTCACGTGAGAGGAATCATGCCCTAAGCATCATTTTGTGTCTGGCTTTTTGGATTCTTGGTTAGTATTTTTATTTCTTGATACTCTGGAGATGAGATACTTGTCTATTATATTTGTTTCAAATTATCCCATCAGTGTATGGTTATCTTTTTACTCTTTATTTCAAGTGGTGAAGTTTATTTACATTCTATTAGGTTTCATAAAAAGATTGGAGATTTATTAATTGATTTGAGAAGGAGTAGATTTATAATAATTGTCTTTCTGTCCTTCCAAACAATATAGTTCTCCACTGTAAGGGCTTCCATTAAGATTTTATAATTTTTGAGTTGATGGCATGTCATACATTTTCTCTTTGTGGCAATATTATCCTGAAAAGTAATTACATAATCATCAGTACTAATAACCTTTTTTATTTGCTTTTTTGTTGTGAATAAACTAACAAAGGACTGGGGATGTAGCTCACTGGTAAAGCAGTTGGCTAGAATGTATAAGACCCTGGGTTCCATCCTTAGTACTGGATAAAAAGGGCTAAATAAAAATAGATTATACTTATGTAACGGTAACCCCTATGTACATCACAATAAAATTATTTAAAAAAATAGGTCAGACTTCTTATAGACAATGGAATTAAAAGCAGGAGAAACCAGTAAGAGGTTACAGAAATAGATTAAAAATAAACTAACAACTAAACATAGTAAATTTCAGATAAAATAGTATTAAAACTCAATAAAATTGCTCATGAGGTAAAATTTGTACTTCCTAAGCAAAATTATTTGCAGTTTAAATATTTTATTGTTTCAATTTTTTATTGCTTCAAATTTTAAACATAAATAACAACTCCAGGTAATCACACAGGATAACAGAATTGAAATAACTCATCTTATTTTCTTGCCTTTACTGTCATTTTGTTCTCAGATTCTTTATTTCAAACTCTCTGCTTGAATTCAAGAATCAGTAGTATTGCAGAGGTAGGACAAACAAACTGTGGCCAGTAGGTTTCATTCTGAGCAGGTGTGGGCTTGCTCTCAGAATAAAATATGTGTAGCTGTCTGCTCTTTCCTTATTGAGATTCCTGTTCATTCGTTTTACCTCAAGGAGTTAAAAATCAGAAAAATTTAACACCTCTTTCTTCGCAAAACGTAAGAATTAACCTCCAATAATCAATGTGCATTTCCTTGATTGTACTGCTCTCTTGTAATTTCAGTCAATGGATAACTATAGAAAGAAGGAGGAGGAGGAAGACAAACGGGGAGAGGGAAGGAGGAGGAGGAGGATGAAGGGGCCTCAGAAAAGCTTTTGAAATCTGGCACATGTCCTATTTTACAACTGGCAACCATAAAACTAGGCAGACTTTTTTCAGTAGGGAGTTGGATGAAGGATTCCCCTTTTGGAGAGTTTGTGTCTGAAATCTTGGTAGCCTCTATTTGGGTTTTTAATTAGCTCTACCTTCTAATTTCCCAGCAGCCTCCAGACTCATCACCTCATTCTTAAACAGGCAACTGAATGGGAGAGTCATAAAATTTGAGAGCTGGAAGTCATGTGATTGATATTCCAATTCTTTCACATGGATAGATGATTGGAGCCTGGCATCTGGGGAGAGCTGACCCACGGTAACAGGTAGAACCAAGACCAGAACTGAGCTCTCCAGATTCGAGGCTCCTGCCCTTCATCTACAAGGATCTGCAGCCTCCACTCTACCACATCCTCTCCCAGTAGATCAGGCCATGGATCCTGAGATAATTTTGTCCAGAATCCAAATACCTTTCCCGAATTCCAAAGGTGTCACCCCCCACTTGCTCCTCACCAGATTGTCTCATTTCCTCACAGAAAATCAAAGCCTTAAAAGGCTTCATAACTTTCATAAAGAGAACAAGTGAATTTAACCTCCAGAGATGAGAAGAAATCTTGAAGTCATTCATCCAGAGTTCTGAGAATGATACTTCTATGAGGAGAAATTCAACAATCTCTTACTTTAAATATTTATTCTTTATCAAAATAATTTATCCACACTGATGGTATCTCTGTAAGCTACTTAAATTATTTTCATAAAACAAATAAGATACTCTATTATTCTAAGCAGCAAGACATTTCTTTTTGCTTTGAACAAGGAGAAAAACCAACAATTCGGCATCCCCTCATGCAAACCTGATTCCTGGGAAGAGGAAACTGGCCTTGGATAATAGCACCATGTTCAATTTTTAATCCTTGTCAAAGCATATAAAGCAAGTCATATCATTTGGTATTCACTGAAGTAAATGGTTTAAAATTTATTAAACACAACAGTTATATAATCAATTGTATGATATAATTATAATGCATCAAAATTACTAAATTGTTTGTTGAACTGGAGACAAAGGTATGAATCTGGAAAACTCATACATACTTCCTGGCCTCAGTTTTTCATCTGGAAAGGCACGGCTGAAATGATCTCTGAAGACCCTCCAAGAACCCACCTTGCAGCAGTGAGGAAACAGTAATATTGTTTCTACTCCAGGGATATTTTTCACATTTAGTTTCCAACCTCTCACACCCAAGGAAGGTGTATGTCTTATATATTAAAAAGAGAGTTAAGAGACTAGAGCTGGTAGCTCATTCCTGTCATCATAGCTACTCAGGAGACTGAGGATTGTGATTCCATGCCAACCTAGGTAGGAATGACCATGAGACTCTTATCTCCAATTAACTACCAAAGAAAAACAACAAAAACAAAACAAAACAAAAACCCTACAAACAAAACAAATGGAGCTGTGGCTGAAATGATACAGCACTAAGCACTAGCCTTGAGCAAGTAAACTAAGGGACAATTCCCAGGCCCTGAGTTCAAGTCCCAGGACCAGCACACTTACACACACAAAAAGATAGTAAAGGAAATTACTTTTTTTTTTAAAGAGCTTTTCCAGACTCAAAAGTTGCATAGAGTCTAAAAATAATAAAGAAAGTAACATAATGTTGAAATGGAGTAAATGATGCGTAAATTACATTGCATACTCTTAGGAGGAGGAGTCATTGGAATAGAAAGAAAGCTTGAAAACAAAGGCATGCACATTCAGACTAGTCAAAGTCAAGAACTCGTCAGTGAAGGAAGGATTCTTGAACTCTTACACTCCTGAAAGCTGGGTTTTTGTTTTTGTTTTTTCCTGAGAAACATTCACTTATTTTATTTTATTTTTTTGCCGGTCGTGGGGCCTGAACTCTGGGCCTGGGCGCTGTCCCTCTTCAGCTCAAGGCTAGCACTCTACCTCTTGAGCCACAGCACCACTTCCAGCTTTTACTGCTTATGTGGTGCTGAGGAATCGAACCCAGGGCCTCATGCATGCAAGGCAAGCACTCTACCACTGAGCCACCTTCCCAGCCCCAATATATTTTATAGGACTGTTCTCATTCCTCCAAATTATTTTTAATGATAGCCTTTTCTTCATGAATCCTATCTTCTTTTAGCTTTTAAAGTATTATCCCAGCCCAGACTGCTAATTTGTTAGTTATGACTATGGCTATATTCCCACCTAAATTAAGCCCTATTATTCAAGCCTCTGAGTTCAAGGTCAAGAACATGAACACGAATTCAACTGAAATGAAAATGCTGGTCCAGTCATAGCACTGCATTTTGCATAGATGAAATAAAGTTAACCAACAATCCTTAACTATTGGGAAGTCCAGTTGTAATTGTTTTTTGGTTTTGTTTGATTTTGTTGGTTTTGGTACAGCCAAGGAACTCAGTGATTGGATTTCAACTCATTTAAAATCCAGCTTGATTGTTGAAAGAAAACTCCATCCTTCTGTCCATGACAAATGTCTGTTCTACAAAACAAACATGGAAGGAGGCTCAAGGGTCAGCTGGCAAGGAGCTAGGGGTATTCTGCTGCTAAGAAGGACCCCAACTAAGTGCATTGTATAGGTCAGCAAACAAGCAGGGCAGTTCCACAGCAATGTTTCCTTTCGTTTAATTGTAAGACCAGTTCGCCTCTTTGGAATTCAGGTGTTTCTCCTACAATGCAAATAAAATATTTATAATTGACTCCTGGCTACTGCATTCAATATGTTTAGAACTGCAAAAAGGAATATATGACTGTCTCTCAGACTACTACAATAGAAAACAGAGGTGGCAGAAAAGGTGAACTTTATATCATATTGATTTTCCCCCCACAGGACTTCAGCAATATAAAGCAAAAGAAATGTGTGTTCTCACATTTAAATTTTGGAGTCAAGAAACTACTTGCGCTTAAATGAAGTTCAAGTAACAATTTAATTACAAAAAGGTGCTATTTTTAATTTATTTTTTAATTTTTAATTTTATTTTTTAATTTATTTGGATTAAATTTACTTGAATAGTAACATGCTAATTGGCTTGATTGGAAGAATTTTAGGTATCACTCTTAGTAGGGTAATTTTTCTGATTGTGTACATTTGAGACATTTTCTCTTTTTTCTTCTTTCTCATTCTTTCTTTTCTTTCTCTCTCCCTTCCTCCCTCTCCCCTTTCTTTCTTTCTTTCTTTCTTTTCCTCTCTTTGTCTCTCTCTCTCTCTCTGTCTCTTTCTCTCTCTCTCCTCTCTCTCGTTTAAACTCAGCACCTGGGGGAACTCAGCAACTGGGTTTTGTCCTAAGGTTTTTTTGCTCAAGGTTAGCATTTTATCACTTGAGCCACAGCTCCACTTCCAGCTATTGGGGGTTGTGGTTAATTGAAGATAAAGGGTCTCAGGGACTTTTCTGCCTGAACTTTTTTCTCAGCCTCCTGAGTAGCTAGGATTACAGGTGTGAGCCACTGGCGCGTGGCAAGATATTTTCCTCAAAAGGAAGACTATACTGAATTTGAGAATTGAGAGGTTTTTGCAGCATATTTGCAAGTCTCATTTTGGAGCCATTTAGTTTCTAGTTATGAAAGAAAAAAATTTCACTAAAATAATTTGTTGTTGTTTAACTGAAATAATATGTTGTTGTTTATTTTACAGTCTTAGAAATATGAGCAATCATGGGACTGTATATTTAGGCCCTTAGAGAAATCAGGGCATGTGGGAAATTATATATATATGTGTGTGTGTGTGTGTGTGTGTGTAATATATATAATATATATAGTATATATATAATATATATAAACAGGTATATATATGAGAATATATAGTATATGTAAAATATACACATGGAATATACATATAGAAGTCAATGGCATAAATATACATATATTTCACATATATATATATCCAGCTTATATATATATATGTATATATATGTACTCAAATTACCATTATAGATTACATATTATAATAGTAAGATGCTGTTCATATTGAAAACAATCATGCTAAAGCACTACATCCTTGTTACCATTTGAGTTTATCTCCTAAGTGTCATGTGTTGGAAACTTGCTCCCCAGTGCAACAGTGACGAGAACTGGGACCCGAGGGAACACATGTGTCACAGGGTTCTGACATTGCCAGGCAGGTGCCGGTGGCTCACACCTGTTGCAATCCTGGCTACTTAAAGGCCAGGGTCTGGAGGATTACAATTAGAACTCAGCTGAAGCAGAAAACTTCACCTCCAACTAACCAGCCAAAAGCAAAGCTGGAGGTGGGCTCAAGGGATAGAGCACCAGTCCAGCAAACAAGCTGAGAGCCAATATTCAGCAACAGGAAAATAAAAAAAAGGGCCCTTTTTGATCTGATTCCTGCTTCTTTCACTAACAGATATTCTCTGCCACCTTATGATACAGCACAAGGCTCTCCCAAGATACCAAAGAGATCAGAGTGCCATATTCTTGGACAAATCAAATATGCTCCCTGTTATTTATAAATTACCCAGCTTATGTATTTAGGCATAACAATAGGAGCATTCCAAAGTAACAGCATTATTGTATTGTTGTTTATATATTTATATAATTAGATAGTATATAACCACTAATGTGCATGAGGATATTAGTGTATGTGTGTGTGTGTGTGTATATATATATATATATATATATTTCTAAGCATATATATATGCTTGGAAATAATGAAGAGTGTCCACAGTGAATCACTGGCATCAGGCAGTATTTAAGAACTTCAAGCTATTTTAGAAATGCAATTTCATTCTCCCCTAAATCCTGTCAAGTAGATATTATTATTCCCTTTTGCTGAATGGATAACTAAGGCCTAGAGAGATTAAACACGTTTTCTAAGTATCACAATTAGTGCATAGTAGAGCTGGGGGTTGAATTTGGCTTCAAATTCTAAGTGGCCTAACTTCTGTGAAATACCTGCATTTTCCTCCTAGTTTGCTTTAGCCCTCCTTTCGTGGATATGATGGAGACATTTGGAAGACATTATCTGAGAATGGGTAATAGTATTATTTTCACCCAATGGTGGAGCAGGGCAGTGTCTAGTGGAGAAGGTGGAGAAGTGTACAAGGAACCTTTGGAGCTCAGAAGCAAAGCTGGTCTGCAAGGACCCTTTTCCCATTTTAACTTAGGGACATCATTTGTAGGTAAACACCTCTGTTTTATATTTTATTATTCTTTTTTTGTCAGTCATGGAGCTTTAATTCTGGGTCTGGGCAGTGTCCCTCAGCAATTCAGCTCAAGGCTAGCGCTCTACCACTTGAGCCACAGCGCCACTTCCTGTTTTCTGGTAGTTTATTGGAGATAAGAGTCTCACGGTCTTTCCTGCCCAGGCTGCCTTTGAACTGTGATCCTCAGATCTCTGATGTCGGTAGCTAGGATTACAGGCTTGAGCCACTGGTGCCAGGCCTCTGTCTTATATTTTAAATGATCATGAATGAATTATCTGTTCTCTAAGCTTTTGATGTGAAGTTTGGGAACCAAGCTGTTATGCTGCTCTTTATGTTCTTGTCAGTGGTGGGGCTTGACTCAGGACCTGGGTGCTGTCCCTGAGCCTTTGTGCCCAAGACTAGCTCAAGGCTCTACCACTTTGAGCCACAGCTCCACTTCCCTTATGCTGCTCTTTTATGAACTTTCCAAAAGATTTCTTGCTAATTTCCATGGTTGATGGATGCTAAGAAAAGTTAGCTTCCATTGGGTTGATATGTATCTGTGTGTGGACATGTGTGTCAGGCATGAGGACATTGTGATATTTGTATACGGTGAATGATGTATATGTATCATGTGTGAAGGGGATGTGTGCTCCCAAACCCAGGCAATCAAATCCGGGGACCCAAGGACATTCAAGAAAGAGGGCACATCTAGGTGAGTGGGGGAAAGCTTGGGTGAGGTCACTGCGTTCCTTCCTTGAGACCTGCACAGATAGAGGGAATGGTCTCACCCAGCCATGAGAGAGAAACCAGCCAAGTCAGCCCTGGCTAATGATCAGTAATGTGGATGAAGCCATGATTACTGGTTCTGTGCAGCCCGTGTCTTCCTGCCACCAGAAATCTCATCCCCAGAAAGTCAAATGCTCTTGCGAGTAAAATAAGCTTCCCAGAGTTTCGTCAAACATGATCCCTGGAAAGTTATTCAAAATAATAAGCATAACCATACCAGCTAGATAAATTGTCTGGTCTGTGCCTGTCACTCTGCAAGGCTGGAATGACTATTTTCTCAAAGAGATGGCTTCGTCACAGCTGCAACTTCTCCTACCAGTGTTGAGGGAAACATTCTAGGTTGCTTTGTGACGCCTGAACAAAACACAACATAGCCATTTAGGTTTACATTCCATCCTGTGAAGGCACTATAGCTGAAACTCCAAGAACTGTATCAGCCACTCCCCCTGAGCCCAAACTCCAGGAACAACCCCCTTTAACAGTAAATTCCACTAACTACAGCTATGTTCCAAATGTTCCTGCAAGAGAAAGACCACTTGGTCACAGCTCAGCCAATCATTTCGAAGAGCATCAGCCCCATGAACCAGCCAACCCCCAGTCCCTGGTCAGTGCCCGCTACTAGTTAAACTAATCATCTTTTAGAATTATTTTATGAATTTCCCGCGGTGTGATATGACTTGCTAAATGATGTATAGAATGCCCTGAAACCCTATAAAAACCCTGCTGAAGGAAGGGTCATGGCTCTCAACTCTGACCCGCTGCATCAGTGATGGTTGTGAGTCCAGGCTCGAGCTTGTAATAAACAACTCTCATGTGCTTACATCGGAATCGGCTCCTTGGTGATCTTTGGGGATCCTTATCTGGGATAAGAGCTTAGGTTCAACGGCAGCCAAGTGTCAGAAAAATATGGCCTCTAGTGACTAAATGAACACCTTTCACTGAAGTTGTGTTGCCCTCAGGCAACACAAGCTAAAACTACATAAAATAACGTCCTAAGATAGCACACACATAGTCAATGGCAATGTGCAAAAGTCCAGAAAATGGTGCACAATATTATTTGTCCCCCTCATTTAGTCACCCACCATTGCATTCAGAGCCAGCCTCAGAGTACAGCTGGAAATTCCTTCCATCTCCTCTCCCTCCGCTTTCCTTTCTGCCCCATTGCTCTCTTCTTAGGGCTCTGCTCCATCTTGCAGGTGCCCCAGGCCAGGTTGTGGAAACTTCATTCCTGGTTCCCTCCTGGGAGATGACTTCTTGGAGGCACATAAGTAATTCAGGTTCTTTAGAGTTGCTCTTTCTTCTTGAACATTAACCAGCAGTGATCTTGTTAAAATGCAGCCTTTGATTCTGAAGGTCTTGAACAGGGCTCAATGGGGTCTAGGTTGCTAACAAGCTCCTACTTGAGGCTAGTGTTGCTCATCTGTGATCCATGCTTTGAGCACAAATGATCAAAAACACAAGAGAAATTTCTCACTGGGATTTGTTGTCATTCACAATGTAACTTCAGATCACCAGAGAATGGAAAGGAGCCCAAGGGGAGATCAAGACTTGGAATCTCATCCTGCCACAGGCAAGGGAAACACATCATGTGGAGGTGTGTCTATTTTGCTGTTTTGCTGCCATCAAGTTAACCAGCAACCCCCTCCCTCCCAACCAACAGGACAGTGGTGAAACCCAAGGCTGGGAGCAGTAGTTGAAAACAGTATTATTTGAGTCCCGTGCTTCTGTTGGTCCTCCAGTGATTGCTCATCTCAGTGTGGCACCTGGTCTCATGGTTGCTTCTATTAGTCCAGTCAAGCTTGTCCACGTGCAAGGGACAAAGGCTCCTGAGTCTTTTGCCAGGCTCCAGTGATTCATGGCTGTAATCCTAACTACTTGGAAAGCTGAGAGCTGAGAATTGTGGTTCTAAGCCAGTTCCAGCAGGAATGTTCCTGAGATGCTTATTTCTAACTAACCAGCAAAAAGCAGGAAGTGGAGGTGTGGCTCAAGTGGTAGAGCACCAGCCTTGAAGGAAAAAGTGAAGCAAGAATACAAGGCCCTGAGTTTAAGACCCAGTACTGGCACAAACAACAACAACAAAAAACAATGGTTTATCTCTCCATGTTTGTGATTGTTGCGGTGCTGCCTCTTGAAACAAAGACTTCCTCAACTGTATTTCTATAGGCTTATGTCTATTTAATTGTTAACTGAATGATTTGTTCCATTGGTAGAGGTGTGACTCACTTTTACTCTAAAGGATAGGAAGAAGCTGGGTACAAAACGACTACAACAAAGGACACTTTAATGACCATTGTAAATCATCCTGTTTTTATGCATTAGTCTCTGCCCTTTCCTTAGAGGCCCTTTATTCTGATTGTTTCCTGTGTCTCACTATAAAAACACTCAGCAAAGCAATTAAACTTCTTAAAATCTGCTTGTCCCTTTATTAGGCTATTGGTGTTTATAGGCCCTCATTTGCACATTCTCTCTCTCTCTCTCTCTCTCTCTCTCTCTCTCTCTCTCTCTCTCTCTCTGTCTTTTACACACACACACACACACCACACTTGTGTGATTCAAATGCAGTGCATTTCAACATGGGCCACGTGGAGTATTCAGAGAGACCTCTCAGCCTGGAAAATAGTGCATGTTTGTCTTCTAATTTACTTATAAGCAATTGAGCATGAGGTGAGGAGTAGTTAGTTGATAGCATTTTGATGATAGTAGATATTTAGGAACTAACTGAATGAGAAGAGAAGATTGGCTTACCTCTGTGAAAGTACAATTGATTATGGTTATTTAAGCTCGATTACTACACAACTCAATAATAGCAAGCTGGTGAATGCTTATGTGCACATGCTCATATCATTAAATATCAGAATTAGTGTACATAGCATTTGATTCACACAGTAAACTAGGCCCTAGTGCAAGAGGAAAGTCTCAGGTAATGAGCTGAATGGCTCAGACCACACGACACACATTTTGTATGCTCAGTGTTGCCATTCTTTTGGCAGTCTTTTCAATTATTTATAGCACTCAGAATAATGGTTATTATGCCTTTGCCCTTAGGAATACAACAGTGGCCAGGTCCATAGGCCATTTCACAATGAGATTCCATTGTCTTTTTATTGTTTCCTGTCTACAGCGTGGTCCTTGGGGCCTCCACATAGTGACAGCTCCTGCCTTGATCCTGGCTTCCTGCTACTCATCTTTTTTAGTCTTTGCTTTGTTGACCCTCTCTCTGCTCCATTCCTCCTAAAGATCAGATTAAATTCTCCTCTATGAACTCCTCATACTTCATACTTGTCTATTTTAAAATTATTCATAGCTATTGTCATCACTTCTAAGTAAGAATTAAGGAGTTACCTTTTTTTTAATTAGGTTTGTTATACTGCCTGTACACAGGGCCTAGTATATGCTAAGGTGAGTGCTATATACCTTTGGTATATCCCCAGACCAATTTGGTTCATTGCCGTATCCTTCATGTTTAGTTTGGTGCATGGCACTAGACCAATAAATGTTTATTGAAGGGTAAGAGACTGAGCAAGTCCCTTCCTGCTCAGCCCAGAAAACATTGCCTCTTCCTGGTCTAGGAGACAGGGGAGGTCTGGCTGTAATAGGTCACTTCCAAGACTATTGTGATTCATGTCCAAGACTATATGAGAAATCTAGCCAACATTCTTACCTTTATAAATCAGAACAAGTTCTGGCTATATCCATAGGCTTCATCTCAGTGGCATAAAGAAATCCTTCATAATAGTTGTTCTTAGTTGTTGTTGTTGTTGTTGTATTGTGTGTGTGTGTGTGTATGTGTGTGTGTGTGTGTGTGTGTGCAGTTCCTGTGGCTTGAGCTCAGGGTCTGTCCCTGTCTCTGAGCTTCCTTGGCTCAAGGCTAACACTCTACCACGTGAGCCACAGCACCACGTCTGCCTTTTTCTCAGTAGTTTATTGGGTATAAGAGTCTCACGGAGACAATAAGGGAGGGTGTGACACTGTTCAAAAAGAAATGCACTCATTACTTGACTTATATAACTGTAACTCCTCTGTATGTCACCTTTATAATAAAGTTTTTTAAAAAGTCTCACAGACTTTCCTTCATGGGCTGGCTTTGAACCACAATCCCAATCTCAGCTTCCTGAGTAGCTAGGATTACAGGCATGAGCCACCAGTGCCTGGCTTTCACAAGAGTTTTATTGTGAGATTTGAAATATAAGAGCAAACTAAAATTCCCAGGCTTGACTTTAAAATGTCAGAGTCAATTGGAGTACTATGAAGACAGATTAAAATTTAATTTCATAATTAAAAAACAGAGTCAGTGAAAGCTCATGGGTCCAGCATCTCCTTTCATTCTCCTGCTGTCTTGGTAAAGCATCATTATCATATTTTGTCCATAGTAAGTTCCCAGTAAATCCAAGTTATTCATTTCGTAACCTCCCTTTTGATCTTCTTCTCCCCATCCACTCCTCCTTTAAGTAGTGACCTTAGGAAAATTGACTTCGTATTCTTAAAAGGATGAAAGCGGAGCACCGAGATTTAATTAACTTCTGAAAAAAAATACTTAGGTATTCTTCCATTACTACATACACTGAGCACCAGCCCTTCCTCTTGAACTTCAAATCCGTTTAACAAGTGGTTGTTGTACATCTTCTATGTACGCATTACAGCATCAGGTCAATCTGCTGCTACTGAAGTGATGATTTTTAAAAAGTCTATGATGCTGGGGAAGACATGGTACTGCACCTCTGTAATCCTAGCTAGTGAGGAGGCAGAGAAGGAGGATTTGGTTCAAGACTGGTCTTGATGAAAGTTAGATCCCATCTCAAAGAACAGGTCAGAGACTGTGGTTCATGTTTATAAACCCCAGTTACTCAATAGAGGTAGGTAGACTATAGTCTGAAGATAGTCCAGGCAAAAGCATGAGAGCCTATCTGAAAAACCAATTAAAAGCAATAGGACTAGAAATGCAGCCTAAGTGAGTGAGTGCTTATCTAGAAGCATGGCACTCTGAGTTCAATCCTCAGTACTGCCCCCCCAAAATTTTATGATCCTTCCAGTTATAAAACAACTTCAAAGCCTCCCTGTAATTATTCCTTTAGGAAGAGGTATTAAATGTCCTCATAAACTTGCATTATACCATTCATTTGGTTCCAGAAAAGATAACAGATATTACATCCTGCTAAGTAATCACCACAATCAAGTAAGGAGCCTGCCACCTAAATGCACTAGTAAAGAAAATTTGCAAACTACACCACGACTCCACTGAACAACAAAAACAAACACAGATTCCAAGCAGCCTGAGACAGCCTCTCAAACAGCAGTGAGGTTCAGTTTGTTCTTTCGTAGCTTCTTTTGAAAACCAAATACATATTGCAACCTGAGGCTTTTAGCTTAAAACGTATAGAGCAAGTATATCAGAAAGAATGGCCAGAGCTCATATCTCTCATTTCTCCTGCTATGGTTAGCTACTGTGGAGCTGGCCAGGTGGGGATTAGCTTCACCAAATATTTTGCAATGCTTTTGACAGTGAGGTGAGCTAAGGATGCAACTTTAATTTGGGCGTCGGAGTCTTCTGTGGACTTTACAAGTCCTTTAAAGTTATATAAATGTCAGCATCCATTTGCATGTGTACAGACTGAGGCCAGCTTTGGAAGGGAAAAGATGAGCAGGCTTCTCCTTGTCGAGCTTCTGCAAGCACTTGCTAAATGTAGGCCTCTTGCAGCCTCCTAGTTCATAAGCACCGAAGAGAGTGGTGGAAAACCGGCCATTTGTATGAAGCAGTGTAAATCCAGAACTGCCTCTTTAGTGTTTGTTTCCTTTTATGTGAACACATACGTTATCTGTTTTGCATGTCATGGAAAAGTAGGTTTGGTGGTTTCTCCTTTATAGCAGATGAGATGCTGGTTGGCAGGAATGAAACAATGGGGATTTTTAGGATCCCAGGAGAGGAGACTGATGAAAAAAATAAGAAATATGGATGGATCTGAAATGAAAGTGTGAGAGGAAATGACACACTCAACAAGAACAAAACTATAGTGATATTATGATAGTTAATAGATGTTAAAATAATCTATAGGCACTATCTGGTTAAAGATAAAGCAGAGGTGTGTTTTTTGGAACTTGAAGGTGGTTTCTAAGGCTAAAAGTGAGTAGGAGCTAAGAACCTACAACTAACAATTCAAGAAAAATATAATATTTGGACAAATTCTCCCAATACAATGACATCAAGAACTGAGACACAGGGCAGGGAATCAGCCTGGGTTCTTTTTGACTAGGAGGAGACAGGATTAAGTCTGGGATGCAGACAATTCAGAGCTGACTGTTTCTTGCTACGGTTCTGAGCATAGGCATAATGTGGCCTGCTCTACCTAATGAGATATCATGAATTGTAGATTTTGCTAGAAGTATGGCTTAAGTGGTATAGCACCTTTCTAGCAACTACAAGGCTCTGCATTCAAGCCCTAGTAACTACACACAGACACACACACACACAGATACACACACACAACCCTACAGAGTAATTTCTTCACCCAATCCAAGCCCAGGGTGTGGTAATGGAGACATCCTTAAATAACCTTAAATAAGGTAAATACTCAAATTCCTATACAAAGACTTATGCCAACCTCTTCAAGATCCAAGTAATCTTTGATTCCTGAGGAAAGGCATACTGCATGCATATTTTTTGTGAATTTTTACATTTGAAAATCATAAAATACAAGGCCTCTCAATTTTTCAAAGACGTTTTAGTCATCTGCTCATAGGCAGGAATGTCTGGAAGAGATACAGTGTCAGGTAGCCCTTCAAGACAAGTCCAAAATCCTGCTGTTCAGCCAGAGCTCAGTCCACCTTCTTCCTTGTTGGCAGAGCTCTGAATTTGACTTGGAAATCTACTTCTTCCTCAAATGAGTCAGGGCATTTGGCCAGCACATCCTCACCTGTATAATCCACCCTGCTGGTTCTGCTCTTCTTGTCTGTGGTTTGTATATGACCAAACTTGCAGACTAATGTGACTAAGAAGTCATGACATACATTCTCCCAGGGGACTTTCGGGAAGGTTTCTTCACTCCTAACAGAGACACTCATGGAAGATTTGGTCTTATCTTCTTCAGGTTGTGGTTGAATCTGTGTGAAAGTAGACATAACAGCCAAATATGACCATGGGGAGATCAAAGCTAGGGAAAGATGGTACTGAAAGGTTGGCAGAACAGAATCTGTATCCTGTATGATGTGTGTCTGTGTATGTGTCAGTACTGGAGCTTGAACTCAGGGCCTGTGTGTCCTCTGTTATTATTTTTATTTTTTGCTCAAGCCCAGTCACAGCTCCACTTCTGGCTTTCTGTTGGTTAATTAGAACTAAAGTCTTATAGACTTTCCTGCCCGGGCTGGCTTTGAAGCACAGTCCTCAGATGTCAGCCTCCTGACAGGCACTGACCTGTATGACATTTTTTTTTGATCAATTGGATTTAGCCATCTAGGAATTTTGTTTTGTAAAATATAAATTTTCCTTCTATTTTAAGCCACTTATAGTCAGTTTTGCTTGTTTCTTCTAGTTAAAAAAATCCCAACTATCTGGCTGAAATTGGGCACCAGTGGCTCACACCTATAATCTGAACTACTCAGGAGGATAAGATCTGAGGATCACATTTCAAAGCCATCCCAGGCAGGAAAGTCCCTGAGACTCTTATCCCCAATTAACCACCAAAATGCCAGTTGTGGAGCTGTAGCTCAAGTGATAAAACTTTAGACTTGAGTACAAAAGCTTAGGGCTAGCACTCAGGCTCTGAATTCAAGCCCTAGGATTAGCACGTGCACATGTGCGCGTGTATACACACATACACACACACACACAGAAACCAACAACCCCCCAAAATAGCTTGGCTGAGACACATGGCATTGTTTATAAATGACTGTGCAAAATATTCTACTTCAGTAATGGGGGTACATGGTGGGGTTATATAGGTTGTTTCTTCCCTTTCTCACCTGGGATAATTATCCTGGACCCTGACAGCGGCTACAGGCCTGTCCTTGCAGCAACTTGTCTATGTCAAAGAGTGTGGCAGGTGCTTTCTCAAAGGAATCCTAGAAACCAGAACCAACTCTCTGAGCCACTATATGCTCATCACCTTCCTTCTCTTCCATCACTTCCTTCTCACTGGTTCATCTACCATATAGCTGGAACTCCTAGATACTGAAGATGACATATTCTGGTTACTTGGAGCCAAGTGTTTTTCTCCATACCTGTCACAATGTGGAAATAAGTCTGTATCCAGAAACATCTGACCACTCAGAAGTACAGAAGGTGAGTATGAGATTGTTTTAAAACCACATGAAAACATGAAAGCGTGGGCATGAGATTTGAGAGGGTGAGGATGAATGGAACTGTGGGTCAGAAAGTTTGTATGGACGCAATCTAGAGCTTCTATTCCTGAACACAGGTGCTTGTAATTATTAGAGAAAATAATGGATCTGTTCTTAACTTCATAGACCAGAGGGCTGGAAAGAAGAGACAATTAGTTGTAGAAAAGCAATACTGAGGTGAGTAATTTATATAAACAACATATTATTTGTACTATGCTATACCAATTGTGCATACAGTAAATGTGGAATATTTTATGTGATGTCATGTCCCCAGACTTCATAGGGTTACTCTGAGTCACTAGTGGCTAAAGTCACTTATGGTGTTGATGCACAACCTTCTAGACTTGGAGAAAACACTACCTTGCAATTTATCTACATGCTTCCCAACATTTCTGTTGCTCATAATCTATTGTGACACTTTAAAACCTTGTACAATATATCTATACAGGTATAATGTTTTAGTAATTTAATCTTTCTTGTGCCTAAAATATTGATTTATATGAGCCTCTGTATGTGGTGTGTGTGTGAGTGTGAGTGTGTGTGTGTGTGTGTGTGTGTGTGTGTGTGCGTGCGTGCGTGTATGCCAGTACTGGGACTTGAACTCAGAGCCTCATGCTCTTATTTGGTATTTTGCTTAAGGCTTGTGCTCTACCATTTGAGCGGCAGCTCCACTTCCAGCATTTGCTAGCTAATTAGAGATTAGAATCTCAGGGATTTTTCTACCTTATCTAACTTCAAACCAGGGACCTTAGATCTCAACCACTTGAGTAGCTAGGATTAATTACAGGTATGAGCTACCAATGCCTGGCTATGTGACCCTTTTTTAAAAACAGAAACAGTTTGCTGGCTGTATTGTTTCTTATTAAGATGTGATATTTTCCAGCTATAATCTTCAGCATGTGACATGGGGTTTCTCAGGACATAGTTGGACTTTTGTTTGAGAAGCTACAAGATTCTGAAGGTATGTTTCTTGCTATTTGACTCTGCCTGAACTCGGGGATTGGTCAAGTGTTGAGCCTTGGGCTTGTCCTTTTGGCTGCCTGTCCAATGACATGTGGCTGTTTCTCTGTTTCTCCTTTTCTCAACCTTGTCATATTTTTCAGAGATGCAAGGTGTCCTTTTACCATTCATGAGCATGGCAGTGGCCATTTTTAAGCATCCTGAAGGAAGCTATGCCAGAGATGTAATCATGGACAGGAGGAGCTTGACTACCACTGGGTAGGCAAGAGAGAGCTCATCTCAGATGATTTAATAGGGACATGATGCCCAGTTTGGTGGGTTGTTAGGTTAAATGCTTGTTTGGGGATTTTGTGCCTATGGAGATTTCCACTGTGCCTGGCACCACACTTTACTCATTTACACACAAGTGTTGAAAGCTCTCGTAACTCCTCTCACATAAAAGCACACATTTTCTCTCCTCGGCAATCAAAAAGATAACACATATACAGCCTTTATGCCATCTACCAGTTTGGAACTTTTTTCTTTCAGGAATCCACAATAATGCTGTAAATCACTAAAGGGGTTGAATGTCTGTTTAGATGCATTTTGATGATTAATATCTGCTGCCTTTTCTAGTCAATGTCTTGGGGACATTTTAGAACATACCATTTGATCAAGCAGGGAAAGATGCCACCTGGGAACAAATGGAAATGTACCAAAGAGCAAGAAAGGACACTCCATGCAAACTTTTCCTTTTCAGTCATGTTCATGTAGTAAATGTTTAACTATTCTAAATTAACAGATATAAAGACTTTTGAGGACAAAACAAACACTTGTTAATCAGAACTCTGGTTTTCTCAAGAAAGTTTTTGTGGGTCAGATGTGTAGAGGTGAAGAATCCTGTGCACATTCAGGTCTTGCACTACCTGAGAACAAATTCATCCAGAGGCACCTGTCCTGCAGTTCGATGACAATTCCCTGAGGTCACTGATGTAGCTCAGTGCCTGCCAATCATCCACCAAACACCTGGCAGTCACATGTCTCTTCTCAGCTGTCAACCAATCACCAGTTTAGATAAACAAATGTCATAGCCATGTCTCTCTTCAGTGAGCTGTGTCTAAGAAAGAATCCTGGATCTATGAAGCAAAAAATGTGTTTACTATCTGGCAAAATATTTATGAGTTTACAAAAAAAGTCCTCATCATTGACAACCACAGTTTGATGAAGACCATTTGGAACTGAATCCTCCTGGAAAAGAAATTGTTAGCCAATCAAAGGCCATCGATGTCTCTCTCCCTTTGGGAAGTTTCAATGGTACCCAAAGCTGAGGCAATTGTCAGTTAGGGAATTGCTGTCCTGCCACCACCCATCCACTGGGAGCCATCTAGTTCCTTCCTAGAATGTAGAAACATTTCGCATGCTTTCCATTCATATTTCCATTCTACATTTCACATGACTTCCACTTTTTTACAGGGAAGCTGGTCCTATGGGTGAGCCCTTATAGGGATAATTCTCAGCCTAGCAGTGGAAGAAGAAAGAAAAGGGAGAGAGGGCAGAATAAGCAAGCCATTGGAGGGTCTTCAAAATGAGGAGAAGCCCTCTCTCCCCCACCATCCTGCATGGATTCTGACATACGGTTACCCACAGCACCTCAAAGACCTGAGGGGTGTGTGTGTGTGTGTGTGTGTGTGTGCGTGTGTGTGTGTGTGTGTGTGTGTGTGTGTGTGTGTGTGCGTGCTTACAGTGTCCCTAAACATGCCATGAAGATGGGGACCCTGACTGTCCTTCCTGTCTGGTAGCCTGTGGCCAGAACTTGTCAATCATCTGCAAAAGCTGAGATCCCCTAGGGTATCCAAGGTACTTACTGCTCCCAAGTTTAAAAAAAGACAGGATTTACACACCAGTCTCCCTTCCTGTATTTGTATTCCAATCCACCACGTCTTCCCCAAGCGATCCGCTTATATTTTCTTGGCTTTGCTTTCTGCCCTACTTGTTCCAGCTCTTCCCCTTCTTACATTATTCATAGCTTTTATTTCTCAGTTAGCAATTTACTTGAGATTTTATTCATGTTTTTATACCCACTTAACCTCACTTCTTATCTTGAAAAATGACTGCTCTGGAATGACCAGAGAAGGAAGAAATAGCAAATTATCAGTACTGTAGGGTTTTCTTTAAAAAAGCAAAATTCCTAAGTTATTGTATTCTTATTTTCAACAGCTGTGAATTTGCCGTCAGGCCCTGTTCCTCAACCCTGGCTGCAGAATGGTACCATCTGGGGAGCTGTGGACATACCGGTGCCTGGGTCTCACCTCCAGAAATGCTATTTTAAATAGCTGGGGAGGAGACTTGGGAATTGAGAGTTTTAAAAGCTCCTCAGTTGATTGTAATGTCAAGAAGGAGGGTCATCACCCCAAGAATGCTGGGAAACGAGACCATCTTTGGAAGGCTAGAACTTCACTTCTTTGAGTACAACTGTCTTCCCTTAAGATTCTCTTGTAAGTCAGAGAACCTGGGCTCACAGTGTTAAGCTGGGCAGGGCCCACCATTCCCCTGAGCTTGTTTGCTTAGTCAGTGCAAGCAACATATTCAATCATGGTAAGGCTGTGAGGTGGCCCCGCCCAACTACCTGCAGCCCAGACTCCTGGGTTAGAATACCTGATCTTCAGTGCATCAAGTCCAGAGAAGTTCAGGAGAAATAGAATGAAAAAGATAATGGTGCCTATGTCCATGCAGAGATCCCTTGTCTACTACAGGGGCTCTGCTGTAGGCACTAAAGAAGAAGGTACCCGTTAGGGATCCAGATCCCCCTTTCCTAGCTTCCAGCTCTCTGAACCTCTGCCTCACACTGGTTACCAACAAGAGTCCAAGGAGCCCTTGCAGACCACCAATGAGAGCATCCACAAAGCTTATGATTTTATTACATAGGGCTTGAGATGGTCCAACTGATGTATTTTTTTTCCTCTGCCAGTCACTACTTGGAACCATAGAACTGGAAGGGCCATAGAACTGATCTCTGCCTACCATGAGAAGGAGGAGCGTCACAGAACGAGAAGAGCAGAGTGGAATATGTAAGGCTGACCCCCACCTTGGGGACGAGTCATTGGAAGCAGATCATCTAACCCAACGCCAGCGGTCTCTTCTGTGAGGCCATGCTGTCTCTCCACCTGTTATATGGTGTTGCCTCAGGTCCTCCACTGAGAAACAGTGTGCTGAAAGGAAGAGAAGTAGAGAAGAAAGGAAAGCGAAGGCATCATAATCATATACTTATTGTGGATGACACTTGAAGACCAGGTCCTCACAGGTACCTTCTGCAGTGCTTGTGTTCATTCCTTCTACACACACAGACACACACACATCATCCCTTTGCCTACTCTGTTTCTCCATTGCCACGATTGTTCCATAACAATCATATCATTTACTGATTACTTGTTTACCAGACAATGAGCTCTCTGAGAGATGGATTTTGCTCATCTTATTTTTTTAATTTTATTCTCAAGGTGATGTGCAAAGAGGTTACACAAGTAAGGCAGTGATTATATTTCTTGTCTAACTTGTTACCCCTTCCCTCATTTTTCTCCCTCCCTCCCCCCACCCAAGTTGTACAGATCATTTCCAACCTATTGTCTTGTGAGCATCACTGTTGCCTTGGTTCCCATTTTGTCTATTGTCTCACCATTTTGTTGTTCCCCTTCCCTTCCCTAGTTCAGATAAATGTATATACAATACTCAGGGTACCAAAATTGAATACAGTGACAACAGGGGATAAACCATGGCGGGGAAGGTGGGAAGAAACAAAAGAAAAAAATCAGGAAACAACAACAAAGAAAAACCTCTTGTGTCCATGTCTTGGAGTTCATTTCACTTAGCATCATCTTATATGCTCATGTTATTTATAGCTCTGTTCCAATGCCTAGAACAATGGCCACACACACACACACAAATCAAAATGAATGAATGCAAGTGAAACAGTGAACGAATGAATGAATGAAACCCTGGGAAGTAGAGGTGGCTTCTTTACAGGTGCAAAGCAAAATGGAACCCATACCAAAAGGCCTTCCACTTCACACACCATTCCCTGGCCCACTCTATTCTTCTCCATGTTATTTATTACTTCTGACCAACTTTATTATTCACTTACTCTGCCTTCTCCTACCAGAAGGCAAACTCCATGAAGAAACGGACCTTTGTTTTTGGTCTAAAATAGTAGCTCTGACTTTATTCCCCAAAGTTACTTCATCGCCATTGCCTGGCAATGAAGTAGGAATATAATCAATATCTGTTGGTAAATAAAAGAATACCTCACTGTGGAGAAAGTGAAACCAATCTTTGACCAAAGTGATATTATCCAAGTGTATCTCCTTTAGCCTGATCGCCATTGTTTAAAGTCTGTTTTGTTGCTTTTTTCTTTCCTTGGTGAGAATGTTGCTTCCCTCATGGTTCCAAGTGGTCTGTTAATTTTCTCTCCCTCCAACCAAAGACAGCAGCCCTTCATATCAACCTTTAGCAACTGCCCCCAGGTGCCACCTTCTACATTTGTGCTCTTGCCATTTGACCTCCCACAATTCCTTTCTCTGTCTGTCCTCTAAAAGCCCACATATCCTCGGAGCCAGCTTTCTGGCAACCCTTTCTTGACCCTCAGCCAGAACTCTCTTCTTCCTTCTCTGCACCTGTGGGCCATGCTACCTCTTAAGTGGGGTTAGAACTTGGTAGAAGAGCTGGCCAGCATTTTGGAGATTATGATGGTAAGACTGAGACTCCCAACATCCAGAGAAGGCAGGCTTGGTGACAAGGGGTTAGCTGCTTGTTTACTCAGGGCTATGTGAGAACCTTTAAGCACTGTTAATGTCACTCTACTTAAGCAGTAGTTGAAACCATTTTTAACGCTGGGCTGAAATAAAACTTCAATAAGGCTTCTATTATCCTAAAGCTCTAAGTGAATTCTAACAACTAGCTAAATCTGGGATTTCAAGCAATCTGCCACTCTGATTCCTGTTATCCATGCCAGCCTCGCCATTCCTGGGAGACAGATTCTTCTCCTCTTCTTCCTTTCTCCAAAGGCCCACACTTGGGCCATCTCTCTCAGTCTGCAGACAGTCTGAACTCATGTCCCTCCTTTCACTTCATGAAGCCATGTTGTACACTCAATGTTAGGCTGAAGACAAGAACTTCTCCTCCTCACCCCCCCCCCCAAATAGACCATGGAATGACAGATCTCCAGAAAGAGCCTTTTAAACAACTTCCCCTCAAACTCTTTCTCCCCTGCTTCTCCACCCCCAATGACTATGGCAAGCAGGAGGACATCAGGGTGTGGGTGGATATTTCTATTTTCTCAAGATAAGTCTTACTTACTGGGAGTGGGAAATGGTGATGAGTGACAGGATTTTGATAGATGAAATATTTCCAGGCTTGAAGATTATTCAAGGCAAGCAGACTTTCCCTTATACTTCTTCAGAGACAAATTTCATATCTGCATGTTGTTAGTTTTACTTTTGAAAAAAAGAATATTGTTTGTTTGATGTTTGAGACAGGATCTCACTGTGCAGCCCAGACTGGCCTCAGACTCATGAGCCTCCCGTCTCAGACTTCTGAGTACTGGGATGAGAGGTATATACAACCATGCCTAGCTTTATTTTGGCTTTTTATGGCTTGTTCATTCTTGCTCTTGGTATCCCTATTTTGTTAATATGGCCAAGTTCAATTTTATTAATTTATTTACTCATATGTTCACCCATTATTTGTCCATTCATCGAGTTGCCCATTCATTTATTCACTATATCTATATCTACACACACAGAGAGAGAGAGAGAGAGAGAGAGAGAGAGATCTATATCTACACACATACACAGAGAGAGAGAGCAATGACTGTGAGCCTGTGAGCCATGCATTGTGCTAGAGGATGGTGACATAGTGGGAAACAAGGAAAACATAGGTACTGTTGTCATAGATCTTACATGCTAAGTGAAGAGAGTCAGATAAGGAGTTGACATCCAAGACAACTTATAAAATAAGTTAGAATAAACCCTCTAACTTGAGGAGATTCTTTCAGATATGATAGTCAAGGATATTGGTTTGGGAGTTAAGGTCTGGAAAATGAGAATAGCCAAACTTAAGAAGAGCTGGGTGAGGGAGTCTTCCAGGTAGAGAGTACAGCAGGCTCAAAGGCCCTAAGGAAAGAGGCCACCTAGGATATCTGAAGGTCAAAGGAAGACTAGTGTATCTGAAGGTTGACAAGCCGCCTGCTCTGAGAAAAGGAAAAGCAGGGCTCTATGGATTGTTTCTGGTCTCCAGGCCTCTGAGGGGCCTTCCTGTCAGGGGCTTTCCTGTTTTCAACACAATTCCCATGAGTTGCTTGAATGGATGGAATATTCATCAATCCAGAAATGCTTGTGCTTTATACGTTCTAGGCACGGAACCTCTCCTGGAAAAAAAAAACAAAAACACAACATCCTGCTGAGTGACTAAAAATCTTTGCCTTGTAAAACTTCCTTATGGCCAAGATAGCATTTTTCTTAACATAGAGACCCGCATTTACTGCTGGTATGTTAATGGGGTCCACAAAGTACAAAATAGAATTTGAAGGATAATAAATACAGCTTCTGTCCTTGGATCTAGTGGACTCTTAATATGCCTGGTCTTGGAGGCATAATGACCGTGTTCTCAAATATAACCATTTGATTCAGATAATCACCAAGACAACAACAATGCTACTCACTCCATTGCCTATTTGTCTTTCTTTGGTCACTCTTCAATCTTATCATGCAACAAAATACATTCATGAAAAAGATTAAAGCAACATGAAATTCCACCTATGATAATGCCCTATATTTCAGATTAATAAGATAATTCACGTAAACAGCTGGTACAGTCCCCCAGTAAATGCTCAGTTACTGTTCATTATAATCATTATTGGATAATAAGGATAAACCTCAGCTTTGCTCCAAGATTTTAGGTGCTCCTCTTAAATTTTCCTGGAATGAAATCTCTAGTCACTTTTGTATAAGAAGGAAACCACAACCTTCAAACTCTGCGTAAACACATTTCCTTTGGAAGCTCAAAATGTTCCTGTAGTTTCAAAACAAAGCCATTAAGACACTGCCATTAGACATGACTCTGTTTACTTGTTTAGTTTTCTTCCATTCTTGTAGGTCAAGAGTTATTGGTATCATAGTTGACTGAGAAAAAAAATTAAGCCCAATCTGCCCCATTCTAGACCTTCTCAACAATTTCAATTTGATTCAACAATAGAAGGCACTCGGGTATAAGATACTGTTGGTGAAGAACGCAATATTGTCACCACCTTCATTTTTGAGGTTTGGCCTAGAGGACCACTGCTGAGTGTACTTTGCTCTTCCTCTGACCTCTTGTTTATAGCTATGGTTTGAAAGGGAGCTAACAGTAAATGTGTATTTCTGCTCAGTGGGAAATTGTCTCAGACCTCAGAGGGCCCTGGAGCCTCCATGGAGGCTGAAGACAGTATGTGGATTTAGCAGTACACTCATGAGTCTTTGATTGCATAATAAGCTGTTTCATACTGCACAGAACCCATGGGCATGCAGGTCTGAGAGGAGTTCAATGAGCCTGAGGATCTTGTCTCGCTGTGTTAATCTCCTGTTTGAGCCAGAAAATAAAAAGGTAGGACAGATGTCACCTTTCAAAAGCCAGGATTGGTGAGGCAGGGGTCTCTTACTCATTGGGGTAGATCTAGAACTTATCACACTTTCTGTGCTCAATAAATACATGTTAAATGATATATTTTTTCTTTTGATTGATACACTCTCTGTGTAGCCTAGATGGCTTCAAATTTGTGATCTTTCTGCCTTAGCCTCCAGAGTGCTGAGATTATAGGTGTGTAGCACTATACAGAGTTGAATGAATGAATTTAATCTTAATCTCTTCCCCATAATATAGCCATGTGCTGGTGTCTTACACCTGTAATCTTAGCTGCTTGGAAGGTGGAGGTTGGGAGGATCTCTGTTTGATGGCAGACTGGATAGATAAGTTCACAAGACCCCTTCTGTATGAACAGCTGGGCCTGGTGGCATATGCCTATCTTTCTAGTTATGATGAGAAGTCTAATGTAAGCAGCTGGGCAACAAGTGAGACCCTCTTTCAGAAATAACCAGAAAAGGGCTGGGAAGTTGGCTCAGTGGTAGAGTGCTTGCCTCAAATGCATGAGGCCCTGGGTTCAAATCCTCAGCACCACATAAGCAGAAAAAGCTGGAAGTGGCGCTGTGGCTCAAGTGGTAGAGCGCTAGCCTTGAGCCAAAGAGCTGAGGGACAGCACCCAGGCCCAGAGTTCAGGCCCTATGACCTACAAAATAATAACAATAATAATAATAATAATAACCAGAAAAAAAAAATCCAGGCTCTAATGGCTCACACCTGTAATCTAGCTACTAAGAGGCTGAGATCTGAGGATCATGGTTTGAAGCCAGCCTGGGCAGGAAAGTCTGTGAGACTCTCATCTCCAATTAACCACCAGAAAACTGGAAGTGGCACTTTGGCTCAAGAGGTAGAGCACTAGCCTTGAGCTGAAGAGCTGAGGGACAACACCCAGGCCCAGAGTTCAAGCCCCATGACTGACAAAAACAAAAACAGAAAACAGAAAAAAAAACAGAACTGGAGGCATGGCTCAGCAGTAGAGCATGTGCCTAGCAAGCACAATGCCCTGAGTTAAAATGCTAGTTCTGCCCATACATACATAAATAAACAAATAAAATACAGCTTGGCTATCTTTAGGTGAGTGGCTTAATCAGAGTGTACAATATCAATATCACCCAAGTATATCGATGCCCCTGTTTACTTGGCAAGAAAAGAAAAAGAAAAAGAAAACTCTCTCAGCAAAGTGTGCAAAAGGCATGCTTAGTAGTCATGGAAACGTAAGCCAGCCATAGCCCTAAGGTTAGCACCTGGCAATCCAGTCTATCACCCAACAGCATGGCTTTTCAGTAATTTTTATCCCATAACATACATGCATGGAAATGATGTTTGTACAGTAAACTGGGTTAACTACTGAAGCTGATCATGGTATGAAGACACCAGCTTGAGGAGGTCTGGGTACCCCAGGCTCTAGAGATATTATACAGTTCCGCTTAGAAGCATAGACCAATCCATACCTCAGGCCTGATGCTCAAGACAGTCTAGGGGCCATGATAGTCTGCTAGATTTGGTCACAAAAATTAGTCATTAGACAACTGTAACTCCTTAATATATTATCTAGGATCCAAATACAGTACTTTTTGTTTCTTTTTGTTTTCATATTTTTGAGGGATTTGAGCCCAAGACCTTGTGCTTGCTAGGAAAGTCCTCTGTCACTTGAGCCACACTTGCTAACTCTTCATGCTTTTAGTTTATTTTTTAAGTATTTTTTAAGCTTACCAGGGTAAGCTGGGACTTCTCCCATCTCTGCCGCCTGTATAGCTGGTATTATAGACATCTGCAAGCATATCCAGCTGCCTCAGATATGTCTCTATACTGCAAATTCTGGCTCTCTATATTGACTCAGGAGCATAATTAAGATAACCAGTATGGTCAGGTGCATCCATTGTATCCTAGAAGGACTAGGCATGTTTTTCTAGCTAGGACCTAAGTGTATGATACATGAAAATCCTTATCTGCAGGGATTTCATATATACTGCTTTGTATTTATGCAATAATTTATGGTTTATAAAAACAAAAATTTTATTATATGCTTTACCAATTGATACGAAGGCATAGTCCAGAGCCAGCAAAATAAAAAAATAAGTCTGGCTGGGATAATCCTAACTACTCGGAGGCTGAGATCTGAGAATTGGGGTTCAAAGCCAGCCTGAGCAGGAAAGTTCATGGGACTCTTATCTCCAACTAACTTCCAGGAAACCGGAAGAGGCATTGTGGCTCAAAGTGGCAGAAGGCTAGCCTTGAGCAAAAGAGCTCAGGGACAGCACTCAGGCCCTGAGTTCAAGCCCCACAGCTGACAAAATAATTAATAATAATAATAATGATAGTGTGAATAGCTAAAATAACTTAAAGTCCAATCACAAAAGTTCGTATTTTTTTAAAATCATCAGTTCACTCTTAGTTTACAAATAGCTTTAGCAAATTCAGATGTGACTCAGCAACCAAAAAAGGAATAGCAGTCAGGAATGATAGCCAGGCAGAGGGAGAAAATAGAAATCTGGGACTACTGGAGGGCAGTGAGCTCCAGGAGGCTAGCTTCTGTTGAGAGTGTGGTTGCATTAGCACAGAGCACTATAGTCATCCAAATGATTATGAATTCATTAAAACTACATATCAGGAAGAGGTTAAAATGTGTTCTTTATCTTTTTGAAGAGTTTCTGGAATAATACAATGTCTTAAAGAGCTTTGCACTTGAAATCTTTTTTCTTAAAAAATCATTGTTTGAAGATATAAATCTAGAGCTATATAGAAAAGTCAGCTATCAGCTCTTTTCTAAGAGGCTCTAGATAATCAAAATTTTCAGTATATTTTTTTTTTTTTGCTATACCATTGGACGGTGTTTTATGTTCTGTGTCTTTTACTTTCATAGTCATTGTAGAAAATGACGTCTATTTTTTTCCCTCTATCTTTGTAAGAGCTCACTACAGTTCACTACTTGTTTAAATAAGCTTTGATTGACTTTGAGTGGCTTCCAGCTAGATTTTTTTTTAGATCTCCTCACCCCTGCTCTAGATAATGAAATCATAGTATTGTACCTATTTTTAGCATCCATTGAGAGGATAGCAACAATTCTCTGATCTTTGTCTAACATAATTCAATTCTTACCACAGAAACAATGGAGTCTTGTATGTCGATTCAATTTCCTATAGCCCAAACTCACTTATGTGACTAGCAAATCCATTTTTCCGTTTGAGACAGGCAAGGCTTTCCAGCATTCTTCCTAAATAGAAGTCAAGTATTCAGACCTCTGAGAAATAAAGGATATGCAAGCTGTGGATGACCTCAGAATACAGCAGAGTTATAGATGACCTTCAGGAAATCATACACACAAAGATCCCAGTGGGAGTTGGGAGTAGAGGAAATCCTCAGGCATGAACTCCTTCCTTCAAGAAAGGGAAGAAACATTAATGACCCACCTCATGCCACGTACTGAGGTTTTGTATTGATTCCCATAACAGAAGCCTGTTGCCCAGCCCAGCAAAGACCATCAGGTACTGCACTGACGTTTTTTCTCATGGCTAGAGAATATGATTCAATGCAGGCATGAGGAGCCAAAAGACAGGTATGAGATACCTCTGACTAAGACTCCCTATTTAATGCCCATATTTATCCTGGAGGACTAGTACCCAGCTTTTTACCTAGAATAAAATTGTGGCAACCCCTGAAGTCTGCTGGACTGACCAGCAGAGTCTGTCTTCTTGAAGATCTATTGGTAAGAGTTAAGAGTTTGCAGAAAGATTATGTTTTTTTTTGGTGGGGAAGGTGAGGGGAAAGACACTTCTCTGGGGGAGTCCAGGATAAATTGATTATTTGCTCCTTGGGAGATCCTTATTTGACCAGGCTTTCTGTGTAAGTGTTTATCCACAAATATGGATAAAACCCAATTAAATAGTACTTAATTAATTTTGTCTACTATCAAAAAAGATTATCCACAAAGACTTACATGATCCCTCCCCGTAATCCTCCTCACTCATATGAGACCTTCCCAGAAATGATAACATCTTTCTCTTACTGTTGCATTCAGGGAGATATGAAATAATATTCAAAGTCTTTGTTTTTGTTTTTTTAATAAGCTGTTTGACATATGATTTTGTAGCAAGTTAAATTTCTCATGCCATAAACTCAGCACTGCCAAATTCAGGGTGTTCATTCTTTGATGAACTTGGTTTCTGTCATAGACTATTGGTTTTTGAGACAGAAATGACTTGATCTGGTTAATTCACATTTTTTTTCTTTCTTTTCAAGTTCAAATTCTATCAATTCAGGCGTTGTTCCCTCTTCTCCCATTGTATGCAAGTTAATTTCAAGGAAATTGTTTAGAACAGAAACAAACCAACAAAAACAGGCATTGGGAAGAATCCACTGACCTATTCATCACCTATGTGCATGCTGGAACCTTCCAGTTTGCCTGCAGTTGCTGGCCTTGTCTCTATTGTATTGTCTTCCTGCCCTGTGTTACTCAGAGTCTCCACACAAATACTTAGCCCTGTGCCCTGTAGAGGAGGAAAGAGTGTTTTCTTGTAATCAGTAGCCAGGGCCCTACAAACTAAGTTGACATAAGACAGACTAACAGGGCTGGGAAGGTGGCTCAGTGGTAGAGCGCTTGCCTTGCATGCCTGAGGCCCTGGGTTCGATTCCTCAGCACCACATAAGCAAAAAGAAAACAGCCGGAAGTGGCACTGTGGCTCAAGTGGTAGAGCACTAGCCTTGAGCTGAAGAGCTGAGGGACACCGCCCAGGCCCAGAGTTCAGGCCCCACGACCGGACACCCCCCCCAAAAAAAAAAGACAGACTAACAGAAGAAAAGACCTACATAGTCTATTTGATGTTAATATTTTAAATATTTTTATATATACACTGGGTTCTCAAAGAATGAGAAATGAAAACCCAAAGAACCAGAGGCCTGAGAACTTACATACCACCTTAACAAGGATCGATACATCTTGGGAAAAGTCCTAAGACAAAGAAAAAGGGCTAAGGCTTCCAGAAGCAGTAACTTACGGGAAAGTAAATATAAGGAGGAAAACTAATGAGAGATAAAATTTATTTCACTGCATTTCCTTATGCAGATTTAAATTTGTATGATTTAAATTATTTAAATTTGTATTATATCCTTTTCTCCCCCATGGTGTGGGCGAGAGAAGGCGGCCATTCTGCCTTTAGCAGAGATTGTTTCCCACTTCTTCTGTTTCCCAGTTCTCTTCAACATAATTCTCATCCAATGAGAGAAATTTCCTACAGCCCTACAGCCAAAACTACCCCATGCCTATCTCCCTAGGCATTCTGCCCCATCTCTCTTCTTTTCCCCAGGTCCCAGCACAGTAGGGAATCCTATGAGTCCTTGATCCAACACAGAGCCCCAAGGGCAACTCAAAGCACAAAACACCAAACACAATCTGAGGATTTCTGTGGCTCCCTGCCACAGATCCCCTTGACTACTACTGCTTTCTGACTCCCACACCTGCCTGGAGAGAGAATAGAAACTTCACGAATGAAAACAAAATGGACTCATCTCACAATCAAGTGCTTTTTCTCCAACTCTGTTGACAGCTTATAGCAGACCGCTTGTTTTCAATACCCACAAGCCAGGCACTAAGAAACCAAAGCCCATTCTGACAAACTAGTATATCTCTGTGGAGCGCAAAAAGTCTGTTTCAAACCTGAAAAGCTGAGAATGGATATTCTGATCCTAAGTCCCTCTGAGGCCTTTTCCCCTGACACTGTAAGCCCAGATTGCCTGAAAGCATGGCCTTCCATCATCCTGGAGAGAGATAAGCAGGATTGTCTCCCAATAGCCCCTGGAAGATGCTATACCTGGGACCATGACCTGAACTTCCATGGCTGCTGAGGCCTCCAGATGCCGCCTCCAGTTTTCTCAGCACCCTTCCCCAGTAGCTAGTACCTAAGTTGTTAATACTTTGGCTTTAGTAGTCCATTTTTCCATTAAGGTGGGGGTGGTATCCTTTGGCTTCATGATGTGTCCAGTTGTACCCTAGCTTGGCCAGACACCTCCTCAGAATATGATAGGCCAGAAGCCTACATCTGTCTGGGGGTTGGGGTTTAGCATTCCACAAGTTTAATCCGATACCAAAATATGCCATTGAGGCCTCTGGGTCTCTAGCTAATAACTTCTATGTTAATGGTATTGGTCCATCATTTTTCTTTAAAAAAATCATTTTACTAGTGATATTATAGACCAGAGCTAGGGGCCCAGATCAAGTTCCAGCTTGGACTGAGAAGCATTAAAGAGTTAATGCAGCTCTGCATGAACTCTCATGTGAGGAAGTGAGGGCCTCCTGAGCCTACATGCTCCTCTCCATCCTCTTACAACAAAACTGATTTTTAAACCAAAACGAAGCTCTCAGAAAGAACATATATTTCCCTACACCCTCTGCTGATTAGGGCTAGGGGTAAGGCTCAGTGGTAGAGCTCTTGTATAGCATGCACGATGCCAATTCCATCCCCAGCAATGCAAAAAACAATCAAATGAAATGAGGTGCTGATCAATAAGATGTGAAGAGACTTAGCATCTATTCATTGTTCCTCTTATATCATTGCTTTCCTCTGCTGCCTGGAATGAGGCTGCAGAGTCTTGAGGACTATGAAGAATGGTGTCATACCCTAGGGGATGGTGGAGTTGCTTGTTGGAAGGACTCTTGTTCCCTTTAGATCTCTGTGAGGAGCCATCAGTGTGCAGGGCTGTTTTTCTCTTGACATCTATGTGCAAGAATAAAACCCTATATGTTTCAACCACTGTTCATTTGGATCACCTGCCTTGTCTGACACAATTTCTGATATACCTGGATTACAATAAGATTTTACTCTGCTTGGGTATAGGGTGAAAGTGGTCAAGGAGAGAGTCAGAGAGCAAGCTGAAGTTGTCACTTAACAAGTGGTGCTGTTCAGGAAGGACTCTTGAATGCAGCAGTGGCTTAAAGATGCAAGCTGGGCACAGACAGGTTTTTGTTCTGCAGCTCTGGAATGTGGATTTGATAGTAGCTTCTCCCCTTAGTCTACCTTCCAGCGGAGACAGGAATGGATATGATATAATGGGTCTGTTTCTCCTGTTTCAGGATGTCAAGTGCCCTTTTCCTGTGACTTGTGAGGATTTGCTGTGGTTGCCATAGAGACCAAGTGAATCCAAGTTCAACCAGGATAGATAACTAGGCCTTTATACAAAGGGACATATTTTGAAGAGGAAACCAGTATGTAAGCTAGCAAGGTGACTCATCTTTCATTAGCACAGTGAAGCACGGCAGAAGCCTTCCCTCAAGATCTTAATGGATGTTGTCCCAAGAAGCCCATATTTGTAAGTGAATCATGAAATGATTAATTACATTTTCCCACCCACCCAGCACCTGTCCTCAAAGGATGCTCTCCTTTCCAAATTCTAAGAAGGAAGATTAAGTCATCAGCTCATTTTTTTCTACTATACCATGTGAATACATATTTTCTAGCCTTCTTGTCTTAGTTCTCCAAGCAGCAGCTTTTGTGATGAAAATAGCACTGGTCTTGGAGCTGGGACATCTACAACTTATTCTTGCCTTTGCCCTTAATTAGCTATCTGGCTTTGGGTAGGACTGCTGTGGGCCTCAGTTTCTTTGACAGACAGCATGCAGGTTATGTGAGATGACATATAAGAGTCCTAATAACACTAGAAAACTAGCCAGGTGCTGGTGCTCACGCATGTTATCTTGGGAGCTTCTTGGGAGGCTGAAATTGGGAGGCTAGAGGTTTAAGGCCAGCTCAGGCAAAAAGTTCGAGACACTTCATCTTAATGGACAGAAACTGGATGTGATATAACTATGACAAGAAGCCTAAAATAGATAGAGTGAAGTTCACAAGTCAGACCCCACTCCCACACACAAATGGGGGAGAGGCTTGGCTCAGCAGTTGAAGTCATTTCTAAGTAAGCACAACATCCTGAATTCAAATCCTAACACTACCTTACGAAATAGAAAAGAAAAAAAAAAAAACAGAAAGAAATGAAGAAAGAAAGGAAAGAAGGTAGGAAGGAAGGAAGGAAGGAAGGAAGAAGGAAAGATTGACTAAAGGTCATTTCTATTTTGTTGTTGTTGTTGTTGTTTTTCATATTTGAGACAAGGTTTTTTAAGCAGACTTGGCTGGCCTGGAACTCTTTATGCTCTTGCCCCAGCCTTCTGAATCCTGGGATTACAAGTGTGAGCCAATAGGCAGCAGTTAGCCATAGTGATGAGAAAATGTAAAGGGAACTTAATAAATGGTAAGATCACAAGGTTTCAGAGAAAATTGTAGTTAAACTTACCAACCCCAGCTCTGTACATTGGACCTTGGACCTACGGATAGGAAGTACTCACAGTCAACTCAAAACCCAAAGGCAACTGCTGTGGTTCTCATCAGAGAAAGCTCATTTTCAGTCTATTGAAAGTGTATCTGTAACCGATACTTACATTTGTTTTTTTGTGCCTCAGTGGCAGACGCCTTTGATAGTCCTCGGAGTCAAGAGATGACTTTTCTCTCTGCCTCTTCCTGAGACAAAAAATCAAATTGACAATAAAGAAATCCCAGGCCTCGTTCACAGTAAAATCCATACTGAGCCCAAAGATTTAAAAATCTCCTGCAGGCATTTTTTTCAAAGCTTGTTTCTTCCTGTTTCAAACATGGAATGATTTTTTTTCATAGTCAAAGGTCAAAAGAAAAGAAGCAGATTCCAAACGCTTTCACAGCAGTTTCTAGAGAATTCCAGAGAAGAAGGAAAATTATACCACACAGGAAGCAGGAAGCAGATAATAAAGGCCAGAGGTAGCTGCGGTTTGAATTCTGGTCCCAGAGCACAAGCTTTTGGGGCCACCTGCTCCTCAGGGCTCACCTCCCTCTGGGAAACCTTTCTGTTTCCATTGTTTGCAGAGTCTGAGAAACTAGAGCTTCCTCTGTTAGCTGTACCCTAAAGAAAGGGGGCCTCCCCCTAAAATCCCCACCTCTACTGCTACCTGAAGATTCTTACCCAGTAAGGATATGTAACTGGTACCTTAAAGCTGATTTTGCTGAAAAAAAAAAACAGACTTCTTATTTGAGCCCACAAATTAACTAAAATCAGGATAAAAGCCAAGCATCCCAGTGTCAATGTTATATCTGTGATCTTTGCTTCCAGCCATTCCCTTCTGCTCACTTTGTGGCCATTTGGAATCCAAGGACAAGAGACAATGACCATCTGCCAGGCAGCTATGACTTATTTTAAAATCTGTGCCAGTACCAGGATTTGAACTCCAGACCTTATACTTGTTGAGTTCAGTCTCTTGAGCCACAGTTCCAGCTTGGCTTAAAAAAAAGTTATTGTTTTTGTAAAGGTGGTATACAGAAGGGTTACAGTTACATTAAGTCAGGTAATGAGTACATTTCTTTTTGAATAGTGTCACCTCTTGCCTCATTTTCTCCCAATTTCTCCCTCCTACTCCTCCCGCACCAAGTTGTGTAATTTTCAATGTAGTGTCTAATGAGTATCACTGTTGCATTTTGTTCACTCTTTCTGTGCTCCTCTCTGACTTACCATCCTCAAAACAAATAAACTTACAAACAAGAAAAAGGGTACAGAAAACAAACACAACAACAAAGGGGGAAGAATCCTCTTGTTTTTATTTCCTTGAGTTCAGCAAATTCTTTTTTGTTGTTGTTGGTCCTAGAGCTTGAACTCTGGGCCTGGGCGCTGTCCCTCAGCTCTTCAGCTCAAGGCTAGTGCTCTACCACTTGAGCCACAGCGCCACTTCTGGTTTTCTGGTGGTTAATTGGAGATGAGAGTCTCACGGGCTTTCCTGACTGGGCTGGCTTTGAACTTCCATCCTCAGATCTCACCTTCCTGAATAGCTAGGATTACAGGCGTGAGCCACTGGTGCCCAGCTCAACAAATATTTTATATGATAAGATGCACACAGCTATTGAGCCCTTGTGATCCTCTCTTAAGAATATCGTCTTTTGGTCTCACTATGTGAATGTCTAGAGTTACCTGTAGAAATTATCATGTCCAAGCATTTTTTTTGTCTTTTTCCATCCAGTGTATTCCCTTGTAGATTTATAGACACATTCTAGTTATGACAAACGAGAGAATTTATGCAAGCTTTGGCTTTTTTGAGGGTTATTTTTGAAGATGGAATCTCAAGGATTTTCTGCCTGGGCTGGCTTCAAACAGCAACCCTCCAGATCTTAGAGTCTTTAGTAGCTAGGATTACAGGCACTAGTCACTAATGTCCTAACATTAGTGATCCTTTATTTTTATGCCAGAACTGGGGCTTGATCTCGAAATCTCACTTGAATTTTTTTTGTACCATACTGGCCCTCTCTCACCTCCACTTCAAACTTCTGGTAATTTGAGCAAGAGTCTCACAGACTTTTCAGACTGAGCTGGCTTCAAATCTTAAGACTCAGATTTCAGCCTCCTGAGTAGACAGGATTACAGGCTTGAGCCACTCGCACCAGCTTGCTTGTCTCTTTATTTGGTATGCTGGGGAAAGGGGCCAGACCTAACTTATATAACGCAAGAGTTTGGGGCTGGAGCATCAAATCTCTTGTAACAGACAAATGGAACTAGTTGAGATGGGCCAAGTACTATGTTATAGAACATTTCGCTTTCACTGAGTGTTACCAGTGTTGCTGAGCACCTCTACCATCAGGGAACAGGCTCTCAAAGACAAAGCTGCAGCATTAAGCTTCCTTCTCAGGTATCAGAACTCAACTCTTCCATCTGCAGAATTCCCTACCCTGCTTCTCAGGTGATTCCAAAGCAGACAATGAGCCTGTTACTGGGCATTTGGGCCCAGTTCCCATTTGCCATTTTCATTCCTATTTCTAGAGGTCTGGGCAACAGGTATGTCATTTTCTGCCTATTATTATGTTATGCAGGAAATTTCCACTCAGTGTGATGTTTATTTAATTATCTAATTAAGATATTCACTTTCCCTTTCTTTTTTTACTTAAGTGTATTTTTCAATGTACCATACATTTTTGTGTTCAAATTCAAAAGCACATGAAAAGATTGCTTTAGAGATGTCTGACTTCCATTCTTCCTTTCTCTGTGTGTGTGTGTGTGTGTGTGTGTGTGTGTGTGTGTGTATTTGTGCTTGTGACAGTACTGGGGCTTGAATTCATGGCCTCTCCCTCTTGTTTAGCTCTTCCTCTAAAATTAGCATTCTACCACTTGAGCTACACCTTCATTTCCAACTTTTATGTGGTTAATTAGAAATTAGAATCTTTTGGAGTTGTCTGACCAGGTTGGCTTTGACTCAAGATCTCAGATCTGTTTCCTGAGAAGCTTGGATTACAGGCATGAGCCACTGGCTCCCTCATGTTCTTTCTTACAGTTCTTATAGGTGAGCATGTTTTCTGGGCTTCCTTCCATGGAAGACCTGGAATATAGGCACATGCACATATGCAGAGGTATTTATAATGGACTTAGGGATTTTTTTAAGCTTTCGGGTGCTGTTTTCATTGTGAGCATAGTATTCAGAAAGTCACGAGATACCCAAATTTTACTGTTGTAAAATAGGCTTCCTGTGAGATGACATTGCCCAGTTACAGGCAAATGAATGTATTTTGGTCACTTTTAAGTGACACTGGACTAGGCTGTGTTTAGCAAGTAAGAATTTTTACTGAAAATACTTTCAGATTTTGAGACGCTCATCATAACACAATCCTATCATAAGTCATGGAATATGCCCATGCATAGACAACATATTCATGACGTTTGTATGTTTATTCCCTCTGATTTCATACATAATTTTGAACACACCACATCATTCTTTTGCATGTTTCGGTGCTTGGGAGTATACACTAGAAGATGGTTCATGTCTATAGGACACTCTTCATTCTGTTTTGTTTTGTAGTTTTGATGAAGCAGGGTCTCATCATGTAGCCCAGGCTAGCATCAAATTTATGATTCTCTTACCTCAGCCTCTAGGTGCTGGGAATACTGTAATACATCACCATACCTGGTATTCTGTATTCTTCTCCTATGGTTGCTAAGTTTGGGACTCTTGACTACTGACATATTACTAGCTTATGAACCAAATAACTGAACATTTGTATCATCTGCTATTATAAATAATTTGGCAACTCATGGTTTTTGGACAAACTGCATAGGTGACAGTGTATTTTAGAGGGCTCTCCAGAAACTAGCACCAAGGATAAATTAATATGTAATTTTGTTAGATGTCACTAAACTCCCTTTTTAGAGGCTGTTGCTTTTCAACCCCTGCCTATGCCAGATGTTCTCACCCATTCAACAAAGTGATTGATCTGCAGGTGAGCAATAGCTCAGGAGAATGATCATCTGACTTTCTCTTCCTGTATATTTGGTTTCATTCTTTTCTTTTGTTTTAGGCCATTTCCTGCTTTCTCTGTGAATTATGTGGTTGTGCATTTTTGTCCATTTTCTGTGAGTCTTCCTGATTTAATAGTTTCAAAAATCTCTCCCAGTTGGTCATTTCTCTTTTGATTTTGCTTGTGGTATATTTTGCTATGGTGTCATTTATACTTGGGTGGGTTTATTGATCTTTTCCTTTCCTCCTACTGAATAGTGGCTCATAGAAAGTTTTTCCAACAGCTAGGTTGGAAATCCATCCAAGTTTTTCTCAGAAAAAGAAATAGGTTCATTTTTTATACTGAGATCTCTAACGCATTTGAGTTCCCCCCCCCCCCGATATTCACTATGAAGCAGAAGCCCAGTGTTACATTTTTCCAAATGGCTTTTCAGTTGTCTGGACATCTTTTAAGAAGCCCAGACTCGCTCAGTTACTTACAATGCCACTTTGATTATGCAAACATATTTTTATATTGTTTTCTGGCTTTTGGGAAGTTCTAGGTTTTTTTTTTTTTTTACCTCAGAGCCTTGACTTTACTTGTCTTGCTCCCTCTCAACTGGCATACTACATACAACCTGAGACGCACCTTCAGCTTACCTTTTTGCTACTTATTTTGGAGCCAAAGTCTCATGGACTCTTTGGAATATGATCACCTAGATCACAGCCTCTTGAGTAGCCAGGATCACAGGCACGTGTCACTATCACATTCATAAGATGAGGTCAATAGTCCCATACACGTGCAGCAAAAAGACATCCTTTACTGAATCTTTTCCTAGTCATTGTCTTTCTGTGTGCACTCTGCTTTGCTTTTAATGGACAGATTTTATGTGTTTGGCAAGCAATAAGAAGCTCTCATGCTCCAAATAACACATCAACCAAGTAGAAACTGCTTCAGGAGTTTAATACCTCAAACTTGAAATACACAGCCTGTCTTTGTTTGCTCATCACTGCATGTGAACGATGAGATCTTCTCCCACACCTCTTTGCTATTCTAGAATGTTCATAATGGTATACCTGAAGTGAGCTCAGGCTCTTTATCCACTAGAGATCCACATGACTGCAGTTGTTCAGGAGAATTCTTCTATGTGTTTTTGTTGTTGCCATTGTTGTTTTTGACACCCTAACAATAAGGCTTCTTTGTGGCAGGGCTAATTTTGCAACTTGTTCTTGTGGCCCACATTGAGCCAGTATCAGATGATATCATTGGCTATGGAAGCAGAAGTCTGTTGCTCTTACCTTATGTGGCAACAGACTTCTTCCAAATATTCTTTCCTCCAAATTGGATTCATAGGCATCCCAGGTACTTCACTGGGCTGGATCCCATGAATTTCAAGTGATGTGAGATTTAGAGTCTGCCTCAACTCTCCATCTAGCTCAATGGTCACCAAATAGAAAACTCTTAGTCACTATGGAATCCCAGGCCTTCTCTCTCTTCTTTCGTTTTCTCCCTTTTCTTCTCCCAGATTTCATGTTTCATCCATTGCCTCACAACCCTAAAGATTCAACCCCAGAGATCCGTGAGGAAATTACGCTTTGAATTTCTCCCAGAACTATACTCTTCCAGGTGCCAAAGTCTGAGGCGGTGGGAGTGTGGGGGTTGGAGTTTGAATGAGGATTATTGAAGGTCAATATCAGAGGCTGATGCTAATTGCTCCTCAAAATCTCACTACAGCTCTAGTATTTAGCCCAAAGCCTCCTTCAGGCAGGGTGCAATAATCCTGTTCATTTGCATGGTGAGGTGACTAGTGCCTTTTCAAAATATATGTTGAAGTCTCATCCATCTGGCTCAAGTTAAGCTCTTCCTCTTCCACGAAGCTTTTTCTGACTGTAGCAGAATACAGTGTCCTTAGGCCACACCCCATCCCCAACCTCTGAAGCCTGTGATAATCTTCTGGGGCTTTTCGTTGGCACAAGTTGTATGAATTCCTTGTTATCCTCCCTTGTTCTGATCTGAGGTTAAGGGCATCAAGGGCAGAATTCAGGTGCTGGGTGCAGTTCTTGCACAAAGTGACAGCTCAGGAAGTTCAGTGACAGAATTCATGAGAAAGCAGGTCTCAAACACAGTTCATCAACAAACTAAACCAGATCTCCAAGGCCGTGCACAGAAAAGTAAAAGGCCATAGTGGCTACTGAAAATAATGAAATTAAGGAAAAATACCGTTTTTCTCTGCAATAAGCTTAGAAGCAAATGACTTAGACTACTGAAAATCAGTCTTTCCATTCAAATATTCTTTTTCTTTCTCATCTTTAGAGTTTCTTCTGTATTTGGGGTTTATGTGTTGGTCAATGTCTTATGTTTTGCTTCAGAAGTATCCTGAAACCACAGAAATTTATTACTAGGGAGGAGTTTAGAGATTTTTAAATTTCATCTTGAGGTTGTAGAAAGGCAGACTTTAAAGTCAAATAATTGTGAAGAAAATGTTCCATGCTGTGTTTATTAGCTGAGGGATTTGGGTAAGTCACTCATTTATTTGGACTTTGGTGTTCTCACTAAAAATAAAGGTAGTAATGTCTTATAGGTGTAGTTATTGGGAAGATCTTGGTCTGGAAAATAAATAAGACACTTTCAGTATAGTACCTTTGTCACTGGAGTGAGTCTGATCAATGGTTTTCAAATTCTGCTCCTTGGAGTTCTAAAAGAGTGGAACTGTGGCTCTGTGCGCTGTGGATGAAGGGATCAGCTAGTGTCCTGAGCTCCAGGTCCCCAAAGCCTTCTCATTCACAGGAACAATGCTGTCTATTTTATGTACTGGAATTCTGGAGCTAGCTAGTTAGCTACCTAATTGGTGACTTAGTTAGTGTTGCCTAGACTAAGCTATTCGCACAGTCTAAGCAAATGCTCTACCACTAAGCAACAACCTAGCTGAGACTGCTCACTTTCTAAGAAGAATCTTTCATGTGTGTGTGCCAGTTCTGAGCTTGAACTCGGGGCCTGGACTGTCACTTAGATTTTTGATCAAGGCTAGTGTTCTACCACTTGAGCCACAACCCACTTCCTGCTTTGGGTGGTTAGGTGGAGGTAAGAGTCTCATGAACTTTCCTAACCAGTTTGTCTTCAACCCTCAGATCTCAGCTTTGTAAGTAAGTAGGATTATAGGTATGAGCCACCAGCCCCTGGTGCAGAGATTATTTTTTAGAAAAGAACTTAAATTCTAATGTAGGTTGGTGCATTTAAACTTTACAATTACCAATGCATACTTACTGATTACTAAAACAGTTTCTAGAAAGGTTCAAGTATCCAGAGAACTCTGTTTGATTTCAATAGGTCTTTTTAAAAGTACTGCATTAATTGGGGAAATTATTATTCTCCCCAACAACATATCTTGAAAGCTAACATGCTTTAAAAAACATTTATTTGGGCTGGGAAGGTGGCTCAGTGGTAGTGTTTCCCTTACATGCATGAGGCCCTGGGTTTGATTCCTCGGCACCACATAAGCAGAAAAAAAAAGCCGGAAGTGGTGCTGTGGCTCAAGTGGTAGAGTGCTAACCTTGAGCTGAAGAGCTGAGAGACAGCTCCCAGGCCCAGAGTTCAGGCCCCATGACTGGCCAAAATAAATAAATAAATAAATAAACCACAAAAACATTTATTTGATAAATGTCTGATAATTACCTAAGCAACATACGTCATGATATTTTAAAAGAATAAATGAGATAAAGGCTGGAAAAACTTTGCTATAAAAACCCAGGCAATTATTATTATACTCATGCTATTTAACCACCTGTATTTAATTTGTATTTCCCTATGTTTGCCCTGCTTCCTGCAATCTGGAGATTAAAATAGAGGCTGGGATTAAAGGTCACCCAAATAAAACTCAAACTCGTAAAAGCCTCTTAACTTTGGTTAATTAGAGCAACCATGTCTGGGAAGAAACAGAATAACAGGGAGACTGTCTCATGACTTGGATGATGGTTTGCTTACTATTGCAGCAGCAGCTGTACCAGTAGCCATTAATAGATCAATTCATGTCATGCATGCTGAGCAATCTGATCTTTACAAAAGTCTGTGAAGGAGATATCGTTATCCCCATTTGGCAGACAGGAAAATTGAGGCAAAAAAGTTAGTTATATCCCACTGTCACCTACCTAGACGTTTGTTCTAGATTGTTTAACTCAAAACAAGCCTATAACCATGCTACTATACTTGCTAGGAAGGTAATAATGGCCACCATAACACACTGACTTACTAGACACATGACTTTTCCAAATAAAAATTAGCCTAGGCTGGGGATATAGCTCAGAGGTAGAGTGTTTGCCTGACATGCAAAGCCTTAGGTTCAGAACCCAGCACTTATAAATACAAACTACACAAATGCACGCATGCATGCATACCTACATATCATCTAGTCTCTGCCGAGTGTGGTTACTGGTTCTCCCACTGGCAGTGAATAACTGCTTTCTAAGTAGAGGGTGAGACGGGTATGACTGGCCAGTTGTTTGTGATTTGTCTGTTTGGAGATTAATTACCATGATCATTGCCCCAGACTATGTTTATACTTTTTGTTGTTTTCTACATTCTAATGACTTATTCATCCTTTATCTTTACCATACTTTTAAAATATTTGGAGAATGTGTAAGAAAATATATATGCTGTATTTATCTGCCTCCTTAAACTGGGATTGTCTAGAAATCCCTAAATTTTTAAATTGTTTGAAACTATTCTATTCAGTCAATAACATATTTTTCAGATTTTCCAGAAGAGGGATATATGGAATTGAGTAGAGGCAGAATTGCTTTTCAATGTTAAGGACTTGAGACTCTCCACAGCTGAACACAAATCCACCTTCACTCCAAAGTGAAACTCTATTCCTGTAGATAAAGTTTTTCCCTATAGGATAGTTTTGATAGCTATACATTTGCTAGATAAATGGAAGCTTGTCTACGGCACAGCCATTGATAAAGCATCACACTGGCTTTCTCATTCAGAAAGAAACCTTTTTGGTAAACATAATGCTAGTGAAATCCCTCTCGTGACCTACAATAATCAGCATAGCTCTTCAACCATATATACGGATAGTCAGCAAAGGATCACTAGGTACTTAAATCAAATCAACAAGAGACAAGAGAATAAATATGGTGAAGAACACAGAGAGGGCTCTGAGTAAACAAAATTAATTATTTCTAGCATAAAGCCTCTCATTATCTGCAGAGAGATAAGAGAGACTATTACTGCATCTATAAAACAAGTACTGACTGGTATGGTAGCAAAAAGAAGGCAAGAAGTAAATACTGGAAATTTGAAATGAGTTATTAAAAGTTTTAAATAATGAATTAGGAGCTAAATAATACAATGGAAGTAGTTGAAGACCACATTAGGAACATGTTAGCTATGTGAAGTGTGCCTCTCAGAAGGCCAGACAAAAAAGAAAAGGACAAGGAAAATACAAGAGAAAAATGCATCAGTGAAAGCATGCTTATCTAGGCCCCATGCTTATCTAGAAAATGTAAAAAATGATAGAAGAAGGATAATCAATAAATCTAATAACAACAGATGCTGGAGGGGATGTGGCCAAAAGGGGACCCTACTGCATTGTTGGTGGGAGTGTAAACTTGTTCAATCACTTTGGAAAGCAGTATGGAGGCTCCTCAAAAGACTCCACATAGAGCTCCCCTATGAATGACTCCCAGCAATCCCACTTTGGGGCATTTACCCAAATGATCACAAACAAGACCATACTAAAGCTACCAGCACATCTATGTTTATCACAGCATTATTCACTGTAGCTAAGATATGGAACCAACCCAGATGCCCCTCAGTAGATGAATGGATCAAGAAAATGTGATATATATAATTCAAGAAGAAAATAGATTTTAACACAAAATACAAACCAATTATCTTTTCTGTTAACCTAGAAAATGAATGATAAATAAAAACTGGAAAAGAATTAAAAGTATACAATTTTTTCCTCAGCTAAGAGGCAAATGAAGACGTGGCATATTTATTTTCAAGTGGTTAAAATATGAAATGGTCATTAACTTGATTTTGATGTCTACAGTATTTTTCTTTGAGTAGCTCATAGTTAATGAAATAGAACAAGGTTCAGTTTTTCCACAGGGTTAGTCATCTAACTGGCTTTACAATAAGTAGTTATTCCAGCCATCTGTTGATGCATAATAAATCATTTTGGAGCTTAATGGCTTAAAACAACAGTGGTCATTTGTTATATCTTAGTTTCTCAGGCCAAGGATTTTGAGAGCAATTTAACTAGGTAGTTCTGGCTCAAAGGAGTTAGTATGGCTGAAGCTAGATGCTTGTTGGACTTGGAGTGAAGATTAGGGCTGCACTACTTGTGTCTGGAGCCTTTGCTCCAAGTAGAAAGTTGGACAGCTGGTATTGCTTTGAGGATCTCTGGGTCCACCTGGTAATGATAATATGGTCTTTTTAGAATACCAGCTTCAAGATATCATTCCTCCATGATTGCTCAGGGCTCCAAACACTAGTCTCCACATTGAAACCTGCAGAAGCTATGTTGCCTGCTACTACCTAGAAAAAGAAGTCACAGAGAATCATTCCCTCTGGACTCCCTTAAGCAACACAGTCAATAAAATCCTACTAAATGTCCATAGAAATGGAGATAAACTCCTCCTCTTCATGAAAGAGTGGAAAGGTTCTGGAAGAATATATGAAATGGAAAATAGTGCTCTAGCTATTTTGTAGAAATATAATCAATCATAGTAAACATATACTCTTTATTACTATTAAATTTAAAAATAAAACTATATGGCTCACTCCTATAACTCTAACTTCTCAGGAGGTTGAGATCAAGGGTCATAGGTTGAAGCCAGCCTGGACAGGAAAGTCTGTGAGACTCTTATCTCCAATTTACCAAAAAAAATGTTAGAAGTAGAGCACTAGCCTTGAGCACAAAAGCTCAAGGATAGCACCCAAGCCCTTAATTCAAGCCCCAAGACCAGTACAAAAAAGAAAAAATAAATAATATTATAGACAACATAGGGATTGAACTCATAAAACAAAATGTAAATTTATAAACCTTGAAAATATAAACAAAATTATATCACTGACATGAGTACATGAAAATATAAAGGAGAAATATAAATACAACTATCCTTGCTTCCCCTTTATCCTTCTCCCTTCCTTATTTGCATCAAGTACTTGCTGGATGTCTATTGTATGCCAAGGATTTTTCTAGGTGGCTTATTTTATATAGAGAGATATCAATAGATTATATACATGTAGGTATACAGGTGTGTGTGTGTGTGTGTGTGTGTGTGTGTGTGTGTACATATGTGTGTGTGTGTGTGTACATATGTGTGTGTGAAGATATATGGTAGGATTTATTAGGAGATAAGCTCATACAATCATGAAGTCTAAAAAGTTCTATGACAGCCATCGTCTATCTGGACAACCAGAGAGGTCAGTAGTATGAGTATCAAAGCAGAAAGAAACTGCGGAATAAGGGAGTTCAATGATTCAAGGCCAAAGAACCAACATCTTTTTTTCTGGAAGACAACTGGTGCTAGTTGCAGAGCCCAAACACCGCAGAATCTGGAGTTTGATGCCCAGAGGGAGCAAGGGGGGGGGAAATGTGCTCTGCTCTGGAAGGAAAAGCTGGATGGAAGGCTTCCTCCTTTCTTTGCTTTGCTCTTCTGTTTGGATATCAGCTGATGGGATGGTGCCACCCTCATTAAGAATGTTTCTTCCCCACTCAGCTTGTTGATCTACATGCCAGGATTTGTTTTAACACATCATCTCAGAGGTTTGAATTGCCAGTTTTCTAGCAGCCCTCAATCCGGTCAAGTTGACACTCAAAATTAACCATCGCAGTAAGTTAACTAAAAATTCCATGCTTCAGATGTGAAGTCAAAAATCTAAGACCCAGTAAGTCCTCAATCTGCACTTGGCAAGCTAAAAACTAGGGAGAGCCAATGATATTGTAGTTACAGTCAATGAGCAGTCAGGCTTAAAACCTAGAAAGATGTTTCAGTTCATGTCCAAAGACAGAAAAAAGTCCTTGTTTCTGTTTGAAAGGTCTGAGGCAGGCAGAAGTCTCCCTTACCTGGAAGAGGATCAACCTTTTTGTTCTATTGATAAAGCCCATTTAGGTAAACAACAATGGTCTATTTTACTTAGTCCATGTGAATCTTATTCAGAAACACCCTCCCAGAAATTCCCAGAATATTTGGCCAAATATCTGGGCACTCTATAGCCCAGTCAAAATGACAAAATTAGCCATCACAAGCTCCTTACTAGAAATCACAAAAGTATCTATCAGTATGAGAATAGATAACTTACTTGTGGTATGGTCACTTAATAAAACTAAAGAAATGATAACAGATGTAATTACTTGCACATAATGACATAAATGCATCTGACATTTTGCTGAATCAAAAAGCCAGATACAGAAGAACTTATACAGTATGACTTCATCTATATAGTGTACAAAACCAATAACGCTATAGTGTTGGAAGTCAGGACAATGGTTGTATTCAGAGAAGAAAGAATGGGTAGCTATTGGGAGGGGCACCCAGGAAGCTCTGTGTTGTTGGTAACTTATTTTATCTTGAACTTCATGATTGTCTATAATTCGCTGGTTTGCACCCTTACAATTTATGCAGTTTTCTGTATACCTCAATAAAACCTTTTTCAATTTTAATAAAAGAGATTGACTAGAAAACTGCTTTCATCTTTTGTTCAAGAAATGAACAAATATTACCTTCCCTCGTTCAAGACATAAACAGAGCAGAGCCTCATCAAGTCATTAACAGAAGATGGCAATATATGACTCAGATTAGGCAAAACTGTGCTTCAGTTGAATTTGCCTTGAATAGAACACTTTGTTTATAAGTTTATTATTAGAACTTGTTAAATTTTTAGAAACTCTAGTTTGATTATTTTCTTAACACTTCATGTAGGGCTTCTTCATGTCTAAATCCTACAGTCCCTTTCACAGCAAAGACAGGCAGAAGAGAGGCAGATACATTCTGGGAGACGTTTCCTGTCTTTCTGGGCTGTGTCCTGTCTGTATAGGGCCCTTACTCTACCATCGGTACCTGTGACTCTGGTTGGTCTGTTTTTTTATAGAGAGCAACGAAAGTGCATTTTTATGCTATTTTTTTTCCTGCCAAAGTTTAATGTACTCCATAAAATCTGTTAGCAACCCTTTGCTTTCCCATGGTAAAAAGTATTCTTTTTTGTTTTGTTTTGTTTTGTTTTTCCTTTGGGGGTTTTGAATTATGTTTTGGCCTTGTTAGCCTAAAGACTAGAAAATTAGTGCAAGCACATGCTGAGCTTAAGAAAATGGCCAGCCACAGTAGGTGGTAGTAATCAGGTTTTCTTCTGTTAGAAAGTTGTTGCTAGAAATGTACGAAGTGCTGGAATCCTGCTTCAGTTCACATAGTTGTGTCTATATAACAACAAATGTTTGACAGGAAATAATGAAGTCATGTCTAGTGTCCTTAGCACTGGTGTGCCCCTCCCCCTTCCTTGTCAGCTCTAGACTTTCCTTTTAAGTTAAGGGAGGGTACACAGGCCCACAACAAGCATCAGCTAACCAATTTGATATGCTTAGAAGTGACCAGACTGGCTTTTTTAGTGATAAGAGTCGTTGGCCATTTAGAATTCTACAGAGATGGCCTGAATTTCAACCTTTGCTCCTAATCATTTGCTTCCTATTTTGCTCAGCCTACTCGATCCATGTTTCTAGGTCTGCTTTCTGCTTGTTGTATTTGAAATGAAGTCTTGCAGACTTTATGTCTGGGCTGGCCTTCAACCTCAGTCGTCTGAATTTCAGCCTCCTGAGCAGCTAGGATCACAGCTATGAGTCACTGCCGCTCAATCTAAGGTTTATTTCTTGTCCAGTTGGTGGTATCTGGGGCTCATGGAGCTCCTGGCTCTGGAGATGAAATATTCTTTTGAGATCAAATATTCTTTTGATGCCATTTGAAAAAATATAAAATGATGAGAAAATACAAAATGATGAGAATAGTTTTACCAAAGACAATAAAATGTCACCTGATATCTGCACTTTACTATTCGAGTGCATCTTTAGAAATGTGAATGTAACCAAGCACCAATACTTTTTTGAAACTGCATGTTCTCTAGAAACTTTGTGTGAATTGTTATGCAAGCACTGTTTTGTAATTTATATAAAATGTGATAACCACCAGAAAATATTAAGAAAATGGTTCATTATATCCCCAGCACCACAATAAATAAGGAATTCATTATGCTAAACACTCAAGAAGGCACATTTCAAGTGAATAAAGAGCATTTACAAACTTCTTTGCCTAAGCCCATTAAGTGACAGTGGGAAGATTACAACTCTCTGGGAGTTTGTTGAGACATTTGTTATGAAGTAGTCTATACAAATTTGACTAGCATATATTTCTTCGCTGCCATTGTCATTCCATCAACAGAAAAGAAAGGCTTCTCTCCAAATTAATCCAAACCAGGCTCTACAAAAGAAAAACTTAAGAATAGTCACATTAAGCAGAAATGACATTAGTCAGCAGACACATTCAAGGCATGGCTATGTTAGCTGCCACACAGCAGTTGGTGTAGATCACAAGACAAGCCACTTTTATGTATTCACTTTTGCAAGGCTGGGGATCAAATCTAAGGCCTCACACATGCTAGAAGTGCTAGACCACTTAGCTCCATTCCTAGCCCTATCAATTTCATTGAGTTAATTCATATTAATTATTTTAGCAGTGCTGACAGTTGAACCTAGGACCTCCTTTTAATGTGGAATGTGTTATGTTAGAGCAAAAAGTGTCTTTGTTTCATGTCTTACCATATTTTATTTCAAACGTTAAAGCTGTAAAGATACTGGATGTAGAAAATGTTTGTATTTCACCAAAACATTTTCTTAAAATGATCACAGGAAAAAGAAACTGGGTAGAACAAGTCTGGGCATGTACTTGTTTAATTAAAAAGAGAAAGAGAGAGAGCTAAGTATTTGAAGTCTTGAAAAGAAAGGCACTATGCAGGTCCAATTAATTTGTCTCTATTAGTTAAGTAATAGTATTTTATAGCAAAATTAATGGACAGCACAAAATCTTAAGTGTATAGCAGGAAATTGGGGGGGTGAGGATAGACTATTTGCACTTTTGAAATGATGAACACTATTGCCACTCGTTTGAAAGTAGCAATTTATACTGAGTGATTCGTGTGGAGTGGCAACACTGCAATTTTCCATAACTACCTTTGAGCCACAGAGAGTAAACAAGAGTCCTCCAATTACAAAACAAAACAAAACAAAAAAAAACAACTTAGCCCATGATGGAGTGGGCCTCATCATAGCATCAGGAGACCAGCAGGTTAAATCAACATTTGCTCAGTGGGGCAATGCTAAAGCTACGTACAAAGTAATGGACTTCTTGGCCAGATGCAAAGTCAATAGGTCAAAGCAATTGACCAGTAATGATAGAGGCTAAGCCCGAGCAAGTCTGTCCTTTGGCTCCCAGGGTACAGATTAAGAAAATAAAAGACCTGTACTGAGACCCTCCATATGCCTGGGTCATAGTAGAGTAAATCTGCTTTGGATCCAGCCTTGATGCTGTTTCCTGGCAAAGAGGGACTCTGACATATTTTCCCGAAGCAATGATTACACAAAGGCATCAGAGGAATACAAATAACCTGAGAGGAGGCTCCTATAGAAATGTAATCCATTCAAACCCCAGAAGCTAGAAAGAGGGGTCCTAAGCAAGTGTTGGAGCCTGGGGAGGTTGCTTGGCTGATACTTTGATTCAAGATTCCCACATCCAGTATTGTGAAACAAAACAAAACAACAGCAACAATGAAATCAATCATTGCAGTAAACTAGCCAGTGTGTGGTACTTTATTTTTGTCAGTCATGGGGCTTGAAGTCTGGGCCTGGATACTGTCCCTTAGCTCTTCAACTCAAGGATAGCACTCTATCACTTGAGCCACAGCACCACTACCAATTTTCTCGTGGTTAATTGGAGATAAGAGTCTTGAGGACTTTCCTGCCATGGGCTGGCTTTGAACTGTGATCCTCAGATCTCAGCCTCATGAGTAACTAGGATTACAGGCGTGAGCCACTGGTGCCCGGCTGTGGTACATTACTATGGCAGTACTAGGGAACTAATAAACACATAAAAAGCAACCAACTGGATCTTTCAATTATCTTTTGGGGACAGCCTTAAACAGAAATAGGCAAAGCTTAAAGGTGATAAAATCATAGTGGAGAATATCAGTTAACCCTAATCAGAGTGCTGCAAGATCATATAAGCCAGGAACAAACCTTGGACCATTTATCCTTGGATTCACAGACAGTTGATGTGTTTTTGTCTCTAGTTGGAGAAACTGGCTTTGAGCACAAAAAGTGGACCCGTCTTCTCTTAAAGTACTGGATCCTTTGCTGTGCTGTTTGGGACCCCCGGCTCCTATTGAAGGTAACTGCCCAGAGCCTTAGCAGAACTCTGGTTGACTTGCATGAGCTTCTCTCAGGAGGAACAACCCTCAAGCTGACAAGTTAACCACAAAGAACTGTTGATAGCTCCTGCCTCTGACCTAGGACCATCAAGGAACTCAGGGTCTACTTTCTAGTCCTATGAAAACTCATAATCTAGACACCAGTACTAACCTCTCCTTCCTTCTATGTGAGTATCCTGGAGCTGCTATAACAAATCACTCTAAATTGCCTGGTTTAAAACAGCTGCAACTGACTAGCTCCCAGTCCTGGTGACTAGAAGTCTTCTTTGTGCTCCCTCTGAAGTGAATCTAGGGGAGAACGTGCCATATGCCTGTTTCCTAGCTTCTAGTGTTACCAGCATCCTTGCCATTCTTTGACTTATGGATGTAGCACTGCAGACTCTGCCTCCAATACCACATGGAGGTCTTCCTATTTCTGTATCACTTCCCTCTTTTCTTATTAAGACAAAACCAAAATAAAACGAAAACCAGACAAACCATATTGATTAGAACCCAGCCGAGGACCTCATCTTAACTCATCTGCAAAGACACCAATCCTAAATAAGTTCACACTCACAAGTGCTAGGTTTTAGGACAATACCATCTAAGGTACTATGATGCCCACTCGAACTTGCATGTACAGATACTTGACACCTCAGAGCCTCTTACATGGCAATCTTATACTTGGAGGGAAAATGGAAATCACATGACTGAACTTTGGAGGTGTATTGTGTAAATATAAACATTGTGTAAATATAAGCAATGTTTGTTGCAGATAAGTTGGGCAAGATGAGCCAAGCTAGGAGGAAAAGAGGGATATTTTGAAAAATTTAAGGTTTTTGTAAGGTCTCTCAAATAGAAGATATTGACAAGAACTACTATTTCAGCACTATTAGTCAAACTCGCACTGGTTTTGTCAAGACTGAGAACATTAGCCTTCAAGGAACTGCTCAGGGAAGCTAATTCAAACCTGCCTAGTCAACAAATCAACCAAGTTACAGGTGACAAAGGGCAATCCCTTTGTTAGAGAATCTTATCAGTGGCACTTTTTAAGATGGCTGAGATTTGTATTATGCCCTTAAATAGAAATGATGATGAGCTACTGTAAAACTCCAGTCACCCTTGTGTCAATACACATCACTGTGAGAATAGCATAATGGAGGTTGGGGGAGGGAGGGTGGAGGGGAAATATGCTGTAAGTTTCAGAAAAAAAAGACCTAATATGTGTATTTTGTTGCTAGAAGAAAAAGGGAAAAATGTAAAGTTTTTTTTATTTCTTTGTAAGTTCTCTGATTTCACTTTGAAGGGGAGAGGGGGGCGGGGGGTTCTGTCCTAAAGCTAAGGCAGTAATTGTGGAAATTCCAGTCCATCAGCCGATCAGATGCCATCAGTGTTGAGATGCCTTCCAATTGTGATGAGACTCCTGATTATCTTGAAAGGCAAAATAAAGTCCACAGAGCAACATAACAGTTGAGCAAGCTGGGCATTGTTCCTGCTAAGAAGCCTCCCCAGCATGTTAACCAGACCCAACATAATTCTATCTGCCATAAAATGGAGATAAGCAGACATTCCACAGGGTAAGATGGCTAGACCTTAAATCCCAGGTCTAATACTGCTCATATCTTGGACAAAGGTCTTAATGTCTCAAAAGCTATTCAACTATAAAATGAAATGAGAATAACATCTATTTCCATAGAGCTTCTGTAAGAACTACTTGGGGTAAAATACATAGAATGTTTGAGACATCTGAGTTACTTGTAATGTAGTTACTTATTCCTACCATGTCCAAGATAAAGCATCAATGAATCAGGATCTTTAATCCAGTTTAGTGGCACGTCTGCCACTTCATCTTGTGCATTCACAATCATTGAGTAGACTGGATAAATCAAAAAGTAAAAGAGCTTCTTCAGGTTGTGGACAAAAATATACCCCAGCTCCAGGAAAGAACGAATGAATGCAATGATATACTTTAACCTAAATCATAAATGTAAATTTAAACAAAAATTAAAATAAATGAAAAAAAGAAAAAATACCTCTGATCTCATTTTAAGCTTTAGTGTCTTTATTTAAAAGTCCTTCTTTGAGGGTCTTTTTACTGGTGTCAGGATGGAAGAGAAAGCTCAGAAGTCCCCAGGGAGAGACAGAATAGCAGCCTTGTCCCCTTGAAGGGCACTGCACACCAAAATAGTAAGTGCAGCTCAGCACCTTTCAGGGAGATTTGATCCAGGAGAAAGTAGGGAAGAGGGTTGAATTGATCAGGGGCCAGTATGGATCATTCTGGGGCACCTTCTGTACTTGTCATGGTTTGGAATTACCAGTAAGGGCCTTCTTTCTCAATTAACTAAAGGACTCATCCTACATCCTGACTAGGAAAATTCTTGGACATATAAGCTACATAGGAACAGAGCTTCCAAAGCCAATCAGAATGCTTTCAGGCAGATAACCTGCCCATTTCCTGTTTCCTGTTCATCTCTACAGAGAAGTCAATGTTTCCAGACCCTATCTTAGCTGTTGGAAACCTTTTCACACCCACACAGAGAGAGCTGTATGTTCTCTTTCTCCCAGTAGGAGTACAAGCTGACTGTGCCCTTTTCTTGTCCCTAAAATATCTACTGGGAGCAAGGGTTCTCAGTTTTGGTTATACATTACATAACATCTCACTTGATGGTTTAAAAATCAGCTTCAAGAAGATTCTGATGCCAGGCCACACTTAGAAACAATTAGGAGTCTCTGGGGATAAGGCCTAGACGTGGATATTTTTCTAAGCTTCAAGATAACTCCCTTGGACAGTCAAGGTTAAGATCTACTGACTTCATGGCAAATTGGAGCATAATGGTGTGGCAGAGAATAGAACAAGGAACAGCAGCCCAATTTGGGTTTAAAGCCTGTCACCTGCCGGTTGCTAGAACATAGAAATGCCTTTGGTTTACCAGGAATCTGAAAGGTTATAGGGCCAGAACACCTGGCGTGGGAACTATAGTGGTTATATTAGTCAACTATTTCTGCCAGAGCAAAATGCCACAGCCTGAATAGCATAAAGAACAGAATTTTCTTTCTCACAGTTCTGGAACTGCTCACAGTGTGGTTTATGGATAAGCTTATTAGAAATGTAGAACACCGAGTCCCAGCCCAGCCAAAGTCCCTGTACCAGCTTCTGATTTTAGCAAGATCCCAAGAGATTGGTGTGGAGAGGTACTGTGATAGATTTTCCTCAATCCTAGTAAGTTTTTTGATACTCAGACACTATAGTTCATTAAGCTAAGCCTGAGTCAATGGTAAGTCGCTAACTCCTGGAATCCTAGCTACTCAGGAAGCTGAAATCTAGAGAATCATGACTCAAAACCAGTGTTGGCAGAGAAGTCTGAGAAAGACAAAATAACCAGAAAAAAGTTGGGCTGGGGGCATGGCTTAAGTGTTAAGTGTTTCGGCTGAGTAAGCATGAGACCTTGAATTCAAGTAACACACATGTGTGCACGCTTGTGTGTGCACGCGCGCACAGAAACACACACACACACACACACACACACACACACCCTGTTACATGGACATTAAAGGGTCCCAGATTTCTCTCCCAGTGGGTGGTGGTAATGAATGCCCTGGCCATGGTCTTTAAGGATTGAGGATTTAAGATGAAAACTTCAGAATGACTAAATCCTTATCCATCTATGAAAATTCCTTTTCCATAAATATGCATCCATTTTCCTTGCCTGTCTTTTATCCTCAGAGATTTTCCTGAAAAGAAACAATCCAAATCAATTTTGGCTGCAATAGGTATTCTTGGTAAATCTTACCTAACATTTCAGGCCATCCTACAAACTGAGCAAGAGCCTGGTGTTTTGAGGGTTTCTGCAGAGTCAGAAGGTGTGAAAAAGGCAGAGTAGAATTGAAGAAGGCTGGTGAGCCATATCCCACCTGTTCAGGGAGATGACAGTGAGGAAAACTGGCACTGGGTACTGGGGAAGGCAGAGGCGTTTTAAATGAGCAACAGAAGAAGAGGCCTGAACCACACCTGCTTGTCACAAGATCAGATTAAACCTCTATAGCAATTAATTAACAGTAGTAAGAGCCACAAGAGGATTGGTCAGTTTCCTGGAGCGTCATTCAGGTAACCTCTACCAAGACTCACTCCTAAACTCCTCCATCTGGCATGAATCTCACTCGACCAGAGTCATTTCCCTCTTTCCCTCCCAACATGAATATGCAAGGAAAGATGATTCCTTTAAGGTAGACTGAAACGTTAGGCTCTTTTTCTTGTGATGAGACAAGGGGCAGGAATATCTTGAGTCTCTCAGAAGAAGTCTGGATGGAATGCAAGGAGGCAAGAAAGCCCCAGCGACAAAGTTGAGCAATCTGCACTTGAGATCTTCACCTAGAGAGTAGTTCTACACCTTCTGGGAATCTCAGCTCCAGCCTGGGTTTGCTCCAGTTGACCCTGATGTGTTTCAGCCTTTGATCAACTCTGTTTCACACTTCCATTGTCCCCATACCCATGAACTGCTGCAAATTAGTCACACCTCAAGGACAGTGTTTGATCAAGGGAGAAAATTGTCCCAGAAAGGCCAGGAGGTAGCCAAATGATGTGTGGAGCATGGGAAGGACTGCTCTGTGACCCAGCCTGGCTGCGGTGACACCCTGTTTTGAGACAGATGGAATTCCCACATCAGACTAGCTTCTTAGCTTCTGACACTTGAGAAGTGAGAACTTAATACTGGAATCGTGAAGCCACGCCCTCCTTATTTTTGCCTTGGACAATAGCAGAGAACCCTGAATTCCATTCAGAGAAACAATGGATCTGATCAAATCACCGCAGAAGAGAACATTACAGAAAGGCTGAGATTCCTGGGGGCATGCCTAGGATAAAGAGGACATTTCAGCCATATCAATTAACAATTGAAGGGAAAATGGCACCCCCCTCTCCTTTCCCCCTTCTTTCTCCCCCTCTATAGTCACTCCATTTTGTTTTCGTTTTTTGTTTTCTAAAGATAAACTTAAAAGTAAAGAGGGGGAAAAAAATAAGCCTCACTATGGTAAAAATAGGTCACAACATGGGAAGAGAATTTTCAGCCTTGAAGCAGTTGAGATTGCCAATGAAGCTCATGTGGAACCAGGTTTCCTAGAAACCCCCTTTCTGCATGATTCCAGGTAAGGGGAGGTTGCAGAGACATCTTGCCCACCAGATTTGGGAAGGCGAAGGGAAAGCCATGGCCAGGTTTCTTTCCACACGCTGGAGGTGGGAGTGGGATCACTATGGTAGCGCTCTCGTGTTGGAGTGGGAAGCAGCCACAGCATGGATGTGTTCATAACAAGAGGTGCCAGAGTGTAGGCAGCAGGAGGCCTTTGCTCTCCCCAACTCAGCTACCACCTGGTTATCTTGACCACCTGCCCTGCAGACATCAGATCACCACACCAGACCTCTTACAAGTCCCCAATGTCAGATCTCTTGACCTGCAGCATTCCAGCAGCTCTACTTCTTTGCTTGAAGCCCAATTTGAAGTAAATTAGGATCTGAGGCACTTTGGTGCCCTTGGAGCTCTGCTGAACTCTGCTGATCATTGCAGATACATTCAAACATGTGTGTGTGTGTACCTGTGTGCCATTTTAAGTGGAAGGCGAATGGACTTTTCCAGGTGCATGTGATTTCCCCGCTACTTCCTCAGGATCATTTAAATAATAGTCACATTGCCCATCTCACAGATGTTGTGTCTCTCGCAAGCACAAGATAGTGATCATTTGAATATATATAGAGTGTAGCCTGACTTAGGAAGTCTTTCCAGCCGTCAATGTGACTGTGTTTGATTGTTACTATCCTGTCTGCAAGCCTGATAGACTTCGTCCTGTGAGAGAAAAAGCTCTTTTCCACAACCATGCAGGTTTAAAAAGTGGAAAGACTTGGAAAAAGCTGTATTAAGCGAAATATGCCAGACCCAGAGAAACACAGATTGCATGGTTTCCCTCATTTGTGGTAGCTAGAATGTGCCTATAAATCTACAAGTAAACATACTGGATGGTTTCAAAAATTACACTGGTTATGATAGATTATACAGGTCTCTAGGTCTTCACATACAGTAAGACCAAAAAAGGATACTCTTAGGAGAGGAAAAAGGCGCAGTACCTATGTTCATCTGATCATATAAAATAATATTTATAGAAATGAACTTCAGGAAATAAAAACAAGAGTATTTTTCCCCCTTTGGTACTGTTTTTGTTTTCCTTTCTGTTTGCCTTGTTTGCTTTTTCATCTGTCTTTGGGATGGTAAGAAGGGCATAGAAGTCGTGGTGGAGTATTGCTAAGCTGACCTTCAAGGCAACCTGCTGGATAAGTAGCTGACCAAGCTAGCATAAGTTATATCTCAGGTAGGCTGTGGTTTTACTACAAGGCCTGGTTTCACCCAGGCCCAAAGCCTGGGCATCCTGCTGTCACTGGGGGACCTCTGTGGTGGGCTGTTTTTGCTCTGAGATCTTCCTCAGGCAGACACTGCTTCTGTGAGGCCCTCCTTTCTTGACTTTCCTTTTGCAGATGTTGGTCCCTTGGAACATGCTCTTCTTTCCTGTGTCCTCTGTGATGTTGGTACATCTATGCACAGCTAGGCCATCTTGGCTTTGTTTCTCAGAACCCTACAACGGGGGAGTCTCCTCTTATGTGGGAAGGGTCCATCTTTACAATTATGGAGGAAGATGCCCCCTATTTCCCTAACTCTGCCTGTTTGTACACTCAGTTTCCCCCCACCCCATGAACTCTGGCCTTCATACCTCTTCTGTCCTCTAATCTACCTGCTTTGTCCGTTTAACTACAGCTCTCAGTTTCATCAGTGATCACTAATGAAATTGGTGGTTTTGGAGGGGACAATTCTTTGTTGTGAGGTACCTTTCTACACATGGCAGACCACTCAGCACCCCCAAACCACTAAGTTCCCTAACTCTTCCTCATCATGGTGGTAACTCCAGATAGCCCTACTTGTTTCTTCACTAACTACAGCATTGTGGGATCATCCCATCCGTCACTCAGGACCTTCCTGGCTCAGCCTCTTATCTGTTTCCCTTGCCCATTGTCCCTTTGTCATGACCACCTGAACACACATGGAGCCTAAATGACTAGAGCTGGGCACTGGCTTCCTGTCTGTGAACAGGTGCCAAGGCCTGCTAGGGAAAAGCTGGCAGATGCATAGATTGATCCTACTGTCAGTTCCTGGTCACCAATCCCAAGTAAACCAGTAAGCTGGCTGTTGGATCCCCAGGATACACATGAAATTCTACCCTCCCTCCTTAAAACTCTCACCCTTAACCTCCACCAGCCCCCAAAGAAAGTTTTACTTATTGCACAAAAATAGGAAGCACCTTCAGTCCACAGATCTTAAGACCTCCACCACCATGGCTGATGTGCCCAACCTCTTTGCCTCCCTCGTCTGCCTTCCAGGGACAGACAGTAGGAGAGGTGGTGATTCTGTTCCTCCTATACTTTTCCCATCTCTGCAGGAGAGGCACTTCCTTTCCTCTTTAGATATACTACATGATAGCACTTCCCATAACATTCATTAACACCACATAATGGAGAGTTTCTTAGCTTGTCTACGGACTTCAAAATAAAACTACTCTCCTTTGACCTGACATCACCTTCCATGATGGCCAAATCCCTTTCTACTTATTTATTTACTTACTTATATAATATTATTATTGAGTTGTTATACAAAAGGGTTACAACTGGTCAAACCTCTGACTGCGGTATCTGTTTCCTATCTCTCTATCACTACTGGATCCTTCCTATTTGACCTCTATTGTCATCAGTGCAACCAAAATCATTGTCTCCAAGTGTAGCAAAAGAGTAGATTTCATGGGCATGGTCAGTGCTCAGCTTGCCCTGTTTCCCAGAAACACTTGATAAGTTGAGATATTCTCACACATGTGATACTATCTTCAATGACACGAACATCCTCAGCTTAGACCTCCAGCTCTTTCTCCATCCTTTGGCCATCTTTCTTCCATGCTGGCTTGCATTTCTAACCATGGATTAAAGCTTCTGTACCAGGCCCTCTTTCCTCTCACCCTTCTGATTCTTTTTTGGCAATATCTTCTAGAATGAAGATATAATCCAATTAACAAATTGCCACCCTCATCTCCCCTAATGCTTTGATCATGCATGCACTTGCACCTTAATGTCTTGCTAGATCTACCAACTCACTGCTCCATTTTATGTTAAGTTTCAGCTGCTGATAACATGGCTTTTCTCCTTTTTGTAGCACAAGGCTTATGCTGTGAGCAGAGCTGTGCATGTACTGTGTGTGTCTTTTATTTTTTCTAGTATTGGAATTTCAACTCAAGGCCTCATACTCTCATTTGGCTTTTTTGCTCATGCAGGAATTCTACTACTTGAGCCATGTTTCTACTTCCAGATTTTTTGTTGGATAATTGGAGATATTTGCTTGTTCAGCTGGTTTCAAACCTAGATCCTTAGTTTTTAGCTTCTGTATAGTTAGAATTATAGACATTGAGCCGATAATGCCCAATGACTGTGCATTGTTTTTAATGGCAATCGCTGTTTAATCTTTTGTTTTAAAAGGTATATCCTATTAACTTACAGAGAAATTTGTTCATCTATTTACCCCTAATTTCATTTATTCATGTAACTAACACTTTCTGTGCATCTACTTCACACTCTGCCGTAAGTATGCATTGACAAATAACACCTGGGGCTAGCTAGCATTAAGGGTGAGGTTCAGGCCTCAAATCAGGCAATTCTATGCAGTGAGGAAAGGGGTCCTATAGGAACGAGCACACTCACAAAGGAAGGACCCCTGACTAGGATGAGGAGGGAGGGAAAGCATCAGAGAGGTCCTGGGAAAGAGAACTAGAAGGGGCTAGACTGCTATAGGACATAGGAGGGCTGGGGGCAGAGACTGGGCTGCTTTTCACTCCACCTCTGTCTGCTAAGGAGCTGGAGCATCCTAGGAACACATTAAGGCAGCTGAGTGGCTTCTCAAGGACACTGGGGTCACAGAACAGTGCCATTTGGCAGATGGCAGAAACTGCCTCGGGGAAGGAGAAAGGCCAACTCTATTGCCAAGCTAGAGACAGAAAACATTTCCTTTGACTTAGAGAAGGGGAGGAGGCAGCAGATGGACTCAATATTCCAGTACTTAATTGTTTGTAGGTTGTAGATCCTTTAGATTCTGTAGAGCAGAGTGAAGGGTAAGGACCAGACACAAGGAACAGGACGTGGGTTCAGAAAGCCCAGGACACAGCTTCTGCTGCCCCATAAAGGTTTAAGAAGCCAACTATAAACCCTGGAACCATAAACCCTAGGTTAAAAGCCTCTTACTTAGGACAGTACTTATAACTGACTGCAAGCAGAGGAAATTCTTGAGCAACATAGTCTGTAACATACTGTAATGGTAAATACATGGCATAATACATTTGTTTAAATAAACAATTACAACATCAAGAAGGAGAGAGTGTCAACTTAGGCTTTAGCTGATAATGGCATGTTGGAGATAGTGTCATCAGCAAATGGGCACTCCATGGTAAGAGATAAGGTTTCACATGAGGGTAGGGGACCCCGGGAAATATCCCTCCACCTGTAACTGCTCTAAAAAATTAAGTCTACTTTTTTTTAAATGCTTACAAATTCTTTGGTATTTCTCTTATGGAGGAGTGAGATTTGTAGTCATCATCTTGAACATGCTCATCTTATTACTGTGCCTGCCAATTCAGTAACTGCCAAAGCTATATATAAAGCTATTTTTCCTGGTCCAGTTGTAATACTCACGTTGAGGGTATTTCTTCTCAGGAGGCACGTGCAGGTACTGTGGTAGCCAGATCCCACTGAGTCTAGCTATATCAGCTTAACTGCACCCTCAAAAAGGTTGAAGTCCTACTGTAAATGGCCTTACTTGGAAAAAAGGTCTTGGTAGATGATTGAGTGAAGATGAAGTCAACAGAGCAAGCCTACTTAGGAGGCCCTATGTTCTTATTAAAAGTGGACATTTGGAGGCACAGATACAGAGACAGAGACTGGGAAGACAATTTGTGGACATGTAGGCAGAGATTAAGATGGTGCTTCTACATACCCAAGAGCTGGGAGAAGGGGCAAAGAACCTGTCAACTCTTTGATCTCAGCCTTTTAGTTCCCAGAACTGCCAGATAATTGGTGTCTGTTATTTTAATCTACTCCACTTGGGGATATTTTATTATGAGAGCTTTGAGAAATAAATTCACCATCTTTGGAATGATCCTTCTGACATGAAGAAGCCATCTCAGAGGTAGGTCCTCAGTACTCAGACATTGAAGTCACCTGAAAGCATTCAAGTCTTGCTAGCTGAGACTACCACCCACATCATATAGGCTAGGCATGCCATTGCTACTGGGATCTGATTAAAATTCTGAACCTTAGAATCTATGACCATAATATGCATCTTGTGCTGATTTTTAGATAATAAGTGTTGGGCTGTTTATGATGTGACAATAATTAACTGAATTATTGCTTAGAACTCTCCTGACCTTGGAGCAACCTAAATTCAGTCCTCTTCTTTCCCAAAGAGGTGAGGCTCTTTGCCTGGTGAATGACTGAACAGAGTTTCTGTGGAAATGGCATCAGAGAACCTGAGAATTAGAGACAAGCTTCAGGCCTACATTGAAGTACAAACAAATTACTCCTAGTCTCAACTTCCTGCAAATCAAACAGCTTTCATTTTCCCTTTCAATCCTTGTGCATACATAATTTGCACAGAGCTTATTCAAGACTCATTCGACATAGTTAGAATGAGAGTAGACATAATTTTGGAGTCTGCTTTTTCATCTTGCAATTTATCATACCATTTTCCATGTTGCTCCACAGTCTTTAGACTATGTTAATTGGCTGTAAAGAATTTCAGCAGTAATTGTACCCTAATTTACTCAATCATTGTCCTTTTGACCAACATGAAAAACTTTGATGTGAATCTCCTTTAATTGCAACATTTTAATTATTGTTCTACATAAGGGGGTTGGCAAACTATGGCCTAAAAGCCAAATCCACCCACCCTATTTTTCCACTGCCTGTGAGTTAATGATGGCTTTGAAAGTTTTAAGTGATTGAAGAAGAAAAATAATGCAATATTTTATGACATGGGAAACTGAGAGGAAATTCAAAATTCAATATCTATAAATAAAGATTTTATCAGAGCACAGCCATGACAACCCTTTATATGCTATCTAAACCATACCACAAGAGCCACGTTGAGTACTTTGGACAGTGACAGTGTGCCACGTGGCACCTAAAATGTGTTCTGTCTCTTTACAGACATTTGCCAACTGCTCATCTAAATAGACCTTTTATCTCCCCTAGGATTACCCCCAAGTTCACCATTCTGCTTACTAGAAATCTTTATCATTATAGAGTTTAAAGTCTCACAGGACAATTAAAGCAGACTGAACAGTCCTGGGCTGGGGATATAGAATACTTGCCTAGCATGAGCAAGGTCAGCCACAGGTTTCATTCCCAGCCCTTCCCCCTCCTCTTTCTCCTTTCCTACAGTACTGGAGTTTTATCTTCCAGCTTGCTCAGCTTGCTTATCTAGTCCTTTACTACTTGAGCCACACCTCCATTCTAACCTCTTTCTCTTTTGAAGTTAATTATCTCAGGTACTTTGTTACAGAAATGAAAAGTTACTAGGTTGTTTGCTAAAACCGGTACAAGAACAGACCTGAAGACCAATGGAATAGAACCAAAGACCCAGAAATTAACCCGCAGACCTATAGTCACCTAATCTTCGATAAGGGAGCCAAAAAAAAAATAGAATGGAAGAAAGCCTCTTCAGTAAAGAGTGCTGGCAAAATTGGTTAAACACTTGCAGAAAACTAAAGTTAGATTCTTATATATCACCCTGCACCAGAATCAACTCCAAATGTATCAAAAACCTCAAAGTAAAATCAGACACCCTGAAAACCTTACAGAAAGGAATAGGAGAAACTCTAGGGCTCCTTGGCATAGGCTGAAATGTTCAGAAACAGCAAATCAAAGAAAGGTTGGACAAATGGGATTGCATTAAACTGTAGAGCTTCTGCATGGCAAAGGACATAGCTAGCAACATCAATAGAAAGCCTATGGATTGGGAGAAGATCTTCACTAGCCATACAACAGACAAGGGTCTCATATCTAAAATATACTTAGAACTCAAAAAATTAAATCCTCCAAAAACAAATCTTCAAAGAAAAAATCACCCCATCAACAAGTGGGCTAAAGACTTAGAGAGACTTCTCTGAATTGGAACTAAGAATGGCCAATAGACATGTGAAGAAATGCCCAACTTCTCTGGCCACAAAAGAAATGCAAATCAAAACAATATTGAGATGGAATCTCAGTCAGAATGGCTACAATCAAGGAATCTAATAACAACAGATGCTGGAGGGGATATGGCAAAAAAAGAATTTTATTAGACATGTTTCTGGCCCCTCAACACACAACTCAGAACTAGACACAGAGTATGCCTTCAAACAGACCTTCGAAAAACCAATGCACCTGCTTTTTGGCACAGCCTTCAGCAATCTCTAGTAAGAACAAGTGCCTTGAGCAGAAATGTCACTTCAAGGTATTATCTTCCCCTCTACCCAATATTAGTGCCAGTGATGTACCATTGTTTTGATACACAGAGCAGGCACAAGCCTAATACTTAGCTGAGCAAGAAAGGGAGCCTTTCTCCCCCCTAAATTCCTTGACTGAATTTAAGCATAATTTCAAGGTTGATTGATGAAAATATTATATTGACCAAATTTGGGTGAGCTAAATTGCTTCCAGTTTGTACTGACATTTACTATTTCCCCTGCCTTGTCTCTTGATGTCACCTTTCCCGCTGGCGTATCTTGTTGCTGTGGGTTTTTAGCTGTGATTCCCACATCTGGGTCTTCCTCATGCTGTGTGTCCTTTGTCACAATTCCACAACCCTCTTGTGAGGTCCAGGGATAACAGGCTCGGAAGGCCTGCCTTGTGGGTGTAAGCAGGAGAGTCTACGATTATTATATCTAAATCATAACTATTTGTGCCCAGTATGTGGGGAAGTCATCTTCCCTACTTCTCAGGAGTTTTCCCGCAAGACAAAACCAAAAAAGAATCCTCCCAAAACACCAGATGAGTAGACATGTTCAATAGTTGATGTAGTGTTCAAAGGGAGAGTAACCAAAATCAAATTTTATATCTGTGAAGCTCCATGCCTTCCTACTTGCTAAGTCTCTACTAAGACGCCATTTCTCATTTTGTCTTCTCTTCCTTAAAAGGAACTGCTCACGTGGTCTAAGGTTTGGGTACCACAAAACCTATATCTTTTCCTGGCCCTGGTACATTGCTGAAGGACTGACTGGGGTGGGTGGTTGATGGTGATGGTGTTGCTGAGACAGGAGTTAGGGTAAATGAAGGGGAAAGGAGTCTTGGTGGTAGACCTTGGGTCGGAATTTACCACACGAGGCACAAGCTGAAGTCTGTTCTTTTGAATGTTCTGGGTGTATATTCGATGCTCTTCTGTCAGTCTGGCCTCAGATCCCCAGCGTCACTCAGACTCTCAAAATCTACCATCAGGTGACTTCATTGTCGTTTCTCCTGAGAGCTCTCTGCCTTCAGATGGACCCTTGTCTTTCTTTCCTATGCATGTCTTTCAAGTTTCCCCCTCCCTCTATATTTGGGATTGAATTTAGGGCCTCTGCTCTATTATTTGAGCCATGCCCCCATTCATATTTCTCTTAGTGTTTTTTTTAATGTGGTTTTATGTATGCTTTTACCAGGGCTAACCTCAGACTTCAATCGATCTTCCTATGCCCACTTCCCACATAGCTGGGATTACAGGAGTGAACCACCACATCCAGCTCTCTGTTCCTTTTACAGGAGCATAACATACTTACCCAGTGTGATCACATGCCTGAAAGGCAGAGACAGAGAATTGTGTTTCAAGGTCAACCTGGGCAAAACTTAACACAAGAAACTATCTGAAAAATAAACCAAAAGCCAAATGATTCAGGCTGTAGCTCAAGTGCTAAAGCACTTTCAAGGCCTTGACATACATTCCCAAGTTACTGCAATAAAGAAATAAACAACTAAAAAGAATACAGCGTACTAAATTAGGGCCTCACCCATAGGCTTCATTTAAACTTTACCTTTTTAAAGGTCCCATCTCCAAATCCATAGAATTCTAGGTCCCTGGGGCTAGAACTTCAACATACGTGATCTTGTCCATGCTATGACCTTTCTGGCCAAAAGGCCTAAGTAATCTACTTAATTGCAGATTCCTCTTCATGTAGGGACACTATTGCTCATTGATTTACCTGAACACTAAATAAGGAGATGAATCTAGACCCTAAATGACAGCTGCTATGATTAGTATTCCCCAAGTAGACAGGCAGAATGTCACTTCCTGTGCTCAAGACTACTCTTACATAGTATCCCAAGACCTTGCTGCCACCCTCTTCTGTCTTGGGTTCATCTTGATCACACCTTCTGTGGATTAAGTAGGGGATTTTAAACATCAATTTATTGTCCAGGTATGTTAATGGTCCGTGAAATAACATGTGAAGCGCCCATTAAACACCACGAAAGAATTTCCATTTCTGAAAAATGAAGGAATAATAAGAAAGGCCAACATAACTCATGTTGAAAGGGAGAAAAAGTGACTTTCATCTTCAAATGCCCTTCTCCAACAGCCAGGGACACCTGGAACCCAGCTCTGTAGAAGAACTCGGGCATAATAGGCCTTATAGGCATCAGCCAGCCACATATTTTCTTTTCTTTTCCTTTTTAATTGTGAAAATACTGTACAGAGGGGTTACAATTACATGGGCAAGGTAATGAGTACATTTCTTATCAAGCATTGTTGCCTCCTCCTTTGTTTCCCCTTCCCATCCCTTCCCATTTCCCCTCCCCCACGGTTTCCCCCCTCCCCCAAGTTGTGAAGTTGGCTTTTCAACCTAACGTCTTGTACATCTCATTGTTCCAGCAACATATTTTTAACTAAACACAAAATGGGTTTATGTACAGAAGCACAGAACCAACGCTGAATAATAGTCTGTAATTGAGATGAACTGTGATCCCAAATGGTATCTTTCCTCTTTCCTTAAATTTTGTTCTGGCCTCTAACTCATACTTCACTTTAAGCCCACAATCTGTCTGTACCAGGTCTAACCTACTTAGAAAAGGCTAAAGGGTAAATCCATAACTTCCACTTAGGTCTTCCCCCTACCCCCACCCCCACCCCAAGCGAGACCAGTCCTTCCCAAAGCTCTCTGGAACACAAGAACTCAGGGAAGGATTGATCCTGGGACCATAGTTTCCTGTCCATGCCTGTGCATCGTCTCTGACAGCTACCTACTAATTTCTGAAGATGACTGGGAATGCCTTCTCCATGGCTTGGAGCATGGAAGCTTCCAGGACACCAAACACCCCTGGATTCCCATCTACCACATGGGACATCATTTTTCACTTGCTATTTTTGCTAATTTTCTTTTTTCCATATCCCTGATCCCTCACCACTGGAGGCATCAAGACTTAGATTTGGACTTCTGTTCTCTCTCTGTGACCAATCCCTTGACACTTGCAGCCAGTCTCAAGAACACAAATAACATTAATCCACTGACAACTTCCAGAGTGTTCTTTGTCTCTCTCTATGTCTACCCTCTGTGTGTGTGTCTGTGTCTATACTCTGTGTGTGTATGTGTGTGTGTGTGTGTGTCTGTCTGTCTGTCTACCTGTCCTCCCCTACCTTGCACTCTCGTACCACCCCACCTCCCCTCCAGCTTACTCTCTTTTCTAGATTCTCTACCTGGATTCCTGACAGGCTTCTAAAATATAACTTTCCCCCAAATTAAACTCATGATTTTCCCTTGCAAACCAATTCCATCTCAATCAATGTCATTACCAGTTTTAATTGACAGCCTCCATATTCTCTCAGCAACTCAGGCCAAGAATGCTTAATAAGTCCTTCATTTATCTCTTTTCTTCATTCACTTGTAATGCAACAGCAAAGCCTGTCCAACTCTACCTTCAGAACTTCCTTCTCACAAATTCACTACCAATACTGGCCCAAGAAACCATCATTTCTCATCTCATCAATTATTCTGGGTTTGCTCCCTGGTAGACTAGCTCTGCACAGTAGCCAGAGGAATCTTTTGAGGACATAAATCAGGACAAATATCATCTCTTCACTCACCTCTCATTTGTGACTGGCATTTCATTGACAGCAAAAGCCAGAATCTACAAAATGCTAACAGGGTCCTGAAATACCTACCCTCCCCATACACATACCATTTCTCTAACTTCATCTCCTCTTTCCCTTCAACTAACTATTCTCTAGTCACATTAACCTCCTCTCCATTCTTGCACTCATTCCAGTTATGCCCACCTCTCAGTATCTTTATTTTCCCATTTTTCTGGAAAGCGTTTCCCCCAGGAAACCTCATGGCTGGCTGGCTTTCTTACCACTTTCTAAGGCTTCAGTGAGATGCCACCTTCAATCACTTCTATTTACATATGTCCCATATGTTCCAGTACTTTCTTTCTATTCTTCCCAACTGTGTTTTGCCCATGGTCTTTGTTTGACAGATCTACTTTCTATTGTTTCCACACTGCAAATGCAGCTCTGACGAATGTAGGGCTTCTGTATCTTGTTCATGTCTACCACTAGAGCATCCAAAACACTTTAATCTGTCCTATGAATATATCAATCATTGTTGCTGCTGGAAAATTTTTAATTAATTAATTAACTAATTAATTAATTTAACTTTTTAGTGGATCTTGGGACTTGAACGCTGAGCCTGGGCGTTGTCCCTGAGCTCCTTTTGCACAAGGCTAACCCTCTACCACTTGAGCCACAGCATCACTTCTGTTTTTCTCTGTGATTAATTGGAGATAAATGTCTCACTGACTTTCCTTCCCAGGCTGGCTTCAAACAATAATCCTTATGAAGATCTCAGCCTCCTGAGTAGCTAGGATTACAGGTATGAGCCATTGTCACCCAGCTTGGAAAACATTTAAAATAGATGTGGTCCCACCACTGCTGAGAAAACTGAAGCAAAGCCAATGACAATTTTGCCAACTATCACATAATTTGTTAATGGCAGGGTTAAGATTACCACCCAGTTTCATGTTTTTGTTTTAAATCCAGCTTTTCACCAAGCAGAAATCATCTGTCTCCCATTCAAATGGATTATAATGTGGGGGAGTTAGAGATCATGCTCTCAACTGTCTCTCTGATCATGGTACACAGTGTAATTGCAGATGATGAAAAAATACCGATTTCAGGGTCACTAAACCAGTAACAAATGTCCAACTCTGTAAAAGCGGAAAAGCAGAACTGGGTTTCAAGGTCAAGTTTGCTTGACTTTAAGTATCTGTTGTAAACCGCTGTGTTGAATGCCTCTCAAGTATGGGTCCAAAAGAAGAAACTTCAAAAAGCTACTTGTCCCCACCCCTCAACAGGCTCACAGGTTTGGAGCTTGATTGCTAAATGCTAGGTTTGGGGGAAGTGATTGGGTCCTGATGGATCTCATCTAACCAATGGACTAAGTCTTTAATGGATTCTCAATATAATGGCATTCTAGGGAAGTGGTGGAAAGTAGAAGGTAGGGCCTAGTTGGAAGAAGTAGGTCACTTGGAGCAAGCCCTGGATCCCAGCCCTTCTTCCTCTCTGTATCCTGTTCACCACAAGAGGAGGTGCTTTGCTCTACCACCTCATGTTCTACCTTGCCACAGTCCCTAATTCAAAAAAGCCAAGGATTGTGGACTCAACCTTGAAAAATTATAACTTAATAAATCCTCCTCTCTTTTGTTGTCACAGAGATTGGAAACTAAGATGCCACTAAACAAGGAACATTTGACCAGGTCCTGCAAACAGGACCCAGAACATGTTACTTTATTCTAGTCTCATATTACAACATGGGAAATGTCTGAGCCTCCTTCAGAGTAGCTGTCTGAGAAACGCTGGTCCAAAAGAAAAACAACAATAACATTCATCATGACTCAAGCAATTACCTGTTAGGAAGTCCACATGAGCTGGCAAGAAGAACACTGAGCTCTTTGCACTACTCATGGGGGATTGGGTGGACCAGAGATCGGCAGGAAGCAAGAGACATCATGTAATAAAGTGTCAAGGCACTTTCCCCATATCACTTAATACATCACTTATAACAACCTGTAGAATATGCTTTATACTGATGGGAAACATAGCTGGAAAGACAGAGCTTGCTCAAGGGGAGAAAGCCATTAAGAGAAGAGTCAAGCTTTGAGCATGAATGAACAGGATCTCCAACCTAGCCAACCAGGGCTAATTGTAGAGAGGCGTTTACCATTCAATTGACTTCCTGAACATCAGTTTCCTTGTATAATAGGAAGGCTGAGTTAGATGCTCTCCGGCTTTAACATTGATTCCACTAAATTTACCCTCCTCAGCTGGCACAAAGGCCTTCATTGCCCTCAATGCTAATGGAGAAACTGAAGTCATTGCCGTTCCCTAGCTGGAAAGAGAATGAATGAGGTATTAGTTTAGTCTCATCGTGACGTGAGCAGAGATAAAAGTATATATCAAACACAGAAGGAAGGAGTGATTCAAACTCTGTTGGTGGCAACACAAACCCAGACATTTCAGTTCATAGAACAAATAAAGTCACACAAACAGAGAAAGGGCCATCTTTGTCTAGCTGCCAACCCAGTGCAGACCATTCCTATCCTGCCAGTCATACTGCCTCTGATTTCTCAGAGCTGTCAGGGAACTAGACGTCTGCAGAAATGTATCATTGGATGGGAGAGTTTGGAAAGTAAGAAGAGGGAGGAATGAGAGATATGAACATGTTACAAGATGTTGAGCTCAATGTCTTTCTCATACTATAAGATTGCAAGTGGTCCCTATGCCTGTTGCCAGGGCTTAGTTTCCTTGAATAAACGCTGCCTTATGATCTTTAAAACACACACACACACACACACACACACACCATATATATCACAAAGCACCATTAGTGTGTTCAAAGAGGGTGGACTTCAGAACAGTGTTAAATTCATGGAAGACAGCCAGGGCAGGACCAAAGCCATAGAAAGTGTGATGATAGAGAAGTACTTACAGGCAGCTCCACACACTTTCCATTCCAACCTTGAGATGGTTGATGTTAGAGCCAGAACGCTTGGTGAGACCAGAAGGGGGAGATAAAGAGACTGACAGAACGTAAAAGCCAGGGATTTTGATGTTGGACTTGAGACTCAGGAAGGTCCTAATGGACCATATTGGGTTAGGTGATGTTGGTACTAGTTAATAACAGGCATCTGGTAGAGAGGATACAAACACTGTCAAGCACACCGTGTTATCACGCCCCTTTGGAAATCTCTCAGAACTGCAATAAAACCAGTTGGGTCTATGTTGGGAGCTCAGTCAATACGTGGAGTGGAAGAATGACAAGTGGTTCTATGGCTTGCCTATGGGAGGGCCATTTGTATTCTTACTTTGGTGTGGATGGTTGGTGTTTAGAATTCTGCTCCCAATGAGGCTTCATGAAGACAGAATTTTATTCTTGAAGGGAGTGCCCTTGGTACATGCTATGAGGGAAGGACACCTTGGAGTGAGTCTCTCCTTATGGTTTGGGTGGGAAGCTGCTATGGAGAACATATACTTGCAGTACAGACAGAGAGAGAGATAGACATGCATGCACACACACACACACACACACACACACACACACACACACACACACAGTCTCACACACACACATACACACACTTGTCCAATTTTGAAAACTGATTTCCTTGTGTGACTCACATTTTAAGTTCACTCCATCACATATTGGACTACGTCTGCATGTCTTGTTATCAGCAAGGATTAGAACTATTGAAATGTTGTAAAAAAAAAAAAAAAACTACCCTCAGGATTATTAAAATGATTTCTGAAACAAGATCTAAACACAAGAGTCAAGTCTGCAAATTATACTCTACAGGCTAAATCTAGCCCTCCATCAGTTTTTGGTTTTGTGGGAGGAGGGATATGTTTGTTTGCTTTGACACAGAGTCTCACTACGTATCACAAGCTGGCTTTGAATCCATAATCTTGCCTTGTCTACTGATTGCTGATATTACAAGTGTGTATCACTACACCTGCCACCTGTTTTTATAAAGATTTCTTGGAACTCAGACTCATTGATTTTTTTACATATCTTGTATTCCCGTTTTGCCCAATATCAGCAGAGTTGAGTTGTGTTAGAGACTGCATACCCCACTGCACTGAAAACATTTACTCTATGGTGCTTTACATGTTTGCAGAAAAACTTGCAACTGCTGTAGAGCTCAAAAAGGTAGTATGGGTACAGAAGGGAAAATTCTAAAAAGGGTAACTCAACAGAGCTAGGAATATGAAAGACTAAATTTATGAGGATTGCACTGTCTTCTTTAGTAGGGGCAAGCCATCTAGATTATAGCAGCTTTAATTTGAATAGCAAAATACTATACATAACCCAAATGTTCTTCAAAGAGTGAAAGGACAAACTCTAATTGCAGTATGCCTATACAATGGAATATAAATCAACTGTAAAAAGAAGTACATTATTAATAAACACAACTTGTATGAAACTCAAAGACATCGTGCTGAGGCTCAAAAGGTTATATATTACGTAATTCCATTGTTCCAATTTTCTTTCACTGCTGAGGATGGAACTGTGAACCTAGAATGCTAGGCAAATGCTCTGACACTTGACCCATGGCCCTAGCTAGGAGCAAGCTTTTGAGGCCACTTCTGGGAATAGGGAGTCCAGACCAGCAAGAGGTTTGGTTTTTCTTTCTCCCCAGTGATAGAAATATCTCTATATAGCTCTAGTGGCTCATGCCTATAATCCTAGCTACTCAAGACATAAAGATCTGAGGATCATAGTTTGAAGCCAGCCTGGGCAGAAAAGTCTATGAAACTTTTATCTCTAATTAACCATCAAAAAGGTAAAAGAGGAAATATGTTCAAGTGGTACAGTGCTAGCCTTGAGCAAAATAGCCAAGTAAAAGCAAGAAGCCCTATGTTCAAGCTACAAAAACATAAAAGAAGGAAGATAACTATATTTTTGTCTTTCAAGGTAAGGTAATTCTCGGACTGCTCTGAAGGACTTTCTACTTACAGATTTAGTGTCTAATGAAACAGTCCACTTTATCTGAGATTGGTAAGAGAAACCTAGCCCTTTGGCTCTATGTCTTTCTAAAAGGTCTGAGCCCTGTGTGTTCGGGGGCCCTAAGTCCTGAACACTGTGGTGTAGTAGGCTGAATGGGGGTTTTGCCCAGTTTTATGAAGCAAGAAAAATAAAATGAGGCTCTCATGGTTATTTTATTCCATACACAATGCTAGGCTTTATACTAGGCTATATTTTTCCACCCTGGACTTGGAGATGACCCATCTTGCATAAAATGAAGGGGGATGTAGTTGGTAGCTAGTATCTTTATTTCTCATGTTCTCGTTTTAAGCAAATAAGAAGTTGGCAGCCAAACTTATTTTTTCCCTAAAAATGTCTAATATTTAAACATCTGAGCCGCATTACTCTGGGCAGGTATCCCACGGGAACAGATGCTTTCCTGTGTAATGCTAGCCATGGAGAACAGGAGCTGTCAGTGATTTGTCTCTAACAAATGCTGTTCCTCTGCTCCAGAATATCTGGAGTTAGCTGGAGTTAGCTCAAGCAAAGGCAGGAAATCCCATCCCCAAATTGCTTGGGGCAGGAGCAGACTTGGCCACAAAGTCCACATTAGCCTGGATCTCCAGTCACCCCATTCTCCAACCACTTCCTTCCCCATTTGTTTGCCCTCTTCATTCTGTCCTTCATTTTCATTTCCTCCCAGAGTTGAAGACATGGCTGATAACAGCTCTAGGCTTTGCATCCGGCAGCTTTGGAAGAGGCAGAGGGCAAACGTACTATTTAGGAGCTCTGGGTAAGGATGTGTGTGTGGTGGAACTCAGTGGTAGAATACTTCCTTAGCATATCTAAGACCCTGGGTTTCATTCCCAACACAAAGAAGAAAAATAGTACGTCAATTTCATTTAAAGCTCTTAATTGCCTTCCTTTTCAAACATAGAACTGGGTAACATGTCATTTCACATAATAGAATTAGTGTTTCTCAGCTCGGTGATGTGAAACTTTAAGCATGAGTGACTCCATTCTGATTTCTTTCCTGGTCTGTTGGGGCCCAGAGCAAGAGTTTAATCAAAAACAATGGCCTTTTTTATTTAACAGAAGAAAGGAGGGAAATGGCGATGTTCGTCAGCTTTGGTTGACAAATCCCAGAGAGAGATTGACTTTGTTGGCTTGGAATACATGCTTGTGTCTGAACCAGAAGGTGGTTGTGACCCAGATAGTCTGATAGCTCCCTCCCTGCTTCCCTCAGGTCTTTAATGAAATGCCTCCTTTTCAATGAGACTTTCCCTGGCCATTTTCCAGTCAACACTTCATTTTCCTTACTTTGTTGTTGTTGTTTTCTTCTTTTCTTTTCCTCCAGTGCTTACCTCCTACATAGAGTTTACTAATTTGTCAAGATTATGGTCTAGCTGCTCCTGCTGTAATGTAAGCTCTTTAAGGCAAGGGTTATTATCTGTTTTCCACATTAAACATATGGCCCCCATGTCTACAACAGTGTGTAATACGCAGGGATCAAGAAATATGTACTCTGAATGAACAAATGCACAGGTCGAATTATTGCACAGATTTTATGGTTTTAATTTGTGTTTTTGTTTTCTAAAGCAACAGAAGAAAAATCTCAGTTCCTAGAAGAGTCACCCCAGAAGAATTTCACTGAATACCTGTTGGCTTGTTCAATCCTGTGGCCATGTTGGAGACCCAACCCCAGCACACTCTCCATGGCTATGCAATACTTGTATTTGCTTCCAAGAAGTAGACTTCTGCTGTGGATCATAAATATCCACTCAGCTTTCTAACTTGGAGTAAAGGTAGTTATCGATGTAAAACTCCAGGTTATAAGGTTATGGAAAGCAACAAACTAAAGTTGTTCCCATGAGGATACTCTTCCTGTCATAGTGTAAAGAGGACCACTGTGAGCTGACCACAGTGCTTATATAACACACAGATTTGAAAGCCATTCTCTGATCTTAAGGTCACTAATTCTAGCCTGCCAGGGTCCTTTTATACTTTTCTTGACCTTTCTTTTAAGGGTAACACAGGTTTCCACTGATGGGTTATATTAAAGACTATTCCTTTGTGGATTAGTATTTGCCTTCATTTATAGACCTGACAGTTTTGTTTGCTTGTTTTAAACCTTCCTATGCAAACCTCCTATTAAACCAAACCTTTTGATCTTCTCTCACTCTAAATGCCTCCATAGGACTTGTTACCATGGAGATGATCACATATATTTCATGTGATTGTATAAACAGCACACAGTCCCTCTTAATCTTGGCAGTAGATGGTTTCGTTTTTCTCCTTTCTGCTCTTAAGTTTTGATCTCACTGTAGGTGAATTTAGAGCATCATCATTCTTAAAGTCTCAGATGTTTCAAGTCAACAATGAAATTACAGTTCTCTTGATGAATTAACTAGCCCTTCTTAATTTAATATTCAATTAATTCAAATGTAAAAGAGACTATCATTAACAAGCTGGAACCTGAATTCACAAGAAGTTCAGTTTCTATTTCAATTTAATTATCTGAAACATTGGTCTGCCTTATTACAGATAGAACGACAAAAAATTTAAATAAGAAGTATTCCCTGGGAATGGAATCTGAAGAATATTATTGATGGTTTCCTTCATGATTGCTCTCAATGTAGGCGAACACTTCTGAATATTCTTATTTATTCTTGATTAGAGTTGGCAAATAAAAGACAGTATTTTGAACACACTCCTGTTTAATCACTTTAATCTGAAATTCAGAACTAACTGGGTGTTCTGTATTTTTATTTGCTAAATCTGACAATCTTATTTATGAGACACAGCTAATCACCAAATATGCTATGGACCACAGAACTTTTTCCTAGTTACTGGGCAGAAAGAATGCATGCTTACTAGGAGAAGGAGAGATGGCCCCCAGGAAATGCAGGGTGAGCTGAGGAAATGAAGAAGCTCAGGTCAGATCTTAGATGCTGCCTCCTTAGCACAGGGCATTCCTACAACTTGGTCCTGCAACTGCAGATCTTTTATTTGGGTTCTTGCAGGGTGGAGTAGGGAAATGGAGGTGATATAGCAGTCTCAAGGCCTCATGAACAAATGGTCTTTTTTTTTTTTAACATGCTGAGGAACCATTTTCTGGTGCATCTGTCTCACTCTACTAAGGAGCAAAGGAAAGTCTATAATATGTCCTTCTTCTTGAGCTTTTTAAGTGGAATCATGAAGACAAATGAAGGGCTGACTTTTACCCTAAATTGGTGCATAGGCTAAGGGGAGTCCCCGAAGCTTTCTGGCACTCTTGAAGTCTTCTGTTATAGTCTTCATAAAATGAGAATAACACCAGCCCTTTAAACTCACATTGCTGTTGTCTTGGATTTGTTTGCCTGGGCTGGCTTTAACCCAGGACCCTCAGATCTCAGGCTCTTGAGTAACCATTGGTCCCAAAGGAGACCATCTGTGGTAGTGTAAAGCCACATAACTATTATATGGCACAGGTAGACATCTCATGAATGCAGGTGGTATGGTGTCCACAGATTGTTCAGGCCTGAGTGCCAGAGGCAAGACCAGATCGGGTAGGGCTGAGGATGGGCTACTAGTAAAGCAGAAATCACTCTTATGTGTGACTTCTAACACAAGCTAGTAGGTCTTGCTTGTCCCATAAGTGGCACCCAGCTGAAGGTGAATCTGCCCTCTGGTTGTCCAAGGTCCTAACAGCTGCCTTCCCTGAAACAGTCTGTATATAAAGTCTCCAGGTTGTTTCTCAGCAGGGTGTGTTGAGTTAACAACTGTAACAAGCTTTTAAACCAGTTCACTGTTTCAAACCATTGGCCAAAGGCTAGGGGTATGGCTCAAGTAGCTGTGTGCTTGCTAGAGAACACAAAGCTCTGAGTATCTCCAAAACAAAATGCCACAACTAACAACAAAAACAACTCTACCAACCAAGTCCCTAGCTCACATCTGGAGGCCAGGAATCAATGGGTTTGGGGGAAAGTATTGAAAAAGAAAATTGTTTTATCCCATTCATTGTACTTCAAAAGAGAGGAAGGATCAGGGTTTGCCTTTGCTTCACAGGTTTGTTATATAATTGCTTTGTGGGCACAAAGGACCTGAGAAGAGTCCAGGAGAGAAGATAAACTGTGCTAGCTGGTATTTGAATTAAGGTCTCATGGCATTTGTCACTTGGGGTTGAGGTACTGACTGAACCCCCTCATTGATAAAGATGTTAAGAGCAACTCAAGCAGCCTCTGCTTCACCAGAGCTTCCCCATTTTTTTCTGTTATGTTCCTCCTTTATCCATCAGGAATCACAATGGAGGAAGGGGTATTGAGAAAGTGTACATTTATTTACTTATATGTTATTCACGTAAAATCTGATGTTTCATCAAACATAAAATGTAACATTTATATAAAGCAGGAGGACTACAAGTCCAAGGCCAGCCTGGTCTCCATAGCCCATAACCTGTCTTGAAAAATAAAAAAGAAATGACATTTATAGCTTCCTTTTAAAAAAAAAAGTCCTTTAGAACCCCAAACAGACTAGACCAGAACAGAACATCCCATCATCACATTGTAATCTGCACAGGATCAATAGAGACCAAGGAAAGGATCCTTAAAGCTGTCAGGGAGGAAAGATCAATTACCTATAAAGGAAAACCAATCAGAATAACTACAGATTTCTCAGTAGATTTCTCAGTAGATACCATGAGAGCAAGAATAGCCTGGTATGATGTATGCCACACCCTAAAGACAAAGAACTATCAACCAAGAATAGTGTGCCTAGCTAAACTCTTCTTCATAACAGAGGGACAAATAAAAACAGCAAAGAAAAATTGAAACAATATATCTACACCAAACCAGCATTATAAAAGGTACTGAAGGATGTCCTACATGTAGAAAACCAACAAGAGCAGAGAAATGGCCCCCAGAGAATAAGATAATCATAGGTAGAAGCCAATAGGCACAGCCCCTAAGAAGATGGATAACATAGCAGGAACTACCAAACATCTCTCAACCTTAATTCTCAGTATTAATGGACTTAACTCTTCAATTAAACGACATAGATTGTCTATTTGGATCAAAAGGCAAGATCCTTCCTTTTTTTTGTCTCTTTTTTTTTTTTTAATTTAATTTAATTTTATTTGTGAAAAGGCAAGATCCTTCTATCTGCTGTTTTCAAGAAACACACTTTGCCGGGTGCCAGTGGCTCATGCCTGTAATCCTAGTTACTCAGGAGGCTGAGATCTGAGGATCGTGGTTCAAAGCCAGCCCAGGCAGGAAAGTCCGTGAGAGTCTTATCACCAATAAACCACTCAGAAAACCAGAAGTGGTGCAGTGGCTCAAGTAGTAGAGTGCTAGCCTTGAGCTGAAGAGCTGAGGGACAGCGCCCAGGCCCAGAGTTCAAGCCTCACAACCAACCTAAGGAAAAAAAATAGAGACACACCTTGCCCACCCAAACAAACATATTCTGGGCTGGGAATGTGGATCAATGGTAGAGTGCTTGCCTCCCATGCATGAGGCCCTGGGTTTGATTCCTCAGCATCACATACACAGAAAAGGCCAGAAGTGGTGCTGTGGCTCAAGTGGTACAGTGCTAGCCTTGAACAAAGCTCAGGGACAGCAACTAGACCCTGAGTTCAAGTCCCAGAACTGGCCGAAACACAATAACATATTCTGAAAGTGAAAGGCTGGAACAAAATCTACCAAGCAAATGGCCCCCATATAAATGCAGGAGTTGCAATCCTAATACCTGTTAAAATAGATTTCAAATTAAAATTTGCAAGAAAAGATAAAGAAGGACATTACATATAAAGAGATCTCTCCTACAGGAGGATATATCAATTCTAAATATCTATTCACCAAATACTAGAGCACTTAAATTTATCCAAGAAATACTATTTTCCCTAAAAAACTCACATAGGTCCATAGACACTGATTGTTGGTGACTTTAACACACCACTGTCCCCGCTGGATAAATCAACCCAGGAAAATTCAACAGAGAAACCTCAGATCTAAACAACTGCATAGATCAACTAGACTTAACGGACATCTACAGAATATTTTATCCAACAGCATCAGAATACATGTTCTTCTCAGCAGCACATGGAACATTCTCCAAAATAGACCACATTTTAGGTCACAAAGCAAATCTGTCCAAATTCAGAAACATTGAATTTATTCCCTGCATTCTTTCAGAACATAAGGGAATAAAATTAGAACTCAACACCAAAAGACACCAAAGAAAATCCTGTAACACATGGAGACTGAACAACACACTGTTGAACTACCACTGGGTCATGGAAGAGATTAGAAAGGAAATTCAAATGTTCATGATATTTAATAAAAATGAACATACAAATTATCAGCTACTCTGGCACATTACAAAGGCAAGACTCAGAGGAAATTTATAGCTCTGAGTTCCGACATCAACAAATTGGAGAAATCTCAAACGAACAATTTAATGATGCACCCGAAGCTCCTTGAAAAAGAGCAACAAGCCAAACTGCATTCCAGTAGACAGAAACAAATAATTAAACTTAAATCAGAATTAAATGAATTAGAGTCCAAAAAGCCATAGAAAGAATCAATAAAACAAAGAGTTGGTTCTTTGAAAAAATTAAAATTGACAGCCCCTTAGCAAATTTTACCAAAAAAAAAAAAAAAAGAGAATACACACCCAAATAAACAAACTCAGAGAATGGAAACATCACAACCCAAACAACCAAGATTTGGGACATTATAAGGGCATACTTCTCAAAACTTTATGCTAACAAATTTGAGAATCTGGAAGAAATGAAAGAATTTCTAGCAAATGTTGATATGCCCAAACTAAACCAAGCAAATTTAAAACAACTAAATATACCCATATCAAGCATTAAAATAGAATCAACAATAAGAGACCTCCCATTCAAGAAAAGCCCAGGACCAGATGGATTCACAGCTGATTCTACAAGGTCTTCAAAGCAGAACTCACACCAATACTCCTTCAACTCTTCAATTAAATTAAAAGAGAAAGTTCAATACCAAACTCTTTTTATGAAGCCAGCATAACCCTCCTCCCAAAACCAGACAGGGACTCATCAAAGAAAGGGAACTATAGAACTATTTCTTTCCTGAACATCGATGCAAGACTTCTCAACAAGATTCTGGCCAATTGGCTTCACCAATTCATTAAAAAAATACACTATGATCAAACAGGATTCATTTCAAGGATGTAAAGCTGGTTCAATATATGCAAGTCAATGTAATTCATCACATCAACAAGATAAGAACCACATGGTTATCTTAATAGATGCAGAAAAAGCATTTGACAAGAGCCAACACCCCTTTTGAGAAACTAGGAATCCATGGAACATTCCTCAATATAATAAATGCCATGTATGACAAACCTACAGTTGGCATTATACTTAACAGCAAAAAATTAAAGCCATTTCCTCTAAATTCAGGAATGAGACAAGGATGTCCACTCTCTCCACTTCTCTTCAACTTAGTGTTAGAATGCCTAGCTACAGCAATAAGGCAATATGCAAACATAAAGGAGATCCAAATAGAAAAAGATGAAGTAAAACTCTCCCTTTTTGCAGATGACATGATCTTGTATTTAAAGAACCCCATGGATTCCTCTCCCAAGTTACTCCAGCTGATCCAAAACCTTGGCAAAGTTGAAGGGTATAAAAGTAACCCTCAACAATCAGTGGCTTTTCTATATGCCAATGATGACAAGAGTGCGGCTGAAATCAGGAAAGCAACTGTTTTATAATAGCACAACAAAAATAAAATAGCTAGGAATTAACCAAAGAAGTGAAGGAAGGACATCTATGATGAAAACTTCAAAAACCTGAAAAAGGAAATTAAAGAACAGCTAAGGAAGTGGAAAAACCTCCTATGCTCCTGGAATGGGAGATTAACATCATGAAAATGGCAATACTGCCAAAGGCTATCTACAAATTCAATGCAATACTCATCAATATCCCAACCTCATTTTTCAATGAAATAGAAGAAGCAATCCAAAAATTCCTGTGTAACAATAAAAGACCTCGAATAGAAAAACAATCCTTAGCAGAAAAAAGAGCACTGGAGGAATATCAATACCAAACTTCAAGCTCTATAAACAAGCCATAGTAATCAAAACAGCTTGGTACTGGCACAAGAACAGACCTGAGGATCAATGGAATAGAACCAAAGACCCAGAAATGAACCTGCAGACATATATCTACCTAATCTTCAATAAGGGAGCCAAAAAAAATAGAATGGAAGAAAGACAGCCTCTTCAGTAAATGGTGCTGGTAAAATTGGTTAAACACCTGCAGAAAACTAAAGTCAGATCCCTATATATTACCCTGCACCAGAATCAACTCCAAATTGATCAAAGACCTCAAAATAAAAGCAGACACCCTGAAAACATTACAGGAAGGAATAGGAGAAACTCTAGGGCTCCTTGGCATAGGCTGAAATTTTCTTAATAAAGACCCAGAAACAACAAATCAAAGAAAGTTGGACAAATGGGATTGCATTAAACTGTAGAGCTTCTGCAAGGCAAAGGACATAGCTAGCAAGATCAATAGAAAGCCCACAGATTGGGAGAAGATCTTTATTAACCATACAACAGACAAGGGCCTCATATGTAAAATATACTTAGAACTCAAAAAATTAAATACCCCCAACAACAAATCCTCAAAATAACAACCACCCAATTAATAAGTGAACTAAAGACTTAAAGAAAGACTTCTCTGAAGAGGAAATAAGAATGGCCAATAGTCACATGAAGAAATGCTCAACCTCTCTAGCCATAAAAGAAACAACATTGAGATTCTACCTGACCCCAGTTAGAATGGCCATTATCAAGAAATCTAGTAACAACAGATGCTGGAGAGGATGTGGCCAAAAGGGAACCCTACTGCATTGTTGGTGGGAGTGTAAACTTGTTCAACCACTCTGAAACCAATCTGGAGATTCCTCAAAACACTATACTAGAGCTCCCCTATGACCCAGCAATGCCACTTCTGGGCATTTACCCAAATGACCTCAAACAAGGCCATACTAAAGGTATCAGCACAACTAAGTTTATCACAGCACTATTCACCATAGCTAAGATATGGAACCAATCCAGATGTCCCTCAGTGAAAACATTGTATATATATATATATATGAATTATGCTTCCATCAGAAAGAATGACACTGCCCCATTTGTTAGGAAATGGAAAGACTTGGAAAAAATCATATTAAGTGAAGTAAGCCAGACCCAAAGAAACATAGGTCCCAAGGTTTCCCTTATTTGCAATAATTAGTATATGTCTCAGATATTCTTATCAGATGAGCACAATAACTCAATAGCTATGTACAAATGACCATATAAGATGATGCTAAGCGAAATGAACTCCAAGACATGGACACAAGAGGCTTTGCTTTGTTTTCATTGCTTTTAATGTTCTATGTGATTTTTTGTTTCTTTGGTATGTTCTTTGCCCTATGGAATACCCCCTATTGTCACTATACTTGATTCTGGTACCCTAATATTGTACTGTATATATATATATATGTATGTATTGTATATACATTTATTTGAATTAGGGAAGGGAAGGGGAACAACGGAATGGTGAGACAAAGGACAAGGGAGGAATCAATACAACAGTGCAATACACAAGACAATATGTTGGAAGTGATCTGTACAACTTGTGATGGGGAGGTGGGGGAGGGAAAGTAGGAGAAAAATGAGGGAAGGGGTAAAAAGTTGGACAGGAAATGTATTTATTACCTTACTTATGTAACTGTAACTAACCCCTCTGTATATTACCTTGCCAATAAAAAAATCATAAGAATAACAGCTGTCTGAGCTGGGCAATGTAGTTCATGCCTCATATCCTCCAATTAACCACCAGAAAATTAGATGTGGAGTTGTGGCTCAAAGTGGTATAGCACTATCCTTGAGTAAAAGATCTCAGGGATGGTGCCCAGGCCCTGAGTTCGAGGCACACGACAAAAAAAAGTTCTGTGGTCATTAAATGTAGTTCAGTGGAACAGTGTTTGGCTAGCATGCATAAGGTCCCAAGAAAGAAAGAGGGAGGAGGAAGGGAGGGAGAGAGGCAAACAGAAAGAGAAGACCTTGGCTTGTGAAAAATTATCTTGATGTTATGTCTGCATGCCCTTCATATATTTTAGTTTTCCTCTGTGGGTCTGTGACTCCCTGGAAAAATGATTCTCTGCTTTTTCCTTAAATGGTACTCTTTCTTTTTTGCCAGTCCTGAACTCAGGTATCTAGGCATTGTCCCTGAGCTCCTTTTGCTCAAAGCTAGCACTCTACCACTTGAGCCACTTCTGGCTTTTTCTGTTTATGTGGTACTAAGGAATCAAACCCATGGCTTCATACATGCTAGGCAACCACTCTGCCACTAAGACACATTTTCACATTTCTCTTCAACTATGGTTTTTTTTGATGTTTGGTGTGTGTGTGTGTGTGTGTGTGTGTGTGTGTGTGTGTGTGTGTGTGTGTGTGTGTGTGTGTCCCACTCCTAGGGCTTGAACTTTTTATCAGGGATAGCACTCTACCACTTAAGCCACAGATCTGCTTCCAGCTTTTTGGTGGCTAATTGAAAAAAAGTTTCATGGACTTTCTTGCCCAAGCTGGCTTCAAACCACAATCCTCAGATCTCAGGTTCCTGAGTAGGTAGGATTACAGGTATGAGCCTGATTGCTTTGAATTCTTTGGGGCACATACCAGGAATTGAAATTGATGGCTTTTTTGGGAGTTATATTTAATCTTTTCTTTTGATGCCAGTCCTAGGACTTGAACTCAGGGCCTAGACCCTGTCCCTGAGTGATTTTTTCAAGACTAGCTCTACCACTTGAGCCACAGCTCTACTTATAGCTTTGTTTAACCTTTTGAAAACTGTTATACTGTATTTCATAGAGGTTCTACCATATCACATTCTAACCAATAGTGCACAAAGAATATATTTTCAAATCCTACTACTGTAGTCATCATAAAACTCATAGAAAGATGTAGTGGTGCATGCCTGTAATCTTGGCTACTAAGAGGCAGAGTCAAGAGGATCAGGACTTTAAGGACAGCTCAAGCCAAGACCTTGCTCAAAGACAAAATTCAAAGGAGGTGGTGACTGGGGCTGGAGGTGTGTTTAATGATAGGGTGTTTATCTGGCATACTCAAGGCCCTGAGTTTAATCCCCAAGAAACAAAAGAAAAGAAAAGAAAAATAAGACTGAAAGAAAGAGAGAGAGAAGAAAGGAAAGAAAGAAGAAAGGAAAGAAGGAAAGAAAGAAAGAAAGAGGGAGGAAGGAAAGAAGGAAGGAAAAGAGATGAGAGGGAAGGAGGGAGGGAGGGTGGAAGGGATGGAAGAAGGGAGGAAAAATATTGTTTTAAAAATGCAAATGTCAAAGAACCAATTTCATGGAGCCAGTTTTCAGGAGAAAACTAAACACTTCTCTGAAGCCTTTCCTTTCTAAATAGCTGGCAACTGCATCCTCAAGTTCAAGGCACTGTTCCCAAATAGTATGAATATACATCCAGAAGAGATCATACTTAAACACTGTTATCCATCGTTGTAAGAGAAGCACTGTAAAGAACTAGTTATTCAGATGGAAGAAGGAAACGAGCAACTCCATGCAGTATGGAAAGAATCAACGTAAGGACAAGTACACACTTCTAATCCTAGCTCAGAAAGTGAAGGTAGGAGAACCATGAGTTCAAGATCAGTCTGGCTACATAGAAAGACACTAGAGAGAAATGCAATATGATCTCATTATATCAGTCCTTGGCATATAGCTAAAGGAATGTCTATACACAACAGAAATACCCGTCACTCATGTATACTGCAGCAAGCTATGCAATCAGTTTAGAAACCCATCAACCAGTGAGTGGATAAAGAAAATATGGCATATATGCTTGATGAAATATTATTCTGCCACAACAAAAAACAAAATCATATTATTTGCAGGAAAATGTTTAGAACTGGAGATCATGTTAAGTGAAATAAGCCATACTGAGAAAGACCAATATGCAAAATTTAGACATAAATAAAACAAGACACCTTCCAAAGGACATGAATGTAAAAGGGGAAGAAGTTTGAAGGTGAGGAGATGAGCAAGGAAGGGAGAATGACAGCAGTGGATGAGGAGGCAGAGGAGGAATATGATAAAATTGCATGATATGCACATATGAAAATGCAATAAGAAATATATTAAAAAGTATAAAAATGCTGGGGGATGGTGGCTCATGCCTGTGATCCTAGCTAGTTAGGAGGCTGAGATCTGAGGATCTCAGTTCAAAGCCAGCCTGGGCAGGAACATTCTTGAGACTCTTATCTCCAATTAACCACCAGAAATCGGAAGTGGCTCTGTGGCTTAACTAGTAGAGCACTCACCTTGAACTGAAGAGTTCAGGGACAGTGCCCAAGCCCAGAGTTCAAGCCCTACAACCGAAAAAAAAAAAAAAAACCACCAAAAACCTATAAAAATAAAATGGAGGATAAGGAAGAGTATTAGAGGGTGTGAATATGATCAAAATACTCTATAGGCATGTATGGACCCATTACAACAAACTATATTGTAGAATTAAAAAAAATAGTTTAAGACTACAGGGATGAAAACTAATAATTAGACCTGACAAAGAGTATTTACAACAAGCCTGGAACTTCCCAGTGTAATGAGTCTGGTACTTTCCTGTCCAGTGTGACTCGAACTTACCTATACAATATACCTGGTATTGTTATAGGTGTTTTGCCTGAACAAACTCAGAAAAAAGGGCCAAGAATTTCTACTTGACAATGAGAAAATGAGAGTTTTAAGTAACCTACCTAAGAACACAGAAAATAAATGGACGATGCAGGCTTCAAAGTGAATTCTTATCAATGTGTAATCATTTTGCTCCTAGGAAGCAAATGACCCCATTTTCTGTTAGCAGAATGAAAAGAGGTTTCTTTAGCTCCCAGCACTGGTGGCTAGAAAGCCCAAACAACATAGAAACAGTGTCTGCCTGGGTCCCCACATGATGGACAAGTAGGTGCATGCAGAAGGAGCAACAGCAGCAACAAGAAAGCAGAACTCACTTTGTAACAACAATTGCCACAGGAAGAGACCTAACCCACTTCCAAGAGACAGCATTAATTCATTCCTGAGTCTGGCATCTATGGCCTCCTCTCCATCCACTGAAAGATCCATCACTTCTCCATAGGGTCCACTGGGGACCAAGCTTTCATCCCATGAACATAGGGAGACAGACCACATGAAACCACAGAAGCCAACATCAACCGCAATGACTGGTCTTGGAAGTGGACCTTTTGGCCCTGGAAAGTCTTCAGATGACTATGGCTCCCTTCTCTCCCATCACCTTGACCTGGACCTCATGAGAGGCATTAGGCCCACTCAGATCCCAAACTCTTAGAAAGTATGCAAAATAATGTTTGTTCTTTTACACCACTGAATATCAGGATGTTTTGGGGAAGGGGTGGGTAATAGATTATGAACAGAGCCTCTTGACATTCTTGGCCTAATTTATAATTTAGTCCTGAGTTGAAATGCTAAGAGGTTTCCCAGATGTTATTCTGATACTCTTTAATTAATTGTCATTTAGACTGTATGTTAAAGTGATGCAGCTCTTCTTGTAAAGTACATGTCTGATCACAATGACAGAGTCGAGGCTACAAATCATACTAAGATGTCCCCAGTGATTCTTTTTCTAGGAATAAATTGCTTCATTTTCAAACTGGCCTTAAAAAAAAAAAGCAGGATTCTCATATTTTCTACTCTCAACCTTTTATCCCAAAAAGTATACACCTCCATATCTTCCTTCAAAGTAACAAGTCAGACAGATGATTAGAAGAAATGTCATTCTTTTTTTCTGATGAAATCTGTACTAAGCATCTCTCCAATGAATGAGTGGGGTTTTCATTCCTGTTCTGCATAAAATATCAAATCTCATTACTTTGAATCTGCAGAATGAGTCTTGAACTATTAATATTTTTTCATTCTTTGGGGGATAGAGGTACAGAGATTTTTGGCTACTTTTTAAAATGTATTGAACTTTAGAATTTTCCACTAAACTCCTACTTGTTCCTTGAATCATCTATATATTTATTTAAAATCAAGTTAATTAAAATTGTTTCTTTTAAGAATATTGTTAACACCCACTGAGATCACTAAGAGACCACCTATGGTGTCTCTATAGTTTGAAATTTATTCTTTGAAATTATATTCTAAACACAAACAGTAAAAAACACAAACCAAGACATTTAGGTGCTCCTTTAAGTAACAATTAAATCATCTACTGTGTTTCTTTGCCTGGGGCAAAGAAAGATTCTCTCGGTGTTATTCTGGTTATTACATAAGGTAAGCTAACTCAGCTGCGGCCCTGATCTAAGTGTCGAAAGAAAGCTGAATATACAACACCCACCTTGCACCAGTTATACACAGTGTGAGCTTGTATCATCCTCCCCGCACTCCTTCAAAGCCTGTTTGGCCCATTTTCTGTTGCTGTAAGAGAATTGTCACAGAGTAGGTGACTTATAAGAAGTTTTTGTGTCTCAGTATTCTGGAAATTGGGGAGTCTAAGATCCAGGGTTACATCTTGTGAGGGTCCTGTTGCTGCATCCTAATATGGCAGATGGCATACACAGTGAGAGAATGCATGGGGGAGAATGAGAAGGGGCTGAACTCACACTTTATGAGGATGCACTTCCATAAGAAGACGCCACTCCCACAGTGAAGCCACTTCCCCAACAGCACCATTAATCTACTCACAAGGGTGCTCCCCTGTTCTAAATATACCTCTCAGTTATTATGCAGTGGGGATCAAGTTTTCAACACGAATTGGAGAAAACATGTTCAGTTGCACTAAGTTTTCTCAGTAATCTGTTTTTATCCTTCTTTTCCTATGTGAGGGAATGGGGTTCAGAAAGAGGTAACAGCTTCCTCCAGATCACCCTGACATCAGTGGTCAGGGAGGATTTGAACTCACAGTGTCCAGTCACCCATGATACCTTGGCAGCTGCTTCTTGTCTGTGTGCTCCCAGGGCCAACCATGAACTTATGCCTGCTGCCAGGGAAGGCTTACACACATCTCCATAACTGGTCCTTTGGAATTCTGGGTTACCCAAAGGCTAAACAGCCATGTCACCTCTAATCCTCTCATCAGTTTTGCAGTCTTGTCTCATTTTTTCACTTACTGTACATACAGCCTTCCTCTCTGTAGGGGTTCAGAACTTCCATGATCAGAAGTTAAACCTATCTCTCTAGCTGATGGAGGTGGGCTTCATACAAAAGTTAACATCAGCCGGGCGCTGGTGGCTCACGCCTGTAATCCTAGCTACTCAGGAGGCTGAGATCTGAGGATCGCGGTTCAAAGCCAGCCCGGGCAGGAGAGACCGTGAGACTCCTATCTCCAATAAACCACCAGAAAACCGGAAGTGGCACTGTAGCTCAAGTGGTAGAGCGCTCGCCTTGAGCTGAAGAGCTGAGGGACAGCGCCCAGGCCCAGAGTTCAAGCCCCACGACCGACAAAAAAAAAAAAAAAAGTTAACATCATGATATATTGTTTGTCTGTCTCCCTCACCTCACACCCTTCCTGACTCTCACTTTCTTTTTCTTTTCTTCTTTTTTTTTCAAGTATTAGAAATTGAACTGGGTCCTCCTGCTTCCCTTAGGCATACTATAACTTGAAGCACACACCCAACCACTTGGTTTGTATTTTGTTTTTGAGATCGCCTCAGTAATTTTGCGTGGGTCAGACTTGAATCAAACCGTGATCCTCCTGTTTCTGCCTCCTGTGTAGTCATCATCATACTTGGCTTGACTCCTACTTTGTATACTGGTTAAGACTTCTTCCACTGCTATGCGCATGCGCACGCATACGATTTTACACACACACACACACACACACACACACACACACACTGACATGCAGGGGATCATATTTACATCTCAGAGACACATACACACCTCACAGGACATGCAAACATGTATCTTTTCCTTCACTCTCCTCCTTCACTTTCCAGATTCACTTCCCTTAGGACTGCCTCCTGGTCGCAGTAATCCTTGAATCAGGATACTCTCTGGGGATCCCATACATTTCTCCCTGCCCTCCTTACTCTTTTGCCATTGCCTATGTCTTCCTCAGCTCCCTGAGGCAAAGGCTTCACTTCATTCACACATGGCGATTCCCACCTTGACTACTACTCTGCAAAAGCATAGGACCTAGGTTCAGTAGAGTCCCAACAACTATGCCTGGACTGAATTGGTGAATGCCCTCACTAGCACAGCCTACTGACTCCAGATGGATCAGATGGTAACATGCTAATGGGTAACCTTAAAACAAAGATGGATGCAGTTAGCTCTTGGCTGACTGGCAGACTCAATGCGGTCTTCCATGTATGCAGACCTAAACAAATTCTATCATTACCAGTCATCATTACACAGCTGTGCCAGGGAAAACCAACTTTAATGCCTAATGAAATCAGGCCAAATAGTAATTCCTTTACCTTCCTGAGGCTCCTCTATCTTATCTCAAGCAGAGTGTGTCCCAAGCATAATAGATTCAAGAAAAAAATATTAATCTAGTCTAACCAGCCTGGGCATCCATATCATCTCCAGGAGGACTGAGCCCTCAACAAACAGACATGCCTCTCAGCTCAGATTCACAGCAATGTGCAGTGTCCACGCTTATCACGAAGTCTTTGTCCTCAATCCATACCAACACTTGATTAGTATTTTTAACAGGTTGGCTCTTTCTGTGATGTGACTGTCAATATTTGAAAAGCATTTCTCGGTGAATTGCCTGCAGCACGCTTCTTCTGTCCTCTAATTGAGAATGCTTTCAAAACTCTCCCATTCCTGTAAGCTTCACAGTGAGGTGAGATTTGATTTTTTCCCCTATTAAAATTTTCTTTTGAGTCAAAATGGGTATACAGAAAAAAATTAATAGCTCCAGGAGAGGGCAAATTCAATTCTGTGAGACAACAGAAAGTTGGGGTTCACGTGCATCAACACTTGGAAAGCCAGGCAGAGCCAGTCTCTGTTGTGAATGCCTGGAATGAGGTAACTGCCCACCTGATAGGTCTGTACTAATCTCTATTGAACATCTGCCTCTTTAGAGAACAGTACTCCAATTTCCTGCATGGCAATCTTATCCACTGTGAACACCAGACGTGATAGCACATAAATGAGTTGTTACAGAGTTCTCAGGCGCAACCATGGCTTCAATGGTGTTACCAATGGATAAGATGGTCCTTGCACCCTTCAAGCCTCAATATAGGAAGTGTGCTTGATAAGGTAGATGGAGGGCTATTATCTTAATTATAGGTCCGGAGTATTGATCCCTCTGGGATTGTAAGTTTTCACTTCTGGGAAGGAGAAATGGAATATGGCCAGGGTCATATTCTCGGTCCTGCACTTGTCTAGCTCACTGACTATATTAATGGTGGAATAGGACCCACTGCCTCCCAGGGAACAGCCTCCACCTTGGTGACACTCACATGCCCTGTTAAAGATGGAGTGACAACTCCCAAACACAAATGGCTTCTGTCATGTGGAAAAGCAGACATTACTTATCATTCTAGTGATAAAGCTCTGAGGTTTTGAGTTCATAGGAGTTCCTACAGGAGGTCGAAGTATTTGCCTCCCTCACTTACCTTCCAGATTGAACCCACAGTGGAAAGAGCATCCCATCTAAATTTCCAATGTCTGTGTCATGCTAGCTGTCATAGGAAAGCAATAGGGTTTTGTTACAATGTTTCTACTGTTACAGAAAAATCAGAGATGCTTCTAGTTAAGGTCTTGAAAACATAAAAGACCAAGAGTCAAGAATTTATTTAGTTAGGCTAGAGTTGTTGCTCAGATGGTAGAGCGCTTGTCTAGCATGCACTAGTTCCTGGGTTCAATTCCCAATGCCACACAGGAAAAAAAAGAAAAGAGTGTTGCTAGTACCCTGCAGGAAGAAGTAGGAAATCTTTTCTTTAACTTTTTTTTTTTTGCCAATGGACATTCAGATATTGTAACATCATTCTAGGGCCATAGAAAATTATTAATGCAGGCAAATAGGCCTCAGACAGCCCAGACATGTAATAATTTCAAGGGCCTAATACAGCTCATGGGGTGGACCTTCCTTACCCCAGCTACAGCATTGGAGATTCTTTAAGTGACAGTGCAATTGTTAACACCTCTTCTTTTGCCTTTCCATGAACAGACCTTTGCAAAACCAGCCAGCCTGCCAGCCCATGGATGTGGGCTTCTGGGGGATTCTGCTAGAGTAGTCAGCTTCCTTTCATCTACAGAGGGCCTTGGCTTTCATGTTAATTTTATAAATAAGATGAATCTTGTTCATCAATGTGTAGAGGCTAAAAGGCAAAATTGTCTCTTCAATTATAGATTCACTGGAATTAATAATCTGATTGGCTTCTTTGATGGAAGATGAAAGATAAATTGCTTCATGTAAATGTGTTTCCCTTTGAAGAGAACACCAATGCACTGAGTAGGAGCAGAGCAGGATACAGTCAGTGGTTGTCATAGCAATGGGTTGGATCCTTAAAATCCAGATGTGAGGTGGCTATTGGAACCTGTCAAATGACAAAATCATGACAATTTCATTTAAAGACTTTAACTAGCTTTATTTTCAATTTTAAGGTCAGACAACACTTCATTCCATAAAGTGTTCCAATGAACTGAACAGAGAAGGCTTTTATACAGTGAAAAGGGTGAAGAAATGGGAGCAAAAAGAACAAAGGCAAATTGTTTTGAGGCTAGGTCTTACTAGTTAGCCCCAACTGGTGTTCTCCCCACCTCTTCCCCACTTTCAGATTAGGTATTTCAAAATTATTTTCCTTGTAAAGGCAAGGCAAGGGAGACAGAACAATAGGGAAAGAACTGATTGGCTACCATCAGGTTACTTTGACTTACCTGTTTTGTGTGAGGATTAAAGTAGAAGAAAGTTTATTACCTTGCCAATTGAAATGAGACTGAGAAATTTGGTTGTTATCTCTCTAATCCTACCTTCTCAGCAGGTCAGGTTAAAATGTAATTTCAGCTCAGTGAGGTAGAACGTCAATGTGAGTGACTCTATTTTGAATTTTAGCCTGTTCTGTTAGGGCCTAGGGTAGGATCTTAGTCCAAACCAATGGCCTCTTGACATTCTTATTTAACAGATTTCACCAGTACCACACAAAAGGAGGCTGAGTTTATAGACCAGTCCCTAAAACATCCCTGAATCTTACCCTGATAAGCTTACCCTCAATTTTTGGTCTTCTATAAGCAGAGGCCAATGATGTCACTAGAATTCTGAGAAAGGGCTTGGGAATCACATCTGTCCTACACAATCACCTGTTATCCTGATGGTTCTTGGAATGTTGAGGAAAGATGAGGAAATGAAGAGGAGGAAGCATGTTTCTTTAAAAAACTCCAAAGTGCAGAGGAAGCTCCCTGTAAATTCTTTAAGAAGACAAAGGACTTCCTTATCTTTTATGTCCTTTTACTTCTTCCTAAAAATAATAATTACAACATTGAATAATGCTTATAGCATTAGTAAGGGCTATAACCGATGACTAATGGTTATAGAAAGCTTAGTGTCAGGTATATGCTAAAGGCTTTATATATTCTCATTCAATCTGTGGGTAAGGTAAGAAAACAAGTACTATGATCACCCCCATTTTACAGACCAAGAAACTGAGGCTGAGGCCAGGTCATGTTTCTTGAAATATCTGCAGTGCTATCTAGGTGTATGGGTTCATTTTCTCCATTAAGGAATTAAAAGTGTTTAAAGCAGACAGAGCAAGTGTATTTGAAAGTGAAAGAAAAGCAGTAAAAGATTCTAGAAGGGCTCCAAAGGATGAGGTCCACGGAGTCCTGGCACTTCCCCTGTCTCCTTCCCTGGGCCTTTTGCTGATTGGCAGCCTGCTCATGCGCCATCTTGTCTCTCCCCATTGGTTGACCAGGCACCCAGGGCATGATGGGAGGAAGCATGTGCGCGCGCACTCACGGCGTAAAAGGAGCTGGAGCCCAAGGCACTATGGGAACAAGAAGCACCGAGCTGGACCACGCGTTATCTGCCACGTGTTATGTCAGCCACTTTTCGCCCTTATCTTCCGAACGATTCCCCTGTCTTTCCCTCTTTGGGGAAGATCAGCGGAAGAAGCTTAAAAGAGCCCGGAGTCGGTGGGAACTCGTGCGGCGGCAACGCTAGCGTCAGGTAGGGGTGGAATGAGGTCCCGGGCGGTTCTGCGCGGCAGGTGGTGGCCGAGAAGACGGGCACCATTTGGGTGCAGTGACAAGTCGCAGCGGCTCTCACAGCGACTCAGCATGGCCACCAGCTTCTCAGACCTCTTGGTCGGCGGAAGGAACTGTCAAGGTGGGAGGTGGGTGATAAAAATGACCAGTGGTAGAGACCATCAGCAGGGGGAACCGTCCATGGCAGGAATGCTGGGAACAGTCCATGGTGGGAGCCTTTGGCAGTGGGAATGGTGGGCTGTGGGAACCGTCTGTGGAGGCAACAGTAAGGCAGGGGAGCAGTCAGTGGAGGGAACAGTAGGCCGGGGAGATGGTAGGCTGTAGGAATTGTTGGCAGAAGGAGGGGTTGTTGGCAGAGGAAACTCAATGGTCAGTGGTGGGAATCTTCAGCCATAGGAACAGTCGACCTTGGGAAGGGTTGGTCATGGAAACAGCACCGGATTCAAGTGAAGGTTTGTGAAGTTTCCCTTCCCATCGTGAAGACTTATTACAATGGTAAGAAAATTTGGCAGAGCTTTATTAAGTGAGCAATCAAGCAAGCAGACAAGCAGACAAATAGCAGACAAGCAGAAAGGAAGAGGCACGCTCACAGAGTGCATCCTGCTTCTTTTCTTTGGAATATAGATGGTGCCTCTGTGATTCGAAATACCATATTTCTGAGTTGTCCTCACCGGGCCTCGTTTTCCTCAATTTATCCTGTCTCATTTTCCTCTAAATGACTTTGGTACCTTAATCTTAAGAGAAGTAGATGAATGAACATCTCCTACATTTACTATACACTTACAATGCCTCCTTTTCCCCTTTCCTGAGGAAAGGTAAACTGTGGGAAGAGTAGGCCATGGGGATGGTGGGTTGTGGGAGCTGTCAGCAGTGGGAAGGGTTGGCAGTGGAAACAGTCCCTCAGTGATGGGAGGGCTCAGTGGTGGGAACAGTTGGCAGTAGGAGGGGTCAGTGGTGGGAACAGTCAGCTTTGGGAAGGATTGGTCATGGAAACAGTGGTAGGAGCAGTGAGCAGTGAGAAGGGTTGGCAGTGAGAAGAGGGGGCAGTGGGAATGGTAGGCTGTGCAAACTGTTGGCTGTGGAAACGGTCACTGGTGGGAACAAGTCAGACGTGGGGACAGTCAATGGAGGGAACAGTGGGCGGTGGGAACAGGTGTCAGTGGGAGGGATCTGTGGTGGAAATGGCCCATGGTCCAACAGTGAGAGCATAGGCTGTGGGCCCTGTTGCCAGTGGGAGCAAGCAACAGTGGGAATGGACAGCAGTGGGAAGGGTCAGCTGTGGGAAAGGTTGGTGGTGAGAGGGGTCGGAGATGGGAATTGTCAACAGTGGGGATGGTCAGCTATGGGAATGGTGGAAGGGGTCGGCGGTGGGTGGCAACAAGCATCAGGATCTGTCAACAGCAGTGGTGGGAACAGTCTGTGGAGGGAGAAGTAGGTTGTGGGAAAGGTGGGGGGTGGGAGCTGTCAAGATTAAAATATTCAGCTGTGAGAATGGTCAGACTCAGAACCACTTCCTAATAAGAGTAAGTAACCTCCTGGACTCCTAGGGTCCAAGTCAGACCACAGCTAGATTGCTGCTGACTCTCCTAATTAATGAACTTGTTAAATCAAAACTATAGGAAGCCATTTGTTTTGGGGATAAACCCTTGTCCTGCATTCCCACCTAACAGGCTAAAAATTAAAAGAGTCACTGATATTAAAAATTCACTTTGTCAAACTGAAGCTAAGCCTTTGTTTGATCTTTTGAGAAATTAGGATTAGAGAGATAACAGCTGAATTTCCCAAACAGGTCAATTTCAATCAAGGCAATAAGGAACTTGTCTGCCTTATTCCTTACATAGAGGAATGTCTAAAAGGGTGGAATGTGAACTAATTATTATTTTGCTACTGTTATGTCTGCATGAACCTGATTTATGAGAAAATGATGGAGTGAAAGAACAGTTTTTGTTCTTTTATTTTTGTGTGTGTCTGTTGTGGGCTTGAACTCAGGGCCTGGCACTATTCCTGAGCTCTTTTGCTTAAGGCTGGATCTCTATCACTTAAGTCATACCTATACTTCTGGATTATTTTTTGCTGGTTAATTGGAGATAAGAGTCTCATAGAGACTTCTCTGCTTGGGCTGGCTTTGAACCACAATCCTCAGATCTCAGCCTCCTGAGTAGCCAACCTCTTCAGCCCATCAAGATCATGTTTTCTTTTTCATGGAATGACCTGTTACTTGATTCTAGAATCAAACTGCCAATTCGTATCATTAAATCATGTATCCTTTGACAAACTTGAGGCCCATTTGTTCATAGGCTAGCCAGTGCTTCCCAGACTTCTCCAGTCCTGAGGCTCCCTTGGCTTTGATGATTTAATAAATGGCTCCCAGAATGTTCTCCAAGCTTCTGGATATCACAAAGAGGAGTGGAGGCTGGGTGATCTTGGTTTTGACAAACATCCAGGTGAGTCTTCCAACCAAGCAGATTCAGAAAATACTGAAGGAGCCTGGGATCTCACCTGCCTTGTCAGTTCAGGGGTGTGTGACTTCTGGTGGATGTTTTGCTGGATAATTCGAGATATGAGCGTCACAGACTTTTCTGCCAGGGCTGGCTTTTAGTCACAATCTTCAGATCTCAGCCTGCTGAATAGCAGAGATTATAGGTGTGAGGCACCAGCGCCAAATTTGAGGCTTTCATTTTTAAAGTGGGGGCAGTTCCAAGCAAACACTGTCTCCATCATGAAACCACAGCCATTCTCACCCTTGGCCTCCCATGAGGCTGAAGCTGCCTCTTTCCCTCTCATAGCAGAATGCTGCTTACCTGGGCAGCAGAAGGAAAATGATGCTGAATAAAGGATTACAGATTCAATTTCGTATGACTAATAGCTCCACTAGCATCCAGACGTATTTGCATTTTTTAAAAAGAGGAACTATAATTTGTTTGCCTCCTTCATTTCCTTTGCAGTGAAATTGCTTTTCGATGTATCTTTAAAAAGCAGTAAAACTCATAGCTGCATTTCACAAAAGTGATCCATGTGTCTCATTTGTCATGTCCTTTAAACATAACTTTCACTTCTCCCTTAAAACTAGACTTGCCACCAAAAATAGACACTGCCCTTTCAAAGTAATGCTGATTTCTGTTTGACTTCCTTTTCCTAAATTTGGTATTGTGACTTTAAGAAATACAATATTTCTACTTGTCTGAAGTCTTGCTCGGAGATAAATTAGAAAAGCAAGATGGATAATTAAACTGAACACTGTGTGTCAAGTAAATCTAAATTCCAAGGGATAAGCTTTACCCCCCAAAAGTAATTATAATAAAATATAAACACAGAAGAAAGGGAATGACCCAAGTATTCAACCTGACCTTTGCTAAGCAGTTTGCATTATAACATTGATAACAAAAGCATTTGGATTTGAGGATGAGAAGGCAAATAGGGGGCTGGGAATTGGCTTAGTGGTGGAGTGCTTGCCTAGCATGCATGAAGCCCAGGGTTTGATTCCTTAGTACCACATAAACAGAAAAAGTCAGAAGTGGTGCTGTGGCTCAAGTTGTAGAGTGCTGGCCTTGAGCAAGGAGCAGGGACAGTGCCCAGACCCTAAGTTCAAGCCCCAGGACTGGCAAAAAGAAGAGACCTTGACTTTGGAGCCCAAATCCAGTTAGAAGAGACAGGAGCAGAGCAAGTCTTTTTGTTTGCTTGGTTTATTTTCATTTATTTATTTATTGAGACCAAGTCTCACTGTATAGCTCAGTCTAGGCTAGACTCACTATGCTTCTGCTTTAGCCTCCTTAATGCTGGGATTGCAGCAATGCACCAACCTGCCGGTCTCAGCTCATGTTCCTTTCTTGTTGCTGAACCTTACTGCAGAGTTCAAAATGGGAGACAGTCCCAGGAGGAAGGCCTTTATAGAATAAGGGTTTACATGTACACTCTCGAGCTGCTTAGACTCACACATTAGCTGGGTGATCTTGGGTAAATTACTCAAAGTCTCTTTGCCTGAGGTAAAACAGCAGCACCACCTACCTCACTAGATTCTAACTCCCAAAGGGTAATTTATAAGTTAATATTCATAAAGCATTTAGGGCCATGCCTCCCACTTAGCCAGTGCTTGGCAAGTGATTACTTATATTAAGGATGGGGATACAATTCTCTGCATCCACTTCTGGAGCCCATTGGCTAATTTTTAAAAATTGCTTTGCAGCACTCACTGCACAGCATGACCAAATGCTTCTACCAAGTTGTTCTGCTGGGTTCCCAGGGGTAGTGTTGTTTGAATTAATTTCTAGAGTTTAAAAATTGGGATGTAAAAAAAATATAGATTGCCACTGCTTTAGAAAAACAGAAAGAGCTGGCTGTGTAGACTCACATTCTGCATGTGAGTCCCAATAGTAAGTCAATGATGATCACCCAATTTGTCACAGACTCCATGTAACATACTTTATCATAAGCAACTGAAGTTGCAATATTTGTTTTAAGTCACAATCAGCAAATGATTGGCTTATCAGTAGCAATTAGTTATGATCAATGGGAAAATGCAAAGGGAACTTAAAATGGAGGGAGAAACCACAAAGGTTTCTATGAAAATATTTTATAGGAAAAATTGGGAGAGAGCAAGGGCAGAGGTGAGGTTATTCAAAAAGGAATGTATTCTACCTGACTTATGTAACTGTAACTCCTCTGTAGGTCACCTTTAAAATAAAACAGTTAAAAATATTTTATTTTAGAAAATATATAGTTCAGGCAAGCATTTTAAGTGTATGAGTATTGTTTAGAGGGGATGAATTATCTTGAACCATAGGTAATTCATAGAGCCATTCCTTTTACATTTTATTTTTTCTGAACTTAAAAAAAGTTGTACAGACAGTTACGATTTAATGCATTTATCCAATTTTCCAGTGCTTCGTGTTCAGAATCGCCCCTTCCATCATTCTACCACTTCCTATCTGTTCCCTCTCCCAGACTCATTTTGCATTCCCCATTTCTTTTTATCACTGTGTATATTGAGTATTTTTGCTGTATTTGTCCTCTGTTCCCTTTTCCATTAGTCAGTTTCTTCCCACAACCCCCACCTTAAAATCTCATTCTAGTTTTTGGGTTTTTTTTAATACTTTTTTTTTTTTTTTTTTGTAAAAATACTGTTCAGAGGGGTTACAGTTACATGAGTAAGGTAATGAGTACATTTCCTATCAAGCATTGTTACCTCCTCCTTTGTTTTTCCCCTGCCATCCCTTCCCTCCCACCTCTACAACTCCCCCTCCCCTGCCTAAATTGTAAAGTTTGTTTTTCAACATAGTGTCTTGTACATCTCATTGTTACAATGGGTCGGCCTGTATCCCTATTTAAACATTTTGTTTTTTCCCTTCACCTCCCCAAATTAGAGAAGTGTATATACAAGATGCAGGGCACCGACATCAAATACAGTGAAAATAGTATTTGATGGGAGAGGAACATGCAAAGAGACAAAAAAATCACATGGTACATTATAAATATGCCTGTTAATTGTTGAAAAGATTTACTCCAAGGAAATTCACTCTTGAATCACTTTAGCAACTTGAAGGTTTAGAATCCTCCAAGTGATTGTAGTTCCTTATCTCCACCTAGTGGCCACGTGTCTAAATTGCAGGTACAATTCTTAAGCTCTAACGCAAAGTTTAGGGGTTTTTTTTTTTGTTTTTAACTGAACTTTGTTTTTTAAGAGCAGAATCTGACTGTGTTTCTCATACTGGCCTTAAGTGATTTTCCTGTCTCAGCTCCTAAAAAAGTTGAGACTTTCAGTCCACATGCAACACCTCTTTAAGACAGACATAATTAAATTTTTCTGTGGATTATAGGATTATTTTGCTACAGCACCAAATAAATTGGCTATTTTCTCTTATTCCATCTTGAGTAATTTGATCTTTCTTCTTGCTTCTTCATCATAAAAATAAAATTGAACAAGTATATAAAAATCATGTCTGTAAAGCAATGGAAGAATATTCTCTCATACAATTTTTATACATATAATACTATTTCAATGACATTTTGATATATAAGTATATATGGAAGATGTATAAAAACCTGTGTTAAGATTCTGCTGTGAATTCCTATGGTACACAGCAGACTTCCTAGCATGTTTACATAAACATTCAGATGATCTTGTACTTCAACTATTTATGTAATCATTCTTATAGGATAAAGCAGCAACCCAAATATTACCTGGGATGCCTACAAACTTAATCCATTGGATTCCATTTGTGGTATCTATTAACTCTCTTTTCAGTTAATTCTGGAATAATATATGTATATACATATATATATTATGATGGCTTTCAGTCCTATTATTTTTCTCTATCAAATAAGAATTTATTGGAGTCTTTTCATTTTTTCTCAGCCCAGGTCTAAGCAAGAAATTAATATTAATATTCTGCTGGATTCTTTTCATCCCTGCATACATTATTTGCATTATAAACATGGTGTACTGTCTACATGAAGTTGACTACATTGAATATATATACAACTGACTCGCCCACAGATCTTGGCATTTAAAATGTGTCCAATAAATCCTTGCTCAGTGAATGAAAGCACTGGTAACAGTAACACAGAGAGTTCTAAATGTGATACAAGCTTTCAGAACTGTCCTGAAAGACAGTTAGGGAAAGAAGGCATGCCTTTAACCCCTCCCTCACACTCTGCTTCTATCAGTCATGAGATGACAACTCTACTACTGATTGGAGCTGTGGCATTGGACAAGGTAGCCCTCTTAATTTGTGCCATATCTTCAAGGGCACCAACAGTCAATTTTTTTCTGAAGAGCTCATAAGGACTTATAACTAAGTCCTTCATTCCTAAAGGGTATCTGGGAGGCACATTACAGCATCCCTCACTTGGTGATTGCTCAAGAAATGCAAGGTCCCTAGTCCATGCGTAATTACTTTCTGAAGGAGTAAGCAAATGTCTCACTGGGTAGCTGAGATGCCTAGTATAGTCATTTATGCCTAGACATTCTATGGCGCCTCTCCATGGGGACATGTCTTATGTACAGTCAGAGCTCCCTTTCTAAGGTAACCCATACACACTGCTGTTCTTTGAACGCAACTTAAAGGACCATGGGAACTCTACTTGTAGCATCCCACACAGTAGGAACAGAGAACAGTGTCATTTATTTAGGGGGGGGGGGTGATAGAGGAGATGGGATATGCCAACTGTTATTGACATTCGATTGCCATCAAATCTCAGCAGACCCTAAACTGCTAGATTTTCTTCCATTGCTGAGGACCAAACGCGGGGCCTTGTGCATAGTAGGCAAGCACTCTACCACCAAGTTACATGCCCACCCTTGTTGTTTTGTTTTGGCACAAGATGTTGCTAAGTGGCTGGGACTTGCTTTATAACTCCAATATTTATGATTCTCTGATCCAGAAATCAAGAGCCACTGCTACTGGCTGTGTTTGTCACTTCCATCTACAGTGTCAGGCACTTTGCATACATTAAGTTATAGGAAAACTGGGGATAATCGTGTCTATCTCATATGTAAGGATTCAGTGAAGTAACTCATAAGACATATAGATGACAGCTCCACATGAAGGATATGTTTGATGAAACTAGCTATTGTTATTACTCTTATTTATTCCCAGCAACTCAAAGCTCACTCCGTGGACTTACCTGAGGTCCGTTCTTCATTGAGATTTCCAAGTTCCACAAATCCCCTGACCTCTATCCTGTCTTTGTGTCTACTCTTTCCTCGTGGTCTTTTGGGTGATCAAAATCACCTGTGCTCTCAACCACTATTAACATTCATTTATACAAGTAAGCTTTCAGTGGGTATTATTTTCTGTAGTATATGCAGAAAAATGTTAAGTGTTCGTAAGTTATTGTGCTTCATAGATTGCTATGATTTGGATATAGTTTCAATATGCCTCTTAAGAGTTCAGATCTTGGAAGTTTGACTTCAATTGTAGCTGTGTTAATAAGTGGTGAAAACTTTAAGAGGTGGGGCTTATACAAAGGTAAGTAGGTCATCGGGAAGGATTAATGTGGCTCTCATGGGATCTTGCTCTTACAGTGTTGAGTTTTTACAATAAAGCAAGTCTGACCTTCAAATTGCTCTGACTTACTATGTGATTTCTCTTTTTTGGCTCCTGCCATTGTGATACCATCTACCAGGAAGTCCTGGCCAGAGTTGAGAGAAGCTGGTGCCATATTCTTAGACCTCCAGACTGAGTTAAATAGACCTCTTTTCTGTACAAGTTACCTCACCTTGGAACTGGGTATGTGGTACATATTTGTAATCCCAGAACTTGGGAGGTTGAGAGACAAGAGGAACTTTAGTTTGATACCACCATAGGCTCCATAGAGGGAGTTTGTCATAAACAAAAGTTTGGGATTTCTCAGGAGCTTTAGTATAATCATATATGCATATTAATCTTCAAGAGCATGTCTCAAATTCATTTGATCATAAAATCTTCCCTCCACTCTACATTACTTCACAATATCTTCCAGGATGTTTATTATTCTAGAACTCATTCCTTCATTCATTGGGATAGGGTCTCCCTATATAGTCCAGGCTGACATTGAACTCACAGTTCTTCTTCGTTAGCCCACTGGTTGCTGGGACTATAGGCCTATGCCTCTGCTGACTCTGCTAAACACGTTGAGAAGCATTGATTTAAGGAATTTGTGTCTGGCAAGAAGAGTTGGATAAATGAGGAAGAAAGACCAGGTGTAGAGCCTGCATCCACAGAGACCTGATAAATACAGGCCTTGGGAACAGAGATCTTGTCTTTGGGGAAGTTGACCTCAGAAGGTAATAAGTCCTTTCTTACTGTGGCCAATGAGGCTGACAGCAGGGCATTCTGTTGGCCCAGCTCTGCCTACAGCAAGGTGAGCAATGTCTTCAGCAACCACCCTCTGTGAGTCATGTGGGAAGTGAATGTTATTGGCATGTAACAGTGTTCCCATGAAGACAAAGCCTCAATTTGAGGTGTTTGGTGTTCTGCCTCGGCCAGGGCAAAGAGGAAAGTAGAGTGGGATCAAGGATGCATTCTGACAAGACTGACTAGAGAGACATGGCTTAAGGGGTAGAGTGCTTGCTTAGCATGTGTGAGGCCCTGGGTCCAATTCTCAGTACCAGCAAAATGATGAATACATAAACAATTTCTAGGATGCCTGTAGCATGCCTTAATAGGCATGCTTAATAATTTGGACAGTGTGAGCCTGGGCTAGATTTTTCATGAATAAACCAGGGATATGTTATATTAAACAGTCTGGGGAAATTAAATTTGACCACCTAAGCCAAAAATGGGTGTGTGTAGCCTGATGATGTTACAAATACTAGAAATTATTTCTCTGTCATGGTTGTTACCACCCACAGGATGCTCTAAGTTTATCTGAAAACCCAGGCAAAACAATTTGAGAGTTCTAAACGGTGTAAACATATCCAGTAGTTTTCTATACATTTTGCAAAGCAGGAGAAAGAGGCACAACACTGTGGGGACCTCACTATTTAGAAGAAGAGTGCTCTGTTTTGAAGTATTCTCTGAAATCTTGAAAATGACTGAAGCTTCGCATCACTCCACTGCTCAATAGTGCACATCTCTACCATCATACTGAATGTGTCTTCCTGACAGATCGTTCCTTTGGGAGAACCCCTGAATGATTAATTGGTAGAAAACATCATTCATCTTGCTGTAGGTTATACTTGCTTAGTAAGGTTAAATTGGAGTCATACACAATGAGTTGACAAAATGTGATTGGGGTTTTTTCCCCTTCAGGTTTTTCTTATCACCCAATTCAGTCTTTTGCAGACATGACTAAACATGTTGGGAGGGAGTTCTACCCAGCTTACCCAAGTCATCGCCAGCTAATCCTGCTGGTTTCTCCAAAGCTGGAGTTGAACAATCTTTCTACCTTTACTCAAAAGCCTTCTTGCTTCACTCTCTCATCTATTCCATTTGCTAATTTTGCCAGAAAATGCTCTTTGCTTATTTTCACAGTGGCACTGGCAATTCCCTGTTCTTCCTTTTACTCTGCAATATCACACTGGATGTCTTTGTTTGGTTTCCAACTAAGCTGCTCCCTTACTTCCCCTCCACCCATCCTGTCTGGAAATCCATTTTTTTTCCCTCTGGTGCCACTTTATGACTGTCCCTGGTCAGCTGTCTATCTTTGATGAGCTTCTTTCACAGAGACAACTTACGGAATCTTTCTGCTTGGAATATTCCATCTGGTGTTCCATCTAATAGTCCTCAGCCTGCCTGAAGGGACATAAACACACAAATATGCTTTGAATGAGAACTTACTTCAAATACACAATGGAATTAGTGTCTTTCTGCTTGACGAATATAACTGTGCTGAATGCCTCTGTCTTCCCCATTTAACACAAGGACAGAATAGCCACAAACTTGCATGCAAGTTCACACACTTGGGCTTCAGAGGTGCCATCTCATTTCCTGCCATTGTCCCATCCCTGCTAGGCCTAGCTAAGTCAGAGTGACTAGCTGAATTATAGTCTCCTCGTGCAAAGCCAGCAGGAGGCAGGCAAAAATGCAGCTTGTCCTGAGGGGCCATTTTTATTCTTTATACTTCCTAGTAAACAATAATATATTAAGAGTAGTAATGAAAGGCATATACCATGGCATACACCCATATTCCTAGCTATTTAAGAGGCTGAGATCTGAGGGTCACAGTTCAAAGCCATCCCCAAAAGACAAATCTCAGACATGTTTATCTCTAATCAGTAAATAAGAAGCTGGACCTTTAGGTGTGGTTCAAGTGTTAGATTACAACTTTGAGTAAAAAAGCTGAGTGAGAGTACAAGCCTGGGAATTCAAGCCCCAGTACCACCTCCTCCCAAATGTATTAATGTTTATAACTCAAAAACAATAAAAAATTTTTTGGGGGGGGGGGGGTCCAGTCGTGGGGTCTGGGCCTGGGCACTGTCCCTCAGCTCTTCATCTCAAGGCTCTACCACTTGAGCCACAGCGCCCCTTCCGGCTTTTTTCTTTTTTGCTTATGTGGCGCTAAGGAATCGAACCCAGGGCCTCATGCATGCAAGGCAAGCACTCTACCACTGAGCCACCTTCCCAACCCAAGATTTATTTTTTAATGGTGGGCCAAGTTAAGCTTAAACAGTAAGAGGAGAAAAAATAATTTTAAAGACTTTGTGCTATTGTTTTTATAGCTGTGCTGTTATTTGAGATATGGTGTGAAATGCAAGGAAGAGCTTGGGTTTTTGGAAACAAAGATTAAGATTCCAATTCTGTCCTTGTCACGTCCAAGCCTAAGGATTTTGATTTAATCCCTTACCCTTTGACCCTCCATGTCCTCATCTGCCAATGAAAACAATCATTCCTATCTTTGCAGGAAGATGGTGAAGGTTCAAAATAGAATCTATGGTATGCCCAGCACATGGTCAGCCCTCATTAAATTAGAGTTACTATTATTATCTTGATCTAAATTCCATGAGTGATGTGTTTCCTTATTTAATTCAAGTAGGTGGTAGCATCTAATTTGTAAAAATTAGTGACAAGGATGAGATTTCAGTAAGTGGATCTCCTTATTACCAAGGAAAAGTAAGCTTATTTTGCAATTGTACCATTATGGTAGATCACTGGTAACTAAGAAACAGTTCAACTTTACTGATACACAATTTAGAAATTAAAGTGAAAAATGACATGTAAAAATAAAGAAGAGGGGAAAAAAGAAATATGTCCCTGTAGCTTAGCTTCACTAAAGGAACCATAGAAAAAGGCTTGAGCTCCAAAAATGGGTCCCTGACCTTGAAAAAAAAATGACCCAAAATACATACTAGGAGCCCGGATACTTAAAAAAAGTATTCTCTTTTCAGCTATTATAAATTAAAAATTAAAATGCAAGTAAGTGGCTCTATAACTTATCAGGCACTATTTTTGGCCTCAGAGTATCATCATGTACAAGCCAGACCCAGATCTGCAACCCACGGCTGAGACTCCAGCAGGAACTAGATACAAGTATAGAGATCATCATCACCCAGTGTGGTCTATATTCTGCCCTGTTGACAGTCATCTGTCTATCTTATAAGATAGATAGGAAGGTACACAGGTGTTTGGCTTTATGACTATGCTACAGAACACAAATGTTACATATATTATTTTGCATATTTCAAGTATGGACCTTGTGAGGGCAGGAAATTGGGCCCTGGGAAGGAAACCTGAAGATGGTTTCCCATTCCTGGCTCTCCACAGTCTTAACAGAGATACCAAGTCTCCCTTAGTGATGCAGGCTTCACTAAGATGGTACAAAGCGGGCCTGGAGAAGAACATTCTTTTCTAAAACTCAAATGTGTGGGCTGGGGGCAGAGAGTGTGGATCAGTGATAGAGTGCCTTGATTGAAAGAGGGCCTGGATTTAATCTCTGGTACTGCAAAAACAAGCAAGCAAGCAAGCAAAACAAAACCATACACAAATGTATATCAGATTTTCTTATCAGATTCTCAGAAGCAGAAGATTTGAGGATTTCCAAAAGCCTTCCTGGTAAATGAACTGACTGTTTCTGGGGAAGTAATTTTCCTGAAGGTTAGTCAAGGGTTGGAATCAGCCCATCCACTCTGTCCTTGGTCCTACTCCCCAGCCTATTCACAAAGAGCACTTCATGTATAATTTGATGTTTACTTCAAAATACTCCAGAGGAGTTCAGCTCCATCTTTCAGCCTCCAAGACTCTGAATAATTGATTGTAAAAGCAGCTCACAGCATATGCATATTTTCTCTTTGAGGGGTGGTAGGTAAGCAAATGATTTAGAAAGACAGCCTGTTTAAGTGAGCAGAGAGATAAGCTAGCATACTTTTAAGCATGTTCTAAATACCTCAAGACCATGAACATGGACATAAATACATAGTAGATAATGATGAAAAGCCAATTTGGCTGGGACACAAAAGATTCAGCTCAGTATCAGGACAAGTGAGCAGTGAGATTGAAGGGCACCCAACCCAGGTTCTGTTCTGACTGTTACTGCCATTCACAGAAATGACTCTTAATTTTGAGCAATACCCCCAGTAAGGAGAGAGAGAAAAAAAACAAAAGACTGGGCACTGGTGGCTCACATCTATAAGCCTAGCTACTCAGGAGGCTGAGATCTAAAGATCTTGGTTCAAAGCCAGCCCAGGCAAGAAAGTACGTGAGACTCTCATCTCCAGAAGTGGCACTGTGGCTTAAGTGATAGAGTACTCACCTTGATCTGAAGAGTTGAGGGACAGCACCCAGGCCCAGAGTTCAAGCCTCATGACCAACAACAAGGGGGAGGGGGATATTTTACAAAATCCTGTTTCAGAGAAATTGATTTAAAAGATGTTTTCTGTAAAATTTGCCTTTAATTGTAATAACAGTAGCAAATCAGGAGTTCTGAAAATTAACAATTTCTGTTAATTAAAAAAATGATTAAAAAAAATTCTCAGAGAAAGCTCAATGCCCGTGGCTCTAGCCAGTAATCCTGGCTATTCAGGAGGCTGTGATCTAGGGGATCAGGCATCAAAACCAGCCTAAGCAGAAAAGTCTACAAGACTCCCATTTCCAAATAGCCAGCAAAAGGCTAGAGGAGTAGCTTAAGTGGTAGAGCACCATCTGAGCAAGCAAACTTACTGTACATAAGGCTCTAAGTTCAAGTCTCCGTACAAAATTCTTAGAGAAAACCTCAGATGTCAGCTCAAGAAACATTTGGGAAAGTGAGTTGCCCCTGTCAAAAATGTTACATCCAGGAACCATTCATTCACCTTTCAGGGCCACCTCTCATAGTTAACCTGCATTTGCTCTCAGGGAGGCACTTCGTCATTATTGCATCGCTCCCAAAGAAGGTAGGAAGCAGGAGGAAAATCTGATACATTTTAGGGATTAGAGAACAAACGAGCAAAGAGCTGCCAATTGGAATACTGCCAGAGTGGTGTACAACCATGGAGCTGCACTGGACTGTCTGTAAATAATTCCCGAAAGACAGTAGAGGTGCTGTTACAGTTTCAGTGTACTTAGTGTCCTCCAAGGGTTCACTGTAATTGATAGCTTGGTCTGCAGGGTAGTGCTGTTGGGTGATGGTGGAAACTTTGGTGGGTGGGGCTTAGTGAAGGTCCTTTGATCAATAGAAAGAGAATGACTATTTCCCGTATGACCCCGTGGTAGTTTTGGTGTGATCATTCCTGTTCTCTCAAGAGGCTGAGGCAAGCCTGAACCCGACCATTCTGTCTTCTGTCTGTGTCTGTTTGATACATGACTGTTTGATCTTACATGCTCTGCCATGATAAGGCTGCCATCCACTGTTGTCAACAGTAGCTGATCTTGGACCTTGAACTTTACGAACTGTGAGCTAAACTATATGCCCTGTCTTTGAGGAGCTAACAACTGGGTAGGGTCCGAAGTTTGGTGAATTCATCAGTTGAATAGTTTAGAAATCATCTTTACAACAGAGGATCAAGCGAACAGTTGGCCAGGGAGAATAAAATGAGGAGAAAATAAAAAAGTTTAGCAGTTGATTGTCAGTACAGGCTTAGTCACTAAAATAATGGTGTTATGTACCACAATAAAAATTCTCAAATTGCATTTTAATGTGGTCAATGAAGAGCTCTGTTCCATGAGATCAGTCATTCAGGGGCCAGGCCCCCACTAACTTATTCTGAATAAGAGTTCTCCATTTGTGAGATGTGTAAAGAAGAATGAGAGTATAGAAGACACTCCTGGGCCTACAAATGACACACTCTTTTCTAGAGGGTAGAGGGGTCATGTTTTCAGGAATCCATTCTAGGCTTTCACATAGATGTCACATGAGATGGGGAATGCGGTCTAATTGGACCCCAAGAAGAAAAACTCAGATGTTAGTAGTTTCTGCCACAGGAGAGCAGCATGGACAATAATAAAAAGAAAGAGCTATGGAGCTAGAGCTAAAATTGTAGAGCACTAGCCTTGAGCAAAACAAACCTCAGGGACAGCACTGAGTTCAAGCCCCAGGACTGGTACAAAAAGAAAGAGAGAGAGAGAAAGAGAAAGAGAGAGAGGTAGGTACAGAGAGAGAGAGAGGGAGAGAGAGAATGAGATAGGGAGAGAGAGAGCATTATGATAGAGCTGTTGTTGGAATGCTTAGGTCAGATAGGAGCCTGGTATCAGAGAGTTCCAATATACCAGGTCCAGCCACTCATCTCCAGAAACAAATAAAATGGTGACATGCAGGAGCTTCGAGTTTAAATAGGAGAATGAGCAAGAAATAAACATAATTTAGCTATTTGGTGAAACTATGGTCTGGTTGATTATTATTGCGGGTGTGGTTCTGTGCAGTCCCCCACTGTGAGGGGACAATTTGGTTCGTGTCATGAGATGCTTGCTTCTGCTTGGTGGCTGGGCTCATTTCCTGCTCTAGGATAGTTGCTCCCACTTAGGGGAGACAGGCTCATCCAGGGGATGACCTGCCTGCAAGGCTCACTGTTCCCGGCAGGAAAATGACTGGACACTTCTAGGTGGCAGTCGGGGAACAAAGTGGAACAGAATGTCTGGAATAGCGTGTTTTAAAAGCTGGCAGTTGGAAATCTGTTGATGATGCTGCCCCTGCAGATCTCGAAATTCCCTTTGTTGCTATTCTTTTAGAGTTTTTAGCAGGCAATCCTGAAATGATTCATATGCCAGTGCTTGCAGATGGAAGGGATAGCTTCTACCAATCTGATAGGTTGACCCCATATGTGGAGAGCAGGGGTTGGGAGCAAAGGACATGAAGCTGAGATACAATGAAAACAAATAGTGTGACAGATTGAAGCTGACACTCTGGAGCTAGACCACCCAGTCTAAACTCTGGCTCTGAGAGCTGTGTGACTTTGGACAAGGTATTTAATCCCTCTGTTTCTCACTATTCATATTTGCAAAATAAAAATAATGAATATCTCTAATAAATAGGATGGTAAAGAAAATTAATTGGTAAAGATTTATAAAGCTCTTGAAATAGTGCCTGACATGAAATAAGTTTGGCATGAATATTTATGAAATTTATTTAACTCTCAATAAATGATACTTATTATCATGACCTGCATCTGAGATTGGAAGGTATTTTCTCCAGTTTCTGAGTAGGAAGCTCGTTCATTACCTAAAAAAAATAGAATTCAGGAGAGGAAGCAAGTACTTTTACTTCTAAGTGTAAATAAAATATAAAAGCTGTCTAGCTCCTCTGTATCTGTGGGATTCACATCAATGGACTCAACCCACCACAGACTGAAAATGTGTGGAGAGCTGGGCAAGAAGGCCAAACCCTGTTCAAAATAATTGAAAAACAACAACACATCTGAACTGATCATGCATGCTTTCCTTGTCACTATTCCCTAAGCAATACAGTACAACAACCATTTACAGAGCAGCTACATTGTATTTGGTCTAGCAAGTAATCTAGACATAATTTGAAGTATCCAGAGATGGATGGGTTCCATGAAAATGCTTTACTATTTCATATAACAAACATAAGCATCTTTGGATGTTAGCATGTGCAGAGGCTGTGGAACCACAGAAATAGAGAAACTATGGTATTGCCAACGTTCATTCAACATGACTGGATGAATAATGGGTTATGCTGTTCCCTTTCCCTTAGAGAAGGGTAGATTTTGACATTAATTATCCAATATCATTTAACCAATATGTGTGGAGGGCCTGATACTTTTGTAAGCATTTAGTGTGGGAGGTGCAGCTGGAACGTACCTATGATACACAACTAATTGCCTAAGGGGAAGAGCTTCTCCCTTGTAAACTCTTAGAGTTTATCTTCTGATGATGAGATAAAGAGGAAGGTGAGCCAGATGGGAATACAGTAGGAACAAAATACAGAGAGAATGAGAAAGATGTGAATTTCAGAATACAGAGGGAGTAGGAACAGACCAGAGCAGGTGGCCCATGTAGCTGGATGGGGGATGCAAATAGGAAGTCATCTTTATTCCCAGAGAAGAGCACAAACAAAATGGCATGTGCCAGAATTTGGGTGTGTGTGTTTGTGCCAGTACTAGGGCTGTAACAGGGTTTCTCACTCTCACTTGGCTTTTTGCCACACCTCTACTTCTGGCTTTTTGTTAGTTAATTGGAGATAAGAGTCTCATAAATTTGTCTGCACTAGCTGGCTTTTGGAACATGATTGTCAGATCTTAACCTCCTGAGTAGTTAAGATTACAAGCAATGAGCCACAGGTGGCTGGCCAACGTGTCAGAATACAAATAGGTGGTAGCTGATGCTCGGGCAATTGGTATTTCAGGGTCTAGTTAGGATGCAACCAGTGAGGTCAAGCACAGAATGTAGCAAGAGCCTGTTTCACATAACTTTAACTTTCTAATTTCAAGGGTTTAGCAAAGCTAGAAAATGAGGGTACATTTTCCCCTCCCCCGGTCAAACAGTTTACAGACAAAACAATTCCAGAATTTAAGAATTAGGAAAATAATGTTTAAGGAGAAAATAAATCCTTGAAGAACTTCAGCCCCCTGTCGGGCACTCATTCTAAAAGCTCATTCTTGGCATGCTACTTGTTTTGGTTTGTGTTGTTGTTGTTGTTGATGTTGGTGTTTTGTGGTTATGGGACTTGAATTCTGGGCCTGTGTGCTGTCCCTGAGCTCTTCAGCTCAAGGCTAGTGCTCTACCACTTGAGCCACAGTGCCACTTCCAGTTTTCTGTAGCTTATTGGAGATAAGAGTCTCACGGACTTTCTTGTCTGGGCTGGCCTTGAAGCACGATCCTTGGAACTCATCCTCATGAGTAGCTAGGATTACAGGTGTGAGCCATCAGTGCCCAACAACTACTTGTTTATTTTTAGAAACATTTCTGGATTAGAGGGATTTATAATTCTAAATATAATGACTGTAGATTATTTGATTGGATTAAGGGTCTCAGGATATGAGACAACTGGAAGGCTGTCATGGTTTGCAGAATTGGTTACAAAACCAACTCTTTCCCACTTTCATGTATAATGTCATCTTATAAATCAAACAAGTGCTTGGCCAAGAAACCTCCAAAATCATGAACAAGGACACAAAATTTTAAAACCAACTGATGCTCTCAGTTTGGAGAACTGAATAAATCATCACAGTTGCCCTCCATATGCAAGTAAATTGGATTCCAATGGGAACAGGAATGTCTTTAGGAAACAGAATAGGAAAGGAAAGAGGTTGGAGAATCACAGGAAGGGTGAGCAATCCCAGCTTCATGCTGTGGAAAGCCAAAGGCAGTGTGTATCTAGGTCAGCTAACAGTACCTTTTTACACCAGGGCTGCCTTTTCCACTAAAAAGTCATCTTCAGCTTCTAAAGACCCATCTAAAAAGACTATTTGATTAAAAGCAATAGTCTTAATTTTTTTCTGTAGCAATTTTTTAGTCTTAATTTTTTTCTGGGGCTTGATGTGTATCTTATGAACCAGAGTAGGGAGTAATCAAACGAAGTTTGGCTTAGAGGTTTCTAACTCCAACTTATTCCTAAATACAATACTGAGTCTTGGAGTTAGAACTACAGCCCTTCAGCATGTCAGCAAAACAAGCTGATGTAGTGGCACATATCTATAATCCCAGCACTAGGGAGATTGAAGTGGGAGGATAGCAAGTTCAAAGCTAGCCTGGGCTGCATAGCAAAACCCTATCCTAAAACAAAACAAAAAGAAAACAAACTAAAACCTCAGCAGTCTCGTTTTCAAGTTCTTTTTTCTAAAATCGAAGAGAACTAAATGAGAGTCTGAGAGTCAGCTCTCAATCACTGTGACAAAACACCTCAGATGATCAATGGAGAAAGTAGAAGGGATTATTCTGGCTCACCCCATCAGAGGTTTTAGCTCATGGTTGTTTGCTCTTACTGCTTTGAGCCTGTGGTGAGTTTGAACATCTTGGTGCAGATCACATGGTAGAACACAAGGAAACAAGAAAAGAGGGGAGGGGCCCTTCATGGTCATGGTCATGTTCACTGTTACCTCAGTTTCTTTCCACTGGGCCACACCTTCTATACTGGCAACTGAATCTCTATCTAGTACATGGCCTTTGGAGGGCATTTCAGATCCAAACCATAACATCTTCTGTTACTTAACCACTTCTGTCCTCCTAGGACTTTAGACTAAGAACCAAGTTAAGCATTTACATGGTCTCACTGTATAGCCTAGGATGGCCTCAAACTTAAGATCCTTCGACTTCATCCAGTAGTGTACGAGGATTACAGACATGCACCAGCATGCCTGGCTCTTAGATGATATTCTGGTAATCTAAATGGCAGAAAGTTTATTAGAATTTTATGTTTAGCTACGTGAAAATGTTATTTTTAATGAAATTTCTGTTAGCTTATTCTATTTTAATTTAAAATCCATTTGCTGTATACATTCTATATTAGAATTTTGGGGGAAAATGTTTTTCTTGGTTTTTGTGTTTTGGGGTGTGTGTGTGTGTGTGTGTGTGTGTGTGTGTGTGTGTGTGTGTGTGTGTGTGTGTGCGCGTGCGTGCGTGTGTGTGTGTATGAGTAATAGGCATTTTGGGCAACAGAATATTATGTTGTGTTCATGTGGAGTCAGAATTCAGGAGGAGTTGGAATTGGATCTTGAAGTATAAATAAGATTTTCCTGGGCATAGAGTGAGGAACTTCTCCTGCTAGGGACATAGCTCAGAGATGACAATGCAGGTAGAGGATAACTAGTCAACCTGGTCAGTTATTCCCTTTGAAACCTTACAACCCTCTGTCACCATTGGAATCCTCAGTAAAGTTAAAGGATTTTTCATACATAATATTAGTGTAATATTCAATTAACCAGAAGAAAGCTGGATGCATGGCTCAAGTGGTAGGGCTGGAGTCATTTTGGTTCTGTTTTATGCTATTCTGTACCCTCTTTGGATGATTCCAGGATATTAGAAACAAGAATTGTTGGAATTAAGTCAATAACAGAGTTTGCTTCATAGTCCAAGACATTGTTTTGCCAGACAAAAAAAAAATAATGAATAGAAAAGACAGGCCAACAGGCAAGGTATAAAAAAGTCTCATGAGATGACTGTTCATGTTTGCTTAAGGGAAGAGTAAAAAAATAGGGTCGTAGTTTGTTCTGTGCATCAGAATCAAGCTCAGTTATTACACAAAGCTTGTAAAACTTCTAATGCTTTGTCTAGTAGTGCATTTTAGTCTTTGGGTATTTGTAGCACTTCCCCAAGTTGCTCATCTGACTGAGCACATAGAAGATGTAAGAGCTGATTCAAAAAAGATAGAAAACACACTATTGTCACGTATATTTTCATTAGAATTATCCAAACTGGAGCTAGAAAATTACATAGCTATGGTGGCAAAAGTCAAAGAGGCAAATATTTGGTCTATCACCTAACATCCCCTGTATATTGATTTTGTATTTTATATTTCTACCATTAATTGTTATCTTTGAGTTTATGGCATTTCTACATACTTACTTTACTTAATTCTTATGATAACCATAGAAGATACATATTTTATAACTAAGGAGTAATTGAAGCTCAGAGTATTCATTGTATCTGAATCAAATTTTCAAAAATTCTTTTTGTAATCACAGTGATGATACTATTAGAGTTTTTCTAATGCTGTCATGTAATAATAGCATATGATAAGACTATTGACTTGTATTAACAATTCTTCTACCCATATTATTGGTTACCATATGGAAAAGAAAGTAGAAATTCCAAATAGGAAAGAATCACAGCTGCTGTAGTCACATTGATGGATTTGAAAGTGCTGCCAATAGCATGGATGTGACTGAGAAAACAAGATAAAAGAGCATGAGTTACAAAAGGAACCTACCATTTTCTAGTAATTAATAATTTCCCTAAACACCTACACTTGGTTACAATACAAGGAAGTACAGAAACACTTGTATTTATCAACAAAAATCTACAATATGCATAGATATTTAGATCTTTTTTGCGTTTAAGTGGATTAGCTACTAAATTAAATACCTTATATGCTGACACATTTAGGCTGAGGACTGAGGATTGTGATTTGAGGCCAACCTGGGCAGTAAAGCTCAAGAGACTCCTTAAACAGAAGAAAGTTGGTTGCATGGATCAAGTGGTAGGGCTCCAACCAGGAGCAAGAAGGCCAAGCAAGAGCTCAAGCCCCTAAATTAAAATCCCAATAATAGCACATGCATACCCACACGTACGCGTGCGCACGCACACACACACACACCCACACCCACACCCCCCCCCCCCCCCCCACACACACACCCTCTTTCCTCAACCAGATGCTCTGTGAATGTCCCTTTGACTATTGACTATTGTTTCAGAAGGGATAATGGGCATTAGACTCCCAAAGATTCTGAGTATCTTCACTACTCATTTATCATTGTTTTAATAGGTTAAACTTTATACAAAAATCATTTATGATTATGCATGTATTCTACCTTTGGGCATATGAAATGTGAGACAATTTTCTCTGACTTCTAAAGATGAAGTAAAAGACAATTTTTCAATCATTTTCTTTCCCAGAGGCTACAAACAGATTTCCTTTCTTCAGGAAAGCAGTTTTCTTCCCATCATTCTAAGGGACCTCAGAGAGGTCTGGGAGAGAAAGGGAGAGTGAACCCTATGCTTAATCCTTTGTTTATCTCATACAGGGCAGTGAGGCTCTTTCAAGTGTTTATATTCTTTATAAAATATGGCAAGCAGAAAAAGCATTGATCAAAAACTGTGGCCTTAAGCCTACCCTAAAGAGTATGTCTAAGATATCTATTTAAGTATATTGAAGATCTCTGAAGCCATGTCAAATCACTTCAGTTTTAAAATATGTGCATACATGCATGTATAGATAGTACAGTTATTTCTTCTTACCTACAGTTTCACTTCCTCTGGTTTCTGAGGTACGTGAAGATGGCTGCCATCCAAAAATATCCCAGAAATAAACAACTCTGGAGTTTGAACTTATGTATCTATGTAGTATGAGAAAATCTTTTTTTTTTTTTTTTTTGGGTCCGGTCATGGGGCCTGAACTCTGGGTCTGGGTGCTGTCCCTCAGCTCTTCAGCTCAAGGCTAGTGCTCTATCACTTGAGCCACAGTGCCACTTCCGGCTTTTTTCTTTTTGCTTATGTAGTGCTAAGGAATCGAACCCAGGGCCTCGAGCATGCAAGGCAAGCGCTCTACCACTGAGCCACCTTCCCAGCCCCTGATAAAATCTTGTAAGCTCCTAGTCTATCCTACCCAAGGAATCATCATCTCTGTCCATTGTGTCTATCCTGTATACATACAACCCACTCATTAACCACTCAGAAGCCATTTTGGTTGCTGGTGATTGGCCATCTTGGTTAACTGTTGCTGTGTTGCAGTGTGAGTGTTCAAGTACCTAATTTTCATTAAGAACGCCCCAAAGCATAAGAGTAGTGATGTTAAGGAGGTACCAAGCTTATTGAATATGACAGGACAGACTGTGTGACTAGTCTGGTACTGTGTGATCTAGGGGGGTAAAGCATGCAGTGTATGTAGAGTTTAGTGCTACCTGAGATTTGGAGCATCCCCTAGGTTCTTGGATCATAGCCCTCACAGACAAGGGGTATTACTGTAGGAGGACCTTGAAGATACCAAAAAAGTAAAACAAAACAAAACAAAAAACCTACTTCACAATAGTTGGGTATAGTAAAACTCACTTTGATGGGGGGGTGGGGGTGGGGGTGGGTAGGGGGGGTGGGGGGTGGGAGATGGGAAGGGATGGGAAGGGGAAACAAAGGAGAAGGCAACAATGCTTGATAAGAAATGTACTCAGTACCTTGCCCATGTAATTGTAACCCCTCTGTATGGTATTTTCACAATTTAAAAAAAAAAACCTCACTTTGAAACCTACATGCTCGGTCACCTTCATGCCTATAATGGCTCCTTATTTGTCCTCAAATGAAGCTACAGAAAAATCTGAAAACACTTATTCCCTCCCTTTAACTCCAAAGAATTTAATTCCAAAGAATTTCCTCGTTCTGCTTTTCATTTGCCATTTGGACCTGTTGGCTTAGTCTTGCTTGGCTGTGCTGGGAGCCTTGAGCCAGGTGTTTGCTCAATAGCAAGCCTATGATCCTATACAAAGGGCCAGCCCAGCCTCAAACCCATGGACTGAAAGGACAAATGGGGTTTCCAAAAGACAGTTTCAGGCACTGAAGTCTCAGAAAACCTACAATAAAAATCTGTAAAGTCTAGAAGCCCCCAAATCAGAATCCTGAAAATATAATGCTGGGAAAAAAGTTTAAAACAATTCTTAGGACAACCCACAAAATTGGCACAGTGTCTGTCCCTGCTAGTTCCAAGGTGTTGATGGTTTCCATTAAGATCACATGTATTTCAGGCCAAGAGCTGCCATACAAAATCCTCCTTGTTCCTGAAGTACACTTATTACAGTAGTCTCAAAGCTTGCAACAGATGAGATAGTATGGGAATACGCTATGTGTAATGTCTCACATCTGTAATCCCAACTGTCGAGGAGGCAGAGGTGGGAGGCTCTTGGTCTGAGACTAGCCTTAGACCAGGAAAGTCCTTATTCAAGTAAGTAAGTAAGTAAGTAAATAAATAAAGGCAAAAGGCACTGGAGGAGTAGCTAAGTCAGTAGAGTATTTGTCTAGCAAGTGCAAGGCTCTGAGTTCAACCCCACTATCACCAATTAGTAAGTAAGTAAATAAATAAGGCTATGATACTGAATGGTAAAAAACTAAAACCATTTCCTCTAAAATGAGGTAAAGGATATTCACTCTCTCCAATCCTCTTCAATATAATTCTACAACTCTTAGCCCAGCACAAAGGCAAGAAAAAGATATAAAAAAGATTCATATAGGGAAAGAAGAAGTCAAACTATCCCTATTTGCAAATGGCATGATCCTATATCTAAAGGACCCCAAAGATTCCATCCCTAAGCTCCTAGAGCTTATCCCTACCTTTGGTAAAGTAACATGATACAAACTTAACCCTCAAAAATCAGTAGCCTTTCTGCATACCGACAACCCACAAGCAGAGAGGGAAATCAGGAAGATAATTCCATTCACAATAGCCTCAAAGAAACAAAATAAAATAAAGTATCTAGGAATAAACCTAACCAAAGAAACAAAAGACTTTTAGCAAAAACTATAAAAATTTGAAGAAAGAAGTTAAATATTACATCAAGAAATGGAAAGACCTTCCATGTTCTTGGATAAGTAGAATTAATATTGTAAAAATGGCAATACTGACAAAATTGGGACCTACAAATTTAATGCAGTACCCATCAAAATCCCAATGAAGTTCTTTACTGAGATAGAGAAAACAATCCAAAAGTTCATATGGAACAGCAAAAGACCTAGAATAGCCAAAGCAATTCTTAAAAAAAAAAATAGTCATACTGGTGATATCACAAGCCCAGACCTTGGAGCTATAATAACAGAAACTGCTTGGTACTGGCACAAAATAGACCCAAAGATCAATAGAACAGACTAGAAGAACTAGAAATAAAACCATATACTTACAATATATCTGATATGGGGCTAGGAAGGTGGCTCAGTGGTAAAGTGCTTGCCTTGCATGCATGAGGCCCTGGGTTCGATTCCTCAGCACCACATAAGCAGAAAAAGCTGAAAGTGGTAGTGTGGCTCAAGTGGTAGAGTGCTAGCGTTGAAGTGAAGAGCTGAGAGATAGCACCCAGCCCAGAGTTCAAGCCCCATGACCAACAGAAATAACACACACACACACACACACACACACACACACACACATCTGATATTTGATAAGGGAGCCAAAGATATACAGTAGAAGAAAAATTTCCTCTTCAGTAATTGATGTTGGGGAAACTGGTCATCCATATGCAGAAAACTAAAAGTGGATCCCTGTTTATCACCAAATATCAAATATCAACTCAAAGTGGACCAAAGATCTCAACAGCAGACCTGAAATTTTGAAAGTACTGCAAGAGGGAGTAGGAGAAACATTCGCACTCATAGGCATAGACAAAAAATTTTTGAAAAGAGTCCCAAGGGCACAACAGATAGGAGAGAGACTTGACAAATGGGACTGTACATCAAACTAAAAAGTTTCTTCACAGCAAAGGGCATAGTTATTAAACTTGAATGACAGCCAACAGACTGAGAGAAAATCTTTACCAGCATTATATCTGACAAACGCCCAATATCCCCAAACTAAATTGCTAAATGGGCAAAGAAGCTAAGGAGAAACTTCTCAAAAGAAAACATAAGAATGGCAAAGGAGGAGGCTGCAATGCTTGATAAGAAATGTACACATTATCCTGCCCATGTAATTGTAACCCCTCTGTATAGTATGTTCACACACAAAAAAAATTAAATTTAAAAAAAAGAATGGCAAAGAATCACATGAGGAAATATTTATCATCCCTAACCATAAAGGAAATGCAAATCTGAATTCCATATCATCCCAGTTAGATTGACCAACATCATGAATTCGGACAACAACATTTGTTGGCAAAGATATCAGGACTCTATTGCACTGTTGGTGGGAATGTAAACTAATACAACCACTCTGGACAGCAGTATGGAGGTTCCTCATAAAACTAAACATAGATCTTCCCTGTGACCCAGTCATATCACTCCTGGGCATCTACCAGAACAAGCCAGGATATGATAAAGACACTTGCACATCCATGTTCATTGCTGCACTAGTCACAATAACCAAATTGTGAAAACAGCCCAGATGCCCTACAATAGATGAGTGGATCCAAAAAATGTGGTACCTACACATAATGAAACTTTACACAGCCATTAGAAAGAATAATACTGTGTCATTTGCAGGGAAATGGATAGAACTAGAACAGACCGTGTTAAGTGAAGTAAGTCAAGTTCAGAGAGACAAAAGTGCATGCTTTCTGTCACATGTGGAAGCTGGACCTAAAATACACTGGGACATAATAAATTATACAGGTCTCTAGGCATTCACACACAGTGAAACCAAAGGAGGACACTCTTAGGAAAGGATCAGAAAGGTACAATGCTTATGTACATCTGATGATACAAAAGAAAAATCAAAATGGACTCCAAGAAATGGAAACAGAAGAATTATTCTTTTTTCCTTTTATTTTTTTTCTTGTTTTTGGGAGTATAAAGGGAGGCACAGAAATAGAGAGACAAAGGTAAACAAATGCATCAATGGTTTGCACTGGATACTAGGTTGAAAATGAACTATACAACTTGTGGGTGGGATGGGAGGGAAAATCAGAGAGATCAAGAGAAGGGGCAATGTTGTCCAAAAGTAAATATACTCTTCCCCTGATTTATGTAATTGTAACCCATCTTTTTTTTTTTATTGCTTTCAAATAAAAATAGATAGATAGATAGATAGATAGATAGATAGATAGATAGATAGATAGATAGATAGATAGATAGATAGATAGAAATAGAATGTAAGTAAATGTTGCACAGACTGCTAAATATTTTTCTAAAGCACAGTTTATCACTGCAGATTATTGTGTTATACCCAGGTCGCAGGACCCCCACCAAGAAGACCTCCGAGAATTAGACTCTACAGCTGTTTTAAGGTTTTATTTAAATGGGCTGTAGCTAGGGCCTCGTCCTACACTCTGACACAGGGAGCCTAGGAGGAGAGCCCTGAGCTAAAGATTTGCAGGGCTTATAAAGCCACACAACCAACCAGGTGTTTGGATTACCACCACGTGTTGCTCTGCTAAAGAAGCACCAAGTGGTCACTGCCTCAAAACTTTAACCCTTCAATTGCTAGAGACTGTATAGGAAGTTGTTAATGTCTGCTACTTGGAGCACACAGTTACCTTTTAGAAGAAATATTGGGATTTTGGGGTTGTTGTAAAAAATTCTTAATAATTTCCTGTATACAGTAACTTCTGGCAAGCCCAGATTTTCCAGAATTGGAAAGTATTTCAGTAGTCAGAGCTCTGGAGAAATGTGTATATATATATACTAGAGATTTATAGATGCAAGATAGATACAATCTATGTGCATATGTTTGCATGTATATAAATGTGAATATAGTTTGGGATTTTTTTTTTTTGCCAGTCATGGGGCCTGAACTCTGGGCCTAGGTGCTGCCCCTCAGCTCTTCAGCTCAAGGCTAGCACTCTACCACTTGAGCAACAGCACCACTTCCAGCTTTTTCTGTTTATGTGATACTAAGGAATCAAACCCAGGACCTCATGAATGCGAGGCAAACACTCCACCACTGAGCCACCTTCTCAGCCCTGGTTTGGGATTTTGAAAAGATCCAAGTTCATATGTCGAACAAATTGTTTGAACTTCCCATTACTTTATCACTTCTAGATCTTACCTAGGTAATTATTTTTTATTGGGATTTATAGCATTTTTGTGTGAATTTTATTGTCTATAGAATTGAAAAGATCCACACTCATGAGATGTGCTATTTTCTGACAAATTACATGTAGTCTGTTATGATCAATAAAAGATGTTTTGGGCTATTTTTCTGCTCCCAACCAAAGGTAATTGCATGTCTCACGTGCTCTTAATATGAATCCCTATGGTGGCCTTTTCTACTTACTTTGATTTGAAGAGTGCATTCCAAATTTAGAATGTAGCTTGTAGCACAGTTACATGCAGCTCCAAGTGCACCTGGGGAACAGAAAGAGCCTACAGAGACAGAGCCTGAATCCATACATAAGAGTGTGAGAGGTATAGCAATTCTAAGGACTGTGAGGACCTAGTCTGACCGTCTGTCTTGCCCGGACCACCCTTCCCTATCATTGCTATCCAACTGAAGTTGGGCTAAGGCCAATGTCAAGGAAAGGCTACAAATGGCTGTGTGTGAAGTGTTCCTAGGTTCCCATGATAATACAAAGACTAGGAGGGGCCCTCTAAGCTTCTATTTCTTATTCTCAGACTTGTTCAGCACCAACCTTTAGAGTTATCCCAATACCCACCTCTGCTTCCCTTACAGTCTTTCCAAAGAGCAAAGACCTTTTAAACTCTTGCAAACGGTTACTATGCAATCGATTCTCTATCAGCCATCTGAAAACCAAAGTACTAAACCTATTTTTCCTTCAGTTTGACCTCTAGCAACCAACTTCATTGGCTGATTTGATAGGCTTTTTATTTTTCTAGTATTGACAAAGTACATGACAGACTACTTGTTTATGCTTTCTGAAACAAACTGTTTGTATGATAAGCCACTAGTTACACGTCTAGACTGTCTTGACACAATTTTGCCAAGCAGAGCCTCATTAGTGTTGATCCTATAATGTAAATAGTCCAGGGTTCTACAAATTACAGGATTTGTGTATCAGTTAAAAGGTCATTCAAGTTTAACATACAAAGGGGATGGGACTGCCAGGCCCTCCCCTTTCCTACTTCCCGCTGCTTTTAGAATATACTCTGTTTTGCCATAAATAAGCCAATGATCAATGCATTGTCTCCCAGATCCCAAATCCCCCTTCAGTACCTGCTCTGCGGTAATGGACTAGAATCTGCTTTGCAGTGAATGTCATAAGCATTATCAGTAGAGGGCGCTGCAAAGACACTAGGAGAGAGGTGGCTTGTTTACCTGGTTCTGGCTGCTCCAATTTGTTTTTCTAGTCACTACTGCAATCTGTTGATGAGGCATTGGGGTGTGTGTTAGAGGCCTGGTGGTATTCTGCCTCCACTGCATACCTGTAGTCCCGCAGTAACCTTTTAGTCTCATTGAGGCTAGGTGACAACCTTCCATATCCCCCCGGACCCCCACGGTGAACACCAAAAAATCTAACCTCCAACTCCTTCTATGCATCTGCCTGCTTCTCTACTCACCTGCATATCACAGGATTAGCTCCTGCTTGCCAAGATCCTACGGTCAAGGTAGAACTGGCAACCCAACAAGATTCTCTGCTTTACAATGAGTTTGAACCATATTTTCTCCAACAAGAGCTGAGCTCCAGACCATCCCAAATTTATCCTTCCTGAGTACCTCAGCCTCATGATACCTTTGGAGTCATCTTTCCATCTTTTTGGATAGTGTCCTATGATAATACACTGATAATTTGTTTGGGTGGTAGTACTGGAGTTTGGACTCCTGATTTTGAACTTACTAGACAGGCATTTTACTGCTTAGCCATGCCTCTAATCCTAATTTTTGCTTGTTATTTTTTTAACTGTTATTATTATAAAGGTGAGGAGTTAGGGGTCACAGTTACATAAGTGAGGGAATTAATACATTTCTTTGTGGACACTGTCATCCATTCCTTCACTCTCTCCCAGATTTCTGCTTGTTGTTTTTGAGATAGGATCTCATTTCTCTGCCTGGTCTTGCACCTAGGTATTATGTACCTACATTAGGCTTCCCAATAGCTAGGACAACAGAAGCACGATACTGTGTCCAAATCTTCATTGAGAACAGATCTCAGGAACTTTTTCCCCCTGCTGGAGCTGGCCTTGAACCACAATTCCAACAATCTCAGCCTATAATCCTAGGATTATAGGTGTACCACTAGCATCTGATTATGATAATATTTTAATCATAGCTGGTGCTCTACCACTTAAGCCATACCACCATTTCCAGGTTGCAATAATTCTTTATATTAAATTTTGTCTGTTTAAATTACTGTTCTCTGTCTCTCTCTCTGTCTCTCTCTGTCTCTCTCTCTATCTCTGTCTCTGTCTCTCTGTCTCTCTGTCTCTCTGTCTCTCTCTCTCTCTCTCTCTCTCCTTTCCTCCCCTGATTAGACCTCAATTGACAAATCCTTTATTCATCCCAGAGTGATTGAAACATTCAGTAGCCTCCCATCTGGTCATTAACTGAGTCACCAGTTGAAAACTCTCTTTGATTGGTTCTTTAGATATTCACCAAAGCTTTGGGGAATTAGAAGAATGTAGTCAACCAATAAATGTTTCCATTTAATGGTTTTAAGAACTTTCACTTTCTCTTTGTGAAGTGATTTCTCTAGGTAAAAGGAATCAAAATGCTGGTTAAAAACTACATTCTTTTTTTTTTTGTTCCAGCACTGAGGCTAGAACCCAGAACCTCAAGCATACTAGGCAAGTGCTCTTCCACTGAGCTATAACCCAGCCCAACACTCCTCACAGGAGACCCCATCTCAAACCCTTAAAAATCAATATTTAATTAGATGAATATAAAGATCTAAAATGATAAGAATTTTGTTCTTTTTAATATTCATAAATTCCAATTGAGCACATAGGCTCAGTCTAAAGTAACTAAGCTATTGGTATTTCCTTTTGACATAAAAGGACTTTGAGAGTAGCAGGTAGATAACTATCATCTCCATCACCTGAAGACCCTGTCAGTACAGAGGATAAAAGATAAGATAGGACTGGGCACTGGTGGCTCATGCTTGTAATCTTACCTACGCAGGAGCCTGAAATCTGATGAGGATTGTGGTTCAAAGACAGCCACGGTAGGAAAATCCCTGAGACTCTTATCTCCAACTAGCCACCAAAAAGCCGGAAATGGATCTATAGCTCAAGCAGTAGAAAACTAGCCTTGAGCAAAGAAGCTCAGGGCACAACTCAAGCTCTGAATTCAAGCCCTAGGACCAACACACACTGCACACGCAAAAAGATAGCAAATCTATCATCTTGTTTCTTATGACCCTATACATAATAGTACCACAACAGCATCTAATCATAACATTATTATGCATTCATAGACCAAACACGAAAGGTATATGGCCAACTTTTCAGGTAGCAATGTCTTTCCAAAGCTACCTTCACTGTTTGAAGAATTCCTTTTCTTTTGTAACTCCAAATCGATTTGATTTTCAGAGCATTCATTTACTTAACGATTAAAATTGTGGGTTTATTTTTTAAAAAATAATAAGCATTAATTAGAAGAAACTTTACAAAAATGGAGGTTAAGAGATTTTCACAGAAACGAAAATCAATTTGAAAATAGCTAGTGAATGATGTGTTGCTCTTGGGAACTGTGTAGATCTGTTAAGGACAAAAGCAGAGCATTCTGTTAGCAACAGTTGTCGTGGGATATAGAGTCAGCAAAGGTGTCTTCCTTATAAAACAATAAACTTTTCTCAAAACTTGAACATCGAAAGGGAAAAAGGCTTATTAGGTTTAGATGTTTAAACTCACCATAGAGATGTGGTTTCTGATGCATACATAACTTTGATGGATTGCTCATTAGATGACAAAGAATGTACCCATCTCCTGTCACCATTTGGAAAAAACATCCCCAGTAAAGCCCATTCCTTAGTGCCTTTTATATTTTGATTCTTCAAGAGCTGCTTATTAAAATGCAGGTGTGTCTGAACACATTTTTATTAGGTCTAAGTCTATCAAGTTTCTTAATATCCACTTTCCATCCATGACACTCCCATAAATGAGGACAGAAGCAAGATTGCTGGTATGTGTTAGAGATGGCCAAGGAGCCACTATGCACAGCTCTACGGTGTCTTGTCCCTTATGGACTCATTGATGTACATTCTCATGTTTTGTATACAAATTGCTTGAAGCACATGCAGTCTGTGTGCTCATCTCAATGGGCAAAACCATCATATGCATACAGACCTCAAAACACATTGAAGCAACTTCTACATGCTGTTTCTTCTTTGTTGATCCCATTCTACTCTTTAAATGTTAATGTAATGAATACTCATGGAGCTCATCAATGTAATGACTGTAAGATCATTTTCTAGTAGAAGAAAAACAAAGGAGGGGTAACTATGCTGGACAAGAAATGTACTCATTACCTTATTCATGTAACTGTAACCCCTCTATACAGCATTTTTACAATAAAAAAAATACTGACCAATGCCTCATACCACCTTCTTTACATGGAAGAAATTTCTACCTTGTCTTTGAAACCAATACCACTCACTTACTAGCTTTGGGGGTTTTTTTTTGGGGGGGGGGTTGACAATTGGTTCCTTTTATATTTGGGGCAACATGAAGTGTCTCTTTTCTTCCTTTTTTTCTATCTGCTCCAAGTATTATAATCAACTTTATATCTCATTGATAATTTTATTCTCCCTGTTCTCTTCAGTGTATGTTGCCACTTTTGTTTTCCATTCATCTTTTGTGCAGATTTTCAATGTATGCCACACTGGCATATAGTGTGCATGTCATGTGTCTGTGTGTATATATAGTATGGTGAGTGTATGTATATTATTGTGGATGCTTTTAACAGAGCTTTACTTATAAGTTGCCTTAAATCATTTCTAGAACAAAACAAATTCTAAACAAGTTGCTGGTTTCATTTCCTTCTCATAATAACTATGAGACAGATATACTTTTTCCTTCCATTTTAAAAATTAACAAAATACAAAGCTGCAAAATTTCTCATCAAAGTCACAAAATTACTGACAGCTAGACTGAAATTTTTTTTGTTTTTACTTTGAAAACCCTACGCTTTTCCTTCCATACTTCACTCCATATTATATGACAAAAGTACACTGAAGAAGTTATGACCAGAATCCGAAATGTCTCCTGAAGGCTCATGGGTTAAAGGATGGGTTGCTAGCTGTTGGAGCTTTGGGGATGTAATTGGATCATCAGAGCTCAGACCTCATCCATGAGACAATCAATTTGTAATTTTGATGGCATTATCAGGAAGTGATAGAAACTAGTAGTTATAGCTTGCCTTGAGGATGTAGGTTGATGGGTGTGCCCTACAAGGGTATTGGCCTTATCCATGCTCATTCCTTCCGGACTGCTGAGAGGTAAGAAGCTTTGCTCTGTCATGCCCTCCTGTCCCTATGATGTTCTGTCTCACCACAGGCCCACATTTAGCATTGGACTGAGACATTTGAAACAATGAGTCAAAATCAATCCTTTAAATTGATATTTTACTGTTGGTCACACTAACACAGTGGACAATGAAAAGTCAGTTTCCTCCAGAAAGAATCATTTTCCCATTTTTGCTGTGTAAACAGAATGTTAAACCAACACAATTTAACTACCTTGGCTCCTAGAATAAAATACTCTAAAGTCAGGACTCCTATAGTATTCCCTCTAACAGGGCTCAGAACCATAGTGAGGCCATTTGGTTGGTCAGTTTGATCTCATTAGAACTCAACCTTACTCAGAAATCCAGGAAACCTCCCTTCTCCCTTAGGACTTGTTAACGAGTTGGTCTTGTCATTTCTTCTTTAGTGGATGCATTCGGAGTCTAGGGATTGCATTTGTGTATGTTGAAGTTGATTAGTTGACATGACCTCTTTCTTTTCAACAAATAAAACATGAAACTTCAATCTCCAAAGCTCTTCGTGCATCTATTTTTAATGAGTAATGTTCCCGGATCAGACAATCAAATCATAAGGCTGTTCAGAGCAGCCTGGAGACTGAACACGTTGCTAAATAAAACCTAAGAGAAAAAAAATTAGCCTGAATGAATTGTTCTCTGGTTGTCAAGATCAGTAGAAGGTACTTGCTATCTGACGAAATACACACATAATAAATGGTACCAACTACATTTCTTATTTTATCTTTATCTTTGTGAATATAGAAACCTGTTGTAGGGAAGGAGAAACTAATAAAATTGTTTTGGCCTTGTGACATGTTGGCCTCTATTTTCATGGCTCATAAATACCCATGGCTCAAAAATGCCAAGCACTTAATTAGTGCTATAATCTAAGTCAATGAGGTAGACTGTTAACTTATGGGTAGAATTAAAATGCCACTCCATGCAATAAACAGGACTCCTCTCTGATTGTTTTGTGTGAAAGGATGAAAGCTGAAGTCAAATCTTAGGTTAGCAGAGGGGTTCAAGGTCATCTGGTCTAAATGTTCTCATTTTCAAACATCTAAATGTTTCCTTGCGTTGTTTGACTATGTCCATTTGTTGACTATTTCATATGTGACATTTCCACACATGTATTCCAATCAATCTCACTTACTCTCTGTCTCTCCCTTTCCCTTTCCTCCTTACTAAAATAATTTCATTGTTCTGTTTTCATACAAGTCAACCATCTACTTAAGCCATATTCATCCTCACTCACCTCTCTCTCAGCCCAATCCACTCCAGCTAGCATACACCCTCAAAGACAGCCTTTCTCCTTCCCCCCATCTCCATAACCCTCATCAATTGGAAGGCTTTTGGTAATTTAAAAAACATGCAAGCTAGGAAACTGGTAAAAGTGGCTATGTGAGAGACTGTTCCCAAGCTTTCTCAGAGATGTCCAATGTTAAAAGAAAATCTGGCTAGCTAGCTCTTATATATAAATACACCTTTTCCTCATAGTATTAAAGGAATATACATTTCTTAGTTAAAAAATGTTGAAAAATACAAAAACCTCTCTCTCACACACACACACAAACCCACCATCATACAATCATTAAACATTCTCAGTGTATTTTATGTAAATAGTGTTTTCTTTTCCAAAATTGGGTTAATGCTGTTTTATAATTTGCCATTTCTACTTTAACAATAATCAGAAACTTTCTCATAGCTTAAGCTAGTCTAGAATATCAGTACTCTCATCAGTATCATTAACTACTCTAGAACATCCTTAAAAGGCTCCATTGTATTCAGTTCTATAGATGCTCCGTAATTCATTTAGCCAATTCTCCATTGTTAGATTTTTGCTGTTTATCAATTTTATTATCTTTTAAACATCCTTTATGTAATTTTCTAATATATTTATATTTATTTCCTTAGAATAAATTCCTGTGAGTGATAGTGGGTAGTCACAGTTTTGAGACCTTGGATATTTCCAAATAGTCTTCTAATAGCCTCTGCTGTGGCTTCAGTGTTTGAAAAAAATGTCCATGTTCCTTGTATGTAGTACTATAAAAAGTAAAATATTTTCTAATTTGACTGAAGGTAAAGAGCTGTTTTTTTCTCATAGCATTTATATTATATCTCATGTATTTTCTTTTGCTTGCTAATAAAGTTAATTTGTCTAACACAAAATTTCCATTGGCCATTGGTATTTCATATTTCCATGGCCCTCTCTTTGGAGGGAGCAAGATTTTCAATTATTCTATTAAGTATTTTGTTCTTTATTTGTATATTCTTTTTATGAATTAAGGATAGATCTTTAGTTTTCTATAAATGTTACATGTGTTGCAGTTTATCCTGCTTTTAATCTATCACTTTCTTCCTCCCCTTTCCTTCCTTCTTTCTTTCCTTTTCTTTTTCTTTCTCTTTCTCTTCATCCCTCCCTCGCTCTTCCTCCCATTCTCTCTTTTGCGATGAGGATTGAATGCAGGGTCTCATGTATACTAAACAATTGCTCTACCATTGAATTGTTTCTCTTGCCTTAGTTTACCCCATTTTTGAAGAGAGGACTGACTGCCTAGTCTTCTTTATTCAAATGACTCTTATTGATGAAACCAGAATCAGTGCATAAAACTGATAAGAAATTTTTCATAAAGCAGAAAAGATGGGGTGCTTCCCAGAGCCCTGCAAAGTCCCTATGGCAGGTAATAAGTCCTAGTGAAAGAGGAAAGCTCTTTCCCAGGAGCAGCTGAAAGCAAGTAAGCCATGCACTCCAGGGATGCTGAGAAATGAGAGCAGTCTGTTTCCAGCCCTGATTTGACAGGCCCGTAATGACTCTAGCTACAGTTGTCAATGTGACAAAGGCCTCAGGGCTTTCCTGTCTCCTAAAAGTCAGCCTCATATCAATTAGTGTGTTTAGTGTGTCATTGGGGATTTAGAGGAAGAAAACAGTACTTCCTCCTGAGATAAACACTTCCATTTAGAATTCATTAATAAAATGCAACTTGGAGAGTTGTAATCATAATTTAAGCAACAAAGACACACTTCCAGGTCAATGCTTTTGGGAGCAGGTTCATTCTCATTGCTTGCTAAGGACCTGATTAGGGCTTTAAGACACATTTAAAATCTTTGCCTCAGCAAGACTTCTGAGCTTGTTTAAACTCCCAGCATGCTCTTAGAGCTGGTATTAACTATCCTGAGTTTAATGTTTGTTTTACCAAGTGAGAAGGAAATGCATCATACTTTGTGAATGGGTCCTCTGGGAGTCAGCAAAGAATAACCACAGGAGTAGGGAGGGAGCTACTTTGGGAAATGGAAGGGAATATAGTTGTTTACCCTTTATCTGTGGGGACCATATTCTAAGACCCTTCCCTCCAGTGGATACCAGATAACACCAAACTCTATTTATTTATTTTTAACTCTATTTAGATTATTTTTCCTATATATTCATGCCTGTGATCGTTTCATTTATTATCTAGGCAATAGTAAGAGATCAACAACAATAACTAATGAGTTAGTATAATAATACATTATCATAAAAGTTATGTGAATGTAATCTCTCCCTTTCTCTCTCTCTCTCTCTCTCTCTCTCTCTCTCTCTCTCTCTCTCTCTCTCTCTCTCCTCCAAATCTGTCTTACACTGCGCTCATCCTTTTTCTTCTTCTTACCTGTGACTTACCATAGGTACTGGAACTGTAGGAAGGGGAGTGCTGTAATTGTCTGGCAAGCAGGCGGAGTGAACAAACCAGGAAACCTCCTTGTTATTGTGAGATTCCCATATAAGAATATTTTATGTTCTTGACCTCTGCTGTTAAATTTTGGAACATCCAATGATATTCCATGACATGAATTTCAACCTAGCATCTCTTTTCTCTTTCTATTGTTCAATTTCGAGCCAAGAGATTCAAGCTAAGTCAACAAAACACATATGGCAAATCCTAATGCCAGTGAAGTGATGTAATTTTAAACTAGTTGCTGATTCTGAGCTAAGAGAAATGTACAGTGGACTTTAGATTTTCATTTCCTTATTCTTTCATAATAGAGTAATTATTGCTGGTTGCTATAAGAAGAAATCTCCAAATCTCATAGCTTACTAATACACAGAGTTATATTCCTCTTACATCACATCTTATAAGCTCTCCACTAGATAACATCTCAGGGAATCCAAGTTCCCTTTGTTTTGTGGTTCAGTTATCTTAAACCATGGCAGTTATACATAGTGAGAGAAAATTAGTATAGATAGGAAAAGAGGTAAGGTGCACACTACACCACACCACTGAGCTTGCTAGTGCAAACAGTACACATAGAGATAGCTCATACCAAATTTCTCCCAAGTAACCAAATCTAATACAATCTGTTGTGAGTCATAAATGTGAAGGCAACCAGGAACAAGCCAGCAGGCCTTCATCTCCAGATAGTTATTTAGAAATACATCTGACAACTTTTCCTTTTCCTTCACAGGGAAATGGAGGTGGTTGATAATAATATGTCATTAAGATAAATTCTATTTTAATATATTATAGTATATATATCATAAGATATATTATTATATTAATATATTATACTATATACATATCATAAGACATCTTTGCAAAAATTCTAAATGGGTCCTAACTTTTTCTGACACATCAGTGAGGGAAACATGAAACCATTACTTTTAAGGAAGGTAAGTCAAAGTTGTCAGCTGTGGGGTTTGGCAGTTCTGATACCCTATCAACCTCAGAGGGATTGGAAGTGCTTTTCTGAGCCTTGATCTGCTGCCTGGAAATAAGTCTAAGTCTTTTGTTCACATGGATCTGGACTCTGCCCTCTGGAAACCCCTCATTGTTTTTTTTCCCCTTGGCTACATAAAGATACCACTGTAGAATACACTCTCCTGGAAGCTGACTCAGGGTTTTCTGGATTGCAGAACTTTCACTATTAAGATCAGGAAAGTCCCAGGCACTCTCGGGTGAGTTGGTCACTCTACCTTATTGTTATCCTTGCAGCTTTTTCACTGGGTTTCCTGCCTGTAGAGAGTTGGAGAACTAATTATCTTATTTATATCTCTTTTTTGTCTTTTTTTTTTTTTTTGGCCATAGGGCCTGAACTCTGGGCCTGGGTGCTCAAGACGAGTGCTCTACTACTTGAGCCATAGCACCACTTCCAGCTTTTCCTGCTTATATGGTGCTGAGGAATCAAACCCAGGGACTCATGCATGCGAGGCAAGCACTCTACCATTGAGCCAGCTTCCCAGCCCTTTTTCTGTTTTTTAAAATATATATATTTATTGTAAAGATACTGTACAGAGGGGTTATAGTTACATAAGTAAGGTAATGAGTACATTTCTATTTTTATTAATATGCTTTTTTATTGTGAAAATACTTTACAGAGGGGTTACAATTACATGAGCAAGGTAATGAGTACATTTCTTATCAAGCATTGTTGCCTCTTCCTTTGTTTCTCCTTCCCATCCCTTCCCATCTCCCACTACCCCGTCCCCTACTCCTCCCACCCCCGCCTCCAGAGTTGTAAAGTTCATTTTTTGACATAACGATTTATACATCTCGTTGCAATCGGTCCACCTGTAACCCTATTTAAACAATTTGTTTTTTCCCTTCCCCTCCACAAATTATACCAGCATCAAATACAGTGAAAACAGGGGTTAAACCCTGGGGGAGGGACATACATAGCAACAAAAAAAATTACCTTATAACTATGTTACAAACAATAGCAAGAAAGAAAAACCACTTATGTCCTTATCTTGAGATTCATTTCACCTAACATCAACTTATCTGACCTTTTCTGCTTGTCTCAGACATATACTAGCTATTGCAAATAAGGGAAACCATGGGACCTATGTTTCTTTGGCGTGGCTTACTTCACTTAATATAATTTTTTCCAAGTCTTTCCATTTCCTAACAAATGGGTAATGTCATTCTTTCTGATGGAGGCATAGAATTCCATTGTGTATATATACATTTTCTTGATCCATTCATCTACTGAGGGGCATCTGGGTTGGTTCCATACCTTAGCTATGGTGAATAATGCTGCAATAAACATAGTTATGCTGGTAGCTTTAGTATGGTATTGTTTGTGATCATTTGGGTAAATGCCCAAAAGTGGAATTGCTGGATTATAGGTGAGCTCTATGTGGAGTCTTTTTTTTGAGGAGGGTGTGTCTGGTCGTGGGGCCTGAACTCTGGGCCTGGGCTCTGTCCCTCAGCTCTTCAGCTCAAGCCTAGTGCTCTACCACTTGAGCCACAGCGCCACTCCGGCTTTTTTCTTTTTGCTTATGTGGTGCTGGGGAATCGAACCCAGGGCCTCATGCATGCAAGGCAAGCACTCTACCATTGAGCCACCTTCTCAGCCCCTCTATGTGGAGTCTTTTGAGGAACCTCCATACTACTTTCTAAAGTGGTTGAACAAGTTTGCACTCCCACCAACAATGCAGTATGGTTTCCTTCTGTCCACATCCCCTCCAGCATCTGATGTTATTAGAGTTCTTGATTATAGCTATTCTAACTGGGGTGAGGTGGAATCTAGACCTAGAGCCATCTAATCTTTGATAAGGGAGCTAAAAAAATAGAATGGAAGAAAGACAGCCTCTTTAGTAAATGGTGCTGGCAAAATTGGTTAATCACTTGTAGAAAACTAAAGCTAGACCCTTATATATCACCCTGCACCAGAATCAACTCCAAATGGATCAAAGACCTCTGAATCAAAGCAAACACCCTGAAAACATTACAGGACGGAATAGGAGAGACCCTAGGTCTCCTTGGCACAGGCCGAAATTTTCTCAATAGAGACCCAGAAACACAACAAATCAAAGAAAGGTTGGACAAATGGGATTGCATGAAGTTGCAGAGCTTCTGCATGACAAAGGACATAGCTAACAAGATCAGTAGAAAGCCCACAGATTGGGAGAAGATCTTCACTAGCCATACAACAGACAAGGGTCTCATATCTAAAATATACCTGGAACTTAAAAAAATTAAATCCCCCAAAAACAAATCTTCAAAGAAACAACTGCCCAATAAATAAGTGGGCTAAAGACTTAAAGAGAAACTTCTCTGAAGAGGAAAGAAGGATGGCCAATAGACACATTAAGAAATGTTCAACCTCTCTAGCCATAAAAGAAATGCAAATCAAAACAACAATGAGATACCACCACACCCCAGTTAGAATGGCTATAATCAAGAACTCTAATAACAACAGATGCTGGAGGGGATGTGGACAGAAGGCAACCTTACTTCATTGTTGGTGGGAATGTAAACTTGTTCAACCACTTTGGAAAGCAGGGTGGAGGTTCCTCAAAAGACTCCACATAGAGCTACCCTATGACCCGGCAATCCCACTTTTGGGCATTTACCCAAATGAACACAAAGAAGACCACACTAAAGCTACCAGCATGACTATGTTTATTGCAGCATTATTTACCATAGCTAAGATATGGAACCAACCCAGATGCCTCTCAGTAGATGAATGGATCAAGAAAATGTGGTATATATACACAATGGAGTTCCATGCCTCCATCAGAAAGATTGACATTGCTCCATTTCTTAGGAAATGGAAAGACTTGGAAAAAATTATATTAAGTGAAGTAAGCCAGGCCCAAAGAAACATAGGTCCCATGGTTTCCCTTATTTGCAATAGCTAGTATATGTCTGAGACAAGCAGAAAAGGTCAGATAAGTTGATGTTAGGGGAATGAACCCCAAGATAAATATTCAAATGTGTTTTTGTTTTTTTTTCCTTTCATGCAATTGTTTCTATCATATTAATAAGATGATTTCTATGTTGCTTTGTATGTCCCTCCCCCACAGTATAACCCATACTTTCACTGTTTTTGATGTTGGTATAATTTCTGGAGGGGAAGGGAAAAAAAACAAATCGTTTAACTAGGGATACAGGTGGACCCATTGCAACAATGAGATGTACAAGTCATTATGTTGAAAAACGAACTTAACAACTTTGGTAGGGAGTGGGGGGAGGATTGGGTGGGGGAAGGGGGGACTGTTGGAAGGGATTGGAAGGGGAAACAATGAGGAGGCAACAATGCTTGATAAGAAATGTACTCATTATCCAGCCCATGTAATTGTAACTCCTCTGTACGGTATTCTCACAATAAAGAAAAAATCCCCCCCCCCAAAAAAAACTCTAATAACAACAGATGCTGGAGGGGATGTGGACAGACGGGAACCCTACTGCATTGTTGGTTGGAGTGCAAACTTGTTCAACTACTTTAGAAAGTAGTATGGAGGTTCCTCAGGGCGCAATCCCACTTTTGGGCATTTACCCAAATAATCACAAACAATACCATACTAAAGCTATCAGCATAACTATGTTTATTGCAGCATTATTTACCATAGCTAAGATATGAAACCAACCCAGATGCCCCTCAGTAGATGAATGGATCAAGAAAATGTGGTATATATACACAATGGAATTCTATGCCTCTGTCAGAAAGAATGACATTGCCTCATTTGTTAGGAAATAGAAAGACTTGGAAAAAATTATATTAAGTGAAGTAAGCCAGGCCCAAAGAAACATAGATCCCATGGTTTCCCTTATTTGCAATAACTATATCTGAGACAAGCAGAAAAAGTCAGATAAGTTGATGTTAAGTGAAATGAACCCCAAGATAAGGACACAAGTGTTTTTTCTTTCTTGCCATTGTTTTTCTAACGTATTTATATGGTACCATGTGATTTTTTTGTTGTTTTGTATGTCCCTCCTCCAGGGTTTAACCCCTGTTTTCACTGTATTTGATGTTGGTATAATTTATGGAGGGGAAGGGAAAAAACAAATTGTTTAAATAGGGATACAGGTTGACCCATTACAACAATGAAATGTATAAGACTCTATGTTGAAAAACAAACTTTACAATTTAGGGGGAGGGTGTGGGAGTGGGGATGAGGGGGGGAATGTGGTTGTGGAGGTAGGAGGGAAGGGATGGTAGGGCAAAAACAAAGGAGGAGGCATCAATGCTTGATAAGAAATATACTCATGAGCCGGGTGCTGGTGGCTCACGCCTGTAATCCTAGCTACTCAGGAGGCTGAGATCTGAGGATCGTGGTTCAAAGCCAGCCCGGGCAGGAGAGACCGTGAGACTCCTATCTCCAATAAACCACCAGAAAACCGGAAGTGGCGCTGTAGCTCAAGTGGTAGAGCGCTCGCCTTGAGCTAAAGAGCTGAGGGACAGCGCCCAGGCCCAGAGTTCAAGCCCCACAACCGACAAAAAAAAAAAAAAGAAGTATACTCATTACCTTGCTCATGTGATTGTAACCCCTCTGTACAGTATTTTCAAAATAAAAAAAAAAACTTATTTTAAAAAAAGAAATCACAGTATTTCAGCAAGCATTTATTGAGTTCCTACTTGGTACTGGCACTATTCTACACAGTAGGCACTCAGCATTTAACAAGATAGACAAGACCAAGAGTGAGGAGTCTCAAGCCTTACCTTGAGGGAATTTCTGTTCCTCTAGTACCTCATTTGAGAGAAATGTATAAGGGTCACTATGAGGATTAGTTAACAGTGCCAGGCTCCTAATAAACTGATACAGAAATACTGTAAAAGTGGGATGGTGGTGAGTGAATCAGACTGACATGAAAACGAAGTATATGCTGTGACCAGATAACACAGGACAATGTGGAAGAGACTGACAAAAGGTTCCTTCCCACTGGGTGTTCACATCCAAGATCTGGATGACAAAATGAGCTGGTGGGAAGCAACAGTGGGCATCAGCTTATGAGAGATTCTAGGACAAGAATGAAAAAAGTAGAATCTAGTAATAGAAAGCCAAGCCACCACTGTGACACACTGTGCAGGTAAGAGTGGTTGGAAGATAGGAGAAGTAGACCAGAGACAGGGAGAGGCTAGATCAACGTGGCTTGGTTGTATTGGTAGCTAGGAGGAAGAGTCTGGACTTGAAGGCACTCTGAGTAGTGAAGGAGTAAAATTTGGTGTATGTTTTAGGAGCACCACTTAGCTACTTCCTAGAAAATATATCATGGGAATGTGAGGATGAGAAGTAGTGGCCAGGTAGTCAGGTGTTGCCATCATTCAGGTGAGATGTGATGTTAGCTTGTCCAGAGATGTATGTGGTGGAGATGGAGAGAACAGAACAGATTTGGGATTGAGTTTGCAAGTAGAAAAGGAAACACCTGACAGCGTATTGTTTATGAGACACAGAAATAAAAGGAAAGAGTCTGTTGAAGAACCTGATAGATGATTGAGCCAGACTTTTTTTAAAGTGAAGGTAGGGAGTATACACTGAGTGTCCAAGAACTTCAGGCAAATGGCCAGAAACCCAAGCTCCAGTCCTGGTTCAGCCTCTTCCTGCTATTGTAATGGAGTATCCACTCAGTTTTCATTCTGCCATGATCACTGATGTGGAATGATAATACCTTCCCTGATCACTTCTCAGTGAAATGGTGAGGCTCACAGTAGAAACATCTGTGTCTGTACGAATACAGTATTGGTATAATTGTCAGCCTATGTGGGATTGGACAGCGCCATCAGAATATTGGAGACAATATGACTAATGCATTAAACAACACAGTTTAAAGCACCCTGACACATCAGGGTGCTCTGTTAACCTGCTACAAGGAGAAAGTTGAATGTGCAGCCACACACTCTGTCCTTGGTCATTTTTGTTTCCCTATTAGAACCTGGTGGCATTAGCAGCATTCCTATCAGGGAGCAAGTGGTTGTATTCTTGATCTAATGTGCTCTGACACTGTTTAAAGAGATTTAGTGTTAAGTTTTTAAATGGGAGAAAATTCACAATGTCTGGATGTCACTTTCAAATTCTGTGAGCCTAGTCAAAAATAGCTGTGAGGCAGGGAAAAATCAATCCTCTCTGGCTTTCATGGGGTAATAGCCCATAACTGACAAGAGGCAAACGGCTTTCTTACTGTTTAGTGAATTTGCACAAAAACTGGAATTCTTGAATTTCATTACCTACAACATTGCTATCGTTTTCTAAAACTAATTTTTTTCATTGTGGCATTTTTATATTAAAAGAATAGAAATGATCAAAAAGAACAAGTGGAGAACCTTGGTTAAATTGTGGTCTATACTTACAATAAACTGCACTTGCTTTGGAAAGTGATTATGCAGATTATATATATATATATTAATCTGGTGATTTTTGAAACATATTAATAAGTAGAAAAGTTATGTTAATGATTTATATATTGTAGCACATCCCCATTTATGGTTTTTAGAATATGCATCTGCTATGTTCACTTGTTGTGTTGCATTTCATTTTGTTTTGTGACAGGGTGTTGCTATATAGGCCAGGCTGGTCTCAAACTTGAGATCTAGAACCTCAAATTCCTGAGTGCTGGGATCACATATGTTACTGCGCTTGGGTTTGCCTTTATGTTTTAAAGTGTATGTAATGTTATACGCATCTTCCAAACATTTCATGGATGGAAAAATTATCAGTACAATACAAGGTGCTTTCTTTCTAAGTCATTTGAACAAGTAACTGATATGAAAAGCTTCATGAGAGCCATTCTAGGAGTTTGCCCCTGTCCATGGAATTGGAAGAATGTAGGGGCTGCTGTTTGGCTGTGCCTGGGAGAGGATCCGGCTGCTGTGGCAATAGCTTGCTTTTCTAAACTCCGTTAGGCAGAGAAGGGCCCTACAAAAAGGATCTTTCTTGCTGGGTCACCTGCAAGTGAGGCCAATTGACCGCAAGTGAGGTTCGGCCCCCAGATTCCAAGGACCAATGGCTATCCATGAGTTGAAATCAGTATTTGGTTCCAGAATTGCAGTACATCTTTCTTTATCAGCCTTGTGGCTCTGTCTTATCTCTTTCCCAGGCTGCAATGTCAGTGAAGCTTTATGCTACCTTGCAAGCTGGGGGGAAGGAGGAAGAAATGATCAGGGTGGGAAAATGGGGCAGCCAGCCACAACCTCTCCCCCAAGCCTCAACTCCTCCTCTGCCCCATTCCAAGACTTCTAACTATGAGCCATGAGCCACTGGGACGAGAGATGAATTGGGTGAGTGTGCATTGCATTAGACTTATTTTCTGAATGTGTCCAGTGAACTTTATCTATTTATAGGGATGACTGGAAAAATCATGAAATTCCCCCCAGGGAAGTTGGGAGAGCTGCTATGAACAGGCAGGGTAGAAATAACAGTCATTTTCAGTTTGCCATTTTTTTTAGCTTGTCTGATCAACTGGATACATCTAGAAAAACAACAAAGATAATGCATAGTTTGAACTAGTTTGAACAAGAAGTGTTACCTAATGGTACCACTTCCAAAGAAAGAGTAGCTTATGTATAAGCCTTGCCATTCCAGTTACCACAGAAAACACTGAATTATGCCTGGAAAAAAGGAGGATATTACATTTTGTTCTAAAACCTTCCATTTTATTCTTATATTAAACTGTCAACATCAAGCCAGCAACCATACACTTCCCAGTTTATCTATTTAAATATGGCCCGCATCAGGCCATCAAGCTTTCCAATGCCAAATATCACACTACAATTTTTAAAGATAATAGCTCTTTCTAGAATCATATGAAATTTTACACCAGTTTCACAGCTGCTGTTTTACATCTTATTTTACTCCCCTGGTTGTCCTAGAAACAGTACCAGAATTATTTATTTTCTGAAAATATTTTTTATTGCTTACATAGAAAGTTTTTCCCATTATTTTGGAAAAATAGATGAATTACATGCTCTTTGAAAGTAAAAGACTTTGAAGCATGCAAGGGGAAACATTAGAAGAAAACAATTTTAATCCCAAGTTCAAAAAGCAAAGCAGATACTCATGAAATTCAGCTAAACTCTACCAATGTGGGTTTTTACCTATTTCTGTTAGACTTTGTTATTGCAGAATTTAGTATGCTTTGGGTACTCAACATTTAGATACCTACCATGGTTAGGGAGGTCTACCCATTGGCACATGGGTCACATAGGACGTTCATTAAGAGTCTCTTAAGAGAAGCTATGGTTGGACATGAGAGAGAACTTCTGAGATGTGAAGTAACATCTCACCTGAGGTGTTCAGATAACCATGGGCAGACATTCCTCCATGAGGAAAAAACGAAGAGGACAAGAGCTCAGGACACTGTAACTTTTCCTCTCACAAAACAAGAATCCTACCATCTTTGACACTTGTCCAAGGATGAGGAAAACAATGGGTAAGTTTAACTGAATAATTATCTGTAGACACCATCAGAACTAGAACATCTCCAGGACTAGAGTCAATTAGTAGGTCTCAGTTTATTGAACTCATACTTCAAGTTCAGGGAAATTTTGAGGAGCTTCTTTAGCTACAAAGGTACCCACATCTCACTGGCAAACACTCCTCTATCTAGTGTCTGTATTTCAGAAGGCAGTGATGTGGTCTTCACTATACCCAGAACCTATTTGGAGGTTTAAAAAAATGGATTCAATCCCGACACAAATAAATAAATAAACAAATAAGCAAAAAGTAATGTCAATTTGTCCTCTCAGGCTCGCAGAAGAAATCTGCACTTTTGAGTACTTCTCAGTCTTAACTCATCTTTAGACTTTAAAATGAGATGACAAGAGCTGTTCATCTCTTTGTTCATAACTGATGGGGTGGCTTTAGGGAAGTCATATAGAGTAATGGTCTCAGCTACCAGGAAAAAACATGCCAAAGTCTCCCTGCCTTTCATGATTCCAGGTAAAGTAGTAATAAACCTAAATAAATATAGGACCAAAAATGGGTCTTTTAAAAAAACACAAAAAACCAACCAGTTGGGCGTTGGTGGCTTATGCCTAACTACTCAGGAGTTTGAGACGTGGAGGATCTTGTTTCAAACCCAACCCAGGCAGAAAAGCCCATGAGACTTCGTCTACAATTAACCAGTAAAATGTTGGACTGGAGGCATGAGTAAAGAGGTAGAGTACCAGCCATAAACAGGCAAATTGAGTAAGAATACAAGACTTTGAGTTGAAGCCCTAGTACTCACACACACACACACACACAAAATCAAAGAAGTCAACTATGATGGTATATTGCTATAATTCAGGCTTACTCAAAAGGCTGAGAGAGGAAGATCACTTGAACCCAGGAGTTCAATGCCAGCCTAGGAAACACAGTAAGACACCCTTTCATAATTAAGTTAAAAGGAGATATGAGAGTATAGCTCAGTAGTAGAGCTAATTTGTATAAGGTCCTATGTTCAATTCTCAGCACCCCTACCCACCCACTTACCACCACACACACACACACACACACACACACACAAATCAAAGAAGTCACTAATGGAAGACAACTATAATTTGTACAAGAAGATGTTTTAGTGATACTTGTCTTCATCACAGTGATAGCAACTGCAGTTATTCAGCAGTTTTGCTTTTAAGTGAGAAAAACTTACCTCTCCTTTCTCTGGAATCCTAACAATGAGGTCTCGGGTTTCTATAACATAGGAAGCTTTTTTTCTCTTTTTCATTTTCTTTTTTTCCAATTTAGAGTTCTCGGTTTTAGGGGAAACTGCAGTGACAACAAGAATTGCTCCTGGGGCTCCCTGAAAGAACTATTCCAGAATTTTAGATTCCTGAGATTGAAGAGTATGAAATGTATCTTGGAAACAGGGTAATACATTTTGTATTAGGACACATATCCCTAGGAAAAATATAACAGGAAATTGATAGCTTGATTTTGCAGCGAAATTATCTGGCAGATGAAAGGGTAAAGAGGATATACATTCCTGGAAAAATATCATGATTGCAATAAAATTATGCTGTGAGTGACTAGAGGCTGCAGTATTGTAAGTCATCTAAGCTAAAACAATAAGAATAGACAGAATGGGGAAAAAGCAATTTTAAGGTAAAGAAGGCTAATGAGAAGGGGCAATTAGCTTTAGTAAGCCTTTTCTTCCATGGCTCCTTCCTCTGGTCCCAGCTGCTATAGTCTGGAATACTGAAGAAAGCCTCATTGTAGTTTATTTAATGGTAGTTTATTTTATGGCAGTTTATTTTATGGGTCAACTAGACAGGACCATGGGATGCCTAGATAATTATTCAAATACTCTTCTGCAGATCTCTGTAAAAATGTTTCTAGGTAAGATTAGCATTTGTCCAGTAGACTGAGAAAGCAGATTGGTCTTCCTAATGTGGCTGGATGGCATCCAGTCAGTTGAAAGTCTGAATAGAACAAGAATACTGATCTTCCTGTGAGCCAGAGGGAGTTCCTCCTATCTGTTTGTCTTCAGCTGGGACATTGGTATTTTGTTTCCTGCCTTTAGATTTGAATTGGGAACTCACCTCTTTCTGGGTCTTACGTCTGTTAGCCTTCAGACTAGAATTTATACTCCTCAGTTCTCAGGACTTCAGTCTTAAACTAGAAATGCACCATTAGCTGTCTTGGATCTCCAATTTGACAGTTGCAGACCTTGAGATTTCTTGCTTCTATAATAGTGTATGTGTGACCAATTTCTTACCGTAAGTGCATATGTGTATATAAAATTGTAAAATTCTTATTTGGTCTTTGTCTCAGCTTCCTGACAAATAGCTTCTAAAATCCTTGGATTCTCCAGATAAGACTGTTTTTTATATCTTGTATCTAGGGCCCTTAGATAGTATCAGGATGGGGGCTGGTTGTCAGGGAAGCCAATCATGTGACCTCTGGGTCTGAAGATTCACCAATGAAATGATTTGGAAAATCATGCCCATATAATGAAGCTTCCACAAAAACAAACAAACAAACAAAACACCAAAATGACTGTGTCAGGAGCTTCCAGTGTAATAAACAAGAATAATGTCTATTAGTAAACCCTGACTAATAAACTCAAGTTCAGGTATCTGCATCTAGCAAAACCTGTATCTTTTCCTGAATAGGGAGAATCATTTACCATGGAAACACACATTTAATCTATTTTGTTTATACTCAAGAGTTTATATTGAGACCTGAAAAGAAAGACAGGAGTAAGATTCAGAGAATCTGTTACTTTTGGAGAGCAGATCTATGATGGGAAGTGAAGTGTGCTGATGTGAGTGTTCTGGATGGAGAGAGAGAAATGCTAGATTCAGAGATAATGACTTAATGTGAGACTTCTTTTGGCCAGTGCATTGCTAGGTACCCCACATGCAAACCTGGAGCTTGGTGCTGAATGTTTTATTTTCTTAAAGCAATTTTGAAAATCAGATTATCTCACTGATTTAAATGGGGGGGAAGATAGGAAAAGAAGATGAAGAAACATTAAGAGTAGAAGTCTTAGTAGCTATATGCATATGATCATATAAAATGCTGTTTATTGAAACTAACTCCAAGTAATGGAAACAAGAAGAATTTTTCATTATTTTGAAAAAAACTTGTGTGTGTGAGCTAGGCAGAGTAGCTCATATTGGTAATCCTCCCTACTTAGAAGGCTGAGTGAGATTCAGAAGACTGTGGAACAAAGCCCGTCCAGGTAGAAAATTCTACAAGATTCCATCTTCAGTTAACTGGAGGAGTGGTTCCAGTAGTAGATAATGCCAGCCATTAGCTAGAAAGCCCAGTGAAGGTTACAGAGTTACAAGTCCTGATACTGTCAAGAAAAAAAAAAATCTAAACCAATAAAATGTGGGATATGGTAGCATATGCCTGGATCCCAGCTATGCAGGAAGCATGATAGGATTGTGGTCTAGACTGGTCTGGACCTGATCAGAGACCCTATTAAAAAATTAGCAAAGCACAAAGGGCTGGAGGTATGGCTCAAGTGGTAGAGCATCTACCTGGAAAGCATTAGATCCTGAGTCCAAATCCAATACCACTCCCCCAAAATTGTGTCTAGAATGGTTCTGTTTCTTAAGAATTTCATTTTATAATAGTAAAAAGCATCACCATAAAACTTTTTAATATAAAAATGATCCACTGGGTGGAAAGTTATTTGGCTGAGAACTAGACATAGCATACATCCCTCAAGCCAGAATACACAAGAAGGATATTTTTCGACCAAGCTTTTGACTAAAATTGATGGCACCTTCATAAAAGAGCCACCATCAAGGAACTTCCTGGCAACATAAAGGCCTTACTCAGACCTTGGAGACCCAGCCTCAGCATTAACCACCATCTCTGCCCCTTCACATTGGTGCTCAAAAATAGAAAAGTTACCTAACACATATTCAACACCAGGAATATTTCATATATGAGAAAAATTGCATTCAGGTGACTTTTATAGCATTTCAAGAGGTGAATGATATCTCTAATAATAATTACAAGAATTGCCTTTTTCTGAATCAAAATTGGGATATGGCTTGACAATGAATGATCTATGATTTAAGAAGGTATTATAAAGAAAGAATTACAGTATCTATTTAGGCAGCCAATGGGTATTCTTTTTTTCAAAAAGATTCCACTACTCATTGTTCCAGAAAACACGAGACATATGTACACCAAAGAAAAAAATACAGAAATAAATCACATGCTCTCAAAAAGAAATTAAAGCAGAACTTAGGAAGTGGAAAAACCTCCCTTGCTCCTGGATTGGAAGGATTAACATCGTGAAAATGGCAATACTTCCAAAGGCTATCTACAAATTCAATGCTACCTAGCAATATTCCAACCTCATTCTTCAATGTAATAGAAGAAGCAACCCCAAAAATCATATGGAACAATAAAAGACCCCAAATAGCAAAAATATTCCTTAGCAGAAAGAACATTACCAAATTTCAAACTCTACTACAAAGCCATATTAATCAAAACAGTTTGGTACTGGCACAAGAACAGACCTGGACCAATGGAATAGAACTGAAGACCCAGAAAGGAACCCACAGACCTACAGCCACCTAATCTTCAATAAGGGAGCTATAAAATAGAAAGAAAGACTGCCTCTTCAGTAAATGGTGCTGGCAAAATTGGTTAAACACCTGTAGAAAACTAAAGCTAGATCCTTATCTATTACCCTGCACCAGAGTCAACTCCAAATGGATCAAAGACCTCGGAGTCAAAGCAGACACCCTAAAAACATTACAGGAAGGAATGGGAGAAACTGTAGGGCTCCTTGGCACAGGCTGAAATTTTCTTAATAAAGACCCAGAAACAACAAATGAAAGAAAGGTTGGACAAATGAGATTGCATGAAACTGCAGAGTTTCTGGATGGCAAAGGACTAGTTTATAACTAGCAAGAGCAATAGAAAGCCAACAGATTGGGAGGAGATCTTCACTAGCCTTACAACAGACAAGGATTTCAAATCTAAAATATACCTGGAACTCAAAAAATTAAATCCTCCAACAGTAAATCCTCAAAGAAACAACTGTCCCAATAAACAAGTGGGCTAAAGACTTAAAGAGAACTTCTCTGAAGATGAAATAAGAATGGCTAATAGACATATGAAGAAATGCTCAACTTCTCTAGCCATAAAAGAAATGCGAATCAAAACAACATTGAGATTCCACCTCACCTCAGTTAGAATGGCTATAATCAGGAAATCTGGAGGGGGTGTGGCCAAAAGGGCCACCCTACTGCATTGTTGGTGGGAATGTAAACTTGTTCAACCACTTTAGAAAGCAGTATGGAGGGTACCCAAAAGACTCTACATAGAGCTCCCCTATGACCCAGCAATCCCACTTTTGGGCATTTACCCAAATGATCACAAACAATAACATACTAAAGCTACCAGCACAACTATATTTATTGCAGCATTATTTACCATAGCTAAGATATGGAACCAACCCAGATGCCCCTCAGTAGATGAATGGATCAAGAAAAATGTGATATATATACACAATGGAATTCTATGCCTCCATCAGAAAGAATGACATTGTCACATTTGTTAAGAAATGGAAAGACTTGGAAAAAATTATATTAAGTGAAGTAAGCCAGGCCCAAAGAAACATAGGTCCCATGGTTTCCCTTATTTGCAATAACTAGTATATATCTAAGACAAGTAGAAAAGGTCAAAAGCTATGTATATATAACCATGTAAGATGATATTAAGTAAAATGAACCCCAAGATAGGGACACAACTTTTTTTCTTTTTTGCTATTGTTTTTAATGTATCTAAAATGTACTATGTGATTTTTTTTTCTTTTGTATGTTCTTTCCCCATGATATAAACCCCTGTTTTCACTGTATTTGATTCTGGTGCCCTGCCTCTTGCATATACATTTTTCTAATTTGGGGAGGGGAAGGGAAATAAAAAGCTAAAACAAGGATACAGGTTGACCCATAGTAACAATGAGATGCACAAGACACTATGTTGAAAACGAACTTTACAACTTGCTGGGGGAGGGGGAAGTTGGGGAGGTGGGGAGGGAAGGGGGGGTAGGGGAAAAACAAAGGAGGAGGTAACAATGCTCAAAAGGAAATATACTCATTGCCTTACTCATGTAACTGTAACCCCTCTGTACAGTATCTTTACAATAAAAATATATATTAATAAAAAGAAATCGCAGCCAGATGCCGGTGGCTCATGCCTGTAATCTTAGCTACTCAGGAGGCTGAGATCTGAGGATCGTGGTTCAAAGCCAACCCCGGCAGGAAAGTCCGTGAGACTCTTATCTTCAATAAACCACTAGAAAACCAGAAGTGGTGCTGTGGCTCAAGCGGTAGAGAGCTCGCCTTAAGCTGAAGAGCACAAGGACAGCGCCCAAACCTAGAGTTCAAGCCCCACAACTGACCAAAAAAACAACAAAACAAAACAGAAAAAGAAATCACATGCTTTTGTTTCTTTACTTGCTAGCATTTATGGGACACATTGGGTCATTTCTCGGCCTTTTGACTAAGATCAAGTGTATTGGATGTATTTAGGGTGCTAGGTGCTTGATGTTGTAGGTACTGAGGATACAACTGAGGGTTTTGCCCTCAAGCAACGTTTTGTTAAATGGGAAATTGGGTAAAGTATATACTGGGGTGGGCTTTGGAACAGACAAGGAGACAGATGTGCTTGGCAATCAGCAATGGAGGAGGCCGTTACAGAAAAGCTGTTTTTGTCCCACATAAATGGGAAGGTGAAAGATATCCTCTTACCTCAAGTTACAATGAAGAACTACAGAACTGCTGATGCGAAGACAAGAAGTGCTACATGGATGAAATGTATTTGAAAGGAGGTACCTACAGTAGAATAATAGTTTTTGACTTATGAAACTCCTTATCTTAAAAATGGACAGTGGACATTGGTTTGTCTTTATTCTCTATCAGGATCTGAACTTTACTTTTCTCCTCCTAATGGTGGCCTCAACACCTTTGTATGTATCTTGGAAGTACCATCTTGCATGGTGGAAGTCTAAGACACTTCTTCATTCCTGCTATGCTGGTTGAGGTGTCCCCAAAAGGTTCAGGTGTTAAAGGTTTGGTCCCCAGGATCATACTAGTGGGAGATAGTGGAACCTTTGAGACAGGGGCCTGGTGAGAGGATGTTAAGTCATTGGAGATGGGCCCTTAAGGGATCCAGACCTTTCCTCTTTTTCATTTTCCTTCTGGCCATAAAATGAGTGGTTTTGCTCTGCCACATGCTCCTACCATATGGGCTGCCTAAGAATAGGCCCAAAACAACGGGCCAATGCATTGTGGACTAGAACCTCCAAAACTGTTAATGAGTATACTATTTTTCCTATGAATTTTCTCAAGTTTTTGATTATAGTAATAGAAAACTAACACTCCATCCATGACAGAAAGGGTGCAGCAATCGGATACCCTGGTCCCTACTTCTGATTCTCACCCAAGTATATGAAGTACACATTGAGCAGGCGAGGCTTAAGTGCATTTGTTTTGTGCTGGTCATGGAGCTTGAACTGAGGGCCTGAGCACTGTCCCTGAGCGTTTAGTAAAGGTTTAGCACTCTACCACTTGAGCTACAGCTCTACTTCAGAAATTGTTTGTGCTTAATTGGAAATAATAATATAATAGTCTCATGGACTTTCCTTCCTTGGCTGGCTTTGAACCTTGATCCTCAGATCTCAGCCTGCTGAGTGGATGAGTCACTGGTGCTTGGCTCTTTTTCATTAATATTTTTATTATCCTTAAGTGGTTGTGCAAATGAGTTGCCTTTCAACAAAGCAGTTTATGTGTATAATATATCTTCATCAGTGTGACCCCTTCCAACATTCTCACTCATCCCTGGCTCTTAAGTGCATTTTTTTTTTTATGACAATGACTGTTATAACTGTGCCAGTGTTCCAGTCAGACTTCCTAGGGCATGATCCTAAGGCTTCTTTGACATTGCTTGATTCCTACCTGCATTCTGACCTTGCTTCTCAGTGTTCTCATCAGTTTAAGCATATCTCAGTGTGGAGATAAGTAATTTTTCAGACAGAAGGAGAAGGGGTGGAGGTAAGCCAATAATTACTGTACAGAAAATCCTAAGCCTTCAAGATAGATAAGATTGATGGGCAATTGTGGAGGAAAAGACATGAACACTGTGAAAAGTGCAATCAATGTAAGGCAATTTAAGGGACAAAGTAGATACAAAGAACCAAAGAGAGAGCTGCAGGGAATATTGACAGAGAACTGTAACTGTGGGAGAGGGGCAAAATTCACCAACACAAGAAAGTATGCATAAAAAAATTAGGAAGAGAAAAATGGCAGGAGAAAGTGCACAGAAAGATGTGAAAATGTATCAATGGATGCAAATCAGTTGGCAAGAAAACTCAGTCTTGTATAAATCTAGATAGGACCATCAAAAAGAGTTTGAAAAATGTTTCTCACAGGGCTTCATAGAAAAGAAAAAGGAGGAAGGAAATATTGAAAACCACCTTTGGCTTGTTTTTTGTTTGTTGGTTTGTTTTATCAGTGGTGGGGCTTGAGCTCTGGGCCTGGGCGCTGTCCCTCAGCTCTTCAGCTCAAGGCTAGTGCTCTACCACTTGAGCCACAGCGCCACTTCCCATTTTCTGAGTGGTTTATTGGAGATAAGAATCTCACAGACTTATTCTGCAGTGGGCTGGCTTTGAACCGTGATCGCCAGATCTCAGCTTCCTGAGTAGCTAGGATTACAAGTGTGAGCCACCGGCGCCTGGCTTGGCTGGTTTTTTGCAAGTTTACATTTTAAAGTATTTCCACTAGAATTGAAATACTAGATAAGAGAAAGTGAGGATAACGTATCCATATCCAATGAAGGATGATGGCATAGTTCTATTAGTATGTTGCCATATCAGCTTCTCTTTTTCCTTGTAGAGGATTTGTTTGTAATATGGGAGTAATTTTAATCCTGATTTTCCATTTATTATTTTGTATAAATAAGTTACTTTATGGGTTCAAAATTTTAATATTAATTATAATGGCTTTATAACTCTATAAAGAGATAACCTTTACTTCCTAGGTTTTAGACAGTGTGTGTGTGTGGGGGGGTGTGTATGTGTGTGTGTGACTTTTCAAGTGCCCATTATGCAATTTCTATCCCATAAGTATTTTCTTAACTTCACAGGTAATTCTGTATGTCAGATGCACAGTCCCTTACACAAATTCAAAAAGTTCCAAATTTATCACAAGAACATAATAAAAGCAGGTCTATAATCAAGTCTACCTGATTATTTATTGAGACAGGGTCACACTGTATAGCCCAGTCTATCCTGGAACTCATGATCTTCCTTCTGATTAACTGGGATTATAGGTATTTACCACTACACCTGGCTGCCAAGTGAATTTCTAAAAGGTTAAAAGTCATTTATTCTGTTGCTGATCATGAATGCATGTGTCAATACTTAGTAGTAAGTATGATCATTTCTTCCTAACAGCTAAATAGTCTTAATTTACTTATAAGGGAGAATGAAAATTTACATATTTAAAAAGCACTTCACTTTTAAATTGTATTTAGTTTCTGAAATCAAGTGTATATGTAGCCCAAGTTGTCTCTGAACTCAGTACTCTACCGCCTCAGCCTCAACCTTCTGAGTTCTGGGATTACAGTTGTGTACTAGTACTTCACCTAGATCATCTTAACTCTTGAGTGTAAAAATGTTTTTTACAAGAAAGCATGTGAAGAAGCCAGTCAGTCACCATCCTTCTCCCTTTTGTTTTCCCAATATTCTTTATGATTGTTCAGGGCTATGTAAAACTTCTATGATGGCTGACTCCATCTCATCCCCACAAAGTAAATCTCTGTCACTAAGCCAGGCTTGGTAAATCTAGGAAATCACATTTGATTCTGTTGTGTTCTCGGAGCACGGAGTTATCCCTAGGAACAACCTCTTTGCTTTTATATAAGGATGAGAGTCTCCATTCTTGCTCCAGGACATTGGGTGATATGAAGATAAGATGCCTGGAACTATTGCAACCCATGTGAAATCATGAAAAGAGTTAAGTAGCAGAGTTGATATGTCAGAAATGAGGAAACAACATGAACCCTTAATGGTAGCATGTCACTTGGTTGACTATCATCAGATTGCCCTTCCTTCCAGACTCCCTGATTTATTACACAGGGAATTGTTTAATCCCATTGAACCTCAGTTTTCTGATCCTTTGCTGTTCCTTGCAGCAAAGTCACATGTGTTTCATGTCTGGACTGTGTAGTAGCTCAAGTGTCAGTTTGGGTCAGACAGAGTAGTATAAGTCCAACAGGGCCATAGGGAAGGGAATACAGAGTGCATTTATTTCCTTTGGGAAAGTGTAACTTCATTCTGATGAAAAAGACCTTGACAAGATGAGGCAGGATCTTTTTTAAACCTTGTGCATCCCAGGTACAGTTTCTGTGATCCCTGAAAAATGAATAGGCAAAGATGATAGTGACACAGTGAATGGGGAGAAACCATATACACAGTAGACATGAGCCTCAAGGATCAGCTCTAAGATTGACTGTCACTTTAGGGAAAAAATGCTTCCTTGCCTGGGACTTTAGTTTTTTCATATTACAGTTCATTAAGTCAGATTAGTATCCAAGTTTCTCAATTCTCCATTTTGTTCTTTCTGATATTGTACACAATCTTCCAAGATAAACTTGAATTTCAGGCTGGTAAAATAGAAAGCAAGAAGAAAATCTGTGCAAAGAGCTGCACAGTAGCAAACATGCATAATGCTCTAATAATAGACACAGTATCACAATACCATATCTCATTCCATAAAGCTGCTTATATTGGCCACTGTGCTAATTCATTTGATTCTCAACTCTGTAGAACAAGTAGAGAGTAAATTCCCCTTCTTCAATAACACTGTATCTGCCATACTGTAGTCATATCTTTCTCCCCTTCTGTGAAGTGACAATTTTGAGACAAGGGAACAAGGGGAGAGCCTGGGCCCAGCTGGCCATTTAGTGGAGCTAGTCCACTTAGCTCTGGGGAGAGGAAGGTGACCAAGGTGGAAGATCCAAACCCAAGACACTGTGCTCGTACCAATTCAAAGTCAGAGTTCAGTTATGTACATTCTCAGGTTAGGAATGCAAAAAAGACTAATTGAAAAGAAAAAGGAAACCATTAAAAGACCACAAAACAAAGATGGGCACAGGCAGAAGGAGAGATTTACACAGCCAGGGAAGAGTGGCCCAAGTCTCTACAGAAAAGACTGTCTCATCAAAGAATATTGAATTCCTTTAAAGAAGAAATATGTGTTATAGCTGACTATGGGCAATCACAGTGAGACCATCTTGATTGAGTTTGGATTTTTTATTGTTTATTTTTATAAAACAATGACAAATATAATGTAATAGTATATCTAGCTGCAGTCCATACTTTTTAAATGATGAGAACAATGGTAGTGAAATATATTACTTGCTGCAGTTATCCGAAGGTCATTATAACCTTCAAGAAGGATAAGAATAAAAAAAAAAACCTTAAGAGGCAGACATAAGAACAAAGAATGCTGTGGGAGCTCAAGAGGCGAATAGAATCTTCCTTTTACTTCATCTCAAAAGCCCTTAAATTCACCCTCAGTAAAAGGGCATGCACAAAGGAATGGTTTTAAGATTGAAAGGAGATTGTTAAGAGAAAGAAAGCTAAAGTTCTCAAATGACTACAATTTAGGGAAGTCAGAAATTTAAGACTAGGCTCTCAAAACATAAAAAATGTAAAAGTAAGTTTGTAGACATCCACATTTGCAGTCAGATGAGGATACTTAGTAATCTTTGAATCTCTGAGGTAACATTTAGAAATCCCAGGGTCCCAGAGGAATAAATATAATTTCCAAAGAAGAAAGGCAGGGGGAATCAAAGCAGTGGAAATCTGATCTTATGTCATTAACAATAGCAGTTAAGAGCCTTTTGCATATGTGTTCAAAATAAACCCAGCAAGTAACTATTTCACTGTGGGAAATCTGAGTTAATAATAGTAGACAAAAGAGATCATCCTAGCAAGAAGTGGAATTATAGACAGAGTACACAGAAAAAGGAAGCAACTAATTCTCTTTTTCAAAAGCGCTTTTGTCTCATGCCTGTAATCCTAGCTACCTGGGAGGCTGAGAACTGAGGATTGCGCTTCAAAGGCAGCCTGAGCAGGAAAGTCCATAAGACTCTTATGTCCAATTAACCAGAAGTGGTGCTGTGGCTCAAAAGGGTAGAGTGCTAGCCTTGAGCAAAAAAGCTCAGGGACAGTACTCAGGCCCTGAGTTCAAGCCCCATGACAGACAAAAAAAAAAAAAAAAGCAAACCAATGCCAGGCACCAGTAGTTCATGCACAAAGGGAAAAAAATCAACATGTATTTTCAGCTTTAAACATTTTTTTCACCTTTGTTTGCTGTCAACAAACAGTAAATCACTAGCCAGAATGGAAATATATTGCAACTTAAAAAGAAAGCAATAAGCTGGGTGCCTGGGGCTCATACTTGTAATCCTGGCTACTCAGGAGGCTGAGATCTAAGGATCTGATGATTTGAGAATTATGGTTCAAAATAAGCGCAGGCAGAAAAGTCCATGAAGCTCTTCTCTCCAATCAAGAACTAAAAAACAAAAACAAAAACTGGAAGTTGGAACTATGGCACAAGTGGTAAAGTGCTAGCTCTGAGCAGAAAGCTCCAGGTCAGTACTTGAGCCGAGTTCAAGCCCCATGATGAAAGAAAGAAGGAAGGAAGGAGAGAAAGAGAAAAAGAAAAAGAAAGAGAGAAAAGGAAGCAATAAACAAAAATTAATGGACAAGTTAGTAGAAAGTCTCTGACTTCCAAAGGAGTTGTGTTCCAAGTTTTCTCAGAAGTCTGTAGCATTGGAACACACCCTTCCCCCATGGACGCCTGAAACTGCAGACACCTATCTACTATATCCACACTTTATTTCTCCATATACCCTGCAGCATGGCCCATAGCTCTAGAGTTAATCTATCTCTCCATGCTTTATTTCCCAGGCCTTTTTTTTTTTCCAGGTAAGGGGTAGGTTTATTCAGTAGAACTGCTGGGACCAGGCCAGGTTGGCACTCCACGCGCGGCTGGGAAAGGCCTGGGAAAGAGAGAGAGCTGGGAAAGAGCTGAGAAAGCTGGGAAAGAGCTGAGAGAGAGCTGGGAAAGAGCCTCTGGGCCTAGGCTAGGCCTTATCTAGGGTATGGGTGGAGAAAGGTTTGGCCACATCAAATTCAGATGTGACCTCTTCCAGGTGTGCCAGTTGCCTAGGTAATGCAGGTACTGGGTGGAGACTTTGCTGCGAGGCGGGTGGAGTCTGCTCACCATCCAGGAGTGGACCTTACATTCCAGCCTTTTATTTTTATTTATTTATTTTTATTTTTTGGTCCAGTTGTGGGGCCTGAACTCTGGGCCTGGGCACTGTGCCTCAGCTCTTCAGCTCAAGGCTAGCGCTCTACCACTTGAACCTCAGCGCCACTTCCGGCTTTTTTCTTTTAGCTTATGTGGTGCTGAGGAATGGAACCCAGGGCCTCATGCATGCAAGGCAAGCACTCTACCACTGAGCCACCTTCCCACATTCCAGCCTTTTAATAATCATGAAATAGGGCGCAGATTCTCTCTGGCTACTTCCTGCTGACAATGGGCGTCGACAATAGGGGTAAATGGCTGGAATTTGGTCCCCTCCCAGAGAAGGCAGCAAGCACCAGCTGTCCCTTGGTGGTGTGAGTCCTTAGATGAAGTCTGGAGAAATCTCATGAAGCATTGAGGGGCTGGAAAAAAAAATAATAGAGAGCAAATAAATGGCAAGAGGAAGGACTTGGGGCTGAAAATGTTGGTAGAAATGTCCCTAGCTACTTCTGACATCTGGCGACTAGGTAGAGAAGTCAGGTGACAAAGGCAAGAATATAAATTCCTGTTCAGTTAATAGGTAGACAGATATAGACATTGGATGGGCAGGCTTCTTACTTCTATTGACCTCCGGCTCTGGTTAATTTTGAAAGGGCAGGCACAGAGTTGCTGATGTGAGATCATCTCCTCTTACTCCTCTCCATGGTCCCTTGTTCCCCAGACTGGCTGAGTCTAGGTGCTTGTTGCTGGGATGGCTTGTCCCAGTTGGTATTCAAGGAGGATTGAACTCCAGGCCTGGGCACTGTCCCTGAGTACTTCTGCTCAAGGCTAGCACTGAACCACTTTGAGTTATAGTACCACTTGCAGTGTTTGCTGGTTAGAGATAAGAGTCTTGAGCCATGCTTCCAGCCTGGCTCTTTGCAGGTTTGTTGGGAGATGGAGTCTTAGGGATTTTTCAGCCCAGGCTGGCTTTGAACTGCAATCTTTGCCACAAAAGCCCTTTATTATTTCCAATTAAAGCAACAAGGAGATCAAACAGAATAGAGCTTACCTGGTCCTTATCAAGAATTGACCAACAAATATTCTGCAATGACAAAACTTGTTAGATGTGATGAGAATTTTAACACAGATAGGCCCAGTATTTTAAAACCACGTAGTCAGTAGTAGAATACACCACACAAAACAAGGCAAAACTCAAAACCTAAAATTTTTGACAATGTGTAGACATCTTTGCTAACAAAGCACATCAGATGGTTAGGCCTCACTTACCAGGGCCTGTGAAAAGAACAACTTGTTAGCAAGGCACCTTAGAATAGATGGATGGAGTGGTAAGCTTGGTGGAAGGTTAAGTGTCAGATGGGGCCAAACCCTTAACCTACCATGTGGCCAAGATGGCGAATTCAAGATGGCAAATTTCTGAAAAAAAAATGCAAAGAAACCCTGAACAAATAGATCAAGCCTACACTGGCTAGCCTTTGAGAGGGAACCTAGAGGGGGGTCCCTGGGACCCAGCCTGCATCGCACTCTTCAGGGCACAAGCCAAAATGTAGAAAAGAGAAAGGAAGAGATAGGGAAAGTTGGACATAACGGGCAGAGAGAGAACCAAGAGAGCCTGAAAGTAAACAGACTTCTGACCATTTAGCCATTACAGTGGCAAAAACTGTCTACATCTGAGAATGGCATAAAAATTAGGCGCTCTGGCTTTCCAGGGAGTGCAGGAGGCATTTCAAAGGGGTTTCACGGCTAGGTGTGATTCGCAGCACCCCAATAAAATTGTAGGAGAGTCAGTCTGGTGAGTGAAGGAGAGCTGACCAGGCAGAAGTGGCGTCCCGACTTCCCCCAGAGCCCTCTAGAGAGCAATGGCCAAGCCCCTAAAACCAAGCATCCTTGGCTTCAGAGGTGACCGGCCTTTCAGCTAAAGGCCATAGGAGCTCTCTGGCAAGGTGCCACATCTGGACAGAGACTGAGTGACAGAGAGCCGTAGAGAGTAGTTTCACTCACCAGAGTAGAGCAGTGGTGTGGACGTGGATGTGAAGGCCAGCAATGGTATCTATGCGCTGCGTCCGCATAAAGACTGGATCGCAAAAGACTGTCAGAACTTGGGTATTCCTCAGAGCAAAAAGGGAAGAACAAACAAAAAAGAAAAAGAGAGGAAAAAAAACAGAGAGGAGTCCCAGCTCTCCTGACTTTAAGCCCTTTATCCGAGTCATGGCACCATTTATGTTAAGTTTTTAAAAAGAGGTAGGAGAGTAAGAACAGCACCATGCACGTGATATTCAGGCAAGGGGTAGGTTTATTCAGTAGACCTGCTGGGACCAGGCCAGGTTGGCACTCCACGTGGCTGGGAAAGGCCTGGGAAAGAGAGAGAGCTGGGAAAGAGCTGAAAGAGAGCTGAGAGAGAGCTAGGAAAGAGGTCCCAGGCCTCTTTTGCATCACTATGCAGTTTGGAGCTATTAAGTAAAATAAAGTCAACTTGAACAGTGGTACTGCCACAGCAAATCTTATTATAATCTTATAACCAAGATGGCTACCAAGTGACTCACAGACACCCAGAGCTGGAGAAAGGTATGGTCCATATCCCCAGACAGATGGAGCTGGACAGTGTGGCAGTTCATCACACAGAATCAATGAATTCTGAAATGTACGAATTGTTTTTTCCCCTGAAACATTACATATTTTCAGACTAAAGTTGACTTGGGTAACCAAAACCATAGAAAGAGGAACCATTGACAGGGAACTTTATATACACAATACATGAGCCAATGTTTGAAATTGTTAACATCACAATGGAGATGGGTAGGGATTGGGGCCAGAATAAAAGCAAACACTAGTCAGGGTATAAAGTCAGGGGTATAGCCAGAATTACTGGCCAGGCTTAGATCCCAACGTGAAAGAAGAGCTTCCAAGCAAAGACAGTCTGAGTCTATGGATAAAGAGTCCGGATCCTCTGAATTCTAGAACAATAGGTCTTAATCCTAAGGATCATGAAAATTCCCTTGAGAAATGCTACTGTCAGGTTGAGCTCCTAACAAACTACATCTAACCACTAAGGAAAATGTGTTTATATGAGTAAAATGCATTCTAATCCCCAATTGGGGACACCAGATTAGAAGCTATGGAAGATCTACAAATGGACTCTGGGATGGACAAGAAGTGAGCCTGGAAATATTTGGGTCCAATTTCATGATATTTAATGAGTAGGAAAGAAATGAGATGAGAATGCATAGAAGTAGATCACATAGTTGGGAGCTAGAAGCAAGACTGGATGAGAGACTAGTGACACTGGCTCAGGGGGTGGAGATCCTCCTCAAACCCCAGGGAGGATCAGCAGCTTCTTCCCTCTACCTCCATGGAGGCTTAACAGTGAGCTTCATCAGTGGGACCTGGTATAGGTTTGTGGAAGGCGCTAATGAATAATAAAGTGCAGATGGCAGAGTAAGTAGACCTATTACTGGAAGACAACTCTGGTGCCTACAGAAGCCCAAATGAAAGAAGGTCTGGGCTGTTTGGAACCATCCCTTGTAGTCACTGTATGCATGCTAACTGTATGCATGCATTCTACCTGGGAAAGGGCTGCTGGATTGGTGGGGGTTCTGGAAACTTATCACTGTACTGAGGATTCACAGAAGAATCTAGATATTTAACCTTTCAAATGCCATCAGCAATTTCATAGGGATGCCCAAAGAACTGCCAAAAACTAGGGAACAAAATAAGCAAAAAGAGTGGGGAGAATAACAGGACCCTTGTGTGGCCTAAAAAGTGTCTTTTTAAAAGCACACATGTGCTTTTACCTATTCTACATTTGGGGCTGTAGTGTAAGATTCACATTAAAGAGGGGTGGGCAATGGGCAGGGGGTAGGGAGTTTCCTGCTGGTAAAGTTTACTAATCACTGCCCAAAGTACACAATACATCTTTTTTTTTTATGTGTTTTTTTAATTTAATTTAATTTTATTTGTGAACATATTGTACAGAGGGTTACAATTACATGGGCAGGATAATGCATACATTTCTTACCAAGCATTGCAGCCTCCTCCTTTGTTTACCCTTTACATCCCTTCCCAGCCTCCCCCCTCCCCACAATACATCTTTAATTATTTGGAAGGATGCTTTGTGGAGAATTTAATCTTGTTTGTGGCCCTAGCAGTCAGAATTAGCAACACAATTCAGGCTCATACAGAGAAATGACATCCAAGGATCAGATCTGCCCTACAGAGACCAGTTGGCACAATTGGCTCAGTCATGCCATTAGACCTAGTTAGCATATTTCCAAGTTCTGCCCACAACAGATTCTGACAAAGGTCTAAGGAGGATTGACGTCAAGAGTTCAGAACCCTAGTGCTAAACAGAACTTGCTGCTAATTACACTTTGACTCTAGATTGAGGTCTTATTCCTCAGAAACTATATCCCCAAACTGGAAGTGGCGCCGTAGCTCAAGTGGTAGAGCGCTCGCCTTGAGTTGAAGAGCTGAGGGACAACGCCCAGGCCCAGAGTTCAAGCCCCACGACCGACAAAAACAAAAAAAACTATATAGAGCACTCAGAAACTATATCCCCAAACTAAGCTCCCAGTGTTCTCTCTCAGGAACATGAACTAAGACTAACAAGAATAGAGGAGAAAACAGAGAAGTCTGAAGCTGAATAGTCCTGAGTAGAGACAGACCATAATGCACCAGTTTTAGGATAAGGTTATAAGGGTGAAGGAATTGCCATTAAGCAAAGATTAGGAATAAAGAACAAAATGACAGAAAAGAGGTAAGAATGAGCCAGGTGGCTGAGGAAAACACATACCAAGAGGAGTCAGATTAGCCTAAAATCTCCTAGGTCTCTCTCTGAGGTACCTAAAGCCATCTGGGCCAGAGTTACCCCAGGTCCCAGTTCTAGGATGGTTTTCTGAGTTCACAGGATACTTTACAGCAAATATATCATGATTTGAGGTTCACTGTGAATCCTTGCTACCAAAAAAGCCTCATTCTCTCATTGAGAGAATGCCTTAGTTTCTTGTTATTGTTATTACAAATTACCATGAGCTTAATGAGCTTAGTCCATGGTCTATACCTAATAACCCAATACTAAAGGCTGGATAAATTATAAAGAAAAGACTTTCATTTGGTCTCACAGTTCTAGTCCAAGGTCAGGGAACCATATCTAGTGTCTTCCTACTCAGAGTGTCAAGTTGGCACAAGGCATCAATCACTTGCAAGAGTTGGGTCCCTTCTTGTCTAATTATAAAGCCATTAGTATTAAGTCATGAGGAATCTACCTTAAAGACTTTTCTTTTTTCTGGTGTCTTTTTTTTAGACAAGGCCCAGCTGGCCTTGAACTCAGAACCCTCCTGCCTCTACCAGTCCCAAGAGTTGGGATTATAGATGTGCACTACCAAATCCAGCTCCAGTTTCTACCTTCTTAATCCAAAAAGATAGTCAATTTGTATCAGACCTAAAACAATACAAATTTTGAGTTGTAGAGATCAAAATTCTGAACTGGGTTGCACTGAGCTACATCTACCTCTCAGAATCCTTAACCTGAATCACATCTGCAAAATCCCTTCTGCTATGTAAGTTATGCTATGTAAGTTAACTCCTTCACAGGTTCTGATGATTAGGATGTGGACATCTATGAGAGACCATAATTCTGACTACTACTGGGAACAAGGAGCAATCCTTTCATGACAGCAAAGTAGACTTAGCCCTCACAGACACCCGCAGAACTTCTATCTGCAGCAGTCAGTTGGTGATGTTTTAAATGTTTTAAAATGGGAAAGATCAAGATGACAAACAGTCTCCGCTATGTTGCCATGGCTAGTATCAGGTCTAACAGGATCACAGAGCTTCTAGGAATATGGACTTGGTTTGAAATGCAAGGTGAGAGTGAGACTTATTTATTATCACTGCAATAAATAAGTGAGCAGCCTGGAAAGAATGAGGCAGACTAGAATCATGGAAGAGGCTGCTATAGATACACCTTTGATGATGGTCTTTCCTCACTAGTGACATTTTTTTAGCTACATTTCAGAAGATCCTGTTGACAGCTTGGATGCACATGGCTGCGTAATTACAGGGCTCTAAGAGATGACATGGTGAGAAGGAAGGAGCATACATGATGAGAAAATAGTTCTGGTAGCTGCTTTGATTGACAGCACAGAGTTTTACCACCAGGGCGGGCCATGACAATGCAAGAAAGAGGAAGGACATGCTTTAAGTTCTTTCCCTTCAAGCTCTATGTTCAGGCGTTTTGTCTATCTCAGAAGAAATATGATACATGCATTAGCTGGAAAAGGATTTTCCAGGCCTGGGTTTTTGTGGAAGAAGAGTTGGTTAGTTTAACAAGCATAGATACTTTGTTGCATTTAGTTTCTCAACAAACATGTAGACCTTGTTTTTTTTGTCTGTTGTGGGCCTGAACTCTGAGCCTGGGCACTGTCCCTCAGCTCTTCAGCTCAAGGCTAGCGCTCTATCACTGGAGCCATAGTGCCACTTCTGGCTTTTTCTGCTTATGTGGTGCTGAGGAATCGAACCCAGGGACTCATGCATGCAAGGCAAGCACTCTACCACTGAGCCACCTTCCCAGCCCCAGACTGAATGTTCTTGTTGTCCAAAAAGTTCTAAGTTGAAACCCTAACATCCATTTCAAGGCTACTAGAAGGTGAGACCTTTGGGAGTTAATGAGGAATAGATAATAAGGCTCTCTCAAAGAGAGCCTTCATAACTGGAATAGTGCCCTTAGAAGAAACATGAGAGAGCTCACTTCCCCTCTTTCCCATTTATAACTCTGAAAAAGGTCCTCACCAAGACTAACCATGTTGGTGCCCTGATCTTAGACTTCTTGCCTCCAGAACCGAGAGAATGAATTTCTGTAGTTTACAAACACCCAGTTGGTGGTATTCTGTTATAATAATCCAGACTAACTAAAACAGACTCTAAGTAGCTGAGCAGAGTATTGTCAGAGTCATAATTGATGGTTGTTCACCTGCATCAAGGTTGTGAGATGCCCACCTCCCACTGTTGGATCATAGAAACCCCCAACAGATTGTGCTGCGAGGATTCTAGGCAGGCTTGTGAGGAAAATTAAATCAGTGTGGTTTAAACACGTTTATTCTTTTTAATTTGATACTGAGTAATGTTTTACACATGAAGGCTGCAGGGGTTTCTATAACCATGAGTCTCAAAGGGATCAACTTGTGGCTAAATATAGATCTCATGAAGATCAAGAATTTTCAGACTGAGTTATGAGGTTAGAGTTTATTCAGCTTTCTTTTCTAAAATTATTATTTATTGTTATTATAAAGGTAATGCACAAAGGGATTACAATGACATGAGTCAGATAATGAGTACATTTCCTTTCGTATAATGACTTCCCTCATTCTTTCTACTGAGCTTTCCATTTGGACATTTTAGGATACTGGGACCTCAATGTGAATAACAAATAGGTCAAATGCAGTAACTTTCATCATTAGTGTCTCCTAGACTACCAGTTATCTAGAGAGGCCAGAAGCAGATATGTGGAAAGCAGGAGATACACAATTTTCTCTATTTTCAGCTTCTTTCAGAGCTCTCTGCTACCCCTACGTCCCTCACCTGAGTCCTATGTTTTCCTGATGTGATTGGCTCAAATTATGGAATAAGGATGAAGCATGTTGTGTAACAAGTGAGAAAGGGAAAGAGCGAGAATAAGAGAAAAATCACTTACTACCTGTTGACATAACCTAAAACAATTCATAATGATATAAATGACAGCATGTATGGCATGTCAAAACCAAGAGCCAGGCTAATTTTATTCTAGAGTAGATTCATGAGAAAGGCAGCCGGAGGGGAACAAGTATGTGCTCTGCTCCAAGATGGATATTCTGACAAGGGAGCCATACTAAGGAGGAATGAAAATATATAGTACAACTCCTAAATAGGAGCACAGTGGAATGGAGAGCCTATAATGAGCAAGCGCACAGAAATATTGATGCAATGAAGCAGAGAAGCTTAGAAAGACTAGAAAAAGAGAGGCTTATGTTCTTTGATCTCATTCCAAATCTGTCTTCAGCAAAAAGCCACAGGCAAAGCCCTGTGGGCCCAAGTGAGGATTGATGAAATGGCCCCTCTAGAAAACTGTATTATTTTAAAGCCAAAAATATTCTAAATGATATGTGACAGTAACATGAAAAAAAGATTATACAGGGAAGAAAGAGAATTATTTTTCCAACTGCTATAGTAGTCAGAAACTCAGCATGCATTTGTTGAATTTGTATGAATTTGTTAGGTTACATGGCAAAAGGGATTAAGATTGCACATGGAATTAAGATTTCTAATCAGGTGATTGGGAAGTAGAGAGAATGTTCTGAGTTATGTGGGTGGGTTCGTGGTAAACACAGGGGTCCCAGATAATTGGCTCCTGTATGTAATCCTTGATACTCAGGAGAATTTCAGTTCAAAGCCAGCCTTGGCAGAAAAATCTGAGAGACGTAATCCACAAAATAGCCAGAAAAAAGTGAACTCTAGCCTGAGAACCTGAGTTCAGATCCTAGCACTGGCAAAAAAATAAAAATAAGGCAGAAGTAGAGGCCACAGTGATGTGAGATGGTGATAGGATGTTGATAGCTTCGAAGGCAGAGGAAGGGGTTGGAAACTGAGGAGAATGGAAGCCTCTAGAAGCCTAGAAAGAAAAGGAGCAGACCACTGCCCCAGCACCAAGCCTCCAGAAGGAAACAGGCACCTCAGTTGTAGCACAATGAGGGTCACTTGAATGTCTGACCTCCTCCATGGTAAAGCAATGCATTTTTGTTTTCAAGATATAGTCTCACTATGTAGCCTGGGCTGGCCTTGAACTCCTGTGCCTCCTGCATCTGCCTCTTGGATGCTGAGATTACAGGCATGTAACATACCACACATGGCCAGTAAGGTAATACATTTACACTGTTTAAGCCATCAAATTGATGGTCGTTGGTTTTAGCAGCAATAGGATATGCACACACCTACCAAGTGAGTAGGGTAGCACTATAGATATCTGAATAGGTCTTGAGAGTACTAGATGAAAACGTTACTCTCCCTAGAGAGAAATGTGCAAACTTGGAATGTTTATAGACTTGCTGATCTTAATGCCAGTGAACAGTAAACAGAGGGAGTCTAGGCTATGTAGAGGGTCCAGTCTAAAGCTCTCAGCCTCTAGTGTGGATTGGATATTAGCCATGCAAATATTTCCCTGACAGTAACCATACCACTACTTGGTTTCAAAATTAAAATTTTATATATAAAATTCATTAGATAGCAGATACTCCTTCTATTGCTAAGAAAGCCCCCATTCTGTTTAGGTATCTATTCCTCCCCATGAGATTTGACAGGTAGTGATGGATCTAAAGATGAGCCTTGTCTTCATGTGCATGTAAAGTAACTCTAGCCAGTGAAGTCAGCTGGAGGGCTGTTGGAACTGCATTATTCAAATTCTAAGAGGCTCATGGACATGAAGAGCCTCTCTCTGTCCTGAGTACTGTTGTTAGGAGATTTCCAGTGTTCTGAGTCAGCAGCTCCATGAAGATCATGAAAATATGAGACAGAAGGAAACCATCCATCAAATATGGCAGGGTGGAGGGATAGAAAGAATCTGCCTACCTGGTGATGCCATGAAGCTCCTGAATTAACCAGTTTCAGAGTCTCCCTACTTAGGCCCTCTGATTATGAGATGTTAAATCTTGATTTTCTGTTGGTTGCCACTTAAAGCAGCCCACCTGGTGGACAGATGGTTAATTAACATCTTGAAAATATAAAAGTTAATGAGAAAAACATGCCCATCTCAAGATTTTAAAAATTAGCCTCAAGAGTCTACTGTCACACCATGCTGAACGTGCCTGGTTTTGTCTACAAATGAAGCCAAAGAACAGAAAATTTGCAAAGAAAACACAGTAAATGTTTGAAAAGGGGATCCACATCTACTAATAACTAGACAGATGTCAGTGAAAAATAACCAGCTACTGTTTTTTACCTCTAAATGGATACAACCTTTTTAAAAAATTGTGGTATCTAAGGTTGGAGATTTAAGAAAGCAAGTTTTTCATATTGGAAAAGTAAATGGTCCTAGAATTTCTGAAGGTGTGATTTCAGTCACACATAGAGAAGACCCTGCTGTCTGGACTAGAGTTTAGAATATTTCAGGTGATACATTTCTCATAGCTATTTAAATTCACTGATGTGCTGGGAGCTAGAAACCATAAATGTAATACCTGGAATTGAGTTATGTTCGGTAAATTTAGATGGAGCCACTAAATGGTAAACTCTAGAAGTAATTCTGCTATCGGGAAGAAATCCTCCCTGGGGAAGAAGAGGCAGTATCATCAGACTACAGCGTTTCCAAGTGGAAGCAGAGTCATCCAAACACATTGGCAAGTTCACAAGGTCTTAGCCCTGCCCAACTCTAGCCACCTGCAGTAGTTAGAGATGCAGAAGCTATATTTGTAAGCAAAGACCCTTAAGTACAAAGGCTATCGCACCTTATAGCCCAAGAATCCAATTTGCAGGACTCATCTAAAAATGTAAAATGAAAAGGAAGGGAAGTTCAGCAGCAAGAAGAAATTGTTCTGGTCAAGTGCAGGACAGTGAGATGCTCATATATCCTGAGGGATAACCAACCATATGAGACACCACTGAGGTTCTTCCCGAGGCTAGAGGGGAAGGAAACTATAAAGGGGATTAAGTAACTGCAGCTACTCAGGCTCATGCTAGTTCAAGCTGTCTTTCACCAAGATTTGCTTGTCTTCATGTGCTAAAAACATCCAAGCAACATTTGCTACTTAGACCATACTGAGACCTAAGTATGATTATATCATTTGACCTAGTAATTGCAATTCTTCTTCTAGAATTTATCGTAATAAATAAAATAATCAATATGCTTTAGAAGATCTTTGTGCAAATATATTTGCCATACTATTTTCAAAGTCGAAAAATATTAAATAGAAATATTCAAGAATTGGAAAAACCTGCGCGATTTATAGTACATTCAGATTTTAAAAAATCATGTTTCCATAAAGTATTTAACAATGTAGGAGAATGTTAGACATTAGTTAAGGAAAAACGAATTGTATTTGTATGTTTTATGTTATAATGAAATGCCTGAAATAAATTAACTTTGTAAAAGCAAGTTTATTTAGCTCACAGATCTGTAGATTCAGGGTCATAATGGCAGCATCAGCTCTGCTGAGGATCTCATGATGAATGGAAAGAGCTCATACAAGAGAGAGAAATCACTCTACCGAACAGAAAGCCAGAGAGAGCCTGGGGTCCTACAGTCCCTTCTAAGGGCATACCTTCAGTTAACCTAGGGATTCCTTCTGGCCCCTCAATTTTTTCCCCCAGTGCTTGGATTTGAACCCAGGGATTTGTCCATGTTAGACAAGTATTCTACCACTGAGTTACATTCCCAGGTGCATGCCATTTTTATTAACCATTTTAAAATTATCTTTAAGAGGTTGTATAAAAGAATTGTCATTTAATAAAGTAGTTTATGAATAAAATATATCTCTTTTTTGTCAGTTACGGGGCTTGAACTCAGGACCTGGGTGTTGTCCCTGAGCTCTTTTGTTCAAGGCTAGCACTCTACCACTTGAACCACTTCCAGTTTTTGAATGGTTAATTGGAGATAAGAGTCTCACAGGGGGCTGGGAAGGTGGCTCAGTGGTGGAGCGTTTGCCTTGCATGCATGAGACCCTGGGTTCAATTCCTCAGCACCACATAAGCAGAAAAAAAAAAAGCCAGAAGTGGGCGCTGTGGCTCAAGTGGTAGAGGGCTAGCCTTTAGCTGAAGAGCTGAGGGACAGCGCCCAGGCCCAGAGTTCAGGCCCCGCGACCGGACCCAAAAATAAATAAATAAATAAATAAATAAATAAAGTTGGTGTTCCATTTAAAAAAAAGAGTCTCACAGGGACTTTTCTGCCCAGGCTGACTTCGAACCATGATCCTCAGATCTCAGCCTCCTGAGTAGCTAGGATTATAGGCATGAGCCACTGCTGCCTGGCTAAAATGTATCTTGACCAATGTGATACCTTTTTAGTGTTCTCATTCATTCCTCATCTACCCACCTCTTCCCTCACTCTACTTAATTTTGTAGGATATACATTGGATTGTGATTACATTCTCTTCATTTGTCTACCCCTTTTCCTTTGACCAACCCTGCCCCATTTTGAGTATCTGCTTCCTGGTGTTCTATTTTGTTGAACTTTGACTTTGCCTTTCTAAGGAATTACACTATATAAATACTCCCTTGAATCTACTGTATTTCAGTTAATACATTTGTATAACACTAACCTATTTACTTATAAGTTTATAAGCTCCCACCTCTTCAAAGGTTCTGCCACTTCCCAATATTGAGACCAGGCTCCCAACACATGAGCTTTCAAGAACACCCGACATCTAAACTATGGCATTAATATTTGAACTTACTGCTTGTAGTGATCACGGATCCTAAACCTAATGGTTGAGGTTTTGGTTTTAAACAGCATGTAAAGAAGACTAAAAGATCATGCTTCTCCACCTTTTTAAGTAGTCTTCACTAAAGGTACAGGATTTTGTATTTCATTCTTTTAAGGGAGGATTTATTTTTCATGTTTTATGTTTAACAACTGCTTTACTTTAACCAGTAATAACTTCTTTTACCAGTCATGATAATACTGTGCTAATGAACATGAATGCTATCTGAAATCTGACGTCTCAAAGCTTATCATTTGAAGACAAAGGAAAAGAAAAGAACAAATAGTAATGAGGGTCACATCCAGAAGACGAGAAGATCCACCGAATTCTCTTCTGTTAATCAGTCTGAAGACAATGCATAAGATGATTGCATTCTGAAGCAGTCTATTTTAAAGCTTTATTTTCTTATAAGCACATAGCACACTTTTCTAAGATTTAAAAGAGATTCATTCCATGCTGAATGTCTTCATTTGTTGCAATTTTTTTTCCTCTGAGTTAGAATATTTCATTTTAATGTAAAATTGAAATAATTTCTTTTCTAATCATTTGTCTTCATTCATGTAAATGGGGTAAGGGGGTTTATCATGCTTTTCTGACATAATGAGTTTGAAAATAATTTTAAGAAAAAAATTAATAAATAAAAATAGACACATTCCTATCATAAGGAAAGATCAAGCGGACAAAAGGAAAGGAAGGAGACAGAGACCTCAGCAGGTCGGATCAGGCTTTAAACTGCGTTGAAGAGAGTTACCAGATAACACCCAACAGTCAGATACAAGGGTGCAGGAGGCGAGAGTCCGGGGTATAAGTGCAGTGGAATAAGGGGCTGTTGGGTGTGGAGTCAGGTAGCTGCAGCAGAAGGTTCCACCTGGAGCAGCATGCACTTCCAGATAGGACTAGGGGTGAGGTGTTCCTAGGATTGCTCTGCCATGGAACAACAGACCAGGGGTGGAAATATGTCGGTGGGCCAATGGGGCAACACGGGGTTAGGAGGGCAAGGGATTTCACTATCCTTTGAGACCAGGGGCATCATGGAGGGGAGATGATTCAGCAAGGTCTGCAGCAAGGGCTGTCTTTGAGATATGGCTGTGGGAGGAAAGGTTTCTCAGTCATCTCTATATCACTACCAGCATTCTGGTCTGAGCTCCTCTCAGAGTCATCCATTAATCTCTGCTTACAGCATTCTAGGAGCTTCCTAGTTAGATGCTCCAAGCTTTTCCAAACAGTTTCTGAACCACATTGCTAGGGATATTACATATCATCCACCCCTCTACTGGTTCTCATTTTCTATGTTCCATGACCGTGACAAATACCTGTGCAAAACAACAAGGGAGGAAAGATTTGTTTGGGCTCATAGTTTCCAAGGTTTCAATTCAACATGGGAGAGGGAGGGTATGTGGAACCAAGAAGTTCATACTGTACTGGCCAAGAAAAGAGAGAGAGAGAAAGAGACAGACAGACAGACAGACAGAGACGGAGAAAGAGAGACAGAGACAGACAGACAGAGACAGAGAGCTTCCTGAGAGAAGATGCCTTAAGCTTTTGTCAGACTGGGTTCAGAAAGTTGTGGCACTGCTAGAGCTCTAACTTACTGGGTTTGTCCCAGACTGGGGCCAGTATCTGGGGCTATCAATGCCACTTGAACTCAGATAGCAACCAAGCTGAGGTTCTGGGAAATAAGCCTATTTGCAGTAAAGCCTCCACAGGTTGGGGTATAAGAGCTTCCTCCTTCTTCCCCTTTTTATTCTTCCTCTTTTATGTATTGTAGGACATCAGTGAATGAAAACAATTCCCCTTGTAACTATTTCATTATCTAAGTTGTTGCTTTGCAGTTCTGGTCCTCCTCTTTCTGATCATACAGTTTCTTTTCCTTTTCAAATATCAGTGAAATACATACAGGATAATAGTTGTACTGGAAACACAGGTCCACGCAGAGATTCCTTACACTTTTTCACACCTGAACCCACCTCACCCAGGCTCTCTGCTGGGTCCTCTGCTGGAGATTGGACTAGTGTCATTCTTTCTCAACTCTGACCAGAGCTAAGCAGAGTACCAGGGGCTCTAGATGTACAGCCACTGTGAATTATCATGTGGTGACAACGTGATCAGCTGCAAAGAGTGCATTATGTGACAAGCTTAGCTTATAAAGGTTCCTGGAGCTGAGGTTTAGCTGTATTGTTCTGATCATTCTTTCTTTTGATCCACTAACAATTCCTTTACAACAAGCTTCAACCAGTTGGGAAAAAGAGCTGTGTGATTATAGCTCCATATTGCCTTCACTCTGGAATCTGAACTTAGAGGACCACCACTACCCATAACCTGATTGACTCTATGCTCTTACATACCAAAATGTCCACCCAAAGTCCACTTCTGTTCTAACTTAGACCTCTGCTTTGAACCCCATTCTTTTCTATCTGTGCTTCTGACATCTACCACATTCTTGTCAGCCCCTTTCCTTTTCCCATAACCAGATGCTTACAATCCAATTTGTGGGGCAGTCCCAGGCTTTTCTGGCTCAGTCCCCAAAACTTCAGCTTGGTAGTGGCTTCACTTCAGGTGTCATTGATAACACCAGATACTGCCCCTCTCCCCCCACCCCCGTTCTAGACCAACCCAGTGAATTAGAACTGTGATGAGTTTCTGAATCCAGTCTACAACACAAGCTTGAGGAAAAGAAGTCTACAGAAGCTGAGCAAGTTTGTACAAACACTTTCCACCCCTGCCTCTTCCTCTCACCCTGTTCTCCATTTCAAGCCCATTCATTAGAGTGGAAAGCATACAGAAGACAGCAGCTCTGGGGACAAAACCATCTAGATTCCAGTCACAGCATGGGTGGCTTACTTGCAGTACAGAGATGGGTATTAAACCCCTCTCTGCTACCCATTTCCTGCAGAAATATGTCAAGAGGATGAAAAACAGTGTATAGCATATATGAACATGGTATTTGGCACCTAATAGAATAGCAAAACATGATCACTGTAATTATTCAGTTTTATTATAAACTCTCCTTGCTTTTAGTGAGAAATTGTGGGCACTCTAGTTACTTGTTCACTTGCATGCCAAAACAACAACAAAAAACCCAACACAGTAACAACCACCCATTCTTAAGTATTATTGTTTTGAGATGGGAAAATTAAATTTGAGTCAGTCTCTCTGTCCAGCTTTTATTTCTGCCTAAAATCCATTTCGATACATCCTCAATTTGTACTTTTGCCTATACTGTGATCTCCATAATGTCTGCCTTGAATGATGTACGCTTATCCCGGGGCAGGGGCTGGAGCTGGGTTGTACTGGCTAGCTAAAGCTGATACTTAAGTTTCAGGAACCTTCATTAACTGAAATCAACTATGGAGGGAGCATTTACACCATGGAAATGGGCAACCATTGCAAATAATGGAGTTTTTTTTATCTGTCAGAAAGCTGACTGATGGTCTCCTGCGAGACCACAATTTATCTGTCTGTGCCCTTCTTTTCTACCCACCCCCCCATTCCTCCCTCCAGACCACCGCCTGTTAGTAAGACCTCACCCACACCCTTCTTTACTAGGTCTCTGACCTCCAGCTTCTTATTCCCCAGTGTGGCATGGACAGGTCCCCACCATTCAGAAGAATAATATGAGTCCCCGCAAAGGGACTTACTGCAGTTTATTCAAGTTCCCATATATTCTAGACAGTTCCTATCAAAATAAAGCCAACAGACCATGTCACACATTAATTACCTCAGACTGCAAACTTAATAGGAAGATTTCAGAGACTCTCCTACAGAATAAATAAGCCCTGTCAGTGTTCTTATAAGAGTCTGTGAAAATGTGAGTCAAAATGACAATCTCTCTGTTATATTTTAATTGAGATGATGCTGTGTGACAGAATGAATTCAGCCCACAACTTCTCATTGGCTTCCCAGTGACCTTTCACCCCATTTCTTGACAGATTCATCTTCCTGAACATCTTGTGGAAAATGTTTTTTTAAAAATCTCATTTTTTTCCTCTGTCAAGCTGAAATTTGAATCTCATGAATTTATTTTTCTTAAAATAACAGTCACTGCATATTCTGATCACTTCTTGCTTCAATTATATTTGGCCTTAATCCTCTTTTCTAAAAAAAAACCCTCACAAATTTCCTGTCTTCTTCCTATCTTTCTTCCTAGCCTTACAGTAGAGTCTCATGGTTTTTACTTTTGACCGGGGCCAGGGAAATATTGAAGGCATCAGTAATCCCTTCCATAGCGAAAAATGAGGGGTTCAGTTTTTCCATTCTTGACACTATGTTTTCATGTTTGTAAGCTAAACATGTAACTAAGAAAAATCCTGTAAAGTTTAAGATGATAATTGAGATAAGCACTCAAGACTGTATACCCACACTAATAAGGCCTTTTATGAACTAAGTCCTCTGAGAGACCTATTCTCACCTAAAATCCCAATGTTGTTGCTCTGCTGCAAAAGATATTCACGAGTAACCAGGAGGAAAGGGTCTTTGCTTATCTGTTATTAAGTGTTTTCTAAGCTTGAAGCTCACCTTTCTACAATTTGCTTAGTGATAGGCCAGAATTTAGTCCTAGTAACAGTCAACTAATTTATTTGACCAGTCATCTCTCTGTTGAGCCACACTCAGTAGGAGTACAGAAGGACTGGAAGATTGGAGGAAGGAGGAGAAGGGATTCATTCCAAGGAGAAAACCCTTTACCGTGGTGCCAGCAAGTTGGTTTTAGTCATTTCTTTTCAACCTTTTGTTTTTTTTTCAATCCCCCAGAACCTAGCTTCTAGACCCCTTACTCACTCCAGGAGTTATGTATCCCCACACTCTACAACTATCTCTTCTGAATCTGAGTCCTAGCTCCAGGGTTCCTCCTCTAAGCTCCTAGGATGGTAGCCTCTCCTTAAAGGTTTGTTACTAATGTGGACCCTATCAAAACTTCTAGCTAACTTCCTTTTTTCTAGACCTAGAAGTTCCTGTCTTCTTACAGAAACTGTCCCTGTGTTAATTCATTAGTGTTCCTTCTTTTGTTTTTGTTCTTTCTGTCCTTCAACAGCTATTAAGAAATTCCCTATAATGAATTCTTATGTTAAAGTAAGTAGTGTAGATTCTAGATCCTAAATGAAACACATACACAGCACATACTTATGTACAAACACTGTGTCCATAAGTATAAAATAAAATCTTTCCATATCCATAACCCTTTCCTCAGTATGTTTTAGCCTTGTATTGGCCTCACTGGCTCTCATGAATGAGCTGTCCTTTCCAGATTCTAAATATATCAGAAGGAAGAGAGTTCTAGGCGCAATACCTTTCCATCTTATAAATATAAGCATCTGTTCTTTTTTTTGTTGTCAGTCATGGGGCCTGAACTCTGGGCCTGGGCACTGTCCCTCAGCTTTTCAGCTCAAGGCTAATGCTCTACCACTTGAGCCAAGCAGCACTTCCAGCTTTTTCTGCTTCTGTGATGCTGAGGAATTGAACCCAGGGCCTCATGCATGCAAGGCAAGCGCTCTACCTCTGAGCCACCTTCCCAGCCCCAAGCATCTGTTCTGTGCATCTAGTCAAAAACTTTCAGGCAACTCTTCTTAACATCATGCATCTAAAGTGGAAACATTTGTTAAAGATATTGTCTTAAAGAATAATTTTTAATTAGATGATAGAAAACCTCCGTAAGGAAACTTTCATTACTTTCCTCATTTATTCAGCATGTATTGCTTTCTATTCTGTGCCAGACACTCTTTCATGAGACACAGAGATCAAGTTGGGCAAAGTGAAGGCCTCATGAGGGAAGATGGGAGAATGAAGGATGGGAAAGGATGTGTGCACGGCCCCGTAGCCAAGACACCCTGTGCATGAGGAGGTTATATCTGGGGGCTCTGGAGTCCAACTCTGGGTTCAGATCCTGCCTCCACTGCTTACTGCCAAATCACCCTAGAAAGTTTCTAAACTTTCCTCTGCCTCCTGATTTCCTCTTTTACAAAATGTAAATAAGTATCTTCTTCAGTTGGTAGAAAGTTAATAAAGACAAAGAAAAGTTCAATAAAATAAAACAACAAGAAGTAAGTGGGCTGGGGCCAAGGGGAAAGGGGTAGACAAATGAAGAGAAGAAGGAAAGAATGTAGTCAAGAATCCAGGCGCTGGTCACCCATGCCTGTAATCCAAGCTACTCAGGAGGCTGAGATCTGAAGATCACAGTTCAAAGCCAGCTGGGGCAGGAAAGTCTATAAGAATCTTATTTCCAATTAACTACCTCAAAACTGGAAGTGGAGCTGTGGCTCAAAGTGATAGAGCAGTAGCCTTGTGCACAAAAGCTAAGGGACAGCACTCAAGCCCTGACTGACAAAAAAAGAATCCAATGTATATCCTAACAAAATTAAGAAGAGCCTGGGAAGAGGTGGCTAAGGGAGAGTGGGTGAGGATATTAAAAGAGATGGCATTGATCAAGTTATATTGAATTCATTAACTGCTTTGTTAAACAGAAACTTCTTTGTACAACTATTTAATGATTTTATGTATATAATACATATATGTATATACACATTTACAGAAAGGAAGATAATGCTTAGCACAGCATACATACTTGAGAAGTTAAGTGCTGGTTATAATTATCAATATCATCATCAGAGGCATGCTTGGTGCTATAATTTGGATTATATCTGCCCTTCAAAAACCCATATGCTGGAAGGTTAGCCCCTTTCTCTTTTTCCATTTTACTTTCGAGATATGCCATGTCACTGTTCTTCTGCACACTACTGCCAAGATGCTTGTCATAGGCTAAAAGTAACAGGGCCAACCAATTCATCATAGATTGAAATCTCTAAAATTATGAGTCAAAAAATACTTTTAGCCTTTAGATGTTGCCTCAAGCATTTATCATAATGGCAGAAAGCTGACTAGCACATTTTGAGAGTTCATTTTCCCTAGCACATCTGATACACTAATCTTCCAGGGGACCCCAGAAGGGCCAAATCTCTGGTCCTAGCCCCACCGTTTCCCAGTGTGTCACCCTGGAACAGTTACAAAGCCTCTCTGAACTCTCCCTTTTTATATGTAAAAACTGTCTATTTAAAGTGGTGCCTGGCTTACAAAGTTGTGACTCAGCTAAATGGACCAATGCATGCACAACCACTAGTATCCAGAGGGTGTTTAATAAATAGCACAGATCTCTCCTACAAATACTTTTGGTTATTTATGATATACAGGAATTATCCTGCTGGGGAGTAAAGTTACGAATATGACAAAGTTTCTACCTTCATGATTCCATAAAGGAAAATAGTGTTAAGGGATCCAAGGTGGTGGTGGTGGTGGTGGTGGTAGTTGTAGTGGTGGTGATGGTGGTGGCTTGTGAGTAGGGTGATCAGGAAATTCTATCTAGTAACATCTGACCAAAGACACGAGAGAAATGAGAAAGAAGCTTTACAAAAATGTAGGGAAAATTACAGTGTGAAGAGAAAGCACAAAGTCTCTCAGATAGAAGTGAGAGAAGAATGTTAAAAAACAATGAATGTGGCCAGAATCAGGTGACCCAATCACTTAGAGAAAGAGATAGGTAAAAATCAGAGCTGGGTGGGCTAAATCAGGTAGATAGAATGTTAGATTTTAGACTGATTATTAGGGTCAACTACTAGAATGTAGAAAGCAGCCTAATATGATCCATTTCTGTGCAGTGGACCACCACCATATTTGAAGCAAAAGATGCCAGTGGCCTACTCTTCCTGCAGAAGCATGTAGGTCAGAGATGGTTAAGTTAAGGATATAGTTTGAAAGTCAATTTAAAAGCTCTGATGACTGGCCAAGACAGGATGAGACAAAAAAGTATCACTTCTGCAAGGGAAAAGAATAGGAGAGAAACATTTTTGGATGGGAAAGTGGGTCAAAGAAGAGTTCATGACCATATAAAGTGGGATACCTAATTAGCTATCCACACAGACATGTTGAGTTGGGAGTCAGATACACCAGTCTGCTGCTACTTTTTCCACTTTTCTACTTCCTTCCACCATTACAGAGTTATTTATTTGAGTTAGAGATTGACCTAAAGAGATACATTAAAACAATGTCTGACTATTTGGTAGAAGTGTACTTAATTTATCATGCAATACTTTGCTGAGAAAAATGATAATTTTTCTGGGGCCTTGGAGCCTCTACCTAGCCCTGCAGAAAAGTAGTAGTTTCAGAATAGCACAGGATCCTAGAAAATAGAAATGCTACAGCTCCAGAAATGATTGTCTCCCGTGTGGCTTGGTTGGTCCTATATATATAATTTGGGCTGCTTACACATTGCACACAAGACTTCTGAATCACACTGAGTGCCTCCTCCAGGCAATTTGCTTTCTTCTATCAATTACCAGCCAAGTCAACCAGGTTGACTTAAAACCCAATCACAAGCTCTTTTTTCCAACCTTTGCAATGCTCATTAACCTCATTATTAGTAACTGCTGGCATTTGCTCCTTTTAAGGAGGGAGACAAAGGAGCACTCACACATCTTGAAAATAACCTTTAAGATCACCTTTCTACTCTCTCCGGATGGGAGCAAGGTAGAATGGCAAGCTCTATTCCTGTGTCTCTTAAGCAGTCTGCAAAGAGAGTCAGGCAATTTTTTTCCCTGTTAGTTTAGCATCCCGGCTTAGCGTCCCAGCTCACTGCTAAGCCCTGCTTCTTGGTATTCTTTATCATCTTAATTGCACCTTATATGCCCATCTTTTCCACTTCAGGAGCCCTGAGTATTAATCATTTCCATGTCACTCTGGGTAATGCCAACTGCTTTATCTTCTGCTCTGTCCTCAACATAGGAATACAAAAGGTCACAACCAACCAAATGGATTCCTCTTTGATTACAGTCTTCCTAACATCCTTGTCACTTATGACCCTCAAGGAAAATATCCAGCCTTTCCTCTGGGTAGCCATTCTTCACTACAGTGAATAGTGAAGTTCCTCCAAGGCCAAATCTGTCAGTGTCCATAGTAAAATCATCAACCATTTGACCTTTCATTAACCCTTGGTAAGAACTTTATATAGATCAATAAGCACATGATATAAAGCAGTAGTTCCAAACAGCATTTGCATGACCTAGACCTCATTAGAAATACAAGTTTTCAGTCTTCACCCAAACCAATGGAATATTCAGGCCCTCTGGAAGTAGGGCTCAGAAACCTTTGCTTTCTTTGTAGTTGTCTTTGGTAGGGGGTGCGGGAGATTTCACTATGAAGTCCATGTTGGCCTGGAATTTGTGATCTTCCTTCTGTAGCTCCATGTATTGGGATTATAGGTGTGCACCCCTCTGCCCTGTTCAACCTTTTAATCAAATTTTCCAGATGCTTGTAATGCCACTAAAATTTGACAATGGCTGCAAAAGTGCTCTGGATGGAACAGGGCTAACCACTCCCATGATTAACAATCTGTGCCTTTGCTTTTGTTTGATCTGCTTGTAAGCACCTTTCTTCCCAGTTCTGAAAATGAGAAGATCCAACATGTGCTTCTCTACAACCCTCTCCAGATACAAAATTCTACAAAGGTTAAGTAGAGGAAGGGAGAGGGGGCACAGCATGAAATGATATGATAACGATGCTGAGGAGGAGGAGGAGGGCAATGATATTTCTTGAGTGCTATCTATGAGATTTGCACTTGCAGAAGCCTTCTCATTACCTATGACATGTCTTGAGGCAGGATGTCTAGGTCCATTTGTGCTGCTATAACAGAACATTTGACATTGGTATTTTATATGGAACAGAAATTTTTTGGCTTATCATTTTAGAAGCTAAGAAGTCCAAGAATCTGGTGCCCGCATCTGGTGAGGGCTGGTTATTGTGTCATGCTATGGTGGAAGTCAGAAGAACGAGAGAGAGAGAGAGAGACAGACAGACAGATAGACAGACAGACAGACAGAGAGAAAGAGAGACAGAGAGAGGGAGGGAGAGAGAGAGCGTGCAATTGGTTAAGCCTTTTTTTTTTTTGGTCAGTGATGGGGCTTGAACTCTGGGCCTGGGCACTGTCCCTCAGCTCTTCAGCTTAAGGCTAGCACTCTACCACTTGAGCCACAGTACCACTTCCAGTCTTATGTGGTTTATTGAAGAGTCTCATGGACTTTCCTGCCTGGGCTGGCTTTGAACCACAATCCTCAGATCTCAACCTCCTGAGTAGCTAGGATTACAGGCATGAGCCACTGGCACCCAGCTTGGTTAAGCCTTTTTGTAATTAGTGCTAATTCATTCATAAGGATGGAGCATCATGGCTTAGACACTTTGCAACTTCCAAAACTGTTGCAATGGGAATTAAGTTGTCAACACATGAAATGGAAAAACACATTCAAACCACAACAGACAGCAGAAGTGAAATTGTTAGTTCCCTTGAAGACAAGCTTCCTGCCACACCTTCTCTTCAGAGTCAGATACCTGCTCACACCTGTGACATCTCCTCTGTCATTCTTCCCACACTGATAACACTGATACTGTGACTATTGGTGCTTATCCTGGTCTCCCACACTGACCTGGCAAGAAGGACACATGTTTCTGTCCCAGAATCTACCCAAACATGTAGCTTATTAAATGAGTGACTCAAGCATAAGTTTAAAACATTTATATCCATAACTATGCACTCAGAATTATATTCTTACAGTGCTTCCAATTCTTCTTTGTTTCAGTTCAATATATCAGTTTATAAGTATAATGCATCTTGACCATTGTCACTGTTGATCAATGCCATTTTGATCTATATCCATCATCTTCCCCTATCTTTCCCACCCCACCCATACCTTCAAGCTTAGTGATTTCAATTTTTACCTCCTGTCTTCTACTCAAGTCAACCATTTCTTGTTTTGTCCCTTTTTTTTTTTTTTTTTTGGTCAGTCATAGGACTTGAACTCTAGGCCTGGGCATTCTCCCTCAGCTCTTCAACTCAACGTGAGCACTCTATCGCTTGAGCCACAGTGCCACTTTTGGTTTTCTAGTGGTTTCTTGGAGATAAGAGTCTCATGAACTTTTCTGCCCGGGCTGGCTTTGAACTGTGATCCTCAGATCTCAGCCTCCTAAGTAGCTAGGATTACAGGTGTGAGCCACCAGCGCCCAACTTTTGTCCTGTGTTTATTATACCTCTTTCCCACAAAACTCTGCGATGTCACCTTTACTGGTTTGTTTCTATATTCCTGCGCACAGCCCACCTTCTTCATTTTCTAGTCAGCTTGGCTTTTGCTTCATTAGCACCTCATTATCTCACTCTTCTCTCTTATTGATTTCACCACAGTAAATCGCTAAGTTCATCAATGAGTTGACATGAGCATTTCCAAAAGCTAGCCATCCATAAACCAAATACCCACTGCATGTAGACTTTACTACCAATTCTACAACTACAACTAACCCCATAGAACAAGCATCACAGAGATCAAGAGTAGCAGAGGAAGACGTCTTGTGTACACGGATGTGTCCAGAAATGTTCCCACAACTGGGCATATGCAGTGCTCAGCTCACTGGTATGTCTTTGGAATGTTTGCCTAAGACACTGTTACAGGCAGAATTCTAGATGACCCCCGAGATTGACCTGCTCTCTGATGTACACACCTTCTCCTAGTTACTTGGTCAGATAGGGATATAGGCACTACTGTGGAGGAATTTTGCAAGTGTAATTAAGGCCCCAAATTAGTTTTACTCAAGGCAAGGAATCTAATAGTAGTTGGGCTAACCTAACCAGTGAACCCTTAAAGCAAGACAGAACTTTTCTTCCCAAGAAAAATTTGAATGGTCAGAAATATTCTCCATTCCTAACTTTGAAGATGAAGAAGGCCACATGCGCTGTCAGTCAACAAGGAAACAAGACTTCAGTCTATAACTACAAAGAAATTAATACTGCCAACAACTCAAATGAGTTTTGAAACTGGATTCTTCCTTAGACACCTCTCCTCATGACACCACAGTCTGGCAAAACAAGTTGATTTCTGCTTCTGAAACTCTGAACAGAAAACCTAGAAATGCTGAACCCAAAGATTCAAGAGAAGAGGAGGCTTTATTTCAAAAGAACAAAGGAAATAGTTTGCAAACTGGGAAGACATCAGGTTTCCTACAAAATGAAAATGCTCTTTATAGTAACAAAAGAAGGGGCTGGCTGAGACAAGTTCCCATCCCAGCTCCCACTCCAGTCTGCTTACGCAGAATCCTAAGATGCAGGTTGCAAACAAGCCCAATCTTAATTCATTGGCTTTATGTAAAGAAGAGCTGTTACCATGCCAATTGCTGATAGGTTGACATTTACCTATTACTGTAGACACAGTTCATTGGTCAGATCCAGGTAGCAAAGTGATAACTGGAAGTCTGTTTATCTTGCAGTTGGAAAGGGAGCACCTCTCTATAAAGACCCTGAACTGTGTGTGGTTCTTCTCAGAACCTAGAGCAATATGAGACCATGAAGTCAGCAGATGGCTATCAGAGCTTGGTAGCCATTTTGAATTTTAGGTCCACTTAGCCTCCTGAGACCCTACTTCTCCTCCCCCCCACACACTTTATACTTAACTGGGCCAATGAAGGTTCCAGAAATACAACAACACCCCCAATTATAGGTCCAGGAAAAAGCCAGACTGTTCTATGATAGGCCATGATGCCCCTACATTCCACCGAGTGAATATCGTGTGCTTTCTGCCAACAGTCTATTGCTTGTATGCTTTGATGATCTAGCACATAACCTTTCACCCTTATTCCTAAGAAGTTCTGTACTCAGTGCCCTGAAATATCACCAGTGGTGCCAACCGCTTTGTGGCTTCCACAACTCTCCAGCTGTCTTTTTTTTATTATTTGCTGTAATTGATGCCCCGGCCTTGGTACACCACAAAATCATGACAGGTGCTACAAATTCCTTTCCTTGCAAGCTGAAGGGAAGGGAGAGTCATTTATGATCTCTCTCACTGGACTCCCTGTAAATTACAAGGCTGGGTTTATAGACTAAATATTCTGCGGGTACATTTAGCTCCAGACAGAAGAGTTTCCCTACAGGGATGATTACCGAGAAAGTAAAGATGGTTACCTTGGGGGTGGGGGAGTGGGAAGCCCAGACAGTTAACATGAAATGTAATGCCTCACCATGAGTCACTGAGAAGGCCTTCTCACAGTACTCATTAGCTAATTAAAATGAAGATAGCTGTTTAGAGTGATCTAAATTGTAGCAGTGGCAAAAACAGTAATAACTCATCTTCATGAATCATTTCCACATAATATTTCATCTTGCCCTCAACTGAGTCTATAAAGTAGGGAGGAGAACTTGTAATTAAAAGAACTTAGCTGGGCACTGGTGGCTCACGTCTGTAATCCTAGCTACGTAGGAGGCTGAGATCTGAGGATCACAGTTTGAAGCCATTTTGGGGCAGGAAAGTTCGAGAGCCTCCTTCTCTCCAATGAACCACCAGAAAACCAGAAGTGGGGCTGTGGCTCAAAGTGTAAAGCATTAGTCTTGAGGAAAAAAGTTCAGGAACAGCACCTAGACCCTGAGTTCAAGCCCTATGACAAAGTGAAAGAGAGAGAGACAGAGAGAGAGAGAGACAGAGAAAGAGAGAGAGGATTGTCTTTCCCATATACCCTAGATCTTTCACTGGTCTTTACCTACATTTTAGAGACAGCAAAACCTAGGAACTGGTTTCCAAACATTGGAATCTATGAGAGACCTTTAAATTACCAATGCCCAACTCTCACCCCAGATCTTATTTTAATTTACGTTGAGGTTATAACTTGGCTATGCAGAGTTTTAAAATTTCCCCCAGGTAGACTGGAGATAAACTAGCACTTGCCCTGATACTTAGATTTCACATTGGTGACTGGCCCCTAATTATAGGCGTGCTTTCTTATTATTCTACACTATGAAATGTTCCTTACACCGTGCAGGCTGTGGTTGACAAGTCAGTATATTTTTTCCCCTGAATGTTCAAAGCAATAACCAAACAGAAAACTGCATCAACAGTCAGTCCACCAAACAGGCCCCACTCATCGCATCTGTTTCTCTTTTCAACTCCTCCTAAGTATTGGTACAACCACAGAGTACTATCAGTCACTGCCATGAACAAAACCTAGATGCCACCCAGGACCTGGACATAAAAGGAAGCCAGATTGACTTGTTCACAAGTGTTCCAATAACAAAGACTGGTGACTTTGATTTTTGTGACATTGCTGCATTGTTTTGGAATTTATCATGAACATTTGGAAGATAGAAGCACTAGGAGATTAAAAGTTAGGAATTGGCCTAGCTTCTCAGAGCCTCTTGTAAGGAAAAAGCTACTTGAATGCTTTTATGTGGCTGTAGCTCAGTTTTTCTGCTCATCTGGCCAAAGGGAAGGACAGAGTCACAACTAAAATTATGCTTTGACTTTGACTCTGAGGTTTACATAGCAAGTTCTCTGCCTCAGTCCCCAAGCCTATCCAGATGGTGACCCAGGAGACCTTGAGGAGGTTAAACCCAAGTACCACCAAAATTGGGGATGGGGGAGGAGAAAAAAAAGGGGAAATAATACTATAGAAAACATTTTGATTTACTGTTCCAAAGAGGAGAAATGCATCAAGAAGGAGGAGGAGGAAGAGGAGGAGGAGGAGGAAAGGAAGGAAGGAAGGAAGGAAGGAAGGAAGGAAGGAAGGAAGGATGGAGAAGGAGGAGAAGATAAAGGATGAAGAGGAGGAGGAGAAAGAGGATGAAGAGGAGGAAAAGAAGGAGATTAAAGGAGAGGAGAAAGAAAGGAGGCGGAGGAGGAAGAGGAAGAGGAGAAGGAGGAGAAGGGGGAGGAAGAGGAAGAGAAGGAGGAGAAAGAAGGAGGAGTGGGAAGAGAAGGAGAAAGAAGGAGGAGAAGGAGAAGAAGGTGTCTTACTGCTGCTAGTAGATTGGTTCTAATCCCAACACCAGCTCCCCTTCACGACAAGAGAGATGGTCTAGTAGGCTCATGAACAGTCAGAGAAACAACCTGGACTTCTGACCCTAGGCTGCAGGAGAAATCATGAGACACTTTGCCTACTGGGAATGATACAGTCACACTGACTCTGCTATGAATCATCTACTGAATCCCTTTACAAATGGTTCCTTACAAAGTCAAGTTCTTCCATCCCAAATGCAGTCGGCTCCCTATCAACCACGTCCACGTCTCTCCAGCTGTCTGCTACATTCTTCTCTTTCTGTCATCAGACTTGTCAGATACCAGAGCATGTGCCTACCGTACTTGTCCCCAGGCAGTGTTCCTCTTCCCACTTCCTCACCTCCTTTCCATTTTCTGTGTTGTCTGTGAAGGCTCATGTGTCAAATCCTTGGGAATGTCTCAGAAATCTTTAGAGTCAAGAAGGTTCTGGGAAGACACTGAAGAGCACACACTTGACTCTAGATCCTGTGCTCTTCAGTGACCTAGAAATCCAGAGTGCACAGCCCCATCTAGGGCTGTCAGCACTCTCTACACCAGTCGGAAATGAGGTTGAACTGGCTTTTACCTCTATTCTTTGGAACCCCAAAAGTGAGAAAGGCAGGTTACAAATAATAATTTAGAAGTATATCTACCTAGTATTGAGCAATTCTTGAAATGAATCTTCCCCCATTTTCCCAGAAGGGGACTAGTATTCTTTTTTTGGTTGGTCATGGGGTTTGAACTCTGGGCCTGGGCACTCTCCCTCGGCTCTTCAGCTCAAGGCTAGCGCTCTACCACTTAAGCCACAGTGCCACTTCCAGCTTTCTGAATGTTTTATTGGAGATAAGAGTCTCATGATCTTTCTGCCTGCTTTGAACCTCGATCCTCAGATCTCAGCCTCCTGAATAGCTAGGATTACAGGCGTGAGCCACCAGCACCTGACAAGAGACTAGTATTCTATTGTGGCAAACGAAACATTAACAGATTCAGAGAAAGAGAGCTGTCCTTTCCCTGAGAGTCTAAATCCTGGCCATTTATAACCATATTCCATGGATACAAATCTCAGTTATCGCCCCTCATTGTCTATCATACTCAATAGATCAAAGAGACAAGATTTGCAAGGGAGGGATAGTCCTTATGTAGAAGCATCTGTTTCCATAGTGACAGCCTACTAAGTTACAATTTGGAAGAAGGAACTGAAAATTATTATTGACTAGAGATTTTAGATTTTCAACCTATAGTTGTGGAGGGGGTTGAATGTCTACTCAATGACTTCGTGTTGGAAAGATGAGTTTGTGGACATTTCCTGCTGACCTAGCCCAGGCAGGTGACATTGTACCTAAACCAGGAAGAGATGAGGAAACACATATGATTGTACACTATTGATCAAGAAACAAGACTTTCTCTTAAGGATGATTTGGGAATTGGTTTATTCACGTGGGTATTCTCCATTCTTGGGGTCAATTAATGCTCATTAAAACAATGGCTCATAGCCCGAGCTGTAAATTAGAATAACCTTGTAGAGCCACTTTTAAAACACCAGTGCCAAAAATTCCACCCTCAGAGATTTTGATTCAGTGTGGTCTGGGCACACTCTTGTTAGGCAGGTGATGTAACTTAAGCCACACCTCCAGTCTTTTTTGCTTTAGTTTATTCTCCCCTAGGGTCTCAATTTTCTGTCCAGAGCCAGCTTTAGACTGTGATTCTCCTACCTCCATTCCCCTAAGTAGCTGTATTACAATGTGTGCCACATACCCAGTCCAGTCAAACCCTCTTGAACAGAACGTAAGTCAGGGTACCAGTAGAGATCATGATGAGACAGACTTTCATTCAAGCAGTCCAACTGAAGAGACTTTCTGAACGTATAGACTGAGCTAAGGAGCCTACAAGGAATGTTAAGGTACCAGAGACTAGCAGCCACAGGAAGCCATACGTCCCTAGGCCTGAGGAGAGCCTCGTGAAGGATGAGTTATTGTCATCAAAGACACAATCATGGTCACAATTGTGGTGCCAGTGCCAGGATGCGCAGAAAAGAAACACCCCATCTTCTCTCTTCTCCATGTCTGGTGCCTGCATCTGATCACATCAGGAAGTTGAGAGCCAAAGATCGAGGGGTGGAGGTAGGGGCAGGAAGTGCAACTCTTAGGGATCAGCCTACCCAGGCCAGAGCAAGACAGAAGGGCTAGGAGTTGATTGAGGCAAAAAATAGCTAGGAGGGGATTGAGGGAAAAGGGAGGGGCAAATAGAGAGTCGTGATCCCTAGTGACTGTCTGACTTAAGCCACTGACCCTACCCAACTTTGCAGCTGCAACACTCTGGGTTTTCCTTCTCAAATATTTGGTGACTAGCATCTTTGCCATCTTGAGTGGGTTTTTTGTAGCACTTAACAACAGATACATGCACAGCCTTCCATATAACAACCAAACTTGTCCTTCAGTTAATATATTTTCTACAAACTAATATGGGTCATATAATGTGTCCTCTCTAGTGCGTATGTATGTGTGTGTGTGTGTGTGTGTGTGTGTGTGTGTGTGTGTGTGTGTGTGTCTGTGTGTCTGTGTCTGTGTCTGTGTCTGTGTTTGTGTGTGTGTACTAGGGCTTGAACTCTGGGCACTGTCCCTTAGCTTTTTCATTTTTTTTTTTTTTACTGTAAAAATACCGCACAGAGGGGTTACAATTACATGAGCAACGTAATGAGTACATTTCTTATCAAGCATTGTTGGCTTCTCCTTTGTTTCCCCTTACCATCCATTCCCACCTCTGACCCCCCACCCCAGCTTTTCCATTTTTTGTTCAAGGCTGGTGCTCTACCACTTGAGCCATAGCTCCACTTCTGGGATTTTACTGGTTTTTTTAAATAATAGTCTCATGGACTTTTTCTGCCTTGAATGGCTTTGAACTGTGATCTTCAAGTCTCAACCTCCCGAGTACGATTACAGGTATGAAACACTGGAACCTGGCTCCTCTCTAGTTTTGAGAAGAAGCTTTAGAGATGCAATCTGGCAAGTGAATGGTTGACATTCCTAGCTAGGTATTTGGGTTTTAAATTTTTCTTATAAACTGATGATTCATAGTTATGCATATTTATAGGGTACAAAGTAATAATGTGACTTATGGAGACAACGTAGAATAATTGAATAAATCTAAGTAACATATCTGTCACCTCAAATACCGTTTTTTGATAGTAAGAACATTTAGCATTTATTCTCTAGGGCTGAAGGTATAGCTCAGTAGTTATTGCCTACCATGCAAGATCCCTAGGTTTAATCTTCAGGACCATAAAAAGAAAAAGGAAAGAAGGAACTTTACTCTCAGAAACTTTGAAGTCTACAAATCTCATTATTAATTCTATTCACCGCACTGCAGTAGATTTCAAACACAAAGGCATAGTCTTCCTAACAGAGACTTTATAGTTTTTTTAAGATCTTTATTGGCATATTAGTTGTACAAGATGGGGTTCTTTGTGACATTTCCATACACGCAAAGCCTTTTGAAATTCACTCCTTCTGTCACACTCTCTCATCAATCTCTCTACTTTGTAAAACAATTTAACAAGTTCCAATTTTCTATTTTCAAACATGCATATAAAGCACTTGGACCATGTTCACCCTCATCCGTCTTTTCTATTGGCCCTCTCCCCTTCTGCTGCTACCACCTTGAACCTTTGTACTTTTCCATCCTCTTCTTCCCACATCTCCACCACACAATCTATATCCTGCTATTAGGAGTTGATTGTTTTGGATGTAACATATAAATGAGAATGTGAATGGAAAGACTTGGAAAAATTATATTAAGAGAAGTAAGCTAGGCCCAAAGAAACTTAGGTCCCATGGTTTCCCTTATTTGCAATAACTAGTATATGTCTGAGTCAAGCAGAAAAGGTCAGATAAGTTGATGTTAGAGAAATGAACCCTAAGATATGTATTCAAAATTTTTTTTCTTTCAGGTGATTGTTTCTAATACATTTATAAGATTATTTCTTTGTTGTTTTGTATGTCCCTCCCCCATGGTATAACCCCTGCTTTCACTGTATTTGAGGTTGGTATAATTTGTGGAGGGAAAAAACAAATTGTTTAAATAGGGATACAGGTGGATCCACTGCAACAAGGAGATGTACAAGTCGTTATGTGGAAAAACGAACTTTACAACTTTGGGGGAGGGGAGGATTGGGTGGGGGAGTGGGGGGGGGATGGGAAGGGATGGGAAGGGGAAACAAAGGAGGAGGCTACAATGCTTGATAAGAAATGTACTCATTTGAAACTTCTCTGAAGAAGAAAGAAGGATGGCCAATAGACACATGAAGAAATGTTCAACATCCCTAGCCATAAAAGAAATGCAAATCAAAATAACATTGAGATATCACCTCACTCCAGTTAGAATGGCAAAAATCAAGAACTCTAACAACAACAGATGCTGGAGGGGATGTGGACAGAAAGGAACCTTACTTCATTGTTGGTGGGAATGTAAACTTGTTCAACCACTTTGGAAAGCAGTATGGAGGTTCCTCAAAAGACTTCACATAGAGCTCCCCTATGACCCAGCAATCCCATTTTTGGGCATTTACCCTAATGTTTACAAACAAGACCACACTAAAGCTACCAGCACAACTATGTTTATTGCAGCATTATTTACCATAGCTAAGATATGGAACCAACCCAGATGCCCCTCAGTAGATGAATGGATCAAGAAAATGTGGTATATATACACAATGGAATTCTATGCCTCCATCAGAAAGAATGACATTGCCCCATTTGTTAGGAAATGGAAAAACTTGGAAAAAATTATATTAAGTGAAGTAAGCCAGGCCCAAAGAAACGTAGGTCCCATGGTTTCCCTTATTTGTAATATCTAGTATATGTATGAGTCAAGCGGAAAAGGTCAGATAATGTGATGTCAGGAAAATGAACCCTTAGATGTGTATTTTAATGTTTTTTTTCTTTCATGCATGTGTTTCTAACACATTTATAAGATTATCTCTTTGTTGCTTTGTATGTCCCTCCCCCACAGTATAACCCCTGCTTTCACTATATTTGATGTCAGTATAACTTGTGGAGGAGATGGGGAAAAACCAGTTGTTTAAGGATACAGGGGGACCTGTTGCAACAATGAGAAGTACAAGTTGTCATGTCCAAAACGAGCTTTACAACGTTGGTGCAGGAGGGGGGGGGGGAGCGGGGGGGGGGAGCGGGGGGGGGGGGGAAGGAGAAGGATTGGGATTAGGGGGGGAAGGGGGAGGCTGGGAAGGGATGTGAAGGGTAAACAAAGGAGGAGGCTGCAATGCTTGGTAAGAAATGTACGCATTATCCTGCCCATGTAACTGTAACTCCTCTGTACAGTATGTTCACAAATAAAATTAAATTAAATTTAAAAAAAAAAAAAGAAATGTACTCATTATCTTGCCCATGTAATTGTAACCTCTCTGTACAGTATTTTCACAATAAAAAAAAAAAATGAGAATGTGTTGCATTTGTCTTTCTGTGTCAGGTTTATTTCGCTTACATAATGTTCTGTATATCCCTTCTTTTTAAGGCTGAATTGTATTTCATTGTGTGTGTGTGTGTGTGTGTGTGTGTGTGTGTGTGTGTGTGTGTGCACCATATCTCTCTCATCATTCATCTGCTAATGAACATTTAGGTTGGTTACGTCACTTGCCAGAAGAGCTACCCTGAGCAAGGGAGCACAGACATTTTTCCCTCATACCGATTTCAAATGCTCTTAGTAAACAGGTAGAAGTGAGACTGTTGAATTCCCAGATTTTTGCTCTTTTGAAGGAAAGAAAACATAAATTATTGTATTGCTCTTAAGGCTTTTGCCACCACCCCCCAAAAAATCCATCAAAATACATACAGTATTGGACCAGGACAAAGAAAATTCAGGGAACAACTTGTGGTCAAAATAGAAAGCTATTAGATAAGGAAAGATGATGAGATAATTTGTTGGGAAACATAAGTGAGAGTAGACGCTGGTGGCCTAGCTGCTCAGGAGGCTGAGAGCTGAGCATTACGGTTGGAAGCCAGTCCTAGAAGAAAAGTTCCCATGAGAATGTATTGCCAAATAACCACCAGAAAACGGGAAGTAGTGCTGTGGCTCAAAGTGGTAGAGTGCTGGCCTTGAGCAAAAGAGATTTACTTGCAAATAACAGAATGGCATTCCCTTCCTCCACAGGCCTGACTTGCCTCCCATGTACCCTGCAGACTGGTACTGTCCTGATGATCTCTGCCTGCCCCCCTCCCCACCCCACCCGTAGTCTCCCCAAATGCTCCTAGGCCTGCTTCTACCTTGCTCTATTTGGATGGATTTCGTCAAATAAAAATTGTATCACTAGGATAAAAACACAGGCTTTTGATAGAAAATGACACTTACCCAATCTATGTACACATCAATTTTCAGAAACATAAAATTAGAGGAAAAAGAAATCTTCCATGAAACTTTAAATTTCCTAGCCAGTTTGAGGTTATTTTCTTGATTATAGTAATTCCAAAAGTATCAATGGGTCTGAGTTCTTTTGGTGAGGATTTTTCTCTTGGCTAACCTAAGTGACTCACACCTAAATGGCTTGGCCATTTGTGGGACAGAGGTGTTTTTTTTTTTTTTTTTTTTTTATCACAGAAAACCATCTTCAGTCATTTAGCATGCTGTTTCCTAATGTAACTGCCTTGGGTTCACCTGAGCTCAGGAGGTTTTATTGTGTCACCCTTTTGTTCTCCAAGAACAGCAGCCAAAGGATAGTAGGAAAGGACAGGCTAGGCATCTATCTGTTCACCAAGGCCTTCTGAAATCTGTTTTTTAGATCCCAGGCCCCAAGTCTAAGAGTCTCATATTAGGTCTGGCCATTCACTCCCAGATGCCAAATAAAGAGATATGGTTAAGGACAGAGAAAGGACATTTTTTTTACATGGCAGTCATAGAAAGACAGCACTTCAGAACATCTTTAGCTATCTTCATAGGTACAGACATTGGCTTCACGTTAAAGAGGGAGTATGGTGGGGGGGGGGACAGAAAGTGAGAAAGGCACTCATAGTTAAAACAGTCTCAACTCAGATATGGCCTAGTTGAGCATTAGCTCAGTCTTTGTCTTAGTGGGAGTAATGTTACCATTGAGGTAGATCAGGAACAAGTGGCCTAGCTGGTAAGCTCCTAGCTTGAGGCATTGCCTGTTTGAGGAGTAGTTTGCTTAGCACCCAAGATACTTATTGGTAAATCATGGAGGACAAGGTGTTTGTAAAGGAACTGCAACACAGAAAATGTAGCTCATATCTAAGAACACAGATACAAAGTTGGGACTAAACTTTCAATTAAGGGCCCAGCAAAAGCATATTTTAGGTTGTCTCTTACAATATTAACAACAGCCTCAGAAAGAAGAAAGAAAAAAGAACTACCCAGTATCATGTGAATGACATTGATGATAATAAGTCCTTTTAATTTAAAATGAAAAAGTAGACCGCACTATGTCTAAGGCTTAACTGCAACCAGAACTAAGGAAAGAGAAGGGGTAATATGCAAGCAGGACAGAGGCTCAAGGAACATTCTGTACTGAATGTTTGTGACCCACAACACATAGAGAAATCCTAATTCCTAGATTGGTGCTATCTGGAGGTAGGGCCTTCACGAAATAGTAACCCTATGAGGGGCAAAGATATCACTATGGAGATTAGTGACCTTATTAAAAAATACTAATAATAAAGCTCTCTTTCTGCTACTAGAGGATACAATGAGAAGTCAGCAGTTTACAACTGGAGACAGGGACTTCACCAAAACCCTAATCTCTCACTTCCAGCCCTCAGAACTTATGACAAATAAATACATGCTGTTGATAAGCCACCTACGTTGTGGTGTTTTGTTACAGCAGCCTGAACTGCCTGTCTAAGATAAGGGATTTGACTTGTCACAAAAGTGGGGGCGTCTTGACCTGAAATCTAAAGGATAAGGCAAAATCAGACAGGCAAAGAGAGTGAAAGTGAAGTATTTGCAAAGGCTCTGTGGTTGAAGGGACTCTGGCAAGTAAGGAGGAATCAAGTAAGTCAGTGTGACTGGGACTGAGAGTTGGAGTTTGAGGAGCATCATATCAGATAGGGCAAGGGATCTTTTAGGTAAGTCTGTGTAGCACCTCACAACCAAAGTTTAGGAATTTTTTTCTGTGTGTGTGCTTGTGTGCTTTCTATTTTAAGCAACAGGAAGATCCTGAAAAGTTTTCTGGAGTTGGCATTTGTAGACTTGCCTTTCAAGACATCTACTCTGGCTAGATGGAGCAACTGGGACACAGGGGCAGGAAACTAGTTAAGAGACAAACACAGTGTTCCTGAGGAGAGATGTTTGGAGTCTGAACCCACGTGTAAACAAGGGCAGGATTTGAGAGACCCATATCTAGAAAGAGGAACCATTAGCCCTGGTGACAGATTAGGAACGGGAAGAAGGGACAGAGGTATTAAGGATGGCATTTCTGCACTGTGGCTTGTGTGACTGGTAGAACCATTCACCAGAGTGGGAACTACTAGAAGACCAGGTAATGAAGAGATGATGCTAGGATTAAGCAGGGATGTGTGTTCAGGATACCCTTGAAAAACCCAAGAGGAGATAGATACCCAGGAGGACATGGGAGTGACGTCAAGGCCAAAGATGAAAACCTAGTTAATCAAAGCCATGGATACAAATAGAGCAAATATAGAATTAAAGGGGAAATTTTATTAGTGAGAATAAAATAAACCACCCTAGGAGAGGTAGGAGAGATAGAAAATAAAAGAGACAGTGGAAGCCCCTAGAAACTTAATCAAGAACACTCTGAGGAGGAGATTATGAGCATCAGTATTAAAACACTTTAGAGGTGAACAAAGATGAAGTACGGGCTGGGTGGAGTGGGATGTGCCTGTAATACTAGTTACTCAGGATGTAGAAACAGGAGGATTCAACTTTGAAGCAGCTGAGCAAAGTAGGCAAGATTCTATCTCAACGCCAAGATACAAAGAAAGTGCTGGGGGCATAGCTCAAGAAACAAAACACTTGCCTGGCATCATTGAAACCCCAGGCTCAACTCTTAATGCGGGGGGGGGGGGGGGATGACAAGGTACAAACATAGGTCTTTTGAACTAGTTTATATGGAAACCCTGAAGATCTCTGAAAGGAAAAAATAGAAGAATATTCAAGGCTCTCTGATATTTTTTTTTGGGGGGGGGGGTCGGTCGTGGGGCTTGAACTCTGGGCCTGGGTGCTGTCCCTGCGCTCTTCAGCTCAAGGTGAGCACTCTACCGCTTGATACACATCGTCACTTCCTGATTTTTTTTCCTTTGGGTAATTTAGCTCTTGGTAGAACTCAAGATCTGATGCTTTCAAGGCAGGTACTCTGCCACTTAAGCCATACTTCTAGCATTACGTTGGTTATTTTTGAGTTAGTCTCACTCGATACTCAGGTCTTCCTGAAGTGTGGTCCTACTTTGTGCTTCCCCATGTTGCTGGAGATGACAGGTGTATGCTACTGCCGATTACCACTGTGCTTCCTTTGTAGTTGGTATAACAGGCAGGCAGACATGACTGAATTCATTGAGTGAGATGAAGTCTCACAAACTTTGTCCTTGGTCTTAAACTACTTGCTCCCCAAGTAGCTAGCATAGCAGACTTGAGCCCAGAACATTTCAATATTTCTTAAATTTTCTCTTACAGGAAAAATATCCTGTGTTTTAGCAATTTAGTATGGATCAGACTGGAGACTGGCATCTCCTATAAACAGATAAGAGAGCCTGTAATCCTAGCTACTCAGGAGGCTGAGATCTGAGGAACGAGGTTTAAAGTCAGCCCTGGCAGGAAAGTCAGTGAGACTCTTATCTCCAATAAACCACCAGAAGACTGGAAGTGGCTCTGTGGCTCAAGTGTTAGAGCACTAGCCTTGAGCTGAAAAGCTGAGGGACAGTGCCTAAGCCCAGAGTTCAAGCCCTAAGACTGACATAAATAAATATAAATAAATAGTTAAGGGAAGAGTTGAATAGAACCAGACTAGGAAGACTGTCTTCTGGTGTTGAACTGATAAGAGTGTCCATTCTCACAGCAACTCATTCTCTGCATATGATTCTCAGGACTGCTGTAACAATTTACCACAAACTGGTTGGTTTTTAACAATAGACATTTATTCTCTCCTTGCAAATCCAAGATCAAGATGTTAGCAGGGTTGTGCTCCCTAAGGCTGTAGGGAAAATCCTTCCCGGTTCTTCCAACTTTGGTGACTGCTAGCACTCAGGATCAGTCTGTGAGGGTAACTTCAGTCTCTGTCTCTGTTAGTCACAGGGTCTCCTCTGGGTTTTCTAACCCTCTCTACTCTTGCATAAACACTTGTCATTGGCTTAGGACCTGTCTAAGTCCAGGAAGCTCTCATCTCTATATCCTTCTTGTACTTACATCTGCAATGACCCTTTTCCCAAATAAGGTCACATTCACAGGTTCTAGTGTACTTTGTTTAGGAGGCTACCATTCAACCAAGTACAATTTTCCATTCTCATCTCTTGAAGCATCATTTCCTCTTACCTGAAAGTTTCTGTGCCCAAGCTGAAAAGCCACCAATCCTATTCCTACTTCTTCCCAACCAACCTCGCATGACCTGGCCACAGTAGGCACCAACTTCTTGGTAAAGCCAGGTGTTCTTCATCCACTCCCACCCAGGGTCAGACAGTGAGGCCAGCTATTCTTTCTCCGAGAGGAAAGCAGGTATCTCAGAACCAGATGCCTCTTCCACAGAGGAGCATGATCTGTTTTGTATAGACATAGTGATAAGCTTGATCACCAAGCTTTTTTTAATATTATTTTTAAGTAGTTACACAAAGGAGGTACTATTTAACAAAACATTTTATAAATACAATGTCTCTTCACCAGTGTCACCCCTTCAATATTCTCACCGCCCTTCAACCTATCCCTTACCTTATTTTTCTTAATTTTGTGGTATATGCTTTCTCCCCACCTACTCCTCTAATTTCTCTACCCTTCTACCTTTGACTCCATCCCCTCTGCCCCTCGCCTGTGCTCATTTCCTGGTGCTGATTTCGTTGGGCTTTGACCTCATCTTTCCAAAAGATTATACAATGTGAACTCTCTATTGGAGTCTATTATACTTCAGTTAATTCATTTCTAACCATGTGCATACTACCCAAAATGTTTACTTATAGATTTATAGACACATTCTATCTACCACAAATGAGGGAAACCCTGAAACCTGTGTTTCACTGAGTCTAACTTACTTAACATAATTTTTTCCAGGTCTTTCCATTTTCTTATAAATGGTTCTAAATGGTATTATTTGTGGTTGTTGGCAAGGGCAGGGAAACTAACCATTTCTGTTTTCCAAATTCCAAATGGAATTTGAGACACTATTTATGCAGCAGAAATACTGTTAAAAATCAGCTACTGAATGAGACTCAGACTACTCATGAGCACTGGTTAATAATTGTCTAATGACATAAATAGATTCAGGAAAGAAATATAGGGATATCTATAGTGGCTGCTTTTCCCTCTCAGTGTGAAAGAAAGAATGATCCACACAGTTCAAATTGGTTTTCACATGAATAATTGAAGAGATTTTTATGGGCTTCATGACCCAAGAACTTCATCTTCTTCCTGAGATGATCTGGAACAAAAGTGGCACTTTATTTAGCTGGTGTAGCAAAGTAGCAGCTGCTTAATTAATTTAAAAAAATCTCTCTCCTCCACAAAACCCACAGAACTATATGTATGCACTTAACCTAGCTTAACAAGATTTCAGGAAAGTGCTTGCAAAGGCATTGTACATTGAGGAAAGTAAGGAATAGAGGTGTGTGTACTATGCCATATTTGAACAAGGCAGTATATCTGTCTCCACCAATACAAAGACACTTACAATTTAAAACTGTTCTTTCCAATAACTGAGAAAGAAATAGAATGAAGGCCTCATTACCCTGTAAATCAATGCATCCTAAAGAGTGTCATGATCAAATCAACTAATTCAAACTTTACCTTTAGGTTTGGCCTCAGATCAACTGGATCAGAATCTACAGAGAAGAGATAGGGTGTTGTTGGGTTTTTTCCTTAACATATAGTTTATATACTGACGGGATTCAGTGTAATACTTTCATACTCCATGGTAGAGCATTTGTCTTGCATGCACAAGATCTTGAGTTGAAACACATACACGCATACAGTATGTATTGATCATACCAATAGCCCTTCCTTCCCATTGCGCCCCCAACCCCAGTCACTTCTCAATCCCTAAACATCAGTAATAATCCACTCTCTGGAAAATGTTTTTTTTTTATTTAATTTTATTGTCAAGGTGATGGACAGAAGGCTTACAGTTACATACGTAAGGTAGTGAGTACATTCCTTTTCAAACATTGTTACCCCTTTCCTCATTTCTCTCCCGTGTTCTTTCCCCACTTTGCCCTCTCCAAAGTTGTAAAGTTCATTTCCAATATGCTGTCTTATGAGTATCGCTATTGCATCGTTCCCCCTTTGTCCTCTGTCTCACCATTTTGCTGTGCCCCTTCCCTTCCCTAATTCAGATAAACGTATATATAATACCCAGGACACCAAAATCAAATACAGTGACAACAAGGGATAAATCATAGGGGGGAAAAACACAAGAAAAAAAGAAATACCCGGAAGTGGCATTGTAGCTCAAGCAGTAGAGTGCTCGCCTTGAGCTGAAGAGCTGAGAGACAGCGCCCAGGCTCAGAGTTCAAGCCCCACAATCGACCAAAAACAAAAACAAAAAAACTTCACATAGTACATTCAAAACAACAACAACAATAAAGAAAAACCTCTTGTTTCCATATCTTGGAGTTCATTTCTCTTAATCATCTTCTCTTTTTGTTCTTTTTAAAAAATTTTTTATTGTGAAAATACCGTACAGAGGGGTTACAATTACATGGGCAAGGTAATGAGTACATTTCTTATCAATTGTTGCCTCCTCCTTTGTTTCTCCTTCCTGTCCCCGCCCCCTAGCCCCTGCCCGGCCAAAGTTGTAAAGTTCATTTTTCAACATAACGACTTGTACATCTCATTGTTTCAACGGGTCCACCTTTATCCCTATTTAAACAGTTTGTTTTTGCCCTTCCCCTCCACAAATTATACCAACATCAAATACAGTGAAAGCAGGGGTTATACTGTGGGGGAGGGACATACAAAGCAACAAAGACATCATCTTATAAATATGTTAGAAACAATCTCGAGAAAGGAAAAAAAAAATTGAATACTTATCTTGGTGTTCATTTCACCTAACATCAACTGATCTGACCTTTTCTGCTTGTCTCAGACATATATTAGTTATTGCAAATAAGGGAAACCATGGGGCTCATGTTTCTTTGGGCTTGGCTTACTTCACTTAATATAATTTTTTCCAAGTCTTTCCATTTCCTAAGAAATGGAGCAATGTCATTCTTTCTGATGGAAGCTTAGAATTCCATTGTGTATATATACCACATTTTCTTGATCCATTCATCTACTGAGGGGCATCTGGGTTGGTTCCATATCTTAGCTATGGTAAATAATGCTGCATTAAACATAGTTGTGCTAGTAGCTTTAGTATGGTCTTGTTTGTAATCATTTGGGTAAATGCCCAAAAGTGGGATTGCTGGGTCATAGAGGAGTTCTATGTGGAGTATTTTGAGGAACCTCTGTACTACTTTCCAAAGTGGTTGAACAAATTTGCATTCCCACCAACAATGCAGTAAGGTTCCCTTCTGTCCACATCCCCTCCAGCATCTGCTGTTGTTAGAGTTCTTGATTATAGCCATTCTAACTGGAGTGAGGTACTATCTCAATGTTGTTTTGATTTGCATTTCTTTTATGGCTAGAGAGGTTGAGCATTTCTTCATGTGTCTATTGGCCATCCTTCTTTCCTCTTCAGAGAAGTTTCTCTGTAAGTCTTAAGTCCACTTATTTATTGGGCAGTTGTTTCTTTGAGGATTTGTTGTTGGGGGATTTAATTTTTTGAGTTCCAGGTATATTTTAGATATGAGACCCTTGTCTGTTACATGGCTAGTGAAGATCTTCTCCCAATCCATAGGCTTTCTATTGATCTTGCTAGCTATGTCCTTTGCCATGTAGAAGCTCTGCAATTTCATGCAATCCCATTTGTCCAACCTTTCTTTGATTTGTTGTGTTTCTGGGTCTCTATTAAGAAAATTTCGGTGAAAGCAGGGGTTATACTGTGGGGGAGGGACATACAAAGCAACAAAGAAATAATCTTATAAATGTGTTAGAAACAATCGCATGAAAGAAAAAAACATTTGAATACATATCTTAGGGTTCATTTGGAGGGGAGGGGAAAAAACAAATCGTTTAAATAAGGATACAGGTGGACCCATTGCAACAATGAGACGCACAAGTCATTATGTCGAAAACGAACTTTACATCTTTGGTGGGGGGAAGAGGAGGGTTGTGGGGGGAGGGGGGAGAGAGGATGAGATGGGAAGGGGAAACAAGGAGGAGGCTACAATGCTTGATGAGAAATGTACTCATTATCTTGCCCATGTAATTGTAACCCCTCTGTACGGTATTTTCACAAAAAAAAAAAAGAAAATTTCAGCCTGTGCCAAGGAGACCTACTCCTCCAACTCTTCAATGAAATTGAAAGAGAAAATTCACTAGCGAATTCATTCTATGAAGCCGTCATAACCCTCATCCCCAAACCAGGCAGGGACTCATCAAAGAAAGAGAAATATACATCCTTTTTTTTTTTTTTTTTTTTGTCGTTCGTGGGGTTTGAACTCTGGGCCTGAGTGCTGTCCCTCAGCATTTCAGCTCAAGGCTAGCGTTCTATCACTTGAGATACAGCGTCACTTCCAGTTTTCTGGTGGTTTATTGGAGGTAAGAGTCTCATGGACTTTCCTGCCCCGGCTGGCTTTGATCCTCGATCCTCAGATATCAGCCTCCTGAGTAGCTAGGATTACAGGCGTGAGCCAAAGGCACCAGCAAGATCTATTTCTTTGATGAACATGGATGCAAAACTTCTCAACAAAATTATGGCCAATCGACTTCAACAATTCATCCAAAAAATCATACACCATGATCAAACAGGATTCATTTCAGGGATGCAAAGCTGGTTCAATATATGCAAATCAATTAATATAATTCATCACATCAACAAGAGCAAGGATAAGAACCACATGGTTATCTCAATAGATGCAGAAAAGGCATTTGATAAGATCCAACACCCCTTTATGATGAAGGTTCTGGAAAAACTAGGAAACCAGGGAACATTCCTCAATACAATAAAGGCTGTATATGACAAACCTACAGCCAGCATTATACTTAATGGTGAAAAACTAAAGCTATTTCCTCTTAAATCAGGAATGAGACAAGGATGTCCACTCTCTCCACTGCTCTTCATTCTAGTATTAGGATGCCTAGCTACAGCAATAAGAAAAGATGCAAACATAAAAGGGATCCAAATAGGGAAAGATGTAAAACTCTCCCTCTTTGCAGATGACATGATTTTGTATTTAAAGACTCCCATAGACTCCACTCCCAAATTACTCAAGCTGATTCAAAACTTTGGCAAAGTATCAGGGTATAAAATTAACCCTCAAAAATCAATGGCTTTTCTGAATCTTGAAAAAGGAAATCAACACAACTTAAAAAATGGCAAAACCTCCCATGCTCCTGGATTGGAAAGATTAACATCGTGAAAAATGGCAATACTTCCCAAGGCTATCTACAAATTCAATGCAATACCTATCAAAATTCCACCCTCATTCTTCAAGGAAATAGAAGAGGCAATCCAAAAATTCATATGGAACAATAAAAGACCCTGAATAGCAAAAACGCTCCTGAATGGAAAGAACACTGCTGGAGGAATATCAATACCAAACTTCAAACTCTACTATAAAGCCATAGTAATCAAAACAGCTTGGTATTGGCATAAGAACAGACCTCAGGACCAATGGAATAGAATTGAAAACCCAGAAATGAACCTACAGACCTATAGCCATCTAATCTTCGATAAGGGAGCTAAAACAATAGAATGGAAGAAAGACAACCTCTTCAGTAAATGGTGCTGGCAAAATTGGTTAACTACATGTAGAAAACTTAAGCTAGATCCTTATATATCACCCTGCACCAGAATCAACTCCAAATGGATCAAAGACCTTGAACTCAAAGCAGACACTCGGAAAACCTTGCAGGATGGAATAGGAGAGAAACCCTAGGTCTCCTTGGCTCAGGCCGAAATTTTCTGAATAGAGACCCAGAAACACAACAAATCAAAGAAAGGTTGGACAAATGGGATTGCATAAAGTTGCAGAGCTTCTGCAGGGCAAATGACATAGCTAGCAAGATCAATAGAAAGCCCACGGATTGGGAGAAGATCTTTACTAGCCATATAACGGACAAGGGTCTCATATCTAAAATATACTTGGAACTCAAAAAATTAAACCCCCAACAACAAATCCTCAAAGAAACAACTGCCCAATAAATAAGTGGGCGAAAGACTTAAAGAGAAGCTTCTCTGAAGAAGAAAGAAGGATGGCCAATAGACACATGAAGAAATGTTCAACATCCCTAGCCATAAAAGAAATGCAAATCAAAACAACATTGAGATATCACCTCACTCCAGTTAGAACAGCAAAAATCAAGAACTCTAACAACAACAGATGCTGGAGGGGATGTGGACAGAAAGGAACCTTACTTCATTGTTGGTGGGAATGTAAACTTGTTCAACCACTTTGGAAAGCAGTATGGAGGTTCCTCAAAAGACTTCACATAGAGCTCCCCTATGACCCAGCAATCCCACTTTTGGGCATTTACCCTAATGTTTACAAACAAGACCACACTAAAGCTACCAGCACAACTATGTTTATTGCAGCATTATTTACCATAGCTAAGATATGGAACCAACCCAGATGCCCCTCAGTAGATGAGTGGATCAAGAAAATGTGGTATATATACACAATGGAATTCTATGCCTCCATCAGAAAGAATGACATTGCCCCATTTGTTAGGAAATGGAAAAACTTGGAAAAAATTGTATTAAGTGAAGTAAGCCAGGCCCAAAGAAACGTAGGTCCCATGGTTTCCCTTATTTGTAATATCTAGTATATGTATGAGTCAGGCGGAAAAGGTCAGATAATGTGATGTCAGGAAAATGAACCCTTAGATGTGTATTTTAATGTTTTTTTCTTTCATGCATGTGTTTCTAACACATTTATAAGATTATCTCTTTGTTGCTTTGTATGTCCCTCTCCCACAGTATAACCCCTGCTTTCACTATATTTGATGTCAGTATAAATTGTGGAGGAGATGGGGAAAAACCAGTTGTTTAAGGATACAGGTGGACCTGTTGCAACAATGAGAAGTACAAGTTGTCATGTCCAAAACGAGCTTTACAACGTTGGTGCAGGGGGGTGAGGGGGGGAGGGAGGGGAAGGAGAAGGATTGGAATTAGGGGGGGAGGGGGGAGGCTGGGAAGGGATGTGAAGGGTAAACAAAGGAGGAGGCTGCAATGCTTGGTAAGAAATGTACACATTATCCTGCCCATGTAACTGTAACTCCTCTGTACAGTATGTTCACAAATAAAATTAAATTAAATTAAAAAAAAAAATCAATGGCTTTTCTGTATGCCAACAATGAGAAAGAAAAGCGTGGCTGAAATCAGGAAAGCAACTCCATTTGTAATAGCCCCACAAAAAATAAAATACCTAAGAATTAACTTAACCAAAGAAGTTAAGGACCTCTATGATGAAAACTTTAAAAACCTGAAAAAAGATATCAAAATAGAACTTGGAAAGTGGCAATCCTCCCATGCTCCTGGATTGGAAAGATCAACATCATGAAAATAGCAACACTTCCCAAGGCTATCTACAAATTCAATGCAATACCCATCAATATTCCAGCCTCATTCTTCAAGGAAATAGAAGAGGCAATCCAAAAATTCATATGGAATAATGAAAGACTTCGAATAGCAAAAACTATCCTTAACAGAAAGAACAGTACTGGAGGAATATCAATACCAAATTTCAAAACCTACTACAAAGCCATAGTAATCAAAACAGCTTGGTACTGGCACAAGAACAGACCTCAGGACCAATGGAATAGAATTGAAAACCCAGAAATGAACTTACAGACATATAGCCATCTAATCTTTGATAAGGGAGCTAAAAAAATAGAATGGAAGAAAGACAGCCTCTTCAGTAAATGGTGCTGGCAAAAACTGGTTAATCACTTGTAGAAAACTAAAGCTAGATCCTTATATATCACACTGCACCAGAATCAACTCCAAATGGATCAAAGACCTCGGAGTCAAAGCAGACACTCTGAAAACATTACAGGATAGATTAGCATCATCTTATATGGTCATATGTACATAGCTTTTGAGATATTGTGATCCTCTTCTAGGACTATCCTAGACATTTACTAATTTTGACAACTGAGGGAAACTATGGAGCCTATGCTTCTTTGGCTTACTTCACTTAATATGATTCACGTCTTTCCATTTCCTTACACATGGCGTGATGACATTCTTTCTGATGGAGGCATAGAATTCCATTTTGTATATATAACACATTTTCTTGATCCATTCATTTGCTGAAGGGCATTTAGGTTGGTTCAAAGTCTTCGCTATGTTAGATATCCTGAAACTATTACAGGAAGGAATAGGAGAAATGCTAGAGTTCCTTGGCAGAAGTTGAAACTTGCTTTTTTCTGGGGGGAGGGGGGTCAGTCATAGGGCTAGAACCCTGGGCCTGGGCACTGTCCCTCAGCTCTTCAACTCAAGGTGAGTGCTGTACCCCTTGAACCACAGTGTCACTTTTGGTTTTCTGGTGGTTAATTGGAGATAAGAGTCTCACGGACTTTCCTGCCTGGGCTGGCTTTGAACCACAATCCTCAGATCTCAGCCTCCTGACTAGCTAGGATTACAGGCATGATCCACCTGCGCCTGGCTCAAAACTTTCTTAATAAAGACCCAGAAACACAACAAATCAAAGAAAGGTTGGACAAATGGAATTGCATAAAACGGCAGCGCTTCTGCATGGCAAAGGATATAGCTAGCAAGATCAATAGAAAGCCCACAGATTGGGAGATCTTCACTAGCCTTACAACAGCAAGGACCTCATATCTAAAATATATTTAGAACTCAAAAAAATCAAATCACCCTAAAACAGATCCCCAAAGAAACAACCATTAATAAGTGGGCTAAAGACTTCAAGAGAGAAGAGACTTCTCTGAAGAGAAAATAAGAATAGCCAATAGACACATGAAGAAATGCTCAATATCTTTGGTCATAAAAGAAATGCAAATCAAAACAACATTGAGATTCCACCTCACCCCAGTTAGAATGGCCATTATCAAGAAATTGAATACCAACAGATGCTGGAGGGATGTGGCCAAAATGGAATGCTACTGCACTGTTTGTGGAATTGTATACTTGTTTAGTCACTCTGGAAAGCAGTCTGGAGGCTCCTCAAAAGACTAAACAAAGTTCTCGTATGACCCAGCAATCCCACTTTTGGGCATTTACCCAGATGATCACAAACAAGGCCACAAACTAAAGCTACAAGTACAACCATGTTCATTGGTAAATGGTTTTTGCTTTCCATATATGACAGAGAACATACTCTATAATATAATACTCCATATATATGCACACATACGTATATATACGTATACACACATATGTGTACATATGCATATATATGGAGTATTATTCACTCATAATAATGAATGAAATACTATCCTTTATATTCATATGTGCATATACACACACATATTTTCTTAATCTATCTGTCTGTTGTTGGACTTGTATGCTGATCCCATATCTTAGACATTGTGAATAGTGCTGCAATAAACATGGGCTGGCAAACAATATTTTTATGTGCTGATTTCATTTGCTTTGGATATATACCAAGGAGTGGGATAGCTGGATCATATGGTAGTGCTATTTCTAGCTGTTTTTCTTTTGAGAAACCATCGTACTGTTCTCCATAGTGACTGACTATGCTGATTTATATTCCCACTAACAGTGTATACAAATTCCTTTTTCTTCTCATCCTTGCCAAAATGTTACCTTTTTTTTTTTTTAATGATCATTCCAACTAGGATCAGATATTATCTCACTGTGATTTTGTTTGGCAAATTCCTGATGGCTGATGATATTGGGCCTTTTTACTTATACTTATCAATCATTTATATTTCTTCTTTTGATATGTATCCCATTCGATCATTTGTCACTGTGTGTGTGCAAACACACATATTCGTACAGCTATTTTTGCTCATGGCTGGTACTCTACCACTTGATCCACAACTCTAATTCCAGCATTTCACTAGAGAGAAGAGTTTCTCAAATTGTTCTGACTGTTTGCTCGGACTAACTGAAACCTTTATCCTGAGCAAATAGCATTGTAGATATGAGTCAATGGCAACCACTCATTTGTCCATTTTTTTAATTGAATTTCTTGAAGTTTTTGTTTCATTTTGTTTTGTTTTCAGTCCTTATATATTATACTAGCTGTCTTTCAGATGAATAGCTGGAAAATATTTTCTCCCATTTCTTAGCCTTCTGTCCACTCTGTTGAGTGTTCTTTTGTTGTATAGGAGTTATTAGTTTGCTGTAACCCGATTTGTCCATTTTTGCTTCTGTTTCCTATCCTTTTGGGGTCCTCTCCAGATAATCATTGCCTATTTCTCTGTTGTAAAGTAGATTTACTTAGATTTTTTTTTTTGGGGGTCCGGTCATGGGGCCTGATCTCTGGGCCTGGGTGCTGTCCCTCAGCTCTTGAGCTCAAGGCTAGCGCTCTACCACTTGAGCCACAGCGCCACTTCCGGCTTTTTTCTTTTTGCTTATGTGGTGCTGAGGAGTCAAACCCAGGGCCTCATGCATACAAGGCAAGCGCTCTACCACTGAACCACATTCCCAGCCCCCTTACTTAGATTTTTAGCAAGTTTGTGCACAAGTTGACAGATACTGATCAAATTTTAATCTGTGTATGGATGTTCAATTTTCCTGGTACCACGATGAAACTGACTTTTTCTTCAGTGTATACTTTTAACACCTTTTTTGAAATTAGTTGGGTATATGTGCATGAGTTTATGTGGAGTTTTCCAATCTGTCCCATCAGTCTTGTGTCTATGCTTATGCCCATGCCATGCTATTTTTATTACCATGGCTCTAGAGTTAGTTTTGAAATTAGATTTTGTGATGCCCACAGCTTTTTTCTTTTTGCTCAAAATTCAAAATGTCTGTGCTTCCATATGAATTATAGGGCTTTTTTTAAAAAAGTGAATATACAATTTACTTAACACTCAAACTTCATTAAGACATGCAACATGACAATTTTACTGGGAGATTAACCCTACCTAGGATATGATTGCTTGCTAGGGCTTAGCAACAGGGTCCATTTCACATTTAGCATTAATTATTTATTAAATAAATACAATACCAAACAGACTGCATTCAAAAGCTTTCTAAAAAAACAATTTTAAAGGCCTTTCTATTCAGGCTGAGAAACACATATGCTAGTTTAACATAATTGGCTGATTTTATACAGCACTTATATCTTTTAGTCCACAAGCATATTATTAAATGATAGAGAACATCTAATAAAACTATTTCTACAGAACTAGGAAATTAATTGCTAAGAAAGAAAGATTTTACAGACCCATCTTTTATAACCACCCCAACAGTCTAACTCTAAAGAGGATGAAGCCAATGACCTTCCTCACAGAGCTCACGACTAATGTCACTTTGCTACCAAAATCTTTATTTCTGATGCATAATGAGCATTGAGACAAGATTCAAATATTCCTAAAGAAGTACAATGCATGTTGTGGTTGCCTATTCAGCAACAGTAAGCACTGCATTTAAAACTCTCATCCCAGGAATTAAATAAGGTCAGCCACATTCATGGGCATTTCCTCCACTGTAGTATTGTAGAAAGTCTGGATGTCACAAAGAATCCTCTTGTCTTCACCAGTAAAGAGGTTATAGCCACACCTTTCCTCCCAAATCGACCCCCTCTGCCAATTTGACTTGCATAGGGATTTTTTAGTTACTGAAGAATATTATTGGTATTTTGACGAGGATTGTGTTGAATCTGCAAACGTGGGCAGTCTCTCCAAATTTTAGTACCTTCTTCAACTTCTTCCATCAATGTTTTATCATTCTTATTCTAGAGATCTTTTACTTCTTCAGTTTATTCCTAGATGTTTTGTATTTTTGTGGTTACAGTGAATGAGATTGCCTTTATGATTTGTTTTTGGGCCAGGAAATTTGCTAATGGTGTGTAGAAAGGCTACTGCATTTACATATTGATTTAGTATTCTGATACTTTACTGAATTCATTTATCAGTTCTAGTAGTCTTTAGGTAGAATCTTCAGGTTTTTCTCTGTATATAATATCATCTGTCAGTAGGGACAATTTTACATTCTTCCTTCTTTTTATAATCCAGTTGTTTCTTTCTCTTGCTTAATTTGATTATAACTTCTTGTAATATATTAAATAACAGCAGTGATAATGAACATTCATGTGTTGTTCCTGATCAAAGAACAAGGAAATGGCTTGTTTTGGTAAATGATGAATACTGGCCTCAAATAATAATTTGGAAGAGTTTCCTCCTTTTCATTCTATAGAGCAGTTTGAGAAGAGTTTGTATTAATTGTTTAAAAGCTTTGTAAAATTCACCAGTGAAGACATCTGGTTTTAGGATTTTATCTTGAGTTTTTTTTTTTAATCTCTGATATAGTGCCATTATTTATTCTTGCTTTTTTTCATGCTTTTGAATATCCACTTGGTTCAAGTTTGCTATGTCTTATATATTTAGAAATTTTACCATTTCTTCTAGATTTTCTAATTTGTTAGTGCATAGATTTTCAAGATAATCCCTAATGCTATTGTATATGTGTAGTATCCCTAGTAATGTTTCACCCCCTCCCCACCACCGCCAACCTGTATTTTCTGATACTGAGGCTTGAGCATAAGGCCTTGTGCTCAGCTTTTTTGCTTAATGCTGCTCCTGCACCACTTAACCACACTTCCATTTCCAGCTTTTGCTGGTTATTTGGAGGTCTCTCTGAGCTGGCTTTGAACCATGAAACTCAGATCTCTGCTTCCTGACTAGCTAGGATTACAGGTGTTAGCCACAAACACTCAGCTGTAATATCTCTTTTTTAAATCTCTTTTATATCTCTTTTTTATCACCACATAATTCATATACTTGGATACTTTCCTTTCTCTATTTTCTGTCTTCTTTCCTTCCTTCTGTTTTCCCTTCCTCTCCTTTCCATTCCTATCCCCATCTCCTTCTACTTCTCTTTTTATATTTTTTCTCTCTCATACTGGATATAGGGAAAGGTCTGTCAATTTCAAAGAACAAGCTGTTAGTTTCACTGATCTTTTGCATTTTTAGACGCTACTTCATTTATTTCTGCCCTGTTCATCATTTTTTCTAATTTGGATTTAGTTAGTTCATATCCTTCTAACTCATTGAGATATTTCATTAAGTTATTTATTTGAAATCTTTCTAGTTTTATTTTTCAGTGTAAGCACATGTTTTTATAAACTTTCCTCTTAATACTGCTTTTACTGTATCTCACAGGTTTTAGAGTTTTGGGTTTCCATTTTCATTTCTTTCATGGAATTTTAAAGTTTTCCCTTGTTTTGACCTCCAACTCATTCTGTTTTGATCAGGAAAGACACAGGATATAATTTCAACTTTTGTTACCTAATTTGTTACCTGGAATTTTAAAGTTTTCCCTTGTTTTGACCTCCAATTCATTCCATTTTGATCAGGAAAGACACAGGATATAATTTCAACTTTTGTTACCTAATTTGTTACCTGACATAGTATATTCAATATAAAGTTTCATACACAACTGAAAACAATGTGTATTCTACAGCCTTTGGTTAAAATGTTCTGTGACTGTCAGCGAAGTCTTTTTGATATGTGATCAACTCTGATGTTTCTTTGTTGATTTGCTGATTGGACAGTTTGTCTGTTGATTTTTGATAGTATTGAAATTACCTACAATTCTTGTATTCGAACCTATCTCTCCGATTAGGTTGTGTAAGATTGGGTACTCTGATGCATAGATTTACAACTGTCATATCTTCTTAGGAATTGCTGTCTTGATTTTTTTTTTTTTTAAGGTCCGGTCGTGGGCCTGAACTCTGGGCCTGGGCGCTATCCCTCAGCTCTTCAGCTCAAGGCTAGCACACTACCACTTGAGCCACAGCGCCACTTCCGGCTTTATTTTTCTGCTTATGTGGTGCTGAGGAAGCGAACCCAGGGCCTCATGCATGCAAGGCAAGCGCTCTACCACTGAGCCACCTTCCCAGCCCTGCTGTCTTGATTATTATAGAGAGACTTTTTATCCTCTTGTAGGTTTTTTGTTATTCCTGTTCACTTATGTTGCTATTTTCTTGGAATATCATTTTCCATGCTTTTCATTTTAGTATTTATGTGGTTTTACTTGTAAGGTGGGTTTCTTATAAAAGAATACTGTTGGGTCTTTTTGGTTTGTTGTTGTTTTGGCTGTTTGTTTTTATACATTTGGAGTCTCTATCTTCTAATTAGACGATTTAGTGCCCTCAATGTTATCATTGAAAGGGGAGAACTTATTCCTGCCATTTTATTGAGTTTCTTCTAGCTTTGAATGTACTTTATTCTTTTCTTCTTCTCTTGTTCTACTTTTTGGTTTCATGGTTTAATGTTCTGATAATTTTGGGTACTTTTCTATATCTCTTTTGCTCTTCTTGTTGGATTTATACTTTCACATGCCATCATGGTGATAGTTATCTTTCTTTTATTTAAAACTGGTCTGAATTAAATTTTTGCTTGTCTTTGAAAGTCCTTGTTTCTCTTTCATTTCCAAAAAAATAGCCTTTTGGAATATAGTGATTTCTTGATTGGCAGTTGTTTTTGTTTAAGACTTAGAATATGTCTTATTCTATTTTCTCCTTGGGTTTCTACTAAAAATTTACCAGTGAATCTAATGAGGATGCCTTTAAGTGTGACTTGGTACTTTTCTCTTGCAGATTTAAATATTTTGTATTCATATCATACTTGTGATAGTTTGATACAGTGATGCTGTCTTATAATGGCATTATAAAATGTCATCTTATAAGATGCTTATAGAACCTATATATAGGAATCTGTTTTGGGATCTATAAGCCTCCTGTACATGAATGTCCATGTCTTACCCAGGATTAGGCAGTGTTACGCTATTGTTTCACTTAGTAGGGTTCTATGCTTTTTACTTTTATTTCTTCATTTTCAGATATGCCAGTGATGCAAATATTTATTTAATAGTGTCCCAAAGAGATCCTTAATTTTTCCATTTCTCTCTCTCTCTCTCTCTCTCTCTCTCTCTCTCTCTCTCTCTCTCTGTCTCTCTGTCTGTCTCTCCTTCTCTCTTTTTCGTTTGACTTTTCCTCAAGCTAAGATTCATTCTTCCACTTGGTGTAGTCTAATATTGTAACTTTTAACTTATTTTATTTGACTGACTATCTTCAAGATTTCTATTTAGTTACTTCTCAAAATCTCTTCATTCTTATTTTCTCAATAATATTCTGCCTTGCCTAGTTTCATTTAACTATTTATCTATAGTCTCTTATCTCTTAAGCTTTTTATGACCATACCTTTGAATCTTTATCAGACATTTCACCTGTTTTAATTTCTTTGCATCTGTTGTTAGAGAAGTACTGTATCATATTATCTTTTGTCATATTTATTATGTTTCTACATTGAGATCTGTACATCTTGCAATTTATATATCTCTACCATGGGGCAGACTTTTTTAGGAAGTGGCTTTTGTCTGAAGATCTGCCTTGGGGTGTCAGTTTGTTATGCAATATTGCCTTCCTTTCTACTTGGGCACCATAGTGTATTTCCATCTTTCGGTTGCTTCTTTGGCTATGATTAGTGAGTGGGGACACACTACCATGTTGCACTTTGTGAAATATGCAAGAGTGGGGACCCTTTAGCAGTTCAGACAGGGACAATGTAGACATCAGTCTGTGTGGGCTGATCATTTACTCCTGGTATGTTTACTCCTACAATGGAAGTGGTATTTAGCATGTGCCTTAACTCCTTTCTTCCCCTATAGCATGAGTGGGGAGGAAAGGAGTTCAGGCACTGTTGTTAGCGGTTATTTGAAAGAGTCTATGGTACTGGCTGCATCTGCAGTGGTAAAAAGTTTGAAACAGTTATTCTCTTAGCACAGTGGTAAGACACCACAGGTCCAGACACTTCATGGAGAAAAAGAACTACAGAACCCCTCAACGGCACTCCTATCCAGTCCTGAACAGCAGTGTGTGGTCGGACAAGATATGATAGCTGGTAGTGGAAAGTGTTTAAGTATGGTAACAGCAGGAAGTAGACAGTTCTTCTCTGCTGTAACTGTGTGAGTGCCTGCCAGGGAATAGGAGGACCTTAGCCATCTCTCCTGGCCATGCACACCCAGGAACATGGTGAACACTGAACTTTTTCCTGCTCTTTCAACTGAAGTGCCCTAGGGATGGAGTGGGAATAGAACATAGCTGAATCTAAGCAAAGTTTCTCTCCAGACATCTTTGGGCCACATACACTGGAAATGGACTGCAGCTTCACTGAAAACTACTTCAGCATGCTCCTATGGATGATGCAGCAATGCAACTGTGGAATTCTTTTCCCACCCTACCAGCTTCATAGCACTCGACTGTAGGGCCAGAAGAGAGGAGACAGATTGCAGGGACCATGCAACTGATTGTCTTTACTCCTAGTAATGATATGAATCTACAAATGGCTGGCTACACCCCTGGTCTCAAGAGTGTCAGCTCCCTGGATCTTGTTCTTATGGTCAACTTTCTCCCTTGACTCCATGTGACAACACCTGTTCCCTCCAAGGCAATAGTATACTATCTCAAACATAACCTCCAGATTTGATGAGGTAATATCAACAGACAGAAATTTAGTTTGCTTATCGTAATACACACATACACACACTTGTAATTCTAGCTACTCAGGAGGCTGAGATCTGAGGGTCATGGTTCAAAGCCAGCCTGGGTAGAAAAGTCTAAGACTCATCTCCAATTAGCCACAGAAAATCAAAAGTAGAGTTCTGACTCAAAGTTGTAGAGCACTAAACTTGATCAAAAAAGCTCAGGGATTTTTTTTTGCCCAGGACCTGAGTTCAAGGCCCATGACTTAAAAAAAAAAAAAGTGAGAGTAATCCAAACTTTAAAAAAAAATGGAGATAGTTCTGACCATCAAGAAGTGGGTCATGAATGACCTGAAAGTGTAACCAGGATTAGCAGCTTGTTAATACAAAGTTGGGTGTGAATGCCAGCCTTTTCAAGCTATCTGATGAGCATCTTTCATATCTAGGACATGGGTAACAAAAGGCTTATCCCACTTCATTATACCTGGAAATCTGCAGTGCTTTTCCTTCTACCCTGGGGCTGCCTCTGTAATTTAGGTTTGTGCCCTATGTTGGCTCTCCTCTTGATAAATCATGCTGGTAATGTGAAATCACTTTTTTAAACTGGGAAGTAGCTAAATGTGTAATTGAAAAGTTCTACCTAATTTACTCAGCCCAAGACTCTGACAGTAGAAAGGTAAAAAGAGTATCATGCCAAGGATGGGTTGTGAAATGAATTAGAAAAATCAAGGCTGTTATTGAAGTAGCTGCTTTGTGGTTCATGAGTACCTCCAGCCTTTGGGCTGATAGAGGACTGTAATTATTTTAAGTCAATTTAACTGCATTTCCCATAAATTTTAGATAAAAAAAAAAATCAGGATTCAGAGTTAATTATCTTTTCTTTGTTAATCTGTGAAGAAAAACAAGTCTGTTTATCAAGTTCTGGAGAAGTTGGAGATGTAGCTAGATTCAGAAATAAGCTATGACAAAGACAAAGTATTTCTGAGAATAATAGAAACAACATATAATGTGATATTTCAAAAGTGTACACAATTATGCATTAGATTTTAATGGAAAATAAATTATAGATAAAATTTGACATGGTAAGAAAGGTTTCCAAGCTTTATCCTTGACACACATATTAAGAGCCAGATTCAATAGATCAGAGTTCTGATATAACAAAAGTAGTTCAAGTTTATCAACATATAGTAATAAATAAAAATTAACAGCTAACATAAATTCTTACATTGTGCCAAGGAGGAACCACTTCCTTGAATCTTACAGTTGTTACAAAAATAAGCATTCAATAAATGTTAGATATATCATAGTTATCACACAACAGTCATATGAGTTATGTACCCTAATTGTCTCCATTTTTCAGATGAGTAAACTGAGATCCCAAGACATTGTTCAGACTGTATGTGCTGGACCTGCATGTTACTGTTTTTCTATCTGACTCAGGAGACTGTGCCTTCAACTGTGATGATCTAATAGGTACCTTCCTCCTCTTCACATGGCCCTTGCTCAAGTTATCTTCATCCATTAGAAATGTTGATTATGCAAATAAAGGTATGATCACGTAAGTGATAGATGGGAATTTAAAATAGTGAATTTAAAAGTATGGGCATCAGAACCAGTTCTACTACTAATCATGTGTGTGACCTTTCACAAGTTACTTAACCACTGTACATCTCCGTTTTCTCATCTGTAATGAGGATAATAGTATAACCTTTTTAGGGTTGCAGGAGAAAAAAACATAACACCCAGTAAGAACTCTGTAAAGATTGCCTGTTATTATTATAAAATATACTTGCTATCTTAAATGCAAACATCTTCTCCATAATATATTTACCTAGATAGTGTTTGACAATATTTTTCACTAGAAAAGTTACCATCATTCTAGCTGATAGCTGCTGATTCTAGAAGACTGAAGGTCTCTGACCCTGTGAATGGCAGGGGGAGAGAGTCTTAAAAGCCATGAAGAATTGAGAGTGTAGGGTATTGAGCACTTTTTGCCTTTGGGATCTGCAGACACTGCGATCATGTGTGAAGATGACTTGCATGGCCAAATTCTTTTACACTGAGCATCATATGTGAAACTGTCTTTTCTATGATAGTCACAGCTTCTGCCTTTAGAACAGCCAGCTCAGTCCATTTCTAGTGAGAAAGGAGGCCCTGCCTTCACTGGAGAGATGAGACATTCTATCATACATGCCAGAAAGTGTTAACCCCATATCTGTCATTCTGCTGTCACAGCTTCATCTTTCTGCCTCTCAAAGGTCCTTTCTCCTGAAGAACCCACTAATCAGATTTAAATATACCTGGAGGGTTCCAAGCCTTGGATGGTCAACCCATTAGCCATCTTGATTGGCTAATTGGTTGATATCCTCTCCAAGGACCCAAATGAAAAGCAAAACACTTTCAGAGATTTGGCTCAAGCAGAGTAGGAAGCAGGCCAGAAAGCCAACCTCAGAGCTCTGGCCTGGGAAAGGTCCCCTCTGGCATTAACGCTCTATCTTGCCCATTAAGAGACATTCTGTAATGTTTATAAGATTATAGTAAAAAAAAAAAAAAAAAAAAACTTCTGAGGTCAAAGCTCTCACAGTTTGCTCATAGCCACCTTGAAGACTCCAGGAACAATCTGGGGCTTTCCAAAACAAAAGAAGGACCTGTTATTAATTCATGTGTGCCATTAAGCCATTAACAATTCACAAATGTATGTCTAATAAAAAAATCTGCTTACTGACTGTTGCAAAGAAAGTAATTGTTCAGTCATTCTAACATTTAACCTCTGTTTTCAAGAGGTAATACACTCTCATTTACAAATGAATTAACCATTAGAGCTTTCTTTTTAGAAGCATGTCCCTCAGGCAGGTTGAACTGTCATCCTGTTCATTATATTATATTCAAATGTTTGCATGTTAATGCTACTTGATTATTTTGAACATGAAGAGGCAAAAGGGGAGTTCATGCTGGTACAGATGACCGTAGAGGTATTTTCATTCCAGTTCTTTGTCATTTGAATGAAGTTTCCTTACCAACAGATACTCCAGACTCATACTTAAATGTTAATTTTACAAAAAAAAAATAGACTTTATCTTCTAGCATAGTACATTTGGGTTTTTTTTTCTTTTTGCCCTCCAAAATATGTTTAATCAGTTCATAATCCAAAGTGTCATAATTAGTTTCAAAAATATTTACTGCCTATTGGGAACTTGGTTTTTTTTTAATTATTGAGGGGGAAAAAACTGATTAAGTTTCTTAAAAACTAAGTCATCGTGCTGTTTCCTGACTACATTTTTTGCTCGGTCCCTGCCCGGGAAAATCACATGTGGATTTTTCCAGCACATCTTGCTCATTTCATTTTCTAGTTGGGCAGACGTGGTGGCAGTAATGCACAGCAGTGATGATAACCCAGAACAATACTGCTCTGAGAAAACCTCTCTCAAAGCCTCTGAGAATTCTGCCTTCTTCATTGAGGACCCCAACAGAGGGAGGTGATTGGCACATTGAGTGAAGCAGTTGTGCACAAAATCCCTTCTCCTGGCCAGAGAGGAAGCAGTATGGGAATTGAGAACTGGGATCTGGCATACAATCTTGGCTCTGCCCTTACTAGTTAGTGGAACTTGGGGTTGCTCGCTGGCTTGCCAACAGTTTCTCCCCTTAGAGGAGTATGCCTTACAATGAATCATCACAGATTTGCAATAAGAACTGAACAAGACCACTTTTGAAAGTGAATGGCAGAAATGATTTCATCTATGGTAATTACTTGTTTCTCACTCTCCCTATAAACCATTCTCCTTTCAGAATCTTAATCTAATCTTGTCCTTGGCAGCTGTACTCAAAGGCATTGTAACTTATGAATCTTGGGGCAGAATGCTAATTTAAAATCTTTCCGGCTATTGACTTAAACAGCACTTTAGGTGTTGTTATTAGATGTATAGTGGGTTGAAAGACAGCCCCTTCTCATCACCATAAAATATGCCCTGGCTTGAATGCCTAAAACTTACAAATGTAATCTTATTTGGGAAAAATAATTTTTTCAGGTGCAATGGAGTCAAAATCTTGAGATAAAGGAATCAGATCATTCTAGATAATAGAGGTTTGCACAGATCATTCTAGATAAACAAGGCAAAGGGAAGTTACACAGAAGAAATAAAAGTAAAGTAACTGTGACAACTGAAGCAGACTGCAGTGTTGTAGGCACTAGTCAAGTAATGCTGATAGTCACCAGAAGCTGGAAGAGACAAAGAATAAATCTTCTCTCAACCCCCCAGATGGAGTACAACCCTGTTGGATTTAAACCTCCCATCTCCAAACAGAGAAAAGAAAATCATTTCTGTTCCTTTAAACCACCAACTTCATGATATTTTGTGATAACACCCACAGAATATTAATATACTAGTATTAATAAACATGGACTGGCTTTGAGTCTTTTGCCTAGTTATGAAGAAGGCATAAAAGGCCCCATACCTCACATTTGTAAACCAGAGTACTTACTAAAATACTTGTAATTGAGTCAAGAGGTCAAGGTAGACAAGAAGTCTCTGAGAATATTGAAGTCATATTATGTCATTCTACTTTAAGTCTCCTAGTGTCCCGTGACTACTATGGAGAAATAAGTAGAGAAACCACATCTTAAGAAAGTGTTTACTTCCATACTTACAAATCAATTTTGATGGTGCCTATCATTTATAATGACCTTGGCATCTGTGGAGATCTTTCCAGCCCCATTTTGCAATTGCCCCACGTCTAGTCTAAACAAGGATAAAGGAGACTTTCTGTGACCCCCATCATTCTTCCTGCATCACAAGCAATGCTGATAGCCTCCACCATTCTACTCTTAAATAACAAAAGTAAACGCTGGCTCCCTTTTCTCTGACTTTCCTTATCAAGTCTATGTATCATCATTTGGCATCTTTAGTTTTGACTCCATCAGGATATTGTGTTCTTTTCATGGTACATACTGAGCTAAGACTCTGTCAAAGGTATGGCTTATAAAGAAAAGTTTATTCTATTTTCTTCTTCACTCTAAAATTTGAAAACAAACTTTCTCATAGAAGAAAATTTTCCTTTTGACCTAGGGAGTGTCTACAAGTGGAAGATCAGGGTACATCAAGAACAAAACATCAAATAGAATGTAAAAAGGGGATTAAGCTTTGGGGTAGTAGAGGGGGTACCTTTAGTACCTGTGCTGTTATTAAGATTGGAGTTTGGGGTTGCTTGCCTTACAACTCATTTCAAATGAGGTTAATGTCTTTTCTGTTCCTCACTGGTAGAACCTGAATTTTTCATGTTATTCCCTGGTAGAACCTGAATTTTTCATGTTATTCCCCGAGCCCCTGGGCTTGTTTTGCAATTCCTTTAAAAAGTACCTGAACTTTCGCTTACATCAGATGTTCCCTCTACTTCCATCTCTTCCACTTACTTGTTGCATTATATTGCTCTCTTCCATAGGGAGCAACACAGTCCCCAGATAGGAAAGATTTTTATCTATATCTGATATTTATTCCTTCAGGAGAAAGTTGAATATGAGCACTTCCTGCTTCTAAATGCACGCTCTTCCCGATGAAAGAAGTTTAGTATAAGTTAGAATACTAAGGTGGCTCACACCTGTAATTCTAGCTACTCAGGAGGCTGTGACCTGGAGGATGAAGGTTCAAAGCCAACCCAGGCAGAAAAATCCATGAGACTGTATCTCCAGTCAACTAGCAAAGATGCTGAAGTGGAAGTATGACTCAAGTAGTACACAGTTAACTTTGAGTGAAAAAGGTATGGGTCATCTGAATGAGTCTCCTAACCTCAGTTCTACCAAGGAAAGCGTTAGGCATTTAGAGCACATGGAATAAACTTCGAAAGTGGTTGTTTTAAAATGATACTGATGATTTGCTCCAGGAAAGTTAGAATGTGTTTGTGACTTTAACTGAGCATCACTATCCCACAATACTGTGAAATTTGGGAAATTATGTAACCACTTAATCACAATAAAAATTTTGAAAAAAAAATTAAAAAATAAAATGATACTGATATTAATAATCCTTAGCATGTTCCAGGTCCAAGAATGAGACCCATGGAGGACTGAAGGGTAATATCCTAGAGCCTAAGATGGGCCTAAGATTGACCTGGGAAGCAAAGACAGCCCCTAGGAATGGGGCAGTATTATTGTCTCACTGGCAGCTGGAGTTCAACAATCCCATTCTAGAGCTCTGCTATTCTGTTTATGTCCACTTCTCTCTGAATCTCTCCATGTCAGTCACTCCACCAGCTGTCAAATACCTGACTCACATTTATACCCAACCACAGAGATTCTTATTTTCAGGCCACCTCAGATGCCCCTGGAAGGCCTTGGCTTCTCTTAGCCTGGATGGTCTCAACCTATCACTTATAGTCGTAAGAGTTTTAGGCTATAGAGCAAGACCATTGGTATTGACTGGAGTAATGATTAGTATTATGATGGACTGTCAAGATCAAGGACCTGTCCTCTGCCTGGAGAAATCCCTAAGTGTGCCCACAATGTGTCTCCCAAGCAGCCATAGTGGTCCTCACTTTGTGGTACGTACTTACTCTCTTTTCCCATTACCAGGATGCTTGCTCCATGACTCTCTCCACTTCTCTCACACAGAGATGTCTTCTCTCTTATGCAGATCGTGTCCCTCTTGTTCTTGCTTCACCTTCCCTGCTTCAGTTCCTGGGAGCAGCCCATCACCTCACTGGTGTTAGCCTGCCTGCAACTATGCTTGCCTTGAATTGGACTCGTATTAAACTCATCTGGCCCATATTAAACACAAAAGGATGATTCTATAGCAGCTGTTGTGATTCTTCTTTCCCTTTTATTTGCGTGTTTGCTTGTCAGTCCAGGGGGAGCTGACAATTCAGGAAGTAAGACCTAAAGACAGTTTACAAGCACTGTCTTTGCCAATCCCTAGCCAGTATTTCAAATCGGATGGTTCATTGTGACTCTCTCTCTTCTCAGTTCTTCTGAACTCCCCCAAGGATACCAGTTAGGAAATAAATTGTTTACAAGCTTTAGCATGAAGCCAAAGCAGCAGCCTAATTTTCCCAGTCTGCCTCAGAAAGCTCATTGAATTCCCAGGACACTAGCATCTTATGGCTCCCCTACCCCCAACTGCCACCCACTATGACTCTGGATTGGTAGATGGTTACAGTCTGAATTCTCTCTTGCTGTAGGTATATACAACTTTGGGTATGATTACTCAGATAATTATGGTAGAGCAAAGAAATATATATATATTTTTAAGTTTTTCAGTGATGGGGCTTGAACTCTGGGCCTAAGCACTGTCCCTCAGCTCTTTAGCTCAAGGCGAGCACTCTACCACTTGAGCCACAATGCCATTTCTGGTTTTCTGGTGGTTAATTGGAGATAAGAGTCTCATAGACTTTCCCTCCTGGGCTGGCTTTGAACTGCAATCCTCAGATCTCAGTCTCCTGAGTAGTTAGTATTACAGGCATGAACAACTGGCGCCCAGAAAGGATTTTTAAAATTAGTATTATCCCACAATTACCTGAGTAATCATACTCAGAATTCCAACAAATATTATACCATAATTATCTGAGAAGGGGAGAAAACTAATTTATATTATACTTATATAAATTTATACTTATTTATATTTATTGAGCACCTAGCATAACTCAGGTTTTGTATAAAATGCTTTATATATGTAATAATAATTTCATCTTCATCCTCCTTTTGAAAAGGGGGTCCCTACACATAAAGAAATAGTTCATAAATGCCATGCCCTGTGACAAGGTCAAAAAGACGAGAGGCAGGGGAGAGAGTCATGCCCCGTGGCTCCAACGACAAGCCTGTGTTCTCCCCTCTCCACATGGCTCATGTTTATTTATCCTGCATCCTGACACTGACTGTGAGCTCCTCCTTGGCAGTGCTATCTATAATTCGTCATCGTGTCCCCTCTGCATCTGTCACACTCCATAAAGAAGGGAGCAAACAGCTTTCTTTATGAAATATGAGGAGGAAAGGAGGTTGGGAAATCAATGGCTCTAGATTTTGCCTTGCACTTACTAATGACGCTTATGAATGAATACTAAGGTTTTAGAGAAGCCCCCTCCAAGTTTTTCCTTCAGACCATTTAGTAATCTGATTGGCAGGACTCAGTTCACCAGCCTGCTCCAGGCAAGCTTGTGAACTGAACTGAGGCAAGAATGATAGGACTAGTGCTAATGTAACTTCAGAGGAATCCATTAGAGGCTGGGTATGGAGGAAAGTAGGACGTAGAATTAAAGAGCCCTTTATAATTTATGCTCAGATGCAAATGGAATGTGGAGAGGAAATCCTTGCTTGATATGCAGATGTTTCTCCCTCTGTCCCTAGAATTGGTATCACATGAACAGTGCTTCTGCAAGGGGAGAGAGCTGAGGGTAATTTAGGAGCAATTTTTATCCCACTTTGAGAGCTGGATAAGCTGACTTGCCGAGCTCTCCTCTTGTCTTTTGATTTTATGCTTCTGTTATTTGGATAACCAAGGAGAAGGGGCAGCCAGATGGTCAGAGCAGCTGTCTGATGAGATGCCATCAGAGCCCCAGGAGCATAGAGAAAGGCGAGGAGAGGTCTATTTCATCGTTACCCTGCATCCTGTCACTGAGACACTGTAATAAATCATTGCATATGAAGATGTCAATGTTTCCACCATCACTGTGTGTGAGAGAGGTCAGCTGGATGAGTATGGGATCCACGTCCACAGAACTCTGCTAATTTTACCATTCACAGTGAAATAAGAAGCATATTTCAGCCAGGCGCTGGTGGATCACACCTGTAATCCTGGCTACTCAGGAGGCTGAGATCTGATGACCGTGGTTCAAAGCCAGCCCAGGCAGAAAAGTCCCCATGAGACTCTTATCTCCAACTAACCACCAGAAAACCAGAAGTGGTACTGTGGCTCAAGTGGTAGAGTGCTAGTCTTGAGCTGAAGAGCTGAGGGACAGTGCCCAGGCCCAGAGTTCAAGCCCCATGACCAACAAAAAAAAAGGCATATTTCAGGGATATTTGCACAGGGAAGAGGAGAGAGAGAAAAAACACATTTTAAATATATATCAAAAACTTAAAGGCTTTCTAAGGCAATGCTCCATCTCTCAAGACCTCACAGATCTTACAGGCAGAGGGAACCTTCACTGCATCTTCTTTATTTGTAAATAAGGAATCTGGAAGCTAAGTATATAAACCGCACTAGTGAGGGGCAGAGCCCTGGCCACTCATGAGTGGAGGCCTATAGCTTCCTGAGAAATCAGTTCCTCTCTATCCTATTCTTTCTTCTGCCAGTGCTGCAGGATTCACAGTCCACTCTTTCTAGACCTGTTTTAAGAATCAGATGAGGTAACAGATGTAAGGAAAATATATTTTGTAAATTCCGATTCCAGTAAAGTGCTAGAAACCTCTATACAAATATAACCATTGTTAGCATCATTGACATTAAGGCATGTTTATCCCTATTTTCTCATTAGTGTAAATAAGTACTGATAGATTTCCATTCCTCATAGGTAAATTTTCAGTCAATATTTCCTTTTCAACCCTCTAATAATACTCCCCCAATGTTTTCTGTATAAATTCTTGTTTTCATATATTACAAAGAGTAATATATGTCCAAAATAGACAATTTCCAAATAACAAAAGACAGGAAAAAAATGCCACCAATTTTCCTCAAAAAGATAACTACTGCTAATCTTTTGATAAATTACTTTCTAGTTTTTTCCCTTGTTTGTTTTAGCAGTTATGATCATATCGATTTCCTGTATACATATTCTATTTTCTGACTTTTTCCATTGAATGTAAAATATATTTTTAACATATTACTAAAAACTTTTAAAATACTTAACAGTTGCATATCATTTCATCTTACTGATATGTCATAGACTATTGAATAATCTCTTCTGAGTAGCCATTATTGGGGTGATACGTCTATATCTATATATGTATATCCAGGTATAGATATACATACATACATATACACATATATGATATATACAACACAATTCAAAAATAACTCGACTAAACATTTTCTGAATCTCAATTTATGAATAACAAATTAAGACAGTTTACTACAAATACAAATTATGAGAAAATAATGTTTAAAAGTTTTGATACATTAGTCGTCACTGTTTTCAAAGATATTTTATCAAGTTGCATTTAGCCCACAAATAGTATAGTAATCCTGGAAATGCTTCTCTCAGTTCTGGAGGTTAAAAGACTGAAATCAAGGAGTCATCAGGAAGGCCACATGGAAGAACCCTTCCCTGACTTTTCCAGCTACTAGTTTGTCAACAGTCTTTGGTGTTCCATAGCTGTGGGAGCATAGCTCCAGTCTTTGCCTCTGATTTCCAAGGCCTCCCTCCCTGTGTATCTTATGTATTGAAATTCCTCTGAACCTGCAGGGGCACCTGTATTTGATTTTAGGATATCCCACAATTCACTATGGCCTCATCTTTGCAAAGACCCTATTTTCAAATCAGGAGTCATTTACAGATACCGGGGTTAGGACTTCAACATAACTTTTTAATTTCTAGCAATATAATCTCATCTTTTAATTGCTTTGTTTATATTCTCAAAATAGATAGTAGATATAAATGAAAAGTTTATGATCTAATGATTACCTTTTCTATAACCAGGCTTGCTACTCACGTGTGCTAGTTTTGGGAGCAGCATTGATCTGCTTCTGATATTTGCATGTGTGCCATCTTTGCTCTGGGAAAGAAGTTCTTCTCAGGAGCCACGCTGATGAAGCGGATGCTCAGGAGCTTAGGAGTGAAACAAAGCTGGTTTAAATCCTACCTCTGCCACTTACCACTGTCATCTGAGTAGTACACTTAATGTCTCCAGACCTTCGTTATTTCCTTGGTTAAGCAAGAAGTTTGAGTCAACCACTTACATGCTAGGATAAGTACATATAAGTGCTCAGTTACAAGTTAGCCACAGTTACTCGTGTTTCTGCATGTCATCACTATTGTTATTTGTGTCCTTCAGCTTTTGGTTATTGTAACAAATACCTGAGATAGTCAAGTTATGCAGAGAAAAGATTTATTTTGGCTCATTGGTTTGGAAGTTCCATTATGTGACCTCTTAAGTCTTGGTGCCTTTGGGCTTGTACCAGGCCAGCAAACACAGTATCATGAGAATGTGTGGTGAAGCAAAACTGCTCCATTTTATTGACAGGAAGCAAAACAAAGAACAAGAGGAAAGGGCTGAGGTCTCAATATCCCCCTCAAGACACATCTCCCATGACCTGAAGACACACTAGGCCCACCTCTTAAAAGTTCAATCATCTTCCCATCTAACCTGGAACCAAGCACTACTCTGAGCACAAGCCTTTAACAAATAGGTCTTGATCCAAATGATAGCAGTATTACTATCACCTTGCTGTGAATTCTTCCCACTTTTGTGTAACAAAGCTCTGGGCCCTTGCCTGGGGACCCCATATTTCAGTTCTGTTCTTGGGAGCTGCAACATTTGTGTAGGCTCAGACCCTGCAATCCAAGATATTTATAGTTTATGAGCCTAATATACACCTGGCATGTCTGTATTCTTATCCTGATATTTCTAGGTCCCTCGCAGAGCCTTGCTGTCTGCTGTCAGATCTCACACCAGTGAACATGCTCTGCTATAAAACTAAGCTTAAACCATTTAATTTCCCCTTTGCATGTAGTCAGATTTCACTACTACAGACCTGGCCAGCAGACTCATATGCTTTGCATATGAGACCCTCATGCCCAGTCTGATATCAGGGAATGTATTCCTTAATCAATCTAGCATGGTCCATTATGATTTCCCAATGCTTGATGACTTTTGTCTGGGCCACCTCAGCACCAAGACCTTTCTCTTAGCTTGTGTAGTCTCTTCTTACTGAAATCCTGAATCCAACAGTTAACTCCACTAGAAGTATCCACATTCCCAGCTCTGAAAGGATTCTTTGTTTTTATATGTAATCATTCCTAAAATATTTTTTAAAAAGAAAAAAAGAAAACTCACTCCCCCATATACTATGATTCAGCAGCCCTCTTTTCCTCATGTACTTTACACTCAACAGGATCAAGAAATGGAAAGGAAAGAAAGATAGCAGTCAGTGTGGAAGTGGTCTAGGCTATACTGGAATGCATAGATTCTCTCCCAGTTCTAATCAGGTGGCAATTATTTATTTCACTTAATAAGGGGAGGGAATTATAAGACTCATCTATACATATATTATCCTGTGCATGTTACTTTGGGGTGTCTGCTTAAAGTAATCACAGTTAAATCCATTAAGATGACTTTTATCTCTTCTTAATGTCAGAGCCATCTGCTTGACCTCCCTTCATGCATATTCATAGTATTATTAACAGCTAGGCTATGCCCCTCAAGATGGCAGGAATAGAACAATGAGCCTGCTGTGACCTGGGAGTCTGTGATAAAGTATGTTTCACATGAGCAAAACTCAGTTAGATGGTTCAGAAATGGCTGGTTTGCTCTGTAACACTAAGTTCTAAATATTGTCAAACATCTTGAAACAAACACACACTAGCAACTCCTCTGTTGTCTCTATTGTCCTTTCCCAGTGTTACGTAAGAATCAAGTATCTTGCTCTCTCATCAAAAGCTTTGATTTTTAAAAAATACCCATGGAGTTCAAATAAACATCTAAAAAATGCCAAGATTTCAGTTCTAATCAAAACAAATCTCTGGAGGCAAGAGAAAAGATGCCTTACTTGTTTTGATTCATCTCCAGGGTGTATAGCTCAGAGTTATCAATGTTACAGTATGTAGGTACACACACACACACACACACACACACACACACACACACACACATCCACATCCACACACGTCCACACACACACACATTCACAAACATATACATCCACACACGTGTGCGTATGCATGTGTGTGCCTATTGAACTTTGACTGTAACATCCCCATAACTCAAAATTGGCAGTGCTCTACTTAAAGATTTGACTTGTCATGCTTTATCAGGTAGAGTGTTGACACAGTACTTAGGATGAGAAAGATTTCCCTTTGGGTTCCTGAAATCACATGATCTTTTAAGTATAAGGGAAACTCTGGACTTGATCCAGATAGTAACAACTATATAAAGGTCCAGGATGGTGCTGAACTCATGTTCAGTTGATGAAAATAATTCTGAGGTTAGCCAGGCACTGGTGGCTCACGCCTGTAATCCTAGCTACTCAGGAGGCTGAGATCTGAGGATCGCGGTTCAAAGCCAGCCCAGGCAGGAAAGACCATGAGACTCCTATCTCCAATAAACCACCAGAAAACCAGAAGTGGCGCTGTAGCTCAAGCGGTAGAGCGCTCGCCTTGAGCTGAAGAGCTGAGGGGCAGAGCCCCAGGCCCAGAGTTCAAGCCCCATGACGGACAAAAAAAATAATAGTAATAATAATTTTGAGGTAGAATTCAGGAAAGCTTTCCTGTTATTATTGCTGTTGCTTAATTCTTAAACAATAGAATCTCATGGAAAGTCAGATGGCATGGAGATTCACATGACTGAACACACAGTAATAAGCAGATGCCAAAAGAAGAGACAGCTGGAAACCAAATCAGAATCGCCTCATATGTGACTGAGGTTAATAGTGAAGATTTGCTAATTCAAAGAATATAGACTATAATTGCCCTAAATGAAATCAGTTTGTGTTAGAGTAGGAGCAGTCTAGAAAAACATCTTATTCACAGCGCCCGTACAACTCCTTAGACTTGTGACTTGTTTGCCACAATTGTGAAAGAGCTAAGCGAAGTAGATAAAAGAACAGAAAGAAGATAAACTCTTCACCCTGCGGAGGGTGAAGACCTCAGAGTTGATCTACCCAGAAAGTCTGACTGTTTATAGAGACAGTGTGAGACGGGGAATCAGGCCTCTGACCCAGGACTGCAGCCTCACATCAAAGGGCATTTGGTTCCTCCACAACATGCTTATGGTGCCAGAAGTCAATCACCCTTCCACCCCTTCACGGGGCAGCAGCAGGGTCTTAATCCAAGGAGCCCTCATTGGCCTCCTGGCTCCATCAAATGCTGGCATGTTGCTCTTCTGAACAGCAGGGACACCTTGTTGTCAGAGAAGTGGGAAAAATTATTTTCTCATGTTCCCAGGCCCTCTCAGCAAGGGTGACAAAATGAAACATGAGTTTCACTCTGCTTCTGAATAAACAAAAGCCTACTAGCCTATGTTTCTTAATTAAATACTTTCTGCATCATATTCTCTTTATCAAGAACTGAACTGATTTAAATTACTTTTTTCCTTGAAACCAATAGTGATTCTTTCATTCATGAGAGTTCCATATGTTAGGGCACTGTTATCAGAGATTACTATATGTTTATTTATTTTTATATTTTTCAGCAACTACACTGTATTGTTTTAGTTCTCTGATGCATGAGACTGGGAAAACGTGTGGCCAGTCTTAATGTTGATCCCCTAATGCATCATTTGTTCTTTTAGTCGACATTTCTTCAACTCCCTCTCACCTCTGCAGGTTATGTACTCAGAGATATAACTATCCATCTTATACCCACACATGTTGATCTCAAAGTTGAAAGGGTGGGGATAGGAAAGTTTAAAGTAGGTCATGAGGATTGGTTGCCAATCACATGATAGAATTTCAGGAGTCTCTGAAGCTTTACAAGAGCTTTGAGTAAAGTTCTGAAATTTCCTGTATGTCCTTAAGAATATTACATATTACAAAACTAAAGAAAAACCCCTATGGCATTCAGAAGGAAAAGAAAATGGAAAGGATTCCAAAAAGGAATAAAAATCAGACACCAAAGGATGCTTGGAAGATGAGGGTGCACCACTTAGAATTTGAGAGGAAAAGCTATAACCCCAGCTGTTCAGTACTCAAATTATTATACATAGATCAGAAATGCCAAACTGAATAAGTGAAGATAGACATGAGCCGAATGCTTTGCTACTTGGGAGAATGAAATCTGGAGGATCACCATTCAAAGGCAGTCCAAGCAGAAAAAGCCAAGAGACCATGTCTCCAAAATAACCTGCAGAAAGCAGGGCTACCAAGTGGTAGAATGCTAGCCTAGCAAGTGTGAGGTACTGAATTCAAACCCTAGCACTGGCAAAAAAAGAAAGAAAAAAAATACAGATTTAACACTCAGTTTAATTTGATCTTCAGATAAACAATGAATATGTTTTTATATGAGTATGACCCAGTGATTTCATAGAACATGCTTACACTAAGAACTTTGCACTATTTATCTGGAATTCACGTTGAACTTTGAATCCTTTATTTTATGTAATAATTCCAATATAAAGGCAACTGAAAAATATGCAGACGTTGTGCATATTAAGGTGCTCTACCACATGAGCCACTCTACCAGGCCCTAATATTTAAGAGCTAGAATATTTATCACTTCCATATGACTTACAGATACTTACAAAGTGAGCTATAATTATTTACAGATACTTGCAAAGTAATGAAGATACTTACAAAGTAAAGCAATCACTTAAGAGTTATTTACAAAGCAAAGAATTCAGATTTTGTAGAATAAAATCATATATTAAGCCAAATGTACTAATGAACACCTAAAATCCCAGCATTGGGAGGTAGAGGCAGAGGATCAAGAATTTTAGGCTAGTATGGACTCCTCAGCAAGTTCAAGGCCAAGATGAGCTACAGAGTGACATTCTGTTTCAAAAAAGAAAAAAAAAAGATTAAGCAAGTAGCTCAGTTGTAGATCACTTGTCTAACATGCACAAGGTTCTCACGGAAGGGAAAAAAAATAAGGGTTCCAAGTTGGGAGCTTAACAGTGAGCATTAAAACTAAATGTGATACAAATCTGATTATCGAAGCCATGCCACTGGGTGTGTCTATAAGGGTGTTTCCAGAGACAATTAGATCGTGAAGGTTTGGACCTCAACAATGGCTTAATCCCTAGATGTATTAATAATATGGGGACATTGTTGGATGGTAGTGAAAGATAGGAGAGACAAGAGATAGTTGGTAAAGTAGGTTGCATTGAGGAGAGCATGCCTTGGGATTATTTCTTTCCCTGGCCCCTTTTCTTTAATCCCCTTCTCTACTTCCTGACCACTATGTTGTGAACCTAGAATAGGTTCACAATATGGTAGAATACTCTACCATATCCTCCTTCCCAGGGTGATCTGATACTTAAGGATCAATAAGCTGACAAAAAATGTTTTCTTCATTAAATTATTCAGCCAGAATTTGGTCATAGCAATGATAACAACTAGCCAATACACTAAATAAAATATTGATATAAATTCGATTAAGATTCTAGGATGAGCAATGTACTGCGGTAAAGTATTTATTTAAAATTAATACAAATGCTAATTATGTGGAGTCTAGATTCTCAGATAATGTTGCCAAAAAGTGGAATGACTGATGGCCGGGGACATGTAAGCATGTTCAGAGTACATTTCATCTGGTACTGTAAGGTTAGAAAGAGGGATGACAACATACCTTTTTATTTACAGAATGCAGTTGTGTGTATTATGTCATTTAACATTACCTCATTTGGTTCTCACATGATTCTGGGAGAGGAGGAAGAGTCAATAAGATAATCAAGCACACTTTTCTGACTAATGCAATTGGAAATGAAGCTGAGAGCTGCCATGGATTGCTGTGCACTTGGACTCTAGTAAGAAGCATGATCTTCTATCTCCAATTGCAGCAGGCTATTTCAACCTGAAGTGAGATGTTCAGTTGGTTTTGTCCAATATTTATATCTACTTTATTGTTACCCATGAAGTCAGAGAAGCCTATTCTCATGAAATAAATCTTTGTTGGCTAATTAACTGCTTTTCAATTCAAGTGCTTATTGAATGAATGTCCTGTGCTAAGTCTTATACTCTGAGGTAAACAGGAAAGGTAGAAAACAAGACCTCTGTGTTCTAGGTTCAAAAACCATATCATAAGGAAATTAACCTACACAAAACCACATAATTTCAGGGGAGGCTATGTTTCTGAGTCGAAAACGTAAAATAACCTAATAATACTAAATTTTCAGTCTGTGTAAAAAGGTGAAAAGAACTCTAGAAGATCGGAATACTGGAGGGTTATATGTCCTCCCTTCTTTGTAATTTTATGTATCTTTCAAGTGGCATACAGTATGTAGAAAATGCTTGAGAAATCAAGAAAAGAAAGTATGGCTTTGTCATGTTTCAAGTTTTTAGAAGAGAACTTGTTTTGCAGAGAAGGTGGTACACACAAATTCTAGAAAGGGGGTAGGGTTTTAGACAAGCCTTAGGAGAGGGATCTAGAGCACTGTGCTGGCTAAAAGCACATGAGTAATTGCAGTTCTGCCACCCACACAGCCAGACAAATACTTTGGGCCTCAGTTTCCATATCTGTAGCATAATAATGCTAACCACAATATACCGTGGCCATGTCATACTTTCAAGAAATCATTCAGCACAGTGCCTTGCATATCTAAAGTACTCTATAAAGTGATTTATTTTTGTACCAAACCTGGGGCTTGAACTCAGGGCCTGGGCACTGTTTCTGAGCCTTTTTGCAAAGGCTAGTGCTCTGCTATTTGAGCCACAGCTCCACTTCCAGCTTTTTGGTGGTTAATTGGAGATAAGAGTCTCATGGACTTTCCTGGGGGCTGGCTTCAAACTCTCATCCTCAGATCTCAGTCTCCTGGGTAGCTGGGATTTTAGGCATGAGCCACAGGTGCCCAACTAAAATAATTGTTTTTATTATGAGAATTATTCTTAGTCATGGAAACTAAAGGTGTGTCTCAAAGAGAGAGGACTAGATTAGACAAAAATGTGAAAAGTGTGCAAAGGAATTCAGGCAACTGTATTTAACGTGAGTTGGAGAAGAAAGAACTGGGCTGCAGAAAGTGAGCAGGAAGGCTGATATGATTCAAGTGACAGCCCTAGCAAGGTGCTAGAATGAATTTATCGAAAACTAGATGGCTTAAAGCAACAGAAATGCATTATTCTCTTACAGTTCTGGAGGCCAGAAGTCAGAAATCAAAGTGTCAACAGAACCGTGCTCTCTCCAGAGCCTACAAGTAGTGTTCTATTGTTGCCCTCTTTCAGCTTCTGGTTGCTGTGCCATGCCTTGCTTTAAAGTTACATCACTCCAATTCTCATGATCAGCATTTTCAAATCTCTCTCATTCTCTGCTCGTTCTCACATTAACTTCTCTTCTGTGTATCAACCATTATTTTCCTTCTTATAGGAATGCATATGATTGCATCTAGAACCTATCAGATAATATAACATTTGTCCTCATCTCTAAAAGCATTAACTTTATCATATCTTTAGCCATTTGAGTTAATATTCCTGGGTATCTGTCTTTTAAAGTAACCTGCTATAGGAATGACATCTTCTGGGGATATTTTTCAGCCCACCATTGGGATGTTAAGCAGGGCAGATCATCTGGTAGTCCTAGAGCTCAGGTCAGCCTGGATGTTAACCTTTTGTGTGCTGAGTCTTAGGCAAGAGGCCAAGAGCTGATGCAAGATTCAGAAAAGCACTTATCAGTGATGGTAGGGTACCACCAGTATACCCAGTATACCCTTCCTGAATATGAACCCTGATTGCAAGATAGAAAAGGAGAGGTAGTAGCAGTGAGACTTTTGAAGGTAAAATTGATAGGCTTTGTTATGAAGGATGAAACATAAGACACAGTGGGTAAAGATGCCCTTATCAAGGAGAAATACACAAAGGGTTTTGCTTCCAAATAGTCCAAAGGTGAGGCTCTCTGCATGCTCCCAGTGTATTCTTTCTCTCAATTGCTGATACAACTGGACCTGTGCAGGGCCCTGTCTGGGAGATGTTAATGAATTCACTTCTCAGTCTTTAAATGTGGTGAGGATCTTGGTGTGAAGCCGCCAGCAACAGCAATGTGTCAGAACAGATTGTTTACCAAGCTCCTGCAAACATCTCTAAACCCTGGGGACTGCTCCAAATTAGGGGAAATCATTCAAGACAGCTAGCTAGTGCCCTACCAAAAAACTACTGGTAGAGGGTTTCTTTTTTTTTTTTTCATTTTAAACTCATTTACTGATTAGAAGATTGGAGGATCCTAATTAGCATATGAGGTTTATTCATCTGTAAACTTGTCAAAGTAATACTCTCTAGTGAACTTGGATCCTGAAGATCTGTTGTTCCATATGTGTGACTTAACAAGAAATAAAAACAACTTGCCTCTGAGTTTTTCCTGTTAGGCAGGTAGACTAGAAAAAAGATAATTTCTTGGTGATCTTTATCAAACATTTATTGGATATCAGTCAGTATAAGTTTTGCTGACTTAGCAAATCAGTCCTTATTTTTAATGGAAGAAATTAAACCAATGTTCATTAAAAATGCAGAAGGGCTGGGCATGGGTGGCTCATGTCTGTAATCCTAGCAACTCGGGATACTTAGGTCAAAGCCAGTCCAGGAAGGAAAGGCCATGAGACTCTTATCTGCAATTAACCACCAGGTGTGTGTGTGGAGGGGTGAACATAAGGCATAAGATAAGGGCATGAAGTACTATAAATATAGTGTACAGCAGTATATCCTATTCTTGTGTGTCAGATTGTTACCAGAAATTCAATGCAGCTGCTCAACCTTGATCCTAGCAGAAGAAGAATCAGGCAAGATGCACACAGTGAAAGTGATAGAAAAGCTTACTAGGAAAGAGACAGAGACAGGAGGTTACACACATGATAGTGGCATTTCAGTCCATCCTCAACCATCTTCAAGATACAGATCTACATGTTATGCTTAGGGAGAGGAAGTATCAGGGACAGGAGACAAAATGTACACGTAGGTTAAGGGTCTTGGTTACAAGTGTGGTCTGGCTGGACTTTATTTCAGTTCTAGTTATTCTGCATTCTGGAGAAGTTGCTATTGCTGCCAGCACTGGGGAACAGTTTGGTTCCTATGGGATGATTTCTTCTGCTCCACGGTGCAGCTTGATCATTATAACTAAGTATTCTCATTTGGGGGTGATCTGCCCTGTTAGCCTCTGCTGTTCTTCAGGGTGGCTCCAGTCCTTTATCATAAAGATGTTATCAGTCCTGTCTTTCCTGGAACCCAAGGTAATTGCAAAGTGACTGTGGAGAGAACAGCCTTTCTCTTGCTCCTGGTTAATTTGTGGCAGCAAATACACCTTTAATTGATTTTTAATTGTGGCTTGTTTCAGGAACTCACTATTATGAGAACAACTTTAGTCTTGGGGGTTTGAGTATTTACTGAAATTGCCTGTGAGAAAATCCTATCCCTAGGTCCAGTGTACCGGACTGAAGTCACCTGTGAGTAAGGAAGTTTAATTGCAATATTTTCTCCATTTTAAGTTCTCTTTGCATTTCCCCATTGTTCATAGCTAGCTGCTACCCAGGAAGACTACATTTTAAAACTTGCAAATCTTTTCCTTAGACCAAATGTAGGTTTTGTTATACAAGTCGTCTACTGCAGGACAGGGAAGTTTCAAGGTATCAATTTTTGCTTTGCTCCCAGGACTAGAAATCAAGAATAAGCGTAAGTAGAGAAACTTCCTCTTCGCTGTTTGCATCAATGTGTAATCATGATGCGGGGGGGGGGCGCTACATTTGATTAGAAAAACCTCTGGTGAACATTACAAAAAAAGTAAGATTGACAAGTAAAACTAGAATTGTTTGGCATAAACACAAGATAATAATAACATGTTGTGGTAAGATGATACCTCATTGTACCCAACCCCTGCCTCCACATAAACTGTGAATTTATTTGTTTTGGCTATTGTACAACTGTAGAAAGACAACATGAAAATTCTATCGCCTTGCCCCCAAAACATAGCTAAGTCCTCCTCTATACAGCTACTGTCACACAGCTTCAAAAAAACAATCTATGACTTCCTGGAGTTCACATTTTAATGAATCTTTAACTTTCCTATGTCTGTGTTTTTAAAAAATCATTTTCATTTTATTTTCTTCATCTATTAAAGATGTTTCTATTTTATTTCTCAGGATAATAAGAAGAAAAGACTGTAGAAAATGTTTCAATCTATTTTCCAAATCTGGTATCTCTAGCAGATCCTATACTTCCCTCTTCACAGCAGAAAAGTACCCTGTTTCTCTTCTGCTTTGTTTTCTGAAGAGTTGTATTCTAAATCAGCAGGAATTAAGATCATTTAAAGCACTTCGGTGAAATGCTGTAAGGTTGGATTGATTTATGGGCACCTTATTGTATTTGGACAACCTAGAAGTATCTTCACCCCCCTGGGGCCTCCCCTATCTATGCCTAGCAAAGATTTAGACACAAGTAAGTTACTTTCATCCTCTAAAAGAGAAATATGGCTGAGTTTGCATCTTGTGCAGAACAAGAAATGAGGAGGAAGCAGGCAGCCAAGACAAAATGCCTCAGATCTACTGCTGTCCAGGGTACAGTTGACAGAGGGCCTCTGTCTCGGTGCTCTGAAATCCATCTCCATATTCTCCTGCAGACCACACTTCCTACAAGCTACTGTTAGTCCCTAGGCACTGCTGGATACTGAGGTGGGTTTGTTTCCTAGAAATGAGGGAGTCCGCTGACAGGTTGGCCTTGACAGACTCTCCTTACAACTGCACTGCTGTCTAAATCACTTCAATTCAACCTTTATTCCTTCCTTTCTGGGAGTCAGACTTGCAACTGTCTGAATGGCTTTCTAGGCTTTCCCAGGCTTCCTTCTACATTTCTTTGACAGACACTTTACTTCATAAATTTAGTGCACATTATCAAATTGTAATGTGTGTTTCTCAGAGAACTAAAGTAAAGCAGGTGTCTGACAGGAAAATCAGAGGGCAGCTAGGGTTGTCAGCAAATTATTAGTTTTAAGACCAAATTCATTTCCTGTGTAGTGGGCCACAACCTGGGGCTGTAGCAGAAGCCTTAGGAGGTTTGACTCAGCAACTATTACTTGGCTCTGTCGTGGGCTAAATTGGCTAGGCCAGATTTCACTTCCCAGAATTCCTCTTCCCATTAGAATGGGATATTATCCTACTAGAGTTGGAAGAGGCAAGGCAGTGGCCACCATTCTGTGAATTTGTGAACACTACTGTTGACCATAAACAGCAGCTCAACTGTTTGTTCTCTCCTTTCTCCTGAGGTCTTCCTACATTTCTTCTGCCCCCAGAAGACCAGGTGTATACTTGTTTAGCAACTGGACGAAGGTCAGAAGGAACAAAGAAAAGGTTTTAGTCTAGCCTGGTGGAGTCCTAGCCTTCTTTATCGGCTTCCTTTCCTGAGTGGAATTTAGGATGGAATTTAGGCTCTATCATTAGTCAAAAAGACAACCTTGTGAAAACTGAATAGCTAGCTTTCCTAATTGGACTTGTAATGCATTATCTACACATAGATCTTCTCTTACTTGAACCCTGAGTGACAATGCTCATTATGTAACTTCCTCCAGCTTGCTTCAGGGCAATGGTACATGTTAACAACTAGGATAAGCACTTGTGCTTCAAACATCTGCTCACACATAGCATAGCACACATAACATAAAAGGGCTCATTTACAAATGAGTTCACTTTCTGGTAATTACTGAGCTGTACCCTTATTATTTGTATGCTTTGTTATTATAACTCTTGGATTTCACTATTCAAGTTTTTTTTTAATCTGCTTATTACTGGAAAAAAAATCCCTTTTTAATATTTTTCTTCCAGCCCAATTTCCCCTTCCCAGGCAAATAGCTCTAGGCAGCCACTCTACCACAGAGTTACACCAATAGTCCTGCAAATAGCTCTAATTAGGAACTCCAACACCTGGGAAACCTTGGTAGTTCTTAAGCTATACTACTTCTTCTGCTGCTCGGGGTATATCTGTTGCAATTCCTTATCCTCCTGTGGTTGGACAGGATCATGTGACTAGTGTTGACTAGTGAGCTGTCAGTAGAAGTGATGGTGCCACTTTTGAATCAGAACATTGGCTTGCCAGTATGAGATTCTATTGACTTTATTATCACCTGTCACAGTGTCACACAATTTTTCAATTTATGTTCCCTATCAGTCTTGGTCCCAGAGGGAGGATAATACAAAGTCAACACACAACAGACACAGCTAAGAGTTGTGAGCAAGAAGTAAACATTTGATCTTTTGTTTTTGTTCACTCATGATAGTATGCATATTTATAGGATACAATGTGATCATGTGGCATGATCAGGTCAAGGTAATTGGCATGACTATTACTCAAACACTTGCCACTGCTTTGTGTCAGAGTCCTTTCTACAAGCCATTTTACATTGCTGTCTGAGGTTTGGGGATTGTTGTTACTGTATTGTTTTACAATTCAAGTTCTTGATATGTGGGTGGTGGAGTACTAGAGGGGTATGGGCTAGATGCATTCAGTTTTGAAGAGTATACCAAGCTAGGAAAAACAGATGTGGAAAAATATGAGTATAGTTAATATATCTATATCAGGATGTTTGGGGCAGTAAGTATAGAAACCTAAACTGAAAATTGCTTATGAAATAATATTATCACCAAAATAAAGGTGTGTGATTCTGAAATTGGTTAGTTCATCAATTGTATTATCAAAGAACCAGGCTCCCCGCCTGCCATCCACATTCTCAGTATGCTGGCTAATGTACTTCCCTGTGGGTGCAGGATGCCTACAGCTGCTTCAGGTAACACTACACTACATGGCTCTCTGCCTTTCTGGTGCATTTCTCTGTCTCTGTCTCTCTCTCTCTCTCTCTCTCTCTCTCTCTCTGTCATACACACACACACACACCCCACATATAAAACACAAACACCCACACCCACAAATATCTAGAGGCAAGAGACTGTTAAGTAAAATGTTAACAAAAGAACAAATCAAACATTCAGAATAATATGGTCATTCTTGACAATTCTGTGGTAGTGATTGGAATGATATATAGCTGTTATTAGGACTTTTCACACAGAATACAGTGTTCTTTTGTTGGCCTGTACACAATTAAATAGAACCTGTGACAGCCAGAACTAACAAGTAATAGAACGACATTTGCTTTTTTCCTAGTACCTTGGTTTTGCCTGATTCTGAGCTTTAGTCCCTTTAGAAGTTGTTTAGTATATCTCAGGCTCATCTTTCTTATCTTCTTATACAGAGGTTAAACACAGTAACCTCATCATAGATGTGTGACTTTAGCAAGTTAATACATATAAAGCGTTGACACTTTGGGCACAGTGAATGCTGAAGAACTGCTAGCTGTTATTTATTATAATGACAGTTCTGTTACAAGCTTTTAGAGAGAATTAGTTGATACAAAATAATGACTTTAACATAGTAATCTTTCAACAATTTTTGCTAGTACTGTTATTATGACTAAATAAGAAGATTAAGGAGGTGAGCCTGGCATATGGTATACACCTTTAACCCCAGAATGAGGCCAGCCAGAGCTATGGAGCAAGACTTTGTCTCAAAAGAGAAGAGGTCAGGTAGGAAGATCATGGTTCCAGGCCAGCTTAAGCATCAAAGCTCACGAAACTCCATGTCAATGGAAGGAAGCTGGGTACATGGACACAGATCTGTGATCTCAGCAATGATGGGAACCCTAAAATAGGTGGATTGGGGTGCAGACACATGCCTGGGCAGGAAGTGTGATCCTATCTCACAAATCACCAGTGGTGAGAGTAGCAGGAGGGATGGCTCAGCAGTAAAGTGCCTTCATAGCAAGCACACTAGGCCCTTAATTCAAACCTCCATGCTACCAAAATGAAAAAAGGAAAGAAAAGAACATTGAAGAAGGAAAATGAACAAGCTAAAAAATGGAATTAATCCTTTAAAATGAATTATCAGTATGAAAAAAAATGTCTTTATCATTCTTATTTTTATTTATTTTTTAATTTGATTATCAAGGTGATGTACAGAGGGGTTACAGTTACGTACGTAAGGTAGTGAGTACATTTCTTGTCGAACTTGTTACATTTTCCTCATTTTTCTCCTACTTTCCCCAACCCTCCTGCCTCCCCTCCCCAGTTGTACAGATCATTTCCAACAAATATTGTCTTGTGAGTCTCACTGTTGCATTGGTTCCCTTCTGTCCTTTTTCTCACCATTTTGTTGTTCCCCTTCCCTTCCCTCATTCAAACAACTGCATATACAATACCCAGGGTGCCAAAATCAATTACAGTGACAACAGGGGATAAACCATAGGAGGAAAATACAACACAATCAAGACATCACATAGTACATTAAAAACAACAACAACACTAACAACAACAAAGAAAAACCTCTCATGTCCATGTCTTGGGGTTCATTTTACTTAGCATCATCTTATATGTTTGTTATCTTTATTATCATGATCAATAATAAATTTTCATTGAATGTCTTTCTTTTTATTGTGGTATTAACTGTCTTCAGCCCAAATATGCTCCTAAAATTTTCTGGAACAGCTAGGCATAGAAGTAATCTCAGCTAGTTGGGAGATAGAGTTCAAGAGGATCATAGTTTGGGTCTAGCCTAGGCAAAAATGTTAGCAATACACCCATTTCAACAAAAAAGCCAGGTGGTTGTGGCACTGTGATCCCTCCCACACAAGATGCTGTTAAGTAAAGGACCACAGTGGGAGGTTGGCACTGGGTAAAAAGGTGAGAGTCTGTTGGAAATATAACTAAATCAAAAAAGGGCTAAGGACATGGATTAAGTGATAGAGCAACTACTTAGCAAGTAAAAAGCCTTAAGTTCAAACCCCACTACTACCATCCACCAAACAAATAATTAAAAACTTTCTAGGCAATCCGAATTGTACAGATCATATCTCTCAAAACCTCCTATAAAAGACAAAGTGTTCAGTATTTAATTTGATATTATCCTCAGCATATTTCCTATTAATCAGATTTATAAACTGAATATTTTCCCAGCCATGCATCTCCCACTCTGACAAATGTATTGTTAGGTGAATATTTTGTTGTGTGAACATCAAAACATATTCACACAAACCAAGACTACAGTGACAACACTAGGCGATGTCCTTTTATGGAACTACCATCCTATACACAGTCTGTTAACCAAACACTGCTGTGTGATGCATGATTGTATTTTGTGTTGTTTACGGAGTTTAAAAAATAGATTTTGGAACAGGATGATTTGGGCTGAACATCTCTTTTGTAATTTTGAGATTGTATTAAAAATATTTTATTGTCAAACCCTGATAATACATTGTTGAGAGATTAAGTAGGCTCTGTGGCACAGAAGGGAATGAACATGTGTTATACATCTTTATACAACGGCAACTTATACATTGTTTTGTCTAGTTCACATCACAGCCTTGCTTTCTGATGTTATCTTCTCTCTTCTCAGGTGACTCGACTTAAAGGAACAGGATCCAGAAGTTGATCAATGGAGGACCATGGATCAGAGAACAAATAGGATGATCCAGGTTACTAAGGGCTGAATTTTTTTTTTGCCCTCCTGCCTTTTAGGGAATCATAAGTTCCTGCTATGCATGAAGAAGTTGACATGTAGAAAATAGAATTTCACAGTCCCACACCCTAAAAGGCAATGTCTAAAAGTGTGCCTGCAGGAACAAATGCAGATTTCTTGTTTGTGAATGTAATTCTGAATGGACATATGATAAATACTAGCTAGCATTACTTGCAAGTATACAAAAATTATGGAGTTGGATTTGATTGGGAAAATAAAAATCAGTTTTTGCAGTGTTCCTGTGGTCACAGCCTAAATATGTTTAGGCAAAGAAATCCCCTATATACTGAGGTTAGTTTAAAAACAATGAAAAAAAAGTCTGCCACTATCTTGTCACCATATAAACATTTATGAACCAAATATTACTATTGTGATCTGAAATGGCCCTACAGGTTCTTTTGTTGAAAGCCTTGTCCCTCGTTGGTGGCGCTATTGAGAGATGACTGGTTCAAAAGAGACTAACCTTATGAATGAATGAAACATAGTTGCATGCTAGGAGGGGGCATCAAGTTGGAGGAATACACCATACCGCCTTACCCCAGGCCCATCCTCTCAAGCTCTTTGTCTCCTGACTGCCCTGAGATGATTAGTTTTCCTTCTCCATGCTCTTCAGCCACAAATCAGGAGCTTCCAAAAGTTGATGTCTTATTATTACTGGTCAGATTAACATTGGTCATGTGGCTTAGGTGGTATGTACAGTTTCTCTACTGGTGGTATGTACAGTTTCTGCTGTGCTACACACCTGAAAGGGAGCCATCCAACCATGGACTGAAGCCTTTGAAATAATAAGTCAGAATAAATGTGCCCTCCTTTAAGTCAATTTTCTCAGGCACTTCATTAGAGTAATGAAAAGTGACTAACATCAAGTAAAGAAACATTAGTACATTGTCATCTTCTGAATCAACTGGTAAAATCTATTTTCCAAGCACACAGATATGCCAACTATTATGCTTGGAACAAGGTCAAGTCAAGGTGATTTGTGTGTCATGGAACCTTGGATGGACCATTAGCTGATAACATACAGAAAATGGCCTCATATTGGAGAGGGCTATGACTTTGTTTTTATTAGAGTTTTGACTTTCCATATTGAAATAATTTTAGACTTCAAGGTTGCAAAAATAGCAGAAAGCTCATGTATACCATTGACCTGGTCTTCTGTAATGTTAGCAAATTATTAAACTATCCTATAATTGTTAAAACCCTGAAATTACATCTATCCCATCTGTTATCTAAACAACACTTCATTCCAATTTTACATGCTTTCTCCTTAATGCCCTTTTTCTGGTCTAGCATTCAATCCATACTCCCATGTGGCATTTAGTTGTGATGTCCCTCAGAAGTATCTAATCTGAGGCCATTGCTTGTCCTTTATCTTTCAGAGCCTTACATTTTTGATGGTCCATAGTCAGGTATTTTATAGAATGCTACTTACCTAAGTTTGTTACCTCATGATTGAACTGAGATTATACACTTTTGATGAGAGTGTTACAGAAGTGATTATTTTGTTCTTCTCAGTGCATTGAATGTGGGGCTTCCTATGGTTGATGTCTTATTACTGGTGATATTAACATTGGCCATGTGACTGAGGTGGTTTGTACAGTTTCTCCACAATAATGTTACCATTTTTCTCCTTGTTAGTTGACCAATTTTAGAAGAATATGAACACATTCAGACTCAAAATGGAATTAGTTGTATTAGCCCAAACCAAGTAAAATCCATCAATCAATCAATAACCTAGGACATTGAGAAGGGAAGTTTCTGACAAGTGATTGCCTAATATCAGAAAAGAATCTTCCAGAACTACAACCTTGTATAAAGCCACAAAAAAATACTTCTGTGAGGGATTATGCCCACCAGTTGTCTGCTTAACCTCAGACCAGAGTCCCCCTTGTTATTAATTCCTGTGGCCAAAGATAATTGTTTTAAAATAACTTTTGAATCAAGGATGGTCCTGTTTTGCCTTTTAAATGTTTCCATATTCATGTCGAATATGCTCCTAGCTTACCCTGGCACACATAGTCCTAATAAATGCTATTAAATTTCCTACTGAATATTATTCTTGGAGAATATCCCTCTTTGTTACCTAGATTGACAGAGTAATATTCTAGTTTTGTCCACACTTGTGAATCTACAACAATTATTTCTATCTTATTGCCTAGTGACTCTTTTGTCTTTCTACATTTAATTATAATTCTGTCAAGAAAAGTTCTCTTGGGAAGGTGGCTCAAGTGGTAGAGCTCTAGCCTTGAGCTGAAGAGCTGAGGGACAGTGCCCAGGCCCAGAGTTCAGGCCCCATGATCAGCAAAAAGAAAGAAAAGAAAAAAGAAAAGAAAAGTTCTCTTCATTCCTGTTTACTCATTTTTTTTCAGTTAACTATTTGTCAGTATGAATTCATAGATAGGGTCTATATGGGTTATTATCCAATACTATTATAAAATATTACCTTTATTTATTTGGTTGCTTAAGTTGTTCTTTGCACACTCCTTTAGGTTGATTCCATGTCCCTTTTCAAACTGTAATTTGTCAAACACTGTCTTAAATTTGAATTACAAACATCCTTGTCTGTTTTCCCTTCCCCAGCTGGAATCAATCTCTTCTCCAAGGAGATCTGGTGCCCTTAATTAGAGAATTGTTGTTTAGAACCAAGGTCTCTATGCTGTTGATTGTCATTGTCTTTAGGCCCCTTGGCAGATGAAGTATAGCTATGCACCAATGCATTTGATGATTCAAATACATTCCGAGATCTGTGTCCTTAGATTTTGTCATCATTCTGAAACTATCAGAGTATTACTACACAAACTAAACCAGATATAACAGGATTAGGGAAGACACCATTAAAGGTATAAATGTAAATTGTTGTTGACCAAGACTGTATTATACAGAATGTTACTGTGTACATAAGTATACAAACTCACACATACTTAGCTGTGTGTGTGTGTGTGTGTGTGTGTGTGTGTGTGAGAGAGAGAGAGAGAGAGAGAGAGAGAGAGAGAGAGAGAGAGAGAGCACACATTCAGGTTTAAATACATCCTCTGCTATGCTATTTCCTGGAAATCTAACTAATCTCTATAGCCAGTTTCATGGAGCATAACATTGCTACTCAAAGTGTGACCCAAGACTAACAGCATCACCACTATCTAGGAACTATAAGAAATACATTGATAAGAAATCTACTCAAAGATTCAGAACATTATAAGGGAATACTTCTCAAAACTTTATGCTAATAAGTTTGAGAACTTGACAGAAATGGACCTCTTCCTAGCAAATATTGACATGCCAAAACTAAACCAAGATGAGTTAAACTATCTTAACAGGCCCATATCAAGCATTGAAATAGAAACAGCAATAAGAGACCTCCCAGCTAAGAAAAGTCCAGGACCAGATGGTTTTACAGCGGAATTTTACAAGGCCTTCAAAGCAGAGCTCACACCAATTCTCCTCCAACTCTTCAAGGAAATTGAAAGAGAAAGCTCACTACCGAACACATTCTATGAAGCCATCATAACCCTCATCCCAAAACCAGGCAGGGACTCATCAAAGAAAGAGAACTATAGACCCATTTCTTTGATGAACATTGATGCAAAACTTCTCAACAAAATTTTGGCCAACCGACTTCAACAACTCATCCAAAAAATCATACACCACGATCAAACAGGATTCATTTCAGGGATGCAAAGCTGGTTCAATATACGCAAATCAATTAATATTATTCATCACATCAACAGGAGCAAGAATAAGAACCACATGATTATCTCAATAGACGCAGAAAAAGCATTCGACAAGATACAACACCCCTTTATGATGAAGGTTTTGGAAAAATTAGGAATCCGGAACATTCCTCAATACAATAAAGGCTGTATATGACAAACCTACAGCCAGCATTATACTCAATGGTGAAAAACGAAAGCCATTTCCTCTTAACTCAGGAACAAGACAAGGATGCCCACTCTCTCCACTTCTCTTCAATCTAGTATTAGAATGCCTAGCTACAGCAATAAGACAAGATGCAGGCATAAAGGGGATCCAAATAGGGAAAGAAGAAATAAAACTCTCCCTCTTTGCAGATGACATGATCTTGTATGTAAAGAATCCCACAGACTCCACTCCCAAATTACTCAAGCTGATTCAAAACTTTGGCAAAGTAGCAGGTTATAAAATTAACCCCCCAAAATCAATGGCTTTTCTGTATGCCAACAATGAGAAAAGTGTGGCTGAAATTAGGAAAGCAACTCCATTTGTAATAGCCCCACAAAAAATAAAATACCTAAGAATTAACTAAAGAAGTGAAGGACCTCTATGATGAAAACTTTAAAATCTTGAAAAAGGAAATCAACACAGAACTTAAAAAATGGCAAAACCTCCCATGCTCCTGGATTGGAAAGATTAACATCGTGAAAATGGCAATACTTCCCAAGGCTATCTACAAATTCAATGCAATACCTATCAAAATTCCACCCTCATTCTTCAAGGAAATAGAAGAGGCAATCCAAAAATTCATATGGAACAATAAAAGACCCCGAATAGCAAAAACGCTTCTCAACGGAAAGAACACTGTTGGAGGAATATCAATGCCAAATTTCAAACTCTACTATAAAGCCATAGTAATCAAAACAGCTTGGTATTGGCATAAGAACAGACCTCAGGACCAATGGAATAGAATTGAAAACCCAGAAATGAACCTACAGACCTATAGCCATCTAATCTTCGATAAGGGAGCTAAAACAATACAATGGAAGAAAGACAGCCTCTTCAGTAAATGGTGCTGGCAAAATTGGTTAACTACATGTAGGAAACTAAAGCTAGATCCTTATATATCACCCTGCACCAGAATCAACTCCAAATGGATCAAAGACCTTGAACTCAAAGCAGACACTCTGAAAACATTACAGGATGGAATAGGAGAAACCCTAGGTCTCCTTGGCTCAGGCCGAAATTTTCTGAATAGAGACCCAGAAACACAACAAATCAAAGAAAGGTTGGACAAATGGGATTGCATAAAGTTACAGAGCTTCTGCAGGGCAAATGACATAGCTAGCAAGATCAATAGAAAGCCCACAGATTGGGAGAAGATCTTTACTAGCCATACAACGGACAAGGGTCTCATATCTAAAATATACTTGGAACTCAAAAAATTAAACCACCCAACAACAAATCCTCAAAGAAACAACTGCCCAGTAAATAAGTGGGCGAAAGACTTAAAGAGAAACGTCTCTGAAGAAGAAAGAAGGATGGCCAATAGACATATAAAGAAATGTTCAACATCCCTAGCCATAAAAGAAATGCAAATCAAAACAACATTGAGATATCACCTCACTCCAGTTAGAACAGCAAAAATCAAGAACTCTAACAACAACAGATGCTGGAGGGGATGTGGACAGAAAGGAACCTTACTTTATTGTTGGTGGGAATGTAAACTTGTTCAACCACTTTGGAAAGCAGTATGGAGGTTCCTCAAAAGACTTCACATAGAACTCCCCTATGACCCAGCAATCCCACTTTTGGGCATTTACCCAAATGTTTACAAACAAGACCACACTAAAGCTACCAGCACAACTATGTTTATTCCAGCATTATTTACCATAGCTAAGATATGGAACCAACCCAGATGCCCCTCAGTAGATGAATGGATCAAGAAAATGTGGTATATATACACAATGGAATTCTATGCCTCCATCAGAAAGAATGACATTTCCCCATTTGTTAGGAAATGGAAAGGCTTAGAAAAAATTATATTAAGTGAAGTAAGCCAGGCCCAAAGAAACGTAGGTCCCATGGTTTCCCTTATTTACAATATCTAGTATATGTATGAGTCAAGCGGAAAAGGTCAGATATTGTGATGTTAGGAAAACGAACCCTTAAATATGTATTTTAATGTTTTTTTTTCTTTCATGCATGTGTTTCCAATGCATTTATAAGATTATTTCTTTGTTGCTTTGTATGTCCCTCCCCCACAGTGTAACCCCCGCTTTCACTATATTTGATGTCAGTATAACTTGTGGAGGAGACGGGGACAAACAAGTCGTTTAAGGATTCAGGTGGACCTGTTGCAACAATGAGAAGTACAAAATGTCATGTCAAAAATGAGCTCTACAATGTCGGTGTGGGGGGGGGGAGGGGGGGAAGGATTGGGTGGGGGGGAGGGGGGAGGCTGGGAAGGGAGGTGAAGGGTAAACAAAGGAGGAGGCTGCAATGCTTGGTAAGAAATGTATGCATTATCCTGCCCATGTAATTGTAACCCCTCTGTACAGTATGTTCTCAAATAAAATTAAATTAAAAAAAAAAAAGAAATCTACTCATTATCTTGCCCATGTAATTGTAACCCCTCTGTACAGTATTTTCACAATTAAAAAAAAAAGAAGGAAGAGGTGACACTGTTCAAAAAGAAATGTTCTCATTACCTGGCTTGTAACTGCAACCCCTCTGTACATCACCTTAATTAAAATTAAAATTAAAATATATATACACTAAAAAAAAGAAATTCAGAATCTGGTGTCCCACGCCAGTTTTATGGAATCAGGATTTTCATTTTGACTAGATCCTCAGGTGATTCCTATATAACTGAGTTTGAGATGCCCAGATCTATTCAATAGCAATAGAATAGTAGTAATAGAATAGTAGTGCTTGTACTACTACTTGCTTTAGATCTCTGCATCTTGTCCAAGAAAAAATAGAGAAAGCCTTAAATCCACCACTAAAGTCTACAAAAAAGCATCATTTAACCAGAAGTTCACTTTATGCTTCTTGATTTTTTGAAGTGCTTATGACTGCAGAAAATCATCACTTTGAAGAGTAAAAGAAACCTAGTGACAGGAGAGCTTTGGTTGACACAGAACCTTAAACTATGTGTTCAACCTGTAATATATTAGTTTGACATGACATCGTAGTTTGTTTTATTAAGGGCCACAATTCAGAGATTGCATTCCTTAAATTTTTGGGGTTTTACTGACATCAAGATTGATGTCAAGAGTTATTTATCCTTGTTCACTAACTACAATTAGAATCCCTGAGCAAGCTTATATGCACAGTGGCAAGCTACTTCTATTAAACATCTTTGGTATGAATCCCAGGCATCAAGATACTTCATGCTTTGATGCATGTCAGGATTCTAACTGCTGATAGGAATGTAAATTGGTGAAACATTTTCAAAATGCAGGTTGGTACTACTTTTCAAAGCCTTAAAATATTTATGAGTTTTGGGGTTGGAGGAATGGCTCCGTTGGTAACATGCTAGCCAGTGAGTGAAAGCATCAGGTACCAAGTTCTAACCCTGGTCTTGGACAAATAAAAAGCAATGCTTATGGCATTTGATCCAGCCAAGCCACTTAGAAAATTCTTCTTGAAAAAATTATTGAGCATGCGGGCAAAGATTAAGTTATAAGAGGATAGTCTTATTATGACTATTTTTAATAAAGAAATCTTGAGATCAGTACTAACAACTCAAAAGACACAACTTTTTATTCATCCAATGATATTAACTTAACCTTACCAAATAAGCACCCATATCATGTTTGTTATATTTCTGAGATTTCTAGGTATACTTAGTTTAAATAAGCACTCATTTATCTCTAACCCAACTTTAATAAAGTTCCCTTAAGAGATTTTATAAATTTAATTTGGTAGTATCACCCAAAGGTAAGAAAATATCACATATACATAACATATAGCGATAGATATATGTAAATATACTTACACAAACAAAGTTAAGCTTTCATCCTAAAAGATTTACATTTATTCCACTGTATATTTTTTATCCAAATTGTGTTTTTGGTAAATAGGACAAGTTGAGGATATCCCTTCATACAAGAGTTAGTGCTTTATACTCATATTTGTGAGGGAGATATTTAAGATTTTTATTTGTTCAGATAATGAACAAAATTCAGTTCAGACACCAAGGGGACTTAAGTAGCCATCTAGATGTCTCTAGAACTTAGCTGAGTAGATAGAACAGCTGGTCTAGTTCCAGTTGCCCTTTTCTTCCTTTCCCTTTCCCTCCTCTCTCCCTCACACTCTTCCTCCTTCCTTCCCTCCCTTCCTTCTTCCCTTCCTTCCTTTTCCTGCCTTCCTTCTTTTTCCTTCCTTTCTAACTTCTGTTTTTCGTCTTCTATACCTTCCAGTATCCCTCAGTTTAAGAGAACCCCTGAGGGGAGGAGGCCCAAAGTCAATAGAAAAAGTTGAAAGGAGAGAGATGCCTGGCAGAGGTGGGCAGAAGGAAGGGGAGGGGTCTGAAGAAGCTAAATCAAGAGACTAAGCGAAGAGAAGGAAGAAACAACAGTGGTCAAAAGAGGAAGGAGGAAGGAATCAGTGGGAACAAAAATCTCAATGGAGCCAGTTGCAGTGATCTCCTTCCCCCAAGAAGCCAGTGAAGTTTGGCATAAAGAAGCCAGGTGCAAACCCAACCTCTGTTATCTGGAGCTCTAGCACAGCTTCAAGAGCATATTCAGAATCCAAAGAAACCAGATCTATCTTCACCATCCTTCAGTGGACATTTGTGCCAAATGGTGGGCCAGGAGGATGGAGTATGGCTCACTAGAATGTTACTGATAAGGAGTAGAGACAAAGACACACAATAAAGAACCTAAGTAAGAAGTCTGTGGATTCTGATGTTGAGTCCAATCCTATTCAATTTGTGACACCATAACTGCTAAAGAAAAAAGTCATAGCGCTTGTCAAAATGGTCTGAGGCAGACTTTACTCAGAGGGACTACCACCATGAGATTTGAAATGGAGATGAGAAATTGGGCTTCACTCTGAGACAGTAAGGAAGAGATAGGATTGATAGCCAAGGAACAGCCATGGGAGTTGGTGGATGGGGGTTGGAAGGCAGGATAATTCGCTACTAAACTAACCTAACAGAATTCTTGGTGAAGGCAGGCCATCCCAGATGGGACCTGGGGGATAAGAGAGGATGAGTAATTTATCAAGGAGGAACAGATACTAAAATTAATCATGCATGTCTTTATTGGGAGAGAGTCTACTGAAACCATCCTGACAGGGATCTTGCTAAAACTAGGTGATATAAAGATGGACACTAGTCCTCAAGTCAAGGACTCGTTAGGAAGAAAAGTCAGAGAAACTTGGTTAAACTTTGATCAAAAAGAAACTTAAATAAAAAATCAAATCAAATCAAAAATTACTTTTTTCTTTAAAAAGTTTTTAAGATACTGTTTCCTAAAAAGGGAAAAGGTATTATTAATTGCCTATTCCCCCAAACTCAAATATTTATGACTATTTAATTCCTATCCCAATGGGAATTTTAAAAAAATTGAGAATGCACAATTTATATCCAGTTCTGTATAATATTATGACATCTTTAAAAATAATTATAAAACAATATATGCATTATAAAATGCAGTTGTAACAATGTCAAGAAAATTAAACATAAAATGTAATGCTGTAAAATAATATTATACTTATAAAAAATAAAAATGTAACAAAATTTTAAGAGAATATACAAAATGAAAATAATTTTTCTTTTTGAAATTGAAAGTATTATATGCTGATTTTTCTTTCTGTAGAAAATTATCTTTAATATTTTTATTATGTTCCTCAATTAGAATAGAAACCCTAAAATTACTAACATTCTTCGCTTTTCTACTTACTAGGTTTAACTAGATATTTTCCTAGGGACCCAGAGTTGCCAAATTCAGCAGAAAAATAATTGAATTTCAGATAAATGACTCTTTTTGTTAATATCAATATGTCCCACATACTATTTGGTACATGTTTATATTTTTAAAAAACTACTTGCAGCTGAGCACCAGTGACTCATACTTATAATCCTAGATACTCAGGAAGCTGAAATCTGAAGAGCTGAATCTAAGGATCCAAACCAGCCCAAGCAGAAAAATCCATGAGACTCTATCTTCAATTAATGAGCAAAAACAAAAATTGGGCTGGAGGTATGACTCAAGTGGCAAAATGCCTTCCTAGCAAATTCAAGGATTGGGATTCAAAACCCCATACCACCAAAAAAAAAAAAAAAAAAACTACTAATACTGTTGGAAACTAATTTGACAATGTTTGAGACCCTAGGAGAGAAAAAGCAAACAAGTCCTCTGTGAGCCACAGCTCAAAAAGACTCTAGGGCTGGGAAGGTGGCTCAGTGGTAGAGTGCTTGCTTTGCATGCATGAGGCCCTGGGTTCAATTCCTCAGCACCACATAAGCAAAAAGAAAAAAGCCGGAAGGGGCGCTGTGGCTCAAGTGGTAGAGCGCTAGCCTTGAGCTGAAGAGCTGAGGGACAGCGCCCAGGCCCAGAGTTCAGGCTCCAAGACAGGACCCCCCCCCCAAAAAAAAATAAAAAAAAAAAAAAAAAAAAAAAAAGACTCTATATGCTTGTTTAAAAGAGAAACTAGTTAGCCAGGGAGTGACACCCTTCTCCAGAGTAGGAACTCATGCCTGTGCTTCTATGCCCGCTGCTTTGGCATGCTGTTTTACCAGGCATCCCTGTTATATTTTTGCATTTTGTGAAACTGAAACATGAAATCACAGTTGGCAGACAGAAAGGCGGAGCTGTAAAGAATCACCAGGTCCAAGCATCCAGCCAGACCTCTAAGTTCTTTAGATGTATTTAGTTGCAAGTGGTGGTGGTGCTTTCTTGAAAACGGTTTCCTGAAAAGCAATTAGTCTCTTCATGCCATTCAACCTCCCACTGCTTAGAAGTTCTTAGACCTTTACCTGCCTGTGTGTTTATTCTGTAGAGAAAACGGCTGTCATGTTCAGGAGTGCATGTAGCAGGGACGCTGGGATAACAGCACTTTTCAGAGTCTCCCTTGGAAATATATAAGGGAATTCTTGCTGAAAGGATGTAGGGTGTTGACAATTCTGGCAGACTCAATAGATAAAAACTGCTACTTGGATATGACAAGGAACTAAGTGTGTGTGTGTGTGTGTGTGTGAGAGAGAGAGAGAGAGAGAGAGAGAATATTATAGATCTGTCTGCCTTCTTTTTGTTTAGTAATAGTTCAACTATTCTATAATCATTTTACACTAGTAAGTCCCTAACCTACAAATGTGGAATGGAATATTTAGAATGGTATAAGGGAACCAAGTTGGGTGTAAGAGAATAAAACATAAAGGAAAAAAGCACAAGGACAACTGAAAAAACATCACAATATCTTTAACTTAGTAGCTTCTCCCAGGGAAAGAGCTAGAAGGTCCATCATATAGAAAGGCATAGTACTGAGAGGAAACCACCTGATAGCATTTCATTTACACAGGGCTTTATACCAAGCCAACAGGAGAAAAAAAAATAAAGGACCATATGATATGGCTAACCTTCATCTCTACAAATCTGGAAACAACAATTAGCTTCCTGGATTCATCCTTCTCTTGAAAGGAACCATGTGGCCGCTTCCTGTGTCTTCATTCAGTTTGGTCAAGTTCCTAGGTGGACACTTTGGTCTAGGATTCTTTTGTGCATTCATATCCTCCCTGTTTGCCTAACTCAACTTTACAAACTTGCATAGAAGTCACAAACTTTCCTAGATGTCAGTCAGACCTGAATTCTTTTTTTTTCAGAGCCCATTTACAATAGGAAACTACAACAATGTCTTTAATCAATTTCTTTTTTTTTGCCAGTCAGAGGGTCTCTGAGCTTCTTTCTCTCAAGGCTAACACTCTACCACTTGAGCTACAGTGTCACGTCCAGCTTTTTCTGAGTAGTTTATTGGAGATGAGTCTCATAGACTTTCCTGTCTGGACTGGCTTCTAACCATGATCCTCAGATCTCAGCCTCTTGAGTAACTAGAGTTACAGGTATGAGCCACTGGCACCCTGCTAAATCACATTCTGTATAGAAATCCTCTCCTACTCTGCCACATACTTTTGTACTCTCAAAAGCTTTAGGATTCTGCTATGCTTCTTTTTCTTTTTTTTTCTAAATAGGATTTATTTTTTAGAACATTTTTAGGTTCACAGCATGATTTAAAAGGAAGTGCTATGAATCTTTAACTCCCATTTCCTTCAAGGGGGACAGAAAATGTTTCTCTTTTCCCTTGTTCTCCCTCCTTTAATCCTGTTATTCTAAAAGAAATCCTTATTAAAACTAAGTAAAAAAAGAAAGAAAACAAAAGTACAGCCAGACGCAATATTGCACCCCTGTAATCCTAGTATGAGAAGCCAAAGCAGCATTGTGAGCTCTGAACAGTCTAGGCTACATAAGGAGACCTACCTTGAAGGGAAGGGATGGTAGGGGAAAAACAAAGGAGGAGGTAACAATGCTTGATAGGAAATGTACTCATTACCTTCCTCATGTAACTGTAACCCCTCTGTACAGTATTTTTACAATAAAAAACTTATTAAAATAATAATAATAAATTTTTTAATTAAAGAAAATTAATTCTGGGAATTATCACCTGATCTTGCCTTTCCCAACACACAATCGTCTCTGCTACCAACATCCACCAATGCATTCGTTACAATCAATGAACTATGACATTCACACCTCATTACCAAAGTCGTTTGCATTACAGCTCACGCTTACGGTTATACATTCTATGTGTTTGGGCAAATCCATGGCACGTAGTCACTATCACAATGACAGGTAGGGTGGTTGTGTTACTGAAAATACCTCTTTGCTCTGTTGATTCATGCTTTCCTCACAGTTATCGCCTGGCATTCACTGATCATTTTACTGCCTCCATTAGCTTTTGCCTTTTCTGTGATACTTCTACTGCTGGAATTTATCCAGTGCATAGCCTTTTCTTCTTAACCTCTTTCACTTACTAATATACAAGGAAGGTTCTTCTATGCAATTCATGGGCTTGATAGCTCATTGTTCAGTGCTGAGTAACATACTGCCCTCCAGATATACCACAGTGTATTGATCCTACTGGGGCCATTGTGGACATTTCCAGGTTTTAGCAAGTATAAAGCCTCACACTATCCCCACGCAGGCTCAGGTTCTGTGTGGATGTTTTCAGGAACTACCAAGCAATGTGACTGATGAACCATGACATAAGGCTACCATTACTTTTGCAGCAAATGGTGAAACTCTCCTCTAGAGGCCTATCTCATTTACAGTCTCACTAGCAATGAACAGACCTGGTGTTATTCTCCAGTTCTGGCCTGCCTTTGATGTTATGGATGTTTGGGTCTTGGGCCTTTCTGATAGGTGTGGAATTTCATGGATTTCTTATTTATTTTTGTATTTTGTGCCAGGACTGGGGCTTGAACTCAGAGCTAGGGCATTCTGCATTTAGGTTTTCGGACCCATGCTAGCACTCTACTGGCTGAATAGTGCATTTAACACACTATTCATCCTAAATAGACAGAGAAAATGGAGTCACACCTCCACTTTCTGGCTTTTTGCTGATTGATTAATTAGAGGTCAGAGTCTTGAAAATGTGTCTGCTTTGAACTATTATCTTCACGTCTCAGCCCTTGAGTAGCTAGGATTACAGGCATGAGCCACCGGCACCCTGCTCTCATGTTGTTTTAATTTGGGATTTTCTAATGGTATTTTCCTATCAACTATGTTGAAGGTCTCCAAACATCCCAGGATCTATTTCTCAGGAGACAGGACTGGGCTTGGTATTTCAGCCTGAGTCATCTGACCTCAGGAAAGTATGATGATAGAGCATCTCAAAGATCCCCAAAAAGAAATTAATAACCTCCCAGTGACCAACATAGGCATGCCCTGCAGCTTTTATACTGAGCTACATTTTCAGTGCTCCTGGCTAAAAGTGGATTTTGGAATGAATCTGACTTCCAGTTCCTTCAGAGGTTTCGTTTAGCCCTGTTGCTTTGGGCCTTTGGTGAAGCAGAACATGAGGGCAGAGAGACTGTGGTGGAGCAGAGCTGCTCACCTCATTCTGGCTGGGAAGCAAAGAAAGAGGCCTCTGCTGGGGTGCTAATGAGATCAGTGACATTCCCTTTCTTTCCTTTTGGCACACCGATAATTGCAGGTGGTCCACACCGCAGGACTGCTGCCTCTCCTCCCTGTCTGTCTGTTTAGGATGAACAATGTATTAAGTACACTATTTGTCTGCCACAGACTGGACTCTCGTGGGCAACATAAATGGCAGCTCTAATTCAACCTTCATCTCTTCTGAGTTCCCAGACGTGTGTTTTCCATGTAAACCAAAGCACAGAAGTTGTCAATAAAAGCACTGCTAATTTAGATGTTCATTGACAGGCCCATATTAAATCTTCTTTTGCTATTTTTCACAAATTGTTGTTTTGACAGGTGCCATTTTATTTGGTTGGCAGGACTTACTTTACTGTTTTTCTCTTCAGCCCTATCTAAATTTCCTCTATAAGGTATAAATACCAACTTAGTATATAATAGGTAGATTTGCATTACAGGACAGGATAGGAGAAACCATAAGTCTCCTTGGCACAGGCCGAAATTTTCGTAATAGAGACCCAGAAACACAACAAATCAAAGAAAGTTTGGACAAATGGGATTGCATGAAGCAGCAGAGCTTCTGCATGGCAAAGGACATATCGAGCAAGATCAATAGAAAGCCCATGGATTGGGAGAAGATCTTCACTAGCCCATATCAAGGATAGGGGTCTCATATCTAAAATATACTTGGAGCTCAAAAAATTAAATCCAACAACAAATCCTCAAAGAAACAACTGACCAATAAATAAGTGGGCTAAAGACTTAAAGAAAAACTTCTCTGAAGAGGAAAGAAGAATGGCCAATAGACACATGAAGAAATGCTCACCTTCTCTAGCCATAAAAGAAATGCAAATCAAAACAATACTGAGATTCCATCTCACCCCAGTTAGAATGACTATAATCAAGAACTCTAGTAACAGTAGATGCTGGAGGGGATGTGGCCAGAAGGCAATCCTACTGCATTGTTGGTGGGAGTATAACTTGTTCAGCCACTTTGGAAAGCAGTATGGAGGTTCCTCAAAAGACTCCACATAGAGCTCCCCTATGACCCAGCAATCCCACTTTTGGGCATTTACCCAAATGATCACAAACAAGACCATACTAAAGCTACCAGCACAATTATGTTTATTGCAGCATTATTTATCATAGCTAAGATATGGAACCAACCCAGATGCCCTCAGTAGATGAATGGATCAAGAAAATGTGATATATATATATCATATATACATATACATATGTATATGTATACACACACACACACACACACACACAATGGAATTCTATGCCTCCATCAAAAAGAATGACATTGCTCCATTTCTTAGGAAATAGAAAGACTTGGAAAAAAATTATACTAAGTGAAGTAAGCCAGGCCCAAAGAAACATAGGTCCCATGGTTTCCCTTATTTGCAATAACTAGTATATGTCTGGGACAAGCAGAAAAGGTAAAAAGCTATGTACATATGACCAGATAAGATTAAGTTAAGTGAAATGAACCCCAAGATAGGGACATGAGTAGTTTTTTTTCTTTCTTGCTATTGTTTTTAACATACCCATATTATTTTTTTGTTGCTTTGTATGTTCCTCCCCCATGGTATAACCACTGTTTTCACTGTATTTGATGTTGGTGTAATTTGGGGAGGGGAAGGGAAAAAACAAAATGTTTAAATAGGGATACAGGTTGACCCATTGTAACAATGAGATGTACAAGACACTATGTTGAAAAACGAACTTTACAATTTAGGCTGGGGCGGGGGTGTAGTTATGGAAATGGGAAGTAGGGGAAAAACAAAGGAGGAGGCAACAATGCTTAATAAGAAATGTACTCATTACCTTGTTCATGTAACTGTAACTCCTCTGTACCGTATTTTCACAATAAAAATTTACTTAAAAATTAATAGGTATATTTGTTGATTTGGGGTGATAGGTAAAAGCCCACAATAACTAGTTCTAGAAAAGATTCTAGCAGTACTTGTATAAGCTGTCTCATAACATTTTCTTTCATGAGGCAATTTAAATGTGGTTTAATTATTTTTCTTTGCTCTGGTGAATTATTGATTCCTGAATTATTCGAAATGGACATTCAAATAAATACTGGCCAAACAGATTTGATACACTGTCTGACTGCCTAGTAGGGAAACATCCATCTTCTCTACAGTAGTACTGTGGCCTTCACAGAAGTGTTATTTAGTAGCCTTTGTGAATAATCACGGCACTTTCTCCCCTCAGCTGTAACACCCAGAGGAGAATTATATATCCTGCTTTCCATTGCTATAAGATGAGTTCATGGAACAATGGAGTTATTTGGACAATCCTGAGCCTCTTCACTTGATTTAAGACAAAGAGAATAGTTAGATGTCATGAGTAATGTTATCAGTAATATCTTTGGAAACTAAAATTTTCTGTATTTCCTTTCTACAGGAGAATTTAAAGAACAGAACACCTTCTCCCACACCTGTAGAGTTTATAAGCTTTTTCTTTGCAACAGGCTTTGTGATTTTATTCTGCTGCTGAGGCATTTCATTTCTGAATTGAATTGGCCCCTGAATTCCTGTGCTGGAGTGTAGCCTGAACCATTGCTCTCATTTGTTCTCATTATCTTGAGGATGTTAAGATGTGGTCATGTGTACAGAACTTGATGGGCTTCAAATCTCTAAGGTTGTGCTTTTTTATACCTCTTTTCTATTAGCCTACCCTACCTTTGCTCATCTTCTTTGGACAGGACTGTGTGACAACAGGGCTGTATTTCTCCTTTGCCCTTGGCTAATGGTCCCAGAAAGATGAAATGCTCATCTACTAAGAATACCAAGGATGCCCTCTCCCTTTGGGAGCTATTGTGTACCTTTGTGATGAATCCCTTCTATTTGGCACTAGGAATTGCAATCAAAAGAATCAGAAGAAACTTAATAATGTTGACATTCTCTGTGTCTGCAAAGGTGGGGATGGGACAACAAAGAAAGACTCCATTTCATATGCTGTGTTTCCTTGGCAGTGGTAGCTACCCAGAACCCCACTCCATGGAGAGTGTGGCTTGTCAGAATTTTTCAGCTGTAGAGAACCGCCTTACCCAAACTCACACCCCTTCCCAGAGTGGTCCATGTTCAGCCTAACTGATCTTAAGGGCCACGTTAGCTCCTGTGCTCCCAGTAGGCTAACAGGGAGAGACGCCTGTATTGTAGTTGAATACCTATCTCTGCCACACCTTCACAGATGTTGATCCGGAGGGCAATCCCTAATCAACACCCCCACACTAAACTCTGGGGACCAACCTGTGCTGTAGAGTGATATCTATTTGGACAAAGAAAGTATATCACCATGGGACACTCTGCTTTATCCTCAACCAAATGCTGGTCTGTTGTCATTGGCAACAATTATAACTACCCTCTCTAGTGAGGAAACAGCATGGAGTGAAGTAGAACCAAAAATAAGCTAATGGCAAAAGAGGAGGATCTGTATTGTTACCTCACCAGCAACAACATCAGTGACCTTAAGTCACTCAGCATTTAATGTTTCTATTTATACAGCATTCACAGAGAGGTGTTGAGGTAGATACCATCCAAAATTTGTGAAATTGATTTGGAGATGTTAAATGACTTGATGGGACCACAGGCCCAAATGGACCTAAAGTTTCAGTCTACTTTCCTCCAAACCTCTGACTCTCCTGTTGCTCCTGTTGGCCAGGAATTATGTTTGCTGCAGCCATTTTCTGGCTCCTTTCCCGTCCAGCTTTGAAAACACTGCTCTTTCAACATATATTTAAATAATGCCTTACATAGGCAAATTTTGAAAACTGGGTCTTGCCTGAAAAAGGTTTGATCTCAAACTTACGCTCTGCTATATTAGCATAAAATTTATTTCATGGTTTACGAAAGGAACTGATGAAAGTTTGTGTAATATAAAGATGGAGCCCTTTAAAACCCCCTAAATACAGACAATGAAAATTGAATCACTTTTTATTCTGTCTTGGTTTCCCAGTATTAATGAAACAACTGTATGAAGGTACAGAGGCATCTGTGTCCTGAGAACTATATTGTCCAAGTACATCTAAGTCCTTTGGCTCTGCAAGCAGCTGTCCTTAGCCCAGAGCCCCACTCCATAGGGCTGTGGCTTGTTGGGATTTTATGTTTCTACCTTTTCCCTGGCTTCCCCCTGCAGTTCCATTATTGTTACTTTGCCCTCATTTCCTTCATTACTGAAGCATTTGTTTCTTCTCTTAACCTGCTATATATGTTCCTCTCAGCTGTTTTAAATCCTTTTTAGAAAGTCATTTCCATGTTCTGCATCACTTAACTGAATCTTTCCCCCAGTCTCCTTCCTTCCTTCTAAGATTGGTTCCAGAACAATAACTTCTCCATCTTCCAGAGCCTATATCTACATTTGACCCAGCATGGTAAAGGTATAATGTATCTATGCACAGTGGAACAAGTTCAGGCTCACAGCCAAATAAATAGACCTGGGCTCAAATCCCATTGCTATCAATAATATCACATTAACCTTTGTGCACACTAAATTCACTGAACCTAATGCTTAACTGGAAGTGTTGTATAAACCAGAAATGATACGTGTAAGGCACCAGAAGTTACCCAATAAGTGAGCCTACTGGGCTGGGAAGGTGGCTCAGTGGTAGAGCGCTTGCCTTGCATGCATGAGACCCTGGGTTCATTCCTTAGCACCACATAAGCAAAAAGAAAAAAAGCCAGAAGTGGTCCTGCGGCTCAAGTGGTAGAGCGCTAGCCTTGAGCTGAATAGCTGAGGGACAGAGCCCAGGCCCAGAGTTCAGGCCCCACGACCGGACCCCCCCCCCCCAAAAAAAAAAGTGAGCCTACTATAACTTTTACTGGGGCAGGAATGGAGCAACTCCAACTCTAGCCTCTCAAGTAGTACCTGGAAGGATTAGGTGCGATCTAAAGCCATGAAGCATAGTGGAAAGGGCGTAAATGAACTCACAGGGGTGGGAGAAAGGTGATGAACTGTGAGCTCTCTTGTGAGCTGGCTGCATGACTTCTAGAGGCCTCTGTTTCCTCAGAGGTAAAATGAGGAGGCTTCACCAGATCACTCCTATCATCCCTTCCAGCTTTAAGTCAATGGTTTTTATAGCACATGATGATTGTTGAGTCGATTGTCATGGTAGAAGGGTGGAAGAGATCAGAGGTGCCCCCATGTTTTCCCCTCTCTGTGCCTCTGGCTGTGTACTGAATTAGTTTCCCAGTACCTCCTTCCCCTTGCTCTGGAGTAACTGGATGGCTTAAAGTCTGTATGATTGTTTTCTCAGCTGTAACAAAGAAAAGTGATCCAAACATTGTGGCGCACATGCCTATAATCCTAGGTGCTTCAAAGGTAGGGGTAGGAGGATCTTGATCTAGGGCTTGCCTGGGCAAAAGTAGGGGCCCCTATCTGAAAAAAAAAAATCAAAAGCAAAAAGTTTAGGGACTTGACTCCAGTGATATAGTACTTGCCAAGCAAATGAGAGGCTCCAAGATCAACTCCTAGTACAAATGGTGGTGGGGAGGACAAGAAAGAGAGAAAGGGGGGAAAGGAAGAGAGAGGGGGAGATAGGTTAAAAATACTTTCCCCTTTGGTAAATATGAAGAATATCTAAAATGTCCAACATATAAACATGCAAGGAAACATGTAACAGAAATTACTCCTAATCCTGGGAACTACACTATGTTTTAACATGGCCCATGAGATGGAAAGATGATCCTGTCTCATCTCTGGCCATGCTGCAGTATGAAATGTCCATTTCTCCCCCATCCCACCATACCTCTTAAAGCATTCAGTCATTGGAAAAGGTAAAAATGCCTTTTAACAGCACAGCATGGTGTTGTCATGAAATTGCCTCCTAACAGAATCTGAGGCTTTTCTGATTCATTACCCAGCTTTCTGGGTCTGTTCGTGACTTCCTTTTTGTCACTTAGTTTGCTTTCAGTTTTTCTACACCAGTTTCCTTCTAGGGAATTGCTCCTAGCTGGGGCACTAGCAGACGCACTGGTTTCAGCCGATAACAAATCAACAGTGGGGCCAGACCACAGTACCAGCATGCTCAAAGTGTCTCCTGACACTTAATTTCTAAAAGGGCCCCTAATGAGAAAGTAAATTCTTGTTTGTAATTAATTGGCTCATTATTGTGTTCCCAATAGATGTAGTGACAAATAGCAGGATGTTAAACCGCATTGTTTTTACTGGTCCAGCAGACTCGGCCTATTTGTCAATATGTCCTCCAAATTATCCCACTTTCACAGCCTTCAAATTAAGAGCCCAGCTTGACAAGTCATTGCTTGCCAAATGTCCTGGTTTTTCTCTTGTGTGACATACAATTTATATGCCTTTCTAGCTAACACTAATTGTGTCAGGTATTAGTCTAAAATCATGCTATGCTAATCCTTGCAACATCTCTAGGAGCTAGTTATTAATTTTTTTTGTTTTTGGCCAGTCCTGGGGCTTGAACTTTGAGCCTGGGCACAGTACCTGAGCTTCTTTTGTTCAAGGCCAGCACTCTACCACTTGAGCCACAGCTCTACTTCTGGCTTTTTCTGTTTATGTGGCACTGAGGACTCAAACCCAGTGCTTCATGCATGCAAGGCAGGCACTCTACCACAAGCCACATTCCCAGCCCTAGTTACTACTTTTATCCCCACCTAACAAGTGAGGAACTTGTAGCCCAAGTGGAATGACTTGTTAAGAAGCAGTGTTGGGCTCTGAGTCCAGGTCTGTTTAACACCAGATCCCAAGCTTGCAAACTAGGTAGGACTGTCTATCTTTTTGGAGCTACAGATATTTTTTATAGTCTCATGAAACTTAACCCTTTTGTCAGAATAATATTTTTAAGTTAAAATAGAAAAATTATAAAGAGAACCAATCAGATTGAAACCATTACCAAGACATTTTTAAAACAAATGTAACATCTCTTCAATTGACCAGCAAAATTCTAGAAGAGTAAAGAAGTAGCTCAAATGACAAAAGCACCAGCCTTGAGTGGAAAAGCCAAGTAAGACTATAGGCCCCAAGTTCAAGACAAGTTCAAGCCCTAGTGCCAGCAAAAAAAAGGAAAGAAAATCTAGGTGATAACAGGTATACAAAACTAGAAATATAGAATAGGCATTAATATATAAATTAAAACTATATCGAAAAATATAGTCAATAGCAAGTAATTACATGTTTGGACAAGTACTTATAATTCAGAGGGCATGTAAGTATTAATTACACCGTACAAAAATCTCTTTAAGCTGGGCGCCGGTGGCTCACGCCTGTAATCCTAGCTATTCAGGAGGTTGAGATCTGAGGACTGCGGTTCAAAGCCAGCCCAGGCAGGGAAGTCCGTGAGATTCTTATCTCCAATAAACCACTAGAAAACCAGAAGTGGCACTGTGGCTCAAGCGGTAGAGAGCTCGCCTTGAGCTGAAGAGCACCAAGACAGCGCCCAAGCCCATAGTTCAAGCCCCACGACTGACCAAAAAAAAAACAAAAAACTCTTTAAATTGTAATCAAGGAATAAGCCAAAAAATTAGATGAAGGATATAAAAGCATATTCAAATGGTCAAAAAAAATATACAAAAAGAACAAGCTTATAAAGCAGTTGTAGGAACAAAAGTTAAGATAATGTCATTTTGTACACGACAGCATCGCAATTTTAAAGAATTGTAATACCTATAACTGGCAAAACTTCTGATTAAATATTAATTATTATTATTAATAAATGTTATTATTACATGTCGCATTTACACACAGCACATATACCCTCCTCTTTTGATATTTGATAAAAAGGAAGACAGAAAACTTCAACTTTTTTCATTAAAATTAAATTTAAATGTTTTTTATTTTACCATTTTTTAATTTAATTTTTACCATTCCCCTTAAAATAAAAACACAGAGGAAGACTTTTGTTCTCAGCAACAGTTTTATTTAACCATCATTTATCAAGCATCCACATATACTCAGTGATGTGTTAGGCTTTGAGTCACAGTCTAAGAGGAAGACACATAATAAACAGGCAATTAAAGATTCAAAACCAGATCCTTGATAGAAACATCTCACATTTAAAGTAACCAAAAAAAAAAAAAGCCAATAATTCTACTGAACTCCCTTGCACTCAGAATAAGCTGGAGCTCTTAACTATGGCAGGCTAAAGTACTGCATGAATGGGCCCATTCTTTCTTTTTGACCCTCTTATGCTCACTGTGAGCCAGCTCTATCAGTCTTCTTTCCAACCCTTGAACAGGCCAAGTTCATTCCCATCTAAGAGCACTTGATATTTCCTGTTCTCCACTGTCTTCCCAGGGCAAGCTTCTCAAAGAAGCCATTGCTGAAATAGCAAGTCAGTTTTTCTTATCACCTGTACTTGCTCATGTTGGATATTTACCTCACTCCTCCCACCAAGAGTTTGTGCTACCAGGTGGTAGGCCCCTTACCAGAGAAGAAATGTCAGCTTAAAGAATAGATGAAGGAACAGTGTCTAAGCACATTAGTACTCCTTAAGGAAATAACCCAGGCTGAATAACTAACAAAAGAACAGAGAATTTCCTGGAAGCTTTGAAGGCTGAGATCAATGCACTGGAAGACCTGGTATCCTTTCTCTGTTTCTACAATGAAACTTTGAACACTGTGTCCTCACATTTCAGAGAGGACAGAAGGGCAAAAATGAGGCCTAGGCTTGCTCCTTCTAGCCCTTCTAAAGACACTAATTTGAATATATTAGGACAGAGTCTGCATATCTCAATCACTTCCTCATAGTCTCCACCTCTTAATACTACCATAGAGGGGGCTAGGTCATGTGTCTTCCCATAATTAGGAGGACATCTAGATCTCAGCTAAAGGTAAAGTCAAAGTTCAAACTGATAGGAAGGTTGTGTGTGGATAAGTGGGAGATCAGGATGCTTAATGATGCACATTTCCAAAGAACTTTAGAGCTTTTTGGTTTTTCCCATTTTCTGAAGATCCTTCTCTTCCTTTATCAATCTTATCAGAAGATACAAAGGAAAGACAAATACCTTTGGTTAAGAGAGAACAGTCTAGCTCAGCAGTATCCCTAGCACACTGTCATTAAATACTAGTGAGGCCTAGATTTCATTAGCATGTAATAACAGTAAAATAGGCTGAGTTGGTGGCCATGGCTCATGTCTATAAGCCCAGTTACACAGGAGGCTGGACATAAAGTCAAAAGATTCCAGCTCCAAAATAATCAGTAACAAGTTGGGCTGTAGATCGGAGCCCTCTGCCTCAGTCTTTCTTGTGGTTTTGCTTAATATTTATGTCACTGATGATGAAGCAAAAAATCTTAATCTTCCTTTTTCTAACTTTTCCTTGGCCTCGGATGGTTTCTTGATTAATAAACCCTCAGACACTAAAACTTTTGAATACATTTAGCTAAACCAGCTGGAGACTTTCAACACCTATCTAATGCTATTCTATTCCATGGTTTTGTTTTGTTTCGTTTTACAGAATCTAGTACTTTCAATGCTGTAATAACTCAAATCTAAAACTGTCAGGCTGGCATGTAAGCCATATTGTTGATAAGCATAAACTTTTACTTTGCAATAAATAATTTTGAGGAATTAAAAAATAAAAGAAGTTGAGTTAAAGCCATGGCTTCAGTGGTAGAATGCCCCATCAAGCAAGCCAAGCAAGCCAAACTAGAGATCCTGAGTCAAAACCCCTGTCCTCACCAAAAAAAAGAAAGAACATAAAAGAAAAAGAAAAAGAAGCTGGAGGTGGTGCTGTGGCTCAAGTGGTAGAGTGCTTGTCTTGAGCTAAAGAACTAAAGGATAGCACCCAGGCCCGAGTTCAAGCCCCATGACTGACTAAAAAAAAAAAAAAAAGACAAGAAAAGGAAAGGAAAAAAGGCTGAGGATGTAACTCCATTGTTCAGCACTTACCTAGCATGTAGCCCCCTGTCCAAGCTCCAGCATTTAAAAAAATAAGTAAACAAATAAATAAATCCCAATCTTTTCCAATAGAGAGATAACACTTGTTTCTAAGGAGAACTTACCAAAGGGACAAGTGAGTTGGGAAGGCCCCATTGCAGGCTTCTCTAAATAAAGATGGCAGCATTTAGCATCTGCCCTCTAGTCTGGTCATGTAAAAATAGCATTGTGTTCAGTCTATTAAATTTCAGGACTAGCAGCAAATAACACAGAAGACTCCAACTGGGCTGCTTCTCTTGTCAGTGTAGCAATACACTTGGCAACTTTCTCTTTATTTCAGTACTCTATGCTATTTATACACTGGCATAGGAAAACACATTATTTGCAGAAATGCCTCTGGATCTTATGTCATTTATACAGGGACAGAAGATGTTTTCAAAGAACCATATTTCTGTAGTATTTTTTGCAGCAAAGACTGTACAGCAATAATCTGCCAGGTTGTGTGGGTATAAAAACAGCCTCTATTAACTATTCTCCAATTTTTCTTGGGCTCTTTAAATATCTATTCAAGTATTTCAGTCTGTTCATACTTAGATTTGGGATTTTACTCGTGACCCACTGCAGGCTTTAAGAATATAATAGCATGCCTAGGAGTTCCTTTTTCCTCTTCCCTATTGGTTTTTGTTTGGAATAAGGCCAATATCAGTACAGTGTGAAACACTTACGTTGGATATTCTGGAAATATAATGTGGTATTTAGTTTTACTTCATGGGTTTCTCCTTAATTTGTGTTCTCTGCAGATGCCAAGACAGGATTAGTCAGGGAAGAGATTCATGGGAGAAAATGCCAATGGAGGAAGGAAGTGGAGGGAGCTGAAGGAGGTAAGAAAGCTAGGACCGAGGAGAGGGAAGTGACAAAAGACAAGGGATGCATAGAGACTCAGTCCTCAGGCAAGTTCCAAGATAGTCTCAAGCAGGTTGGTGGAAAGTCTTGACGCCAAACTCACTCACCACCGAAGTCTTCTATCTTGCCTGAAGAGCCCTGTAGCGATCAGTCATTGGTCAGGAAAAGTATATGGGAGCAAGGACTCAGCAAGCACTGTGGAGGATTCTTATCTGTCCCTCATACATGCTTCCTGCAACAGGATTGCCTTTTTTTTTCTTTGTTGACCACATAGCTCTGACTTGATCTGCTTAGAGAGAGTAAAAAAGCCATATCTTTTACAGTGTCTCCTTGTATAATGCTGGGTTTCTAAAGTGGCCTACCCAGTCACACAAGGAAAGACCAAGAAGTCAGGAATACTCCAGAGAAAATTTTACTATTTTAGACAGAAAGGTCCTGCCTAAAATTTCTTTCAGGCAGAAGACTATCCCATTGCCCGCATAGTTTTAAATTACTTAAAGAAATACATTGATGAGTAGAGTCTTTTGAAAGGTCAAACTCAATTTTGAGACTGTGCTGGGAAGAAATGACTTCTGCAGACTTATTTTGTCATACCATGTTCTTATACACAGCTGTGACTTCCTGTAATCTGTTCCCATGTACCTGCGACTCCTTTTTCTTTATTCTCTACTTGGAAAATTCCTCCTGCTTCATGACACATGCCAACTTCAGTCTATTCTGTGACTCTTTTCCTGACTTCTCAGGCCTTGCTCTTTGTATCCATGGTATGTGTGCCTTGATTGCAGCTTTGGTCAACATTTTATAATAATTTATCTATACACTTTCATCCCTTGTGTCATAAGACTTCATACTTTATTCTTCTTCTCTTGTTCTAAAGATGGAAACACATGTTCATCATTGTAAAAGTACAGGCCAATTTCTCTTACTCTATAATCAGGACTTGCACCTCTGCCACAAGATACCACATACTAGGTAGTTTAAACAACAGAAATGTATTGTTTCAGGGTTCTAGAAATCAGAAGTCCAGAGCCAAGGTGTCAGTCAAGTTGGTTCCTTCTGAAGGCTGTGAGGAAGGATATATTTTAGGCATCTTTTATGTTTCTAGTGATTTTTATGGCAACTTTGGCATTCCTTGGCTATAAGATGAATGGTCTGGAGTTGGCTCTTCATCTCCACATTGCAAGCTCTCTGTGTACGTCTGTATTATGATAACATCAGCCATACTGTACTCCAGTCTGACCTCATCTTAACTCTACCTGCAATCCTATTTCCAAATAAGGCCACATTCTGAGATCCTGGGGACTTATTTAACATAAGGGCTTGAGATGATTCAGCCCCTGTACTTTCTAAGTCATTTTGAATTTATACTACATGTTTTTACAAGGAATATAATGCTGACCAATAATAAGAGAGCAGAAGAGAAAGGAACTAGAAGAGAAGGAGGGGGCTCCAGAAAGGACAGCTGTGAACTAATTCTGCATATAAAAATGTTCTTATTACAATGTTGCGAATACCACTAAAAGTGATTTAAAAAAAAAGAAAAAGAAAAAGGTATCTGTAATCCCCGTATTCATTTACTCCACAAATGTTTGTTATGAATGTGTTATGAGGCAGGCAATGTTCCAAGTGCTACTGCAGCTGAACTACAATGAAAATAAAGCAGAGCATAATGGGGACTGACAGAGGGGTTTTTCTGGGAGTTGCTTATGATTTGCTAAAGCCTAAGACTTGTGTGAAGCACCGGGTGAGTAGCATCCCTTACAGAGACAACAGCCAATATAAAGACCCCAAGATAGAAACACTGAAAGGCCAGGGTGACTAGACTACGAGCAAGACATGGACTGCTAGAAGAGCTCAGTGTAGCAGGCAGAAGCCAACCATTAGGGCTTTGCAGAGTTCGTACAGATCTGGGAAGCGGTGGCTTAGAGGATTAACAGGAAGTCACTGAGGGCTTGAAAGCAGATAGGTGATTTGATTTATGTTTTCAAAAGGTCACTGTAGCTGCTATGTATGAAATGGATGGAAGAAGGGTAAGAAACAAGGGGACTGGCTAGAGGCTTTTCTAAAGTCTGGATACAAGCTGAAGGAGATTTACATTAGGGGTCAGTATTAATACAAATCAATACTATAGATAGACATAGCACACGTGGGCTTGTACATGCACAGAAATAAGCACACTGTCCCCAAACAGTGTAACCTTGGGTTCCTATCATTCTATACCAAGTATGTGCTTGTGGAAAAAACAAACACAGCTTGCAAACTCAGTCTTATCTATGTTCTGTGCTCTTGATATCCCAACTATTCTCTGAAATGGCTGAGCACAGCAGAGAACATGGGAATTTCTGTTTGAGACACAGGTAATATAAACGTAAGGTCTGCTCTTTGCTTTTTATTGTCCTATTCTGCACTCATAATTAAAGGTGACAGAAAGCTGTGTCTCCTGAGCAAATGCAGTACCAGTTGCGATATTCTGACTGAATTAATGGGTGGAAGTTTGAGTGTTTAATTAGTTGACCATCTGTTATTTTAAATCATCCCTTACCTTGACAAGGCACCGGCTTCTAATTGACTGCCCTGTCTTCAATGTAAGCCTCCCACATCTACTCGGCATCGTGTTTTCAAAGTGCTAAGAGCTAATTGACAATGATAATTTTGTCACTTCCCTGCTATAAAACTTTCATGAGCTCACTATCCACTGAAGGATAAAGGCTCAGCTCAGCTCAGGGCCCCTGAGCCACCTGAGCTCCGTCGCCTGACTTTATTACATCCTTTGTCTTTCTTAGGAAGGAAGCAGTACTGTTCATAACTTACACTTTCCCTCTTGTATTCCCTTCATGGACAGCCAGCCCTTCCTTGGGTCTGACACCATTGATCCTCAGTTCAGGCCTCACCTACTCAATAAAGCCACCCAACATCTTCTCTAGCTGGATATAGAGCCTTTCTGTGCTCCTAAAATAGCGCTTCTTAAAGTGTGGCCCATGGAACCCTGGGATATGTGTATGGGAAGAGTGGAGGGGAAATGACTCTGAAACACAGACGGTACCCAAGGTCAAAATGATATTTATAATAATATTAAAATACAATTTGGCTTTTCCAAGTGACTGTGCTGTCTCTAAAATATCATAGTGCGAACACAAGGATGAGGGAAATTGAGGCCCTCTTAAACAGACATCCAGATAGTGCTGTCAAACTCTATGAGTAGTTACCGTCTGTTTCACCTCCACTCACTCGCCAAAAACAAGACTAGGTACAATGACTCTGATGAAGTAATAAAGACAACTAATTCCATTACATTTTCACCTTTGAATGCATGGCATTATATTCAATGTGAGGAAGTGAGAAATGCTCATAAAGCACTTTGCATCCCAAACTCAGCTTGTCTTGAGAAAAAAGCATCGATTGGAGTTGCTAGCTGAGCCAGATATTGTTTTGTTTGGTTTCATCGAGTTTAATGTTTCATAGAACACTCTGTTGGTGGCGGCAGCGGGAGTGGGGGTGGGGGTGGGATCTAAACTTGGGGCCTGGGCGCCATCTCTGAACTCTTTTCGCTCAAATCCTGCACTCCATCACTTTGAACCACAGCGCCACTTCCAGGTTTCTGGTGGTTAATTGGAGCTAAGAGTCACTGCCCAGGGTTGGCCTTGAGTCACAATCCTCAGATGTCAGCCTCCTGAGTAGCTAGGGGTACAAGTATGAGCTTCCAGCAACCAGCTTATATTTATTTGAGTTTCTGCTGTACAAAACTGTTAACTGCCTATGCAGGGGTGCTGCTTTAGGGCTTGTAGTGTTGGTGAGTACACTCCTGGAGGCTCAGGGTGTGCAGGAAACTATGGGGCAAGTGGGGATGATTTTATGGCTTGTGGTACTAAAGCTGTGAGGTTTGATGTGAGAGTTCAGTACTATACTTGGACTATGTATGCTTCAGGACCTTTGGCTGCACACCACAGATGCGGGCAGATGGGGCAAGTACTTGCGGGCCTAGAGTCACTGGTAGTGTCCCCATTCCTGGACTTCAATTTGAGGAGTGGGCACAGATAATGTCGGGAATTTATGCTTTAGCAACCACAGTTCTAAGCCCACTGGCTGGTGAGGAAGCTTTTCCTAGCTGTGATCGGGTGAGCACGGGTGGTGCACTGGCAGCTCTGGGTTCTGCTTTGAGACAATAGTAGTTGGATTCCTGAGCTGGAAGGCCCAGCTAGGACCTTCCTTAGCTACTAAAAGGTCGGGCTAGTAGAGGTTTCTGCGCCCACAGTCAAAATGCCAAGGCTGCAGAGGAGATCTTTCCTAGTTCCTGTGGGGCAAGTGCTAATGAGACAAAGGCTTATGGTGCACAGCCAAGGGTCTTGAAGCTATAGTACAATTACAGTACTGCACTGTCCAGTACTGCACGATGGTACTGAAAGGATGGACACCTTAACATTGACAGGAGCCTGGCTGCTCCCCTAAAACAGATGGCATCCAGCGGTGGATTTCCCAAGAAGCTTTGCTTCTTGAAACTGGGAGTGGGATGCTCAATGCAAGTTTTCTCTTAAACCTGCTCTCATCTTCTCTAACTGAGAAGGTCTTTGGAATCCTGCCATTAGGACTGATGGTCTGATGCTCTAATGGGCTTTCTTGTATGCCTTTTCCGGGCAATATGGTGTTCCCCCAACCAGGGAGCCCCGGTGGAAGTTGTAATTTGTTGCATAGGTTTGCCGTTACTTCCTTGCTGAGTTTGTTACTCTCCTTGACATACAATTCTTATTTTGCCACCCTGGTCTGCATTGTGACAGTCAATGCCCAAGGCATATCTATCCAGCCATCTTGGATCCACTTCCTTGCTTTTATTTACCTTTAGTCACCAAATCCTTTAGGATGCCTCTCATGGAACATAGTCATCAAATAAACTATTCACTAAATAAAAACAGCAAAGAGTCCTACCCTGTTAGACAAAAGATTTTTTTAATATCTGGCACAGTGAGATCTTATCTGAGGGAATTAACAGGTTTTGTTTATTCTGGGTAAATGTGAAGGTGTTCATCCTTTCAGTCTAAATTTAATGGTAGCTAAAGATTATGATTGCTGTGGGTCATGATGCAAGATGTATTTAATTATGAAATGATCCTTCTTCACCAGTATTTTGGAAGAGCAACCAGGTACCATATCAGTAAGGGAATAAGCATCCATTATTTACATGGAATTCATCCATCCACTGTCATCTCTACAACCTTTATCCATACCGCTCCAGCTGCCTTCTGGAACTCGTTAGCCACACTCTTGCCACTATGGTTACTGGTGCCATAATGGTGGCTGTTACCGTCTCTGCTGCCTCTGATACCACCTCTGCCACTACTCTCACTGCTCCTCATGGTGGTAAAAATCATAGCCAGGTAAGAAAAGAAAAATTTGGGAGATGGCTCTTATTGGGCCTCCTAGAAGGATGTTTCCTGGATGACTCAAAAGTGAATTGAAGAGCATGATTACATAGTGAGGGAGGGATACGTGGCCCGAGTATGACATTCCAATAAAAGGCTGTTTTGACACCAATCACAGCACAGCTTTCCAGCTCCACCACTCATTGACTTCTTGCAGGGTGACTAAGGAAGTAAACTCCCCACTGCCTTGAGTGAGAAGAGCTTGCACGGAGTCGTCTGAAGCTCACTACAGCGGCTAGCCTGGGTTGCCACCTTCCAGGAATGGAAGTCAACAAGGTCCCCACTTAAAAATGGGTCTCTGTGTTGCAGGAATCCCTGGACATTGGCCCTTCAAGTTCAGCCTTACACCATTCCTTTAAGTTCCAGCCCTAGCCTCAGTTCAGATTTTTCTTTTCCAGGGCTTTCTGTCTCCCTGCTGTGTGTCGGCCCTCTCCTTCTTGAATGTGTCCTCCATTTTCAACACTATTCAACACGATGAGGAATGCAAAACGCACAGTAGACATAGCTCCTGTCGCTGCTATTTTTTTAATTCAGTTGGGGATGTAAATCAGAATCTGAGCGAGGCACCTGGGCTGCTCACACCTATCATCTTAGTTACTCAAGAAGCAGAGATCTGAGGATTGCAGTCTGAGGCCAGCCTAGTCAGAAAGTTCCACTAACCAACTAAAAGCCGGAAGTCGGGGTGTGGTTCAAGAGATAGCACGCCACCCCCAGCCTTAAGTGAAAAAGCCAAGGGCGTGCATGTGACCTTAAGTTCAATCCCCCTTACCAGCACAAAACTACAACAAAAATCTAAAATAGAAAATAAACTAGCATCCATGAAAGAATGTTAAAGAAACAGTAATATGTAACAAAAATATATATTAGGGAAAACAAAGTACAAATGCTCCTCAACTTTCAGTGAGATGACATCTTGATAAACTCATCACAAGTATATATATATATATATATATATATATATATATATATATATAAAATGATATACAATTAAGTTGAAATGTAATACACCTAACTTACAAAACATCACAGCCTAGCAACATAGTATACTGTAGCATGTCAACCATTTCATCTTGTCATCGGGTGGCTGACTGAGAGCACCACTGCCCAAGCAGTCACTAGTCCTGCAATAGATTCAAATTTAAGTGCATAACACTGAAGTGCAAAACATCATAAAGTCAAAAGCTTAAAAGGACCTCATGTACTAGCCTCTAACATAAACAATGCTCAATTCATTTCAGCTAATCTAAAGCAGAGTTTTGTTTTCTATATATAAGGCATGAGACTTGTAGGATCTTTTTTTTTCTTTTTTTCTCTTTTCTTTTTTCTTTTTTGTCAGTCATGGGGCTTGAACTCAGGGCCTGGATCCTGTCCCTGAGCTTTTTATGCTCAAGTCTAGCACTCTACCATTTTGAACCACAGCTCCACTTCCAGTTTTCTGGTAGTTAATTGGAGATAAGAGTATCACAGACTTTCCTGCATGGACTGGCTTAAACCATTATCCTCTGATCTCAGCCTCCTGAGTATCTAGGATGATAGGCGTGAACCACCAGCACCCAGTGATCAAATATTTGTAAAAGGAGACTCTACATAATGACCTTTATGGACTTTTCTAGTTAATAGTAAGCCATCAGTGTTTTAGAAAATAGAAGATGCTGAAGAGCAAGCTTAGAAATGAGATAATTATGGCATGCTTCTTGTTCCTAGACTCCCAACCTGGCCATGTGGCTTTCCTTTAACCTGAATCTGATTTTGCAAGGCCTTCCATGTGAACAACATTGTTAGCAAGATCTGATCAAGAAAGCTTAGAACATCAACTCTAAATAAAATGCAATTACTTTACCCTGTTTCTGCCCCCAAATTCTGAAGACACAAATGCCCAAATAAGGAAATATAAAGCTGTTAGCATATAAGCTCATCAGTGAATGTTCTACAAACATGTTTGTTTTTTTAGGAGAATTACTTTAAAATAATAGTGCTCATATCACCAGAAAACATCAGAGTTGGTAAAAACAAAAAACAAAAAAACCACTTGGCTTTGCTTTCCATTGTAATCATCCAGCTTCATTATGCCTTCTGCCTGATAATTAAGATATAACAAAGATGGGTTTAAAACATAAAAACTTTTGGCATGACAAACCACATGTTCTTCCAAAGAACTAAAGATTATGTTTTTTTCCTATACCACTATCAAAATATGGCCTTTGTGTGAGCTCAGGCACTGGAGTTAACTGTGCAATGCAGTAGTCATGGAAGCTGAACACACTCTTTCTGAGAAAATGCCATTTTAGCTCTACTTTAAGAAGTAAAAATAGCCTGTCATACAAATGTCATAAGATTCCCTCCTACCTAGCACATAAGTCAGTTCTTGTATAAACCATTGCAGAACTGCCTTTAAAAGCTCTGAGGCAGCCTAGGACATGGCTCAAGCAGTAAAGTATCTACCTAGTATAACGCCCAAGCCCAGAGTTTAAGCCCCACGACCCACCAAAAAAAAAAAAAAACAAGTATCTACCTAGAAAGCGTGAAGCCTTGAGTTCAAAACTCAGTTCTAAAACTAAAACAAAAACAAAACAAAAAAGCTAGTATCTTTTTGGCTTTTATTGTAAGAGTAAAATGTTCATTACAGAAAATTTAGGATGTAGGGCTGGGAAGGTGGCTCAGTGGTAGAGTGCTTGCCTTGCATGCATGAGGCCCTGGGTTCAATTCCTCAGCATCACATACACAGAAAAAGCTGGGAGTGGCGCTGTGGCTCAAGTGGTAGAGCACTAGCCTTGAGCTGAAGAGCTGAGGGACAGCGCCCAGGCCCAGAGTTCAGGCCCACAACTGACAAAAAAAAAAAAAAAAAAAAGAAAATTTAGGATGTAAGAAATGCAAAAAGGGCAAAGAAAATAATTTGAAACTCCAGAATCCTAAAAACAACCAAAAAATACTTGTTAGCAATTTGTTCTACTTTATACATATATTTTGCATATTTTAAAAATTTGTACTATTTGAATGCAACTTGTGTATATGTGGTACTAAGAATTTGAACCCACAGCTTTACAGATGCTAGGCATGGGCACTGTTAACTTGAGCTACATCTCTAGCATGTGTTTTTATTTTGTCTCTAGGAACAGGATTTTATCTACCTTTGAAAAGGCTGGCCTCAAACTCATAATCCTCTTGCCTCCGAATAGCTGGGATTACAAGCTTGCTCTTGTTTTCAGCTAATGTAAACCTGTGAGTTGCTGGGCGCTGGTGGCTCTCCCCTGTAATCTTAGTTACTCAAGAGGCTGAGATCTGAGGATCCTGGTTCAAAGCCAGCCCAGGCAGGAAAGTCCATGAGACTCTTAGCTCCAGTAAACCACTCAGAAAACTGGAAATGGCACAGTGGCTCAAGTAGAGCTCTAGCCTTAAGCTGAAGACCCTGAGGGACAGCGTTCAGGCTGAGAGTTCAAGCCCCAAGACCAAAAAAAAAACCTGTGAGCATTAACACTCAAATCTTAATGAACATACTTTGCACTACAAAGTAAGTTACTTTATTGTCTCTCTACTAATGAACATTAGGTAGCTCACTTTCCCACTATTACATATTCATTTGTTCTCTGAAATGGGACAGTGATTTTCATATTAACTGATAGATTTTAGGAAATAGTTCTGTAGAATATAAGGTTGAAGGATATGTGTTTTTAGAACTCTTAATATAGACAACTGATGACTTTCCAAAAGATTACTCCAGTTTATAGTCTACCAGTGAAGTACAAAATACCCCTATCACTCTGCTCTTGGACATTACCAAACATTGATATTTTTCGGATGAAATGATTTCTCATATTTTGATTGACACTAATAAACTGTTAGTGTGTTTGAACACTTGACTTCCAGAGTAATTTAACTCTTGATGCAAAGTATATAAAAATAAATTTCTAAGCTGGGCACCAGTGGCTCACACCTGTAAGCCTAGTTACTTAGGAGTCTGATGATTGCTTAAAGTCTTCCTGGGCAGAAAAGTCCACAACATTCCATCTCCAATTAGCCAGCAAAAATCCAGACTGGAGGTGTGACTCAAGTGGTAGGGTACCAGCTGAGCAAGCAAGTCAACTGAATACCAAGCTTCTGAGTTCAAGTCCTGATACCAGCACCAAGAAAAAAAAAGTTCTGTACAGTCCTTTTTTTAATAACATAATAAATTCCTCTTTCAGCCGATTCTGCATATTTATATCAGAAGGTCTTCAATTATTCTTAATTTAAAGTTTCTTTTTTCCTGGTTAGGAATAGAGTTTGTTTTTAATATTAAATCATGGCTTTCAACAAAATTTGCATTTAAAATCAGCTGGTCTTTTTCTTTAAAAAAAAAAAAAGCCAAAAATACTTCAAAACATCAGGAACCATAGAGGTATACCCTGGAAAATGAAAAAAAAAAAGATCAATGTTCAGAATTTTGCAGAAAATCTGTTTAAGCAGTCAAGCCTCTGAAAATGTACAATTAAAATAATTTGCTTTCTGGAAGTCCAAGTCCTCTTCCAAGCAGGAGACTGGCTTTTTTTCCTCATTGATTTCTTTCTGTGTCTGCTGTGCTTTGAAGCTAGAACTCAACATTAACAGGGATTGACTTTCCACACTAACTCTTCTCTTTGTGTACACCACTCATTTACTCACAAATCTACTGTAGGTGATTTCTTCAGAATTTCAGTGCAAACCAATGAAAGAGTCTGGGCAAGAAGCTTATAAGACCAAAGATCATATCTGACTGTCTGTTGCTTAGCATGCAAACACACTGGCACAATCTCTAATACACCCACATAGACTTGACCCAGACTATTTTCTAAGGACAGCTTATGTCCACTATCCATTCTTTACATGTGTTGGTTCTAAAATGTCCAATGATGTGGCCAGTTACATATTATTGATCCCATTCTACAAATGAACAGAGTTCAGAGAGGCTAGAACCTAGATTTGTCTAATCCCAGAATCTGCGCATGCTATTGATTTAAATATCTACAGTCAGCTGGATGGGGGCAATAGGAATTAAACGGTACACAAAGAGAAGTTATCGTGGGCTGGGAAGGTGGCTCAGTGGTAGAGCGCTCGCCTTGCATGCTTGAGGCCCTGGGTTCAATTCCTCAGCACCACATAAGCAGGGGAAAAAAAAGCCGGAAGTGGCGCTGTGGCTCAAGTGGTAGAGCGCTAGCCTTGAGCTGAAGAGCTGAGGGACAGCGCCCAGGCCCAGAGTTCATGCCCCATGACCAGGGCCCCCCAAAAAAAGAAGTTATTGTACAGCTGGTAATCCCTGGTCTCTCTCTCTCTCTTCCCTCCCTCCTTCCCTCCCTCCCTCCCTTCCTTCCTTCATTCCTTCCTCTCTCTCTCTTTGTCTCTCTCACTCTCTGTCTCTCTGTCTCTGTGTGTCTCTTTCTTTCTCCCACCCCCCCCCACCCACCCCCAACCCCTGTCAATCATGGGGCTTCAACTTAGGGCTTGGGCACTATCCCTGAACTCTTTTGCTCAAAGTTAGGGCTCTGTCGCTTGGAGCCACAGCTCCACTTCCAGTTTTCTGGTGGTTAATTAAGAGTCTCATGAACTTTCCTGCCTGGGTTGCCTTTGAACCACGATCCGCAGATCTCAGCCTCCTGAGTAACTAGAATGTACAGGTGTGAGCCACCAGCGCCCAGCAGGTTTGCAAGCTGCTGGGTTGCCCTGGAAGATGACTGCAGTAAGCTGCAGTAGATGGCGCCCTCTGTTGTTAATGGCTCATAGTCAGGCCCTGAACTCGGGGACCCTTAGCCACACAGCCAAAAGTGTTGCAGCTCTCAGGCCTGAGATTCATGATCTTTGGTCCTTGGCGGCGGCAGCAAGCGTTCCAGCTCTCAGGCACTGCTCCAGTGATTGCAGCTTCTCTTTACATTTTCTCTCTCTCCTCCTTCACCACCCTTCATGGTGCCTGCTCCCCATTTCTTTTTCTCTGGCACCCCTACAGAGGCAGCCACCTCTGTCACCAGAGTTGACTCACTCCTTCACTGCCACTGCTGCTACCAGAGCTACCTGGACTCCTTCCTGTGCCAGCTCTGCTCTGCCCCTGCCGTCTCTGCTGTGCCAATGCGCCTCCATTGCTGTTGCTGCTACTGCCACTCAGGTGCCAGCTACCTCGGGCACCCGTTCTGCCCCTGCCTCTGCCGCCAGAACTGCCACCAAGATGGCGCTACTGCCACCTGGCTGCTGCTCTCCTCTCTTCTCCTTTCTTTGTGTTAGCAGTTCAGTCTCCTCAACCGAAGAGGATCAGTGTAGGTGAGAAAGAATCACTGAAGAGAAGGCCTTTAGCAGGCTAAATCCTGCAATGCCGGGGGCAGCACAGGAGAGTATCTCCTAACTGACTCCCAAAGTGAGTCCCAAAGCCTGCTTATTTAGCCAGAAAGAGGTTGGTTTCCATATCTTAGCTATGGTAAATAATGCTCCCATAACCATAGTTGTGCTGGTAGCTTTAGTGTGGTCTTCTTTGTGATCATTCAGGTAAATGCCCAAAAGTGGGATTGCTGGATCATAGGGGAGCTCTATGTGGAGTCTTTTGAGGAACCTCCATACTGCTTTCCAAAGTGGTTGAACAAGTTTACACTCCCACCAACAATGCAGTAGGGTTCCTGTCTATCCAGATGCCCCTCAGTAGAGGAATCAATCAAGAAAATGTGATACATATACACACACACACACACACACACACACACACACACACAGTGGAATTCTATGCCTCCATGAGAAAGAATGACATTGCCCCATTTGTTAGGAAATGGAAAGACTTGGAAAAAATTATATTAAGTGAAGTAAGCCAGGCCCAAAGAAACATAGGTCCCATGGTTTCCCTTATTTTCAGTAACTAGTACATGTGTAGGACAAGAAGAAAAGGCCAAAAGCCATGTATATGACCATATAAGATGATGTTAAGCGAAATGAACCCCAAGATAGGGACACAAATATCTTTTTTCTTTCTTGCTATTGTTTCTAACATATTTATAATGTATCATGTGATTTTTTTGGTTGCTTTGTATGTTTCTCCCCCATGGTATAACCCCTATTTTCACTGTATTTGATGTCAGTGCCCTACATCTTGAATATACACTTCTCTAATTCGGGGAAGGGAAGGGAAAAAACAAAATGCTTAAGTAAGGATACAGGTTGACCCATTGTAACAATGAGATGTCCAAGACACTATGTTGAAAATGAACTTTACAACTTCAGGGGAGGGGGTAGTTGTGGAGGTGGGAGGGAAGGGATGGTAGGGGGAAAACAAAGGAGGAGGCAACAAAGCTCAATAGGAAATATACTCATTACCTTGCTTGTGTAACTGTAACGCCTCTGTACACCATTTTTACAATAAAAAACATAAAAAAGAGCATTTGAAGCAACTGTGACAGTCGTTCATGCAAATGAAGGACTATGTTTGCAGCAATCACAAGCCTCCTGTTGGGCTATTAGGGAAATTGTCACCTTCCAGTCTGTGTAGGAATGAAGGCAGAGTCATCTGAAGTTGACTCAGGCTTGTTATGGGAAGTGGTCTGGTACATGGTGTTTAAAACAATCATAGCTGAGTCAGGCACCAGGGGCTCACACCTGTAACCCTAGCTACTCAGGAGGATGAGATCTGAGGATTGTGGTTGGAAGTCAGCAGGGGCAGGAAAGCCCTTGAGAGTCTCATTGCCAGTTAGTCACCAAAAATCCAGAAGTGGAGCTGTGGCTCAAGTGGTAGAGCACTAACCTTGAGCACAAAAGCTCAGGGCGAGTACCCAGGCCCTGAGTTCAAGTCCCAGTACTGGCACACATGCGTATACATACACACACATACACACAACAACAGCAACAAAAACAAAAACAACAAGCTGTATTTTTAATAAGAAAATAGGAATAATAATATACCTCTCTCACAGGGTTGAGGATAAATTAATAGTATGGGTCAGAATCCTAGAAAATTTCAAAGTCTTTTTAGAGAAAGAGAAAAGTAGTGTTATCTTAATGTCTCTGCAGACAGTGGGCATTTCCCCAGCATTCTTGATGGATCACTCAACCTTGGCCAAGCCCGTGTTTGTTTATGCTTCTTGCGCCATGCTTAGAAGGGCACGTGTCCCTGGAGGACTTTATAAATGCTGTTTATGCCAATGCTAACTTCAAGTAACAGAACTTAATTACGAAGAGAACTCCTCTTGGACTCTGATCCAAGGCAATATCCTGAGGAAGACGACATGTCCCTAGATTTGTCTCTCAAAAGAGGCATACACTTGTCAAGAGCTTTAAATGAGGAACAAATTAGTCAGGTTATGCAGCTGGTAGTGGGATGGTTCCATCCTTTGGCAGCTGATGCGAACTGCAGCGCCCCTGGAGGCAAACGAGGAAAGTGCAATGAAATGACCAGAGCTGAGTCCTGGCTACCAGACCTCCTCGGGCTGCTCGCTACTCGAGTCTGCCCTCTTGTGGCAGAAGATGCTAATTATAGTTCAAACTCAACTTGGTTTCGTAGGTGAATTTGATCATTGTATTAGTGTTACAAATATAGTAACAAACCCCTTTATACAATTAATTCATGTTAAAATTTTCTAAATAAGTAAAAAGAAAACCGTTGCTATCAGATAACAAAACCAGTATCAGGAAATAAGAAACCATTAAGTTGTCACAGTTTAGGTGTGGATGGAAGACTGGACTTCCACATCTTTGGATTTCACTCCTCTAAACTAGTGGTTCTCTAAAAATTAGAAAAATAAGATCAACTCACAAGATGCATTTAGATTAAAAGATTGCCTTTCATCCTGAGATTTTTGTTCTGAATTTGAAGGACTTACAAAAGGATGATGATAGCAAGTGGAAATTTTCTTTTCCTATCCCTTGTCATCCCTCAAATAGTTTGGAAGTGTGTGCTCATTTGTCACTAGAAATTACTGCTTCCGTTCATCTAAATGATCTCTGAGTCCTCATTTCAGAATTATTTTCAGTTGGAGTAGATATCCAAGACTGGCTAGATCCAAAACAAATTAGATGTTCTGTACACTATAGTTACAGTGCTTTGTACTCAATAGGAAATGAGAACGAGATGCTAAAGAGCATGAAGATTATGGTGGCAGTAGGGCCTAGAACCCAGGTTTTCTGCCATCTAAAGCAGCGTGCTTTCTTCCACACCAAGATCATGAGATTACTCTTGCTTTTAATGTACTATGTGATTTTTTTGTTTCTTTTGTATATTCTTCCCCCATGGTATAACCCCTGTTTTCACTGTATTTGATTCCTGTGCCCTGCATCTTGTATATACATTTTTCTAATTTGGGGAGGGAAAGGGAAATAACAAAATGTGGAAACAAGGATACAGGTTGACCCATTGTAATAATAAGATGTACAAGACACTATGTTGAGGATGAACTTTAAAACTTGGGGGGGGGGGAAGATTTGGGGAAGTGGGGAGGGAAGGGATGATAGGGGGAAAACTATGGAGGGGGTAACAATGCTTGATAAGAAATGTACTCATGATCTTACTCATGTAACTGTAACCCCTCTGTACAGTATCATTACAATAAAATATATTTTAAAATCTATGAGACTGAAGAGCTGCTAGGTTTTTATAGCAGGAAGGAGTTGGTTTGGAAAGAGCCAAGCTGGGAAAATTCATGTTTGTTTTGCTAAATGTTTTCCTGAGTCTCTCTCAAGTCTCTTTCAAAAGTACCACAGGAGCCGGTGCCAGTGGCTCACACCTATAATCCTAGCTACTCAGGAGGCTGGGATTAGAGGATCGAGGTTCAAAGCCAGCTGGGGCAGGAAAGTCTGTGAGACTCTTGTCTTTTATAAACCACCATGATTTTATTTATAGGACATATCCAGAATAGGTAAATTCATAGATACAGAAGGACTCATGGTACCAGGGATAAGGAGGAAGAAGCAGGGGAGGGCACCCACTGCCTGATTCTTTTTCTTCCATTGGTTATATATAAATCATTAGCACACTTTTCATGTGGTGGTAGCTCCTGCAGTTCATATTTAAGGTGGATGATTGCTCTTGTGCAAACTACCAGGATAAATTTTAGTGACAGACTTTCTTGATTCTGTGAGCTATAGATAAGTTGTCACAGTTAATAAAATTGATCGATTCCACAATAATAGAAAGTAAAGACGTTATAACTGGTTAAAATACAGATCCTTCTGGTCTTTGAAACTGCATATGCCATTGAATTTCTTATGTCATTGACTCTAAGATGCAAATGTTTTCTGATTTTACCATCGCTGAAGTCAACACCCCTGCAACAGTCCCTGGGGACAACATAGCTGCCACTGTTCACCTGCCCATCAAAAGTGCCATCGAAGACATGGGGGTGGGGGGAGATCCCTGAGACAAGAGGGGGTGATTTTTAAAGAAAGTCTGTGGTTTAAAGACATTGGCATTCATGACTCAAGAACAAAATATGATTCTGAGGTATTGGGTTTTGAATATGAAGAAGTTTCAGGGCTACTCAACCACTTCATTTCGGTTATGGCTCCCTTTCCATACGTATATTCAAATGGTGTGGAATAATGCCTTTGTTGAATCTTTAAAAGCCATTTCAGTGAGTGTAAAGGAAAACTTTAAGTGATAGAGACGCCTTTTGTTGCAATAGGCATCATTTTTGATATAGTATATATTCAATATCCTAGATTAAAACAAATATGGTAATTATTTTCTTTTCAAAACACATAAACATTGACATTCTTTTTAGAACTTATTCATAGTTTCAAACATTAAAACCTTATTAAATTAAATCATTTCTTATTTGAAAGTAAGCATATTTCATCTTGGCTCCTTCAATAAATGGTTAACTGAAAACATGCAAAGACAAATGCTGTGTATTACCTACAGCATGGCATACCAAATATATTACAGATCTACCTTAAAAGCATTTACTATCTAATATATAAGCGATACTTTTGTTACGTTCACTCAAAGATGCTTTCATTCAACAGTTTCTATATGTTATGTTGTAATCTAGGGGCTGGGAATATAATAGGAAACAAGATGGAACAGGAACACAATTTCTGTGCTTGGGGAATTCACATTCTAGAAGGAAGACATTCTGTAAAAGTGACAAGCAAATTTGTATTGTGCTAGATAATAAGGGCTTAAAAAAAAGTAAAAACCAGGCAAAGGAGGACCTTGTAGATAGCTCTCACTGGGAAAGGCTGGAGCAGAAGAAGCTAAACAGAGATTATGAGGAAGGAGGGAAGGAAGGAGGAAAGGAGTTCAAGTCTATGAGACTTTTATCTCCAATTAACTACCGAAATGCCAGAAGTGGAGCTGTGGCTCAAGAAGTACAGCACCAAGCCTTGAGCAAACAAGGTAAGGGACAGCAATTCCCAGACCCTGTGTTCAAGCCCCAGTACTGGTACACACATACACACACACACACACACACACACACACACACACACACACACACACACACACGAGTAATGTGGTCAAGCCATATTTCCCAAAAAGAAACAATGAGCACAAGTGCACATCATTTTGCATTGAGAAATATTTATTTCAGGTCATTTATATGTGTCTTGAGAAATTTTTACTTCCTATCATTTATATGTCTCTGGCACTGTTCTGGGAGCTGGAGGTATACTATGAACTGCTCAGACATGATTCTGCCTGTACTCAACTTAAAATGTGAAGATGGAGTAGAAGGAAAGACATGTTGCCACTTTTAAATTTTTATTGCTAAGATGTTGCACAGGGGGGTTACAGTTACATGAGTAAGGCAATGAGTACATTACTTGCTGATCATTGTTACCCCTTCCCTTCCTTGTCTTACAATCCCTTCCCTCCCCCACCTCCCGTACTCCTCCCTCTTCTCCCCGCCCCCTCACTGCCCGAAGTTGTAAAGTTCATTCCCAATATATTGTCCTGTGGGTATCCTTGTTGCAATGAGTCATCCTGTGTCCTTGTTTCAGTGTTTTGTTATTCCCCTTCCCCTCCCCACCTTAGACATATGTATATATATATATATATATATATATATATATATATATATATATAAAACAGGCAGGGTATCATAATCAAGAACAGTGAAAACAAAGGCTATGCCATAGGAGAAAGAACATACAAAGGAAACAAAAAGAACAATAAAAAATAAAATCACATGGAACATTTAAAACAATAACAATAAAGACAGACCTTTTGTGTTCTTACCTTAGGGTTCATTTCACTCAGCATCATCTTATATGGTCATTTGTGCATGTTTTTTTTAGCTTTTTCAGCTCATCTGATAAGATTATCTCATATATATATATATATATATTAATTATTGCAAATAAGGGAAACAAACTATGGGACCTAAATTTCTTTGGGACTGGATAACTTCACATAATATGATTTTTTTCCAAGTCTTTCCATTTCCTAACAAATGGGGCTGTGTCATTCTTTCTGATGGAAGCATAGAATTCCATTGTGTATATATATATATATATATATATAATATATATATATATATATATATATATATATATATACCACATTTTCTTGATCCACTCATCTACTGAGGGGCATCTGGGTTGGTTCCATATCTTAGCTATAGTAAATAATGCTGCAATAAATATAGTTGTGCTGGTAGCTTTTGTATGGCCTTGTCTGTGATCGTTTGGGTAAATGCCCAGAAGTGGGATTGCTGGGTCATAGGGGAGCTCTATGTGTAGGCTTTTGAGGAACCTCCATACTGCTTTCCAAAGTGGCTCAACAAGTTTACATTCCCACCAACAATGCAATATTGTTCCCTTTTGGCCACAGCCCCTCAGCATCTGTAATTATTAGATTTGTTGATTATAGCCATTCTAACTGGGGTGAGGTGGAATCTCAATGTTGTTTTGCTTTGCATTTCTTTTATGGCTAGAGAGGTTGAACATTTCTTCATGTGTCTACTGGCCATTCTTATTTCCTCTTCAGAGAAGTCTCTCTTTAAATCTTAAGCCCACTTATTAATGGGGCGGTTGTTTCTTTGAGGATTTGTTTTTGTGTGACTTAACTTTTTGAGTTCTAAGTATATTTTAGATATGAGGCCCTTGTCTGTTGTATGGCTAGTGAAGATCTTCTCCCAATCTGTGGGCTTTCTGTTGATCTTGCTAGTTATAAACTAGTCCTTTGCCATGCAGAAGCTCTGCAGTTTCATGCAATCCCATTTGTCCAACCTTTCTTTGATTTGTTGTGTTTCTGGGTCTCTATTAAGAAAATTTCAGCCTGTTATTTTCACAGAAGGATAGTAGGGGTTGCTAGAGTAAATCACTAGTGATGAAGCTAGTCTAGATTAACAGGCCCTTTGTAGGCACTTATCTCTACGCTGAGCCTGAAAGATGAGTGAACAAAAAGCAAGCGTGTGTGCTGGGGTTATTGACTCCAAACTCCAGCCTGTATGACATTAAAACCAGGTTCAGACCCAAGAGCCCTCCAGCCCTCCTCTGCTTTTTCTCCTATGTGGCTTTGCCCTGCCTGAGTGGCGGCCACCTGCTCTTTAATGCCTCTTCCAATTTCATGTTTGTGCTGACTCCAGAAAAAAGTTCCACACCCCTTCTCTGTGTGCCTGGGTGTCCTTGGTACCTCACAGACACTTGTTAATATTCACTGGATGCTTGACAGATAAGCCCAACGACAACTCTGTGTGTGTGTGTATGTGTGTGTGTGTGTGTGTGTGTGTGTGTGTGTGTGTGTGCGCGTGCGCGCGCACCAGTCCTGGGGCTTGAACTCAGGGCCTCGGCGCTGTCCCCAAGTTTTTTTGTTTTGTTTTGTTTTTGCTCAAGGCTGCCACCCTACCACTTGATCCACAGCTCCAATTTCAGTGTTGGGGTAGTTAGTTGGAGATAAGAGTCTCATAGACTTTTCCCAGGTTGGCTTCAAACCACAATCCTTAGATCTCAGCCTCCTGAGTAGCTAGGATTATAGGCATGAGCCACCGTTGCCCAGCCAGTAACTTTTTTTAAAAAACATGTTCAGCCCATCCCATTCTCTGAGCTCTATAGGAACTGAGCTGTGTTTTGCTCCTCCTCCATCATAATGCTTGATTTCTGTCACTGTGTGTGTGTGTGTGTGTGTGTGTGTGTGTGTGTGTGTGTGTGTGTGTGTGTGTGTGTTTTGGGTCTGGGACTTGGATTCAGGATAGGGATGCTGTTCCTCAGCCTTTTTTTGCTGAAGGCTGACACTCTACCACTTGAGCCAAAGCTCTACTTCTGGCTTTTTGGTGGTTAATTGGAGATAAGATCTTATGGTCTTTCCTGCCTGGGCCAGCTTTGAACTGTGATCCTCAGATCTCAGATTCCTGAGTAGCTAGGATTACAGGCATGAGCTAACAGCATCTGACCTGATTTCTGACACTTTTTTGAATATTTGTTTGGTGAATACATGAAGTTAAGGAACCAGGGCTGTGGTAAAGAAGACATAAGAAATAAGATCAGATCACAAAAAGCCTTACAGTATCACTTGAAGGAGGTCAGACTTCATTGTGTAAGGCATAGGAGCCTAAAGGTATCTTAGCAAGGCCGATGTGTTTAGGGCTGTGTTTCAGTCAGCTCAGTGATCAGCTGATGTGGAGAGAAGCTAGAGGCCAGGAGGCCAGACAGGAAGCAAGCTAGAGCAGTGGTAGAAGGTAGGCAGAAGCTGTGGGGGGGGGGGGGGGAGGGGGGAAGGAACTAATTTCAAGAGACAGAATCACTCTGGGCCACAGGTCACATGAATTCTCTGTGAGAATTCTCCAGGGACATGTGTTTTCAGTTGGGTAATTAAGAAATAGAAGCATTCTCCAGGGACCAGCTGAATGCCCTAGATAATTTCCCCAGCTTTGATTTAGCAAAAGGGTGAGATAATGATGGCATGGTTCCTTTCTTGTGCGTGCCTACTAGTCTTTAACTAAAATAACCATTCAACAACACTGTAAACCCATGGATCACTTAAGTTGCTTCTAGTCACAGAGGTTTAGGGCAAGTCTCAGGCTCCAGGAGTCCCAAGAGAGTAGATCTGACCACCTTCTCCAGTATACCAATTAAAGAGACCATAATTGGAAAGGTCAGAAAAAGGAGATTTATTCAATGTGTCTGTGTCGGGAATAACAAGTAAGGTTGAAATAGGCAAGTAGAATAAAATAAGCAAATAGAGTAAAAGCTGTCTTTCATGCTGTCCTGTGCTTGGAAAATTTAAAAGTGTGAAGAAGAATCGTCCCTCCAAGTCTATCCTCAAGAGACGCACAGAAACTAAGGTTTTGCCTGATACCGGTGGCTCACACTTGTAATCCTAGCTACTTGGGAGGCTGAGATTGGAGGATGGAGGTTCAAAGCCAGCCTGAGTGGGAAAGTCTGTAATACTCTTATCTCCAATTAATTACCAAAAAGCTGGATGTAGAGCTGTGGCTCAAGTGGTAGAGTGCTACCTTTAAGCAAAAAAGTTCAGGAACAAAACCTAGGCTTTGAGTTCAAGCCCCAGGATTGGCATGAAAGAAAGAAAAGAAAAGAAAGGAAGGAAGAAGGAAGGAAGGAAGGAAGGAAGGAAGGAAGGAAGGAAGGAAGGAAGGAAGGAAGGAAGGAAGGAAGGAAGGAAGGAAGGAAAGAAGGAAGGAAGGAAGGAAAGCAGGCTAGCAGACAGACCAGGTGCTGCTGGCTCACACCTGTAGTCTGGACTGTGGTTCAAAGACAGGCCAGGCAGGAAAGTCTGTGAGACTCTTTTCTCCAGTTAACCACCAGCAAACCAGAAGTGGAGCTGTGGCTTAATGTGGTAGAGTGTTAGCCTTAAGCAAAATTGCTCAGGGATAGTGCTCAGGCCCTGAGTAAGCCCCAGAACCAACAACAACAAAAAAGAAAAAAGAAAGAGAGGGGGAAAGGAAGAAAAGAAAGAAAAAGGAAGGAAGGAAGGGAGGGAGGGAGGGAGGAAGGAAGGAAGGAAGGAAGGAAGGAAGGAAGGAAGGAAGGAAGGAAGGAAGGAAGGAAGGAAGGAAGGAAGGAAGGAAGGAAGAAGGGAGGAAGGAAGAAAGGAAGGAAGGAAGGAAAGGAGAGGGAGGGAGGGAGAAAGGAAGGAAGGAAGGAAGGAAGGAAGGAAGGAAGGAAGGAAGGAAGGAAGGAAGGAAGGAAGGAAGGAAAGACAGAAAGGGGCTAGGACCTACATAGTTGACAGAGTAGGCCATCTTGGTCAGGCCTCCACGGTGGTCTGACCACTCATTATCTTAGTTTTGGCCTTGCAATGAGTTCTGCAGACGTTATTATTGCTGCTGTTTGGGATAGTTTCCATCTCTTATTCTAAAGATACTTATCAATTAGTCCCATTTATCTGTGGAGCCCAACAAGGAATGACTCAGAAGGAAAGAGACAGATACAAACATGAGGCCAGGATTCAGCATTTTTATCCTGAGAGTAGTTACCCATTGGACATTCTCAGGCCCAAGTGAACAGCCAGTTCTTGTAGGAAAATCAGTCTCTAAGTTCTTGTTATACTAGAAACTTCCAGGTCGGCTCTTATATCCAGCTTTGCCCCTGACATTTGTACTGCTCATCTTCCAGTAGATTTAATTACCAAAACTATAGACAATGCTGTGGCTATCTTTGTTCACTACAAATAAAGAAAAAATGAATGCAAAAATATATTTTAGATGAGCGCTGGTGGCTCATGCCTATAATCCTAGCTACTCAGGAGGCTGAGATCTGAGGATTGTGGTTCAAAGCCAGCCCAGGCAGAAAAGTCTGTGAAACTCTTATCTCCAATAAACCACCAAAAAACCAGAAGTGGTGCTGTGGCTCAAGTGCTAGCCTTGAGCTGAAGAGCTGAGGGACAGTGCCCAGGCCCAGAGTTCAAGCCCCATGACTGACAAAAAATATGTGTGTGTGTGTGTGTATGTATGTATATAAATATATAATTACAAATTTTATGACAGAAGTCAGGAAAGAGAAAATTGAAGAATCCCAAGACACGTGAATATAAATTTATCTTCCTTGCTTATGTTTTAAAAGATGCTTCAAATCTAATCCTGACTCCAAACTAATTATCCACAAATGTGGGTGGATTTGCATTAGCATAATTTATCTTTTGGTATTTTTTAATTCCATGAATAAATTTATGAGTATTCTATGCAGTCCTGAACATTTATGAAGGTCTACTATATGCCAAGCAGTGTCTTTTTTAAGAAGAATGTACCCAAAAAGTTAATCTTTACAATAAACTTCTGTAAGTGGTTATATTATTTTCTCTATTTTACAACTGAAGAAAGAGGCTAGGGTGGCATACTGACTTACTTGGGGCCACATAGCTCATTGGTGATTTTTTAAAAGTTGTTGGAAATTCAAGTTGTCATAGCAGCCAGCCCCCTTCCACCACCCTGCCTCCATAATTGAACCATACCTAGTCAGCTCCAACAGCATCCCACCAGTCAATGAAAAAGTTGAAAATCCTCCTTAAAATAGACAAATGGAATGAAAGCTGTCTTTGATGCTGCCCTGTGGTCAAAGCAGAGAACAAGACTAGGTAAGTTTAAGGGTTTCAATGAGCAAAAGAACCTGACTTCTCATAGCAGACTGTGTCATCATCACAAAGCAAATGTTCACTTTTAAATCATTCCCTCTAGTTCTGAAAAGGTCGTAGTTCTGTGTCAAGTGTCACCAAGCAATATGACTGCAATAATTTTATGGCACTCAGTGGACTGTCTCACATTCTGTAAGCATTTTTCTTTACATAGTGACAAATGCTTTGTTATTTATGTGCAGAACAAGGCTGCAAAGCCCTTTGAGATAATTGATTATACACTAATATTTACAACAGCTCTACAAGCAGCTTAGAGCTGAATACTGCTGCTTAGATTGTTCTTTCCTATGATGACTGATGTCTAGAAAAACCAGAGACTCCTAGCTGGATGCAGGAATTAGCTGCTAGCTACTGGGCTTCTGTGTACTGTTAGATGCTCATTTGTTAGGAAACCTAAGAAATCACAAGGCATAGATACCATGATATTTTTATGATATGTAAACCATAGCTGTGTATGTGCCATCTTGGATTTACTAACTGACTCAGACAAGTGTTTAAGCTTCTGCTCTTTTGTCTTTGGTTCCTGAAGCTGCTTCAGACACCAGCTTTGAAGCTACAAAGGTCCCTTGTTATGTTGGTGCCCTTTAGACTTCAGAAAGCAAAATCTCTCTCCTTGACCTTCTTCCCCTTCCTTTCACCTGTTCCTTTTCTTCTTCAAGGCAGACTTGTGAAGTTAGAAATAAAATCCTAAGGGCTGGGAAGGTGGCTTAGTGGTAGAGTGCTTGCCTGGCATGCATGAGGCCCTGAGTTCAATTCCTCAGCACCACATAAGCAGAAAAGGCTGGAAGTGGCGCTGTGGCTCACGTGGTAGAACACTAGCCTTGAGCTGAAGAGCTCAGGGACAGTGCCCAGGCCTAGAGTTCAAGCCCCACAGCCGAGCCAAAATGAAAGAAAGGAAGGAAGGAAGGAAGGAAGGAAGGAAGGAAGGAAGGAAGGAAGGAAGGAAGGAAGGAAGGAAGGAAGGAAGGAAGGAAGGAAAGAAGGAAAAGAAAGAAAATCCTTCCCTGATTTTCTGTCTTGAGCTGACGATCAAGAAATTCTCTGACCTGCCTTGTCTGCTAGTAGTACATCCTGAGACCTTCATCTCAGAAGTGATCCTGTCCCAGGTCCTGGAGGAAAGCAGTCTCCACAGGGACAAGAAGGAGAAAAACAATCAGCCCTTGCTGGGTTTCCCTTCAGTCTATTCTCATTAGATCACAGGTTTTCATCCAAACACATTTCTGCATGATTGTCCATACTTCAGTCAGGCCTATGAATGAAGCTTCCAGACCCAATGATGGAGCTCAGAAACTTCAGGGATTGCAAAGTATGTGGAGATTCATGGAAGGTGGACCCAGACAGAGTTTGAAGCGCTGCACCTTGCCCATACTTCATCCTTATGCATGTCTTCATGAGCTTCTTTTATAATGTCTTTTATTCTAAGCTAGGAAACATATCTCCAAGATTTCTGAGAACCACATGGGTAAACTGAACCTAAGGAGGGGGGTAGGAGAACTTCAGTTTATAGCTGGGGGGGGGGGGTAAAGCATCACCAAAGATGGGTATTCAGAATGAGGGGGAAATTGGAGGATTCTTCTTTTTCCTCTTCTTCTTTCATTCATGTACTTTAGTAGCTGTAAAACACAATAGCTCATAATTGAATATGATGAAGATTGAATATGATAAAATCAAATGGATAAACTGAATATGATAGTTGAATATGATAAAAAGCACATAACTTTTTTGGTATTGGTTATGGGGCTTGAGCTTGGGCTTTGAGCACTGTCTCTGAGCTCTTTTGCTCAAGGCTAGTGCTCTACCACTTTGAGCCACAATGCCACTTCCAGTTTTCTTGTGGTTAATTGGAGATATGAGACTTTTCTGTCCAATCTAGCTTTAAACCGTGATCCTCAGATTTCAACTTCCTATGTAGCAAGGATTACAGATGTGAGCCACCAGTGCCCAGAACATAACATACTTTTAAGAATTTGCATGACCATTTATGTGCCATTGTTCAAAACCTGCTTTTAGATGCTGTTAGGAAACCTGTACCAAAGCATATGACAAAATATAGTGAAGGTATAAACCGCCCCTAAGTTTTAAACTATTCAATTTATGTGTAAAACTTATATAAACAAATATCCACTGCCATATCTGACCCTTGTCCCCCAATGAGAGTGCCAGGATATGAGATAAAATAACCTTAGTAGCAGAAGAAAGAATAGCATGATTAATTTGTGTGTGTGTGTGTGTGTGTGTGTGTGTGTGTGTGTGTGTGTGTGTGTGTGTGTGTGTGTGTGTGTGTGTGTGTGCGCACTGGGGCTTGAAATCAGGGCCTGGGCAAAAAAGAAGACATTATAAGAGGAAGTCACAGATTGGCTCTAGAATGGTAAAGTGAGAATCGTGGGCTGCGGAACCAACTGGCCTGGATGAAAATATTGGCTTTACTGCTTATTAGCATAGGGCTTTAAATGAGTCAACCTCTACATCTATAAAACAAAGGCAATAGTTGGTTGTCAGTGCCTTCTACTTATTCATACACCTATATACCTGGACAGTCTGGGCAGAAATGTTTTGAGACTCCATCTCCATGGGAAAAAGCTGAATGTGTTGGCAAGTGCCTCTTAGCTACACTGGGAAGTCTGAAATGTGTGGATTGAGGTCCAGGTGCATGTCTTGATAAGAAGCAAGATCCTATCTCAAATATAACCAGCTCTAAAAAGAGCTAGAAGCATGTCTTAGCAGTAGAGCACTTGCCTATCAAACATGAGGCTCTGAGTTCAAGCCCAAGTATTGTTAGAACAAAGGGCAATAATACATGCTTCATCACATTCCTGGAAGGGTTAAATGACACCTGTAACCCTAATTTAAGCCATAGCCCACATGGCCATAGTGAAAGAAACGCAGGCTGTACAAACAAAAATACCATGGAAAAGAAATCCCAATCTTCTTCTAGTTTCTCCCCATTGAAGAGACTCCATTTTATAAGCAATCGCAATGTTCTTTATAGCTGCGTGGCTTTTGTTGGTTGGTTTCAGTTATATCCCCAGTCTCAGGAGCTCCTCATTTATCTTATGCCACAAAATACATTCCCTTCTCCTCTCTGCACTCATTCTCACCTCATTCCCTACTTCCCAATTTATCTCCTTATTTCAAAGGGCCTTTAATATCTTTTGAGAAGTTCTTTCTTCTCAACTCTAGGCTCTCAGATCCCATATTTCTGAAGCCATACTACATCATAAAGATATCAAAACCATTCTGAGAGAAATACCAGAGATTATTTGGGGAGAATAAGAGTTGGCAGAGAAAGGACTTTTAATTAAAGTGGTACTTTACAGACTTCATCTTGTCTCAGTATAGGAGAGTGGTAGAAAAACTTGTCAACATTCCATACTGATACCTTTCATTCCGTAATAGAAGCAAAGAAAATAGCACCGGATCTGGCACAAAGCAAAACCTCTTCCATTCGGCACCTGTTCCAGAGATCTATTGCTATATAACAAACTCTGTCAAAAGGAAATGGCTTCAAACCGCAATGATTATTATCTCTCACAGTTCTGTGGTTGACTGAGCTTGGCTGGCCAGTTCAAACTTGAGGGTGTCTGGTGTGATGCATCAAATGGCAGCTGGAGTCATCTGACAGCTCAGCTGCACAGTCTGGCCCCTCAGCTGGGGCAGGCAGAATGACTGGAGGCCAGCCAGAGAGCTCCCTCCATATGGTCTTTCTATGTGGCTGGCCTGGGCTTCCTCCTAGTCTCAGGGTGGCTAGACTTCTTATATATTATTACCTGACTTCCTCACCATGAGTGTTCCTAGACACCGAGAAGCTTGAGGATCCTCCTTATGAAATAGCCTGAGATGTTTACATAGGAATCTGTTTTGCAAGTTCAAGTCAAGTTATCCGTCTAACCTAGATTTCAATGGAAGACTACCTAGAGATGTGAAAAACTGAGTTACCACAATGAGTGGTGCTATGATTTGGATCTGGCATGTCCCCTAAAGGCCTATGTGTAAAAGGCTTGGTAGCACAGACTAGCTGTGGTACTACTGGGGCTGGTGGGACCTTTATGGGCTGGGGTTGAGTGGAAGGGGATTGTCCTTAGGGGTCATACCCTTGAAGGAGATACCAGGACCCCTTCTTCTTTTTCTTTATTGTCCAGATGATGTACCAAGGGGTTACAGTTACATAAGTAGGGTAATAAGTATATTGCTTGTCAAACTTGTTACTTTCATTTTCCTCTCACTTTCCCTCCCCCTCCCCCACCTCCGCGTTGTTCAGCTCATTTCCAACATATTGTCTTGTGTATGTCACTGTTGCATTGGTCCCCCCTCGCCCTTTGTCTCACCCTTCTGTTGTTCCCCTTCCCTTCCCTAACTCAAATAAATGTATATACAATACCAGGGTACCAAAATCAAATACAGTGACAACAGGAGATATACCACTGGGTGAAGAACATAAAAAAAATCACATAGTACATTGAAAATAACAACAACAAAGAAAAACATCTCCTGTCCATGTCTTGGAGTTCATTTCTCTTAGCATCATCTTATATGGTCATAAATACATAGCTTTTGAGCTATTCTGCTCATCTGATAAGATTATCCTAGACGTATACTAATTATTGCAAATAAGGGAAACCATGGGACCTATTTTTGGAGGGTCTGGCTTACTTCACTTAATATGATTTTTTCCCAAGTCTTTCCATTTCCTAACAAATGGGACAGTGTCATTCTTTCTTATGGAGGCATAGAATTTGTGTGTGTGTGGGTGTGTGTGTATCACATTTTCTTGAGCCATTCGTCTACTGAGGGACATCTGGGTTTGTGCCATATTTTAGTGATGGTGATAAACATAGTGCTGGTAGCTTTAGTATGGCCTTGTTTGTGATCATTTGGGTAAATGCCCAGAAGTAGGGTTGCTGGGTCACAGGGGAGCTTTATGTGTAGTCTTTTGAAGAACCTCCATACTGCTTTCCAGAATGGTTGAACAAGTTTACACTCCCACCAACAGTGCAGTAGCATTCCCTTTTGGCCACATCCCTTCCAGCATCTGTTGGTATTAGATTTCTTGATTATAGCCATTCTAACTGGGGTGAAGTGGAATCTCAATGTTGTTTTGATTTGCATTTCTTTCATGGCTAGAGAAGTTGAGCATTTCTTCATGTGTCTATTGGCCATTGTTATTTCCTCTTCAGAGAAGTCTCTCTTTAAGTTTTTAGCCCCCCCACCCCTCATTAATGGGGAAGTTGTTTCGTTGAGGATTTGTTTTGGAGGATTTAATTTTTTGAGTTCTAAGTATATTTTAGATATAACTTGTAAAAAACACAATACTGTTGCACAGTGAGAACAAAGGAGGATATTCTTAGGAGAGGATCACAATGGCTCAATAGCTATGTGCACATGACCATATAAAACGATGCTTATTGAAGTGAATTCCAAGAAATAGAAGCAAGAGGTTTTTTAAATTATACTGTTTGCAGTTATTTCTTTTTTCTTTTTTCTCCCTTTGTTTTTTTTTTCCTTTTGTCACTGTTTTTTATTTCTGTACCCTTTGTCTTATATACGAGTTTATCTGATTTGGAAGGGAAAGGGAATCACAGAAATGGTGGGACAAAGGGGAAACGAATTCAACACTAACACTTACTAGTCACTATGTTGGAAATGAACTTTACAACTTCTGGGAGGGGAGTTGGGGGTGAAAATGATTGAGGGGGTAAAACTGTTCAAAAAAAGAAATATACTCATTACCATACTGCAACCTCTCTGTATATCACCTTTACAATAAAATTTAAATTTAAAAAAAAAGACATGATGCTGTTAAGAAGCAGGGCAGTTTCTCAAGTAGCAACCTACAGGCTGAGAAAGCAAATGTACTACATTTGGTACCACAAAGGGTCCACATCTGCTATTACAGTGATTAGTTAAGGTTGTATGCTATTTAAAGACTAATTAGCTACTAACAATGGAATTCTCCAGGGTCATTTATTCAAGTCAAATGAACACATAGGCTAAAGCCTTCCACTAAAGCTGTGTCCTTCACATACTGTCTGGAAATGAATAACTTAAATTTATTGCTAGGCAAAACAGAAGTCATAGAATTAAATTATGAATAGTGGTAATACACAATATCTTTAAAAGTCTAAGCCAGACCCAGGTGATGGTGGTTCACCATTGTAATCCTGGCTATTCAGGAGGCTGAGATCTGAGGATTATGGTTCAAAGCCAGCTCAGGCCAAAAAAGCCTATGTGATTCTAATCTCTGATTAACAACCAGAAAACTGGAAAGGGAGTTATGACTCAAGCTAGCCTTGAGTAAAAGAGCTCAGGGACAGGGCCCAGGTCCTGAGTTCAAGCCCCACAACTGACAAAAGAAAAAAAAAGTCTAAGCCAGGTGGATGGCTCATGGCTATAAACCTAGCTATTAATGAAATCCCAGGATTGAGGTGTAAAGCCAGTCCAGGCAAGGAAAGTCCATCAGACTCTTATCCACAATTGACCACCAAAGTTTGTAGATAGAATAGTGGCTCAGTGGTAGAGTTCTAGCCTGGAGTGACAAAGCTAAGGTACAGTGCTCAGGCCCTAAATTCAAACCCTAGTACTGGTGCGCACGTACACGCGCGCGCACATACACACACACACACACACACACACACACACACACACACACACACACAAATATGCATACACACATGCATGCACACACACAAAAGTCTATACTCCCATAAAGCCATTAAGTCTAAATGATAAGATCTACTATTAAAAGTCATAAGAAATTCTATTATAACTCACTTCTTTCTGTTTCTTTAAATAAATGTGTGTGTATATTGTGTGAGTATTTCAATTTCATGAGAAATGAGGCAAAAATTTGTAGTGCTCTTTTAAAACCACTGGAAATTAAGGTCTCATTTCAACAGGATATATTTAGCATAAATCATTGAAGTTTCACATTTCTATTCGAAGTTTATAAAGTGCATCGCATTGGATTTGTTGGCAGGAAATCTATTATTAGTATTTGTTTCTGTTTCCAAAAATAAGCCCCAATTGCGTCTGCTCATATTTCTAAAGGAAAATTTGCTAATTAAAAAAATGTTAAGGGTAATTAATGCTCCATTGAAGTGTTTCTATGCCGTGTGCTTTCAGATGGATTCATGCTGATTAGGAAGAGTAGACAAGTATGTAGATGCTGCCCTACATGGTAGCAGGAAAGCTGAAGCAGAGGAGAGGTGAGGAGAATTCATTAGCTTTTGCCATCAGTGCATTTCTGATACCTGAAACCGCAGCTGATATGATTCCTAGCTTCCATTCCTGTTTTAGCCCTTAGCTATTTTTAGGGGAGTGGACAGGAGACTTTATCAAAGGTTAAATTTTAGTAATGGTGTGAAAAAGTGGGAACTCCTCCCACTCAAAACACATCATCAAGGTTAATCAAAACACATTTGTCTCAAAGGCAAAAAGAATATAAAGAAATGGCAGGAAAGAGGGGAAAGAAGAACATTTCAAAGGCTGGATCTGATCATTGGCTGAATTCCATTTGGCCTAAGGGATGAGCTCCAGATCTGATTTGATTTAAAGCTGTAATCGTGGAAATGCAATAAAAGATTACAAACATTTCATGGTAATACTCTACATTAAATGATATAAAAAACTGGCTTATGGTTCCTCAGGAGTAGACAAAGTGTGTGTGTGTGTGTGTGTGTGTGTGTGTGTGTGTGCTGGCCCTGGACCTTGAACTAAGGACTCAGGCACTGTTCCTGAGCTTTTTGTTGACAATGCTAATGCTGTACAGCTTGAACCATATGTCCACTTCAGGCTTTTTGTTGGTCAGTCAGAGATAAGAGTCTCAAGGAGTTTCCTGCCCAAGTTGGCTTTGTACCTTGATCTTCAAATCTCAGCTTCCTGAGTAGCTAGGATGACAGATATGAGCCAGCAGGATGATGAAACATTATTTTAAAAAGAAAGTAGTGACTGGGACCTATGCTTCCCAGACTATATCCTGGTTCTGAGGCTCTGCTTCTACAAGGCTGAGCTTCAAGCCAGTATATCCTGTTCCACTAGCTTGTTACTCAAATTCATTTCTAGTTCACCTGTCATTGAATGGCTTTCCTCCCTTCTTAGGGCTCTTCTCCCATAATTAGTCAAGAACTCAAGAGACTTGTCTTATATGTTTTCTTGGCCAAACTCAGACACATTGACCAGCTTGTGGCTACAGGATAACTATTACTAGCCATTCCATAGTAGAGTTGGTTGTTCCAGCTAAAATTGTCTTCTGGTCTATGAGGTCATCTTTAGAAACTCAGGTCTCCTGTTAGCACACACATACTTCCTACTCCCACTCCCAAACCCTTTGCTATATCCAAAGTGGCCCTTACTTATTAGAATTGAAGTTGTGCTACATATGAGGCTGAGGTGAGCTGTGTGAAACTTAACAATCTTGTTCCCCATTCTCTCCATCCCCTTCCACCAAGATGAGTTTGCCTTCCAGTCCCCCTAGTCATCTGACCTCACTGAGAACACCTTCATGCATCTGAGATTGGGCTGTGCACTAGATGCTTTCAAGTAGACACACACAGCATGAGATGTGGTCTGTATGAGAGCTTTGCTGGCCCAGAGCAATCTTCTGGCCCCGTGGAGAGGGGCACAGTTGGCAGCCATCATAGAAACCAAGAGGCTCGGAGAGGGAAGTGGTTAAGCCAAAGCCACGAGGTAGCAGATGTGATGTGGCAGAGCAGAGCACAAAGACTAAAAGTGAAAGCAGGGACAGCTTAAACGACAAAAGCTGAGAAGTACTAGGATCAGAAACAATGAACTTTTTCTTCTGAAATAAGTGTTTAGAGCCACTATTGGGACTTTTCCTTCTCTTAAGGTTCAGGGCTAAGACCCCTGAAACAAAAGACCAATGGACTGAAGAAAAGCACACAGAATTTTGGTGATGTAAGTGTTCTATGACATGGAGGCTTTCTGAAAGGAAATGACCATCCAAGAAATACGGAAACTTGTGTATGTATTTCAGTGATTTGATTTGAAGATGTGTGGACATTCAGGGAAAGAATAGGATCTAGTGGTGGTGAAATGGGAGACTTAACAAAACATGTTTGTTCAAGTCTCCTTGGAATCTCTGTTATCTTTGGCTCCTTGCTTCTGGGTAGAGGGAGGGCACTTCTCACGTGAGGGTCTTATGGTCGGCCGCAGAGGAAGTTCAGACAATCCTGCCTAGATCTTATGATCTGCTTCGGCGTAGATGGGCAAGGTGGTTGTTGTAAAGAAGTCAGAGAGATCATCTTGCTCCTTCAGTTTTCTCCAACCAATGCACCATGTTTTGTGGGGAGCATGTCTTGAACCCCATTGGTGACAAGAACCTTTGCACCAGGAGGTAGGGCTGAGTCTCTGGACATAGTTATTTGGCCATTCCTCCCTTTGCTATTCTATATAACTGCCCTTATAAAAAGACCACATTCCCCGACGCCCTCTGAGTATACCTCAACTTTTGGTGGCCTGACAAGGACATCTGCCTCTTCCTATTCATTGTCTCTTTTGCCTCTATCTCACTCTGTTGTTACCTTCCAACTCAGGTACCATGTGGGCGCACGGGGCCTAGGCTGACGGTCTCATGGTCCCAGAGCACTAACTATGATCAACTAAGGAAAGGATTGAGGCTTTCTTAGAATGAGCTGGGAAAAGTGAAGACACCTGCAATATAATTATTATTCATTTTCATTAAGAATTATCAGTTAGCACTATGTGGAAAATGACCTATATAACTTGTGGGTAGGGATAGGAAGGGGAAACTGGGGGGAAACAAAGGAAGGGATGACATTGTCCAAAGGAAAAAATGCATGCATTACCTGACTCGTGAAGTGGTAACCCTTTGTATATCACCTTCATAATGACAATAAAATTGTATTTAGAAAACGAAAACTCAAAAATGAAAAATGATCAGTTACAAGGACTTTTCCTCCTGTGTTGTATTAAGTTGAAGCTTATCTATGGGTGTTGAATGAGTGTCTTAATCTTATTTATTAATTTTATTTATTTTTGAGACAGATCTTGATATGTAGCCTAAGCTGGCCTAAAACTCCAATCTTCCTGCCATTGTCTTCTTGAGTGTTGAGCTTCCAGAAATGTGCTTGGCTTCTTGCTGCTAATGGTGTTTTTCTTTTTCTTTTTTTGAGGATTGAGTCCAGGGCCTAGCAGTGACTAAGTGAGAACACTACCACTTGATGTATGCTTCCAGTTCTTTTGGTTTTGTTTCTGAGACAAGCTCTTGCTAACTTAACCCAGGCTGGCCTCAGAATTGCAATCTTCCCACCTCTGCCTCTGAAGTAGCTGGTATTACTGGTATATATCACCAGTTGCTACTGATTCTTATCAAAGAATAAGGTTCTTCTGCCCCACAATTTTTCTCTGCTATAGTGGTTCAGAAGCTGTAATCTCTGAGATGTACTTTCTCCGGGGAAAATGATTTATTGTAGAGTGTAGGATGTGGTCTCTATTAGTTCTACAAGGTCCCTACACATTGGTGAATGGAGTCACTTGATTGTTTATGAATATTTTATAGACAAAATGTACCTAAATAGATGAACAAAACAGGTTTCTTTCTTTAATATATGTTTTAGTATATTTCTTTTAAAAAAAAAACTCTAAACAATAAGACAAGGTCAGGCACTCATTACATTCTATTACAGTGGGGTGAAATTTGGACACAAATAGATGCAGCTGAGGTTCTTTAAGTTCAACTTATGACAGATGCTCACTGCTAACCACGTGTACAAGACACTGCTAGCTATTTAGACAGGATATCACTTCAGACAGCGCATGCCTTCTTAGCCTGTCAAGTTCCATCTTCAGACCTTGCTCTCTTCTTCTTACCCCTTCTCGCTCTCTTCCAGGGTCTCTCACCTTCACTCCATCTTCCTCTCTTCCATCTCCCCTCCTCCGCCTCTACCTTACTTTATACTTACAGCTACTTGTTGTTTTACAAGAAACACAGTTTTTACATAGATTCTTCTTGCATCTTTACTTTCTTAATTTAAAATATCCAGGGGCTGAGGAGTTGATTCAGTGGTAGAGTGCTTGCCTCGCATGCATGAAGCCCTGAGTTGGATTCCTCAGCACCATATAAGCAGAAAAAGCCGAAAGTGGCGCTGTAGCTCTGGTGGTAGGGCACTAGCCTTGAGCTGAAGAGCTGCGGAACTGCGCCCAGGCCCAGAGTTCAGGCCCCACAACCGACAAAAAAATAAAATAAAATAAAATATCCCATATGTTTACATATCAGCTTTCTAGAAAATCTCACAGGCAAGTTAATAACACAAGCTGGGTGCTGGTGGCTCATGTCTGTAATCCTAGCTATTCAGGAAGCTGGGATCTGAGGATTGCACCTCAAAGCCAGCCCAGGCAGGAAAGTCCATGAGACTCTTTATCTCCAATAAACTACTTAGAAAAAGCTGGAAGTGGTGCTGAGCCTCAAGTGGTAAAGTGTTAGCCTTGAGCACAAAGAGATTCAGAGACAACACCCAGGCCCTGAGTTCAAACTCCAGGACTGGCACGCACGCACGCGCGCACACACACACACACACACACAGAGTTAATAACACATGTTGTGCAGTGTTATAAATCTAAGTTATGGCCGGGCGCCAGTGGCTCATGCCTGTAATCCTAGCTACTGAGGAGGCTGAGATCTGAGGATCACGGTTCAAAAACAGCCCAGGCAGAAAAGTCCGTGAGACTCTTATCTCCAATTAACCACTAGAAAAATGGGAAGTGGTACTGTGGCTCAAGTGGTAGAGTGCTCGCCTTGAGCTGAAGAGCTCAGGGATAGCGCCCAAGCCCAGAGTTCAAGCCCCACAACCGACAAAAAAAAAAAAATCTAAGTTATATTCCTTCAAGTCAAATGCCTTACCCTGGAAGACCTCTACTGATGATGTGGTCTGAAATCTGGGTTCTTCTCTTTAGTAGCTTCTTCCTCTTAAGATCTAAGTCCATCAAACCTGCACATAGCACTTACTCTATATTGAGGGAATACTGCCACAGGAAACCCTTTTGGAGGTGTGTCTCAGTTGGTAGAGTACTAGCCAATGAACAAAAGAATCAGGTTCTGGATTTGAGTCCCGGATCCCGGACCAAAAAGAGAGAATGAGTGAGAGAGAGAGGGGGGGGGAGGGAGGGAGGGACGAAGGGAGGGAGAGGGAGAGGAGGAGAGGGAAAAAGAAAGGGGGAGGGAAAGAGAAAAGGAGAGAAGGTGTTTTTCTCTCAACAGGAATGTGAATCATCAGTAGGTCAGGATGGGGCCTGAGACACTGCATTTGTTACAAGCTCCCTGGGGAAGCTGATGCTGCTGGTTCAGGGAAGTTCTGTCATAGGAAACTCCTCAGCAGCTTGAGATGTAAATGCATCTTTGCCAAAGCTTTCCTTGCATTCAGCTAAAGGGGTATCAAATCCGCTATCCACCAATTCCTCAATTAACATTAGACCCATAGCCTCCAGTATTGATGCCAACTCTCCATTTTAAAGCTTTGTTTTTCATTTTGCCCATCAGTCTACTTTCTCTTTGATTATTATTACTTTTGTAACTGTCACATCAACTTGAGGTCCTTAGTCATTCCTTCTGAGCTACTTATGTCCAACTGTAGTCCTTCTTTTCTCTTGTTTTCTCTTCTGTTTCTTCCTCTCTTCCTTCCCTTTTTTGGTGGTGGTACTGGAGTTTGAACTCAGAGCCTCAGAGTCACACACTTGCTAGGCAGGTAACTCTTCCACTTGAGCCACAGTCCCAACCAGTGTGTGTGTGTGTGTGTGTGTGTGTGAGAGAGAGAGAGAGAGAGAGAGAGAGAGAGAGAGAGAGAGAGAGAGAGAGAGAAGCCCATTGGGCTTCAGACCTCAACTCTCCTCCTTATGCTTCCACAAACAGCTTTGTTGTTGTTTTGGTTGTTGGTGTTGAGATAAAGTCTTGCTACCTTTTTACTTGGGCTGGTTGGGAACCACAATCTTCATCTCCACCTCCTGAGTAGCTGGGATTATGGGTTTATAAGCCACCAAGCCTGCCTCTACTATCTTTTTTTAAAGTTTCACTTTAATTTCTTTTAAAATTATCTCTCCTGATTAGTGCTTTTAAACCTTTCCAGTGCTTCTGGACTTATTAAACATGATTAAGAATGTTCACAAAACCCCTCAGAATAATATATGAACACATGAACATGAAATATATCAGTCAAGATTGGGCAAAACATATAAAGCTGTCATTTGTAGATGATTTTTGGCATAGTTTGGTGTTATATTGGAATCCATGAAACTTAGTAAATTGAAAGCTTATGGATAGAGGGACTTAGTTAAGAAAACACAAAATACACAGACTGTGTCTGTGGCTTCCAAGTTGACTAGATACTAAGGTGCCAGTCCTTAGATGTGATCATTTATTTACTTTGTAATGGACATTATTTCTGGGGAGCAGAAGGGGGCTCAATTAGCAGTACCTCCCATTCTTACCTGTGCCAACACAAATCACACTAAGCAAAACGAAACTCAGCCATCCTTTTTTATTTCTGATGTGGCGAATGAAGCACATGGCTTATGTTTATGGGCAAGCAGAGTCCTGGAAATAATGTTCAGATGACGAGTTTCAAGAGACTGGGTCATCTCAGCATCTTGTACCTCCACACAAGCATGAGTGCTCTTTTTAAAAAAAAATGTTTTCTATTGTGAAAATACTGTACAGAGGGGTTACAGTTACATGAGCAAAGTAATGAGCACATTTCTTGTCCAGCATTGTTGCCTCCTCCTTTGTTTTTCCCCTCCCACCTTCTCAACTCACCCCCCCCCCCCCCGCCCACCCCCCCAACCCCAGCATGAGTGCTCTTTTAGGATGTTTGCACCCAAGGAAAAAAGGTTTCCTAGCTCCCTAATCTTGTCCTCTCTCCTCTAGTAGGAAAGGCTGGGGAGTATTTTACTAGCAGAGGCACCTCCTCTCAAGGGAAAAAACATCAAAAGTGGGGAAAAGGTAATCCTTAGCCATAAACCAAATCCTTGGTCTTATTCAATCCCCACAACAAAAGTCTTTACGACCTATCAATTACCTGGTCTTCCTGTGGGATACAGAGCTTAGTAAGAGAGGAGGCAGGCCTGAACTTACCCAGTCTGCCTCATCTCCCTCCACAGATCCCATTGCTAACAAAACTTGTCTGTATTTAAATTTTTGGTGTTTTGTAACATCATGGATTTCTCCATGCATTTTGAATTTAACTATTGCATTAAATAATATTTTTAAATATGGAGTCAAAATATTTTATTATTAAATCTGATATCCTGGCTGTCTCTTAATTTTGCTTTGATCTTTTTGAAACAGGGACTTGCTACTTAGCCCTGGCTGGCCTGTAACTCAAGATCTTTCTGTGTCCAGTGTGCTGGGATTACAGGAGTGCAGCTTCCTCTTGAACTTTGTACTTGAGGTGAATGCCTTGTCTTACATTAACCTGAGCTCTGTTTTTTTTTTTTTTGTCAGTTGTGGAGCTTCAACTCTGGGCCTGGGCGCTGTCCCTCAGCTCTTCAGCTCAAGGTTAGTGCTCTAACACTTGAGCCACAGTGCCATTTCCGTTTTTTTTCTGGTGGTTTATTGGAGTTCCACGGACTTTCCTGCTTGGGCTGGCTTTGAACCATGATCCTCAGATCTCAGCCTCCTATGTAGCTAGGATTATAGGCGTGAGCCACCAGCACCCGGCTTTCAGCTCTGGTTTTTAAGTGAACTTAAGAACAATTAATAAGCAACTTTTCATTACTTAACTATTAAATGGATTTTCTAATGTGTGCTATGCCTGCTAAGAAACAAAGTATGTGATAGAAAATGACTGGGTGTATAATTTGAAAGGTCAAGAAAAAAAACTCATGAGATACTATTTTAATTGAGAACTGACTATCATGAAGGACGCCAGGCATAGAAAGTTTGGAGAAAAGTTTATTAAAAAAAAAAAAATCTGGGCTGGGAAGGTGGCTCAGTGGTAGAGTGCTTGCCTTGCATGCGTGAGGCCTTGGGTTCGATTCCTCAGCACCACATAAGCAGAAAATGCTGGAAGTGGTGCTGTGGCTCAAGTGGTAGAGCGCTAGCCTTGACCTGAAGAGCTGAGGGACAGCACCCAGGGCCAGAGTTCAGGCCCCACAACCGATCACAAAAAAAAAGTCCTTAATGTGGGAATGTTCCTGAACTTTCAGATCATGAAAAGGTCTATTATGGTTTCAGTATGAAGAAATAGGT